>NC_069720.1:16043034-17289284 GCF_027358585.1 Pangasianodon hypophthalmus
GGTAAAAGTGTGTATCATATTGCAAGACTGTATAATTATATGATATTTTGGCAAAAATGTTAAAGTGTGTTAATGTTTTTGATTGAAAATTTCTATCCAGACAATGTGTAAAGTTTCCTTATTAACACACACACACACACACACATATATATATATATATATATATATATATATTAAGCATGCAACTTAACCATGCAAACAGAACAACTTACACAGCAAATGCACATCTAGCTGCAGCTACAAATGAACAATAGCACCTCTTGCCCTATACACAGTTCAGTAGTACTATGTGGAACTGGTATAACAGTCCTATTCAAAATATCATAAAGTCAGTATTATGCACTCAACACAGTTGCACATGTGCAAATTCGTGGAATCCACTTGACTCAAAACTCACATAACAGTTAAGCAAGGTGATGCAAGGTTTTCTTACGACTTAATTTCTTTTAAATCCAAATAAATTGGTTGTTCCAAATAGTTCACATTTATATTGATTTTGCTTAAATTAACCAATATATTTGGTTAAACAGCTCCAGGGTCCCCAGTTCGATCCTGAGCTCAGGTTAGTGTTTGTGTGGAGTTTTGCATGTTCTCCCTGTGTGTGGCTTTTCTCTGGATTCTCGTTTCCTCCCACCTCCCTAAAACATGCCGTTTTGTGTTTAGCTACACTAATTTGCCCCTAAGTGTGTAAGTGTGTGCATAGTGTCCTGCAGTAGACTGGCATCCCATCCAGGGTGTCTTCCCCTCGTGCCTCATGCCCACATGTTCTCAGGTTAGGCTCCAGATCTAACATTAATAATCTTTTAGTTAAATTTGGTGTGTGATTTTGGTGGTTGCGAAGAAAATGTGTATTGGAAACTCTACAGGCTGCTTTCCACCTCTCATACAACGCACTCTGCAAACGTACTTAAACAATACTTTCAAGGTCCTGCACACCTCAAGTCTCCACCAGATGCCCTGTGGGGAAAAAAAAAAACATAGAATAGTGTACCTCCTATTCATATCTGTATTTGTATCCATTTTGAACACATTGTTCAGTCTGAATAATGCATTTTTATTTGGTTACATCCCTTACGCTTATCTTTATTTTATTAAAAGCAATTCCTTTTTAACCCTGTCCAATACACGTGACAAGGTATTCAAATGATAAATTGTATTCAAACGGTACAAACGTGTGAACCTGGCGTTTCTTTGAAATGTGTAGGCCGTGCATGGGCGTATGTTCATATGTGGGGGAACAGCATTCCTATCTATCAAAGTAATTCTCCCAGCCTGCATCAAGTCAAAGAAATTTGACAGCCCACATATATGTCAGCCCACCACAGTTGTTTTTTTTTCATGAGTCTTCCTTGAATCATAAAGGATCGTATAAGGAAACATCTGCATTAAGCCAAGGCCTGTGGTTTACAAGCTCCTGAATAGGAGGTTAATACACAAGGCTGATGAATAGTGTTGGAATGTAGCCTTTATACAGATTTTTTCTTTCTGGAACCAGAGTTGCATGCATATCAGACAAGAAAAAGGTAACAATGGGGATTAAATACAAACCACAGACCTGTTACACTGCTGAAGTTAAATTAAAAACAGATTTAAAATGCAGAGGAATTGTGATTCAAAATTATAAATCATATTTTTGGAGTCACTGTGGCTGAAAGTGTAATGCTTTGTCATTGTACCAGCTGAGTTCACAAAAACAAAAGATGTTTAAATTGCTAAGATGTTCAGTACTGATATTTGACAGTTCTACACAATTTTTCCCAGACTTTTGGGACAATAGACAATAAAAATAACTTTTTATGTCATGACAACCCTACTGGCTTACAGGAAATCTTAATAGAAGGCTCATTTTTAGTTTAGAAATACTGGTTAGTCTGTAATATTTGCTCTCGAGATGCACTCGTTATCCGCCACCCACTCACCTGCCCACACACATTTACCCACACACACTTCCTTGCAAATCCTGGGTCACTGTGGATTAACACCGTCCCACGTTCAGCTAATTTAATCAGAATGTGAGCTGCACAGTGCGGCTGAGTGCAAGAGGCCCTGTGCCACCCTGACATTTCACCGGTGCCCTCTTCTCAGCATGCGCTAATCAGATCACTGTTATGGACAAGTCCACTCAGATACTGAAAATAGCGATATGCACTGGACCATGATAGCTGCTTCATGAGTAAGCAACCTGCAGGAGTGGATTTATAAATTATTTTCATGTCTGCATGGTGACAGGATTTGATGTATGAGTTACCCTGGCCTACTGCCAGCAGCACTGTCCGATAACCTTTGCCCTATTATCTGCACATACAGGTTGCATTTGCACAGCTATTGTAAATCTTTAACAAAGTCAATTCAAGTGATAATACAGTCAAACTGAATACATGTTTGTGTGTTTGTATTGTGCTATTAGCTGCATCTTTTGTATTACTGTATACTGAGAGTAGAAGTTGTCTTGTGCTTCCTTTTTTAAGGCCATTGTCATACATGACTCCAAAACTCGACTCTGTATTTATAATGAATTGTGGCCACATGTGATTTCCTTCTGAACTGTGACTTAATTGTGCATCATTTTTGTACAGTGTATTCAATCATTCATCTGCGGTAACCACTTTATCTTGGTCATAGTTGTGGTGGATCTGGAGCTTATCCCAGGAACATTTGGTGCAAGGAGGGAATGTACCCTGCATAGAATGTCAGTCCATTGCAGGGCAACATGCACATACATAGGGGCAGTCACATCATCCACCTACCAGCATGTTTTTGGGAGGAGGGAAGAAACCAGAAAACCTCGGAGGAAACCCATGGTGAGAATGTGCAAAACTCCACACAGACAGAAACCCCAGCTCAGGATTGAGCCAGGGGCCCTGGAACTGTCAGGCAGCAACACTACCTGCTGCACCACCAGTCTGTAATTTTTCAAAAAGTAAATCAGTAGCTATGATTCTGTAATTTGATTAATATTTATTTAACTGAATTATTTAAACATTTTTGCATAACCAAAATTGCTAGTTTATACAGTAATATATAGTTTTAGTCACCTGCATTTAAAAGCCTTCTTTATTCCATATATTTAGAGATTTCCTTTCACTGTAGACCACAAGTCTTTTCCCCCACCACTGTGAAACTTGAAACAGCAGGTAATGGGATACTTTGAACCGATCATGATATTTGGTCGTTTCACACACAGTGCAACCTTGCACCCAAGTTCATGTAAAAGTACACTTCGAGTGACCCCCAGGTGGACTAGAAATCAGTTTTCTGTACTGCGCCTGCGTTCAGAAACAGCCTTTACACTTGGCCACATAGGTGTGAAAAATCCTTTAATGTTGACGGCTACAAAAAATTCCTGTTGCTGAAGCACATGGCTGTAAAGGTGATTTACGAAGAGGAGAAAAGAGAAAAGCTCATATTAACGAGTTTTTGACATGTAGAGTAATATCCACATAGCCAGATTAAATAGTTTTGATGATTCATGCTTGTACTATCATTCTGTCACTAGGTTATAGGATCTCAAACACTTATTCTACATGTAAACTGGTTTATTATAAACTGCTCTTAAGTTTGTTTCTGATAAAATGGTGCTGTCTTGATTACGACACATCATGTACTGCCTGTATAGCATTGATTTTGATATTTTACAGATTGTCGTTTCTTGCACCACCAAACTTGCATTAGTTTTGAGCAGGCAAGTGGGTTTCATGATAGAAAATCATGTTTCACATAATAGCTGTGACTCATGGCCATCGGACAGATCATTAGAACATGCAGTATTGCTGCTGTCACGTTCTCACGCTTCAACCAGTCAGAACAGTTTCAATTCTATCAAGAGTGCTGTTACCAAATGTCACTGCCGAACTCATGAGCCACATTAGAGCCCTCCACTACTACAGCTACAGTGATTTGCATTGTAATCAGACTGACCTTTCACCCCAACGCATTTTCAACATTAGGTGATCTATGTTTAGTCCTGCTGGTATAGCATTACCAGTCAGGTTATTTGACTCAGGCAGCAATAGGTCTGGAGCTTCACAGATAATTAGTGTGATGTATCTATTTTCAAAGTCTTGTTGACCTGATCTGATGTTAACTTGGTGAAGCCATGTTTATAATGTGGTGCCATGCAGTGTTAATGTTATCCAACTCAGTCATTGTAATTTGTTCCCTTCTTATCATGACTCTTGACTCTCAATGACATGAGTCAAGTGTCTGTCGTTAGGTGTTATTGCGACATTTGCTGAAGCTTGATAGCTGCAATTCCCCTCCCAACTTCCTTCTTTACTGACGTAACGTTATGCAACCACTGATGACCCATTACACACTACATGCAATGTTCTACCAGCTCCCAGAATTCTGGGTGGGATCTATTTGAGATCCTTTTGACCGCCTGATCTGCATTCTGGAGCTGCCGGGACAGAGTGCAAAAGCTGCAAACAGACGCCATATAAACTCTCTCTAAAGACTCATTGGTATTCCTTTTACAAGCTTTGTGTAGAACAGTCAGAGATTACTGCCAGATTTCTCTTGATGAGCATGCTTGTCTTTTTGTAAAGGGTATAGTGCAATCGGTCCATATTTAACGCTGCCCTATTCCACAGAAAGCACTGCAATCACAGCATACATTACTAAAGGACAAGTCAGGGTGGCCTGCATGGAAGTCAGGCCATGGTCCCTTGAGTGACCAATGGTTTGACTCATGGGATGCCCCTCCCTGCAATAAAAAGAGCTCAGCTATCAGTTCAGACGTCATCATGGTTTGCTGTCATTGGGTCCCCCATAAATGTCAGTGGCCACTTATTCATTCCTGCAACCTTGCACGAATTTAACACCAAGCAGCCGGCTGAGCTTGATCAATAGCTGTGGCTGTGCTTAACACTGTTGCCCTTCTTGAACTAAAAGGTGTCACTCATTTGCAGTGGAATCCAGGTCTTGTCCAAACCAGTGCAAGCGTGTCAAGCGAGGAGCAAATGTAGCACGTCTGGGCTGTGCAGGATGGAAACTAGCCTGATGGCATATTTTCCAAGAGCTGCAGCACAGAGATGTGTGATTAGGAAAGTAGAGCAACTAATAGCTTTTAGCCTCGGTTACAACGGGGTAGAGACAGGGAAAGTGACTCATACCAAAAACTATTCACTTCCCACTTAAATGCACTTTGCCAACTCTAGTTTAATATAGATACAGGGCATTATTGTCCATCCACTTTTCCTTTCTCTAATGGCACATATGAGTCCCTTTCAAGCAAGTTTTCCATGGTGTAATAGTCCACATGCGATAGTGTACTCACTGCAGGGCTGATGAGCTTGGCTAGGTCTGGAGGAAAAATGTACACAGGAAAGAGAGTTGCACTCAAGGGAAAATCGGAGCAATCTTCCAGAAGGGCAGCATACACAGGGCTCAGCGATGAAGAGAGGGAACGAGTCGAGTCTGACAGGAACATTTAGCCATAGAAACAAAGGCATTTTGCAATGGGGTGGCATCAATGGTCCCTGGGCCTCAGTACTGAGAATACAGTTCTGCTACAAGAGGAAAAGGGCATGTCTGTGTAACAATGACTCTAAACCTCTCAGGTGTGGGAATTTGCCTCAGGTTTCATTTTGCTTTTATATCTTTTTACAGTGTGGGTTGGGTGTGTTGTGTTTTTTTTTGGGTTTAGGGTGGGGATTCATTTAATTCTTGGAACTCCACCCCAAAAATATGCCAAATCCACGCTCCTTTTTAAAAAAAAAAAAAAAAAAAAAAACCACAGCATTTTAAACAAAACAGTCAGCTGTTTATCATGTTGTGCTTTTTTTTTTTTTTGTTTTGTTATATAGTGACCACATGATGAACTTACTACCACTCAGGCTCCCCCCCAGTGTGGAAGGTTCCCAGAATATTTAGTAATATACTTACCAGGTTCTCAGAAGGTTGGGCTGTCCCATTACAAACAAAAACATTGCTACAGTTGTGCTTCTGAAGGGCAGTACTAAATGAAAAAAAAATAAGCTCTTTAAACAAAATACTAATTTACACCAATCATCCTGTTCAAAAGTTTACAACCCCCTGGCTCTTAATGTAGTGTGTTGCCTTGTTGAACATCAGTGAATGCACCTTTTGTAATAGTTGTGTATGAGCCCCTCATTGTGAAAAGATGGATCTCAACATCATATAGCCACTGTTGAAAAGGGGTCAAATATGTAGAAGATGCTGGAAAAGCAAAGAATATGCAGGACCTGTAGGATTTCTCTTAAGAACAGTGAGCAGTTTAACTGCTCAGCACAAATAAGGGACTCATGAACAACTATCACAAAACATAAAAACAGTTGTTGATCATTCAGGTAACAACACAAAGTATTAATCAAGCATATTAATCAAGCATATGTAAACTTTTGAACTGGTTCATTTGTGTAAATGTGAAATAGCTTATTCAGGGCAGTACAAACTGCAATTTTTATGATCCCTTTTATTATTATTATTTTTTTGCAATTATTAACATTTTGCAGATTCTGCAAGGCGTATGTAAACTTATGATCCCAACTGCATGTTCCGAAAGGTTTAGATAATAAGGGTGTGCAGTGTAATGTTCCCAGTTAGACAGCTAACGTTATGGAAATGTTAACATTCCAGTATTGCAATTTTGCAGCGACATTATATGAGCCTTTATAAATATTATACAATTTGGGGGAAAAAAAAAATCTAGCAGCTGTCAGTTTGTCACACTGTGGGAACTCTTTAAGGTTATGTTTAGAACCCTACAAAAAAAAGATTTCCCTTTCTGAAAAGATTTAGGAGAACCTTTAACCGTTTTTGAGGAACATTTTTTTCCACCTAGCACCCCTAAGGATTATTTGGTTTGTCCCTCTGAGAATATTTTAAGATCCCATATAGAACATTAAAACAAATAGTTCCCTATTCAAGAGGATGCAAATTAGGAACCCTTTGCTATCCAAAGAAAGTAATGAGCTCAGGACTGTAATGTTCCAAAAACATTCTCTAACCAAAAATTGTTAGTCTCGTCATGCCAGAGTTTATAGTCATGTGACCTCAGGCTGAGAGTATCTGTGCTGTGGTAAGTGGTGGGTGAGTGGGTGTCCTTTTGGCTCAGACTCCCATGCCCACAGCCTCACCCTCTCTGTACCACCTCACTGATCTGCCCACCTCACTCTGCTGGAATGTGACACTTTGCTCTCTGGAATGTGGGACTGCCACAAACTTCTCATTGTTAGCTGCCAGCGGCAGAGTCAGGGGCCCAACAGCAAAACCTCCTAGCACAAGCACACCCAGGCCCTGAGCACGCAGCTATACACCATAAAGTTCTCAGTGGAGTTCAGCTTGCACCATAACAACAATATAAGTTTTTAGTACATTGCTATCAGAGTGTGGCCTTTACACACCGTGTTTCAACTAGAATATTATCTGTGAGATGAAGCTGTAATTGAACGTAGCCTCAGGGATTCACCTAAATTATAATTCCTCCCTCAATTTAAGGTCAATTTGCACGAACGAATAACCTGTCTGTGTCTGTCTAAAGTTTGGTTTTATGACAGGTTAGATCACCTTCCAGCTAAGGTTTCAAAGACGTGGAAGCATGCCATCTAAGATAGAGCTATAAAATAATTAGAAGGGTAGATCCCTTTAAGGACACACACACACACGTTCACACTCCCACACATCCAAAGATAGGAGCTTTTATTCAGAAGACCAAGCTGATTAAACTGTGTCTAGATGTGGAAGGAAGACTTGCAGCTTTCTCTGAAACACTTGACCAATATTCTATTTTTGCACCTTGCTGTCGGTGACATAGAGAAGAGGCGGTGTTGTGGTTCACTTTGCTCTACATAAATCCCAAAATACATATAGAGAATAAGCAGGAACATCAGCGAGTAGCAAACGTGGCATGGTGATAGATGAGGAGATGAAAACGGACTGCTCAGAATGTGGCATTTCCTAGGTGTTTTAACAGGCAGCCACAGGGCATTTAGGTTTGTAATGCACTTGATATAGACGTATATTGCAGCTCAGTGTCAGGACCAGGCGTAGGACTGAGCCCTGCAGAAACTCTGCACAATCAGCATGAAAGGGCAACCTCTAAACAGCAGCGTGCCTTCTCCCCTACCGCCCACACCCAGCCAGCGTGCAGTATCTCACAGCTAGTCGAGAGTCCACAGCCTGCCTCCTGACAGACTGTAGACAAAAAAGAACAACACTTTACCCAGAAACCTCTCAACTGTCCTCTATGGGAACCTATTAAAGACGTGCTGCATGCTACGCTGTTTTTGAGCAAACCTCAAAAAACAAACCTAAATCTCAAACCTAAAGTATTTGGTCATTAGAATTTAATTCAGGTCTGTGTTATAGAAAATATACATATGCATCATATATATATATATATATATATATATATATATATATATATATATATATATATATATATATATATATATATATAAAAAAGAAGTGACAGGACTAACGGAACATTTCTTTACAAGTTTAGCAGGGAAACAAAAAGTTCCTATCTTTATTCTGAAAACATTTTCATTCAAAACAACTTTGATCCGAGCCAGGCTACAAT
This sequence comes from Pangasianodon hypophthalmus, assembly GCF_027358585.1. Classification (NCBI taxonomy): domain Eukaryota; kingdom Metazoa; phylum Chordata; class Actinopteri; order Siluriformes; family Pangasiidae; genus Pangasianodon; species Pangasianodon hypophthalmus. Next base: position 16,051,580 of record NC_069720.1, read on the forward strand.
CCAAGCATACATCTGAGCAGTTGAGGGTTAAGGCCCTTGCTCAAGGGCACAACAACAGTCCTGGGCTTTGAACTCAATTGTATAATCACTAGCTCAGAACCTTAACCACTATGCTAGTACTATGTCCCATTAAAAAAAATTAAAAAAAATAAAAAATCCCTAAGCCTGAATTTTAGTTCACACCACTTTAGTTCTTGAACATTCCATCCAGCTTCAGAGCTCGTCAAAATTGGCACCACAGAAATCGGATAGAGGGATTTTGCACAAGGCGCTCTTTTACAGAAGTGAGTGAAGGAAAATATGTAGATGTTTCAATAATGAAGCCATGATGTGGCTAGAAGCTGGGTTTCCTAGATTTTTTTCCCCCTATTACTTTTTAAGGAAACACAGAACAATCCATGTACACAAGGCTCCTACATAACCCAGCTCCCACCAATTAAGCTGCAATGTTTGCACTTCAACCATAATTAGAAAGTCGACAGCCTTAAAACTATTTATTACTATTTATTACAGTAGACAATCATTATGTAAGTATTTAACATTAGTTAGTTTATTAGAATCTCATTGTAACACCACGACCTGTGGTAATCCCCAATTCAGTGAGGAACAAGAGCAAGTGAGAGCATGCAGCCGAGACAGACGTCTAACGCTCATAAATGAACTTGTGATTGTCTTCAGAAACTCAAGTCAGCACATGATCACAGCTCTGTGAAGACAACCTGCATTTAAGAAAACCCCAGACCATTAAATGATAATTAATAAGAATTCCCACTTCACTGGACAGAAACACTGGTACTGCTAACGGATGAAATAAAACACATAGAACTATTAGCAGGGTGTCTAGCAGGTATAAAGTTAATTCTAATAATTTTTTTTTTGTAATGCTACTTCATGTGTAATTTAAGAAGGAATTTATTCAGACATTCCACATTTAAAACAGTTAAAAATAACTCATGAACAGAAGCCAGACCTAGAGTCTCTGGAAGACATAAATTTTAACCACCAAGTGTATTTGCTGTTGTCCAGCCACCAGTAAAAACAATTTAATTTTTTTTTCCGAAATTGCCAGGTCACTGCATATGCTAGCTCAATAGCTACGTTGTTGTCAGTTTAATGCCCCTTGAATAACCAGCAAAATTAAATGTTTTTAAAGCTGAGTAAATTGGATAAACGGGGAAATCAAATTATACCAGAGTAAGAATGACTGTTCCCTAAATTGTAAGACAATGCACATTCAACATTTCTATATTTTTGAGACAAACAAAATCTTTTAATGACCACTCCTGTATTAAGATTTTAAGAGTTGTGGAGAAAAACACCTTGGTAAAACTACACCTACACTGTGAGTCAGTTTATTAGGTACTATAGGGGTTCACCTATGCACAGGACTGGATTTCTGTAGAACAGTACTGCCCCCGTTCAGCACTCAAAGGTACTGCATGACCAAGCCTGTAAAGGTAAAGCACTGGAATTCACTGACCTGTGATTTTTAAAACATTTGTTACACTGGTCCAAATCACAAGCCACCATGTGGAGAGCATAAAGGCTGTTATATTTATGATTAATTCAGTTTGATTGGTCACCTGAATGGAATGGGTTTAATCTAAACCTCACTAATTGAAAAACAAACCAGGCTACAAAGAACATTTTGGACCTTTAGGAATTAAAATCTCCAGTAAATAGCCAGAATATTACTGTACCAAATCTGAACAATGAGCCGATTATTTGAATAGTTGTATTATGTTCATAAAATAAATCTGTACTGAGGGCAGTGGAATTTATTTTACAGTTAAAGGGGTCCCTGTTGTAGAGGACACACAACAGAAAACATGTCAAAGGGTTAAATGGGCAAAAAAAGCAGTAAACAATGAATTATTTCCAAATAAATTTATTGGTATATTCATCCACTGTACAAAGCAATCGGCTTGACTTGCGGTTACTGACTTCGTCTGGGTTCGGGAATTGATAAGAGCTTCTGACCTGGAGACAAACATCAATGGTGTAAATAATTCTACAAAAAATTCAAAATATTACAAATAAGCATTGTGCCTAAAGTATTATTTAGGATCTACATAGTGTCCTCATGATAGGATTACAATAAGGATGGAATAACACACTGTACAATGTTGATAGACAGACATACCATGAAGATGACAAATTTATTCCAGAGCTTTGATGATAGCTTCATTGGCTTCTATGCTGATCTGGGCTTCTGCCCTAGAGGCCTCATCTGAAGCGCTGACCAACTCGGACTGGGCCTTATCCAGATTAGCTTTAGCAGCCTGCAGGAGAAACAGACATCATTCATAAACTTTAAGAGCATTAGAGGTTTGGTTATATTGGTGTTGGGGGTGTGTTTTGCCATTAATTACAGTTTTTTACATGAACTTTAAAAAAAAAAAAAAAAAAAAAACCAACCACATCATACTTTTAACCATTTATAGTCATGTTTAATGCTGTGGACCAGCCATTAAACAAGTTAGTGCCTGTTACCACTTACAGCAGCTTTAAACAGTTGTTCTCTCACCAGACTTTTTTTGATGATAACATATTAGAACGAGCACTTGTGGTATAAAATCCAGTATCAATACTGATATTATGGATTTAACAATGCTGACAATACTGGTATAATTTTATACAGCTAAATATTATGCAGACAAAGTTGTTGACTTGACTTGTATGATTATCAATTTCCTAAACAGAAACATAATATGAAATAACCCCCGTTATAAATAACCTTATAACTTTAAAGCAAGCCATTAAAGAACTCCCAACATTGATCTTATCACTGGTGTTGTATGACTAATGTAAAACTGATGGTCAGGCCCTAGTTTAAAAGTTAACAGTTATGTCAGTGCTATAACAACTTTATTTTGCACCATGTAACAGATCAACTTAAACTTCCTTCCTGCCCCTATGTCCATAAATAACATCCTGCACATTACCTTTTGTTTTTAAAAAAGGTTTGGAGAGTCTCTTTTAGTTAAGGACTTTAAACACAAAACATTAGACCACAGTAGCATTTGTGTGGGGAGCGACATCTCTTCAATAGTCAAGCAAATTAACATGGCCTCTTTCCTGTGAGGGACATTTGTTATGGTGGTGATTACACAGCTGCAAAGGCCAAATATTGCTAGGAGTTAAAGGTCTCCCAGTGGGGATTTGACACATCCTCTGCACTTTAACAGGGACTGACCTTTCCTTCCTTATTAAGCACACAGACCCCTGAGCACTGCTATCACTCGGAAGAATAAAAAGTCATCCATTTCAATAGCGAACGAGACTGGCAGAAAAAGGTTGCATTAAAAAGGTTGCATTAAAAAAGGTCCAATAAGCATAATACACATAAAGGAGGAAATTAATAAAGGAGAAAAAGCTTTCAAATCCATTTAGGCAAGTTAAAATGGCACATCAGTCATGGGACATTTACAGCAATAGTATAGGTAGCAATGAAAATTTCTGTTCATAGACACTCAGCCAAGACATGAGTAATGTCATGAGTGATACAAGGCTTGTGTTACTAACAAGGGAAGGAGCCAGGTTTATGTTCACCTTTCATACATCTACAGATTACGTCCTCTGTCCACTGCACACTAGGGGGCAGATCAGAGCGACAACAGGCCTTACCAGCACCCAAATGCCTTCTTTGATCACATTTTGAATTTTACATAAGGTAAACCTTGAAGATGGTGGGAATTAAGGAGGCACAGATAATGTGTATCTTAAGAATTTAATAAACTCCAGCATCAAGATGGCAAATCAGGCCATCAAACTGCAAAACATCAACTGTCATCAGGACATGGAGAGTACATTTCTATCATGCTAAAGCAGAATTGGGTGAGACATGCACATCATTTTGTATGCTGCTTCACATACTTCCCCTGGTCTGTACGCTGGTGTTGAACCCTGTGCATGAGTCATGTTCATTTTTTGGATGCGCACAATCAATATACAGAATAACACACTATACATGCAGCAGCTATCTTGCATAAGATTAGTTAAAAGCAAGTATAACCCTGGGCATAGTCTCAGTTTAATATTAAAACACATTTCTAAATCTCACACACACTTGCCTGAAACAGCATTGAGTTGTTCAAACTGACTCAGTTGTGTTTGATATTTTTCAATGTAAAAATGTTACAAGACAAAAGAATTAATTTTGTCTCAGAGAGGAAGTCTAACTTTCTCAAAGGTATAAAACAGAACTGGACATTAAAGGTGTTTTGGATGATAATATAGTTACAATTTCATTTACATATTTAATTTAATAAAGTTGCATTTTGCTATAAACAGTAATACTGCACCAAGTATTGTATTTGGAGGCAAGCGTGTGAGATTTAAATGCAGTTTGCACAATGCCAAAGTGAAATCTATAGTATGTTTTAATTACATTCGTGGCTTCAGAACATTAATAAACAAAGAAACTTCAGAGCCTAAACATGCCTTGAGTTAAGAGAAAAATGTGTCAATTTAATTTTGATGGTACTATTAAATCCTTAGACTACTAAGACCCTGACTATGTAAGACCTGGATTAAGAACTCTATGAACACTGCATGCTATAAACAAACAAACAACCAACAACACTGATTGTTGCTGCCGTCTGTGTAAAACCCCCAAGCCTAAACAATGACCTGGACTTTCAACCTGGCAAAATCGTCTACTTTATGTTATAGCATAGTGGCTGTTTTTGATAAACCTGGTTGTTTGAGGCAAATTTGTAAGACAGCAATATAGTGCTAATATCTAGCTGCAATGCACAAAACTGAAATCTGTCATTCAAAAGACTAGCACAGTCAAACTGCAGGAAAAAGTGATTGAGTTTCTATCACTTCTATGCGCAGTTTTTACTGGATATACTGTTGTTCTGTAAAAGGCAAAGCTTTTGATACTATAGGGTTGTGCGGTTTCAGACGCTTTCCTACTAAAAGTACACCATGCCGCATCCACTTACAAGGACACAAGCACAGCGAGGTAAAGCACACCTGAGAATTGAGAAGCCTTGTAGGCTAGTACATAACATATAACACTATAAATGGTTTATGTTATATATTAATCAGTATCAGAGCCATTCAAGGCACACTTTAGTGAATTAGTATTGACTATGCTGATTAAATTCTGATCTGGGTACACTAGGGCTCCTTTCATTAAATGTGGTTAGGCTAGCTGTGTGTGAAATATGATCATATTTAAGGCAGAGAGAAAGGTGCAGCTTTTTCACAAAACTTGGCATACGAAGGAAGCATATTAACAATGATAACCATAAAAAGTTTTTCCAAAACAGTAGGCAGCAGCTGTGTCACACCCTGTACATTCTCCAAATAAAATGAGTTTATTCAGCCAAGCATATTATTACCTATATTTTACTGACTGTTGATGCGCAACATGTTTCGTATCACATGGCTGTATTATCTACGAAAAAAATCCTCATGAGCAACAGAAACTTTGGGGTGAAGCCATAGCAGACATAAGTGACTGAGTCCTGTGATTATGATATAAAAGTACCATGATGTAAATTAAAACACAGTAATCGGTCATCTTAAGCTTAAATTCTATATAGCCCTTATATTAATGTAAATTTGTGCCATATGAAACATGTACTTTTTGTTTTACTGTAAATAAAACTGTAAACAATAGAAGTGGAGTATTCGGGACGGGCAATTTGCTGGCTCAAAGTTTCAGAGTGATTCTGAAAAAGTGATCCTGGAGCCCTGCTGCATGGGTTTAGGATATGAGGAGTGTCTAATTTTCACATTCACAGAGGGTAAAAGTGCAGGTGCTGGTGTGTTTTTCTGTTGTCTTTTTTTTTTTTTTTTGTGGAAAGTTTTGTGGTGCCACCATTCAAATGTTTCAACAACTTTAAAGAAAACTTTGGGATGTGTTTCTTACAGAAAGGTCCAGGCTATCCAGAGGAACAGCCTCCTCAGCAAGCAGCTGCACCGAAGAGTCAGCATTGACGGTGACTGAACCACTGCTCACTGAAACACACAAAATACAACCAAACATCATTGCAGGGTCACTTATGACTTAACCGATAGTGTCATGTGCTTAACTCATGGAATATGGCGACCCATCTTTGTTCTACATCCTGTGGAACAGATTTTATTAAGTAGTTTTATTGCTTAAAGATAGACAATTATAACTGCACCTCTAAACATTTTCAGTGTCACTGAATTCATTGACTGTAAACTTCCATTCAATCTGCTGTTGAGGAGCACTACTCAGGAAGCACATTAAATGCAACTGTTCTAATTAAGTGCAAATGTTTTAATAAAGGGGAAAAAGTACAGCTACTTTTAGGAATGGGTTATTAGTAAGGATCAATTAGCAAACAGTTCCGAGAGTTAAATTCTGCAAACTCAAGAACAGAGTTAATACCATTTTGTTTCTTAAAGCATATAACAAGCTTTGTGCAGCTGTTTATCTGTGCATAATAAATCAGGGGCGGACAAATCATAACTTATCTCCAATATGATTCGCACTTCCATGTTTAGGAGCTAAAAAAAAAAAAAAAAAAAGTAATAGCTAATGTAATGTTACAACTAGAGAGCTAGTTAAATGCTTTAATAGAGACTAAGGAAATATATGATCGTGTAGCATTTGTGCCCCTAAGAAGTCAGAAAGTCCATGGCCAGAGTTTTGGCTATGAAATGTTGGGTTTTCTTTTCACATCGCATGTAAAATATGTTATTTGTGTTTGACTAGCATCTTTATTTTCTCCCTGCATATCTAAGCATGAGGTAACTCAGCAGGAGATTTATGACAGCTTCGCACCAAACTTTATTTAGCTCTCGTTTGTCAGTGTCTCCAAATGTTCCTGTGTGTTCTTGATTCTGAAATGATGGTCCATCTTCAGTGGATTAATCCACCTAGAAAAAAATAATTGTCAGCCAGCTCGTGCCTTGGACAGTGTGTGTAGTGCAGCAGGCATTGCGATTCAGAATGACCAGCTCGCTCAAAGTGCATTACGTTGTAGCAAATGAACACATTTGTTTTGCAAAAGTCAATAAGGAGTAGTTTTTTTTTTTTTTTTTAAAAAAAACAGGTCCTGGTTGTTGAACTTACTTGTCCATCGGGCATCTATAGACAAAAAAAATAATAATATCCTGAACATGCAAATGGTTGCCAGGGCTACTGATTTGGCCATGCATGATAAATTAATAAAAAGTATTCAGCACTTTCAACTACACAGCACCTCACAAAAAGAAACTGCTCCCTCAAAATATTAAATTTCATCTCTGCCACTGTTGAAGTAGTATACAGTAACTCACCTGGAAAAAAAAACCACATTATTAATTGTTAAGAAGGCATTAATAGTCATCAGGATTCAAGTCTGTATTTTGGCCACTTAGCTGGCCTATTAGAATTACGGCAGTTATAATGTCAGTGATCATTCAGACTTCAGGACACTGTTTTGAACAGTGCACCTGGGGAACAAACCTTCGAATGCTGACAGTAATGAGCTTTTTGGGGCAAAATGTGGTGACTTCCACAAATCTAGAGAGACTATAGCAAACTGTTTTTGTTGTAGAAAGGTTTTAACAGTTTTCTTCCCGTCATGCAAATGTCAGAAGTGCGGCTTGTAAAACTACTGCGGCTGAGCGTAGCGCTTTTTAGACTTGTGGTGATGTTCTCAAGTGATATTAGGCCTGTCACAATAATTCCTTTATCAACTTATCGTATGATAAATGGACATGACCGCGATCATTTCTGCTGACCTCGATATTCCCCATTGTGTTTACATGCATGTTTTTTTTTGTAAGAATGACATTTTAACATTTTAGCCACTTGCGCTGCTTCTGTCCTCTTGTCTGCTCTAGGACAGTCAAATTAAAATTCAAACTTCAAATATGCATCGAATTAAAGATAAAAATGCACAGTTGAATGCAGAAACTCGAATTGAATTCGAATTGAATTCAAATTTAAGATGTGTAGCAAGAACTAGCAATGATTTTACTATTACATACTATTGAAGAAAATGACGCTCAGGATATTAATGAAGCACTAACAATGTTTTTTCAAGAAGAAAAATCTAGAAAGAATAGTTCTAGTGTTTCCAGTCCTAGTCAATAATGTCAGAGATTGACCTGATTAAGCTGCGCGAGCTGAAGTTGAACAGTAAATGAACACCGCTAAACTTAAGCGCTTTACTAGCAGGTTAATTAACTCACCCAAACGCATCCTATACACATATGAGATTAATCAGGCATATATACATATATACATATATACATCATAGCCATAATATTATAACTTGCTTCTGCACAAAATAATGTGAACACACAAGTGAACTTAAAGTAAGGTGCAAGGTAGAATGCTAAATCATGTTGTGAATACACTCTTCCCGTAACAACACGCTAAAACATGGACAACAAAGAACTAAAGCATAAAAAATTCTAAATATTGTATTACGATAGTGTATTCATTGTAATATTTCAGGAGATCAGGTTTTCACAACAAGGGCAGTTTTCACATGTTTTTGTTGATACATGTTTAATATATAAAATGTGTGAATGTTTGGTTTAACTTTTGCATCTTCTCATCAACTAAAATGCCGTTGACTAATATTCGATGCTATTTTACTTATGTTTAATTTATTTAGAATATTTAATTTTTCTGACATGTCTGAATATTCTTAAGAATGAAAAGGTCATTGCTCTTTGAAAGACTGTACTTGCATTATTATGCTATTATATCATCATTAAATCAGTGGCACCAAATGGTCTTAAAATGACAATAATATCATTTGTTGCAATTATTTCAGGGACAATACATCGTCCAACAAAAGTAGTTATCGTGACAGGTCTAAGTGATACGCAAACTTAGCTTGAATCATGGAGATGAAACCTGTCAAAACCAACACTGCTGTGTAACCTTACCAAAATACTTAGCAGAGGAGCCGTCCTCGCTGAAGACAGTGACCACCCCGGGCCTCAGCACCTGCAGCGTGGGGACATGAGCTGGGAGGATACCGAAGGCGCCGGTCATCGTGGGGACATCGACCTGCTTCACACTGGCTCCATTGAAGAAGACCTGCAGAAACACATAACAGACCTGCTGAGTGAATACAGAATGCCTCCCTATAACTTATAATGTTAATAAAAACAAATACAGAATGAAGTGACTACCTTTGCACTTTATGTAGGGGCCAAGTTTTTCTTTTTTTTTTTTTGGGAGGGTTTGGGAAGGTCAAAGATTTTATTAACCTATTAACTGAAACAACTTCAAGGTGTAATATATACTTAAGGAAAATACTGCGAATGTAAACCAGAATGTAGAATTACTTCAGCTAAATGTTAAGTCAAGGTGAAGGGCTGTTAGCTTAGAAATTAGCTTGCTAGCCGTCAGTCTGCATGTCAGTGATAAACTGAAATGTGGATTTTAATAACTTTTAAACAAATTACATGGTCATAATGGATAAAACTGCTTCACATTAGCTGTAATTCATAAATTAGTGAAGTAAGAAAACATCTAATGTAACGTGGCTTAACTGAGTTCTAGCACGTTCAGCTAGCAGCACGCTAACTAACTAAAAATTATACGGGCTAACGCTGTTTAAAAACAAGCTTACAAAACTCTTTATACTGCTTAATAATATTATGCACAAATTGACTACTTAGTTATGTCAATTACTGAAATAACAACAACGGAATAAAACTCTCTTAAGTCAAAATTCGAGCTAATGACAGGATTAGCTAGCATGCTAGCTAGTTTACTAATAACAGCGCGCGACCACAGTTCACACACACAGTGGTTTTAACAGGTTAGAAATCGCAAGCACGCGCTATGTAACTGATTATATATTGAAGAGTAGTGTGGAGTGTGTGAATGTGTGAGTGGAACTGACTCCGGTGGAGTGTGTGTGTGGAGTGTGTGTAGTGAAGTCAGGCCGAGGCGGCGGAGACTCTGTACCTCATTCGGCGAGGCGAATGTGAAGGACATCTGCGGAGACCCGGCGGCCGCCTCGGCGTAAGCGCGAACCTGTTTCAGCGCAGGAGCCGCGCGGCGGAGCAGAAATCTCGCGGCCATCATTCTGTCTTCTAACTGTGAACAAAGCTCGACTTTCCAGCACACAAATAAACGAGCTACAGACCCCCGGGCCGAGCGAGCGAGCAGTCAGTCATTCAGTGAGCAACCGAGAGCGCAAGGGCACAGTGGAGTTACCCATAAAGCCACGCGCGCGCTTCCTCACGCATCATGGGAAATGAAGTTGTCTGTGCATTAACCCTTTCAGACCCTCTAGCTGGCTCAAAGTACATCACATTTTACTGTAATTTAAATTACTTAACAACAACAACAACAACAACAATAATAATAATAATAATAATAATCCAGATGATCTTACGTGTAACTTAAAGAAGTGCTTGTTTGTTACTGGGGAAAATTGCTTATGCTAATTAGCCTGAGTATTAACATACCAAAGACTACCAGAAACAAAACTCAGTGATGAATATAATACACTATATGGCCAAAAGTTTGTGGACACCTGATCATCACATGCATATTTAGTTCTTCCCCAAACTGTTGCCACAAAGTTGGAATCACATCTGGTATAGGACGGCTTTGTATGCTGTAGCATTACAGTTTCCCTTCACTGGAACTAAGGGACCTGTGCACAAAGCAAGCTCCATGAAGACATGGTTTGCCAAAAGTTGGAGTGGGAGAACTCATGTGTCCTGATCTCACAGAGCCCTGACTTCAACCCCACTGGATTCCTTTGGGTTGAACTGGAACACTGACTGCACCTCAGACCTCCTCAACCAACATCAGTGCCTGACCTCACTAATGCTCTTCTGGGGCCACTCTTCTGGGAAGGCTTTCCACTAGATTTTGGAGTGTGGCTGCGGTTATTATAACAGCAAAGCGGGGACTAAATCTGGACTGGGATGTTCAAAAAGCACATAATAGTGTGATGGTCAGGTGTCCACAAACCTTTGGCCAATAATTCATTCATTCATTCATTCATTCATGCTCTCATACATTCATTCATGCATTCGTCGTTAGCTACTGCTTTATACTGATCAGGATTTATCCCAGGAACACTGGGAACTGTGGAAATGCCTTCTGTATTGGATGCCAGTCTAACAGGGCACCACGCACACACAAATACACACACCCATTCACACCTATTAGCAATTTTTCAGCATAACATGTTAGGAGTTGGGAGAAAACATGAGAACCCAGAGGAAACCCACCGCTGAAAACGTGAGAAACCACACACACAGATGGTACCCCTAGCTCAGGATCAAATATGTGTTCATCAATATCATATTATTTATAAGAACTTCATTCAGGCACTTTTTTGTTTGAAGACAGAAGAAGACCAAGATGTTTGGAGAGTCAGCCATCAAGAGTTGTGTCTGTATAGAAAAAGAGTACTTGTTTAGGTACTTGTGGACAGTTTAATTGTTGCATTCAAGTGGGGGTGTGGTGGTGGGTCTGTTTCTGGCTGTGTAGGCAAGAAAACCATCCATCCATCCATGTTCAGCACCGCTTATCCTACACAGGGTTGCAGGGAGCCAGGGGACTCAGAGCACAAGGTAGAGGAGACCCTGGATGGGGTACAACTCATCGCAGGGCACACTCACACACTATGGACAATTTGGAGATGCCAATCTGCCTACAACACGTCTTTGGACTAGGGAAGGAAACTGGAGAGCCCAAAGGAAGGCGCCCAGAATCACGCAGAGACCATGCACACAGGGTGGAGGTGGGACTCAAACCCCCAACCTCCCCAACCAGCGTGCTAACCACTAAGCCACCGTGCCCTTTATAGAAGAAAACCTTTACAGGGAATACAGTGGAGTGACAGATGCGCTTACAGACACTGAAGACAAGTCACACAGACGCATTGTAGAACAGTGCATCCGGTTTACCAGAAGGTGGCGCCTGGTCACTGTCAAAGACTCCCAGGCAATTAGGGCTGACAGAATGTTGCTAAAATATTAAAAAGGTGACTGCTGTTTACTCATCATTCTTATCTACCCTTCATTAAACAGCCATAGATCAATATGCTGTGCCAGTTTGCTTTTTACTCTGACCACCAAATGCAGATGCACTGCACAGACTGACCATTATAAATGCATCATTACGTAACGCAATGACATCATCTCTGACTGATCATTAGGGTGTAAATGAATTGCGTGGGACTGCTTATAAAATAGCAAATATCTAATGTAATCTAATGTAAGATATAACTACTATGTTTAGTGTATTGGGTACTTACAGGGGGGTTATGTCTTTTCCATAACAGTGACAATGTTTGCATATGTAATTACGCATTCCTGAAGGAGCTCAATCCTCTTCGTCTCTCCTTCTACGTCACGCGGTGCTTTCCACAGTGGGCGTGTCCACAGCCGGCATATTTCATTCATAAATCTACTTAACGCCTTTACAGAGAAATAAAGGCGCTGCGAGAAGCTCGCTTGCTCTGGCTGAAACATTTTTACATGGATCCCGCAAATTACAACTAGGTAAGCTTGCACAGGAGTATCCTTTTAATGTTTCCGCATTTTGCACTGTTGTGATTTATTTGCTATATGCATTAGAGTAGCATTGTTATGTAATATATTTAGGCTATGCAATGGATGTAATGGGAGTTTTCTTAAAAACAGAGTTATTCACTTTATACTTGATCATGTGCATGTCAAGAATGTTAGAAATCTGGAGGCTCCTTATCATTGGTGCTGAACAGGACGGCATTAACCTCTAAAATAATGCCACCTTAGCTCATAAATCTTCTATATGATCAATATTTTTGGGGATCTGTGTGATTTCCATATTATGTAACATACATGTAATAGGATATGCCTTAACAGTATCTGGTTTTGGTTCCCCTGCACTGCAAAGCACTGCATATTTTAGTGATTTTATACAGATCTTATACACCTGCTTTAATACACTGAGATTGGTTAAAATGGGTGTGTTAGAGAAATAAACTCTGCAGTCAACTACAAGGAGACTCCAAAGAATGCAAAGCACTGCAACAAATGCAAAGTTTAGTAGGTTGGCCAATATTTACCATCTGACTGATGAGGTGGTTTTGATGTGATATAAAATTGACACAGTAGTTATGCTCAGATTTTACCTTTAAAATCACAGAACTTGTGAACATTCATGTGTTCAGCTCATTTAACTCATACAAGAACAGAAGACCTTCAATAAATAATTTCTGCCCCAAATCAAAACACATTTGGATTTATTAACAGCCATGGTTTTAATTACCGTTGGAAAATGTGCAGGAAGTCATTACAGTTTTTTTTTTAATATAACAGTTACATAATATTGTTTGATTAGATGTGGATCATCAGGCATCACTGAGGCAATAAAGCATCAGTCATTTTGTGTGTGTGTGTGTGAGAGAGAGAAAGAGAGAGAGAGAGAGCGATAATGTTGAGCTGTTATGAGCCTGTGGGTGGGCAGGGACAGGCTAAGTATGCAGCAGGAACTGAGAGCTTTGCTGCAAGACACACACGCTGAACGCTGCTTACTTGCACATTCACACTCACACACTCACACACACACACACACACACACACACACACACACATAAATACACTGACTTCAGACAGCATCTCAGCATTGAAGAAACACGGACTGCACACACATCGCTCTGCATGTTGCCTTTTCCCTGCTATATGAGAGAGAGGAAGTGCTTGGAAGGTGAGTTTATATGTGTGTTTGTGCTTATATCTATGTGTGCATACGTGTTAGGCAAATATAGAGATGAAAGGATAGTGCAAACCAAAGAGAGCGAGACATTTATGTGTTTTGAGCAGAAGCTGCAGCATTAATGGCATTATCTGATAAGGAACACATGCTGCAGGGCCTCAGCTGCAGAAAAAAGCTGGGATCATAATATGGCTTGTAATATGGAGAATGGGGGGGGGGGGGGGGGGGGGGGTGTTAAGAACAGGATTTATACATGATCATGCATAGCAGTAGGTTTCTTTTCTAATTTAATTTTAATTTAAAGCTAAATTCTTTAAATTAAAGCTTTTTTTGGCCACTGCTACATGGAGTCATAATAGGTCATGTGTTCTGTAGGAATCTGTATTGAGTTGAGGTGTATAATGAGATCATGTGTGATGCAGCATTACTATGTGCAATATATTATATATTATATGAACCTCATGATTATCTGTGATTGTTCATGATCATCTGTTTGAATCATATTGGAGAACTGGAAACAAAATGGCCCCATAGTATCCCTGCTAACCTTAAAGGTTAAGGTCAATGTTTTTTTAGTTAGAGCACTTTGGTAATGTTTGGCAAAGTTCAGTTTGCATAATGGTAGCTGTAAAAAATATCAGCTCAGAGACAAATGTCTAGTCCCTGTGGTGTATCAGACTCTGTAAATGGGAAAAAAAAAACAAGCAACGAGGACAACCAACAGGTAACCAATCATGACAAAGAGATGTCTACACTTGCATGTCAATCATGTTGCCTGTCAATTCAGAAAGCTCTCCCTCTGGCATTAGCATTCAGATGTTCTGTGTCTATTTCGGGGGTTTAGCCTTGCAGGGAACACTGAAGGCAGACATTTATGTATTCAGATTTCAAGTTTTAAAAGGTAGATTAAGTTAACTCTAGCTTTAAAGTGGCTGCATATCTTTCTCAGGAGGACACACCTGCTGACCTGGACCATGAGCAATGAGTCTGCCGTCTGGAAAAACCTAACAGAGGACCCCACAGTAAGTACATCTCTCTCTTCCTCTCTCTCACTGATGTGTCATTCGGTTAATCTCTGTCTCTGTCCTTCGTCCTGTACTGTTTTCCCTCATTGCTTCCATTCTCTCTCTAGAAGCATCTTCAGACATGCAAATAGAAAATATCCTGTTCTGTGTCCTCTGTAATTGAATTCATGGCCTGATGTAAACAGATTAGCCTTGCAAGACAACGTTCGGTCAGATTCAAGTTGGCTTAGATAGCCAATGTAATATACATCAATTGCAGGCTGTATCTTCAATTACCGGCATCATCTGCTTTATTTTATTAATGAGGGAAATCAGTGGCTGTGTTTAAGCTGGAGTTTGTTCAGTTATCAGGATTCGATGCCTATTGCTCAAGTACAGCACAAACACAGACTGTTACTTTATTCCAGTCTGTCTAAACGTTTGTCACAGACATTTTGACAGATGGTATCTGATTGAAAAATGAATTGATTAGGCTTATGTCATTTTGCAACAGCACATACAGTAGCCATCCAGCAACTTGACCAACATGATCTTTGCAGGAAGGTAGCCTAGGCAACATTAAAAAAAAAATGGTTTCTTAAAGATGTCAAAGTATATTACTGGGTGAAAGAAATTGAATCTTTACCAGAATTCAGCCACAGCAACATCTGATGGGTTTTTACAGACTGACACGCATATATTTTAAATGTTTCTTTGGTGCCTTTACACCTGCATTTTCATTTGGATAATCACAGCCTGAATAAAATCCTGACAGTCAAAATGCATTTGACCAGGTGTAAAAAGATCTTTTTCCACTGATCTTTATAGATATGTCCTGGAGCAGCCAATACTGAATCCATTTTTTGCACTGCATTTCTCATTAGAGCCTAGCTCCTTTCCCAAAGAGTCCATAGCAGTTTGGTGATTTTTCTGCTCAGAGACATGAGACCAGGTTTAGTAGGTGCATTAGATCAGGGAAATCATTAAATTATGTTGGAGTTGAGTACCTCAGGTATAAATACTGATTTTCATGCCTCTTCCTGCCTGATAACTATGTAACACATTCAGTTGCTAAGTTATCAAGGACATATTGTGCTATGAAATTGAAAAGAGGAGTAGGAGGGGAATTGAAGGTGTTATACTATATGTTCAGCCCAAAGAATTATTAATTTTCCAGTTATTGTGGCTGATTTCTATTTTAGTTACATGGGTACAGATGACAGATTCTTTTCTTTGATCCCTTTGAGAAAAGAGCCTTGTGTCTATTGTGCTCAGGTCTGCACCAGTGAATCTTCACAAACGCTGTCTCACCCTCTGGAGCAGCGAACACTGCATTTAACTCAACATGCACCTGTGTCCTCCTCGCTCTCTCCACCCACTCACACATGGAGAGATGAGACCTTGCCATGGTGCAGAAGTGCAGTGCTTTCATGCAAACTCTAAGTGACTTGTGCATCTCTTTGTTTTCAATGAAAATGAAAGTTTCAAGATCAAACAAAATCTACTTTTGAAGTTTGCAATTTAACAAGTCCATTCTGAGTTCATTTCCTGTGCTTTTAAATGACTGTTTGTACAGAACATCAAAATATCTGCATGTGGGAGTTTAGAGAAACTTCGTAAGATAGTCTGGTAGAGCAATCTTTCTCTGTGGTGTTCACTCAGGAGCTTCCTGTGGAGCGCGGGGTGCAGGATGGATACATACTCCAGCTTGTTCTTTTGTCCATCTTCCTCGCGGTGACGCTCGTCCTCCTGTCTGTCCTGTTGATTGCCTGTCGGCGCTGTTGCGAGGGGGATCGGAGCTATGCTCGGTGAGACAAAAGCCTCTCATATCTACAAATGCAAACATGTCATAATAATGATACTACATTTATTCACCATCGCAACAGAAACTTCCCAGCCAGTAATTAACTTCTATTTTAGTTAGAATTAATTCCAAATATTAATGACCTGCTTTTGAACAGGCTGCCTGACACTGACAACTGACTCACAGATTGACTGACTGACTGCTTTATTGACAGACTGGCTCACTGACTCTCTCACCAACTCAACTGACTGACTGACTGACTAACTCACTCACTCACTTACTCACTCACTCACTCACTCACTCACTCACTGACTCACTCATTCACTGCCTCACTGACTGAATGACTAACTGACTGACCTCCTCCCTGATTGACTGACTGAGTGACTGACTGAACAACCACCTGACTGACTGACAGAGTGAGTGACTGACTGAATGAGTGATGCGCTCACTGGCTCACTGACTGACTGAGGGAATGACTCACTGGCTCATTGGTTCATTGACTAACTGACTGACTGACTGACCTCCTCACTGATTGGCTGACTGACTGAACACCCAACTGACTGAATGACAGAGTGAGGGGCTGACTCACTGATTCACTGACCAACTGAATGATTCACTGTTTGACTGACTGGCTGGTTGTCTGACTGACAGACTCACTGGCTCACTGATACCCCACAGTTGAAATGCATATGTGCAGGGTTTGCTTGCAACATCTGTATTCTCAATCCATCATTGAATTCATAGAAGCTTGAGATTGGTTGGTAATTCTTATTTCGCATCCACTAACAGCATTCCTTGTATATAATGTCCATTGACCACACAGTCTTCTATGTAGACGATATGCATGGACACTGTCCACTTAATGGCTGGACTAAATACATGCATATGACAGCCTTGCAAAGCCAGTAGTGGAAATGAATGGTTGTGCAAAAACAATAGTGGCAAAGAAGGCAGGAACAATGTTGCTAAGTGAAAGAGCACAATAGTGAAGCAGAGCAATAGAATGACATTTTCTCTCCTTTTTCAGTCAGTGAAACACTAGCTGATCACGGAGAGATGTTAGACTTGTCCTCCCAGATCATACATTATCTGAGACACGGCTATAACATACCTTACAGTTACATCTATGGTACTGCAGTTTCATATGTGGTACCTCACATTTCTTTTATATGAGCAATAGAATGACGTGGTACATCACATTTCTTTATGTGGCATGTCATGGTTATTTATGTGGTAACTCACAGGTTTATATATGGTACTACACTGTTTCCTGTGTGATAAATTACAGCTCCAGATGTGGTATCTCACAGTTCTTATTTTGTTGGAGGCAGGAGTGTTACCGCCCTAAACATTTTCTTTTTATCCTTGTATGTTTGTATGTGTGTGTCAGTGTGTGATATCAGAGCGGTACTAACTGTGCCTGCAGTGCAGTCTCCCACAAATGATGAGACTAATGAGATCTCATAGCAGCTATCAGCCATGATTAATCTCTCCTGGCACGTCGAGTACTCTCCGACACTCTCTCTTTTGCTCTCTGTCTCTCTCACACACACACACACACATTGAGGAGTCACAACGTCGGGCTGGAAAAGCACCCCCAGTTTATTCTCACTGCTACACGGACCCATATGGACAGACAAACTGTCTTCTGTAATCAGCGTATCGTTTATGCAGATAGCACAGTGGGCTGAGTGCATCAGACTGAGCTCATTTGACTTGTCATGTAGACATGTAATGAAGGTGATGATAAAAATATAAAGCTTTAAATTTGGCTCTTTTCTTATTACTTGTCTGTATTAAGGTTCATTCCCTGCTTCAGGCGTAGCGATGATCCAGAGAAGACAACCACCTCCTATATTGAGGAAACGCAGCCAGTGCATGGTAAAACAGCCTTGGTTTCTTTAGTTTATCATACATAAAAAGCTGTTTTTGTGCTCAAATGGCATAATATTGTAGCACTATATTTGTGACTAGTGACATAAGCAATAACCTGACAGAAAGTGGTTTAAATGTAAAATTTTTGGGGGTGGGATGTGAATAGATGATATGCAAGCCTTTCACTCTACTTAACTGAGTTTTCACTCAGAGGTTATAATGATAAACAGTTAGATTTCACTGTGATATTTAGAATACTCTAGGACATAGCCTCTATATCAGCTAAATCCTTATCTCTGTGGTAGCATGAAAACTGGTGAATCTGGTACTTAATTAATCTTGTTAGACATTTTCTATTCTATTAATAAGATGATGATTGTTTAATTAGATATTCTGTACATTGTAAGGCATCAACTGTCTGATTCATATTCTGCAGCCTCAGATGAGTTGTTTATTTATATTTGTTATGTAAGAAATAAAACACTTGGGGCGTGTTCTTGTAGGAAAATAATCAAAGACGAAAAAAATCCCAAAGTGTTTTATTCCTCTTCTAATAAAGCCATTTGCCAACACTATTTATTTCATTTTCTTTCTTTTATTTATTATAGAATGACATCATATATTTTATACATCTATAGTTATATTTAATATTGTGAAATACCCCAAATTTTCTATTATTAGTTACATCCCTCACCAGCCTCTCTTTTTCTCTGTCCTGAAAATTTTCCCATGTTGGAAAACTTAAAGCTCTATCTTTACAAAGTGCTGACAATGAGGACTCCTTCCAAAAAAAAAAAAAAAAAAAAGTTAAATAAACAATTACACATGTTTTTAATCCATTTATATGGAGCAAACGCCAAACAAGTACCTGTGGACTTTGTTACTATAGAAACGATGACGTATTAGAACAAACACTATTAATAGAACTACTATCAGAAGTGCTGTTATAGAAATGAACACCAAAACCTTTTGACCAATAAGAATCGAGCACTCAACAGTGCAGTGTATAAGGATACAATCCATAAGTCTGTGGCAATTAGTTAGTTGGGATGAGCTTATTTATTAAAGAGGGATGTAAGATTGTAAGAAATGACACAGGACTTTTAAGGCTTCACCTGAAGTCAGATAAATAGCATTACCAGACAGGAATAAATTGTTTCCCACCCAACCAAATTAGCAATATGTTTGTGCCTGCATGAAACTAGAGCCCATATTGTTAGGTTATAATATGAGTTTATCAAATATCCATAAATACTCCTAAACCAAAATGAGAAAATAAAAACACGCATTCATCATCACAATGTTGCTGTTATACAACACACATTTTCTAATATCTTATTGATCTCCCCCTTTGCTAGGATTCATATTAAAGCAACAGTCGAGCACATTTATACATTCAGTATCATACAGGGTTTCATGCATAAATGAATCAGGGGGTATATTTGTTCTCCCCATGCAGAAATCACAATCCGTGTGGATGAGTCAGAGTGTTTGTCGGCAGCCAGCTCCCACGACATGGAGACTGAGCGCTTCCTGTCCACGGGAAGCACAGGTCGGCGTGTGTCCTTCAATGAGGCGGCCCTCTTCGACCACAGCAAGAAGGCACAGGAGAAAGGCCGAAGGTCAGTAACCTGCTCACACTCACCTCAGCAATCTCTGTTACCCTGTGTGTGTGTGTGTGTGTGTGTGTATACATATATATATATATATCAAATCCAAATATCAGTATCTATAATCTCATTTAAACCTGAAGGGGGAGCAGCCTAAACTGGAACAGTGCACCTCGTATTAGTATCTTTAGAACACACCTGTTCATTATGAATAATGTACACGAATACATATAAAATTCACTGATATATAAAAAAAATCATCTGTGCGTAAGAGCTGGCAGTCTGTATTATGGTAGCATATGTGTAATATATGAATCACCATGCAGCCTGCATTTAAGAAGAAGAACTATATGAAACACACACTCACACAATACAGTTCACATTTCTCTCAAGCATTAATTTTTGCTTTCTTTTTTCTCCATATAGAGAACAATAATTTTATTCAGTCATACATGTCAGCCCCTTTGTCTTTCTGCCTTCAGGTACACACTCACTGAGGGCGACTTCCATCACCTAAAGAATGCCAGGCTCACACACCTCCACCTCCCGCCGGCCGCCCTCAAGATCGTCACCATCCACGAGTGTGAGTCATCGGAGAACAACATTGCCATGACAACACGGCCTGTCGCTAAATCCAGCCTCTCCATCTTCCAGGTGACACATAGCAGGATTCAATATGACATATGTCACAGCAATGAAAACGCAAGTGGGTCAGTTAAAAGCAGCAGGTCCGTGGTTGCTGAAGAGGTTGTGAAGTAGTGTTCATTAAGAAGAGGAGTATTTGCAGTTCATGCTCTGATTATAGAATTACTCTGGGTGACAAAGGAATACTTCAAACTATATCCTCTACATTTAAAGTATATATATATATGTGAGTAAAATGGACAAAAATAAAGCTTTCCTATACTGGAGAATGAAATATAAAAGCTGTAGAGTAAAAATGACTTTATAATGGAAGTCTAAGGGTAGTTATTCAATTCCATCAGTGCATGTGTAAAATCTGAAATTCTATATGATGGGTGGCATGGTGCTGCAGAGGGTAGCGTCACAGCTCCAGGATCCCTGGTTCAATCCTGAACGTGGATTATTGTCAGAGGTGGATTAGCTAAGAAATTGCCTCAGGTGTGAATGAATGTGTGACTGTGTATGTGCGTGGTGCCCTGCAATGGTCCCCTCATGCCAACTTTCCCCAGTATAGACTCCAGATCCACTATGACCCTAACCAGGATAAAGTGGTTACTGAAGATGAATGAATGAACTTTATAAAACTACTAGGGCTGTGTTTGAAACAGTTGTAAAATCCTTGATATACACACATCTGTGACTGCATCACAATAGTTGAATGTTGTGTTAATGAGCAGGTTTTCAACCAATTAACCATTACACTACAGCTATTGTTCTGTCCATAAAATACCCTAATCTTTATACTGCGTAGGAAAAAAAAAATAGTGTTAACATGGTGGATGGAGGGTGGAAGGATTATTTATAGAGAATATTATTAATAATAAATAAAATTATATTTATTGAACACTGGATTTTATTGCATTGTTTTTGTCACCGTCTTATAAAAGCAATAACCCGTGAGATGGCATTATAGTGATTTTTTTCATCACTTTGTGTCATGCCTAAGAACACCCCCACACATCCTAAAATCACTATAACGCACAGCCTCTCGTGCCTTATTGTTTTAATATATGACTGAAGTATTCATGAAAGCATTTGTGTTCACATTAACATCAACAACTCTTCCAACAACTGATCTTAGACTTCCAAGTTGAGATGCAGTAGATACACTAGAGTATTCCTTGCATTTCATACTAAGGTTCTTGGAGTATATATAAGTGCTAGTATCCAGGTCAAATGCTGCTCATGTAAATTGGTAAAAACTCATGTAAATGGGTAAACTGATAACTTGGTAAAAACTCATGTAAATGGGTAAACTGATGCCTTAGCTACACAATTTGAGTGGAACATTTGGTGAGCTTTAGCTTGGTGTAAAACGCTGTGATGTCTTTTGTCTATACTCAGCCTCCAATGCGCCCACTGCCACAGACAGCTCTTAGTAGCCTAAGTCCCAGTTCAGCTCTGCCAGGTGATTCCTTCAACTCCACTGTGGATGCCAGCTTCTGTGAAAGCCCACCATCTCCAAGCCCAGAGCCTCCAAGACCCAGCCTGGTAAGATAAACACAAGGTCAAAGACGCATAACTACACCATTCACACACACCAACTGGTCCAGAACAACAAGTCTGCTATTTTAGGACATACAGTTAGGTCCGGAAGTATTTGGACAATGGCAGAGTTTTTGTGATTTTGCCTTTATACACCACCACAATGGATTTGAAATAAAACAATCATGATGTGATCGAAGTGTAGACTTTCAGCTTTATTTTAAGAGGTTCCACAAAAATATGGCATTTACCATTTAGGAATTACAGCCATTTTCAACAAAATACCTCCATTTTCAGGGGCTCAAAGGTATTTGGACAAAGTGACATAATTGTAAATATAACCATAATTTTAATACTTGGATGAAAATCCTTCGCAGTCAATGACTGCCTGAAGTCTGGAGCCCATGTTCTCAAAACTCAAATGCTGTGTTTCCTCCCTGGAGATGCTTTGCCAGGCCACCTTCAGTTGTTGCTTGTTTGTGGGGCTTTCTGCCTTCAGCGTTGTCTTCAGTAAGTGAAAAGCATGCTCTATTGGATTGAGATCAGGCAACTGACTTGGCCATTGAAGAATATTCCATTTCTTTGCCTTCAAAAAGTCTTGTGTTGCTTTTGCAGTATGTTTAGGGTCATTATCCACCTGAAAAAAGTCTTGAGTTGCTTTTGCAGTATGTTTAGGGTCATTATCCACCTGCACTGTGAAGTGGGGTCCTATCAGTTTTGCATAGCATTTGGCTGAATGTGAGCAGAGAGTATAGCCCTATGCACCTCAGAATTCATCTTGCTCTTCTGTCAGCAGTCACATCATCAATAAACACCAGTGAGCCCGTTCCACTGGCAGCCATACATGCCCATGCCATAGTATACCAGATGATGCGGCCATAGTATACCACATGATGTGGTATACTTTGGATCCTGAGCTGTTCCTTTCTTTCGCCATACTTTTCTCTTCCCATCATTCTGGTACAAGTTAATCTTGGTTTCATCCAAAGTCCAAAGAATCTTATTCCAGAACATGGGAGGCTTTTTTAGATGTTTTCTGGCAAAGTGTAATCTGGCTTTCCTGTTCTTGAATGTTACCAGTGGGTTGCACCTTGTTGTAAACCCTCTGTATTTACATTCATGAAGACGTCTCTTGATTGTAGATTTTGACAATGATACGCCTACCTTCTCCAGAGTATTCTTGACTTCTGTTGATGTTGTGAAGGGGTTTTTCTTCACCAAGGAAAGGATTCTGCAATCCACCACTTTAGTTGTCTTCCATGGTCTTCCAGGCCTTTTGATGTTGTTGAGCTTACCAGTGCTTTCTTTCTTTTTTAGAATGTACCCAACTGTTGATTTGGCCACACCTAAGGTTTTTGCTATCTCTCTTATAGATTTATGTTGTTTTTTCAGCCTAATGATGGCCTCCTTCACTTGCATTGAGATCTCTTTGGACTTCATATTGGTAGCTCCAATCGAACAGCTGCCAAATGCCAACTCAATACCTGATATCAACTCCAGACCTTTTATCTGCTTCATTTGTCTTGAAGTAACAAGGGAATGGACCGCACCTGGTCAATTGACTTCTTGTCAGTCAATTGTCCAAATACCTTTGAGCCCCTGAAAATGGAGGTACTTTGCTTAAAATGGCTGTAATTCCTAAATGGTAAATGCCATATTTTTGTGGAACCTCTTAAAATAAAGCTGAAAGTCTACACTTCTCTGTCATTGTCAAATACCTCTGGACCTAACTGTACATACCAAAATCGGAACAACCAGGAACCCAACAAGTTGGTCACAAATATTCTAAATGACTAAATTCCAAATAGGTTACCAAGTATTAATAGCTAAATTTTCCTAATTTGGCAAACTTTTCTTGTTTCACATTTTGCTGTAAGGTTATTTTTCTCACTCAGATGGAGGTTAGAGGTACAAGCTTGAGGAATGGGGGCAGCCCTGCCAGTGGCCGAGAGGCAGCACTCACTTCAGCCTCGAGTGTCTCTTCCTCAAGCGGTGCCCCTCAGGGTCCAGTATTGCATTTCTTCACCAAGCTGAGGCGGCATGCCAGTCTGGAAGGAGCCAGTCCTTACCTTAAGATCAAGCGATGGAAGTTTGACAGCAGCCAGAGAGCCTCCAGCCTGGACACCAGAGGTGAGATGCACAAAGCTCAGCTCAGGCTGCAGTTTCACTGCCCTGGAACCTATACTGTATTTAGAAACCCATTTTGCATTATGAATATTCAGTAGACTCAACGGAATGGGTGTTCAGGCACTGGAACACAGGGAATAAAGGGGATATAATTTTTAGAATGGCTGTATTATTTTTGTCCTACAATTTTTCATGGTGTTGGAGTAGCAGGTAATAAACCTTGGATGGACTTCACAATCGCACATGGCTACATCAATAGTTATATATAAATTCTTATGCATTATACTGTATAGTTACTGTAATACCTATATTAGTTTCTGTTATACCACAGTGCTGTTGAATTCTCAAATCTGAAGGTGTTATAATATATAATTTTATATATAGTAACAGTGGTCCCGACAGTAAGAGTAGTTCTGGCTGTAATTCAAATGACAGGTTTAAATTTATGCACTTGCTCTAATACTTTATTGTTTCTATAGTAACAGCAGTTTCCATTCACAGAGACTTGGTGGTGGACAATCTACATAATCTAAGCCTAATAAAAAATGGATAAAAAAGTGTTGTCATTTAAAAAGAAAAATGTATAATCATTGATATGGTGAAGCTTTATATCAGGAGATGTTTATGTGACATTTATGGAAGGAGTCTCCAGTGTCAGTGCTTTCTAACAGTCAGTTATTAATTATTAATTATTAATTAATTTTAAGAGAGAGAAAAAAAGGAGGGTTGTAAGGCAACCACAGTTTACAGCTGCTATAAAATAAGTGATAATAACAACAAAAGTGATAACCTGTCTAGTGGGCATTCCACAACATTAAATATACCTATAAACTGATTAAAAACACAATATGTGATTCATTAACAAATAAAAAATTGTAATAGTTGGCACATTGCTGTGGTACACAATCTCATCACACCACCCTGTCAAGGATTATTTTCTATAGTATATATACCCCATCATGTGGCATAATAGGAATCAGTGGCATAGTGTATTCATAAAAGAATTGGTGTTAAACATCTTATTGACACCATACTTTTACGAATGTGTTATAAGAATGTTATGAATGTTAAAATAGTAAGAAAAAATATTGTTTTAACATATTGTCATTAGTCACTGCACCCCCCCCCCATCATACTTTATCATACTGACAAATTTTTTATTTCAAATATTATTAATCTAGCCTTCAAATGATTAAATAATAATTAATTATAATTGTTATAATTATAATTGTTATAATTACAAATGTTATAATTATTTTATTATAATTGTAATATTTAAATTTATTTTTATTAATTTAAGAAATTAATACATATTTTAGCACAGTGACAATAATTAATTAAATTGATTAGATTAATGTCTTCCTCCCTAAAATAAGATGCAGTTCCTAAATGAATCAGATGAACTCCAGCTGAATTGGCCTAATGATTCCCTTTATTTGAAAGAGAGAGAGAGAGAGTGTGTGTGTGTGAAAGAAAGAGAGACAGAGAGAGAGAGAGAGAGAGAGAGGGAGTGGCTTTGGTCAAATGCCGGCAGATGGCCGGATGACTTCCTTCATTGGCGAACCAGCAGTATTGCTCTCAGCCAAACTGAACAAGAGAGACAGAGAGAAAAAAGAGAGAGAGAATGAGAGAGAGAATTAGTGAAACATTGATTTCACACAGTGAAATAAAAAGAATAAAGAGAATTCATTATATTGTCAGCCACTAATGAACTGCCTGGAGCACTAATGGCTATTTAATGCTGTATTTTTCCAAAACATTGTGATACAATAGAAAGGCTTTGGACAAACAGAATGATTAAAAAGAAGTACAGTAAACTTAGATTAACAGTGGGTCACGTAAAGGACCTGTGGCATGTGGTGATGACATGCACTCTGTCTAGCAGGCTCCCCCAAACGGAGGCCATTCCAGAGGCAGCGAGCAGCCAGTGAAAGCATGGACCAGGAGGAGAATGGTGCCCACCACATCGACCTCATCCAGTACATTGCCCGCACCAAGGACGTGGCCTATTGCCCACCACGTCTCCTTTCCCCCCCATCCACACCCCCACCGTCCCTCGGCAGGTATCTTTAATTCCCTCCCCCATCTGTCTGCTGCAGCAATCATCCGCCTCTCCTGCACGCAAAAACAAGTCATTCCATGCTGGAGCAATGTCAGTGAGTCTTAGAAGGGCACTCTGACCTTGCTGGCACCTATGATGTTTAGAAAACAGGCCAAATAGTCTTGTGGCACTTTTGAAGATTAAAGCTGCTTGAGAAGTGCCTCCAGTTTTCTCAAATAACCATAGATATCAGGGATATGTGCCATTGCTTAGTCCATGATGATTTCATAGGTTGCATCACTGCTTTTACATTGACACTTACTGAGACTGCTGGCTGTTTCTATTTCTCTCACATTAAACACTGTGTGCCATACTACAGTACACCATCTGTGCTTTGGCAGTAACATCTGCTTGAATCTCCTTTATGACTGTCTGAGGGACAATATTTACAGACCACCTACTGCATATCACCTGTATTTGTGCAAGCTCCCATCACACCATTTGTGTCAAGTGTGTGATTGTATCTGACAGGCTTTTTGCATTGCTCTTTGCAGGTTAGAGGTGGAGGTGATGGTGGAGCCAAGCTGCAGCAGAGCAATGGGGCCCGGGGTGATTGGCCTGAGTGCTGAGCCCCAAGACGAGGCTCCTGGCATGGGTTGTCGTCGGGAGAGCACAGATCACCAGAGCCTTTATCGTGACATCTGGAACTTGCGTGCTTCTTTGGAGCAGTACATCTCCTCTGACCAGAGCAGCAACAATGACAAAGACTCAGTGCATAGTGATGCAGACAGCGTGTCCTCACTTAGGCTTAGGACAGAGAAGGGTGGGTTGCCCAGTTATCCCTCCCAGGACATTGGGGATGGGATGGAAGGGGATGCAGATATTCCTGGGGGTGAGGGTCTGGAGAAAAGAAGAAAACAGGACAGCGTGGACTCTGAAAAAGGGAGCGATGAATCAGGTACCCGGAAACTCCTGCAAATGGATAGTGGCTACGCATCTATAGATGCCCCCTCTCGTGCTCCTGATGAGGTACGGCTGTTCAGGAGCAGCAGTGGTAGCAAGGAGGAATCAGAATCAGCCATGGAACGCAGATACTTCTTCACCAGCTCTGGATATAGAGGAACAGTGTGTGAAAGCTTTGACACAGATATCTTGGATGAAGAACTTGAAGAAGAACCTGGGGGAGCTAGTGGAGGTAGTGATGCAGTGATGGAACTGGACGAGGGTGGTTTGGTGTGGTCGCCCTATGGGCAGATGTTCACACAGTCTGATGCTCAGTCTCGTATTCCAGCCTTGTCTTGCCGGGACTACAGCATAGATGAAAAAACAGATGCACTCTTCCATGAGTTTCTGCGCCATGATCCCCAGTTTGACCAGCAGGAGTCACCGGTGCGCTCGAAGCATCGTTCTCGTGTGCATCTACGCAAGCAGTGGCAGCGCTCGAAGCAGTACAGTGATCCTGGCCAGCGCTTCCACTCCTCCTTTGACCGTTACCGCACCCCTCTTCGTCGTGGAGAGACTGTTAACTACCCTCTGGAAAGTAGCTACCACAGCACACTTCCTCGAATTGTCAGTGGTCCAGATGAGGAAAACAGTGATGGGACTGCCAACCTTGCAGAGAATCATTGCTTGGGAGCTGCTGAAAAGAGTCTTGCATCTCCAAAGGATGACCACATAAAGCACCCTTCCAGTACTGACACTAGTGGAGATTTGAAGGAAGAGGCAGAACTTGCACCCTCCAAACTCCCTCCGGTGACTGATAGTACTCTGGGTCAACCAGAAGTCCTTGCAGAAGAGTCCAGGCACACAGTCCAGCCTCTTGAGCCAACAGATGGGCATTCACCCCCACAGCTAGCCGAAACTGGGTACGGTCCTCAGACAATCACGGCAGAGCTGAGTGATAAACTATCTGTGACCCTTGAAGAGCGTCTGTATTCTGACTTACGCAGGACCAGGGAGCAACCTGAGTGTTTGCTGACAGCCACGCATGCCTCGCCCGACCACAGCCCAGTGTAGCACATGGCTCCACTCATCCCAACCAACTCTATGCTGATATCTCAACAGGGCTTCAGTGATCAAAAGTTCAGTGGAAATTACCCTTAGACACTGATCTGGGACCAGGTTTGGTTGTCATTTTAGGGTTAGGATCACAGCAGCAGAACACAGAGAGTGGATCCTTGGTCAGCTTTTAAGGGGAACTTCATTCTACATCATCTCCAGTGTTAAGTAAGTGGAGATCAAGACACTTACCTCACATCTGACATGCTATTAAATCATTTTTGAATGGTGTCTGTATGGTTTATTGCTTTATTCAGGCTCCATTTAGTTATGTGTTGAGTTCAAAAGCCAATATATTCTCTGCACTAGGTAATCCACTGTGAAATTGGGTGCTACTAGACTTGCGATTAATATCCTTTGGCTTTGATTTGCCATATTTCTACACAGTACATTGATTCAGACTCTTATTTTGGACACTACACTCCTAATTCAGAAGAGAGAAAGGACTAATCCATGATATAACCTTTGTCTCTGATATAACCTTCTCTTGATTTATGTGTGTTATAGATTCAGTTCCTCTTTTCCAAATCTTTCTAGCCCATTCTATCTGCTTGGCTTTAATCATGTTTGAATAATGACAAAATGAGCTATGTATGTTGCACTACAATGATCTGTGTATGCACTTTTCATGATTTCAACCACAGTGTTCTTCATTAAGTGTCCTTGTCGTAGTGTGGTGTGGTTCATACTAGAACTACTGGTATGGGAGAAAAACTGCCTTTTGTGCAATACATGTAATGAATGTTATGAGCTTTTGTTCTTAATCATACTATTTATTATTGCTTTAATATTTAATGCTAATGTATGTGTTTTTTTAAGTGTCTGAAGAAAGAGAATAGATTTTGTGTATGAGGTTTTAGACTGTAGGTGCCGAATCATTACGTCAGGTAAGCTAATTTTCACATTATAATTTAAAAAAAAAAAGAAAAAAAAGTATTTGTGATAAACAGAGGGTTTAAATGAGGCCTGTGCTCCAGTGTGTCTCCAGAGTCACTTGTGTTTTATTAGATTTGATGAGGGAGGCATGCTGCTTCCTGCATGCTTGTCACAGACCAACCACTATGTGTTCATTAACATTTCATTTTTATGTGAAGACAATGGGAGAGAAGCGTCCCCAAAGGCTAACCGCTCATCAGGCCTTGAGAGAGAAATTATAAAAGGGTTGTTTGTGGTAAATCCTATATCGACAAATAACCCATGCAAGTGGATCTTGCTACAGACGCCACAGTTCTAGTCAATATCAATTATCCAATCAAGGGGATTAAAGGCAGAAATTACAATTAAAGGATTCATGGGAAGAGTAGATGCGATTAGCAGCTGTTGTTGGTAAAAGCCATTTGTGGATTGTGTGGCAGAGCAGACTTTCCCAGACTACAGAACCTAAGTGATGTATTTGAACCTTTAAGAGCAGGATTCATCTCAGCTTTTTCCTCCCTCCTTTTTATATTGTCACCTGAGATGGTGAGGAGGAAAAAAGACCATTAGCCTTTATTTTAGCTGAGGGAGGTTGTTTAAAATGAGCTACAAATATGTACATAAAATAAAGAAAGATATGTTGGTTTAGAGTGGCATTGCATGCTTAATCTTGCTCAGGATTGCTAATATGACAGATAAAGCTTCAATAAACTGTGCTTAAAACATCATCTACCATTGATATGATGCCTTTGCCATCATCTGTATCTCTTTACGTCACAGTGTATAACTAAATTCACTGCATACTTGCTGCTTGCTCTGTTCCAGATGACATCAGCGTAATTTCAATCAAACATACCAAGAACAATTGTACAGAGGGCAATTCTGAGATGTATACAAGCACAATAGTTTCCTTTTGCAGGTTATAGGTTAGTCTTTACTTAGGTATAGACTTAAATGCCAGATGCTTGGGTGATGTTTTGTGTGTTATCAAGTAATCTGTCTAATGCATCGATGCATTACTGTGCATAGTTTTGCATGAGATGAAATCAGTTTTAGTAAAGATAACTGTTTTATTCAGATTTAAATTTCAGCACCAAATTAGTTAATACCTAATGGATGCTTATTTGTTTGAAGCATAAAATAAACAGAAATCAGAATGATATTTGTTCTGAGATAGTTTTTAAATATTTTATGGAGTCTATTTATTTTAAGAGTATGCCTTGGGAATATAGAAGAGATTTTGCTAAGAATATGTCCATCGCAGAAAAATATTTTTACTTTGCTAATATATTTCCACTGGAGAGATTTTTGCTTGCTGTATTTCCATGGAAAAACATATTTCTGTATAATTGCTTGATATTTAAATGGACCAGTTTAAAGAGGAATAAAATGTGAGGAACAATGAATAAAATTTTTCAGAACAATTTTTGTTTACCTCAATATCTTAAGCCCTGAGGGACCAACTGATGGAAATGTTTTGGGTTTATGTTTTCCAATTAGTCAATAAAGAAAAATGCATTATGTCTGTGCATAATGTGTCATTTTGTTAAAAAAAAATACTGTGAGTGATAATTCACCATTAGAGCTACACACTATCCACACTTCATGCTGTTTTTCCTGTTGGTCCTTCAACATGGTGCAATGTAACTATAGCACAGCTGCCATCCCTTCCTTCCACCTCCAGAAGGTGCCGAAACTCCCCATGGGAACATCAAATATTCATATCAGCCTGGCTTATAAATTAAGAATGGCTGTGCAGTAATTATGATGCTAAATCAATAGCAACCTGGGTGTCACCAGGCAGAGAGGGCCTTCCACTTCCACGAGAATGATTATCAATCAATGGCCCAAGAACACAAATAACCGATGCCATCTCTTGTACTGCGTACTTTCCATTCAGAAGGAAATGATTCATGATAAGCTTAAAGCAGTGTGGTATTAAAACCGTGCCATAGATTCAGAGCAGTATAGGCGAATAGGATTTATAATAATTTCACTGCACACTGACAGGATTGTAATATTTCTGTTCATATTTTCCATTGTATTATTTAATCTCTGATCTACGCAGCGTCTGAGCATAGTGGTCAATCCCTATAAAGCATGTTTGAAACATGTTTCGATCATCATCTGCTGGAAACACCAGTCACAATACTAAATCAGTCCTGTGTGGAATTTGTGCTTGAGCAGAAGACACAGAGAGAAGATCAAGGCCAGATAAATCTGCTCCACAGACCTGAACCTCTTCACTTATAAGCAGGAAATTAGTTCTGTGGATATGGCTGCATGGCTTTCATTTACAGCTTATTGTGCTCATCACCTCAAGGTTGTGAGTTCAAATACAATGACTACCAGGACAGGGCCATAACCTGCTTAGGATACATTGCCAAATATTGTGTGTCTTGCATTTGAAACAAAAATTGTTTTTCATCTTAAAAATATCAGTTGTATTCTTAGTAGAACAACATTATTTTAAGAAAGCTAGGTTTTATGGATAATTAAATGGATAACTAAATGGATTAGTTTAACACTGTTATTGGGCATGTAGTCAGAAAAATTGGCAGTGAATTATTTTTGGTAGCTAGCTTAGTATGATGATGCTATACAAATAAAATTAAATTGAGTTTTATAAAATAGATTAAACTTAAAAAAACCTTAAAGAGCCAAAGATATCAAAAGTAAACAACTTATTTTGGAAAAAAAAAATGGATGGGGGCTGGGGGGCGTTTGTCCTGGGTTAATTGCTGAACCCTTAAACACAGCCCTTATACACATATTTTTTATATCTGTATATGGAGAGCATATGCTATACAAGTTCCTGTGTAAGTTGCTACCATGGAAACTAATGTTAGAATGAGCACATTAAAGTAAACCTGTGATTTGGCTTGCAGCCAGCACTACTGTCTCTTTGAGGAAATTAGTGTTTGCAGCTAGCACTACTGTCTCTTTGAGGAAATTAATCAACTTCTGATCAATCAGAATCGACGCTTCAACAACACTGTGGTATAAATTACTTATGGTTTAGTAAAGCTGAACTTAATGTGCAGTAATGCCATTAAAAATTGTATGTAATGAAACCTTGATGGAAGCATTATCACTAACTCTTGCTACTAATTCAAATTCAAATTTTATTTGTCACATGCATAGTCATACACAGTACGACTTGCAGTGAAATGTTTTATACTGTTCTGACATAAAATAAGAAAATATAGAAAAATATTAAATATAAAGAAAAATATATACAGAAAAATATATAAAGTAAAATAAAAAGAAAAATATTAAATATAAAAAATATATATACATAAACAAATGTGTATAAGAATATATATATGGATGTATGAATGGTGGCAGCAGCAGTATGACAGTACAGATATAAAGTGCAGATATGTGCAGTTTTGTGCAATACATGCCATTTGTGCAATGTAATGTGCAATAATGTGCAATGTGCAATAAATGCAATATTAAATACTAGCAATACAAAAATAAATTAGTAACATTATGTAATGTAGATGTAAATGGAGGTTGGGTGTTTGAAGGAGATGTATGGGTGGAGATGAACGATTCTTAGTCCTTGGTGTTGTACTGGTTGAAGGCCCCAGTGGCCTGCGGGAAGAAGCTCTTCCTTCTTCACCAGGGTGTTAACATGGCAAGAACATGACAGGTTCTGCGTGATGTGAACACCAAGGTACCGGAAACTATCCACTCTCTCCACTGGGGTCCTGTTGATCGTGAGGGGTTGGTAGCTCCTCTCCTGCTTCGTGCTGAAATCCACAATCAGTTCTTTGGTCTTGCCAATATTAGATGTCATTATAATTTTTGATAACCATGATATTATCAGAAATTATGACAACATTATTAAAAGTATTTTTTTTGGTGAGCCTGTGCCCACTGTAGCCTCAGATTCCTGGTCATGGCATGAAAGGAGTGGAATCTGATGCGGTCTTGTTCTGTTGTAGCCCATTCGCCTCAGGGTTTGAAGTGTTCTGCATTCTGAGATGGTGTTTTGTTCAGCACTGCTGTAAAATGGTTATTTGAGTTACTCAACAGGGCATTTTCACTCGCAGTACTGCTGCTCACTGGATATTTTTTTGTTTTTTTAGCACCACTCTGTGCACTTTCTGGAGACCATTGTGCATGAAAAACCTAGGAGATCAACAGTTTCTAAAATACTCAAACCAGCCCGTCTGGCCAAAGTCACTGAGATCACACTTTCCCCCCCCATTGTGATGTTCTTGCCAAGAACATTCACTGATGCTGTTGACCTGTATCTGCGTTACTGTATGCATTGTTACTGCCACTTGATTGTCTGCTTGAATGAACAGGCGTACAGATGTTCCTAATATCAGGACACATGAGTGTATATATTTTAATGGATATGATACTGAAAATTTTTCATCATTTTCCATGCCTTGTGTGAGAGAACCCTCACATTATATCCAGAGCTCACAGCTGGCAGACAAATGCACAGAGGCCTTAAGAGGTCTTTGGAGAAATAAGATCAAAGATACAAAGAGATACTGAGACAGCACTCCTTATGTGCTCTGTCTAAGCTTGGCCCCCATTTAGATGATTGCCTGCTGGCTGGGAGCAGACATTTGTGCCATGCGTTATTTTTCTGCAGCGTAATGGCAGCACATATGCTCTCCATGGGGATTTCTTCTTGCGCCAGGCTCACTCTACAAGCCTCACTTCAGCATGCTTGCTTCTCCTCTGAGGTTCTTCTAGCTTCCAGTCTATATTTAAGGCTAGATAGCTCGTACTGCTTGTATAGCTTGTATATTATTCTAAGGCATGGGTGTCTAATAGTGGAAACAGAGGTGCTTTTGAAGCCCAATACCCAGTATAATCCATTAAACATAGGTGATGAGTGAGTCATTGGAAACACACAAAAGCACTTAAACTATTAAACAACAGCAACGCCACTCAACATCTCATCTACTCTAAAGAGATCTCTCTCCTCCTCGTTTCCATCCCTACCACCATCTCTCTGCTGATAACCCTTTTTAACAAATCAGAGGGAGACAGAGAGTGTGTGGGAGACATCTGTGACTCAGAGGGAGGATTCTGCACACACATTTATTGGAAGGCCGTTCAGTTTCTCCTTTCCAATTAAGCTGTGCTGAAAAATGTGAACCCATTCACCACTCGGCTTGAAAGCTTCATCTGTGAATAAACAATGCCTTCTTTTTGAAAAGTTCATGTACATTTTTCTTGATGGAAAAAGCTCATGAAAAACTGACATTTTTATGGGTTCAGTAGAAATATATTTAGTGTGTTTCAGCTAAAAGCTATGAGGCTAATGAAGCTAACAAGTCTGTCTTATTCGGAAATCTGACTCATCCACATCCACATTTGCCAGTTTGCTTTATTTTAGTTACTGTGAAATTCATAATAGCTACTAGGGACAGCTTTTATAAATATTCTAGCAGGGCTAAGCCCATCCTGTCTTACAGAAATAAAAGGACATCAATATATGGTTTCATTTTTATCGTCAGTATCAGATTACTTGCTGTAAGGCAGATTACTTCGGATTTTTCTAGAAGTAAACCCAACAGCACAACCAATAGTGATAAGAAAAATACACAGAATGGTATGAAGAAGTGAGGCTGTGGCTGATTTCTTTCTAGCCCAGACTGTAGATTCATGCAGCCTATCAGTGACAGCCATGGCAGGTGATTACACAGAGTGAAACACTGCTTAACATAACATAACATAACACACCATCAGCCGTGATTGAGAAGTCACACATGAAATACAGTCGTAGGTGTAATGAATGTGATTGAGGTGCATTATTTACTCATCATTTTTTCCCCCAGAATTTGTTTGGAGGAGAAAGTAAAAGTAGATAGACTAAACACGCATTGTCCAAACAGAATACAAATTACACAAAAGGACAGATAACATGTTCACCATGTAAACATGTTTTTTTTTTTTTTTCAAGGTTCTCAACCTATATCTCCATAGTTTTATGCATTGCACTGCTGCCACATAATTGGCTAATTGGATAATTGCATGAATGATCAGGGGTACATGTGTTTCTATTAAAGTGGCCAGTGAGCGTATATTGGCATTTATTCATGACAAGCTTTTTTTTAATCTAAATTTTGGCCTTAGATAGGCTTCCATCAGTTCTTAGTTACATTTCATAGAACCAGAGCAATATTAAGGAAAAAAAATGTCTGACATCATATGTGTTGGCTGTTAGACATTAGGGTGAGGGAAAAATTGTGTAAATTTCTTTTTTTCACCGACAAAGACAAAAAAAAACAAACAAAGGACGGAAAACCCTGTTGCTGTCAGATTTCAGTGCAACTATAGTGGATGTCTCGCTGTTGAAGCGTGGAGGGAAAGGGTGTTATTTTCAGTGCTGGATTTTGTATCGTTTGTGTGCGAGGACTGAATGCAGAACGTAGTGGGAGATTGTTAAGAAACCAAAGCCAGCTGTCGTGAATGAGTCATACAGCGTGTAGCCCCCATGAATGAGCACACATTCAGGGCTTATGACACCATGTCTGTGTGTGTGTGTGTGTGTGTGTGTGTTTGAGAGAAATAAAGAGAAAAAAAAACATCCCAGGGAAGGTGACTAGCATTGAGAATCATCCACCCACACACACGCCCACGCATCCCCCTCTCTTGCTCTCCTCCCCCACTCCTCTCCTCCTCCTCCTCTCTCCAGGCTGAGCGTGGGGCTCCTCTTCTCACCACTTGCGTCATTCAGCCCTCCTTCTGTTTTGCCGCAGCTTCCCCCATCCGTCATTAGAAATGCCGTGCCCTTGGGCTCTCTTTCAGCAGACAGGGGAATGGACTGTCACATCCAGATGTTTTCAAAAAAAATTTAATACAAGTGTGGGACATTTTTCCACTTTTAAAACGTCCTTGCCATCTACTGAAAGAGGAGTTTGTAATTATCAGGCAAGTCTATAAAAGCTGTTTTCATATTCCGCCTTTACTAACACACAATCATTAATGTGCATGCAAGCATCGATATGTCGATAATATCACATCGAGATATTAAACCCATAAAACAAATGATTGCAACATTCTAATTTGTGGTACCATTTGATCAATTATAATTGAACTGAAACAGAAAATTATACCAGTAAATTGTATATATTTGTATATCTTGTTTCACACAAAAAATACACACACACATATAAACATGCACACACACACACACACATATATATTCCATTCATCAGCAGTAACACTATCTTAGTGTGTGCGTGTGTGTGTGTATGTGTGTGTGGACCTGGTTTGATTGTAAGTTTTCCCTTAGACCTTTATCAAGAGAAGACATTTCACTTAATACTAATTTAACTTTATATATTTATTTTTGATCTCGGATTAGCAATGTATAGACAGTGAGTTTACTTGTTTAAATTTATTCGGGCTGACCCTCAACTGTACTGTACACTGTAGTTATAATGTCATGTTGTAGTTATAGTGTTACACTTTAGTTGTCATGTTACAACATAGTTACAGTGTTATGCTGTAGATATAGTGTTACACTGTATTTATAGTGTTAAACTGTAGTTGTAGTTTTACATTGCATTTATAGAGTTAAATTGTAGACATAGTGTTACACTGTAGTTGTAGTGTTATGCTGTAGTTATAGTGTTACACTGTAGTTGTAGTGTTACATTGTATTTATAGTGTTACATTTTAGACATAGTGTTATTTTTTTAGTTGTAGATGCTCCACAATTACATCATATTGTTTGAAGAAGCCAGCCAAACATTGTCTCTGCATGAAGGCCTTAAGGGTCTCTTCACAACCCCGCATTGTGTATAGACCACATGAACTATCCGTTGCAACACACTGGCAACTGTGGGAACTTCCTTTGACAGGTCTGCTTTTAACCTAACAAATGTGATAACACTTTTTTTGCCACTTTGTCCAACCCATATATCTGTCAGTACTACTCTTTATGCTATATGTTATGCACACTCTTCAGAGTCTGGCTAATAACTGACAATCTGGTTTACATTTGTCCAGGTCTGCAACCTACTGGCAATTTATTTAAGACACTCATATTGGTGGATGTGACTACAATTTTTAATAGAAATATATCGGTCTGCACCACATAACGAGTAGGTTACAAATCCATCTGAGTATCACTGCAACCATAGAAACCCAACTGTATCCTGCAGCGTGGTGGCGAAACCATAAATGTGTGCTGGCTAAAATCTAAATCTTCTGAACATCTCAAAAAAGCAGGCTTAAGTGCACAGTCAGAGTGGACATTGAGGTGCAGTTGCTCATGCTGCGCATTTATGCATTCACAATAAAACCTGAGACGTTTCTTTCTGTACTGCCTGGAAATGGACAGGAACGTAGAGAATGGCGAAAGAGAGAATGGAGTGAGAGAGTGAAAGATGTGTGGAGGAGCAAATTCTCCAGTGGAAGTGTGACTTAACCGACTGCCGCAGAATGACTCACAGTTGCTGTGGCAACGGCGCCACTCGGCTGCCCATAATCAGCAATGTGAACAGGCTGGAGGAGAGAGAGAGAGAGAGAGAGAGAGAGAGAGAGAGAGAGACATAGAGTGAGAGGTGTGAGAGAGAAAACACTACGTGCTGGATGTCATCAGTGGATTGCGTGGGCACAGAGTAGCCTAAAAGACCAGTGTTGGCTTAGAGAAGCTAGTGAAAATTCACCACACAGCTCAGCGTGGATACTAAGAAAGGAGTGTGTGTGTGTGTGTGTGTGTGTGTGTGTGTGTGTGTGTGTGAACAGAGAAGTGCAAATACAGCAATACACTGCAGATGGGTCTTTATGGGCTTATTATGAGCTTATGTTACCTAGTGCACACAAGTAATAAATCAAAGAATTTTATATATTGTTGTCCAGTTTTCTAGGGCTTATTTACATGTTTATATGTACAGCAATTTTGAGTGACTATACATTTAATAATCATTTAAAGCCTGTCAATTCTGAAAATAGATGAACATTTTTTAAGAAACGCTTTTAATTAAAATTAATGAAAGACACTTTCAAATACTGTACTTTTAAATAAATCAGAGAAATACAGCATTGCTACTGACAACAGAAGCCTTGAATAACTACTTCAGTAAGACCAAACATACCGTATAGTATAATACAAATAAATAGACATGTTCATTAATATATATTTATGCCAATGGTTGTTGATGACAGATGGGCTGATTTGAGTATTCCAGAAACTGCTTGGAAATCTGCTTTTCATGCTTAACAGTCTCTGAGGTTTGTACAGAATGGTGCAAAAAAAAAAAAAAAAACTTGTTGACGAGAGCTCAGAAGAGAATTGCAGACTAGTTCAAGCTGAGAGGGGGGCTATGGTAACTCAAATAACCACTCTTTGTAATCATGGTGAGCAGAAAAGCATCTCAGAATGCTGTCAGGGATCAGGCTTGGATGCAAGTGCAGGTACTTAATGTTTATTAAGAGCCATAGCAAACAACCAAAACATAATCCAATGACATGGTCAAAAAACAGGCACAGGACAGGTGATATACAAACAGAGTAAACAGGGATAGGCAAGATCAAGAACTGTAAACAGAATAGGGTCAAAACCAGAAGAGCATTCAATAAACAAAAGCTTGGTAACGACTAGTATGGAAAGACACAGAGCGTATACTTCGCACTGAATGAATGAATTGAATGTCCTTATATACTGTGAATGTGCTGGGATGGGATTGAGTCCAGGTGTGTGAAATCAGTAATCAGGTGAATGTGAACATGAGAGTGTTTGGGTGTTGTAGTCTTTAGTGGCCATTTGTGTAGGCCACACTGTGTGCTGGGAATTGTAGTTGAACACCGTTTCTGGCGCCGATATGACAAATGCACAACATGTCAACCCTTGAGGCAGATGGACTTCAACAGCAGAAGACCACATTGAGTTCTACTCCTGTCATCCAAGAACAGGACTCTGAGTCTAAGTTGCTGTGAGGAGGCAATGCTTCCCCCTGTGCCACCATCCTGTCTGTTTCAAAAGACTTTCATTACATATCCTATATCTGTGCTTTTCCTAGAGGTGTGATTTTATTATTTTCCTTTTCTAATGATGTACCAATGGTGGCGATCACTATAAGCTAATATTGTTATCGTTGTTATAGTTATCATTTATTAAGATATCATTCTTTATAATTATAATTGACTGGTCACTTGAATCGAATGGGTTTTGAAAGATGCCAGCTACAATAATGTGTGTATAAGCTGTTCAGTTTTTATTCTAAAGCTCAATCACTTTAAAAACATAATGTATTATGTTTTACTGCATAAATAATGTATTAATTTTAGTGTAATGTTTAATTTGTGTTTACACATGAAACAGGTGCAATTGGTTTTACTTCAGGAAGTTAACGTTAATAAAATGTTGTAATGGTTCCAGTAAATATATGTTGCTCAATTAGTATATCTAGTATATTAATTTGCACTATAAATAGCTGGCTGCAAAAACATTTCAGAAGCTATTATGATTAAGGAAAAAACAGGCATCTACCTTGTCCTGCCGATTAAAACATTAAGGAGAGGAAATGGAGAGCGGAGAGCCAAATTAATTTTCGCCTAGCT
The DNA here is from genome assembly GCF_027358585.1 of Pangasianodon hypophthalmus. NCBI lineage: Eukaryota > Metazoa > Chordata > Actinopteri > Siluriformes > Pangasiidae > Pangasianodon > Pangasianodon hypophthalmus. The sequence goes on from NC_069720.1 coordinate 16,091,400, forward strand.
CTCATTCTGTCAACATTAATCAGCGAACTGGTAATGATTTATTATGCATAACTCTGATTCGATTTACTAAAGAATAATATCAATCTGGATCATCACACAAGACCATGACTTCCTGTTTCATATTGTGCTGTTGTGTTTGAAAGTTTAATTGAGTAAAAGATTAATTTCCTGTCTATGGGTGAAGTTAAAGCCCAAAATTGTCAATCTTATGCCCTGAGACTTCAGAAGTGCATTAAAGTTTGGACCATAGAGCAGTGAAAGTGTTTTTCATCACTGCTGCCTGCACAAAGTGACTCAGTGGTGCACAGTAACTGTACCTGCCCACACACTGATGTAATCTCATCCATCGCCTCTGGATGTCGGAACCGCTCAATGGTCAGGATGAAAGCACTTGCAGATTTCATAATTGAGCCAATGAGTTCAACGAATCTATCGGCGGCTTTGATTTTATTTCTGAGGCTGAATTTTGCTAATAAAAGACTAGGATGATCATGGAAACTTTATTCTCTCCCTATTAGCGTATGTTCTGGATTTTGTGTTTTATGTGTGCTGTGTACTTAGAGTGGGTGTAAATCTGAGTATTTGACCATCTTCATCCCTTCAGAATAAAAAGATTTGTGACAAGTGAAGTCTAGACTGTTACACAACATCAGCATCTGATGATTGCAAAACTTTTCCAGCAGAAGGCTAATAGCCACCCAGCACAGTTTGAGTTCATGTGGCACATCTCTCACAGCACTTTCTATGTCTATCGAGTGAAATAAAGCCTGTCAATGTTAGCATTCATGATGTATTTCTGCTTTCAATCAGCACCACATTCTCTTAAATTTAGTCTTTTTGTTTAAATAAAAGGGCCTAATATACTTGAATTTTGATAAGACTCAACCTTTTATATGTGGCTGTTTTATTATTTTTTTAGAAAACAAAAAGAGCTCATTATGCCCAGTGAAGCAGCACCGACACTTAAGGTGACCCATTACCACTTTCTTGCATCATTTAGCTTAGACACTGCATCACAGGAGAACAGGTAGAGCGTACCAAATCACCGCTAACAGATGCGAGGTTGTTTCTTTCTTCCCCATTAAAAGGAGATGAGTCACACTTTAAAGTCAAGACCAGCTCGGTGAAAAACTATTCAGGTTTTTTTTTTTTTTTTATGCATGTTGACCTCCGGCTAAGGAGTGAATGACAGGAAGTAATTTGCTAACCAAATTCAAAGCCAACTCCATTTACTTTTCCATCTAGTCTATTGTATTGTTAAATAATGCTATTTGCTAGTAGAACGCAATAAAATCAAGGAACATGTGAAGACAGCAGGAGGCAACCAAGGTCATCAAAAACTTCCTGTGTGTGTATGCTGTGACATTTTCTTGACAAAAGCGAGGATTTTTCACAGCTTCACAATGAGACATTTGGTCTTTCTTTGTACTTGCCTACAGCAAGGCCAGGAAGGTTGGTCTGTCTAACTGAAGGAGCTTCAGCTACAACATTCTTTATTTAACCACATCGCTGCTGAATGCTTGATTCTGATTGGTCCCAAGGTATTAATTAAATTTCTATAATAATACTTCCAATAGCTATTTAATATAAGGTTTATATTAATGTACTCATTCTAATTTGTTATCACAACATACACAGGAACTTGAATAGCTGACGCTCCAAATAAACAGACTAATGGTTTATAGCTGCTGTGACCTAAGTGATAACAGGAACAAACTTGTTTCATAGACATTCCTCAACAGCAAACGTAACTGTAAGTGAATATAAAAGTGTGAAATGCAGTTATAAATAAAATAATAAAATGTGAAGTTGTATTACATTTCTATTATGCTACTTGTATTACTTTGAAGGGTCCTTAGATTTTGGAAAATGATTTTATAAAGCAAACATATTTTTAAAGCTACAGCGATTTAATAATAATAATTCAAAAATTAGGTTTTTTTGAGGGACAGGACAAAATAATACTCTATAATTTGCTGCTCCTAGGCTGCTGTGAGTCACCCTGGCAATCCTGTAATAGTCAAGCACAGTCAGTGCCATATCAGAAGTGTCTGGTTGGAACTGGCAAGAGATTTGTATGCATACATCATACGCCAGCACAGATTCAAGCTTGAAAACAATCTGACTGCTTAGTGACAGACAGGAGCTGCCAGCCAATAAGAGGAGAGAGAGAGTAAACAAATGGGACTTAGAGTGTCAGTATGATGCTGTAAGAAAAATATTTATTCAAGACTTTTGCTGAACAGGTAAGGCATTTATTTATTTTCTGTGGTGGGAACCTAGCGAATGATTGATGATAGTCAGACAATTTATTCTTGCTGTGGAATTTGTATTGTTACCCAGTTGTGTAGTTGTTTAACTAGAGAACTCATGTTTGTGTTTGTGTGTTTCTCTGTATTTTTGTCTCTGTTTTTTTTTCTGCTCACACTCAGTGTGTAACTTATATGTTACTCTGTTTTTTTTTAACAGGGTAGAGAAAAAAATACACAGTTTCTCAATGAAATACATTGAGAAAAAATAAAAATGCACACATCAGAAGCGACCAGAGGTGAGAGTTTTGTTCTCTATGCTGTATTTTAGCTAGCTAGCTAGAGTTAGTGGGCTAGTTTGTACCTCTCTAAAGCAGATAGAGGCTAGTTTTAATAACAGTGCGTTGTGATATTACACCACTGAGAGGTTTTGCTCTTTCAGTTGACACGTAGTAACTGTAACAGACACACTGATGTTCACAATAAAAAAAAACTCTCTATACACAAATACTGTGTCCCAAACTGCATACTGCTGTACTAAATAGTTTGCCAGTACACCATTGCTGCCATTACGATTTAGGCTCTCTACTTAGTGAATTCTCTGAATGTATATTGACTTGGCACACAGTCATGAGATTAATCCACATAATGTCATTCTGCATGTAGCTTGTAATATCATTTTTCTACCAGAGATGATGAAATTCCAAAATCGTACATTCCATACCTAAAATATAAGGTAGCCAGAAAGGAAGCATCTTTAAAACTTATGTTTCATTGCAAGCCTCAGTTTACTTTTTGCCATCAGTTGTGATTTTCATCACTTCTCAAGATGAGAGAACTTTCAACAATGAATCATTAAAACTGCATGTAACAGCATGGCGCCATTATCCCCCTGCAGATCGCTTTAATGTTAATATCTGCACCAAGCTGTTCTGTTAATTTGAAAGACCCATCTGCCCTTTACCTTCGTTAAATATTCATAAAGTGTATTTTCTCTTCTTTCAACCTTTGGCTCATTACCTATATCTTGTTGAGTGATGATGTCACCCTGCATTTGAGGAGGAGATTAATTTTGTTGACATAGTTGGAAATAATAAGAGGACTGACATAATGAAGCAGGAAATAACCAAGAAAGAAAACTAGAAACCAAAGAAAATCAATTTCATGAATGTACACGCATGTGGTGCCTGAACAAACTGTGTAATTGGTGATTACAGGGCACATGTCTATTATTTTTATTTGATTAGATTTTGTTATTATTATTAGTATTATTATTATTAAACTTATCTATGTAGACCTACAGTATGTGCTAAATAACCTATATTGGCACTAACAGTAAAGGGTACATGCTACGTACTCTAAATTGCCCCTGTGAATGAAGGATGTGCATGGTGCACAGTGATGTACTGGCATCCCATCCAACGTGTATTCCTACCTCATGCCAAGTGTTCCCGGGAGAGGATCCGGATCCACCTTGACCCTGACCAGGATAAAGTGATTAATGACGATGAATAAATGATCTCTTGCTATAAATAGTATAGTGTAACTGCATGCATAATGGCTTTTGAGTATTTTGAACTATATAATACAGGCAGTGGTAGTATAATGGTTTAGGCTCTGGGTTACTGCTCAGGGGTTCAAGCACCAGCGCTGCCAAACTGCCACTGTTGGGCCCTTGAGCAAGGTCTTTAACCCTCTCTGCTCCTGGGCTGCAGTATCATGGCTGACCCTGCACTCTGCCCCCAACTTCCTAACAAGCTGGGATATGCTGAGTATATGACAAATAAAAGCTGCTTCTTCTAATTAATTGGACACTACACACACACACACACACACACACACACACACACACACACACACATATATATATATATATATATATATATATATATATATATATGTATATATATATATATATATATTGTGCTCTCTCTCTCTCTCTCTCTCTCTCTCTCTCTATATATATATATATATATATATATATATATATATATAGAGAGAGAGAGAGAGAGAGAGAGAGAGAGCACAAAATTATCATTAAGAATAGCTGTACATTGGTACTGTATATTATGCATTGTATCAGATACCTAGAATATTGGGTGTTTTTTCACACACCTCAATTTTCTACAGTTAAATTCACTGTAATTCATACAAAGAAATATATAGCTGGGTATTATTGTAGTGTGATTAATGTTTCATCATTATTTCTTTCACTCATCAGTGAAACACCGAAATGTGATAAGACTTTTTTGGGAGCATCGCCCACGGCATCGTGTGAAAATGGGAAAGGCAAGAACTTACACTACTACCCCACCAACCAACACCCACCTACACCTACACACACACACACACACACACACACAGTCAGCTTAAGTGGCTAGAGGACACACTTAAGGTTAGCCAAAAGCATAGTAGCATGACAATCTTCATTAATATGGGAAAAGCATGTATCTCCCACATAACAATAATCATTACGCTTTGAGGAAATGGAGCCCTTGTCATTTGTTGCCTAGGCAACTGCAGCCCATATATGCCCTCACATGGAAATTGCAGATTTTTAAGGAGCTGCATAAAGAACCAGACATTAAGGACAACATAACTGATTTTGCCCCCAAAACTGAGTACAAATTCAGGAAAAAAATATTTAAAAAGTAAACAATATAACAACAACAACAACAATGATAGTAGATATAATAACAATAATAATAATAATAATAATAATAATTATTATTATTATTATTATTATTGTTGTTGTTGTTGTTGTTGTTATTATTATTGGTGTTATTTTTATTTTAATTATTACTAAATTAACTTGCAGCTGTTAAAACACCCATATTTTGAAGATCAATACATTTTATCAGCATTATTCAAGTTTTAATGTGCCTGATGTGGCTGAGGTTTGTTTTTCTGGTGTTCCTGCTTTTTAAATGAAGCATAATAAAGTGCAATTTCTGCAAAAAAAAAAAAAAAAAAAATTAATTAATGTACTACACTGGACCCAACAGCAAACCCACAATCAGTAAGTGAGATATTTCATTACTATTTTATCTATTAATGACTATTTAGTTTGTTCTCTGATTATGCTATGAAGCCATGCCTGCTCTGAACAAGCCTAGCAGCAGTCTAGCAACTTGCAAGCAACAACCTCAGGGATCGGAGACTCAACCTCAAAGAAGTCAGGAATGTTGCCCTTGAACATCAAGCATGCACGAGTATTGTACAAAGTCAGGCCGGACCCACTTTGCTAATTCTTGCAAATTCCTTAGTCCATAGTGCCATTTGCCTAGTTAGGCGTACGTTTCAGCAGCATTAAACTAGCTAACCATGTTAGAGATTCATGATCTCACTAGTTCCTGGGTTGCCACTTTTAGAGATTTCTTGAAGCATGATTTATAAATTTGGACTGTTGTGGGCTTTGTTTCAGGGAGACTGTCTTTCATTTGTCATTCCAGGAGTACATTCACTCATTTCCAGCTTGCTAGTGGCTGTGTGCCTAGCATTCAGGTTAGATTAGCTACACTGTCTGTCACTGTGCTTGTGATTAGCTACCCTGGATTACATTAGCGTGGGGTGTCTCATTTTGCTTGTGAAGAGGTGAACCAAACAGAACCAAAGAGGTTATTTAAATCTATCAGTCTTAAAGGAACAATAATACAAAGAGCCTCTTCATGAAACATAAAAAAGAAGTATGAGTGTTTTGGTGCACATTATAAGTGGGCTTGAGGGGGGAAATAAAATCTGTGCAGAGTGTGCAATATAGGTCCTTTAAATAACTAGATGGCCTCAGCGAGGCCTTGGTTATTGTTTTCAACTTTTGAGAGGCAGCCTACATTAGCACTGTTCATTTAACATCAGGTAATTCAACCAAAGACCTGCAGTGTGACATTAATGTTTATTTCATCCCTCTCTGTTTCAGTTGAATAGCATCTTGCACAGGGTACAAAAGGTTTCTCAAGTGGGCCATTGTATTGCCTCTTGTGCTGTGCTGAAGATCACACATAAAACATGACATTCTGTAGTGATCCCATTAATAAATAACAAGAGGAAATGTAGAATGATAGCAAAATTTTGTTAAGCTGATACATTGTACATGAATAACTAGTTTTGGCAACTCTCTATACCAGTTATACTTATACCTATGATTAAAAAGTTAATAGCTGGAATTTGTGTGGTGGTCTGAGAAAACAGTGAACCAAAAAAGATGCAAAATGAGGTCAAATCAGGTTTTGGCCCAAGCCAAAGAGGCCAGTTTAACAAGTGTGCCATAGTAGAATGGACATTAGCTTAATCAAGTCAGTGCACTGGCTGTAAAAAAATGTCTCCGATGCTCCCTGTGCCGCAGTCAGAGTGAAATCTTAAATTTTTTACCAAATTTTAAAATGCTAGAACTTATGGTTCCATACCACAAGTATATGCAATGTGAAGTGTATTTTATTTCAGAACAGATGATAGCTTTCAGACAATATCAAAATTTCACCATGTGAAGGCCACCAGACATTTATTTAAATCAGGAGGAAACATTTCCATTTGGATTTAAAGCCTTCATATTGGGAACCAGTAGACTACTACATAGGAAAACGTTCAATCTAGCACTATATAGGCTTCTTTGGTTTGTCCTTTTTAGAGAAGTCCTTAGAACAGATGATTTCCATTTCAGACAAGGTTCCAAATAGATCCTCTTTAGAAAGCACCATTAACCACCAAGTCAACCCTTGAGCAACCATTTATTTCCCCTAGTAGCGTACTGAACTCTGGAAACTGATTTAAAAGGATCATTTTGGCATTTATCTCAAACAAAGGCAGAAAGTATACCAAGAAGCTAAACCGTTCCTCAGGGTGATCTAATTCCATCTTTAGAGCTCTGTTGATCGCATCCTGTTTCTTCTTGTTTCACACCCACTCCTTTCACTTGCAATAAGGTTCAGTATTTTTGATTTGCCAAGTGCTGCTGAATGAGCAGAAGTGCCAGAACAGTGCCATCTATAGCATAGCACAGGAGATGCACCGTTCTAATGAATGGTTTTAACTGTGATGCCGTTGTGTTGCACTAAACCTAACACTGTGGTTCTCGTAAATGTGGAACCAGACCCCCTCCAAACAGATATATTATATGAACATAATTCAACTATCTAAATATTAGGATCATTATGCAAATGTGTATTTATTGAAGCCATGGAAATGTACATATATAAATATACAACATAAATGTATAATATATTCCTGAACTTTCCATCAAAAGAACACGTTAGGCCCAAGTTGACATTTTTTGTAGGCTAGTTGTTTTTGAGTTATTGAGATTTGGATTAAACCCTTTCAATTCAACTGATCGGTTTAATAGCTTAACGACTATGAGAACATAATAGCTTTGGTCATGGTGGGTTGTGATTTTCTGTAACAAATTAAAACACACACACACACACAGTGTCTGAGCTATTCAATGAGTTACGTGACATCATCAATAATGTATAAATTACAGCTATAGGTATTGATTAAAATGCATTCCTCCTGGCACTTCCTTATCTGTGCTTGCAAGAGGGAACAGATATATCTGATTGTTTAATAACTGCCTCAGTGAAGCTCCATACTGCTTACAGTAAACACAGATGAAATGAACAGCAGCACCAAGCACACTGAGGTAATATCCACATCCAGCTCTTAAGAGCCCCTCTGCCACGGGGAGTTTCCCTTTTAGTCACGACTCTGTCAGTACGTGCTCCACATGGCAGGAGGGAGAGCCCAGTACAGGGATTAACTTCTGCATCAGAAGCAAGGAGCAAGACAGGGTTGGCGTTGCGGACTGAATGAATTTCAGCCTGCCACTTAGCGGCTCTCTTCAGCCCATACGATGACTAACACACGTTAGGAGTAAACTAGCTGATACAGTGGGTGGAATACAGGAGCTTTTAGTCTGACTGGGTTCTTGAGAAGGAGGCCACTTGCATCTGAACAGAGGACAGAACGATCAGTCTATTCAAAGGCTGCTTTCCACATCCATTTTAAAATCTGTTAGAGGAAAATGGTTTGGTTGAGATAGGTCTTATTTAACTCAATGAAATATAATTTAAAAGAATGATAAGGCTTCTGTATATCTGCTCATTCATGCAACAAGCCAATCAGCCAAGCATGTGGCAGCAGCACAATGCATAAAATCATGAAGATACAGGTCAAGAGCTTCAGTTAATGTTCACATCAAACATCAGAATGGGGAAAAATGGGATCTATGCTGGTTTGAGTATTTCAAAAAACTGTGGCTATCCTGGGATTTTCATGCACAACAGACTCCAGAGGTGACTCAGAGTGGTGCGAAAAACAAAATACATCCATTGAGCAGCAGTTCTGCAGGCGGAAATGTCTTGTTGATGAATGAGGTCAGAGGAGAATGGCCAGTCTGGTACAAGCTGACAGAAAGTCTACTATAACTCAAATAACTACTATTTACAACTGTAGTGAGCAGAAAAGCTGTGTGTAACTCACACATCCATAACACATCGAACCTTCAGGCAGATGGGTTACAACAGCAAGAGACCACATCAGGTTCCACTCCTGTCAGCCAAGAACAGGAATCTGAGGCTACAGTGGGCACAGACCTACTGACACTTGACAGCTGCCCAACTGCCTAGTTTGGGGTTCTTTTAATAGTTAAAAGTTCTTGTTTTTCAGTTACAAGCTGATGAACCCCATCATTTCTAGATTTAACCTTTTTTTTTTCTAAGTGTGTATGTACCGTATATGTAATTTTGGCAGTGTTTCAGCCTTGAGCTCTGCTCAGAAATGCCAGGTTGACAATTACATTACATCCAGTCATGTTCCTGAGTGCCATAATTTATAATGATTATATGGCACACTTGTTTTTTTCACATCTAAAATGCCATGAATAATTCACTGAGTGTTACAGTAGCTTGAATGTCGCTGTGTGCCTAGAGGCTTTAGTTTTTCTTTTATGTGGTGAAAACTGTTATTATATTGAAGCCATTTTTTTACACTGGGTTGTAAGGGACACTCTGAGGATAGAAGTTTTATTCTGTTCATTTGCAAGATTTTATTTCATATAAATGATAATGTAGAAAAGCCTGAATTGTGTGCAAATGTGTGTGAACATTTGGACTCTTAGCTTCAGTACCATTACTGAAAAACAGGGCTCTGGTCTATGCTGTAAGCCTGTCTATTAAAGGTGTAGTCTGATTTGAATGGAAGTTAGATGAAGATTGTTTAAAATCCAAAAAGATGCCACCTTCATTGTTCCTGTCAAAACTACAACACCTGAATGCTAGTACGAGAGGGGACGCTTTCTGAATACCAGGCAAGTATAAGCTGCCCCCTTGTCTTGATTGGTTGAATGTTGGTAGTCCATATCAATTTGTTATTATACCACTTTTATTAAGTATACCACAAATTCTCAAATCTGATTGGTCAGCAGGTGTTGATTCGTTTTCTATAACAGCCGTGGGTTTGTGGATATTCCACAACATTAAATGTACCTATAAACTGATAAAAAAAAAAAAAGGTATGTCATGTCGTTCATTGATAAGTTCACTAGCTGATGATGTGCTAGAGTACAAAGAAGTTGCACAGCAGTGGGATCTGAGGCCTGGAGTTTAAAAAAGTCCTTAGTAGAATGGACATTTGATCACAAGAATATTTGTCTGTGTGACTGTGTGATTGTTCGATTCTGACACACTTAATGTTTTAGCTGTGTCTGTGACTCTTAGACCTCATGGCTTTACTGACAGTCACACTTATTTAGGCCTTATTTTCATAGACAGATTTTCACATTATTTATCATTTAAAACAAATAATCACAGTGGAAATGCTAATACATAATCAGTAATATTTGATAGTGAAATGTTACAGTTTTGTAGTATTTGAGTAACCAGTAGAGAGCAGCATTGTGTTAAAGAATCGCATGACTGAAACTATCAGTGTCATGTGTAACAAAATTGTATAAAGGTAACCCTGTCTACACAAAACAAAGGTTAACTCTAAAAACCTCGAATCATATGGCTTGTCCCACTCCAGGAACCCATAAAGGTTCTATAAATAACCCTACAGAGCGTTTCCATATCAGATCTGGTTACAAGTAGAACCCTTTTAGAATGTTAACAACCTTTTCCTATCCAAAGAAACCTTTTTTTATAAAAACGTATATTAAAATTTTACTTTATTAAAATTTATGATGTTAAAATGTGTAGTCTTATCAGCTTATCAGTAGTCTTATCAGCATACTATTTTAATCCTCCAAGTTGATTTGTTCATTTGTGGTCCATCTGGTATTTAATATACTCATTTAGAAAAATAAAGCATTAGATAGTTTGTGAATAGGGGTCTTACCATTTAATCCTGAAAAAGGAGTTCTGAAAGAGAGCTCTGTGGTATGCTTTGTGAAACACTTTATTGATTCTACATAGAACGTTTAAGGGATTCCACCAGCAGGACAACCAAAAACTCTTAAGGGCTATGCTTTTTTTTTCTAAGAGTAGATTTTCAAGAGAATTAAATGTATTTTTAAAAAAGTTATATGATTATATGATTTATAAATTTATATGATTATATGATTTATGTTGTTTCATGTCTTACCTTAGCAAATACCACTGGCGTTTGACTAGTAAAATTATTAAATAACCTGCTGAATGCCTCTTTCAGCCTACATTTCCTTTAGCACAGTCCCCCCACCCCCCCTTTTCTACTCAGGTTGGTTTTGCTAATTCTCACCCATTAGCTCATTCTCCCATATTTCTCAACATCCATATTATATGGCCAATTTTTGCTCTCTTGACTCCTGGCCATCGATGGTTGTGGCATTATTGTGATTTAAACTCATGATCGCCCAGCGACAGGGTGAATGCTTTTGTGCTGCGCCACTTGGGAGAGTGTCAGGTTTTTACAGGATATAAATATAGAAGCAAAATACAATGGACACAGTGACAATCACTGAACGTCCTGTTGAGTTCAGCATAGTCATAGTGTTAAGATGCTTCTTAGTGAAGAAGCAGGCCTGCTATGACTATGAAAGAGTTACAGCACTCAGTGGCTGCAACAGAAGATAGTGTTCTTGGATCAACCTTCTCCAAAACATTCCACAAAAAAGGCCTTGGGAAACTGGCAGGGATGATCTATCATTCTCAATCCTTCATTAGAACCATACTCCTGCCTTAAAGGAGCTTGAAAATCTTCTTTTTTCAGCCAGTCTTCCGTGATAAATGTGGTGCCACAAAATATATTTATAACTAAACAAGGACAAGATTTAAATTTTAAAAAATGTGGAAAGTTGTAAATCTGTATTCAGCACAGCTTGGACCTGTAATATAATACCGTGTCCTTGCAACTTTAGCCTTCGTTTTCAATTCAAGCTTTTTACAGTGGCTTTGTGACAGTTATGTAAACCATCTATTCTTCAAAATAATGTCAACTGTGTTTGAATAGATTTTTTTTTTTAAATGCTCTGTTATTTTACTTTTAGACATTTAAAACAGTGAAAAGTGCCGCCAAGGATCCACAAAGTCTATATAGGGAAGCTAGGAAACCTAAAAGAGAATCTCTAAAAAACTTTGATGGAAACATTCGTTTAAATCATAGGTCGCATGAGCATCTTCATCAGTTAGGTGCCAGAGTCGTTTGCTCATAAGCATCAAGAACAGCATTACTAGGATAAGTGTAGACCCTGTGCGTTCTTTCTCCTTCCTCAGCGATGAGGCCCAGTGATCCAAACCATGTGAGCTGTATGATTGAGCAAGTGCCTCCATCGTCGGCCCACCCACAGCCAGCGCCCCGCACAAGGTCAGCATTCCACCACTGTCATGTGGATTGATGTACATCAACAGCACCCCCTACACACACTTTCATAACAACTCACAGAGAAACAACATGTGTTTCCTTCACCCCAGAAAGCCCCCAACCCACTCAGGCCATCCTACCCTCCCTCACGATCAAAGAGCCTTTGGCAAGGCCAGAGACAGATGGGAAGGCAGACAAAATATTAGCTGGCATGCAATATCATACCGGAGCAGAGCTGAGGCAGGGGAAAAGAGGGAAAGCTGCTGGAACTTTCTTCAGAAAAGAAATTGGCAATATGTGCACACAAGTTTTTATTCAGAGCTCAGAGTGCAGAGTGCTGCTCAGTAGACCTTAAAGGCTCTAGAAATTACAGGAGTCCTAGATTATTATGGGTGAACCCATTTTGTGCATAAGTAACAGAAAATCTAATGATAAATGACTACTAACTTACGCATTTACAGTTGCAATACTGTAGTGTTATTGGAGTTGGTTTACTCACTTAAAAAGTGTTGTGTTTTATTAGAAAACACGACATCAAAATACAGCTTGATGGGGAAAAAAATCCATGATAAAAATGCAACAAACCAAAGATAAAAGATTTCACACAAAAATGAATATTTTAAAGAATATGAAACACCAATGATCAGGGCTCCAGTATAAATTTTAGACCCTCAGCTCCTCTTAGACACTTTCCCCCACTATGGCAAATGATTTATATTTGCAGAGAATCTTTAAATAATATGTCCTTTTAATACACAATAAAAATACATTATATATTTAAAAAATAGATGACAACTGAAACTTTTCATCACTGATATAAGGAAGGCATGTTGTTATAGGTAAATAATCAACAGTGGTGAGGTATGATGCGGCCTGATGTGGCTCATACTACAGCAATTTGTCAACGCTAATATATTGTATTTATTAAGGAATGACATCATACTTTTTATCCATTTATAGTTACAGTTAACGTTATGGAATGTCCATGAAGCAAGTTAGTTCCTGTTATCACTTTATGGCAGCTATCAAATGTTATTCCCTCACCAGCCTCTCAGAAAAATGCAGCTTGTGATGTTACCAAGATCCCACAAAGCCCTCTGTCCTGAAGACTTTCCTGTGACACTGGAGACTCCTTCCATGTCCTAAATGCAAAATAAACTCCTCACAGAAAATTACGCCATATCGAAAATTTGCACACTGTTAAAAATCTGCTTATGTGGAGCATCCACCATAGAAGTCCCTGTTTTAGTTGTTACAATAGAAATGTTAATGTATTACAATGAGTACATTAATATAAACCTGCTTTGCAGCTGAAACTACTGTCAGAGCTGCTATAATAATAATAAAAAATAAATTAATCAACACCTTCAGACCAGTCAGTTTCAAGAATTCAATAGCGCTGTGGTATAAAACAATTTAAAATCTTCTGTTTCTTTGATTTTAAAACCAAAAGATGAATTCCTTGCACAGGGCTGCAACCTCTTAGCTGCATCTGTAAAACATTTTTATTTATTCATTTGGCAGACAATTTTATTCCAAGTGACTTGCAAGTGAAGCAGAATCCAATCCAAGCACAGAGCTGAGCTTGCTTACTGGATCAACTATGGCTCTTTAACAATCCTCACAAATTTCCAGTCTATTAAAATCACTGAGCTGCTACTATATCATGAGTGAGCTTCTATACTGTATAACATGGCTGAGTCACACTGTGGCTCACATTCTCAGTGGTTCTGTTGGCAGTGAGGTCTGTAGATGTCAAGCTGATTCAGGCCCATCAGAAACAACAGCAGTTGTGTTTGCTTTTTCACAGACAGATGTGCTGATTAATTTTCTATAACAGCTGTTAGCAAATCACAAGATTATGTTAATACAATCATTTAAGTGTTATAGTTTCTGTAATAACAACTTACACATGGACTTGTATGACAGACACTCCATGTAATCTAAGTCTAACAGTAAAAAAAAGCTCTCCCTTATCATATGATAACTACCAACCAGGGAGGGTGAAGGCTAACAAATGCTTTATTCGCCTCCTTTCGAAGTGCTGCTCTTGTTGCATGACGAGGCAGTATTACACACTCGGAGGAAAGCTATAATTGTTGCTATAATTGGTAATATGAACTAACTTGTCTCATGGATGTTGTAAATGGATAAAAAGCCACTGTAAATGGATAAAAAGAACAAACTGTGGTTCGTGGAATTATTGGAAAATGATCAGTTTTGGCGTAGTAACCCCACTGTGTTTTATTCCTTACATATTTAAGTCATTTGTCATGGTTATTTTGAGTCTACTGTTTCATCCACCTTTAGTCCAACCTCTTTCTTTCAGCCATGTATGACCAGACAAAAACCACAACTATTGATGGAGCTTGAGGTTTTGGCACTGAGGAACCACAGCATGGTGTGGCTGTGGAAATGACTCCGAATACCTTAGAGTCACTGTGGGAATGAAGCTATTAACTGGCCTGTGACATGCCTTCCATCTATTTTCTATGGTCAATAACACTATAAAAAACATGACCTATCAAATTCTTGTCCTTCGTCCCTTGGTCCAGTTTACAATACTTTCAAAATGTCTCTTAGTCACAGAATGTCTATATGAAGTATATTTGTTTTGACCGAGCTTTGTGACTCACGATGGTGAGTTTACAGACAGTGTTTCCAGTTGTTATGTTCTTTATGCTGCTACGCCCTCATATGCTGCTACTTATGATAGTTATGTCTGCTCAGCTTATTCTAATGCTGCTCTTGTTCAGTGTTGCAAGTTTCCCGTGTATTTATTGTATTTTGTCTTGACTATTTACACTGTTTGTAGTCCAATGTCCTATGTACACTGTATGTACTTTTATATTATATAAAATGTGCTATATCCAGGACAGAGTCTAGCACTGTTTGATGATTTCCCTGGTCAAACACACCTGATTAACTGGTTAGTACTGGTTAGTTTTATTGGGTGGGTTTGAATAGAGTTTTGAATTCTGACTATCCAGACTTGAAATATAATGATCCTTATAATATATGATTATGTACAATAAGTAACATGTATTAATTATGTCTATTACTTCTAGTACTTTTAATGCTTTTATTACTTATAGTCTATAGCAGTAGTTTTCAATTCAGTGATGGTACTGTAGGTGGTGATAATATCTTTTAAGCTGTAAAATAATCACTAAAATGATACTGTTAGCCAAAATTAGTCTAATTATTTTGCAAAAACAGAGTCACTATTTATTATTTGTACTATGTTGAGTGTTTACTGATGTTGGACATACTGTATACATAATTGTAAGATTTGATTGGGCATCTCCTTCAATCTATATCAATTACTGTGCTACAATTATAATTGCATTTTTAAAAGGTCCCAGAGGGAGAGATTGGCCTCCTAGTGTATGAGTGCAGGATGAAATCATATAGCCCTAACTACCAATGATATGCTCTAGATAAAATTCTAAACAACAATGTATTTTATAGTTTGGGTCCCTGGAGGACTAGTGTTTAGACCTCGGCACTCTCACTGCTGTGGCTTGGGTTCAATTCCAGGCCAGGGAACCAACCCCAGCTACTGGGGTTGCACACGACAGTGCGCTCCCAGAGCCAGTCCCAAGCCCGGATAAAACTGGGGAGTGTTGCGTCAGGAAGGGCATCTGGCGTAAAAACTGTGCCAAATCAAATATGCGGACCAACGATTCACTAAAGCGACCCCTAATGGGAGCAGCCGAAAGAAGAACAAGTGTATGTTATAGTTTAAAACATTCTCAGTTATTCTGTAAAAGTAAAAAAAAAAAAAAAAATACTGATTACGTCATTACTTCATTTATTTATGTACAAATATAAAGGTCTAAAGTTCTAGATGGTTTAGTCACCAAGCCTTACTTTGAGCATAAATATTTAGTTTCTGACAATTTACTTAGCAAATTAGCAGGAACTATTTGGTCATTTAACTGAGCCAAACCCATTGCGTACTTAGTAAAAACAAGCGAGGGAAACTAGACAGTTTAAAGTATCAGAGTGTGTTACTTTTTTTATCCATTCATTCATTCCTCTTCAGCATGGTCACGGCAGATCTGAAAATCATCCCGGGAACACCGGGTGGGACAGTTAACCCCTGACGGGACCCCAGACCCTCACACTGCACTATGCACACATCCATTCCCACAGGACCTGGAAGATACACACACAAACACAGGGAGGACAAGTGACACTCCACACAGATAGTAACCCAAGCTCAGGAAGGAACTGGAGACCCTGGGGCTGTGAGGTGGGAATGCTACTGCCTCGCGTCCAGGGTTCCTGTGACAGAATAGTATAAAGTGGTCACTGAGGATGGATGATTGGATGCATATATGAATGAATGGATGGATGGATGGATAGATATTCCTCACAAATCCTTGCAGTGTGATTACAATATTCCAGTGCCGTGTCTCTTGTCCTCTTGGTTTTTGGTGCTTGGCACCTGAGGCATCTATCATAGTGCCATTATCGGAAGAACTGCCGTTGCTTTGTGGGTAGCTGCGTGGGCTTCGACTTGTAAAGATCTGGGAGCATCTGCTGTATATTTTCCAAGGACATGGATGTGGTGTGAAGAAGTTTAGGAAGCAAATTGGTGGTGACCACAGGAGAGCGGGGATATAATGACACCCAGACTCAGCAACCTGAGGCGACCAAATAAAAGTTAGCAACAACCAACAAACTGTTTAGGTTCTGTATTCTGTCTGAAGGTGAACTACACTGCTTCTTCACTGTAACCACAAAGCACAAAAAAAGCTGTCAAGAGTGCTGTGAACTGTTTTGCCAGACACTTATTTAAAAGTTTATTGGATAAGGATGGAGCCTAAGTTAATTTAAATCACATGAGAGTGAGCCTCTTGGCTGGGCTACACTTTTATCCGCTTTCAGCAGCTGAGGTGAATGTTTACACCGTGGGAGTTGCGGAATTCAGACCAAGTAGCTTTAGACTAAACTCCGGTATATATTTTCGAAACCGCTTTTATCGTCTATCATGCTGTTTTCATTAACTTCGGCGTGAATGAGATTCGGTGCGTGGGAGTTTTCTGCCTCATATCCGAGAAGTTACACGAAGAGCGAGGTTTTAAAAAGAAAAAAATAAAACTACCCTGGAACAACCATCGCCCGTCCTGACTCACTCACTCAAAGCTAAAGTATTTATCTGGAGGCGGGCCGCCATCACTCACTCACTCACTCCCAGCCCAAACCATTCACGTAAACGGGGGCAGCGCTTCGACCAGACCCCCCTTTATCTGTGTAAATATTTGAGAGGGAGTCTCATTGCTCGAAACATCTGTGTGTGAAGGGTTTGAAGTAACTTCTCATCATCATGAACTTGTTTTCGGCGCTCCACTGTGTGCTGCTCATCTCGCTGTGTGGAAATCTCGCTAAGCACCGAGCTAACGGTGAGTTCAGGAGACTCCAGGGTTTTTTTTTTTTTATCGTCAGGAAAGTTTTGGTCAGGAATAAATGTGAGAGAAGTCAGGTAATTTACCTTCTATTCATCCAGTGCTGATTTATACCAGACTCAAAAACCGTAAATAATGAATAAATCAATGTATTGAGAGAAAGACCTACCTGTCAGGTGCAAGAAAAAAAGGTTAGTTAGGCTATGCTAACTCATTTTTACACTTTACTGCCAAATAGTGAGCTCTAAAGGTGTTCATTTCACTTATACAGTGTTTATCTGTGTCCTGAAGATGGGTATTTTTGTTCTTTTCATAATGTGACTACTGAAGAATAGCCAACATTATATGAAACAACTAACCAATTAAGCATTTTTTTTTTTTTTTTTAAATAAAGGCTATAGTTTTTATAAGGTTGTATTTACTGTGTACTTGTGAGGCAACCCCTGTAATCATAACCTCACTGCATAAGAAGTGAGGTTCTGAACAAGTAAGAACACAGTTTTCTAGATTTCTAGTTTTCTAATATATCTAATATTTCCTACAAAATATTTAATAATCAATTACGAATACAAATGCATTCTTTGACTTGGATATGTGTTGCAGGTTAGTATAACATTTTGCATCCTGTGTGATTCTTACATCTGTTTTACAAGTTATCGACACACATTTAAAGAGGACAACTCTCCAAAATATTTGGCAAACTCAGTAGAAAATAGTTTGAAAAGACGTTTTGCCAAGACCCTCCAGCTCTCCTGACCTGATTTGAAGAAAGCAGGGTTATTATCAGATCAGATCATTATCAGAATGGGCAAAGGCTGGCAAAGCAATCATGGAGTTATACCAGATATGGAAGGAAGTATTATTACAAGTGAAAGGATCTGCTCAGAGGATACAAAAGATGTTGGCAGTATTTATGAAGGCAAACTTGTATGGGTATACAAGTTATTAGAGAATATTTATATTATATTCATAATGGGAAATGCAAACGTTTGAACTGATAGCATCTTGTTTTCCCTAACACATTTTTGTTACTTGTGATAATGAAGGAACATCTGTCTTACATTTTGTTGTAAGGGTAGGCAAACTTTTCCACTCATTCAGACCAGTACTGTGGACTGTGTTATATCGTAATATTGGCAGTGATGAATTAACTGCATATTTGGAAATGAGCAGTGCATAGCAGCATGGAGTGATAGTATAAATATCTCTCTCTCTCTCTCTCTCTGTCCTTGTGCGTGCGTACAGCGGGCATGTGCTGGCTGCAGCAGGGCCAAGAGCAGCGCTGTGACATGGTGCTGATGCGTGGTGTGAGCAGGGAGGAGTGCTGCGCCGGAGGCCGTTTAGACACAGCCTGGTCCAACACCAGCCTGCCCATCAACGAAGTCAGTCTGCTGGGCTTCCTGGGCATCGTGTCCTGCAAACCCTGCAAAGGTAGGCCCTAAAACCTTTCATGTAAATCCATGAAATGTTTTTACTCTTGGGAGCTCTGATTTCTCATCTGTTATTTGTCTAAATTTACATTTATTCAGATTATTCAGGTGACTTACACCTGAGACAGAATTCAATACAGATATGTGGCCGATCATTTGTGGAATAAGATACTAACAGCATAAGTCAGTAACACACAACCTGGGCCACTACTGTGTATAAAGAACTGTATATATTTTCATTTACACTTAAAGGCACCATCTAAATCTCTTTGATAAAACTTCATAAGGGTTGGGCCAGACTTTGCTCACCAGGCATTGCAAACCCACTATGAACTATATGAAGGAAGATTTGTTTTTCATCCCGCCTAACACCATGAAGATTTTATTAGAAAGGCTGGAACAGCTCTGTAAACGAACAGTAAGTGTTTCAGAGGTCATCAGGGATCAAGGTGCAGCTACAGTGAAGGCAGAAAGAGGAAATTGAAGGAAAGAGGATAGTGTTTCATTCTCAGACACGCCATGGTCCAAGGCGAATCTGGGCCTGTTGACTGGGCTCTTTAAATTTTGTTCCTGCTCACATTTTTAAAAAAAGCATTTGATTTTAAGCCAGATGTTCTGTCTAACTCCATCCAGCTGTTTGAATACAGTCCACTATTGTAAGCCTTGGCCAGGTATGCAGGTTACTCAAGACATTGTGAGTACGTATCTTCAGGGATTGCCAAAATGATCAGGAATTTCATCCTAGGAACAAATCTTTAGAACAGACAAAAAGTAGGGAGTTGTGATATTATGTACCTTGCTTTATAGCCCATGCTGAAGATCAACAGGTGCCAAACGGCAGCTGTACATTTACTGAGCTTGAGTTAAATGGAATGTGTTCGATACAACAGAGGTTCTCTTCTTCTACCCTTCCCTTTCCTTTTCACGCTTTGAGTGCTTATTGGAAAGCAGGCTTGTTTTGCCTTCCTCCCGCAGAAACGACCGAATTCCAGCTCACCGCGGAGAGAAATGGCTGCCACATGCTCAAGAAGTCTGGTCCTCATAAGCCTAGAACACAATCAGTGCCATTAGATACGTCCAAAAAAAAAAAGCAAAGGAAAAAGAGAAAGTTGATTTTATTGTCTGTTCCAGAATTCTTCCCTTCCACTCCCATAAAAGTGTATGGACTACTGGACCTTTTCTTCTATGTATTCCAGATGGTCCAGCTCATACTTTCTGACTAACTTAATCTGTATTTTTCCTTACATTACAATGTCTGAGGTGATCGGTGGAGCATCCAATTCCAGAATCGTTGCCTAACCTAAATGAAATCATGCCTTAGACCTAGCAAAGAAGGAATGCTGGGATTTCCAGAGTGGGCAGCTGTATCTGATTGTGTGTATGAGATTTAGTGACTCCTCAGAAGACAGGATATTAGAGAGTTTTTTGATGACCAGGCATTTCAGGACCTTGGTATGTGTCAACACTCATTTCACAAAGGACACGAGTGAGATTGTTAGATGTTGTGCTGTAGCTATATCGGAGCTTTATGTGTTCCCAGCTATATGCACTACAGTGACACTGATGAGATTAACTGTGATGAGATTAAGATGCTGATGTGATCAGGGAGAATTATTTATTTTATTTCTATAACAGTTTTAACAATAGACATTGTCACAAAGCAGCTTTTCAGAAATTGGATTTGGATCCCTAATAAGCAATCCAGAAGCAACATGAGGAAGAAACCTTGCGACTCTGGATAATGGGATTATAAATCATTACAGTAGACAGGTGTAGAAGAATAAAGACAAACAGTGCTAAGCGTTGAAAGTATGAGCATACTGTCTTTATGATTACAGGAGCATGTCTTAGGTATAAAAAAAAAACAACAAAAACTACAGTATCCAGCTGAAATCCATTCAGAGAAGGGGGCATCTTGGGCACACATTGTTCTGGGGAATTGCAAATCTTCAGGGTGTCTATGTGGAATCATCCACAGCAGTACTCTATCACAATAGTCATGCAATCTAAGAGATGTTTATGAGTTCTGGGTGCTTTAATATTGTAGAAAATGCTACATAAGGGTTTTTTAAATGCCTGTGTTAATGCCCTGTTCCTCATAGAGACATGCGAAGGGGTGAAGTGCGGCTTGGGGAAGGTGTGTAGGATGAAGGGTGGCCGTCCTCAGTGCATCTGCTCGCCAGACTGTTCCAACATCTCCAGAAAGCATGCTGTCTGTGGGAGCGATGGCACCACGTATAAAGATGAGTGTGCCCTCCTGATGGCCCGCTGCAGAGGCCACCCTGACCTCGAGATCATGTACCAAGGAGAGTGCAAAAGTGAGTGGTTTTGAACATTTCTCTTAGATTTTGGTGTCTTTAATGAACTGTCTTTTAATGAATTGTCTCTAAGAAACTAAACTCAGGACTCCTGACGTTTGTTCTCAGAGTCATGCTCCAATGTGGTGTGCCCCGGCACCCACACCTGCGTGACGGACCAGACCAACAGTGCCCACTGTGTGATGTGCCGCACGGCTCAGTGCCCAATGCCCATGCTCAGTGGTCAGACCATTTGCGGCAACGATAACATCACCTACCCAAGTGCCTGCCATTTGCGCCGTGCCACCTGCTTCTTCGGTCGCTCCATAGGAGTGCGCCATTACGGCCACTGCAGGAGTAAGGACTAAACACCTGTGGATTAAACACCTTCCATATACGGTAGAGCAGATCATATCAGGGGTGCAAAGACATTTAAAACAGGGTTTTCTACATATGAAGGATAAACATAGCTGACAAAATTCAGAGAAAACAGATTTGTGTTGTGTTTTTATTGGATAAACTACTGAATCCTAAGACCAATCCTCTAATTTCTGAGCAAGGAAATTCTAGAAGATTCCCGAAACAAATAATTTCATACTTGGATTGTACCTGAATTTGTCGCACACTTCGACCTCTGGGTCTTATCTGTACTTCTAAAACAGACCAGCTCGAGATGGGTTTTCTTCTGTGCATGGTTTAAATTCAGCAGTTGGCATTACCGTAATAATCAGTGTTCCATTCTGTTTTTTGTTGTCTTTCAGGTAAAGAAGGTAGTGAGGAGAATTCGCTCTTTTAGGCATCTTGGCATTGCATGAGACCAGCTTGTACAACTGATGACAGCACAGTTTATGTGAGCGAGTCGTAACCTCCCGGCAGAGTCATACGTTCTGATAAATGAAGTGCTAGATGCATGCAGTACATACTTCAAGAGAAATGTGCACCTCTCTTGCTCTCTGGTATGGCATTTTAACAAATGAAAGATTTCAAGAGATAAACTGTTGTTCGATTTGGACCTGACCTTGTGCATATTGTAAATACATTACTGCTCTTATTTATTGGAGAAAACTGCTTCTCCAAACATTTGTTTTTTTATTTATAGTTCCTTTGGTTTGAGCTGCATATTCCCAGATCGACTGCTTTCAAATTGATATTTATTGTGTTTTCATGTACAGACCAGTTAGAGTATAATACTAGCTCATGTAAAAATTAGGTCACACTATAATGTAATGAAATGCCATGCCTTGCTATGCAGCTAACTCCAAAGATAAATCATATTATAGCATTGTATATTATAGCATAGCTTAAAGAAACGTCCCCAGATGCGCCTCTTTCAGAAAGCCATGCACCAGGAGAGCCGGCATTATTACACACTCTGGAGACGATTTATTACAGAAATAAAGCCAAAGAGGAGTGTGTGTGCTGTTCGAGTTCCGCTCCCTCACGTCTGGAGGTTAAAGAGTTTGCAGACACAGAACCAGAGCTTCTAGGCCTGATGCTATGCCACTTGCACGAACGCTACATTGGCATGAAACCTAAAGCAAGCTGCTCGCTGAGCAATGAAATTACCAGCTTCAGTCTAATGGCATTGTTTTTTTTTCTGAGCAGGCTGGGTCAGTCCAAAAAATGTTCGTCCATTGTACTGTTTTATGGTTCTGGCGTTATTGTTGCGTGAGTGTGCACATTTGTGAAGTACTTGAGTGCATTATTTTCGTAATGCAAACCATTCTTTTTTTTTTTCTTTTTTTTTTTTTAACAATGATATTTAGTGAACCTCCACATAAGTACTATGGTCATCTGTTATGTTTTGGAAATAAGTGACAAGACAGTGATGTAAGCCTACTCATTAAAAGTTGTGTACAAAACTAATTTTTATGAACCACATATATATCCTTGTAAATATATTTTTCTTTTTGCAATCCTTGTGTATCTACTGTGAAATTTCTTAATGTATCGACTTATTTTTGTATTTTAATACTGACATTTTAACTCTAATTAAAAGAGACTCCTTGATTCGCTGGTTATGTGTAATCTGTCCAATGCAAACCAAGACTATATAATGACACTTTTACGTGACTACAGCCAATTTTCAGTTTTCCTACTGATAGACACAGAGACTAAATGACACTCAAACATAACAGAGACTACTAATGAAATGTTTTCATGGTATGATCCACTGCAGTCCATCGTTCTCTGAAAGCCACAGTGCTCAAGCTGGGAGTTAATGCATCGTTTACAACTTTCAGCATCAACAAAGGCAAACCGCAGAGATTTCCCTGAGGTTTTGGCTTAAGGACTTTCAGAGCCTTGGTTCTGACCAAATGGAATCCAGTGATGCTATATACAGTCCAGTGACGGTGCAGTAAAATGCCATGACCCTTTGAGGTTCCCTGTGGGTGAGGTGAGACACCAGAGGACCACTGACTCATTTTCCAGTATGAAATAGCTCACTTTTTTTTTTTTTAATCCCTCAGCCGAGAGAGGAAAGAGGCACTCCCGGCTGCATGCCGCATCTGGTTTAACTTTGGAAGATGTTTATATTCCAATCCAAGCATCATTTTATAACGGTGGGACTAGAATTAAATGTTTGCTCAAACAGACCATAACAATTCTGTACCAAAAAAGTTGTTTTCTGTTGTGCCTCCCTGTTGTTTTGTGGGCCTGTTGCTTTCCTCTGCAGTTCTCACGATTGCTTCAAGCTCTTTGTCTGAATGGCACTGAGAATTTGTTCTCAGCACCAGTACATTGAGTGAGTTTACACACATTCTCAGGTTACACATATAAATTGAAGAACACCAAAATGGTAACATCAACTCTAAGATGTAAACATGAGATTATATTTTAAGATTTGATCTCAGCTTATAAACCTTCCAAAGAAGAACAGTCTAGAGGGATATGTTTACCACATACCATACAATTAAAGTAAAATGGTTTCTATTCTAGGAATCCAGTCTCCTTCAACATAGTAACGCTCCAATTGCAACTTGTCCAACTCGTCCACGGGGCATGAGGGCTCACTGAATGCTTTGATGAGTATAAATGATGTAAATGATATGCTATGGCCTTCACACTCACCAGATCTCAATGCAATTGAATATCTATTGGAGATTTTGGACCAGTGTGTTAGACAGTGCTTTCCACCAGCATCTGCTAGTCAAAGACTAACAGAGGGAATAACTTTTGGAAATGTTCATCTTTCCAGTACAGTTCCAGAGACATGTAGAATCTAGGAGGAGGAGCATTGAAGCTGTTTTGGCAGGTTGTGGTGGCCCAACATCTTCAGCCTGGTTTATATTTCTGCATAATCAGTTATTTGCATTTTTGTGTCTTTGCATCGCAATGCAAAGAGGGGATCATGGGTAAACGTGGCACGCAGAGACACAGAGCCATGCTAGCGCTCAGTCCTCCCACAAGCTAACTACGCGTTGTGTGTCTGAGGTGCAGTAAGTTACTAATACACTTTATGTTGGTTTTTCCTTTAATTTGTCACTCATCTGGTATACATACATTGCGCTTTTTAATGTTTCTAGTTACATTTTATGTTGTGGAATGTCTGCAAGACGAGTTAGTTCCTGTTATCCTCTGTCCCGAACACTTTCCTGTAGTGGAAAACGTACTGACTTTTACAAAGCACTGATACGGGAGACTCCTTCCATTAATGTTAAATAAGCATCTCCTTACACACCTCCTTAAGCTTCACCATATCAACAGATATACAGTATATATTTCTTTGTTAAATAACATATTATTTAAAATCTGTTTATTATTTGTCTGTTTGTATAGGTTGTCTAATGACAACAATTAGAAACCATTAGAGTGCATTAATATAATCCTTTCAGTTGAATTATAACTTGCACTATTGTCAAGAATTCAATTAAATGTGAAGTCTCTGAATCGGCATATAATGTTCTAGTACGGTTCACTTGTTCCCGGTAGATACCTGCATATCTTCAGATGAGGTATGGCCTCAGAATGGCAAAAGGATGCTTGTCCAAACAATCGTAATTATGTTTAGCATGAGTTTGACTGCTAAACCCTGTAGTGCAGTGCTGCTTGTTTTCCACATGCAGTGAAATTCTTCTGAAACTGATTAAGGCACTGAGGGAGAAGAAGCTGATGAAATGTGCCAACTCGCCCTAGTAAGCCTCGGATGACAAAGAACCTCATGTACCCAATCGGCGGTTACGCCAATAGACATTCACACAGCTCAGTAAATAATTTCTGGATATCCTTAGTAAAAATGAAGTTAAGGTTACATGTATTTTGTCAATAAACCTACATAACTGTAGGTCTGCATTATTGCTACCCACTGAGACGAGTATATGCTGCCAGGAACTTTCAGTTGACAACAACAATTTGAGGTTCTAGGAGACCACCCACTCTTCCTTCTGCTGTTTCATCCTCAACTGGAGCAGCTCCAGACCTGCATGAACTAAGACAGATGTGGTTTATATGAATGACGTCATTTTTGATTAAAAAATGCAAACAAAAGTTTTTGTTTTGTGTATTCAACTGACATTGTGGGTTTTTTCCTTCAGATTGTGACTGACGTAAGATTCAAAACATTGGCGTGTAATACACTGGAGAAATGCACAACAACATGTTTCGGCTATCAGTGTGATCACATAGCACCTTTATAGGTACAAATTTCAGAATAACAAAATGGTAGCAGTAGCACTAAACTCTGACTCTGAATGCGAGAGTTTATGCGAGCAAGCTGAAATAACTGGCTTAGGGGCACTCTTACCATCTGAGATATCGAAAGAGGAACTGCCTTAATGTTTATTGCGTAATGTTAAACCAAAATGGCTTGGAAAATATGCCATCTTCTAGAAGGTGTCCTGGAAAACAGATCTCATAAACAGCCATGTTTTCTATGAGGGAATTGGATTGAGATTCCTTCTTACGAGGAGAAAAACAGACTTCGGAAGTTAAGCAACCTCTAATTGTTCCAATTAAGTACCGAAAGTAGAGCTGAGATGTTATCTCCAGGCGGCCCTACTGGGACACTCCATCTGTGTGGTCCACTTCCACATCACTTACTGATTTGCTCCTTGGGTTCAATCCATTACAGATGACAAATTGTGCAGTAAACGTCAGCTTTTGATTGGAATTCTGCTTTGCAGGACAGCGGATATTTGAAGGCAAATTTCCTCAAGACAAGCCACACCACTGACAGATTAAAGTCCCCATGTAGGGAATACATGATGTTCTAGTAAAAAATGGAGGTCATTTTTCAAAGACTCAGGATATAACACATCCAATCCAAACCCACAAACTGAAACGAGTTGTTTTTCAACAGTTCAAATTAATGCCTGTATTAAATTACTGGCCATTTGGAAGAACTGGTCTCCAATCTAAAATTATGAAAGTACAAACGTGATAGAGGAAATACAAAGTGCCTGTTCCTGGTGATCTCATTTGACCATATGGAGTCCATTTCCTTTGAAATCTACACATCAACAGAGCTCGCAGTCCTAGAGCCCTTCTGGAGGACAGACCTCAGACATGATATGGTCATTAGACACACACGAGTGCCACCCAAGCAGTTCAACGCATCTCCTCTTATCTGCGATATCTATGGCATGGCAAGTCTGGGGTAGCCATATTGTTTTCAATGCACTAGGCCTTGACCGAATCCATTTGACACATCTGCTCCGGTTAATACCTTCCAGCAGACGATAAGGATCTAACTCTGGCATGGCATCACGCCGCCGTCCCTTATAATGGCTTAAATGGAATATTTCCAGGAGCACAGAGGCAGACACTGTTTATAGGAATGCCAATGTAAGTCCAGCAGCCCAATATAGCAGTGCATACTCCAAAACCTGGTTCACTTAATGTGCAATTAAGTGAAACAGCTAACAATGATTCGTGATATAATGGTGTGTGTGCGTGTGTGTGTGTTTAAGGGGATTTAAATTCTGAAAAAAAAAACTAAAAAATCTAAATAGATCTGACAGCAAGATTGAGACCTAATCACTGGCCATCACTGTAATCTAGCTGCTGCTACGTACACTGTAATTATCAAGGCAGTTTGACTTGTAACAGCTAGCTATTAGCAGAGTTAGAGTTATTATTATGTTAGCTAAAATTTGAGATATTAGGAATAAAGCTATTGTTAGCAATGGTAGAAAGGGTACAGAAACACTGTCTTGAGTAAAAGTACTGTGACTATAGTAATAATTCACATAAGTAAAAGTAAAAGTAGTGATCAAGGAAATTACTCAAGTAAATAAGTAATCTAGTGAAAAGCTACTTGAGTAATTACTCAAAAAAAATGACAACAATGTTCTATTCTATCTATTCTGATCTGATGTTAACTAACCATGTGAGTTATGCTGATGTAATGTTAGCTGGCTAGCTAACTTAGCCAAATGCTGTTGGGGTTTAGGTTGCTAGCTATGTTCATTATCTTGCTAGCAATCTCATGTTAATTCATACATGTTTTCATTTACATATTTAGCTATCAAGGAAGGGTGCCCTTTACACATTACCCTGAGTATTAGATATACTATATTTAAAAAAACAGGCAATTGCTACTGAACATCGACGTGACATCTTAAATTTAATAGCTTAAGAGCTTTCATACTGTAAACATCAAAAGATCAGGCTAGCTAGTCTAGTTAACTCAGCTAGCTAATGGCTTACCTGTACAGGTGGGATGTTGAGCACTAAAATGCCAATATCTCATTAATAATAATAGTATAATTTGCAGATAATTATCATTTCCTTTCGAGCACTTAAAACTGAAGACATCTAATCAATTGGGCCAGGAATGCTCATCTGTCTCCACTGTCTCAGACACTGCAGCTACTGACTGAAGCACTGGCACTCTAAGTGTAGACTTTCAGCAGGAAACTGCTTTATTAAGATTAAATCATTTAGAATTTGCTCTGCAGAATTGGCTTCCTGGATTAAATGCATATTTTTTACTCTGAAACACCGTTCAAAAAAGTTCAATATTTAAAAAATAGCTAATTAGCTAATTTTAGCTAAAATTTTAGCTAATTAGCTAATTGTCCCACATTCCTTGGTTCCTTGGTGAAAGGGGCACTAACTGACCATCAAAAGCTAAGATCATTGTGTGATTTGAGGCAAATGTCTTTTTATATCATGAATCTTTCTTGTACTTTTACCCTCACACTTTAAGTCAATTTAAGCGTTTTCACTTTACTGCTTTTACATGAGTGAGCAATTTAAATCGGTACTTAAACTTTTACCACAGTGTTTATTAAGATGAATAGTTGCACTTTTACTCAAGTAAACAGTTTTGGTACTCTTACCACCTCTGACGAATTCTGTACAGATGGTGTAATCACTTGTATTCACTCAATGTGCGACATGATCGAACTTATAATGATGAGATCATGTGATGTTTGTAATGGACTTCCCGCCAAACAGGATGACTGGCAGCACAAATAATGTGCACGTAATTGCACACAGAATTAATAAAAACAGTGTTTTTCCTCACATGTGTTAAACAACGCTCTCAGCTGGTGTTAAAACTCTCTCCCTGGCTCAAACCCAAGACATTTCGCAGTTTGGCCTGACGCATGACTGTAGTCAGAGTAAGTGTTAGTGATGGGAACCATTTGGTGAATCACACAAGATGGTCTAGGCCAGTATTTCTCAATCCTAGTCCTGGAGTACCATCACCATGCATATTTTGGTATTTCCTTGCTCCCATCTCATCAGATTGATGGGTTGAACTTGGTGAATTAGGGGAGGGAAAACACTAGGGCTGCATACTGATACTGTTATAAGTCCAATATTGTGTTCATTTACTTGTACTCGTAAAAAATACTCAGATACCAACATCCCATACCATGTGATGTGAGCCTTGTTGTACATTGTTGACATGAACAGATGATATGATCTGGATGTACTTCACGATTAATTATGGAAATTGTAAACTGTGCTCTGCAACAATATCATGAGGAGATGCTATAGCAGATGCTATATTGTTCTTGAAGATCAGCTATTATCGGCCATTGACAGCGAGGGATCCGGACGTAATGAAAATAATAAAACATACGTTATGTCCAGCTGTACAGAAGTAATTTTCAGAAGTGAAACAAAACCTGTTCTTCATTGTCGATTCAGGGTAACTAATGGAGCTAGCTAATACACTTCAAATCAACTAGCTAACATTATAAAGAACAAGACTAGCCATTTAAGTGCATGAACATTCATGTGTGAGCTTTTCATGGCCACTATTTAAACCAGACAAATATAAACTGAGCTAAATAAAAATGCACCATGGTGATCCTAATTGATTAATTCTAACCATTAATATACTGATATATATCAGTATCTGTGTAAATAAAAACTGACTTGTACTCAGTCTGAAAAAAAAATGGTACCAATTCATTCTTAGAAAACACCAAAATATGTAGAGCGAGGCACTCCAGGACTGGCCTGGGTGTTTTTTTCTGCTGTTATTGCACACATATTTTCTCTGCTTCGGACTTTCATTCTGCATCATCACTAAAACATGATGTGCTCTTCACAGTTTACAGATTCAGTTCTCGCTTTGGCTGTACTGTCATCGTCGCCTCATTATTTCTTCCTGGGTTGCAATGATTAATGCTTTCACTGTAATGTTTTGAATATTCAACAGTATGAAAAAGAATGATGTAAGCACCATAATGTGTAAAAAAAAAAAATTAGGAGGCTGAAAGCAATGCATAAGGGAATTTCTAAGCTTGCATAGCTGCTGTAGCCACATGACCCGGTTCTAACCCACGGGTCTGAGCCGCTGTCCAGACACAACAGAGAACAGTGAAGCGGCTCATGTAGTGACGCATTTAGAACTGAGGATACAATAACTTTGTTCATACTGGCAGACACAGCAATCCTCCGCTATCAAAGCCTCCTAATCAGAGTGTACAGGAGAGCAGCGTTGCTCCCACAAAAGGCCTGAACCAGTTTATAACTGCTATCCATTAGCGGTGCATGTTTTTCAGTCCATTAGTGTTTGCCACATTGCCTTGTAAGCAGTAAATGATTAAATCCCACACTGAAGCTGAAAGCTTGTCCTGTGTGTTGTTCCTTGGTGTGTACAAATAAAGTGCTTGTGCCATTATTTTTATGAACACTGGCAATAGCATGTTAAAACTGTCCAACGCCATAAACATCTTTCGTCTGTTTTATGTTACTGTTTCTTCAGGGTATTGTCCATTGTTCTGTGTATATAACTAATTGGATCCTGGTACATTTTTGTTGATTTTAACAAGCCGTTATGGTCAATTAACCTCATATTCTGAAGGAGCATGTTTACAGAGCCATTCAACAGTGGATGTCTGAAGTTCCTGATGAAACTGTAACATTTTACAGAGTGTGGATCTGTTGTTTTACCTCTGTCAGTGCTTTTCTAGGTCAAAAACTTTTTTTTTTTTTTTTAAGATATGTGAAACAGGGCTCGGGTGAGCTGACAGGAAAGACCGGATTGGCTAATGGAAAGTCATGCAGAACCTCCTACTTGCCATCTAGCGTGAGTTTCAGTAGGAAGCAGAAACACAGTGTACTCTAAGTCTGGATGGATATCTTATAAATATGTCTCTGGAGTCTTAAATCAGCAATTCTGCAAGGACTTAAGCTACCTAACCAAAGGGAGGACCACATGGTTTATTACCCATGTCCTTTCTAAAAAAAAATATATATATATATGTATGTATGTATGTATGTGTGTGTGTGTGTATATATATATATATATATATATATATATATATATATATGTAACAATTCTTGAATAGTTTATAGTAGTCAAATAAGGTTTCAAAAGTGAAATGAAAGCAACATGCCTATTACAGCTAATAAACAGATATTAATAAATCAGGGACACCCAATTCTAATCCAGGAGGGCCAGAGTCCAGCACATTTTGGTGATTTTCATGCTCAGTGTCCTTTAGGACATCTATAATAAACAGCATAATGGCAATAAATGTTATTGTATATGAAATTTTAAGGTGACAATCCAACTTTCTGAATGATGAAATGCAGTTAATGTGCATGAACTTGTACACATACAAGTGTAAATACAATGGGAAAAGTGAAATAAACAGGTGAGAAGGAATGCCACATCAGGTAAAAGAGCATTACTAAGTGAGATGGAGGTCCAAAGCAAAGTACTGTGTTTTCGAAGCAGTAAGCATAAGCACCACCTTGTGGTCATGTGTTCCAACACAGCAAGAATAAATGATAGGTTTAATCCAGATGTTCACATATTTCCTGTTCCATTATTTGAATTGGTGTTTTGGCTTATTATGTCAGCAGTTTTTCAACTGATTACATTATCTTAGGGTGTGAAGACAATTAATCATGCAGATAGGAGATGTGTATTTCAGCCCACTGTTCATTATAAGTGTGTGAAGATCACACATATCATGTATTCATCTTTTTTTGGGGTTTGTAGGATGATAGCTTTTGCTTTTATAATTGAGTCAGTCTAATCAGATGTTCTGTCCTTGAGTCCTCTTAAGTACGACACCAGCTTTCACAAAAACACAGCCCATCGTGAATCAAAGAGGTCATCAGCCAATAATTCGTTCATTCTACCTCAGTAACCACTTTATCCTGATCAGGGTCGAGGTGGATCAGAAGATATTTGAAAAACCTAAAATGGTTAGCTGTGATATTTCAGCATTATGCAATAGCTCTTTAATAAAATCCCTCCTCTGATAGAATTGCAATGTATCTGTCTGTTTCTTTAAACACAGATCTTTAATGTACACACACATAGAACACAGGCAGAAGTTAAAGTTCTATGTTAGTGACCAGAACATGGCCTATTCATTATATTTATTTATTTAACCTTTATTTAACCAAGAAGTCCTTAGAGATTAAATCTCTTTTTCGAGGAAGACCTGGCCAAGAAGGCACACCATTACAGAGTAACAAACTTAAGAGTCAAACACACAAAAACAAACACAAAAATACAGACAAAAAAAGAAAATAATACAAAACACATAATACAAAGTCCAGCTTATGAATAACAATTACACTCTTCAGTTACACATTTTTTCAGAGCTTTAAACTCTCCCATTGTAACAAAGTGATTAAGCTGTAATGTGTTCTGAAGATTATTCCATGACCAGGGTGCAAAATAATCACAAGCTTTTCAGGCCTTTCTTGAGTGTTTGAGCAAGACCCTAATCTCTCAACAGCTCAGCTATAGGGTTGGATTCAATTCTCCATCATTTCTGAGTCACAATGGATAAATGGATCTGCCATATTTAATAAATGTAAATGTTTTAAAATCCAAAAATTACTAAACATCAGTAAGTGCATCACTTTCTAATAAGAGCAGTCAGGGGTTAAAAGGAAAGTTCATGTGGAAATCATAAAAAATTGTCACTTGCTTTCTAAGAGTGTGAGACTTAATGTGTACTTCCTGTTTCTGAAATGAATGGAGCAAAATCTAGAACACATGATCTCTCTGCGCAGTGTGTTTTTTTTCCACACAACATAATAGCCTTATGTTGTCTGGAGTTTTTCTCTTGCAGTGTTTTTTACCTGTCTCCTGGCCTCATGCTGGACCAGGAGGTAAACACGAAATTTATACTACAGAGGGAGAGGGAGAGAGAGAGAGAGAGAGAGAGAGAGAGAGGTAGGTCTCATACCCTGGATTGAAGGTTATAAACAGTTTGATCCTGTTTCACAGAGAAAATCTCCCTAGTGTATTTTAACAAAAACCTTTTAAACACTGACTGTGCAGAGAGAGTGGACTACCCTCTTTTTAAAAAAAAGGACAAATCTAGAACCCTTAAGGTTTCTTCTGTTGTCCTATTGGAGAACCCCTAAAGGTTCTACGTAGAACCCTGTTTCCCTCTCAGGAATGATTCTAGGATGTTAGTAGGAAGGATTCTATGAAGCTATGAACTATCTTAACCTAACAAAGAGCACTCAATGAACCTTTGCAAAGAGACCTTTTTATCAATTAAATTTGTTAATTTGGCAAACACTTTTATTCAAACTGATTTATGTGAGGAGTCTAATGTAAATACACAGGAGTCTAATCTAAATACACAACTGAAAGCTATGGGTTTTGATCAAGAGCATAAAGTGGCTCAAAGGCAGTTCTGGGATTTGACCTCACAACCTTCAGGTCATTAGCCTTAACAGAGCCTTAACTACTTTAGTCGACTGATGATTTGTTGCATAATATTTCAGACTAAAGCCTGGCACAAAATCATGATACCAAACACTTAAATAGCCAGTATGTATGTCCTTTTTAAGGGAAAAGCTTCAAGGATAATCATTCACTACTGCAACATCCAAAGGATTGCAAAATAAATGAGTCACCTTCTTATTTTACAGTCAACCTTTAAACAAGAAAGGACATTGTCACTCTCTAAACAGGAGATATACCTCAACAGGTGTGACATATGTGTGTGTGTGTGTGTGTGTGTGTGTGTGTGTGTGTTGCATGCACTTTCCTATAATAAAGCTGCAACATGAAGCAGGCATAATTTGTGCTTTTTTTCATATTAATATATGCATTTTATTGCTTAGGTATTCTCTGTTCATTGGCTATAAAAAGACTGCTGTGTCAAAGTAAATATTTTTTTCATACAGCAAGTAACTTTTTAGATTGATTTTCAACGTTCAAAAATAAGGTGTAGAACCAGTGAGGAAAAAGTGCTTAAACCTGAGTTTGTCCATTGGTGCATAGTCCCAGAAACCAAAAGCAGTCTTTCAAAATTTGATTAAAGTGAATAAATGATATGCCAAAACATGACAGTAATACAACTTGTCATAATACTGAGTATGCAACTGGGTAAAAACCTGCTAGCTGTTAGTATGTGCTTATATCAGAACTTGTCACTGGATGGCAGTATTGTGTCTTTTTTTTTTTTTTTTTTTTTTTTTTTTAAAGGCTGGGCTGGAAAATAGCCTTAGGCTCATAGATATCATTTGGCAGTGTGAGTTCTGACTGCTTTATAATGGACTAGATGGTGATGTCGATTCAATCTGTGAAAGGAAAGCAGTACACTTCCTTAACAATAATGGACAGTGGAAAAACAATATCTGCATCAGATTCACTCTCCACAACAGCCATCATTTCATTTTTAAAGGGTTCGACCTGAACAAGGAATAAAGCAGTAAAATAAAGTTTGATCACCTGAAATGATGGCACTCTAACGCCAGAAGATAGGCACTGTTAATGCTCTGTAAAAAGCAATAGGTTGTGCAATAGTCACAGGGATCAAAGTGCAGTTTGGTTTGTATTTGTGCATAAAGAAATAATACTCTCAGGCCATTATGGAAGAATATGAAATACAGCTGAAAAGAACTTTTGTTGATATTTGCGATTCACATACTATAAAAACAACAAAATAACTTTTTTAAGTGCACCCCTCGGGTTATGCAGCTTCAGCTTCTCCGCCTATAGTAACGCATACATCAGTTTGTCATTCAGTCTCGCGCACGTCCCGAGCGACGGGACCTGATGACGCAAACACGTTTTCCTGTGTGCGTACGTGCGCATTCTCGTGCGCGTCAGGATCAAATAGAGGACGACGAGCGAACGGCTAGTCAGAAAAATACCGAGCGCTTAGTAGTCGCTCGTGTTTTGTACATTCACGGCAAGTTTTACACTTCTACTACAGCGTTTCCTTCGAGATAAAGAGCTAACAAGCGTGAGGAGGCAACATGTGGCTGTTGTGGGCGTTTGGTGCTATTTTATTTAGTTTTCAGCAGGCCTTTGCGGGGACAGGTAAGACTGATGTCTTTCTTATCGCTGACCAGCCATCACTGAATGCTATACACTGTAGCCTGTTTGCTTCGCGAAAACGTGCTGTTAGCTGTTTAAATTTGTTTTAAATAAACATTGCGTCGAGTGATTTTTATTGTACACGAGTTATATGGAACATATTAGACTAGATACGACAGTTTCATGGAGCTTTAAAGGTTTCTCAGTGTTAATTAAAGGATTTCCTCTCCAGCAAAGTCGCTCGCGTGAGCTAGCTAAGCAGTTTGCTAGTTAGCAACTTGGTTAGCGACACCTTTTTATTATTTATTAGTTAATTCTTATTTTTACTTTTTTTAAACTACTAGTGTCGTTCCAACATTAATGTTCTTGATAATGATGAATATTAATCGTCGACGCGTTTACTAAGGTGACTAAATAATTGTTAGTTAAAATGTCTCGCTAACCCACCGGCTGTTAACCTGATTAGCTTAAAAAGATTTAATTCGGCTCCTGAAAGCAACACGCCAAGTATAACACGAATTAAATGAACCCAAAAACTCACAAAATGAACCCACTAAACTAATTTAGCTCACAGTTAGGGAGAGACTTGATGCTCTTCTGTGGTTTAGAGAAGTTGATCATTTCTAGGTTGTGGAAATGTTGTGAAGTTAGGGGGTAGTCTTGCTTTTGCACGCCTTGTGGCTGCCTACATTACAGCCCTTTAAAACCACCACTTTATGTTTTACTAATGGCATTTAATTAATATTTACATACATGGTTAGACCGGTTTAGACCAGTTTTCTATCAGCCCCTATCT
This sequence comes from Pangasianodon hypophthalmus, assembly GCF_027358585.1. Taxonomy (NCBI): domain Eukaryota; kingdom Metazoa; phylum Chordata; class Actinopteri; order Siluriformes; family Pangasiidae; genus Pangasianodon; species Pangasianodon hypophthalmus. The sequence goes on from NC_069720.1 coordinate 16,127,071, forward strand.
TGTAGGCTTTTGGAAATTTCTCATATCAGGTTAAACATAAAACCTGTTTTTTTCAAACTGTTCTGTTTCACCAAATTGCTGTTATTAACCAAGTGTGTACTGTATTAAAACAAAACAAAAAAAAAACTGGCTTAACAGTGAAGAAATCTAACCAGTTTGGTGGACATTGTACCTTTCAGGGAGGCCTCAGTCTTTACAGGATTTAGTGTAAGCTCATTATAACTTTCCAGCACCGTGGTGCAGAAATCCACACCGAACAAAAGGGGAGCGGAAACATCCGGACACTTGCTCGCCAGTAACTCGGCTGAGAAAGATTAATTTTTTAAAAAAAAGTTGTTTTTTTTTTTGATCATGAGTTCCCTGTGTCCGTGCCATAGGACATGTTTTGCCACTCGGGGCTACAGCTAAATGAATGTCATCGCCTGTTAATCCCCACCTAATCAGCCTCACGGTTAGAAATAGAGCCGGGGCATGGCAGGGGTGGCTGTGTGTTTTGCAGCTGAGCTAAACCTGCACTTAAACTCAGACACTCTATACACACTGCTATTAAATGACACCCAGTTTTGTTTTTGGCATCAGTTTTTTTTTTTCCCGTCTGTCATTTTTAGGTCCACCTTTGCTCTAGTTGAGTAACAGGTAAAGGTTGAGGCCGTCACAAGGAAGCACCATTAGCTGAGAGGAGTTGTGCTGTAGCAGCTCTACATCAGAATTAAAATTAGATTTTCCCTCGGGCCTTCTGTCTTCAGCTCAGCGCAGCCTGGAAAATTAGGTTAACAAGAGCAGGCAGGTATTTATCCAGAGCCGAATGAGTCTGGTATTGTCAGCATGATGGCTGACTAGTGACTGCCATTTTGTTCACGGGAGCGTTTCTCACTCTGGGGCAGATTTACACAGAATTCTTGTGCAACGCGATCAGGAAATCCTGTACTTCATAACTGAGCTGTTTAAGCAATGAACTGCATCATTTAGTTGTGGTTTAGTCACCGATGCCGTAATCGTGACGTATTTAGATGCGTTTATGTACTATAGACACTTTTTACATTATGGAAAAAGATAATGTGGCAGCTGACTAACTACAGTATTACTGAACACGATCTTGTTAAAACATTAGTTCAACTGGATTAAATTTGTTTCTCTCTCTGTAGGGATGAATATATTTCTCAGGACTGTTTTGTGTGTGAAACACAATCTGTGTTCTGTGTGTATTTTATTATCGAATCTCTGTATTTGTTCTCCAGCCTGTCACTCACTCAAAAAAATTCACTCACTGTCTCGCAGTATAACTGAGCTTCACACACACACATTTATATATAATATATGAGAGATGAGGGATTTATATTTATTTATTTATTATAAATCAAATTCATGAGTATGAGGTACAGTGGAGAGAACACTGAGATTTCGGTTATTAATAATTTTTTATTTTTATAAACTACATCATTCCACACCTATCCTAAGAAAACACACATTGTCTACACCACTTTGAGTCCGTGTGATGGGCTGCTGCTCATTTTTCAAGTTCCTAGAAGCCTATACAATTCTGTCAGGCCAATGTTTGCACTCAGTTTACAGTCTTTTGTAATTTGGCTTTGTCAGTGTGGAAAGGAGAGTTTTGCTGTCTACAGAGTAAATAAATTAACTGCCACATAGCAGACTTTGAACTCGCTGTATTCTCATAAACGTCTCTGAAATCAGCTAGATTTGCATGCTCATCCCTGTTGATCATTTTGGAATTGTCATGTTAAGATGGCTTTCTACTGCCGTGCTTGTATTAAGCATGTGCCGGTTTGTAGTATAACGTACTTTGATATTAAATATATACAGTATTATAGACTTTTCAGAATACTGTAATAACCTCTGCCTTCTATTCAAGATGAAGTAGGCCACATCCTAGCCAGCATTTGTGATCTCAAGCTACATTTGAGGAATTGTATATATTAGAAGGAGCATTGCATGTGTCCTTTATTTGACAGAAATCATAATCATTATCTTAATTCATAATAAATTGATTTCTAGTCAGAACATTTACAGATGAATGCAGGAATTTTTTTGATGCTCCTGATCTATGATGAGTTAGGTGATCACTAGGATGGCTAATAAATATTTTACTTTAACATGTGATAAAACAAATTGAACCTTTGCAACATGACATGAGGTTAGTAAGTTTGTTTAGTCAGATTTGACCTTATGCTATTAATGCTGTAAAGATAACCTTTAGTAGTGGTTAGTACCAGATGCAGCCCGCTCCAGTTTAAAGGCCAAATGATATTCGATCACATGCACCGGCTGCTTCTGAGTTTACTGGTTGGAGTGGGTCAAATGAAAACGTGATATGGTATTCTACTAATCCTGTGGTCATACACCTGAGATTTGTATTATTTCAGCTGTGAAATATAATGGAGAGCATACATGGACTCGGCACTCTTGTTCTGAGAAAATATACAGTTGGACTATGCTTAAAGAAAAAAACACATTTTGTTAAAGTCTCAGTGTTCTCAGCATTGATGTTGAAGTTTGTTTATTAATCGGACAGACATGTGCTTCAGGTTGTCCACTCTGTATATTGTTCTGAGGAGTTCCATTGAAATATCTCCATAGGAGTTTAAATCGAGCTCACCTTTTGCACACAGGCATTGTTTGCTGAAACAAGAAAGAGGCCTCCAAGAATCATCGGAAGAGTGCTTGAGCTTCTGTAAAGCTGAAACAATATTGCTAAGGCGTGACTTTATATTCTTTAGAAGTTACTCAGTATACCATGAGCCATATCACATCAGTTCTTTTTATTTTCCTCCTAGCTTTTTCATTTAACTTGTTCTCAGTGCCTCCACAACAAAATGTTTTCTTTCAGGTTTTACTGCATGTCCTGACTCACTTGTTCTCATTGCTTTTCAAGATCTACTTTTTTCCTTTCATGAATTTGGGTATCGTGCAGTATCTATATTCATGCAAGCCAGCATTTGTTCTTGCATAGTAATGCTTGCTTGGTTTTGGGCATTAAGTTATACTTTGCATTACCTTTGTTCTAACAATCTCTTCTTGTTGTTTGTTCTTTGTTACCTTTTTTTTTTTTTTTTTTTTTTTTTTTTTTTTTTTTTTTAAACCATCAACATTACCATCGCTTATTATTCATCTTTCCAATGAACTGCTTGCTCTGAATCTAAAACCTATCCTTGCCACTTATCGTCATTTATGGACAGCGGGCTTCATAAAGTCGCCCATGTCTCAGACAAAGCTGGTAGGTGACAGTGCTGTTATGCACTGCGAGGTGATAGGGAACCCCATCCCAGAGGTGCAGTGGTGGTTTATAGAGGGCGACGAGCCCAATGAGACAGCTTCTCAGCTCTTTGAAGGAGCTCTGCATGATCGTGTGCGCATCAACACCACCTACATCCAGCATGGCGCCAGCACCCTGCTTCTCTACAATCTCACATTCAACGACACCGGTGTTTACGAGTGCCGTGCTTCCAATGACCCCGACCGCAATGCCCTGAGGACGCTGCCCAAAGTCAAGTGGATCCGCTCACAGGCCAATGTTATTGTGTTTGAAAGTGAGTGGTGAGGTGTAGAAGAGCAGCCCACAGTTAGAGGATGTGAAGCCCTTAGATTCCAGTTCTTACCCTTGTAATTCTCCTCATGTGTCTTCCCTTCCACCACAGACCAGCCCACCGACATTACTGTACCTAAAATGGCAAACCGATGCTCTGTTTGTTTTATTTATTTTTTTTAAACTGCAGTTGCTACAGGAAGTGTGAGATTTCCATTTTGTTGTCTGTGCGTGCTAACACAGGTTATGTAGATGGTGTTCAGGGCTCCCTAGTATTTCCTTTTTAAACAGTGCTAACTTCTATTTCTTATGAGATCAACTTATGCCACTGGAATATAAGAAAGTGGCCTGTAAATTATTTGCTTCACACTTCATTGTTGATTGAAGCCCCTTACTCCCATCATCGCCTGTATTTGTTAGCACTCCATTTTGTTTCCCTCTAACTCATAGTCCCAATATAACTTCCCTTCTTGACCTTTAGAAATCTTCTTTCAGGAGAGTTCCCCTCTCTTCAGTGTACTTTTTACTTCTGAACATTTGACAACTTTGTGACTCTTATTTGTTATTCATATTTTAAAATCTGAAATAATTATACTAGTAGTTATATTACTGTATGTAGTAAATATTTCTTGATCTAAATAATTTGAACTTAATTCAGTGAGATTTGTCAGATGTTAAAGGAGGCATCTCTTGTTGGTTAGTCCATGCATGTTTTCATGCTTATTTGTTAGTATTAGCTACTGATTGGTCTGTCCTATGCAATTCCGTACTAGCAGATTCATTTAAATATCTCATTAATGCACAGAATAATTTTTTTTTTTTTTTTTTGATGGACTTGTACATCTTCAGGGCCTGTGATTGTGGTTAAGCCAGAAGAGGTGAACAACCAGACCTCTGCAACACTCAGCTGCAACTTCACCAACCCAGCATCTCCAATCACAGGCCACCACTGGGAAAAAAACGGCAAGGTTATTGAGACCACCAAGAAGGATGGCGCTGATCGCTACATTGAGTACACGTATGTTCTCATCACACTTACTAACCACACTGCTCAAAGATTTGGCCTGTTACACATATGGAATATTGTAATGTTATTTAGCCCTAGAATGCAAAAACTGATTCTAAATGAGCAGTGACGAAAGGGTGAAAATATTTCAAGCAGTTCTATGCATTAGGTTGGAAACACACAGCCTAGTTGATTCCCAGTGAGGTAGGGATAGTACTGGTGTGCAGCTTTGCGTGTAGACCAGAGCTGGCAGGGTAAAACCACCCCAGCACTGGCTGAAATTCCTTCACTGGAGCACAATAGACCTGTGAATGTTGTAACTATGGGGATGTGATGGCAGCCTGCCAAATGGAAGCCATTTATTTTTACTTGGTTACCGCCCTCTGTCTGAACCTACCTTAATCAGAGGGAATATTGTGCTTTGGCCTATTCCAAAAATCAACCAAATCACTCCAGGCCTTCCAGGACAGGGTTTGCGCCCCTCTCTGGGTGTATAAAATTTTTAGGAAGCTCATGGAACTGGATGCTCTTATTGTTTTCTCTTCACTGTTGGCAGCGTTTCGAAGATTGAGACCAACTCTGGAAAATATTCTTGCGTCTTTCATTCTGAGCCAAATGCTAAAGGATTCATCGAAGTAAAAGGTGAGAATGTTTGACCTTGTTAGACAAGTAGGCTTCACAGAGCAGTACAGACATTATAGTGTAAATTGGACATTTAAGTATTTATGAAACACTGAGTTCTGGTCACATACAATTTCTTACAAACTTGCAGGTGATACTCTTTTGTAAATTATTTAGATTTGGAGATTGTAACCAATACTTTAACTAATGCAGTGTTTCCCTCCACAGGTCTCATTCATGTTGTGGCTCACAAGCGCTCTGAGAATGCTAATGAGAATGATAAGGCGGTGCTGGTGTGCGATTGCCACAGCTACCCCCCGGCCACTGACTGGAGCTGGTATAAGGTCACTGAGCTTGGCCTTCAGGTATGACTGTAATGTGCAGTGTATACATATTGAGATTATTGTCAAGTCTGAGAAATGTTACCTTTTGCATTTTGAGTTCTTGAAGTCACTGTTTTCGAACTGTTTTACATTGAGGTAAGAAGTAGTGTTGGTGGGAACACTTATTGGACAGCATAATTCAGTATAAGTTTTTTTGTTTTTCTTTTTTTTTTTTTTTTTTTTTTTTTTTATTATTATTATTGTTATTACAGTGAATGTTAGGCCAATAGCTAATGATGTAGAAAGCATATTTGTTTAGATGAACAAGTTGTATGTGTGTGTTTTTTGTTTTTTATATATATATATATATATATATATATATATATAATATTTTCTTTAAAGTATCATGATATTGATGATAGTCATAAGTTATGATGACTTGCACCATTTTACTGAGATGATTAACATTGTGAAAACTTACTAGTGCTGTTTGTTAAAAGAATTAGTACTTTTTGGCAATGCTGTAATGATTTCAGGCTGTAGTAAGTGCCTTTGTGTACAGTTTGTTCGAAAGTGTTTGCTATTATTCATGATTTTGTTTTAGCAGCTCTGGAAGTGTTGGAACTACTTTTTAATTAAAAAAAAAACCATCACTAGGTTTTCAGTTTCTGCTTTTAAAAGTTGAGGTTTACTGAATTTTGGTTTCATTTCAGCCAGTAATTTTCATTTTTGTGTGACTACTTAATGATTTTGAGCATTTGGGTTGCACATTCGCTGTACTCTGTACACACCTTCTAGTGTAAACTACTGTAAACATTTTTCCGATCTTTACTGTTACTCAGGACGTCAATGGTACTGAGAGGTATTCAATCAAGAGCACACCCAACAGTTCCTCGCTGATCATCATGGACCTGAATAATGAGGATGCGGGTGACTATGAGTGCAGTGGGAGCAACGAGCTGGGCCAGGCTACCGACACGATCCACCTCCGTGTGCGCAGCCGCTTGGCTGCTCTCTGGCCCTTCCTGGGCATTGTGGCTGAGGTCATCGTCCTCGTCACCATCATCTTCATCTACGAAAAGCGGAGAAAGCCTGACGAGATTAATGACGGTATGTATCGGTCACCTGATTTAAATAACTCTGCTTGTAGCCCACTGAATGTCCAATGAATGTATGTATTATCAGTGATCAGATTTTTTTTTCCTTCTTAGACATACTTTTTAAGGATGCCTGATCTTGTTTCATCACTTTTTTTTTTTTTTTTTTGCATTCTTGTATATATTTTTGTTATCTCTTGGAAAACTACTTGCAGTGATTTAGTTGGGTCTGTGTTTTATTATTTACGTTGTTTATTTCTCTGTTCGCTGCTGCTTTTACGTTGTGGTAAGTGTTCAAAACTGCATGTCAGGCTGAAGTGGTTTTACTCAGGCTAGGAACATGGAGCAGTTTTTTTTTTTCAAGTCCAGATGCGCTTCTTGCTTAGAGTAGCCGCTGCTAGAAATGGTGAAAAGAAAACAGCTCTTTCATTGGTTACTGGGGAAAGGGGGTTAAAAAAAAAAAAAAAAATTGTGAACTTCTGATCAAACGATTACATCTCTAATTGTTTGTGATTCCAACTACATCCAATGAAAGGGCTGAATAAGTCTGACCTGACCCAGGCCAGATTTGTTTATTTCTCTATCCAGGCATTTGGTAAAATAACACGTGTAATATTTCAGGGTTCAGGAGAGGTTTAGCAGCATCGTTGTGCATGCTTTCTGCATCAAACTTTCATTGCATGGGTTACGCTGGTGAATTGCAGACTTCCTCACTGCTCAGAGACAGTATGTAACAACAGTGTGAAAATAAAATAAGTGGGGATGACGTTTTCAATCATATGGACCGCTGTCTTGGCTTTTGAGGTTGCATGGAAAGTTTACACTGGGTCAAACTTTTCATATTTGTTTAGTCATTATGATGCATGAGTAACTGCATTGTGCATGGAATATTAATAGTGTTTAAGTTATGCCACACAAATCATGGGTATAATTATCCTTTAATTATTGATGGCCAGGCTAATAATTTAATAGATTTCTTGTCATAGCTAACTTAAAATGGTAGACATACATTACTGTGTGCTGATTTGCTTTCATATAACAAGTCCATTCATCTGATAACATTTCTAGATGTAAAACTTGATCAAATAATTCCAATTGCTTACCAGAATCTAACAAGGTTGTGTATATTTTCCCCCTCTGTGTGCTTTCCTGCTGACTCTAGATGATGACTCAGGCTCAGCCCCACTGTAAGTCTCTCATTACTTTCAACAAAGTTATTGTACACTTGTGTTTTTTTTTTTGTTTTTTTGTTTTTTTTTTTAATGAATTAAAAAGGAAACTAAGGAAACACACTGCTGATGTTCTGTGTTTCAGGAAGAGCAACTCTGCTACAAACCACAAAGACAAGAATGTGCGACAAAGGAACTCCAACTGAGAGAGGACATTGAGGTAAGTGGACTCGAGGCAAACCAGCACACGCTGTTCCCTAAAGATCTTTTTGAGATCAAACGACAATATTTCAAAGCACATCACGTACAGATTTTTTGTTTTCTTTTCACTCCACCTGTAGGTATCCTGATGACTACTAATCAAGATACAAGAAAAGCATGAAGTTGCTGTGTGGCTCCTCAAGATTGTGCTCTGCAGTTTCTGACTAATTGTTTTCTTCTTGAGTGTAAAATGTCTTGAGATATTGATCGCTTTGTTTTCATTCTTTCCCAGTATTCCTCTCTGTATTGTGCTGCCAGCGAATGTGTTCTAAAAATCGGGTTTTGGGGTGGGGGGTGTAGGGAAATGCATGATTGTATTCTTGCTGTAGAAGTGTGTTGTTGTGAAACCCTTTTCATGTGGGAATGAACAATTGATGGTTTTTCTTGTGTCGGCTTCCTCTACTCTGCCACACAACTTTAGCTTGGATACCAAACTGTTAGCAGCGTGATCAGCTACGTCTTGCCAGCTCGGATTCTGATTGCTCCCTTAGGATTTTTTTTTTTTTTTTTTTTTTTTTAAAAAAAAATATTGGGGGAGGGGGGGGGGGGTTGATTTTAATACAATCTATTTCATCCAATTTGAACAGCGTTTGATAACAATTTGATACCCAGGCTATTATAATTCTGCATCTACTCTAAAAGCCTATATATAATCTCCTCCGTTTGGCAGCATGGGATTTGCAGAGGTTCAGTGTCTTTAGCTATTCGATGTCTATATTACTACTGCAAAGCAATGGTTTCAAAGGTTCTGTTTAGTTCACTTTTTTCAGTTCTTTTTTTTTTTTTCTGTAAGCCTTAATGTTTATCTACTTTGTTGTATATGCTTAATTTTTAGTCATAGAAATATTAACTATTACACACAGCACACAACCAACTTTATGTTGTTATTGCAGTATAGCTAATTGCACTGTTATAGTTAACTACAGAATGCCACTTTTCTTTGCTTAATTCTTGCCCGTGACTAATGTTTTAGTCTAGGACACAAATTCATCCGTGTTTTAGGGATAATGCTTTTTAAGTAAGGGCAACACTGGTTTTATAATAACAGTATATGAAGAGGACCAAGCATGAACAGTTTGTGCCATTTACTACTCGGATGATAATCCAGAATCTAATACAGAATCCAGTACTAATCCAGATTAAAGCTAATTTTAGATCTATAATGATTGAAGTAAATGTGCCATTTAGTTGATGTATTTTTCAAGAGTATTTATCCTCCCTGTAAGCAATTCAGAAGCCATTCTATACCCAAAATTATGACTGAATTTGTGCCATTTCTTTAAAAGGCATGTTGATTACTAAGACCTGTATTGAGCTGGTGTAAATTATTTTGCCTTAGAGACATAGGAAATCTTAAACTGTCAGCTTTACTGACTTGCACACTGAATAAAGTTATTTGGTTTGATTTTAACATCAGGCTGGTCTGTTTGCTCTGATCAAATACTAGATTTGTAAAATATTTGTTGACATATTTGTAGACATATTTCTGTTGGGACCTAATGTGTTCCACTTTAGCAGTATTCACCCTGTTAGAGGAATAAAAGACTTCGGGATGTGCTGTTATTGGATCTTTGCTGTGGTAACAGTAACTTCGCTTCATGTCTTGCCCCATAACACCACTCAGTTGTTGATAAGACAGGGTGTGCTGTTATAAATTGTTTTATTCCTTAGTTAATACACATGGATTCCCTGTGCAGCCACTTACACATTACACAAAATGGTTGAGAGGAAAAAAATTATATAATAATGATGCAATAAAACTTCAGTCATCTGCTCAAGCCGATGAAGAACTCTTATCAACACTTTGCATGCAGGCAAATTGTCTTTGGATTTACGGACACACCCGCCTGCAGAGACCTCCCTTGTAATCTGAAAGAGCCAGATAAAAAAAATTGAGTTTGAAAATAAGTTTTATTTCACAGTTGTTACCAAAAGTTCACTGGTGAGCTACCCAACAACTAATCCACCCAATCTAGGAAGTTACTAGAACATCTTGTTAACACTATTAATAATGTTAGCATCAAGTCAATCTGTCCAAATGAAAAGCACTGAGGTTTACACTCACTGTCCACTTTATTAGGAACACCTGTACACCTGCACGTTCATGCAGTCATCTAATAATGTGGCAGCAGCGCAAAGCATAAAACCCTGCAGATACAGGTCAAGAGCTTCAGGTAATTTTCACATCAAACTTCAGAATGGGGACAAAATATGATCTCTGATTTTGATCGTGGATGGCATGATTGTTGGTGTCAGACAGGTTTTTCATGCACAAAAGTCTCTAGAGTTTACCTCAAATGGTGCCTCAAATGAACAGACAAACAAAAACCATTCAGTATGTGGCAGTTCTGTGGGCAGAAACCCCTTGCTGATGAGAGAGGTCAGAGGAGAATGGGCAGACTGGTGCATGGTTAGCAGAAGCCCACACTGAGATCCACTCCAGTCAGCCAAGAACAGGAATATGAGGCTACAGTGGCCACAGGTCTTTTTTCCAGTCTTCAGCTGCCCAGTTTTGGTGATCCTGTGATGTATGTAAGTGCTTTTCTGCACTGTAGATACATGTTTGGGCTCCCACCAAAATAATATCTGGAAAGTAGTTTTAACTGTGATCCATTTTCCATTGATGGACACAGTAATGACTTTATCCCCCTATGTATTCATCTTAATTACCCAGATGCTCCACTTTTTGGTGCAGGTATGATGTGCATGATACACACTGATTCTTAACTGCACCTGCTATAAGCATGTTAGAAGGATGCAATAGCCATATTCAGGCCAGATCGTGCAGCCACAGTAAAGGCTCCAACACTAATGACACATGCAGTTATTTTACTCCCCACCAGATGTCGCCATTGACTCACAGATGAGTCGCTTCTGCCTGTATGGAGACACTCACTGAGTATGGCTCAGTGCAAGGGCCATCATCTTCTGATCTAAACTTAATAAAATAACCATCATCTGAAAAGCTGCAGCAACACACTAAATGATCACCAAAGCAATGACTTTACTTGGAAATATTGTTTTAATTTTATTGTGTTAGGGTTTATTACTGTTTTTATTATAATATTATTTATTGACATTATGTGTCATGTATGATATTATTGGTAAGAGCAGGTGCTCTATTATTCTATTATTAAAAAGATTAACTAGATCTATGTTCTATAAATTAATATCATTCATAACTCTATTATTGTTGTTATTATTGTTGTTATTGTTGATGATGATGATGATGATGATTATTATTATTATTATTATTATTCTGCCATGTTACTACCACCAGTTGCTCTCTCTCTCTCTCTCTCTCTCTCTCTTCCACTCTCTCTCTCTCTCTCTCTCTCTTACTCTAAAATAAATATATTCAGATGAACAGCACGGGTTTTGGTTTGAAGGCGCTCCGGGTTGTGCAGGCAGCGCACGGATGCCACTGTAGCCATAGCAACGCGCCGCGCGCGCGGTCTCTCTGCCACAGTTGGTGTCGTCGGGAAGAAGTAAATCCGCGCCGCCGCGTCTCCGCCTTCACACTCTGATCTCCGCCCGCCGGAAGAGCCGTTTCACCGCCATGGACGAAGCGGAGGACGGCGACGAGGACCGCGGACGCGAGCGGCGTTCGAGGCTCGACAGCGGAGGCTTAGCTGACCCTTCCAGGACCAGGTGTTCAACGCCAGGAGGGGGAGCAGCACCGAGCCAGACCTCTAACAGCAGCGCCGGCGGAGCTCACGAGCTCCGCGCGTCGCGCGACACGGACCGCGCGCCTGTCTCTCTGTGCCAGGGCGACGCGTGCGGCTTCGGCTTCGGCTTCAGTTTCACGAGCAACGACGACGACACGAGGACCTCGGCCACTAGTGTTGATGTGGAGCAAGAAGACGGAGGCGAGGAAGAAGAGGAGGAGGAGGAGGAGGAGGAGGAGGACGTCGGCATGAGACGCGCCGTGAACGGAGACTGCAGGAGAGACACGAGCTCACCTTCACTCCTCTCCAAACAGGAGAAGCAGACAGGTGGCTCGGTCACACCTGAGGAGAGAAGAGCGGGTAGCGCATGTCCTTCCACCACCATGGACGGCTCGATTACGCCCGCAGGCACCGGAGCCGTCGAGCCGGAGAAGAAGGACCCTCGGGTGGCGTTTTCGAGCTCGAATCCCGCGCAGCCCGCCGCGCTCTCCAAGGCCGAGGACGGACAGATGACAGCGGAGGACGGAGAGGCCAGAGACAGTCAGACCTACATGCAACGCCAGTTCAGCTCCATGCTGCAGCCCGGAGTCAACAAATTCTCCCTGCGCATGTTCGGCAGCCAGAAGGCGGTGGAGAAAGAGCAGGAGCGGGTCAAATCTGCCGGGAACTGGATCATCCACCCCTACAGTGACTTCAGGTATTTTTGAGCCTGCATGCATGTATATTCACAAAGAAACATATAGTCTAATTGTTTGCTGTAACATAACTTTGTAAATAATTTATTGATCATTTATTGCCAGTTATTGCAAGTCTTACTCAAATGCCTTCTTTGGAAATTCACAATACAGGCAAAAACTATGGGCTTGCTTACATGAGCTAAACTTTTTAATCCGAGCCACAGGCGCATTTGCACTGCATGCAAGTAAGACAAAGATGCGCGTGAGACGACAACAGTGATGACTGCAAGCAGGAAAAGTTGTGCATGTACGCTAGAATACATTCCTGCCTTGCTTGTGCGTCTTGTTAATATTTCAGTGTGTTTCTGAGTCGATATCTTGGCGCATTTCTCATTGCAAAAATCAAGCTGCTTGTGTTACTTATTTCTCCTTTGGATATGTGTCTATGCGAGCTTTGCTTTGGAGGAAGGAGTCAGGTTTGACCAGACATCAGAGGCACTCGTGCTTCCTTTTTACCAGTGTTTGTCTGAACTTCTAATGCCTCCGTACTCCCTCTCTGCACGAGGAATAAAAAAAAATCCGACAAGGATGGGCTACTGGTATTCAGTGGCATACTAAATAGTCTCTCAAAAATAGTACGCCACCTACGGTAACTATGGAAACCAGGGGTGGTGGTGTATTTTGACATAGTATTTAGCATGCGGTTTGGGACGCAGCCCATGCCGTTAATTAAAGCGCGATCACGGTGTGTGTAAGGGTACAATTTCAGCACCGAGGACAGCACCATCTCGCCATTGCTCATCAATATGAAATAAACTGCTATTAAAAGAGGATGGCCCTGTGTTACTGTCTCCATCACATCACCTTTACTGTGGATGTCCTTGTGATGACCTTGCTCAGGGACAAGATTTATAGGGACCACATGCGAGATATATACAGGCTGTTAAAATTGCATGACACACGTGACACATCTCACTCAGAATGTGTATATTTGTGTGTAAGACAGCTCATTTGCACCCTTTGGTGATTATGCTGCTACATACACCGATCAGCCCTAACATTAAAACCACTGACAGGTGAAGTGAATAACATTGATTATCTTGTTACAGTGGCAGCCTTCAAGGGGTGGGATATATTAAGCAGCAATTGAACAGTCAGTTCTCGAAGTTGATGTGTTGGAAGTAAGAAAAATGGGCAAGCATAAGGATCTGAGCGACTTTGACAAGGGCCAGATTGTGATGGCTAGACGACTGGGTCAGAGCGTCTCCAAAATGACAGGTCTTGTGGGGTGAACCATCCTGCCACACTGTAAAAACTGTTCAGGAATGGTTTGAGGAACATGACAAAGAGTTCAAGGTGTTGTCTTGGGCGCCAAATTCCCCAGATCTCAATCCGATCGAGCATCTGTGGGATGTGCTGGACAAACAAGTCCGATCCATGGAGGCCCCACCTTGTAACTTATAGGACTTAAAGGATCCACTGCTAACATATTGGGACCAGATACCACAGCACACCTTCAGAGGTCTTGTGGAGTCCATGCCTCACCAGAGCTGTTTTGATGGCACAAGGGGGACCTACACAATATTATTCAGGTGGTTTTAATGTCATGGCTGATCAGTGTATTTCTACTGTAATACGCATTCACAGAATATTACAAAATATTAAAATCATAATAGTGAAGCTTTGATGTAGATTGTGTGCAATACAATCATCATCATTTCAACAACAAATTGATTATTCAACATGCAATTCTCATGAGTTTATTTAAATTTTCCCAGACCTGAAATTACCTTAGCACCCAGCTGAAATGGGGCATAGATCTGCCCCTTTTCTTCAACCCTTAAGTCTTGACTCTTGTGAATCATTCAGCAACTCCAGTGAAAATAAAGAAAAAATTAACAAACTGACATGTTTAAGTCTGAGAGGTCTTGATGTTTTAAGGGAATTCATGAGGCATACATAGTCTCAAAAGCAGTCAGTGTGGTTGGCTGGGAGGAAAAAGAAGGCTTGACAGTGTTTTCATTCTGTAAAACCACAAACCACTACTTTAAAGATAGGCCTGCATTATTTTCATCAAAACAATTCCCACTTGTTGGATCATGTGAAAGCTGTGATTCATACATACTCATTTGAAGCGTTTAGTATTGGCCAAGATGATCCCAGCTCCCAATAAAGCAATTAAGGATTGATTGGAGGGCTTTTACGAATGTTTTGGCCTTCTGCACTGCAAAGGCAAATATTGCAGTGATCAGTAACAATGAATGTAATGTGCAGCTCTCTGATTACATGAAAAGAATTACACAGTTTATGGCCTTTAACAGTTTGTCCCAGTTTGATGAGCTATTTAGAGAGTGTAAAGCATATTCCCCTCATGTGTACATTAGACCAGAGATTTAACATGTTGAAGTAAAAGTGATTGCTAATATTTGATTGCATATCATTAAAAGGTGTAAGATTGCAGGTCTTGGTGGTGCTATTAGTGGAGTCTCTCCATATGTTTGTGTTGCATGTGCCCCTTTCATGACATGTCATGTACAGGGTGCACAGGGTTTTGGCAGAATAATTGCCACAGCATGTAGTACATGGATGCACTGTATGAGTAATAAAGGTGTATTTACTAAGTGGTATGGTCTGTGTCCTGAGAGTCAGTCTGGTACTTCCTGGAATGCAGTTATAAATAAACCTGTAATTTGAGTTACTCGTTGAATCATCATTTCATTGAGTCTGCTCAGTGACCTTCAACTTTTGGCCTCTGTGCCATCTTTCTAAGTCAGCGTTTTCACATTTGAATCATTTTGACATAATTTGTCTTGACACATTTTTTGCTGTTTCTATTATTTGGCACATTTGTGGGTCCTGAGTGCAAAATCCATCTTTATTCAAAGCACAACCTCCTTTCAACCATGTACTGTATTTGACTTCTCCCTGCAGTTTTCAGGTAATTATAACACCACTTGTTTCAGTTCCACACAGGCCTGTGTTTCTCTCTCTGTGCTCCGTAGGTTCTACTGGGACTTCACTATGCTGATGTTTATGGTGGGCAACCTAATCATCATTCCAGTCGGCATCACCTTCTTCAAAGACGAGACCACCACCCCCTGGATTATCTTCAACGTGGTCTCAGATACTTTCTTCCTCATGGACCTGGTGCTCAACTTCCGCACGGGCATTGTCTTTGAGGACAACACAGAGATCATTCTGGACCCTAAAAAGATCAAGCAAAAGTACTTGCGGACTTGGTTTGTAGTGGACTTCATCTCATCTATCCCTGTGGATTATATTTTTCTCATTGTGGAGAAAGGCATCGACTCGGAGGTTTACAAGACAGCGAGGGCGCTGCGGATCGTGCGCTTCACCAAAATCCTTAGTCTGTTGCGGCTTCTGAGACTTTCCAGACTCATCCGCTACATCCACCAGTGGGAGGAGGTAAGTGCAGTTGTGATAGAACTGGAAGTGTCTAAAGCAACAATAAGATTAAAAATAAGATTTTAACATTTCATTGGTCATGATGGTGGCCCCAGTTCAATCCTGATCTTGGGTTACTATCTGTCTGGAATTTTGCATGTTCTCCTGTGTAGGCTCTCTGGTTTCCTCTCACCTCCCAAAAGCATGCCAGTAGGTGGCTTGGCTACTCTAAATTGTGTGAATGGACCGGTATTCCATCCAGGGTGTATTCTAACCTCATGCCCAGTGATAAACTTTGGAGCCACTAAGACCTTGACTAGGATAAAGCGCTTACTGAAGTTGAATGAATGAATTTGTCATGAGCTGGTGGACACATGTTTGGAAACAAAGTCCCAAGTGATGTTTAGTCATGTTTAGTCAGTGTGCGAATGTAGAACTTTTAGATGGTAATGATCCACATAAATTAAGACTCTTGTCTGAATATAAAATTGATGGTACTTTGAATAATGTTAAAAAAACATTATTATTATTATTATTATTATTATTATTATTAATAATAATAATAATAATTTGCATTTTGTACTGTTGAGTACTTGCAATAATTTATTTGCTTTTTGTGTCTTTGAAAAAAATTTATTAAAAACATTCATTAGTTAACACTTAATTGGAAAAACTAAGATAAGCTAATTAAAAAACATTTTATTATCAATATGTCAGTCCTTTCAATAGGACATTACTGCAAAAAAATTAAGAAAAATATCCAACAAAGATACATGGTCAGTATATTGACTGAAATGTTGTGTTGTCAGATATCAAAGAGTAATTTCTAACTCTCTCAGCCGAACAAATCAAAAGTGTCATTTTTGTCAATTTTGCCCGGGTAAAAAAAAATTCAGTGTTTATTACCCATAATCCTATGCAAGTGTGAAATGGCGGTGAGCAGCAGGTCTGTTTAGCATCTCCATGCCCTCTGTCAGGCGCAGCTCAGTGTGGTGATTTATATAAAGCATTAGTTGATGTGTGTTATCACACACTAACTACCTCTTAGACAGCAAGCTATTTATACTACTGCTTCGTATAAGCAAACTACACCAGTTTATGACGTCCTCTTTTCTAGTAACTCTTTGTGCACTCCGTCTCAATCTTTAAGATTAAACAATATCTGTGAGTAGCATTTAGGGAAGGATGGCCTTGTTTCCTTGTCCTCTGCTAATCAGAGCTAATCATGGGGGTCTGTGTGGAAAAGAGGCTAAGCACGCGGGAAAGAAGTCCCTTCAGTTTCTGTGTTTGGGGTAAAGCAGGGAGCTGATGTAAACTGGTGGCTAATGCTGATAGTGGGTTAGCTTATGTCACCTAAACCCAACATAGTCCTGCTTAACTTGAACTGAAGAGAAGAAAACATTAGGAAAAAGAAATTCAGTAATCTCTCTACATTGTTCTTTTCTTTTGCAGTTCATATTAAATTCAACATTTAACAGTGCACTGAAAGGGGAGTTTCTCAGCGTCATGTGTTTAAAAAGCAGAAGGTTTAGACCTGCCTAGACATCAAGTGTCCTGAATACTTGATCCAACTTATTAGCCATTAATTCTAATTCTAGCTAGGTATATTCTAAAACCCTGTTCTTATTTTACTGGATGACGTCCTTCAAGAGCTGGTCATCAAATTTCTTATGTATGCACTAAAGCAACTAGGTTTCCTAAATTTTGCAAGGATTGGAATTTCAAAGTCAAATCTAAATTATCTAAGTTACATAAAAAATCTAAGTTACAAATGCTGAATAGTTTATTATTGCTTTTTTGCGGGTTTAATGTTATGCAGATTGAAAGAAATCTGTTTAATACAAAGTGCAGAAAAATAGGGATATCCCCAATGAGGCTAGTAATTATAATCATGCTAGTGTCACTGTTAATAATGGTGTCTGTATGCTTTAACGAACACTTATCTAGGCATAGTTTCCATATATTTAGATACAGAATATTAGGACCAAATTAAGTTGACTTCTATACTGTCCTCTCTGGGACAGAGAATGCCCTGCTGTTTCTGTCCTTGAGCTGCTCGTTTTTAGGCTACTCCACTTAGGTTTCTTCAATCAGTTCACAGTAAAAGCCGCCCAAAGTGACCCCAATGAACAAAATGGCTGAATGGCCAACTCCTTTGCCCTTTCTTTTCCTTGTACAATAGGTCTAAATGTAAATCTGTCAATCATCCAAGTGCTAACAGCATGAGAGGAAAGAAAGGCATTTATCTCATTCATGAGCCTTCACCTCTTGCCACTTCATAACGTTCTACAGAGCTGCTGTAATGGAAAATTCTGCCTATTGTACCCCCTTTGCTTTACATATCAAGAGAAAACACAATGCTAGTCTCAAACAAGCAGGAAAGGTCATCTGCTAATGCCCCCGGGGCTTTTGTGATAGGCTGTCCATGCATGTCTCCTTTAGAAGCAGACTTTCACATTGCCTGCAGTTACAAGAGTAATATTTAATGAGCTCCAAAATGGGAGATGCTTTAAGAAAAAATGCATATGAAATGCACATCTTTGCACAGAAAATTGGTTGTCTATTTTTTCCCATGCCTATTTTTGATAGCTAGGATTTATAGTCAATAAAAATATGCCCATTTCAAATAGATAAGTGGGGTTTTATATATATTTTTTTGTGCGATGATACACACAAACCCGTTGCTGTATGACCAGGCTTAGGATTGGTTTAGGGACCGAATAACAAACCATACGATTGGTCAAAAAAATCTGTGAACGTGTTATTCTTGTGTCGAACAGTGAATATATACAAAACACAAAACCTCTGCAGAGTGCTCGTTTATAATCTAAATAAAATATGCAAAGTATGAACTCTGACACTAATTTCCATTTTATTTCTTTAACCTTCAAAACCCTTAAAAGTTAAAGAAATAAAATAAAACAGAAGATAATAAAACTGAACTGCTGTTTCCCATGACGACCATCTCAGCCTTCAACCAGAAACTGCTCAATTATATTTTGAAGCTCTGTGCAGCTGCAGTAACCTAAATTGCCCTACCGCTTTTTCACTGGGGCGTTTCTGTTTGGTTAAGGGTCCTCTGTGGCAAAATCTAAGAATGCACTACACTTTAAACAGGCGAAAAATAAAACCACAAATCCTCCTTCATACCTAGACCTTACTCTCAGGAGATGATATTTGATCAGTAATGGTATTCAACAGTCTCCACTGCTGCAATATTTGGAGTATTGGAGATTCAGGTGAGTAATTAGGCTTTAGGGGTCAATTAAAATTTGAAATAATTACGTGTCTCAAAGATTGAATACATGATGTGAAAAAAATCTCAAAGAAACAGAGCTGGAAAAATCAACTCTGTCGTATTTGGTACTTTTGCAGCAGCTATTTGTTATCATAAATTGATTGTACTACATGTTAGACGTTAATACATTTATGAAGAGGATCTGTCTGTGCTGACGCAGCTTTGAGTGCTCTTCTGATTACAGTGGCAGCATGGCATGAGCATTAATTACTAACTTAATTATGTACTCCACTTTGTACTGTGGCTTCTCTCTACTCGGCTACATTTAAGACAAATTCTTTTTAAAATATTCCTGGGCTCTCAAGAATGTTGGCATGATATTGGGCTGTCAAATATTTACTTTCAGTCCAGAAGCACTGGACAGTGATTGTGGTCTGCAGGTGCCATGTTTGACACCGAGCTGTAATAGATGTTCACGGTCAGTGTTTCTAGGGCTCATTAGTCCTGAGAATGGTTTGGATGGCTGTTCAGAGGGCCAGAAGGGTTTCTACAGAGTTGTCAGACTGACAGGCCCTTTAGGAAGCTCTGCAGAAATGGGACCACTAAAGTCATGCAATACACACCCCTCATAAAGGCCATTAATGATCATGTGATTAATGATGATAAATGTGCTGTAGGGGGATTGCCCTTATAAATACAGAGATATATACAGAGATATACTGTGTTTAATGTACTATCCTCATGAGAAAATACAAAACCAGAGGCTGCTGCTAGCTATAGATATAAAGAGAATCTGCTTGCCTTTTAAAATCAATGTTTTAATATTTGACTACTTGACTGGTACACACACACACATGCATTATATATATATATATATATATATATATATATATATATATATATATATATATATATATATACACATATATATCTATCTATCTATATATATATATATATATAGATATATATATATATATATATAGATAGATATAGATATATATATATATATATATATATATATATATATATATATATATATATAGATAGATAGCTAGATAGATAGATAGATGCAAATGGATTTCTTCCTGAGCTCTCTCTCTGAAATTGCTCACTCTTGTTTCCCATCAGATCTTTCACATGACCTATGACCTGGCGAGTGCTGTCATGAGGATCTTTAACCTGATCGGGATGATGCTGCTGCTGTGTCACTGGGATGGCTGCCTGCAGTTTCTGGTGCCCATGCTGCAGGACTTTCCCTCTGACTGCTGGGTTTCCCTCAACAAGATGGTGGTAAGTTTGGCTTCTAAATTGATCCTTCTGTGTGCGTAATTTATGTCCTTACTATTTGCTTGAGTTGATGTGAGAATACGTTGTTTAAGAGTTTTAAAAATAAGAGTTTTCCACTATCACTATAAAAGTACTTACACTAAAAGTATTTTAGTGTAAGTGTAAGTACTAGTGTATCAACTTTATTGTCATTATACCAGTACAGTCTGTTATTTTGTGTAATTTGTACTTTGGACTATCTACGTTTAGTTTCTGCTCCAAAAAAAAAAAAAAAAAAAAAAAGGATTATAGAGTAACAGATGACTTCTTCTACTGTAGAATATACACCCAAATGCATGAGTGTGTCAGGCTTATCAATATAATTGTACATCATCCTGTGATTCTATTTATATTTCCTCATCCCTCCTGGAATTAATTCCTGGCTCTGTCACTGAGCCAATTGGAGATCAAATCTCAGGGAGTGTTTCACTCTGTGTAATAACCTGAGATGACTGTCACTGGTAGCCTGCAGGAATCTACAGTCCGGGCTTGAAAGAAATAAGCCCCAGCCTCTTGGTTCAATGAAGGTTCAAAATAATCCACTTTAATAGCAAATAATCTCATGTGGGTACCAAAAACGAAAACATACTAAAGTCTGAAGTCTTTCAATCTTTGAAAGACAGGGAGGCTTAGTCACGCTAGCTCTTCACCCTACCAATCTCAGAGGGCGAAGACTAACATATGCTTCTTCCGAGACAAACGATTAGATTATTGTGGCACTTGGGAGCCCTGAAAAATATTTTGTCACAATTTTAGGACCTAGTGCAATATGCAGTGGTTTTCATTGTTATCCAATAGCATCAGATGAAGGCTTATTAGCCAGAAAATCACTTTGCTTTGGTGACTGTGCCTTCATTATTTGTCTATCATCTCACTGTAAAACATAATGAGCTTTCACATTTCAAGAATGGCAACACTTCATTTTGGACATTGATAGGTCTGAATGAGCAATGGAGTTACACTACAGTTCTGATGATGGTTCATTTTTCACCTTTACTCCATTTATTGTTGATAGGAAATGCACACACTTCTGCTTGAGTAGCATCACAGGCACTCGAGGATGGTTTATGATTCATCTCCACACCTACGCTTAGATTAGTCACTATCTTCTGATGGATGAAAATAAGTTGAGACTCAGTCAGAGAAAACTCAGAGTAGAACGTACCGCTGTCACGCTGTGAGACATGGACAAACAGAAGTGTGTGTGTGTGTGTGTGTTTGAGTCTTTCCCCTGTGTATTGTGTTTGTTTAGCTTTTGCACTGAATTTAGAAACAGCTGCTGATGCCCATCTGCTTTTGTGAGGATGCTGGAGGTTTATATAGTGATATCAATTCCAAAATTTTAATGTCATTTTCATAATAATAGGAAAAACATGTCTATCCATCTTTCTGTTGCTCACTTATTTATATATGTATATTCAATATGATATACTCAAAAAGGTACTCGAAAAATACGGTAGCAGCACTGATCACTGTATGGAAAAAAATAAAATAGATGTAGTTCAGTGGTACTAGTTTTCTAAATATGAACCATTTTAGCTTCTGCAGCAGACACTCTGATGCCTCTGTTGACCTTCATGGACTTTTCAACTTCTTTTTAATCTCTCTGGACTGATTAGTGAAGTGATGATATGGCTTATTTTACATAGGTAGATAAATAAATAAATAAATAAATAAATAAATACATGTGAAGCCAACTACTCCATGTTGCATCACAGAGCAGTGTAACACACTCAAGTGCTGTCTACCCTCTTCCACATCAGGTTTTTAAGAAGAGCTGCCTTGCCTCCATCCATCCATGAAAAGTTTGTTATAATTTATGTTTAAGTAACTGTCACCAGCTATATGGATTTCCTGTTTGAACTAGCAGGCTAATAGGTACCTGGCACCTTTTGCTGCTTCAGTGGTTTTGTTGCCTAGTTTACAGTTACAGTTAACAATACTGTATATAACGACAGCTGTGTTACAGTAGACACACAATAAGGTCCTTTAATACAGTATATTCCTCTAGTACTGTACATATTTTCCTATAATCCCATGCAAGTTGCTGTATTAAACTGTAAAACACATTTAAAGTATTATACTGTTTTGAACACAGTATTTTTTATTTTTTGCAGAAATTACAGAAATTCTATACAGTGTGACATGAACATAGATATCCCCCATTTTACTGGCTTTCTAGCACAAAGGTTCAGATTTCCAAGCACTGTTCCTAAGTCTGCAAAATTTATTCTTAATGAACTCTCCACCAAACTTACTGCTTTCATTCATTTCAGACTACAGCCATGTTATTCTTTGGCATCACTTAGCAATCAGTTAGCAATCAGCTTCAGCAGCTCTGTGGAAGAGAAATGCTTTAAACAAATGACGCAGTGTTGAATGATCTGTCTGATGAATCTGGCCTCTCCATGCTTCTTCACTTCAAGTGCCTGGTTGCTCTTAGGTTCTTTACTACACGATTGCACGATTCTACACGACTGCACATGTTCATTGACATTAACATACAAAATTGCTATTGACTTAAAAACGACAAGTGGCCTGAGTGGTGTTCTGGCTTAAGAGGTTAATAGCTGACTTGCAAAAAGGTACAGTACAGATGTAAACTATCTGTCCATGTATATTCACATGCACTACACTAATGTCAAAATAGAGCTTATTTAGTATCTAAATAATTTTGTTTATCATGCTTATTGTGTCAGGGACCATTTTGGTTCAGCCTTGACTTATGACTTGTGAAATATCTGAGAGATTTTATAAACTTAGCTGGCCAAACGCTTCAGAATCTTGAATATTTCAATCAATCTGAATAACCTGAATCTTGAATAATCTGATTAGCTAGTCACACTTCCAAGTGTACAAACTTCCGTACAATGGTTTCCAATGGGAAAACAAAAATTTAAACACTGTGACACAATTAATCTTTCATAGCAAGATACAGTGACTGGATGGACAAATTCAAGGTGTCATATGTTTAAAAGTTATTTGTGTGAAACAATGGCAAGTAAACATGGTTGGACATTTGCTATGACAGGCTTCCTGTGAAAGTAGGTGGTTCTTAGCCACATTTACTGATGGAAAAGTATCAGACTCAGTAAAAGTACCCAAGTACTAGAATCTGGCTAGCGAGAGAACATGTACAAAATCATTACTCTCAAGTTAGAAGAGATGATTTGCACTAAAGTTACTAGCTAAGTTCCATCTGCTGTCCTTGGCAAGGCAAACATACAGTAAAGTGGATTTAAAAAATAGCAGAAAAACACACAATTATAATCACAAAGGATCTTATCTCTGGTTTTTGTTCCCTCCACCCACTACTGAGGTATGTTACACACTCAAGCACATGCATGAACACAATAATCATCACCTATACAATATGTACAGTCATGAAGATAGACATGAAGCTAGAATCCGAGTGGTTTTGCTCATTATGTTGGTGAAAACATGAGTAATTACCTTGTCAAATTTGGCAAGAAGCTTTAATGAGTGAGACTGCAGCTCAATACAGGCACAATAAATACATGTTCAGAGATTTAAACAGATATTCAACATTTCCACACTTTCAGGTAGATGAAAAAGAAACATGAGATGTTCATCTCAAGGGTAATACAGCAGTGAGAAGAATTGTTGTCTAAGAGTAATTGTCTTTTCCCATCTAATGGCGTGACCATGAAAATAAATCAGAAAAAATGGAGGAGTTTGACATTGGACAAATGACAGAGGTCATGGCTGTACTAGCAAGCTAATCATATTAGAATTTCATTTAGTCTGACATAAATAATATCCAGATGGTTTGGATGTAATTCCTGCAGGACCTTATTTCCAGCCTGACAGGTCAATGCAACCATTTCATCCCCTTTGATCCATCTGTACCATGTGATCTGTGACCCGGCTTTCTCTAATCCCTGCAAAGAATCCAGAATAAACCATCTAGTACCAGGAAGAGCCATGTGACTAAAATATATTTTGTCATATTGATTGAATGCTCACCACACATGAACGAAATCTAACATGCTGCAACATGCTAACATGGAGCAAAAAAAGGCCACGCTCATTAACAAGAACATACACCATTCATTCATTCATCCTTAGTAACTGCCTGGTTTGGGTCACAGTGGTTTAAATTAGGCTAAACCTCCTTACAGTTTAGGCCACACCCACTTTAAATCCAGGTTTAAACACTGGTTTAAATCCATATACAGATATAGATATGAATATGTGGCACACTAAACATAGTGGCATTGCATTATACTTCTAATGTACAGTACCTTTTTCTGACAGTGTATCAGCAAATCTTTTGCTACCTTATGCACATAAATTCCAAAAACAGCTGCTTCCTCAGCTCCCACACTCACAGTCCAGTAGGCAAAAAAAAAAAATCACCACAGAAGTGCCCTCATGCATTACAGCTAATTAGGCCCCTTTATTTATTCAATTACCATTGCAGTGCCTCGCTGAGCTGCCACAACATGAGAGACATGTGGACAGTGCTTGTTTTCTTTCTGTCTTTCAGTCCTAAGCAGAGGCTTTCAACACTTTTGCCAGACCTTTAATGATGTGAACTAGCTTATAGCTAATCCTTGCTAACAGCTACATCAGCAATGGTAGGGGATGCACTAGCTTTCCAAATAACAGCTTAGATTTTTGACCTGTTCAGCTCATGCTCCAGTGTCCAGGATTTCTACTAATGCTTCATTTAGCATCAAGCTAAGTTTATACATCCTGCTAGCTGTTCTAGGACTGATCCTGTTTAAACCGATTATATGCTTATTATTCTTCTTATTTCCCTTGAGAAAATGAATTTGAATGCTTATTCACTATTTGTCTGGGAGAAAATGTTGGCAGTAGACAAAAACATGGGACAAATGTTATAAAAATAAAAAAAAAAAAAAAAGGCAAATGTCTTCAGGGGAAAGGAGTGCTTTCATGTAAGCTAACTAAATGCAGGCATTAGCATGTCATTGTCCCTGTGCCTCCCTGAGGCTTTTTTTAGCTGTTTACTGAAGCACCACATTGCAGGCATTGGCCTGGTGGCAAACTGATCGATGTCTCCTGCACGACTTCGTGAAACAGTATCAATCAAATTGATCTGGTCTACGGATGAAGTGAATGGATCTCAACTGTGTGTGCTAGATCAGTTACAGAAGGTGAACAAACTTCATGTCAGTTAGTTCAGATTTGTTTGCACATGCCTGGTGGACCTCACAGACACTTCCCTGCCCAGACAGTATTTAGCTTTGGATGTTCTGTTTATTCTTTCTTCTCCAGAACCAGTTCTCCCCCCACATACACACACACGCAACTGGAAAGATAGATGTTCTCTGCAGCCTTGTAAATTGTGTCATAAACCTGGTAGGAGTCAAGGGAATATATTGAGAACTACACACACTTTGCTGTCTCTGTTTTCTCTCTGTCATACATATTAATCCCTGTGCTGAGTCTGAATCAGACTGAAATTTAGTTTGGTTTGAAAAACCAAAAAAAAAAAAAAACATTGGTTGAGGAGAGTATAGGGCTAAAAAACATACTCACAAAACTCTTTCATTCACTGGTGAAATAGGTGAAAAAAACTTCTACTACTACCAAGTGAGTGTAGAGCTCATAAAAATCGCCTGGGCATTGAGAGCACAGAGTTGGCACTAAATAAATGGAAAAATAATTATACAATGCCTAGATTTAAAAAGTTTTGTGTATCTCATCAAGGGTTTATTTTTCCATCTGTCCAAATATCCAGAACACTTCACATTTCTGCAGCACTACAGCTCTGTCATTTGGCTCCATTTGCAATTTGTGGCTCGGTGTAGCAGCTGGAATCTATAGAAAAATGCTGCATGCTACCTATAACACATGACATGTATGGTTCAGTTGTTGCAGTTGTGTCAATTCAGAGATCAATCGCTTGCTGCAGTTGAACTGCACTAGAGTTAGATTAGAAGCAGAACGGTACTACCTTGACTAGTTGTTTTGGTCTGCATCCGAGTGTGATTGCTGGGTTCTCACCTGCCTAAGGACCCCCACCAAGGAGGAAAACACACCAGGATTCCATTCAAAAGAACTAAACGCTGCATATGTGAAAGCACCTTATATCCAGTAGCCATCCAGACTATGTGGATAGGATTGGAGTTTGTGTCTTAAAGAGTGCCCCTCCAGCTAACTTGCATAGCTTTTGTGCATAACTGAACCCCATAAGCCAATGTGCCCAGTGGGCTCTGGGCATTCATGACAGTGCACGTTGTCCTCCCTAGGAGGTGATTTATCATGCTGACATGGTCAGTTCTGGTTCTTATTACACGATAAGTGCTTCCGTGATTGACCTGAAGCAAATTAATGAAAGTCTGGACTGTTCAGCATTTTTCAAAGCAGTAAGAGGATCTTAGCTATTTGCAGGCTGCTCATCAAACAAGAGGATGGAGTAGTAAACAAACAGTTGTTTTAGATTAAAAAAAACAAACCTTAGCCCCAGATTTCAGGTGTCACCTCATTTGAGGAAGACAATACAGTCACAGCTTCTCGATAGTGTGAGGACAAGATGGTTTAAAAATAGATGTTACTACAAAAACTCCATAAGATACAGCTCAATTTAGTTAACAAAGCTGTCAGGCAAATGACAAAAAATAGACCCTCATAACCTAACGGATTAAAAACCTGGATTAAGATTAAAAAATGAAACTACAGTTTGCAGTATTTATTAATACTACAGCACTACTCACAAAAATTGTTTAATTCAGTTGTGATGTTATCAGCTGAGTAATGAACAACATAGTTAAAACACTGTTCTACTTGTAGCAACACTTCACATCATGTTTTTGGATAACATCCTTTCAAATGTGTTCATCCTGCAAATTCACAGGCCTTTATACCATAACATTGTGTTACTTAGCAAAGGAAAATGTATAATTGTTCATATAGTGAAGTTTTTTTTCAGAGATGTTTTATTTAACATTTGTGGAAAGAGTCTCCAGTGTCAGCAGTGTAACAATCAGTCAAGTTTTCCACCATGGGAAAGTCTCCAGGACAGAAGACTATGCTTTCTGATTTCTCTGTAACATGATAAGATGTTTTTTTTTTGTTTTTTTTTTGGCACAATAACTTAGGGAAAAAAAACAGGCTGGTGAGAGATCGACGTAACAGGACCTCACTTGTCTCATGGACATTCCACAGCATTAAATATAACTAAAAATATTTAAAAAGCATAACATTGTTGGCAAATTGATGTGGTATAAAAGGAATAAAACACATGCTTATGCTTATAAGTGGAAAATAATCCACTTTGGAGTAGTAACAGTAACTGTTTTTTTTTCATGATTATTTGCTTTGTAACCGCATGCCTTGTCATGTTTTATTCCTTATTTATACATCAGTGTTCTCATCCCGTCAACCAACCTTGCACTCAGTCAAACTAAATGCAAATAGTAAAAATTGTGTAGAACCAGAATCAGGTCAGTCCTAGAGAAATTCCAGACGGATAATGGGGAGCACAACTGATATAAGAAGAAAGACGTCTTATGCAGATAAAAGAGAAAGAATGCTAGAGAGAGGTGCAGGCCAGGACATAAGTCTGCTTAAAAAGATAAATGGTGCTACGCTTCTTGGCTGCCAAGAAGAATAAGAGAACATAGATGATGAATCTATCACACTGGAACTACACACAGATAACAGACTTTAAGTTTTCTAGTCACAGGAGCTGTTTTATAACAAACAAACTGCTCAGTCTGTCTATTGAGAACTAATAACCACTCGTGCCTTTATTTGTTTTTTTTTCCTCTGTTTAGAACGACTCATGGAGCGAGCTGTACTCCTTCGCCCTGTTCAAGGCCATGAGCCATATGCTGTGTATCGGCTACGGACGCCAGGCCCCGGAGAGCATGTCTGATATCTGGCTCACCATGCTGAGCATGATCGTGGGAGCCACCTGTTACGCCATGTTCATCGGCCATGCCACTGCGCTCATCCAGTCGCTGGACTCGTCACGCCGCCAGTACCAGGAAAAGGTAGGTAACTGTTTTCCATGCGCAACACACACCTGCATGTGACTGTTTCATGTGCCATCTATTGTTTGATCTCGGCAGATCAAAGTCAGCAGCTATCGCCTGTTTAGTGAGAACGGGTCCACTCTGATTGACCATTGATGCAACACAGGACTCTGGGTATTCTCGATCTGGCACCCCTCCCGTCTGATCCACCCGCCGCAGTAATGGGTAGCGCTTTGATTCTCATAGTGGCATCTGCTGGTTTGTTTACTGCAGTGTCCCCGCTTTGCAGCTCATCTCCTCATGTCACCAACCATTTGGCATCCTATCAGATCTCTGTGTGGTTTGTTTTGATCCTGCTCTTTTTCATACCTGGACTTTTTTCTCTTCTCTTTTCCTAAACAGAGAATCAATGTTTTCTGGATCGCAGTGTGACCTAAAAGAGAAACAAGTTTCAGCACACTGTGCTTCCCAGTGAGTCCATGAAAAGTAGAAGGGGTGTTCTGATATTAATGGAAAGTTCTTCAGGCCAGCAATCAATTCATATCACAGAAGGTGACATTGACGAGGACAACAAAGATATATATATATATAAAAAAAGCACAGGCATTAGGTTCTTCTATTGCTTCACTACCTAAGGAAATAGGGCATGCAGGTTCAGAGAACATTCAGAGAACGCTCAGGTATTTCCATTAGCCTCTGCATTAGTTTGAGCCATGATTTAACCCAGAAAATACTGAAGATTAGCACCATGTTTAGGTCTGACCTTCCAGGTTGTGCAGCTGTTTGAGGGATTAATCTGGATGTGCTGTTTACACAGATCATACAGATTAAGTAGTAAGGACATGTTTGAATTGAAAGGGATAATACAAGCCCTCTGTGTGTCTCTGAAGTGGAAAAGTTAATGTAGTGTGTAGTATATATAGACCAAGGTTGAGGTATCCAGTGAGAAAAGTCTGATATGAAGTTATGAAAAGTACTATATGGATAGGATAAGATTTCTGGAAATATGCCTGTTAAGTAATATTACTGTAACAACTTTATAATTGTTTATGTAATTGCATGGGATAAGTGATCTGTGTTTAAATCGAAGAGATGGGTGTGTCTTCATGATGTCTGTATTGTATGCTCAACATACTAAACATTTCCACACTATAAAAAGCTCTTGTTGTAGAGTTTGTGGCTGTGCAAGTAACATGTATAGAGGCTATACTTGTGCTTGGAAATTAATAGGGTGCCTAAGACCATTGCACAGACAGTAACCTGAGCCCCGAATCAAACTAGGGACCCGTGAGGCAGCAACTCTACCATGCTGCCCTAACAATTCCAATTATTTTTATTGTTAGATTGGGTTTTATCTGCACCATCCAGTCTTCTATAACCATAATATTATGAGTAAGTTTCCCTGAAATCCCACTTGACAGTTTTTAGATAGCATCTGAAATAACAATGTGACATAGCACAGCAAAGGGGCCATCATGAGTGCTCATCAGATCTCCCCACAGGCGGCAGACATTCCTCATTTTAATCATTATTCTGCAGCGCTACCGAGTAGCACAGAGCCAGAGAGCTGTCTAATGCGGGGATGGTTATGGCAACAGAGCCATGGAACACACTTACGGGCCTGACAAAAGCCATTCTTTGAACAAGATAACATGTATATAGGAAAAACCTAGCAGCTTTATTTCCATGAAACAGCGCAAACAGACTTTGACGATTCCTGTGTTGGGCATGAATGGAGCTGAGAGACTTTGGTGGTGCAGGGATTAGTTTCAGATTCGATGGTTATGAAAGCTCTGGTATAGACTAGGATCCACAATAATCGTGCACTTCAATATCAATAAAGCACAAATGAGTAAGTTATTACAGATATGGCCCAAGGCAATGAATGAAATCCTGGGACTACGGTGGCCCAAAAGTGCGAAACATATTAACAAACCAAAAACGCAACAGCAAATCAAAACACCCAACAGCAAAACCAAAAACATGACAACAAATTCAGAAACACATCAACATTAACTCAAAACAGAAAGAAGAGGTCCTTACTGGACATCACATGCTTGTTGCTGATTGGACAATGTTTGGTGATCATCAGTTGGGCTTAGTTGATGCTAGTTCTTGGGTGTTGGCTCGGTGTGCCACAGGACTAACAAACAAGTTCCTGTGTACCTCTGTGAACTCTAAGTCATGACATACACATCAAAGCTGGGAGTGTGCAAATGTCAGTATGTTCTACACACTTTCACACACTTACATGTATGCACATCTTCATATACACTCACACATACAAAGAGATATAAATAGCTATGTCCTATCTATAACCTGAAGTGGCCTGAAGGTGCTAGTTTCCACTTCACCACAATGTGTATGTGTGTGTGTGTGTGTGTGTGTGTATGAGGGATTATGAGGGTTCCTCTGTGGTAACTGTTTTCACACTTGTGATCACAGTGTCCCTTGTTGCCCAATCAGTCGTACACTATTTTGTACAGCGTGTTTCCCTGATTCCCAGTACAGGGGTAGAACACTAAATATTATGTAGCAGCGTTACTCTCTCCTCAGACTGCTACTTAACACTGTTCTGTTCATAATGTCCACAGCGAATGTGTCTAGAAGGTAAACAATCTGCCTTGGATCTATTTATTTTCAGCTTTTATTCGCTATATCACAAATTAAGTGGGTCAAAATTTTAAGCACACCAAGTTGACTGTCTCTTTAAACAGTCTGGAAGATTTATGTAATGAGTTTTGGAAGCTTCTGATTGGCCAATTGTCATAATTAGGAGTTAATGAGAGCGCATCTGTGTCTGTAATAGAGCCTACAGTGAGACAGTGCCTTTTCGCCCTTGATAACACGGAAAAACCCAGCAACTCAGCCACAAGTTCCAGCGGTCTTTTACTATTATAACTTGTCACACTGTACGAGATGAATAAAAAATAAAATCTTTGCAGAAACAAACGTTTATAGCTGCTATAATGTAAGCGATAACAGGAAATAACTTGTTTTGTGCACATTCTACATCATTAAAAGCATCTATAAACTGATAAAAGGTTTGACATGTCATTTATTAATAAAGTAATAAATTGTAATTGTTGGCAAATAGCAGTATAAGAGGAATAAAACATTTCGGGATGTGCTGTTACTGGAAAGTAATCTGCTTCACATTGGCCTGCATCATACCACTGCATCTTTAATTATTTTCAGCGCACCTGATGTCTTTCATTCCTTACTTTATTACAGTTTAACCACTAATATGACCTGTTAACAGGCCGCTCTCAGATGCTAATGGTACTCGGAGTATTGTGTTGTGTGCAACAATGTCTTAATTTTAGGGATCAAGATCTAAGTTATTTTTTAAATGGATCTAGATTGTTCCAGTAAAAAAGGCACACTATTTCTTACACTCCTGCTTCCTTTTTTTTAAAAGAATGTTTTAAATGTGTCCATTGTTAAAGGTTAAAATATAGCGTGGTCAAAACCTGACTCACAGTGTTACTGGTGAGCTGCTTCTGCTGATAAAGTGATCTGTCATGATGTACCAAATATAAACATGTTAATCAGTCAGTTTTTTTTTTTACAAAATAGTTGACAGCCAATATGGCTAGATCCAGACAAGATATTTATTTCAATATATAGTGAAATTAATTATCATCAAGTTAATTGCAATGGCCATATAAAGACCACAGAATACAGAAACAGCAGACGTACACTGTTATACCTGCAGAATAATGAAGACAGCACCAGGAGGCCCTGAGCACCAGGGGTGAAAAACATCGTGCACTTTTTGTGAGCCAGATGTTTCATATAAGTGGCGTAAGATGATGAGGTACATGTGCCTGTCATTTAATGCAGAGATGCAGAACCATTTCATTTCCTGTTCTTGAGTGACAGACGGACATGACATCCATTAGTCCATCATTCCTGCCAAAGGTCAGCCTTACATCTCATAAACATGGGTGTAAATTCATTTAGAGCATAATACTGTGTGCTCTGATATGTAGGCAGTTACACTGCTATGATACAGCTGAAGGTTATAGCCAGATGGATTTACTGTAAAGATGGTTTGCAGCAAGGATAAAGCGGGTAATCTGTAATATGTCTGTAATAATTGCGGCGAGTGAGCTTTTAACCTATTGCATAAAAAGAGTTTGATGGCAGCACAACACAGCACTCACGGAATAAGGCTGGTGTAAAAACGGTCACCGTTCAGTTAGTAAGCGCGGCCTGGGCTAAAAGGCAAATTACATGGTGCACAACTGAAGCTTATATTTGCCACGGACAAGGAAAATACTCCTTTCTGATTCACTGGCAGGTGTGTATCAATTCCTTACATTTCTAACTCAAATCTGATACTATGGAAGCTTGTTGGATTGTAACCATGACAACAAGCATAAATAATGTTATTACTAGGCCCATATTACACTATGCTAGTGATTTCGATATCACACAGCTAACTGACATTAAAATGAATAAATATCTGTCACGAACAGAGTGGTAGATTCGAGTTAATTCTTTAATAAGAATCCAAATCAAAAGGCAGCCGTCGTAGTCAAACTGGCAAAAAGGTCAGGCGATCGTACAAACAACCTGTAATAAGCAAAACCAGGATCAAAAACAGAGTAAAGAGAAAAAGGTCAAAGCCAGAGAAGCTAAACATGAAAATGCTCAGAATAGCAAATCCAACAGAAATAACAAAACCTCACAAAAGAACAGAGTGGAGAGCGGAGTCGAAACAGGAAGCAGGTGTGTTAGAGTTCATTGGATTAAAGAGCTGCAGTGTAGCTCTAACTGGGAATGGACTGGGATTAGGTGGTGGAGCTCGATGTGGCACTAACTAACTATCTTTCTTTCTTTCTCACTCTTACCTTTTCCTTCCTTCTTTTTTTCTTTCTATTCATTCGTTCGTTCTGCATTTATTTTGCAATAATAGTAAAACTCAGATTGAAGAGTGTGGTAAGAAACAATAAACTACATCGCTGGAGAGAGGAGAGAAGAGGAGAGATGAGATGAGAAGAAGGGAGGATGAAATGTAATTGCGTTAAGGCCTGATTGAATGAATCACACAAGAGGGAAACATATGCTGATCTGATTGCAAGCAACAAACAGTAAATTACTGCGACTTTGTCCAGCTTGATGAAAAACTCGGCTGTGCTTGAAGAAAGATCCGCTGTTACTGCAGCAGGGTGTCTCCTTTCATTAGCCAGTGCTTATTTAAGACACTTAACTCTCATCGGACACATTTTTATGTTGTAGAAAACACCTTCTAACTTTTTGTATTTTCTGAGCTCAGCTGTGGGATTAGCAGGCGTGCAGAGCTAAAGGACGAGTGGATAAAGAGGAAGGGCATTTTGGAAGCCTCTTAACTTATTTCACTCTTATCCCACTGCAATGAATTGAGATTTAATTAGATTAGGATTGGATGCGGATTACAGAAACAAAGGGTTTTGTGAAATTGTTTTGTAATTGGGGATTTCCGGCATTTCACCTTCCGACATCAGCTCTCTCTGCTGGAGGGGATGATGCGTAATACTGTGTGTGTGTGTGTGTGTCCATCTATAGTGCATACTTCATAAGCCTGCAAGTATTTGTTTAATGCAAATGAGTGTTTTAAAGGGAGAGCTAATTGCATTAGCTTTCTCCTTTAAAAGTTATTAAGAAACATTGAGAATTATCAGATATTATGTGCAGCGAGCAGGCACAACTAACATTCAGCATGCATATATGTTGTGGAGAAGCAATTACACTGGTGGAAAAACATGAAATACAACAAACAAAAGGTTTTGCTTTTCATTAGTGACACCCAGGAAATGCACTACACTGAAAAACAAAACCTTCATTGCATTGCTGTTATATAGTATCTTGATCATCTTAAATGTTCAACAGGAGAATTCTTTTTAAGAATTAAATGCTGAACTTGTATCAGAAGTGAATGTTGAGTTGCAGTGCATATCACTTTTGTCACTTGTGCCACACTGAAATGCAATCACAGTCCAATCTCAGTCCAAAACTGTACGGAGAAGGGCAGAAAGGCATAAAAGCTTCATTTTCCAGGAGGTGCTGCCTTTTCTTTCTCTCATTCTTTGTTTCGTTATGACTGGTGCATTGATTTTTGAACCCTTAATCACAAGCTTTCCTTCTTACCTTACTTCTATCCTTCCTTCTTCCCTCCCTCCTTTCCTTCCTTCTATCCTTCTCTGCTTCTTTCTTTCCTTCCTAATTTCCTTACTGCTTTCCTTCTGTCCTTCCTATTTTCCTTCCTTTTTTTCTTCCATCTTTTCTGCTTTCCTTTCTTTTCTTCCTTCCTTCCTTCCTTTCATCCATCCGTCTTTCCTTACAATAATTGTCATAATAGGCATCTATCAATAACCAATTAAAGAAAAATAAAATCAGGTAAAACAAAACATTTTTTAAACTGAGCACCACAGGAAATTTGGTTTAAGTCAACATTTGGGCTACTTATTAGCTTCAACTTCAAAAATAGTCATGTTTCTCTTTTGCCTGAAAAAAAGAAGGAACGTAGCTTGTGAAAGGAGACAGGTTCGTGACCTGAAAGCAGGGCTTCTCTGGAGCCAGTTACAGAGCTGTTGCCAGGCTTGAGGGATTGACCTTTCACCTCGGTGTGTGTGTGAGTGCCACAGCTATGCGTGACAGATTGAAGCTTATTAATGTTCTCACTCACACCATCCCTCAGCTTGGAGAAAGAATCCTGCACCAAGCCAGGGCTTTACTGGGGTTTTGGCACCAAAAGCAGAAATCGAGTAGCATACCTGTTCACTGCTGCAGAAATTCAGACTTCAAGTGCATTTGATGGAAACATTGTAAGGATATTTAATTTTAGATGGATGGTTTGCCAGCTCAGGGTTCACACACTGAGGTTATTTATGGCCCTCACTAATCACATGATTGCACAAAAACAACAACATTTGGTGTTTTAATAGTTTTTCTGTGTACTATGTTATGTTTTATTGCATCTCAAAATACACCAGCAGTTTATCAGGGTAGCAACAGAAATAGAAAAACGCTGTTTCACTTGTGCCTCACTACTGTCACAATCTCGCATGCTCCTGAGTCTATCACATCCACCATAAATAAACCAGTCTGATGTCTCCTAACATAGTAACAAAGCCCAAACAGTAAAGCCCTGCTGTCTTTCTAATTATGCAGCCTTATCTGTATGTAAGGATCAACATCACCAGCATGGTTCGTGCTGTAAATAAATGAGATGGATGGAAATTGGGAGATGGAAATGAACAAGCTGTTGCTCTGACACATATAACCGAATGCATCTGTCTTTACTGTTTTGTTCTTTTCAGTACAAACAAGTGGAGCAGTACATGTCCTTCCACAAGCTTCCCGCTGACTTCCGGCAGAAGATCCATGATTACTATGAACACAGATACCAAGGCAAGATGTTCGACGAGGAGAGTATTTTAGAGGAGCTAAATGAGCCACTGAGAGAGGTGAGTCCTACATTAATCATAATAAACTAATCAGGGAGTAGAATAACTATAAATTACATTTTTAATCTAATGCTCGCGTCAGCCAGTACATTTTGCTCAGTGATGACTTTCATTTCCAGGAAATTGTCAACTTCAACTGCCGTAAGCTGGTGGCCTCCATGCCGCTTTTCGCAAACGCTGATCCCAACTTTGTGACGGCTATGCTGACCAAACTCCGATTTGAAGTCTTCCAGCCAGGAGATTACATCATTCGTGAGGGGACCATCGGCAAAAAGATGTATTTCATCCAGCATGGGTTTGTGAGCGTCCTTACCAAAGGCAGCATAGGCATGAAGCTCTCTGATGGCTCTTACTTTGGAGGTAAAGACCATACACTGTAGGCCAAGACTTAATGTACATCACTTTCTGTGATTTTTAAGAAGAATTCCTCTTTTGACTGAAGTGAAATTAGAACTAAAATACAGTTGAGTGTCAAATCAAATAGGAAAAAGTTTTTTTTTTTTTTTTGGTGTGGGTTCCCTTACAGATGACTGATCATGGTGTGGGTTCCCTTACAGATGACTGATCACCTTTATCTACATTTCTGTCCTTCCAGGATAACTCCATCTCATGTCTAGATACTTCTTAATTATACATTTTTATATAAATTATTATTTTCGTGGTATCTTGTATTCATGGACATTTCTGGCTAAACCTGGGTTTATATAGTAAACAATTTTCTGCCCAATTTTGCTGTTACAGACAAAAAAAGCACATAGTATATAGTAAAAGAATTCTTTAGCCATGAGTTCAGTAGCCTTAGAATGCAAGTGAAGTACTCACTGTGGGCTGATTTAGTGTCACTGCAACCAAAGATGGCCGACAACAAAGTTCTGGCAGCCAGACACTCTTCTAAAAGCCACCAATAGGAAGAAAGCATAGGATTACATGAGACTCACGGGACAGCTACAAATATAGTAGTGACAATGGTATCACGTTAAAAAAAATGCTAATGAACAGAAAAAATGTGTGTAGTACCTCATGCTCACTGCGAAATATGTTTCTGTTTATGCTACCCAGATAGAAATAATCTTAAGACTGCTGTAATCACACAATGTAATCTTTAAAATGATTGCTTTAAACAGCTCAAATGGCTGTATATATTTCACTGTTATTTAATTGCTTGGTGTCCACCTACATTTTCTGAGAAACTCCCAAACGCATCAATATCATTGTATGAACAGAAAGACAGAAAGATCAATGCTGACATTTGAATATAATTACTTTGGCCCAGTTTAAGAAACCATTCAAGTCTATTTGATGATACTGACATTGTTGATCAATGAAATAGTTCAGCCTCCTTCCCACACCTTTGGCCCATAGCCCTAGAAGTTCACTTCAGCTGGGAATGTGCCAGAAACTAGGAGCAGCAAAGGAAGGCCAAGGATTCAAAACACAAGGCCAATTAATTACACCTAATTAGCAGGACCAGACAATAATGACAGAGTAATTTGTAATGTCAACCTTGGAGAGTCCCTATCCCAAAAAAAAAGAAAAAGCACTTTAGATAGCCAAGTATGAGGATGCTGAGTATGACTTTAAAAAGATGCTAACTCATTTACCATAGTTTCTCTTTAGTGCCTGTACAATCCATTTTATAGAAACAATCCTATACCCTTTCTTTAAAGCCAAAATGATAAGAAAATTACATTACAATGGGTTACGCATGAATTTAAAAGGCACAATTTCTTCTCAGGAACACATGTCTTTTTTTGCATAGTTTAGCCTTACTTAAGAGTGCAGTATTTAAGGGGAAATGTGAGGCAAGCTTGAGTTGGGATGCTTTAGTCAGTCATACACACTGGGTCTCATTCCTTGTGCAAAAAAGATCATTAATCTCCTCTGAGCTGTGAATATCACGTCTGACAGACTGACACATACTTACACACTCGCATATGCATGACTCATGCAGACGGTCAAGGTCATATGCTAATGTTCCCCTTTCTCCTTCTAAAGAATGAAAGAATAATGAAGAAATATAAAGCACTGCCTCTCTATCTGCCTCTCTGGTTATCTATGCAGGAATAATACACTATGTGATGCTGTGTGACCTGTGTGTAGCTTTAAGTCTGTTTGATGTGACAATATACTGCCAGGAAAATTGATCAATTAACATTTATAACTTTTTTTCCAGTTTGTGCATGTTCAAGTAGAAATCTGGATTGTAATTGTAGCATAGTACTGTATGATATTGTAATTGGTTAGCAGGTCTATAATCAATATTATAATTGATTCCCAGAATTCCACAGATGGTAATTGCTTCATTAGAGTTTCATGTCCAAGGAGAATGCTGGTTTTCCAGGCTACATACTTTAAAAAAATATGAGTTTGTTAACATTCTGGAATATTCCATAAAAAAAGCAGTGCTGTTAATAGGAAATAATCCATGCTGGAGTTGTGCAGTAGAGCCTAACATGAAGCAGACTGGATTATTTTCCTCTAACAGCGTGTCTTGAAGTTTGTTATTCCTCCACTGCGGTTTGCCAATGATTACAATTTTTCATTCATTAGAGAACGAAATATGCTTTTTAACTGTTTACATTTGCATTTAATATTGTGGAACATCCATGAGACAGGTTAGTTCCTATTATCATTTATCTAATACCAGCTATAAACAGCTGTACCCTCACCAGCCTCTGCTTTTTCTCTTTCTAGAAGAGACAAGACAAAAAAATTAAGTAGTTTGTCATATTAATTCCATAAATGTTACATAAAAGTTTCCTAACAGAAAACCTCACCATATCAATGTTCATATGTTTTTCTTTGTTAAATAACAACACATTTTTGTAATCTGGTTATTATTAGGCTTAGATTGTATGGTGTGTCCACCGTACAAGCCTCTGTGAATTAGCTGTTACTATAGAAACAACAACATATTAGCACGAGAGCATTAATATAAACCTATCATTTACATGTTACAGCCAGAACTACTGTCGAAGCCATGCTGTTATAGAAAATTAATATGTAAGGTATACGCAGCTCTAATTAAGATATTATTTCAGAATCAAGTGTAAAGTCAGCTGCAGTGAAAGTGAGCTCTGCTTTTGTTCATTCTGAAGCACGGCCACGTCTCTGGCCGTATGACACCCACTTGTAAGGCGTCTTCTTGACTGAGTGATAATTGGGCTGGTGCTTCCCAGCCCTGCGGTGTTGGCTCTCTGACCTTGAGGGAGAACAGCATGCCCGGAAACACGAGGGATACAGTTCTTGACCCTTTCAGACACCAGCTAATGTGGTGCTAAATATAATTAGATGTATTAATTAATGCACAGGCTGTTAAATGCCAATAGGAGGGCATTTTGAGAATGCTCTGGAGCCTATTTCTGAAGAGCACAGTGTTAAGAACATCTTAATTACCAGACATGTACTGTACCAGAATTGGCTGTCTAGTTCACAACATGCAGGAAATATCATTATGTGCATAAGAGATACAGCTTCACAAAAAAGGGGTAAAGGAGATATACATATATATATATATATATATATATATATATATATATATATATATATATATATATATATATATATATATATATACATACATATATATAGTTAAGCAGCCAATCATGTGGCAGCAGTGCAATGCATAAAATCATGCAGATATGGGCCAGCACCTTCAGGTAATGTTCACATCAACCATCAGAATGTGGAAAAAATATGATCTCGGTGGTTTTGACCGTGGCATGATTGCTGGTGCCAGATGGGCTGGTTTGAGCATTTCTATAACTGCTGATCTCCTGGGATTTTCATGCAGAACAGTTTCTAGAGTTTATTCAGAATGGTGCAATAAAGAAAAAAAGTCCAGTGAGCAGCAGTTATGCTGATGGAAATGCCTCATTGATGAGAGAGGTCAACAGAGAATGGTCAGACTGGTTCGAGCTGACAGGATTATAGATTATATATATTATATATATGTCGAGCTGACAGGAATATTTTTGTGGTTTGTGCATGTTACAGTAGAAATCTGGACTGACATTACACTGTGTTGGTTAGTGTTAGGTCTATTATCAATGTTATAATTTTTCCCATAATTCCACAAACGATAATAGTTTCATTAAAATTTTCTGTCCAAGGTAATATTGGTAGCTATGACACTGGCTATGTGCTTATTAACATAATACTAGTGTAAAGGATATACAGTATAAAGCTACCAGCATGCCGCTTTTCATGACACATATCTGTAAAGGTTTCTGGTGTTTGTTATATTGTAATTGAGGTAGCATGATGCTGACTCAGTGTCTGTGACTCTCAGAGATTTGCCTGCTGACTCGGGGGAGACGCACGGCCAGCGTTCGAGCCGATACCTATTGCCGTCTGTACTCGCTCTCCGTGGACAACTTTAATGAAGTGCTGGAGGAATATCCAATGATGAGGAGAGCCTTCGAGACCGTGGCCATTGACAGACTAGATCGAATAGGTAAGCATGTGTTTATCTGTTGATCTAATCATCCATCCATCAACACATGGGTTGTTCATTCAACTCAACAATTTGAGGTAAAATGTCCTTGTTCAACAACCAATTTCAAACTTCATCCCCCTTTGCTTTTATAACAGCCTCCACTCCTCTGGGAAGGCTTTCCGCTAGATTTTGAAACATGGCTGTGGGGATTTGCCCATTCAGCCACAAGACCATTAGTCACTAATGTTGGGTGAGGAGGCCTGGCGTGTAGTCAGCATTCCAGTTCATCCCAAAGGTGTTCAGTGGGGTTGAGGCTCTTAACAGGTCACTCGAGTTCTTTCACTCCAACCTTGGCAAATCACGTCTTTAAGGGCCTCACTTCATGCACAGGGGCATTATCATGCTGGAACAGGTTTGGGCCTTTAGTTCCAGTGAACAGAAATCTTAATGCTATAGATATTCAAAGATATGCAAATGCAAAGATATTCTAGACAATTCTGTACTTCTAACTTTGTGGCAACAGTTTAGAGAAGGCTCACATATGGCTGTGATGGTCAGGTGTCCACATACTTTGTGCCATATAGTGTACATACAAACGGTACAAAAGGTTTACACTTTTGACAGTACCACCCCAGCAAGTATGTTTTCAGTTAAGTAGTTCATCATAACTTGTTATTAGTATGCTTAACATGTAAGGTAACAAATCTAGGTACATTACAGTGAACTTGGAAGTAAGTGGGATACAAGTATCACCCAAAGGCTTGCCAGAAATACATATACTGTTTCATTATGATCACAGAACCAACTGTCGTTTCTCACAAATCATACCTGAATGTTTACATTTACAGTTATGGCATTTGACAGATGCCCTTATCCAGAACAAATTACAATTATTTCATTTATACAACTGAGGGTTAAGGGCCTTGCTCAAGGGCCCAGCAGTGGCAGCTTGATGGTGCTGGGATTTGAACCTTTCAATCAGAAGTCCAATGTCGTAACCACAAATGTGTATGCTCATTAAGTAATATTTTAATATTATTATATATATTAAATAATATTTTAAGTACTCATATTAGCTAGGTAAGATAGATGCAGTTGATGTTTCCAAGAATGGTGCAAAACTGAATCGAGGCAATACCACAACTGTATCAAGTCTAAATTATAAGTCTAAATAACATTTTAAAAGTTTCCTAATAGGAGCGTATGCAAAAAAAAAAAAAAAAAAGGGCAAACAAACAAACAAAAAACTAAGCTAACTTGCCTACTTGCTAGTCAGATTCAGTTACACTGCTATTTAGCTAGGTGGCTTAAACAGTTTATCTAATGAGCTACAGAACAGGCGCACATTAATAATCAGCTAGTATTTAAATGCTTTAGCTATCAGTCATCGCTATTTAAAATCATATGTATTTTAAAGCCCATTTAAAACACTTTAAATCATGCCTGTTTGTTTTTGAATGTCAGCTTTCCGACATTTCCTGCCATTGGATCGATACACCTGGTAGTGTTGGAAGAAATAAAGCAGGCAGTCATATCTAAATTGTTTACACAAAAACTATTCAGTATTGTGGAAAAAAAAGAACCAGACCATTAGACTCAATCCAGCATTCAGATAGATATAACAATCTAGCGTTTCTAGAGTGTCAGTATGTCTGTATTACATGAGCACTTTATCTGTGTGTGCTTGTTTGTATATGCCTTTTGGCCATTGCACAATGAAAGGTCAAAGGAGGAGATTCTTTCATCAGAGTCGAGTCCGTTTTGCCTTTCATTTTTTTTTTTTTTTTTTACAATGGACATCCAGAAACAGTATGTAAACATACAATCTGCTAAGTGACACCCCTCCTCCCTACATCCCATGCTCCTCTCCCAAGGTCGGTGTGCTGCTGATGTCACTGTGTCACATGACCACCTCAGCTGTTTACAAAGCGCCTACATGGCCGCTTCCCGCCCTGCTGTTGCCATGGCATCCACATTCCATCTGAGATCAGTTCTGCTAGCAGATGAGTTTGGATTCTACACACAATGACAGCTCATCCTGCCATGCCAGCCCTGTGTTTGGACATTTGGACATTTGGCATTAGAGAGACTGGGATAAAATTAGCTAAATGAACAGTTATGTCATTTTGGGAAATGTGTGGTTTTCCAACAAAGAAGATATGCCACTGGTGCTTCATTTTAGATAAAAAAGTAAAATAAGCTTGCTTATTTTACAGGCTTTTAAAATGCTCCAGAATACATCTGCTCACACATATGAGAACATACCCCTAGCTGTTACAGTGTTTGCTTTAGAAGGGCAGCAAGGTGGATATGGAGGGACTAGACCCCCTGGAGTGGTGCGAGTCAGCACTGCAGGCTATACTGAGATGGAAGAGGGATGGGGGATGAGCATAATATAGAGAGATGGTCAGGCTCTTGTCTGTGGGAGGTAGGTCATTTCACCTGGAGAATTGCTTTCTCTCAGCAGTAGGGGTGATGGGATAGGGCTACAGACACATGCTCCATATCATGTTAGTAGAAGTGGCACAGTGACTCAGCAGAAAATAGAAAAGAAAAAAAAAAAATATCCAGACTGCTCCTGCTACACTGGGTGGGGCCACCACTACTGCAAAGCTTCCTATGTAAGTTTGGGTTATTGGACAAAAGATGAAGATAAGTTATTATTTGCATCAGTAAAAACAGATGCTCCTATCACTGTAGTTACTGGACATGTGAACCTTGAAAATCAGTAAATTTGAGTGTAATTATTGTGCAGA
Source organism: Pangasianodon hypophthalmus (assembly GCF_027358585.1). Lineage (NCBI taxonomy): Eukaryota > Metazoa > Chordata > Actinopteri > Siluriformes > Pangasiidae > Pangasianodon > Pangasianodon hypophthalmus. Next base: position 16,170,024 of record NC_069720.1, read on the forward strand.
CAGTGTTGCAGTCTTTGAAATTAAAAGGGCTGTGTGCCATGTTCTGGATTAGATATTTTAACTACTACTGCTCCACTAAGCAAAGCAATCTGTTCAAAGCACTGCAATGGAACAGTCCTAATAAAATGTAATAATGGTGGTGTAAAGATGTCAATCACTTACAAATAGGTTTGATAATGGAGAACAGCCTGGCAGTCTGATAAAGGATGATGTTATGACACCAGTATTCCAGAACCATATATGTTGTGTGTATAAATGTATACTAATATATACTATGTTGCGACTTTATTATCTACACCTACCTTGATCTGGCACAACTGTATCGGCTGTCTTTGCCGGGATCTAATCACACTGCAGTCCACCAGCCTCCAAACAGGAATGGGGCATGGAAAAAGATAGGTGTACCAGGACAATACCCATTAAGATGTTAGTGTGATTGTTGCTCTGAGAATAATATCTGATCAGTGGTGGACATGATAGAGTGTGGTTGACAAATTGTGCATAGCAAAAGATAAGCTACATCATGTAATGGTGTATCTATAAAGTGTACATATATAGTGGGTTAACCTGATAAACTGACAACTGAGAGTATAATATGCAAATAAAAATAAACATTGCTTCTCTTTATTTCCAGGCAAAAAGAACTCCATCCTGATGCACAAAGTCCAACATGACCTAAATTCTGGAGTTTTCAACAACCGCGAGAATGAGCTAATTCAGGAAATTGTGAAGTATGACCGGGAGATGGTGAAACTAGTTGACCTGCAAAGACCCAGGGCCATGTCGGCCACTCAATCCACTCATGGAACCATGTTTCCTTCCTCCAATCAGCCTCCAACAGGCTCCGCCATTGCCACACTGCAGCAGGCTGTAGCCATGAGTTTCTGTCCCCAGATGGCCAACCCTCTGGCAGCCCACGGAGCCCTCCAGTCCCCCCGCATGGTGCGCCGTTTCCAGGTAGTCCAAAGCCTCTCCAGCCCTGGGACCCAGCAGACTCCTTCAGGCTCACAGTTATCCAGCACTGCTCTGCCCTCTGCCCTCACCAGCACGCCTGTCCAGAGCCCGTTGGCTACCGGTGGTCGAACGTTCCAGTACAGCTCCAGTCCCATGGGTGCTCCTTCAGGCTCCCAGCTCTCCCTGGTGCAGCAGCACATCTCCAGCCCCACACACCGAGCAGCAGTTCCCAGGAGTGCAATGACCCAGGATGCCAGGGCCCTCTCAGCCTCCCAACCATCTTTGCCCCATGATGCCATGCAACCAGCTGCCCCAAGCCCACCCCAGTCCACAAGAGTTTCCTCCACCTCCATTGGACCACCTCACAACCTCCCAGGGCCCACGGGCTTCAGGGCTGCCATTCCTCCTAGGATGACACTTCAACACCAGATGTCTGTGGGAGCTTTCCCACCTGCCTCCCTACCACAAATGAGGCCAAGCCAGGACTCGGGACTGCCCAAGAAAGATTCGGTAGTCAGCCTTCCAGACACGGACCATCACGTTAGATCTAGATTATCTTCCAATTTGTGACCTTGATGGAGCTGGGTGTGTAGGTATCTCTTCCTTCAGCAAGTACATTTCTCAACTCCTTGTCATGTCCTGGATCTTACTTTAAGAATGTACATGGTTCAAACTGTGACAAGGGGGGTGACTAGAACTGCCATACTTGACAACATACTATTAACCATACAAAGTCTGTAAAACTGAAGATTTAAATATCACAGAGATGTTTCTGTTGTACCCACCAACATAAATATCAATGTAGCTTCTTCCACACAGTTTGCCTCTTCATAATTGCTTACTTCTATTGTGGTTGTATTCAAACATTGCAAGAATCAGTTCCCTACTGTACATGGTAGTTTAAATAATACAGTGAAGAGTGGAATGCAACATGGGGAAAGGTGACATGTCTCTGATTACTATGTAACTCTTTAGAAAAGTGTTTTTGCAAGTCTCCTCCACCCTACTTGGAGTGGTTAGTTAATAGCGTTTTTACTTATGATCGAGCAATATTTAAACTGCTATAGAAAATGCAAGAAAGGTTTATTTGACAAGGGTGTATTTGACAGTTGATCAATTTGGAAGCATTGGTACAGAAATGGATTTGATTTCTTCCCTCTGGACCAAAGTATGGCAGAAAAAAATGTCTGTTTAAACAACTGAAATGAAAAGAGGGGAACATAATTTCATTGCCTTGATTTCCACCTAGAAGCCATATTTTCGTCCAGGCCTGTGTGTGTGTGTCTGTGTGTGTTTTAAATATACAAACAGTTATTTGTTCATATTTACAGTCCATGGCAAATTTCTACATTAAAGTATTATTATTAACTATAAAAAAGAAAGAAAACCAAAAAATAACTTTTTTTGGTTGATTTAATTACAGTGGAAAGAAGAAATGTAGGTGGAGAGAGACACTGCAGACTGAGAACCAACAATACTGTAAATACATTTTTTCCCATATTGGTGGCTTTTGTAGTGCTGCATCCAAATGAGTTTCCAAATTTAACCTCACATGTGGATATCAGTGGGAATTAGTCAGCTATTCAGAAAAGATTAAACTGAGTTAGATATTTCCCACACTAATGTATAAAGGATGTAGCAGCATACAGCGTGTGCAGTCACTCTGTATTAACTCAACACACAAAAGTCATATGGGCTACTATTTGTGAAATGCTCCTTAGCATTGCACAAGCAGAGGCAAGGTTATGTGAACCGAATGTGAGATATCTGCTGCTAGTGATTTAGTGGTTATATCCAGTAAAACATGTTAGCACGCATTATGCAACAACGAGTCTTTCTGTGCTCATGTGCTACCCATCTTTCTGCTTCACGGAATAATCGACTCTGCGTAACTCCATGATAAGTTGACTTCCACTCTGTCACTGTTATTGATTTGAATGTGTTTCTTTTCATCACTGCACTGTTTGAAGATGGCTGGCTGTAATCTCCCCTGTGGCTCTCCCCTTCCCCTTGCTTTAGTAATGTCGCTGGTGAAGGCCTGTTACATGTAATACTCACAATGTGTCGTGTGGAGGCTTCCTGTTTGAGGGCAATATAAGCCAGCGTTTTCTTGTTCATGAATTTTGAGGGCGGCTAATGTCTGGATACATGGATAAAAATTGTTTCAAATCCCTTATATAATTTTTTTACAGCTTGAATTTTAATATTCTGGCCCTGTAAGATAAATCTGTTAAAAACATCCCCATTTGCCCCTTGTGTATGAAGGTTAAAGTGTAAAACCGTTAAACCTGCTGGCTGGTATTCTACCACCTAAAAATTCTTACAACCCAATAACACTGCAAGAGAACATTTTTTCTTTCTTCAGATATTCGACAATCTCCCTACTCTTGTATACTGTTTGCCAAATTCAAAAAATCTTTAAAGCAATAAAAATCTTTCCATGTTTTGACCAAAAGAAGCAAGGAAGGTTGACTGAATTGCTGTTCACCATTGTAAAGAAAACATGCCACAGGTTTTGCTATGCATTCAGGCTGGGGATGACTTCTGTTCTGTGGTTCAAGCTCATCTTTCAATAAACAGAGGAAGAGTTTGGTTTGACCTTCTTGTTTCTTTTTTTTTGTTATGTGTTTCACTAAAGTTAGTAACAGTAAATAAAAAAAAAAAACAACCTATGATTATGCTACTGAAGAATGCTGAGCATTTCAGTCTTACAGAAAAGGGTATGGTAATGGTAACCAAAATTTGGCTGGATACTTAGGTAAGGTACTTTGGGTCACTTGGCAGTGGAAATAATGACAAAATTTGGGCATGCAATATTGTTACGACATCATCAATTAGCAAGTCTGCAGCTTTTACAGTTCTGGCATGCCTGAGTGAATGCCAGGATCATATTCCAGTCCTTACTGCAGTAAATTATTCAGTTTCAGAACAACCTCTACATTCCTAATCCCAGAACAATATAGCAGAAAACATGACCAGCAATACAAAGCTATATAGCTGCTTATAATGCATGAGTGATCACATGGAATAGATTTTTAAAACCTTCTCATCTTCTGTTTTCGTGAACTTGTGACCTGTTGAGTTTAGGGAAAGTGAATATGGACGTACAGCAGCGATTGAGATTCTAAACACAATGTGATTGTTCTGGTGCAGTGGGTGGAGTGGGGTGGGGAGCAGTACATTTCAAAGTCCGTTTTCGATAGAGCCCTTTCACAATCCACATGTATAAGGTGGAAACTGAAGTGCACAGGGTTGTATGGTACCCGCCAGGAATGTTTACATGCAAAAATTAGAAAAATTTACTTTCTTTCTTCCTATTCTAGGAAAAAGGTGTTCTGTACAAGCAATTATTAAGAACATGTGCCTGTAAAGATTTCTAGCATTTACATCTTTACTAAAACAGACAAAAGGAAGCTTGTTTTTTTTTTCCATGATGCGACTGATGATTACCGTACAACTCTGTATATATGTGCACTCCAGTCTCTACAGGCTTGATTGCTCTGTTTGAACACATCTACACTTCATCAAGTAATGGTAGCACTTCATGCTAAGCCGATTCTTTTAATCTTTTCTTCTTCTCTTTTATTTTTTGGCCAAAATTTTTCGATGACATGCCTAATGTCTATTGTTAGCCTAGTCAAACATACATTGATAAATCGTATTTCACTTTAATGAAATCAAAACATTCTCCATTTACCCTGAAAGCAAGGCCGCCTCTTTCAAGCGAGAAAATCAAGACGAGAGGAGAGATTACTGATGTGAGATAGGGAAGGGGGCAGGGCTTCCAGGATGTCAGTTAATATTGGCAATTTCTTAGCACCTACGCAAGTCAGTTATTCCAGATTCACATGTTGATTGGCTCATCTGCCATTTTTTTACTGGGGGGAAAAACAAAGGCTGCTGTTTTTGCATATTTTTCAATAATAACTCAAAGCAATGTTTATTAAAATCAGCGCACCTACGTAAAATGTGTAAAGGTTGGTAGTTCTCCAAAATTAAGAAAACAGACAGATATGGAAAAAAGGACAGTCCCTGATGGATATCATTAAAGCTTACGAAAGTCTCAACAGCATAAAAATACATTTTTTATTAGACATTGATCAATATGTATACATTATAGCTTTTGCACAAAAGTTTTTTTAAAATTCCATTAAGTGCCTATTAAGTCCTGAACTGTGTTCACAGCATTCTGTAGGGGACATCCTTTCTCCCTTCTTGCTCTTCCTGGCTCTGAGTCGAACAGCAGCAGGCTAGATGGTAAATGAGAACAGCGTAGAAATGGCAGAGTGGCCTGTTTACTGTGCGAGCTCTGATATCGATGAGAGCCTGGGCTGTGTATTTAATCAGCCTAGCGGAGTGGAGGAAAGTGATCAGCCCTACTGAGACCAGAAAAGCATCTTACCTCCATACAGACTCTTTACCGTGATTCTGCATGGCTGTGTTGTCTTTATGAATAGAAGACACACACTAACCACCTTCAATCACACACCTAGACACTTCACCAATCATCCATTGCACCACCATTCCTACTCTATCTGGCCCATTTCTTGAAATTGTCACAGTGTGTGCAGATGCCGTGAGAGCGGCAGCAGTAGCAGCAGTTGATTCAGACTCTCAGTCTCGGTGCCCAGGATGGAGAGAGCATGGAGAGCACTTCCTCTCCGGTTCAACCTGTGAAGGTTCTTCATCTACATCAACTGAAGAAATATGTGGATTCCTTCACCCTCTGCAGATCAAAATCACCTGGGAGAAAGAATACACAAATATGCTGAGGCAAATATAAACCATACACAGGAGGTGTTTTGTTCATATAAATATACACACACTGCAACATGTGACCCCATTCACATTTGGTCCTTTCATGTGTCTCGTGTAACTACACTTTATCTGGGTGGAGATTGTCCATTTACAAATTAAAGTGTAAATGCATCGATCTCTCCATGCCACATCTGAAAACCAAAACTCCTCCTAATAAGGGACACACAGGCCCTCTGAAAGCTGTAAGGAGAAGGTGGAGGGTTATAGTCACTGACATTTAAGCAACAAGTATAGATCAAAATGAATAAAAAGACAGGGAAAAAGAAAAAAAAAAAAAACACACACACACAAACATATATACACATACATGCGTAAGGAATAACACACACAAAGGACCATGCTGTTATATGACAATAATCCATGTCAGGGTGTGTGAAATGATCCAATGTAAAGCACGGCCTGAAGTGTTTTATTCCTTTAATTAATTGCCAGAGTAATTTGCCAACGATTACAATTTAATTTATTAATGAATCACGTCTTACTTTTTAATCATTTATAGTTACATTTTATGTTACAGAATGTCCGTGAGACAATTTGGCCCTTGTTATCACTTACATTATACATTACATTAGCACAATTATTCATCCAGTTTAGGAACAATGAATGATCATTTTTAAATCAACAGCAATAGTCCTGCTCCTTCCTCATATTGAAAATAACAAAATTAAATATAACTTTAAAGAAAGCCACTCTACAGACAGTTACAATATAGAAATGTGATGTTTGTGATTTAATGCACCAAAGTTAATAATAAACATTACGTGATGTTAGCCAATTAACCAAGCAGGTCAGCTATCTAACATAACTGTCATCCATATAATGCAATCTGTCTCTCTGTTGATATCCTCAGACAGAGCTCATCATGGCACTGCGGTCCGACTGCAAGAGTACAACCAGCCGAGCTGTCAATCAAACTGCACTCACCTGTTTCTGGAACCTTCCCCAGCAGCTGCGACATCTTCCAGTACTCCAGAAACTTCTTGCTCTTGGTGTTGCCCCTGGAAGCAAACAGACATAATTATACAACGGACTGATCTCATAGTGCTACCTGAAACAGACTGTAAAATGAAACGTACATAGTGATGGCTCAATCTCATTTTTCTGTTTTCAGTAGAATACTGATGTTAGAGATATGAGTACTGATATCCTCACAGTCACTCAGCCTGCTCTCTGCAAAGCTCTCAGCAACAGTGAGATATCTTACAACAGCAAACTGAAATCAACCCAATAGAAAGTGCATTTAAAAACAATAAAAATTATCCTGACATCACGCACATTTCTATGGTATCTATCACCCAGATAGATGCGAGTGTCTATGTGTGTATCTATATGTGTCTGTGTGAGTATCTGTGTGTGTCTTTGTGAGTTTATGTCTGTGTCTCTGCCTATGTTTGTGCGAGTGTGTGCATGTCTGTGTCACTGGCTGTTTACATGTGTGTGTCTGTGCCTCTGTATACATGCGTCTTTGTGTGTGTTTGTGTGTGTCACTGTTTGTGTCTGTGCCTCTGTATACTTGCGTCTTTGTGTGTGTTTGTGCCTCTGTATACATGCGTATTTGTGTGTGTGTGTGTCTGTGCCTCTGTATAATGCGTCTTTGTGTGTGTGTGCGCCTCTGTATACATGCGTCTTTGCGTGTGTGTGTGTTTTGAAACTCACGGTGGTCCTGAGCAGTATTTTTGCAGCAGGAACTTGGAGAGGTTCTGCAGAATGGGCTGACTGTGCAGAGCCACAAACTGCTCACGACACACCTGAGGAGAAACAGGAAGTATTTACTTAGTGGCCACATGCACATCTGGCTTTCCAACACACACGAGCAGTTTTCACAAATTAAGATTTTAATCTATTTTCTTCATGTGATCATCAGCTAGAACTGGAAACAAAGGAGGAAAAACAGCGGCAGAGAGAAAGTGAGCTGTCTTAATTCAGCAAGACAAAGACTGTACACACTGAGCTTCTCCTCTCCTCCTCTGAACCAATTTTATGCCTGCCTGGAGACATATAAATTACTCTCCGACAGGGTACAGAAGATTTCATTCAAGTGTGTCCATGTGTTTGTCCAAACAAACAATCTATCTTCCTGTTCCATTCAGGTCAACCGCCTGCTTACTGATGAATGAATACATAAGCTGTGCCTCAAATCGCATACTGGGACCTAATACTTAAAAGACTGTTTATTGCTGTTGAATTCTTCATTCTGATTGGTCAGAAGGTGTTGATTAATTTTCTATAACAACAGTTCTACAAGAGCTACTTCTAATACATTATCGTTTCTACAGTAACAACTTCCACGAGACTTGTATGGCAGCATACAGCACTCCACATAAATGCATTAAAATGAAAAACATTTAGGATTTTTTGGAAGGTGTCTCCATTGTCAGTGTTTTGCACAAGTTAGAAGTAAAGCTCTAACTTTTCCAGCACGGGAAAGTCTTCGAAGACTTTTTTTAATGCTTTTTGGGTTCTCAGTAAGATGACAAGCTGCATTTGCTTTGTTAACTTCATGAAAGAAGAAAAAAAGAGGTAAGGGACAACACAATGATAGCTATAACTCTAACAGTAAATGCAACTAAAAATGGATAAAAAGCATGATGTGTCTATTTATTTTGTAAAAATTGGTGCCAAAGTGCCAAAGTAATGTGGTTTAAATGAAGAAAAAAACCCTTTGGCGTGGGTACAGTAACTCTACTTCATCAAACCACCCTGGCGCTGATTGTTTTCCTATAACAGCATGCCCTGAAGTGGTTTTTCCTCTTAAACCATACCAGTTTGGTACTCTTTACAATTAAAAAAATAATAATAATACACCATGACTTTAATCTGTTCATAGAATAAAACACAGCATGATATTTATCTGTTTATAGTTATGTTTAATGTGTAACATGCACAAAACATGCTATTTCCTGTTATATCTTATGTTATACCCATCCTGTCATTGATTATTTTCCACAAACATAATCAAACAAAATCATTTTAATATATATATATATATATATATATATATATATATATATATATATATATATTAGTTCAGGAAGAATTCCATCTTTAGCTTTTACACAACTAAAACTCCATGCTGTATTATATTACCGCTTCAATCCAAGGTCCTGCCGAGAGACATTCTCAAATGGTGTTTTATGGAATCAGACATGTTATATGGTTTAAACACCAATGTCTCAATTGGTGTGAAGAGTGTACTACATCCACTCAAGGCCAACAGAAGCCAATTACAACTGTGCTGAGCTGCTGCACAACAGATGGTGCATTCACCAATTTAACAGATGCTTGGTGAGACTGAGGTGGCAGCCTGAGGTGCAGGGTTCACGAGAAGCTCAGGATCCTAACAAGCACAGGGTTCCACATGGCATGGCAGGGAACGAGAAGGAACCTCATTTTGTACGTACCTTGTTCATGATGTCTACTGAAAGAGCATGGGTCCAGTAGCAGTCATGCACTGATACGAATGTCAAACCGGCACTGAAAATACAGAACATCAGCTTTAGTGCCAGAGACACACATACTTATATGTATACATTATTCAGAAACACCTGAACAGAAGAGCTACAACTTTTTAAAGAGAGTAAAAAAGTATGTGGCCAGCATGTTACCTGTAACAGTTGAGTGCAGTCAGCATCATATGTGTGGAGTCCAGAGAATGGATGAAGTTTGGGGGAAATGCATTCTTTTGCTTTACTGTGTCTGGCCTCCTAGAAAGGGTTAATAACAACAGTGATATATGTAAGGGCCAGATGCAACAGTTCTTCTGTTATGTTCTTTCATGATTGTTGGCTTCATGCGCCTTAAAGATAATGAAAACGAATGGATACGAGAGCTGGCAGAAATTTTACTCGTCAAATATTTGAGATCGCTTAATGATTGCTGGATCACTTGGGCTGTGAATAGTGTCAATAGTTATTACACATTATTTCTACATATTTATTAAAATGATGCACCCATTTCATATTTAAATACAATGTTTGTACTGGATGGATCTCAAAAATCATTCAAATAAGCAAACAGTGCACTATGTAGGGTCTACAATGCCAGTATGTTAAACTCTATATTGTGAACATACATAGTTAATAGGATTTCTTTTGAAATTTGGCCAAACTGTGTTTTGGCTTGGATTTAAACTAAATTACTTGCGTTTAAAGATTTTACAGAGCCTTGCATAAGTAGTGTTAGAACCTGGAACTGAGATGGTTCTAACTGGGGTTAAGTTGTGACTGCATATGTATTCAGAGGTAAACAAAGCTTTGCCAAGAGCACATACAAACCACAAAAAATCACGTGAGCACCAAGAACACAGTCTGAGCTCGAAATGAGTAGATAACTACTCAAATAACTAGTTATTTCTGAGTAATAAGTTGTACTTCCCTACTCCAGTGTTACTCCCGAGACCAAGGACGTTGTGGCAGTGTAATATCATGTAGAAACGATTAAATCATTTTAAAACAGGGCTACCAGGGACATGAACTAATATAAAAAATAGGTCACTTTTGATTTCAGGCTGTCGATAAATTGACAATTTTCACTCATGCCCATATACACTGGTAAAATGTACATAGCTGTGGAATAAGGGCTTGTTTCTAACCTCAGACTGTATTCCCTCTGACAGAGTGGTGCAACCACTTTAGGTCCTCAGTCACCAGAGAGCTGCTGCCAGCCTCTTAAACTCATCATTAATTCAGGTCGCAGCACTAATGAAGCTCTTTTCAGACTGTAATCATCACACTTAATGGATCTTTGAGTCCTTCAAATGTCTATCCATGGCTTTGGTGTTTATACTTTGGTGAAGGAGGATCTGCATCGTAAGATGTTTCATTTGAACAAATATTTGCTGTTAGTTATATTTCCCTCGTGAAGAGATGTCCTCTATATCATCTAGCATGCTGGGGAGGGCTTGCAACTAGAATTAGAAAAGCTCAGTAAGTGCTTTCCTGGCACCGTCACATCACTCTTGAATGATAAAAGTAAAAAGATAAGAAAATAAATGAGACCAATACAGAATTAATAATGATAATTAACTAGTAAGTAATGATAATGGGTACAAATGAAAGCTTTCGATCAAATGCACTTGAATTCCTAGACAACATGCAGATATGGGGGTCAGTTTAAGACAATAGAATCCTGTATAGGGTCGATTTACCTTTCAAATGACTGTTTATAGATTTTAGGTTTCGAATTACTGTGTATAGTGGGATCCATTATGCCCAGTGACAGGCGATACAACTGTAGAGCAAATCAAATGTCTCAAACTGATGTTTATATGCGTTACTCTTTTGTAGCAGGCGTGTTTGTAAAGACTGAGTTGAAGTGCATTTTGCGCTAATCCAGTGCAGTGCACGCACTGATAGTGTCAATTTGACGCGTGTTGTGAGCTGTTGGAGAGTGGACTGAAAGCTGAACTGCTATTAATTTCTCCTTCATCTTCCTCAGCACTGGCATGAAAGAGTGAAGCTTCACTCAAGACGTCTTGGCAGGACACATGGCCACTTCAGAGTAGGTTCTGTTAACTTTGATAAACTTCTTTTTAATGGACAACGAGCATAATTTTTCCACATTGGCATGTTCAGTTGTTCTAATTGAAAGGCAAGAGACTGACAGATAAGTCAGTTAAATGAGCCTATACTAAGCACGGATATTTTAGCAGATAGCTTTGGTATTGATTCCTCTATCTTTGCATCTCATCCTTCATCTCATCTTGCATCCTTTCCTCCTATCCTTAGAGGGAAGAGCTAAGGCTTGTGTCCTAGATGCACAGAAAGGAAACATCGAAGCACAACTAGGAGAATTAAAAGAATGGGGGGTCTGTAAGTATATATTTCCATCTCAGCTGAACTACTTGATTTCCCACACTGAGGAGCAGGTTTGACTTTGTTTTGAGTGCTCTCTTTACACTTCCTGTCATGACAAACTGGAGAGGACTGTCACCAAGATTGTAGAGGCTGTCAGTTGAGATTGTTTCTGAGACGTGCCTCTCTGTCTCCACTCCAGCCCCCGATAATGTGATCCCAGCCTTAGCTGTCTCAGCAAAGGCAGCTGTCTATCAGAGGCAGTGGTAGATGGCTATCAGTGAGTACAGAGCCATCTTATATCCCTCTGAGACCCAACTTAAGAAGTTTTTTAATCAAATGTTCATGGTGACTGGAAAGGATCAGGTCACGGAGACTGGCAGGTCGCTCTGAGAAAAACACGTTAATAAATAACAGCAGGGTTGGAGTTGGAAAGTCATTAATGTCATAAAGAAAACCAGTGGTGTGTTAAGTGCATCGTCATTGTGAACTCTATCTGCAAACTAAAATTTAGGCTGCCAAATGTAAGACTATCTGGTTTAGACATTAGAACTATGGGTGCATCAATACCAAGACTAGTATCGGTTCAATATCATGCTTATTTATTTGCACTCGCAAAGAAAATAAATAAATAAAAATGCCCCATTACCATCATCTGATACCATACGGCAGCAGCCAACATAAACAGAGCTAATTAAAATGTTCCATGACACCCCGATTGCTTAATACTAAGAGGTTATTAACTTCAGTATCATTATACGGATCAATAACAATGAGTGCTAAAAAAACATGTACTTGTACTGGGGAAAAAAAAAAAAAAAAAAAAAAAAACACCCAATATTACTGCATTCCTAACCGGAACAACTGCTAAATAGCACAAGATGAATAACATGCATTATCAAATCACAGTCAACTAGTTGGCAAGACATTGGCCATTCTGCATGATACTCCATTGGGTAAATGGTATGTATGATATTCAGCAGTGACATTTCAGCATAAATGCCATCCTCCTCCTCTGAGGGACCTTGTGCTGCCTCCATTTCCACTACTGTTGTAACGAACAGCGCTTCTCTTAGCTTTCACTCATCTCTCCTTCCACTTACTTTGTTCACATTCCACCACACAACCCATCACAGGAACAAGATTCTCTTTCTCAAAGGTTTGTCGCTACATTAGAAAACAGCAACTTTAGCAATGTTAATGTCAATGTTAAAAGAGCAGGAAAAAGATGCCCTTGTGATAGAATGAGAATGTGTCTTTGCAACTGCTGACTAGTCAGTGGATAGGAAATAGTATGCAGCAAAGATTGAAAGGTGTAGGTTGAAGCTGGGGCACTTACTCATAGACGTCATGGCTTATCTGGAGACTCAGAAACTGAATGTTGCTCTTGAGCTGTAGAAAAAAAATAGGAAAAGGAATCAAAGAGATGCAATAACATGACAAAATTGCAAATGGCCATTTTGGCAAATGTTATTTTGTAGATCTGTTTTTTTTTTTTTTTTTTACAACTGACCAAATTCATTTTGTACATTGCACACAGATCCACACTGGTTGCTATAACAACAATACAGGAGAAAATAAGCTGGTTGGATAGATAGCTAACATAGGGATTTTGCCAAAAAGTCATGTTTCTGAATGCATGTTTCTGAACGCATTCATTTATTCATTCATCTTCAGTAACAGTTTTGTCCTGGTCAGGGGTGTGGTGGATCTGGAGCCTATCTGAGGAACACGGGGAATGAAGCAGGAATACACCCTTGATGCGACACCAGTTTTTTAACAGTTAAAAAAGCCGCTTCTCAGGTCCAGACCCATGAACTCTCCTTTCTCCTGATCTGCGAATCTTATTGCAAATATCAGACAGAAATGGACAGAAAATAGAATGCATTGAATGATGCATGGAATTTGACACAATATTTAGTTTGACTGGTGAAAATGAGCTGCATGTCCAGAAATCTGCTTGAAGTATGTTTCTGACTCGTATCCTGTCTGAGCCTTACAATCTCAGGACAAGTCATATATGTTATAATATCAATCTTCTGCAGTAATCAGGTTAACAATAACAATGTTCTATTCATCTTCTTACTTAACCCATAATGTTCTATTCTTCTTCTTACTTAACCCGTGTCTCCTTCTAAGCACCTCTCTGAAATTGATTACCTGAACTCAAAGTCAATCTGATGCTTAGCCTTAATGGTCCAGACTGCACTGGGAGTGCTCCAGTATTGATCTCAGAACTCTTCAAAGATATAGCAATAGACTTCAGAAGCACAGGTTTACAGATACACATATCAACCAGTGATATGAAATATGTTAGTATCATATTTGTGTGTAAAACACAACCAGCCAAACCAGGATAACATTCTCTAAATCTATATTAGAGGCAAAATCCACTCTTGCACGACTTGCATAGTAATCTTTATAATTAACATGTGATCTCCAATGGCATCCATGATTTATTTTGTAATGAAATTCTGAGTTGTGTCTTTTTTTTAGTTCAAACTTCATCAACATGTTAATATATTTCCACTTTGGTTAATGGCTTCCTACATTACCCATTACCCAATGCCATTTGACTACCTGCTCATAGTGGTGCTAGTGAGCTTTAGCCCTCGCTCTACTTAGAGAGAGTGATGCAGCAGCACTTTAGTCCATTAGTCTGTCCGGCTCACTCACCTTCTCATCTGTACACTTTAAAAAACAACCTTCATGCCATAACTCAGCTCAACTGCATCGTATAGCTCCATTCTGGAACTTTGAGACACAAGTTTGCTGTTTCTACTCTCTCATTATTATGATATCAAATGTTGCTGATAAGTGATGAGTGAGAAAGCAGTGATTGCGCTTTAGTTTTCAGGAGCTAACAGTGAAACCTGAGCATTATCCCTTATGCTGAGTATGTTAATTAAAGCATCAACCAGGAAACCAGCACCAGAATTGGAATATAAGCCTGAGTAGAAAGTTCATACACTGAGTAGAAAAATTGTAGAAAAGTGTTGTATGATCTTTTCCCACTTCAGCAGTTGAGGTCCTTCAGCACTTCAACTCAGACAGCACAAGTCCAGTTACCATGACTACAAGTAGACATTTCAAATGACCTTAATGACATCTGCTGAATAAGTTCCTCGAACTTCTATGCATTCCCTCAAAAATCGCTGCTTAAAGGGTTTTAAGCTCATAAATTCTTTTCAATCAACAAGGCCCCAACTAAAACACAATTTAACCTAGCGGTTTTTGAAAACCTGAGATTTTGCTTGTGGCTGTGCTTATTAAGGAAGAGCAATTAAGGAGATGACTTTCTCAAACTGGTAAGTGGATATGAGTGTAGGGGGTTTCCAGTGTATGACAGAGAGAACCTCCACAGAAGGCAAAGTGGTAATCAATCACAGTGATGTATGACTCCATTAACTAGGTTAATTGGGGAACAACTTAATGCTTGGAAAAGTGTTACAGCAAATTGGAGAAGACTTGACTGCTGGACAGCTAGGACTTCTAGCTCTAACAAGGCCCTATGCTGCATCCCATTTTATCCCATCCATAATATCAATCCCGGCAGTAGAGGAATTTACATCTGTTCATTTTAAGACAGTAGGTTCAATGTCAGGCATTTGTACTACGTCCTGTATAAAAAAATCTAATTTAAATTGAATATGACCAGTCACACTGGAGCAACAGGGTCTTTCAGGATGTCATGCTGGCATAATGTCTGCACAATACATTATCTACAACCCTATTAAGATGGTATTAATTTCTCCGGGTGATGTCTCATAAAATATTTGAAAGTCTCTTCAGTCATAAAACTCTAACATCAATTTGCAGTTTCCTACCCAGATATGTGTGTCATGCATGAGCCTCACAGCAATATGATTGCATTAATGGTTATAAATTTATTCCCACGCCACTACAATGTTAATATTAGTAAACATGTGAATATAAAGTGATTATTTATCCCTGTGGCTGTCATTATATTCAACCCATTTAAATAGCCTACATGATTGCTCTCTTTTGACTGGCTTTCTTTTCTCTTTTCTTTTAACAGGGTTCCTGAGGTGTTCTTTGTGGATTCTATCATTAAGTTCATAAATTTCCAGGGTCTGTCAGCTGGTCTAGTCTCATATTCACTATTGTAACAACATATCTTTAGCTATTAGTGTCACTGCAGTTGCTAAATAATTCATAATTACCAATTAATATGCTTTTATGTAGTTAAGGGTCCTTCGCTTCTTAAAAATGTGAGATGGAGGAAGGTGGCAGGGTTTCCAGGGGAGTCAGTTCATATCAAACACCTGCGCAACTGTCAATCATTCCAGATTCGTACGTCAACTGGCTCATCCTGCTATTTTTATTGGGTGCATTGTTTTGGTGTATTTCTGAGAGATAACTTGTAACAGAAGGCTGTTAAAATGCAAAGCTCCAATGCAAAATGTGTAAAAATTAGCAGGTCTGCTATTATTGTCCAAATATAGCTTAAACACACTCTTAAATAAAAGAACTCCTAAAAGGTTACGTGGATTGTTAACAGGTCTAACTTTGTAAATGGAAGATTTTCTGAAAGGCTTTACAGAAAAGTGGAACAAACCAAAAGTTCAGTTAGAGTAGCAGATAAAACCCAAGTGAATTTCTCAAAAACACTGCATTCCACTATTGCAGGTTTATATAATTAACACTGAATATAACTAATTTTCCACTCCAAGAAATGTCTGTGACAGGACCTTTTTTAAAAATGTGCTGCCTCAGGAAAACCAGAGAAGCTGTAATTAGTGTCATGGCGATGTGGATATCGCAGGCTCTCTACTGTGAATGTGTCATGCTGAAGGTCAAAATAATTTGTTAGAGAAAATCACAAAAGACCCTTAAAATAGAAACACAAACCTATAAATCGCAAGCAGCTGCCACACGCACAATACACACAAAAAGAAATGGCAACTTGAGTCAATCAGCATGGTGTATGACTGCAGCAGCTCATCTCGGACATGAAGACAGAAAGAAAAGCTCTAAGGCCAACAGTAATAAACCTGCAGTCATGTTAAATCTATATCTCTGATGATAATTACATTGTAAATCTAGATAGCAGCTAACCATCTCACATTAGTAAATTTAAGTTTTCTTGTTACGAACAGAAACCTGATTCCAGCCTGAGTGGTTGTGTTTTTTCCCCCCTTGATTTGTCTGCATTTTCAAAGATACTTAATTCAAGATCACATTTTAGAAGGATGAAAACAGTCCTGATCACTGGTCTTTGCTAAGCTGGAAGATGAATGTGTTATTCAGCGAATCAGACAGTAATGATTCCCTAACCAATACATGACCTGATTTATAAACTTTAAATAAACAGATTTTCACAGATTTGATTTGAACTTTAAGGAATACCCAGTTTTTGTCTCAACCTAATCACTGTCTACTGCATCTGTAGTGTATATGCAGTTATCACAGACAAGTATTAACACAGTTTCATCAACTAAAGTTTATGCAAATACTTATTTTTGTAAAACCTTTTCATGAACTCCACACAATTTGTCCTTTAAGATATGGCACTACTTTTTCAGAAATAATAATTTATGGTTATGTGTTATGTATATAGCCTAAACACACAAGTACCTCAGTTTTCTAAAAACCCAAAGTAATTGGACTTCAGTAGTTTTGCATAGTTTTATTTTATGCTCTTTTTATATGATTACACAATTTTAGTGAGAGTTCAACAACTGTTCTTAGCCTTCCATTAAAAGTGTTTTGAGTACATTTTAACATACTTTCCTATACTGAGGGACGTATAAATAAATTTACTCAAAACACTTTAACAAAAAAAAAAAAAAAAAAAAAAAGTATTATTTACAAATTTTCTCCCAATTTGGTCATTTGTCAATTCCCTCTCATTAGCTAGCTAGCTATCACACAACAGCTACCAATCAGAAAGGACGAAGACGAGGACGTATTTCCTCTAAGACAGCCACACCTTATTCTACCTGTTTACTTACTTGATCTTGGCTTTCAATAGACTATCATGTGTGGCTTCTGTTTGATTGGAACGAAAACCTGCACCCACACTGGCCCTTTCTGGATATGATTGGACACCCTTGTTCTAAGACGTGAAGCCACTGCATCTGATTGATGAGTTGCTCATGCTGCATCACACAGTAGCTGAACACACTTGGAGGAAAGCACTATCTACCCTCTTCTGCATACATGAGCTCACAGAAGCCTACAGTTAGCTAGTGTCGCTCTGATTGACAGGAGAGAGTAATGGCATCTCTCCCGCACAAAGCGCACAGCCAGTTTTGCTGTCCTCAAGTTCTGGCCATTGATGGTTGTGGTATCTCATGGCAATAGGGCAAACACTTTTCTGTTGTAGAAATTCCTGTCGACAACAGAAGTTGACATGGTAATCACACACATACTACTGAGGAAAAAGAAAGCTTTTGTCACATATACACATACAGTACAGTGAAATCCCCTTTTCTTTATATCACAGCTTGGCAGGAAGTTGGGGTCAGAACATATAATCAGCCATGATACGGTGCTCATGGAGCAGAGTGGGTTAAGGATCTTTCCCAAGAGCATGACAGTGACAGCTTGGTGGTACAGGGGCTTGAACTCATGACCTTTACTACAACCAAAATTCTACAACCAGCTTTCCTGCTAATAAGCACCAGATTGGCCACTTGCCTTATGAAGGCACCAACCTTGGCTGTTGGTGTCATATTCTCAGGAGATTAGGTGCAAAGTTGCTTGATTATTCAGCAACCCCCAGGGAGACACAAATATTGACCAATTCTGTGGTTTATTCTTGTCCTTGGAACTTCCTCTGCTCTGATCACCTCAACTGTTTAAAAAAAACTGAATCAGAGGCAAATATTGACACTGACATGAATACTGACAAGCGACGACAAGATAAAGGATCAGCCAGTTAATTTGGCTGTAGAAATCAAAGAACAGCCTGTAACCTGTAGCCTGTAAAGAACATTTGTAAGTTGGGTGTCCTTGCTTTGTGGCCTGAATATACGGCAAGCTCTCTGGGGTAATCACATTTACTTTTGCCAAGGGCAAAGGGATTCTGTGACACCTTCTTGCAAGTAGGCCAGCTTTACAGAGTAATCATCAAAAAATACCCATACAACCACTATAAAATGTGACCCATGAACTGACTAACAATGCATAATTACATTAGTTAGCCCTATTGATGTATAGCCACTGCCTGGAACATCCCCAGAGCAATTTCCTCTCCCTTACCAGCAGGGATATGACAACTCGGACGTGATTAAGCGTTGGCGATTTCACCCCAGCTTAATTTGTTTACATACAGTATTGACATGAAGTTTTTTTCCTCCCATCCTCCCAATCATCTAATTAACACTGCATTTCCTATGGAAAAAACAGTCAAGGATGGATGGGATAAGAAAGGAAGAATTAAACTGAGGTGAACTTGGCTTAGGTGCGTCCCGTTGTTGCTGTATGGTGATCCATTTTGATGATTAGATTTAAATTGCGGCTGCTGTTTACATCACCGCCATTTCATTCATTTCTATTATTAATGCAGGTTTTGCTGCTCGCATCAATATTCCGTGAGGTTTATAAGAAATTAGAGCTGCATCCTGGAGTGTATATAGTGCAACCATGTGGCAGGGAGTGCGGAAGCCACCACTGAGTATCTTCTACCACAAAGCACTATAGATATAATGTAATTTAACACAAACACTGTTACTGCAACTTTGATTTTCATATCATATTGGCTGGAACTAACAATTAGAAATGCCCCCAGTACTATGCCAACATGAAGCAGAGTTACTGTCACCACCAAGAAGTTGATTATTTTCCATTAACAGAGTGTCCTGAAGTGTTTTATTCCTCTAAGACCTCAGCAATTTGACTATATATATATATATTTTACTTATTAAGAG
Organism: Pangasianodon hypophthalmus; assembly: GCF_027358585.1. NCBI lineage: Eukaryota > Metazoa > Chordata > Actinopteri > Siluriformes > Pangasiidae > Pangasianodon > Pangasianodon hypophthalmus. Next base: position 16,189,483 of record NC_069720.1, read on the forward strand.
AAAACACATTGTACATTGTCTCCATTTACAGCTACATTTAATGTTGCAGAATGTCCAGAAAACAAGCTAGATCCTGTCATACTTTACAGCAGCGATAAACAGTTGTTCCTTCACCAGCCTCTCTTCGTCTTTCTTGTAGGTAATAAGTTTAAAAAAAAAAAAAAAATGCAGCGTGTCATGTTACTGCCAAACTACAAAACCTTATATCCTTTCCCGTGTTGGAAAACTTGAAGTTCCAGCTTTACCTCTGACTGTTACAAAGAGCTGACACTGGAGACTTCTTCCAAAAACTTCACGCCATCAACAATTACACACATTTTTACAAATACAAGTCCCTGTTTAAGTTGTTACTACTGAAACAGCAAAGATGTCCTGTAAAGAAAGTTAATTAAAACCTTCAGAGCAATCAGAATCGAGCATTCAACAGCAATGTGAAGAGAATTATGAAGAAAATTATGGGATTGCCTTCACTGGCAAGAAGACATAAAATAAAGAATTCTCTAAAATGGGAATCTCTAAAATTTCTTCAAAATGGGGAATATTTCAGAAGCATAAATTTGGCCTAGCTATACAGCCTCACCCCAAGTGGACAACAGGCATAATATGGTATACTATGCAACCACAGCATTTATATTAAAAAAAAAAAAAAAAAAAAAAAAAAAACATCTTTACCAAATACTGGTGCAAAAGCTAACATAGAAAAATCAGGTTCAACCTTCACTGTGGGATGGTGAGGGCACACAGATGGAGGCAGAGAGGGAGGCAGACTTGGAATTGGGACCCTGTGGTGATTAATGAGAGTCCCAGGGTTGCTACATTAATCTAGTTAGTGTGACACTCTGCAGAACCCCAATGAGCATAGGAAAGGTCCCTCCACCATCCAGGGAATTAAAAACAAGGTGACAGGTGGAACTCAGCTGACACCTGAAATTGAGGAGAGATGTTTTACAATAGCAGCCTTCACCTTTGACCCCACAGGCCACCCACTTAGAATAACAGGGGTAAGAATGATGGTGCTCTGTACGGTTAACTGGATAGCTTGTGTTCCAATATATCGCAACCATTACTGGGAGGCATATATTGACGAGGGGATACAATGCTTCCTAACACAGAGCTCACTCAGACTCAAACAATCTTTCCTGAGAGAATGGCTCAGGAAAGCAAGCAATGGTTCTGAGTGAAGAGGATTTTGCAGTTTGCAAATTAAAGGCTAACCACTCACACTGTTATACTGTGAGGCTATATAACCTTAAAGACAAATTTTCAAAGACACAATGTGATTAATGAGTATTAGGTTAATACTATAATGAGAGTAATAGGGCCTGCCTGCTTTGAATATCACAGTAACATACAACTGCCTCATACTCAAGTTCCAGCAAAATCAATACAAGTTTAATTTGTATTCATTTAGAAACTACACACACAATGACGTATCACTCTACCAGCCAACAGCTTCAATTACCCTAACCAGGTAATAGTATAAGGATATGTATAAGGGTAGAAACATCCCTGCTGAATTTTAAATCCTATTCTGAGCAGATTTGAGCACATACTCTGAAATTACGAACATCCTAAATAAAACCTAATGTCTGGTGGCTGCTCTGTGGTTCAGCGCTGGGTTTGACTGTCCGAGTGCATGATTAAAGCCAATTAAGTGGAGAAAAATACGTGAAGGGGCACTGCTCACTGGTTAATGATGGCCTTCATCAGAAATTCCATAAAAGTCCAATAAAAAGTAATGACCTGAAATCACAAAGCCGAGTTATGATGTTTGGCCAGGGGCAGTATATTGGAGGAAATGAGGCCTGCAATTGCCTTCGCCATCACTCCCAGACTTTTTGATAAAAGCCACTGAGCAGAAAAAGGCACAGGTGCTCCTCACAAACAGATACAGTAAGTTGCTAGACAAGGATGACATCCAGACATATTGCCTGTTTCTACAGAAGAGGCAACTCTCACCTCCTTTCACGCTGCCGATGAGCTTAACAGGGGCCATTAGGGAGCAGTTCCACATCACATCCACTGCCTGCCTAGGAAAAGCTGAAAGGTAGGAAGCTGTGAAAAAGATTGTGGCACAGCACTAAATGAAATTCGGAGATCAGGTGTGAGAAATGACGAGAAGAATCATGTCGCAGACACGCACAATACGACAAGATGCGCTAGAATGATCTCCACACATGTCTGTGCGTTCATATTATCAGAACCTCCCCGCTGACTTTATCTATATTTCACACCGGATGTGTCACATAAACATCCGATCCACACTGCTCTACTGTGTTCTCTATGCAATAGAGAAACAACAATGCATAGCTTATATCTAATAGTTTAAATGCGCATAAAATTACATAATGGAGCATACAGGTGGAGGACAATCAAGCTGGCTAGCTACAACACCACTTCCTTAAAAATTCCTTAAAAATGATGAAACAGTCAGACAGTGAACAAACAGCATATTTGTGATTTAGCATAATGAACATCGTTGTCATCCTCTGCAACTACAGGCTAGAGCTATACATCAGGACTGGGATCCTGTGGGACCTAACTAAAGAGTGGCAGAAGGCGGCGGATATCCTGCAGGCAGATATTAAGCTAATGAAACAAATGAATGGTCAGAATTCCTATGGGAGTGGAAAAAAACAGTACTATAAACATCTCTACCACAGGCCACCCCATCACAGCATTCACATGATTTATAATTTCAAGTGTGCAAAAGTCTTGAGCATCATACAATTTCAATATAAATTGAAATGAAGGACTGAAATGAAAGTTATTGGTATAAAAATGAATATGTTTTTGTTCCATGAGACATGAATTGGTCCTGATTTTGCTTCCTAACCAACCTCTGAACACCACTAGTATCATTCATTCATTCATTCATTTTCAGTGCCTGCTTTATCTTGGAGTCACTGAGTTTATCAAGAATCTAAAGCCTATCCCGTTAACTAGGTGCATGGCAGGAATATACCTTGGAGAGCAGTCCATTGTAGGGCAACATACACACATTCACACACTCAAAAACAGAGTAGTTCCTTGCCACTTTTAAGAATTGAGGCAGCTGCCCTGCTAATACATTCACAAATATTAAAACACATCCACTCTCCATACACCACAAACACATGGGAAAATAAGCTAGCAATAAGCCAACTTTAAACATCATGTTCCATTATGACTTCCTGAGGCAGTGAAATATCAGCCTTTGTTTGCATACTCCATTCAAACAAGGTAGAGTAACAAAATCACTTAGCCATAGGGTTAGATTTAATTTTCAATAGTGCTGAGGCAAACTCTTTTCAAAACCCCAAAACCAAAGACTTTCCGGGCCTGCCTTCCAACCCTGGCTCCTACAGCAGCAGGCACCCTAGTGAGGATCAAACAGACGGGTTGCCAGATGCTCTCTGCAGGAGAGGAACGTTGGTGTTCTGGATCTCCCCTACGCTCTACAGGCCACCGCTGTGCTGCTGTTGCTGCTCCACTAACATTGCTAACACTCTTTGACAGCAGTTCAGGGTTGCTCTTGTGCAAAACTGCTAAATCCACAGCTCCCTGTTTTACTCCCGGCTGTGAGAGGCAGCAAAAAAGCTGGACATGGGTGGGTTATAGAAAGCTGTGTAGGCCTTTTGTCTTTCGTCGTGTGGCACAGAATGTAGTCATGGAAAGCATCAGTGTGACTTGCATTACCGGAAGAACCGAGTTCTCTTATTAATATCAGTAAGACCTTGAATTGATGAAAGAAGGTGAAAATTACTGTAGTTCAGTATAAATCATTATCATAAGATTTTCACAGATCTTATAAACTCAGGAAAGGACAAATCAGTAGCCCTGGCACCCAGGACAAGCGGCTTTCATATCCGGGCTGTTACTATTTTATTCATAGTCTTGACATCATCCCTAGGAACACCCTTACCTGTGATAAAATCACTTTAACAAAGGGGGGGACCAACGTAGGAATGGGATGTTCAATAAGCACATATGGGTGTCCACATACTTCTGGCCATATAATGTAGTTCTTCTTTGTACTTCAGTGCTACAACACTTTAAATGCTAACATCTTTAACTAGCATCTTAAAACAGCAGGATTATTCATAAAAGTTTTTAACTGTTTAATTATTTTTTCCATTTTGGTTTTGTTTTCTCCTGAATTTAACTGTGTGTTTGTATTCTGAGATCACTAAGAATCATCTGCCTCAGCATGCTTTATTGCTTAATAAATAAGTTTTACATGAATTACTTAATTATATGAAGTAAACAATGTTGGATTAGACAGCCGGGGTAGAAAAAAATATCCTGAAGCTGCGATTAAACTCCTGCTGCTGTAATTTCTCTCCATGATATCAGAAACCCCTTTTTACCCAGAAATGCATAGAGAGTGCAACAGTTCAATAATGAGCAATATCATTTAGCAGTACTAAACTGCCTTTGGAGAAACCGATTCACTCCTGTGCATTTATTAGTGTCTGGGGAGGTGAGTTTATTTCCAGGTCAGACCCTTTTGACCTTTAACTTTGAAAGGTCCAGAAGGTTACATTTAAACAAAAAAGGACAAATCAATAACAGACAGGACCTTAGTAATGGACATTACAACACTCACCACGTGGTTCCTGGTGCGGTGGTAGGGCTGGACGATGGGCAGTCCCAGAGGGGTCACCCACTCCACCGTGCTGCCAGACTTAGCGATTAGCCTAGCACTCTCAGTTAGCCAGTCCTGCAAATAGACAAATGCACAGCTGTTACCTCAGGCACAGTCAAAATAACAGCCACAGTCAAAATAAGCAAAGAAAAATAAACAAGCACTACAGAAATGTTTATGAATCTGCTCATTTCGAATGTTTGAGTAAATAGCCAAATTTGAGGCCAGCATTTCATGCCCCCTTCTCATCCTTTGCAAAATGAAAAGATTTTCACCAGTGTGAATGCATTCATTACCATAATAATGAGAATTGCGTGATCACGGTCAGTACATTCAGCTTTTTAATAACACTGCTTGTGAATTTTTAGTTAGTGAATTTTTTAGTTTCAGCAATGCGCCATCCAAGTGTAATTTTTAAAGAGACAGTGAGAAGAAGAGTTTGTGATTGCAGTAAAGCTGCTCAGTATTTCATATTTGCCTGACATTCAGAAACAATGATGCTCTGGTTGTTGAAAATAACAGATATTGCACAGTGAGTATTAGTCTAGAGCATTAGGTGTCTTAAGTTTGGGATATAAGTTTGAGTGAATAAACAAATGTTTCTGCATAGGGTGCTAAAAATTGCAACACGCATGTCGGCATGTCGGCATGTCGGCTCTCTGGAAGCTATGAAGCATATCCGTTTATGTGCTTCGTCGCAAAAGCACAAACTCAAGGTCCTCAAGGCATTCCCCAAATAGAACACAACCAAGTTCTATTGCCTTGGATTACCAACCTCAGCAAGACAACAAAGTTTATCTTACTAAAGGTCTTCTCTTTGCACAATTGTTTTTCTAACTAGGGCTGAGGAATAGTGATAAAACAGGTGGCCAGCTGTTGCTGAGCTTCATTTAATAAACCTGCTGATTCAGAGCAAGAGCGCTGGCTTCCCAGCATGTCTGACTCGCAGCATGGCTCCCAAAAGGCTTTCCTCCAGAGTGCTGGGGAGATATAAATTCCTCCTTTCTCCATGCATAAAAGCAGTTCAGGCCCCATGCTGGCCCATCCATCAGACACCCCCCCCTCCTTCCTGCCCCAGTTATTTTCCCTCCTTTCCCCAACGCAGCCAGGTGTGGGATATTAGCGAAAAGATGTACTACCTTCCACATGCCTCACTACTTCTCTGCTTTCCCTCGCTTTTTTTTCAGGGCCTGACCCACTTACAGGAGACAGGAGCGTCTGAATGCGAGATGGGGTATTTTTCAGTGTGTCTGGGCCTGTCTGGGTTTCTCCCACAGGATTTTTCCAGAAGCATCCATTCCCCTGGTCGCTTAACCATGACCAGCATGCAGGTGCACAACCTAAACAGTGCTACTGCATTAGGCAGCTAAACATATGAATGAATCCAGCTCATTCATAAGAATGAAAGAAGCTAATCGCAGGTGTTCTAGATCATTCTGCATCTGGGATGTAGAGATATGAGTGTAAACCTACATTCACACCAGTAAGCGACAAAATGACAGGTGACCATCCATTTTCTATGTAAATGCGCAACACGCATTCGCAATTTCAGTGACAAGGCAACAAGTGACATGTGAATTGTTATTTTCCCAAACAATTTGGAACTTGTTCCACAGGCCAATGCTTTTTGGTCTGACCCGTGTGGCTCAGTTCCCCACACCCCATAAATTTAGTTCTTACCTACAATTACTGTTTGATGCCCAAAAATGTAAGAAAAACAGTACATATAACTTTGGTTTCACATTATCCTGTCATACACAACTTCTCAATAAATGTGCATAGAGACATTACAAAGAAGCTTTTAAGGAAGATTATTGGTACCTCAGGTGAGAGTATGTAGCTTATAGAGTTAGCTTACTTTGTAAATTTGATCATACTCTGGACAGTCGCTTCACGCCCCATGAGAGACAAACTACAAATGTCACAAGGACTTGATGCTTTATAGTGTGAATTGTGTCGAGTAATCTTGGTGTACCTGGATCTCTCTTGTCCCAGTGAACATTTCCTTCAAGCTGCTGAAGACCTGGTGCACTAGGTAGTGTGAGGCGTCCCAAATATACTCCTGGAGACAAAACAGCCGAGAAAGGTGTATAGTCAAACCAATTAAGATAGGTGCACTTAGCCATTTTAGAGTGCTGGGATTTGTATTAGAGCTTCAGGAACACTCTCCCTCCCCTAGAGGACATATTAACGCAGAGAGGAGCCGCTGCTACCCGGTACCCGCTGGCAACCCACAAAGGTGCTGATCCAGTGAGTCTGGTTCCATTCATACACACACCTGCATACATAATCACACACTCTAATCACATACACACACACACCTTTCTCGCTGACTCACTCAAGGTGATAATTACATGCTACTTTGCTGCTGATCTCGAGTCACTTGCTTGTTTGTCCACAGAAGAAAACAATTGGGAAAAGAGGGCTGAGACAAAGAAAGATGAATTAAATCATTTTTCTCACTTGCACACAAGCACAGGATGCATTTTATGAATTAATAAGGCACTGACTCAAAGAATAAGAGGGAAAACCCATAGCATGCTAGAACCAAAACGTGGTAAGCAGCCCCTTTAAGGCTCTCTAGTGTACATACACCAGTGAGGTTATATTACACACCACCATTGATGTAAAATTCTGACCTGAAAATTCTGGCCTTTGTAATCTTTACTACAAAGATATCACCTGTCACAGAGCAAGGGAGAAGAAACCGCTAGCTCAGGCACCCAGGACAATAATATGACATTAGCTGTTTATTTATAGTTGCCTGGTTGACAAGTAGGCTCAGTAGGCTAGTCTCCAGTGTAATGCACTTGTTTTCTGCTTTATTTGTTTTTTTTAATTTGCTATTTTGAGTTCTCGAATTAATAAAATTATTTCCACATTTTGCTTTATTTATGCTCTCATCTACAGAAAACAAGCACAAGATTTAGTTTAACCACTACATTAATATAGTTTAAGCTCTGTTATGGATCAACCCTCGTGAAAGAAAACATTTTAAAATGGATGTTTTAAGATAAAGTCTTTTAGATTAATACCATGTAATGTTTCTCAATATGTCTCTGTAATGAGCCAAAGCATACTTTAATTTAAAAAAGTGCTTATTCAGTCTGCTTGTTCAGTTCATCCATTAAATTATGGGCACAAATCAAAATGTGGCCACCATTTTTAAATTTAGTGAGCATGAAAACAATCTTATGAAAAAATAACAACTGGCTGTTTTTGGCATCAGCTTTAAAGAATAAAAAACAGGGAGCATGTGATTTCATGCGACACCCTCAACGATCCGAAGTCGCTAATCTCAGTAATTCATATACTAAAAACAGGATACAGAAACAGACCTAATCAAACAAAACCCTGGAAAAATTTTAATAGGTTTAAAGACAACATTTGTGTAGCGGTCTGAGGAACAAAAGTGTTGTTGCTGTGGCTGAATTCTTGAAAACAGCCAAAAATGACACAAAAATTGGGTTCTATATACAGTAAAAAATTTTGAACATGTGAAGAGTTTTCCCAGTGCACCACATATATACTGTGTACATTAACAGTACTCAGACAAAGATTTAAGACCACATAAGCCAATTGTGGCCCTTTTCAGACAATCACACTCCCACACACCCCTTCCTACCTTGGGGAAGTCATCGATCTCCTTGAGGCGCTTTTCGATCTGCAGTCGGCCACCATAGCGCGTGACCCCATAGACCACCGTCATCACAGTTTGCTTCACTACCTTCCTGCTGATGAAGCCCTCCAGCACCTGTGCAATCTTCATGCCCTTAGCAGCGTCTCGGGCCCGAAACTCCTCCACCTGGAACACACAGCAGGGGAACGGACTCAAGTCATCTGCTTCATCTGATTCTCCTGATAGACAATCAATTAGATGACAGAAAACACCACCTCCTGCCACCTTCACGCTCCACAGCCAGTGCTTTCATCCTTAGCAAGAATCAATGATGAACATCAAACAGCTCGACAGGATTATTTCACTCATTATGGAGTTAGTAATCAAAATACTTTTGAATCAACCAAAAATAAACTGAAGTGAATGCAGAAAAGCGTCATTAATACTGCCATAGCTACACTATATTGCCAAAAGTTTTGGGACGTCTGCCTTTACATGCACATGAACTTTAATGACATCCCATTCTTAATCCGTAAGGTTTAATATGGAGTTGGCCCACCCTTTGCAGCTATAACAGCTTCAACTCTTCTGGGAAGGCTTTCCACAAGGTTTAGGAGTGTGTTTATGGGAATTTTTGACCATTCCTCTAGAAGCGCATTTGTGAGGTCAGGCACTGATGTTGGACGAGAAGGCCTGGCTCGCAGTCTCCGCTCTAATTCATCCCAAAGGTGTTCTATTGGGTTGTGGTCAGGACTCTGTGCAGGCCTGTCAAGTTCCTCCACACCAAACTCGCTCATCCATGTCTTTATGGACCTTGCTTTGTGCACTAGTGTGCAGGAACAGGAACAGGAAGGGGCCATCCCAAAACTGTTCCCACAAAGTTGGGAGCAAGAAATTGTCCAAAATGTCTTGGTATGCTGAAGCATTAAGAGTTCCTTTCACTGGAACTAAGGGCCCAAGCCCAACCCCTGAAAAACAACCCCACACCATAATCCCCCCTCCACCAAACTTCACACTTGGCACAATACAGTCAGGCAAGTACCGTTCTCCTGGCAACCGCCAAACCCAGACTCGTCCATCGGATTGCCAGACAGAGAAGCGTGATTCATCACTCCAGAGAACACGTCTCCACTGCTCTAGAGTCCAGTGGCGGCGTGCTTTACACCACTGCATCTGACGCTTTGCATTGCACTTGGCGATGTAAGGCATGGATGCAGCTGCTTGGCCATGGAAACCCATTCCATGAAGCTCTTTACGCATTGTTCTTGAGCTAATCTGAAGGTCACATGAAGTTCGGAGGTCTGTAGCTATTGACTCTGCAGAAAGTTGGCGACTTCTGCACACTGTGAGCCTCAGCATGCACTGACCCTGCTCTGTGATTTTACGTGGCCTACCACTTCGTGGCTGAGTTGCTGTTGTCCCCAATTGCTTCCACTTTGTTATAATATCACTAACAGTTGACCGTGGAATATTTAGGAGGGAGGAAATTTCACGAATGGACTTATTGCACAGGTGGCAACCTAACATGGTACCACGCTTGAATTCACCGAGCTCCTGAGAGCGACCCATTCTTTCACAAATGTTTGTAGAAGCAGTTTGCATGCCTAGGTGCTTGATTTTATACACCTGTGGCCATGGAAGTGATTGGAACACCTGAATTCAATGATTTGGAGGGGTGTCCCAAAACTTTTGGCAATATAGTGTATATTGTAATTGATAGCCCTGACAAAAATACCTCTGAGAAACTGTGTTTCATAATAATGCCATGTAATTTAAAGCTTTTGTTTATACATTTGTGGCCCTGACATGTGCTCTGCCCCCAAGTGCAACAAAGCAGCTCCTTTTCCTTTAAAGGCAAATTTTAAGGAATTAATAGTTTTAACAGAGGAGGAGGAGTCAGGTTCAGGGAAGAAAGGCTTGTCAGTGTTTTACTGCAGTTGCAGCAGAGATCTCTAAAATTACAAACTGCTCCTTTAAACGAGTCCAGACACAATGAGATTGTGTTCCAAACCCTGACTCGAGACTTTCCCTGTGACGCCCAGCCATCATGCTTAAATCTGCTGTGTGGTTTGATGTTTCTGGCCAGAACTGGGTGAAGCTTTACTTAGCGTTCACACTTGCACTCCCAGTGGAGATGAAATCAATAAGGCAGGCCATTAAAACTTTGCAGTCTTGCTGGAACATGAGCCTTTTTTTTTTTTTTTTTTTTAAGTCCCTCACTCTATTGCTGCTTTCTGAACCTCAGGCATCATTAAATGTGAGAGCTTAAAGATGCTGCAAAGCTACAAAACAGAACACACACAAGGGCTTTTAGCACTCAACAACAGCTGATGTGATAAGAGGAAGTGGGAAGAAAGAGCTGAGCCTGGATCCGGCTCTGGAGGTTTGTAGGAAGAGCTGAGCCTGTATCCGGCTCTGGAGGTTTGTAGGAAGAGCTGAGCCTGTATCCGGCTCTGGAGGTTTGTAGGAAGAGCTGAGCCTGGATCCGGCTCTGGAGGTTTGTAGGAAGAGCTGAGCCTGAATCCGGCTCTGGAGGTTTGTAGGAAGCTTTCTGGTGGTTTATTCACACTGACCTGCTGAGCCACACCACTGTAGACATCCTGCGGTTCTTCACAGGGCATTAAGTTTACCGACGTTGCACCAATGACGTCACGACCCAGTGCAGCATAGTGCTGGAGGCCATTACAGGAGCCATCCTGAGTGAAATATAAAAAGACAAGGAAAATGACACTCAATTATTAAATAATACCTAACAATCCATGAAGGAATAGGTTACAACAGCTACATTTACTTTTTTAATAATTATGTCTCTCTCACTCTTGTTTGCATTGTTTATGCTCTCACTCTTGACTAGTTGGTGTCTCATACTTGTCTGCAAAAGAAGTCAGACTTCTTTACTGCCTAATGTTGGGGTGTGGTGACATTTGACATATCTAAGCTGGTGTATGACATATGTGTACAAATTTCCAGCCAATTCTGAATCAACATTTATAATACCTTAGAGTGCATGCAAACACTTCTGTTGAAATCTGCAGTTGGAATAAATTTATAAAATTTAAATTATTTAGACTATGCATTATAGTGCAGGAAGGAAATGAGACATTGCAATTTAAGATGCATTTTTGCTTAAATAAGCAACTGTAATGTGTATAAAGAGCAAAGCACCATTAAAGTTCAATATACAAGAACAATTAATTTCAAAAGCACAATTGCTGTCACTGTGTTGTGCTTCAGCTGGACACTCAATAATGAAAGCCCAAAGAGCAACAACAGTAAGTTTTAATGGGGCGTCAAATCCAAATTATAGCGAGCCAAAGTGTGTTGGTGTGGCAGAGACAAGGTCAGCCCTGCTCTTTAGAACAAAAAACAAAGCCCAGTTTCCAATTTCTCACTCTCTCTATTACGAAAATGCAAAACCCCATCCAGCCCACCCGCGCACATGCACACGCGCACACAAACACACACACAAACATAGAAATGGATGATATTCTGTACCTGATGTACAGGGAAATGGGAGATGAACTGCGTGGGGTCATGTGATCTGGAGGCATTTGCTATTTCCATGCAGCATGCCAGAGTCTGCCAAGGCTCATCAGCATTCATCCACCACTTCCTCCCCTAAAAAAACACAATGCAAGGCAGCTCTGTCACTCTAGGGACATGACACACATCCACATAACATTATCAGACCTGCCAACTCCAAAGAGGAAAAATGCATAGTGCTAGCATTGGTTATTGGAGGTAAAAACAGCACATTTTCACTGTATGGTATTTAAGGCTCTTGGGGTGTTTTAGTTACGCTAGTTAAGCAGGCACTAGAAAAGTTTACATGCAGTAAGATAGAAAGGTTTATGCCCGTTCATTGGCTAGTGACATATTAAACAGTTACAAAAATAATCAGTGAATGTATTGTTTAATATGTTTTTTTATTCCCAAGATGAAAATGACCTAGGAACATCTTTATACACTTACCCTCAATAAAAACTGCAGTGGTCCATGAATATGCACAGTATACAAATTAGAAACCAACATGTCTAGCCAGCCAGATATCTAACTGCTAGTATATTACTCAGCCAGATATCATCATGACAGCTAGCCAGATATCTAACTGCTAGTATATTAGTCAGCATTTGTCACAGGCACACAGGAGGAGGATCCTCCTGTATCGAGTCTATATTGGCTTTGTCAGATGCTCATAATGAACATAAATAGCCAGCTAGTTAACTGCTACAGAACTAGCTCACAGTTTGGTTTCAGTATTTGCATCCTGATTTGGACAGTCATATATATTTGATTTTTATACAACAGTAGCCAAACCTGTCAAAACACACCATAACAACTATGATTTGGTTTATTAGTAACAAAGATAAGCTAGCTAGCAGGTAGGTTATGTGGCTAAAGTTTTCAGATATCACATAATTTTCTAAAGCTTTCATGCCTATTTTGTGAGATCACAAACTGAGCTACATAAAAGCTTTCAGCTCAGTTATTTACGGAAGTACTGAAAAATCTCAGTTTTGAAATTGTGAAATTACAACAATGTTTAAAAATCAGTTTAACCAGAATCGGCCATTAAAAAGGAGCCATTTAAAACCACGTTGAGGGCAGGGGTACTTTAGGACTGTATAAAACAGAAATTTAAAGTTACCACCCACCATTAAAGGGTTGTCTGCAGAGTCTAGGATATCATCCATGATGCTGTTGGCGTATTCCAGTCTCCCAGCTAGCGAACTCCGCTTCTTCAGACCCGTGAGGTTCACCAGGTGGATCTTTAACCAGTCCAGGCCTTTAGGACCCAACGGCTTCCCCTCAGCAAACAGCAAGATGGCTCTGGTTACATCACTTCCCAGATGATTAAAGTAAGGTGGGCACGGGTAAGTACGCCCTCGGAAATCCATGTTGTGAGGGAACCAGAAGATCTCATCCCTCATGTGGTTGGCGATGGACAGCTTGTAGAGTGCATCCATGCGCAGACTGTGCATCTCAGCCACCTTCTTCTTGGCCCTTGTGGCCTCACGCTTCAGGTGGGCCTTCTCGGCGGGCGTGTATGCCGGGTCGTGAGGGTTGAAGCGTGGGATTTCTGGCGCCTCGGAAATGGGTGGAGGCACGTCCAGCTTCTCACTACCCTTATCGTTAAAGATGGAGATGATTATGTCCAACAGAGGTTTGTTGATTCTCCAGGCACAGTTGCCCAGCTGGCTGAGGGAGTCCAGCACAGCATGCAGTTCCTCATCCTGGCGCTTCTCCAGCAGCAGCTGGTGCTGGATGGCACCCTCAACTGAGCGCATCAGCTTGGTGGGAGTTAGCAGGTAAGCTCCACTCTTGGCTGATGTCCAGGGCACTGGTGGGCACAGCATGGGCATCACATACGAGTCAAAGGTCAGCTTGGTCTCCATGGCTTCTGACTGTATTTGGGTCAGGATTGGGTGTGGCTTGATAAAACCAATCTAGGATATCAATGAGGAGAAGAAACAAGATTAAACCAGATGATCATTTCCAGTCCATTAACTTTATCTATACATACACCTGTCATACATGCCTTGACAAGCCAAGAGGAATGACTTGGCATACAGTTGAATGGTGCCAAAAATGAAATTCTGATATCCTGATACAGATGCCAAAGCAAGATCACCCCTGCTGTGGTTTCTTTGTCTTGGAGCCATTTGCTCATACAAATCACCTTCCTGCTACAGTGAATAATCCTACCTGCATGCTCCACAGACCATACTTCCCAAGAAGTGCTGCCAGGATTGTAGTATATAGTTTCATGTGTAAGATGTTATGGCGTTTAAACAGTATCAATAAAAGAGAGAGCTAAAATGGCCAACTTGAGTGGGCAAAGCAGTATCAGCAAGCATGATCGCAAGGTGATGTGAATTGCTCTTTGACTCGCGAGCGAAGTGCAGACCCTGGCAAAACGGTATGTGTATGTCTTGCTCACAAAACTGAAGCACTCTCACATGTGACAGGTTTTCTGCACTTCCCAGCACCCCATAGTCATTTTTAATGACCACGCTAGCTGATACTGTTCTTAGTGCTCAGGTCAGCCACTCTTATGCTCTCTATTAAGTATACTGTTTAAACGCCATAAAATGGTTTATGGCGGCAGTGCAGCAGTCTGGATATTTTCACAGAGCACAGTTTGAAGTCTGCTTTGCTTTCAATTAATTGTAAATATTTCCAAATTACTGTCATTTTATGTCATATGTTCATTTGCACATAGTATCACATGGTATTGAATGTTGGTAGTGGAGTATGAGTAAATGAGTGTGGTATTAGACACCACTATCAGTTTTGATGCATCCCTACATATAATCAATACAAAAATACTTTTGTTTGCACTTGTCTCTATTATTTTTAGCTCATATGTCCTGATTTGCTTGCATGCTACCTGGTACCACAAGTCCTTAAATACAACACGGCTCGCTTGATGGTGGGAATCGCGACAACTTGGACGATTGTTGGTAGTTTGCTGAGCCAAGCCGCACCTTCTAGTGGAAAAGCCCCATTAGATGATGGTTTGAGGACATTAAAGTTCAGAGTTGTGAGAAATTGTGTGTAATTTGAATAGAACATGAGGAACACCACATTTGTCCAGTATGTGTGATGCCATTTTTTTATGAAATATATCAATTGATGTTCAAGTGGAGGACAACCTTGCTCTCCACATTTCAGCAATGTTCAAAATAAGCGCTTTTGAAGTGCCTCCTAGAGCTCCTGTTGTCATTAAAGGCACCAGGTTCTGATTTTTGGATATAAAACAAGAAAAATGAGGGTACTTCTACAGGAAATACAAGCCTTCATAAGGGCTGTCAAAAATCAGTGGAAAGCACTCGACAAAGCAGCATGACATGCACTCCAACTAAAAATAGCAGTATAACCATACAGCGACAGTCATTATTCCTCATTCAAAAAACTGCAACGAAAGTAGAGGGGCCCTGTTTTCTGAACTGATGACCTACATCATATCAGTGCGACCCAGCCTAAGTCAAGATCTCCTTCCTGCTGCTCAGGCCAGCACAGGGAGAAATCCAACCTCTCACTCTATCCATCATCCTCCTTCTAACCTCCCCCACCACACATGTGCACCCCTTAGCCTGTAAATCACCCGGCCAATTAAGAGCGCGGTAAAAAAGGAATTAGTTTCAGAGTGATTGGTCTTCTCCGGCTGCCCTGTGTCCATTCTAGCAAGAAAAATGGTTCCATAAATCATACCGGCATATGTGGCTGTGAGCTGGATAACTAATGTTAACCTGTAATATAAAGGGAAAAAGAAGGGAGAGAAAGAAGCCTGGGATGAAAAGATTTGAAATTTAAACTGGCCTCATCACACAAGCAATTATGATGCAGCCTGCTGAAGCTCTGCGCTCCAACAGACAGGATGTAGAAAGAAATAATGACTATGATGTTGAAGTAACATTTTAAGAACTTAGTCCGTCTATTTATTCCCAGCTGTTTCTTGGCCAACTGTTTCTTCATACGCAATAAGCTGCGATGCACTGTGTGTTCTGACACCTTTCTATCATAGCCAGCATTAACTTTTTTAACAATTTGTGCTACAGTAGCTCTTCTGTGGGATTGGACCAGACGGGCTAGCCTTCGCTCCCCACACGCAGCAATGTGCCTTGGGCGCCCAAGACCCTGTCGCCGGTTCACTGGTTGTCCTTCCTTGGCCCACTTTTGGTAGGTATTAACCACTGCATACCAGGAACACCCCACAAGACCTGCCGTTTTGGAGATGCTCTGACCCAGTCATTTAGCCATCACAATTTGGCCCTTGTCAAAGTCACTGAGATCACTGAGTCACAAAGTCAAAACCGAACCACTACCTAACCACTTCCAGTTGACTTATTTATAGCCATAAACTAACCATTAAAGATTAAGAATTAAAACGTAACTGCTGTCACCATTCTTCAAGTCTTGTTAGTAGATTTCTGGATCTTTGTAAGCAAGAAGCTTGATACAGCTGGACCTTTACAAAGTTTAGCGGAATACCCTTAATTTAGAAAAAGAAAAAAAAAAAATCTGAATAAATCAATCCCAAAATAAATGTCCCAAGCACTGCCAGCAAAAAAGGGATCAACACCAGACAGTACCGCAAACATGATCAAATGCTGACATGGGATCAGCTCCACAGACATCATCCCAAACAAACAAACACACATGAACCAGAGCAAGGCAGAACCCAACCACACGTTAATAGAGGCTTCTTATGATTCTGAGTGCACCCAGCTGGCAGCTGTACAGGAGGAGCATGAAAATACAGAACGCAGAGAAAAAAAGCAAAGCTGACGGATGAAAAGCCTCGAATTACTCACTGACTCACTTTTTTTTTTCTAGTGGCTCATGCTCCAGACTGGCTTAAAGATGAGTATCTCCTACTCCCACCTCTTGAGAGCAGTTCAGATCACTTCACCTTTCCTTTTGTCTCTCATTACCCCATGCTGAGTAATAAAGCTCAGAGCACTTTATTAATCAGAGTGCTGATTGTATCACAAAATATAACAACTGTATCAAAGCATTTGATTCGTCCAATTACTTCTGGTCTCCAGAAATTGGAAAGGGCTGTGATGAATCCTCTAGGGTTTATCCAAGTTAAAGCTTGACATTCTGTTCTGTTAATGCGTAGTCATTATTATATTTAAAAGCTAATGTGCTGGATTACAGAGCCAAAAGATCAAGCTGTGCATCATGCTATCAACTATTAACTTCTCTCGCTTGTTCTGACTTTCCATGGTGAGTCTGAAGAACATTGTGGACTAAATCCTTAATCCTTTGTTTTGTAACTAACTTTGTAGCAGTTTGACTAAATGGGAATTAAAATTGCCTGCAGGAACATCAATTCATTTTAACAGAAATGATCACGGAATGCAAAAAGGAATTCTTTTTATTTTAGAGGTTAATTTTAATTTTAATTTTAATGGAAGGGCTTCACAAACACACACATGCATGGGGTGATTTAAAGTAGCCACCATGTTGTTGAGAGGTGGTAGAAAACCAGCGTGCCTGGAAGAAACTCTCACAGATCCAGGGAGAACGTAAAACTCCAAACAGACAGTATCCTAATCTCATCATCAGTACTGCCTACTGTGTTTTCTGCTTCTGTATTTATTCTCTTACTTTGCTTTCTTTTTACTATTTGTTATTGCTATTTGTACCAAATCTGTTTTTCTCTTCTTTTTTTTTTTGCTTTGTTTAGCATCTGAGATGTGAGTCTCACCTGCCGATTGCTGCGGAATGTGTACATGTGATAGAGCACAGGGATGAGCTTGTTCTCCAGGGTGGGGTTCAGGATGTTGTTCGGGATTTTGAGCTCGCGAACCAGCAGATCCACCAGGAAGCTGCCCAGCTGAATGACCAGCATGTGCGGCCAGGGCGTGTCATCGCTCAGGAGGGAGGGGCCAGCAGTTCGCTCCGCCTCCATAGTGCTCCATTGCTCCCGTGGCAACACGTTGCTGGGCTAGGATTGCACAGAACATGACATGATTACACGCAGTCTTGTATTTAGACACCCAAGATGATATTGACACTTCAGGTAAGTGTTACTAAGCGTTTCAGGGTTTACTGCAGAGTAATGTTGTTACAGCGTCAAGGTGTATGACTGGACAGTTACCTCACCACTGACTTTTTCAAAATGCAAATTAAAATGCATTTCCATCTAATACCGTCAATTTATTTTACCCAAACAAGTCTCTTACTTCAGTGGTTCTGATCAATTTTGTATCCACCTATAACAAAAAGTTCACAACCCCTCCCCTACCTCTGCTTCCACTCCTAGCATGTTCATAACTTTATTATACATGACAGCTTTCAAACCTACAGAAGAACATGGTATTGCTGATTAGAACTACAAACTTACAGAAGAACATGGTATTGCTGATTAGAACTACAAACTTACAGAAGAACATGGTATTGCTGATCAGAACTAAACCAAACTGCTGTTTATTCTGGCTAACCAGCACGGCACACTGCTGTTCTAGTTTTTTTTTGCCAACTTTCCTCACAGCCACTTTCTCTTTTGGCTTATAACTACAACATGATAAATACTGACAATGTAAGAGATTTTATGGAAAGGTCATTCACAAAAATATCATTCTAAGAAAGAAGAACACTTACGGGATTTAACTGTTTGGCAGCCTTTAGTTTTTTTTTTTATATATACAAAGTGTGCAAAATATATTTGATTTTCACCACCGGCTTGTTTGTTTTTAAAACCTTGAAAACCGTGATATTTTTAGACGAGATTATCACACCATGAAAAGTTCAAACTATACCACTACTACCCTATTCCTGGGTTAATGTTTTGATCAAAAACATTAATAAATAGGAAAAATCAAGGTTCTGATAACGCCCTTTCTGCAGAAGGCAGGTTCGATACCTCTGTGTCTTTTCCAAGCAGTTTCACGTATGAGTTGTAGATGTTGCCCAGTTTCTCCACTATCTGGCTGTGACTCTTCTGTTGGATGCAGTACACGTTGTGGACTCTGTTGCCCAGTTCCTTAGCCAGGAATAGCAGAGACTCTCCGCTGGGTGGCAGGCTGGCCAATCCCTAAGCATCATGAGTGCAACACAGAAGGTATATAAACAAATGAACGTAGGGCATTTTCAGCAAGGTTAAGTTAGGTTTTGAAGAAGTAAAGGCACGTTTTTTTTCCCCCGCTAGAACCTTGTGAGGAACCCACAAAGGTTATCATAAGCACAGGAATTTTAAGCATGGCCCACAGGAGAAACAGGGTTGGGTCATACCGCCAAGACCCATTTTAGTTTCACAATAGCTACATCATGACAGACTAGTGGTAGCTAAATGAGTTTTGTGATTACTGTTGTTTCTATTAGTTTCATTGCCAATATTGTGGTCAAAGCACCAGCTGAAGCTCTCACAGGGATACACAACAGAAGCACGTACCTGCAGCATGATGTTGACGTAATCCTCATCGCGAAGGATGCGCAGGAATGGGTAAATGCTGATCTTCCAGTTCCTCTGGTTGCTGCTGCCTAAAACCATCCGGCTCTCTCTCAGAGCCTGTAGCAGCGCTTTGTGCCAGTGAGAGTGCTGCTCGGCTAACAGCTTCCTCTGAAACACATCAGGGTGCAGAATGAACGTTCAGAGCAATGGAAAAATGTGGCATGACAAATATTTCAGAACCTGCTGTAATGACTAAAGCCTCTCAGTTACTACTGTTAATATTATTACTAATATTGTTGCTCCTGTTGTTATGACAGTTGTTACTATTGTTACTATTATTGTTGTTACTATTATGGTTGCTACTGTTATTTATGGTACTGTTCTTACTACATTTGTTACTATTATTGTTACTATACACAATTATAATATATATATACACAATTATATACACAATTGTTACTATTATTGTTGTTACTATTACTATTGTTACTATTATAGTTATCACTGTTTTACTTATTATTGTTGTTACTATAACTATCTTTGTTACTTTTGTTACTATTATTGTTACTATCGTTACACAAAGAGCAGCAGAATCAGACAGCGGCTGAATGTAGAAAACACACAACAATACTGAACACTCCACATTTTAAAATTTCTTCTCACTGTATGGAGTTGTGTTAACTACTGCATGTCTCCAACACACACTGCATGAAAGTGGGTTAGACAATCAGCAGGGTTGCTCTTTCCCTCGACCCAGCAGAGTGAGCAGATGACACAGCACTGATAGGCTGGCCTCGATGCCCAAACGTGGGGGTAGATTATATAGCATTAGTATTCTATTCAGCGCTGCAGTAAATGCTGCTGGACCACCAGGGAGCCCCTGACCTCTCCGATCTGAGACCACAAGCAGGAGAAGCTGAGCAAGTAAATGCCACTACAGAAAATATCAGTGAATCTCAGATAATACTTTCAAACTCAGAGATATGACATGATATTTTTTGCAAATGTTGCTCCTTTTACAGAAAAATATTAGTAAGGAAGGAATATGTATTCTAAAGTAATTATTTACAAAAATAAAGAATTACCAGCCATTAACTGTTGTTTTTGTTCTTTCGGCTGCTCCCTTTAGGGGTCGCCACAGCGGATCATTGGTCCGCATATTTGATTTGACACAGTTTTTACCCCGAATGCCCTTCCTGACGCAACCCTCCCCAATTTAATCCGGGCTTGGGCCCGGCACTGGGAGTGTTTTGTGCAATCCCAGTGGCTGGGGTTGGTTTCCTGGCTGGGAATCGAACCCGGGCCGCGGCAGTGAGAGCATGAGGCCTAACCACTAGTACTCCAGTACTCCACTAGTTAATTACCAGCCATTAACTAATGTATCAAAATTTGTCGAAAGCTCATATAAAAATTATTTGTCCCTTAAACATAATATATAATATAATCTGTGATTTGATTTGCAGCCAGAGCTACAATGACTTTATAGAAATTGTCAGCCATTTTTCTGAGAGAATGATGCATAATCATCCCCAAGTTTGTTTCAAGTTTTCCTCATAAACTGGACTTTTAAAATCTATATTCGTACTGATTGTTTCACATTTTTGTCCTTGTTAAAGATGATACCATCTAAATTACAGTTTCAGTGGTATTGAAAATCTCACATATCCTACCACTTTTTTAAATGAACTGCGCTCTGTTTTCATTGCTCACGTTTTTTTTTTATTATACTCATATCAGTGTGTTTGGGTTATAGTAAAATGTATTATTATTGGTATTACGTCATTTGAAGGTGGCTAAACCTGCTCCCAAATGTGTGCCAGTCCACTTATAACCAGTTTAAGTCTGTTAAGAGTGAGAAGCAGGGTTGGACTCCCCTGAGCCTAGTTAGTGTGCATGTGCATGAACGAGAGGGAGCCACGTACCATCCTGGCCATGTGTTCGGTGACAGGTTTAATGGCCTCCACAGAGTCGATGGTGATGGTGTTGGCCTGCTCCATAGCCA
The DNA here is from genome assembly GCF_027358585.1 of Pangasianodon hypophthalmus. Classification (NCBI taxonomy): domain Eukaryota; kingdom Metazoa; phylum Chordata; class Actinopteri; order Siluriformes; family Pangasiidae; genus Pangasianodon; species Pangasianodon hypophthalmus. The sequence goes on from NC_069720.1 coordinate 16,210,637, forward strand.
GCTGACGCCTGAAGCGCTCCTGCAGCTCAGCCACACTAAAGTCTAGCTTAGGATAGCTGGTTTCTTCCCTCTGAAACAAGGTAAAGAGAACAGCAAAGAATTTTAATTGCTAAAATTCAATGTTAATCAAGAAACCTGGAATCAAATCACACTTAACAGGGGTTTACTGTTATACTGCAACACTTGGAAGTGGACCTGAGGTTCACTCAGGTCATAATTAATAACACTATGTAATTTGTGTATACATAAGCTACATTTACATGCAGCCTAATAATACACTAATAAACTCACTGATGGCTCAGTTGGAATAAAAACCTTTATGTATATATTTCAGTCAGACCAGAATAAAACAACTGAGGCCAGTTGGAATGGAATCCTATCCAGCTGAATGAATTCAAATCTGCATGCAAGCATAGCCCTTGTGTACACAGAGCCTGTATCATTTTCGTGCAAAATGAATAAGCGGTAAAGCTGATTTTCACCCGTCAATCTAAACAGACTGTTTAAATCAATGTATGGTAGCAAGACCACTTACTCTAACAACATGACCTGCTGGGACAGCAAACAGAAAATGGCTTGGATTAATGCATGGTGAACACGTAGATTACATCTTATAAATTCACTCATGTTTAATTAAAATGAAATGAGTTTTTTAGTCATGGTCAAGGTCTGACTTTCAGGGCACAACAACAGCCTGGAAACCAGCCACATCAAAGCTGTACAAACTGCAAATATGCTGTACACCACAGGAGAGGCTTGGAAAGTGGTGCTGAGAAAACATTTTTATAAGGAGCTGTATGGAAAAGGAGCTGTATGGACATCTGGTGCCACACTATATGGCCAAAAGTTTGTGGACACCTGACCATCACACCCATATGCTGGCCAAACTGTTGCCACAAAGTAAAAGTACACAACTGTATAGGATGTCTTTGTACACTGTAGCATTACAATTTCCCTTCACTAAAACTAAGGGACCCAAACCTGTTCCAGCATGATGGTTTGCCAAAAGTTGGTGTGGAAGAACTTGATGAAATTATATATATATATATATATATATATATATATATATATATATATATATATATATATATATCTCACACACAAACACACACATTAATTTACTGTGTAAAAGCACTACATAAAATGAAATTATTATTATATAAAATCAGAAAGTGGAAGCTACACTATATGGCCAAAACACACACACACACACACACACACACACACACACACACACACTATACTGAAACCCTACTCCAGAGTGCTGAGAGCATGGCAGCCACATGCTACGGGTTTGCAACATTAAATACTAACGCAGAGTGATGAAGGTGGATGCGTTTATGAGAAAGTGTGAAATAAATGTGTTACAGTAGTACACATTATGTAGAAACAGGAAGCTTTAGATACGAGTCCTTCATCAGCTGTGCAAACAGGGTGCTTATGGCACTTTTCACTACTCTGCACTATTCCTCCTGAACATTCATTCAGCACTGATTACATCTCTCTGTATATTATACACGTATGGAGTCTGCTGTCACGTACTAGCTTTCTAGTGGCCATGTATGTGTGTATGTGTGTATGTCTGTGTGTGTGCGTGTGTGTGTGCATGTGTGTGTGCGGGTTCAGCTCTGCAGGAAATGCACAGATGAGACCTTCCTCCAAGCCCTCTATTTTTAAAGTGCATAGGGATGCATCAATATTGATACTGTGCTCATTTACTCATATTTGTAAAAAAAATGCTGACATCAACATCCGATAACATGTAAGCAAGCAGAAAAAGCAGAGCAGTAATTATTATAAAAAAAAAAATAACTAAAAAAAAAAAAGAAACAAAAGGTTTCATAAATTGTGTTAACACAAATGTATTCGCGGGTGTGAAGCAGTGTAGTGAGCTTACAGAGAAATCGTCGCACATGAGAAGGAGTGAGCACCAAGCACTGGAAGATGCACACTTCGGGTCTACACTTCAACATGCAAGTCAAGGTGTGACTCAGCACCCTTTGCTCTTTTTTAAACACCATAATCGCTGATACTGCTCTGCTCCCTATTAATGATACTGTGAAACACCATAAAATCTTAAACCTAGAACTCAGCAGGAGTTTATTGCTAGGAGCACACAGCAGAAGCCAACATAAACAGAGATAAATAAAATGTTCCATGATGCACCTGAGTGCATAATACTGACGAGGTTACTCATTTTGATATTAGTATTGCTATCAACAAGTACCAAAAAACATGTACTTGTACTAGTCTAACTGCTTCACCCAGTGTGCTGAGAACAGCAGTAATACATTCAGCTTAATCAAGTAAAACTGCCTTATGTTCCAGTTTCTGACTTTTTCAGCACAAAAAACATGTCGTGGTGCAGACGATGCTCTCAGACATGCTTGTTACTAGTGACAGATTTGTTCCTGCTGTCTGCTACAGCAACAGGAATGCAGTGTGTGGCATGACGGACGATAAATGGGCTGAGGTGGACCACAGTAATGAATCATTGAGGAGGAAAAGCAGGGCACAGAGTCCTGATGGTAACATCTCCTCTGGTTAAAAATAGCCTGTGTTGCGAGCGCTCATTCATAAAAGCCAAGGCCTGTTTAGGCACTTTTATAAACCAGGTCTGCCATCCCAAGCCCAAGACGGCTGGTATGAAATAAACAGCGGCCGTATGACGCATCTGCCTTTCATTGCAATCTGTCAGAGGAGAGACTGTGTGGATAATTTGCATCGTCTAGTCACGTCTGTGTGCTGACAAGTGATTAAAAGTAGAATGTTAGTCAAGAGCACGTTTAGCATATGGCCAGGGGGTAGCATTGCCACCTCGCAGCTCCAGGGTCCCTGGTTCGATCGTGAGCTGTGGTAACTTTCTGTGTGGACTTTCTGTGCATGTTCTCCCCATGTCCATGTGAATTCCCTCCAGGTTCTCCGGTTACTTCCCACCTTGCAAAAAACACGTTGGTGATTCAGCTACTCTAAACTGCCTCCAGGTGTGAATGTGTGTGTTCACAGACTGGCATCCCATCCAGGCTGTATTCCAGCCTTGTGCAGTGTGATCCAGGGAAAGGCTCTGGATCCACCATGACCATTAAGGATAAAGAGCTTACTAAAGATGAATGAATGATGGATGAATGAAGATAAATGAATGGATGAGCTGTCAGATTGGGTACCTGTGTATAAAAGCTCTCCGCCAGTGGTAATGAGCAGTGCAGCCGTTCAGTAGGAGAGTGTGGCTCATAGTCGGGTTGTACGGTCCGGATGGCCTTCAGCACCATGTCTCGCTCATCCTGTCTGAATACACACTGTCTGAACATGTCGTCCAAACACAGGCCACTTTCAGCCATCTGCTGCAGACACCTACACACATATACAGTGAAGAAATGGGAAGGTGAGTATCTTCTAAATACAATGGTCAAAGTTTCAACCTCATTATTGCTTTGTGGCCTTGATACTTTGGCTAATCTGTAGGCTACATTGTTGTAACTGTCTTGCTAATGTTGCAGAGTAATGCTGCTCAAGTTAGCTAACGTTAGCTAGTTCATTGTGCATCGTACCATCTGATATGTATTGTACACTCACTCTCTTCCTATGCAAGTAAGCAGTTCTTGGCTAGATTAATTGATGAAAACTAGCAGATGCTATACTGAGAGCCCGAAGGCTGGCTTGCAAGACTAAACATTAGCTAGGTATTTGCTAGTGAGTTCACAGTAATAATACAATATATATAGACTTATTAAGGAATTAAGGAATTATTTCCTCTTTCTTGGCATATAAATGAGGTTTCACGCATGTTTAAAAAAAAAAACTTTCAAGAAAAGAGTCAGATGGTTGCCTCTGCCAGGAGGTTAAGACTTAGCCATAGATAAAAATTTCAACAAGATGACAAGGCAAACACATATTTCTAAATCAACAGAGTGGTAAAAGTGAAGGAAATATGAAGGGGACCAAGTTCCCTTTACAAGCACCTCTAACTTTGTTAGATATTACAGGAAGAGAATGTTATTCTCTTCAGGGAAGCATCCCAAAATATTCATTGTATGGGGGCCAAAAATTTAGCAATCAGTGTTTTGTACAAAAATTTAACTACGTAAAAAGTTTTGATTTGAAAAAACAAATCAAATAAATCTATACATGCCCCTGTAGATTTAAGCTCAAAATACTTTTCACATTTTGAGCTATATCAATTTTTGCTTATTTCCATTAAGGGTATCTCTAAGCAGTTCTATCTGTGCTTTGGTATTGGGATATATTTTGGAGGAGAAAGATCTCATCTATGACTTGACATAGGCCTGGGCTGTTCATAGACTCTAGAGCCGTAAATGGAATAAAGGAGAAACATTCTGTTGGTGCTACAGTATGTCATGTTATGATTAAATATAACAGTCATACACTTACAATAAAGTGACCTTCAGTGATGCCGAGCAGAACGCTTTGAACAAAAGTGAAATTTGCTATACTGTACTTCAGTGACCTCCAGTTTATGCAGATTTATTCAAGTAGCATGAGGATGAAAAGCTTACAGTGGACAATTTGAATCTTTCCCTTATTCTTTGTGACAGTGCAGAACTCTTGCTCACACGTTCTTGCGAAACCTTGGAGTCTTGAATTCCAAATCGTGCCTTAATGCGACAATTCTGACAACGACTGTGACTCGTGGCATCAGAATATCAAATATTTGCACTGACACCGAGGGGCTTGGGACAGAACATGTTCTCATCTGATAGACTGCCTCCATATGGCCAAGAAAATGCACGAGTATCGTTGTTCAAATGAAAAGGACCCGATGGCTCGATGTGGCCGTGGGTGGAATTCTTAATGATATGACTTAGCAGGAGGAATCTGGACTGGAGTTCTTTGCAATTCACTCACAAGTGAATAAAGGGCAGAGTGGAGCTGGCTTATAGATGTGGATATCTTACACAGGAAGAAGACAGAGGGGATGGAGCTATTGAAGATTCAGAGAACTTTTACCTGATATTGCCTTTTGACAGATGTTTATGAAGGTTTATGCTAATGCAGGTCATGCTGAATTCACTAGTAGTAGAAACTGAATGCATATAACTGACCAAGCGACGTTTTTTTCCAATCTTCAGTTGTCCAGTTTTGATGATCCTGTGCCCACTGTAGCCTCAGATTCCTGTTCTTGGCTGATGGGGTGGAACCCGATAAGGTCTTCTGCTGTTATAGCTCATCCATCTCAAGGTCTGGCACATTATGCATCCTGAGAAGCTTTTCAGCTCGACACGGTTGTAAAGAGTAGTTATTTGAGTTACCATAGCGTTCCTGTCAGCTCGAATCAGTCTGGCCATTCTCCTCACACTTCTCTCATCAAACTATCACATTTAGATTTCCTAAGAGTAGTGCAAATTTATTTTAACAAAAAAAAAAAAAAAAAAAAAAGGTAGAAGTTTTTAAAAACCCTTTAACATTTATGAAAAATACACTATTCAACAAGGAGCAAGTGTAAAAATAAAACGAGTGGTTAAAAGCATATGGTAAGTCCAAAGCTGCACCCTATTCACTAAAGTGCATTATTTTTGGTAGCATTCCTGCCAGAAAGATTTGTGGAGAATATCCAGTGTGTCTGTAAAAGCCCACAATGTACTGCAACAGGTTCAAGACCAAATGATGTATCCTAGAGGGCGGAGAATACCCATAATGCACTTAGTCAAATGGGAGGAAAAAATAGTTTTTAATGCAGATTTTAACATCCCATCATCCAAAGTTGCTCAGTGTTCTAAAACTATTGATGACTATCTATGACTGCATTGTGATATATATTGTAATTAATAATACATCACGTCACCTCCTGTTCTCTGGCCTTTAAAGAGTTACACGTGAGTCACACCTATGATGTCATGAAAAACCTTAAGGAACAAGACACTGGACACTTTCTTTGAGGACATATTCATGGCAGAGAAGATAAAGAGGACACAGGGAAGCTATGTGAAGCTGGATCAAGCCTGTAATCTATTAACAATGCCATCTCAATCTAGACAAAGGGAGATGCTGGGCCACGCAGAGACAATCCTGCACTGCAATTTCTAAAGAGTCTCGTTTCAGCCAGAACAGAGCACGCACTCCCTCTTGTGGGCTTTAAGTGAAGGAATGGAGCAGACACAGGGAGGGGCTGGTCAGAAAAAGCTGATCGACCATCCCGTCTGCCTGTGACTCAGTAACAATCACATCGCTGGCTCCTTGGCCTTTCATACACAAGCTCATTATGATGCATACGTGGTTATCAACTTTCCTCCATGACCTAATCAACGTGACTCCTTTGTTAAATTTCTTTGTTCACCTACATTTAAACTAAAAGATGATGATTAAAACCACGAACAGTTAATATGAGCGTCAGGCCGTACCATTTTGGAACATCAAATGTGTCATTTTTATTCAGTGAACGGCTGACACACCCACTGCCTCGGTCTGTTTGAGGCGTAGCCTTTGTGTACTGAGAAATCAGGATGACACGAGGCAGGTAGCAGACTGGCAGCGCAGGAATGTCAGTTGAGGAAAGGGGTTAAATTTTTAAAAAAGCAGAACGAGAAATGCATGGATGAGTGGAGTAGATGACAAGAACAGAGAGACTGGGAGCTGGGAGGAATAATAAAGTAAAGGGAGCTGAGCTGCAGGAGGACAATGTCATTACTATTGCCTTACAGAGATCGATTGGCTAAGCAGCAGCACCTGCCCCATACACCCCCCTCCTGTCATTGGACTGAATGCTGACAGTCACCTTCACATCTACTGAGCAGAATGAGGAATGAGTGTTGCTCTGCCCATCAAAAATCTGTGGGGTTTTTTTTGGCTACAGTGATGGAAATCATGACGTGCTTTATCAAAGCCGAGTTCTTACAGTTATTAGCCTGTTTGACTGGTCACTTGAATTGAATGAAATTTTTAAACCAAATTTCAGTAACTTCAAGTCTATAAACAGTGTCTCTTGAACCTACCAGATGTTATGTCGGTAAAAATTTCAGGAATAACGGCTCCAATAAAGAACCAAAAGAGTATTGCACAGATTTATAAAATGAGCCTAGTATTTGGATAGCTGGATTTATTTATTTTACAGTTAAAGAATTTATTTTACAGTTGCATGTTTAATGTGTGCCAACCACAGTAAGAAAACAGCAAGGCAAAACTTCAGTGTGATGCTTCTTAATAATAAGCAGCTCCTACTTTTTTACTGACCAAACAGATCATAGTCTTGCTCACTTGATTTCTATGGCTCATAGTATCGAGGCTCATGAATTCACAGGTCAAAATCCACCTAGATTAAGTTGAAGTGGAAGTAACAACTACCCAACGCCTTTCACATCACACGTCCTTTCCCCTTCAATGAAGTGGCTTTTCTGTTTGCTCAAATTTTACCTGCGTTTGGTTTGACAGCTAAAAAAGGCAGAAATGTCTCATTTTCAGGTGGCTTTTATATTGCAGTAGGATGGGATCAAAACTCAGCTTTTCCAACGTGATTTTCCATAAACTGCTTGAGTGTCAATTTTTGCCCTTATCCACTAGTCTGCACATTCAAATGAATTCCTGTGAAGGATTTTAGAAAGTTTATATACTACATATTAGTCTGGGGGGGAAAATAAATGCCTCATTTGACTTCTGAGCAAGAATCAGTGCGAAATGCAACAATGGTTAAAGACCGACCTGCAAGCTAGTGGCTTTGACATAAACTCATTCTATCCAACAACTATTCAACCACCCACACTTCTGCCTGGAGAGGAGAGCAGTGTCTACAACAAACCACAGTCACAGAATGAAAGACATACACACTCTGAGCAGACACTCTCCTGATCCATAACAACAATTTCCATTTCTATTTTTGGGCATTGTCAGGGTCTGCTCAAAATCATCTGTCAAACACCTTCACGCCTGGGTCAACTCTCTCTTACAGCTTGCTGGAACAAAAAAAAACTGCTTACACACCCATGCAGAGGGGATCCTCTCAGGAGAAAGAGATCAAGGTAAAGTGGAAGGATAGCTTTATTTTTGTCTACATTACACGATTTTATGAAATTGTTGCAAAGCTTTGGAAATATGCAAAGAGAAACACTGACCCCTGGAGGGCATCACCATCACCACAAAACACTTCATGAAATATATTTATGTGACAAGACCTGAAATCTAGGCAGCATTTTCCCTACCGAGGAAAGCACCTAGACAATTACGGAATTATTTATTAATCTGTATCCAAAGCAGATCACACTGACGAAATAATTAACAAGCTAGTGTTTTATCTCCCCTAAAGAATGAATTATTTAAATTTTGTGAAATGATTATTAAACCATAGCACAGCTCTCCTGCTTTCCTGATTCTGATAGGGCAAATGGTGTTGATTAATCTTTTGTAACAGTGAACAGTAGTTGAAGCTACAAGGTTTTTATTAATGCATTCATTCTAATAAGTACCAGCTTATGCAGGGACTTGTATGGGGGATGTTCTACATAAATGGATTTCTTAAAAAATACATGTAATCATTGATATGAAGTTTTGTGGGGAGACGTTTATTTAGCAAATTTTAGAAGGAGTCTCCAGTGTCAGCACTTTGTAACAGTCAGACGTAAAGCTGTACCTTCATGAAAGAGGACTTTGCATTTTGCAGATTCTCAGTAACATGACAAGGTGCGTGTTTTTTTGTTTGTTTGTTTTTTTGGGTTTTTTTTTTTGCCTTACTAACTTCAAGAGTGAGAAAGAGAGAGGCTGGTGAAGGAAAGGCTGTTTATAGCTGCAATACTGCGATAACAGAAATGAGCTTATATATATATACTTATTAATATAACTATAAATGGATAAAAAGTATGATGTGTCTATCATTAATTAACAAACAACTACACACCGTTATAGGAAAATAATTGACTAAGGTGGTAACAGTTCACTGCATGTCAATTTACATCACACCACCCTGTCATTGGTTATTTTCCTATAACCTCATGTCGCATTGCGTTTTATTCCTTACATAAATTGTTACAAATCAAATCTTTAAAATAATTTTTCTGATAACTATTAAACTAATCACTAATGAGTCTGACCAACACATGAACTGCCACTAATGACTTCTTATAAATTTGCTATTAACATCATTCCTGCTCAAACATAGCACAAAGTAGTAGTTTAGAAAATCTGCCTCGGGCGTGAGGATGTTTACCTGTTAATGGTGCGTGAAGAGGTCTCAGGATTGCGGCCCATGCACTCCAGAGCCGTGGCGTATGACACCAGGTTGGGCTTCAGGCCTGCTTCCTCCACCAGAACGAATAAGCGACCAATGTGATTCACAGATCCCTACAACACACCAAATAGAAACTGTGATTACAAAAAGCTGCAATAGACAACTTCTGCGTTGTCAACATGAGCATGTGAGCATTTCTGGTGAATCATGGCATTCATTTATAGATTACAAGACTACAGAGCACCCTTGCAGTAATAAGCTTTTGTGTTTGTTCTAACATAACAAGCTCTGACTGTAATATATTATATTATATTATATTATATTATATTATATTATATTATAGTATATTATATAAATACTCATAACAATGAGTTTGCAGTAGATGCTCGGGGTTTGCTCTCACCTTCTTGGCCCACATCCTCATCATGATGTTGTAGGCGCTGATGGAGAGTGTTTTGCGTTTGCTTAGGTGCCGGTGGTGAAAAAACAGGCAGCGCTGCGCTCGCTCCACATCACCCGTAAAAACACATGCCTCCAGGTAGCAGCGCAAGTTTAGCTGCGCGTCGCCATAACGGTTCCCGTCTTTATCTTCCAGAAGTTTCTCGGCGTTCGTCGGACTCCACTCACCGATCATCTCTTCGAGCTCTTCGACTTCAGCCAGCTCTTCAGCTCTGGAAAGTTCTTCAGGATCCTCTTTCACTGTGGTTGCACTTGTACTACGTTTAGACACCTTTGGTTTTAAGTGTTTGGACTGAGGCGTTGGACCCGCTGTGGACTCGGGTTTGGCTTGTTTGCTCCTTTTGGCAGTAGTGATTGTTTTCATGGATGTTCCAGGAGCCATCAGATTTCCTTTACTGCTTTTCGCTGCTGCTGTTGTTTTGTCACGGAGTTTCTGCTGCAGAGACGACTGTTTTTTAGTTTTGTTTGACTTCTCAAGCTTTAGTTTTTCAATCCAGCGGCTCGTGTGTGTTTTGGAGGGTGAGTTATCTGACGTGGCATCTTTTTTAGTGGACTGAACAGCTTTAGGAGTTTCTGCCACTGTCTTTTGACTCTTCACAGGAGTGGCTCTTTTTTCTCCTTGTGGCATTTTGACAAACTCAACCTTCAAATGATTTACATGTAAAACATCAGACTGCAACTGCTGCATCCGAGCCTCGAGAACTGCAATTAAAAACAACCAACAATACAGTTATTCCAAAAAATATGAATAACTGCACCGCCAGAGCTATAAACATGTCACTTCAATATATTAAATAAACAGGTAAATAACAGTTTTGGTTATAAACAATAATACGTTTTTTTTTTTTTAATTTACACATCATGAGACCAGCACTAAGCTAGTACTATGTAGCAAAATAATAAATGATAAGCGAAACAGAAAAAAATTCCATTCGTTGTTTCTTTAATGTTGAATTTAAAATTGAATTTTAAAAAAGGCAAAGGCAAAATTTAAAAAAAGGCATAAGGCTAAATTATACGACATATACTGAAAATTAAAAATATTGTATTATTTTAATATTCAGTAATGCTGAATATTAAATATTAATATTCAGCATTACTCTCTAGTATAGGATGAAAAAGCCTTAATGGACTGGTCAAAAAAATAATAATTTACATGATCATCAGTTAGATTCTTTAGGTTTGCACTGGATGTACAAGGCTAATATCCGTAACAAGTAACTCATCAGCCTTAGATATTCCAGCTGCTCACTAGCTTCAGGATCTGATCGGCCCCTCGCACGTCCACGCTCTGATTTTCAACGAGAAAAACATTTGAACACTGTGACACAATAAGCTTTTCAGAGCAAGATAAAGTAACTGAATTGAAAAAAGTTCACAGAATCCCATCTTTCAAATTTATTAATTAATGAGAAAAGCAGTTGAGTTAATTATATAGTCTTACGCATTTGCTGATAGGCTATGGGAAAAGGTCTGCCATGTCAGTCAAACTGCCTCCATTTGGGAAAGTAAGGGTTTGGTGGCTATATTTATTGATTCAGACTCTCCTACAAATGCTAGGGAAAAAACATCTTTTCCTATATACCTGTACATAACCCAGTCTTCACAAACCTGTTTCAAACTACATTATCAAACATCGCAATCTCATCTTTACATAAATGTTCCTCTTTCACCTGCTCCCATTAGGGGTCGCCAGAGCGGATCATTGGTCCGCGTACGACTAAGGTGAGACCCTTGAGCAAGGCACCGAACCCCCAACTGCTCCCCGGGTGCCGCAGCAAAAAAAGGCTGCCCACTGCTCCGGGTGTGTGTTCACTACTGTGTGTGCGTGTTCACTACTGTGTGTGCGCACTTGGATGGGTTAAATGCAGAGCACAAATTCCGAGTATGGATCACCATACTTGGCTACACGTCACTTCGCTTGATTTGGCACAGATTTTACACCAGATGCCCTTCCTGGTGCAACCCTCCCCAGTTTTTATCCGGGTTTGGGACCGGCACTGAGAGCGCACTGTTGCACGCAACCCCAGTTGCTGGGATTTTGTGAAACAGCAGTCCATATTTATATATTTAAGTTTAAAGTGCAACCATATCATATTAATAAATCCTGCCTCTTGATGTGCTGCAAGGAATGAAAACAAACTACAAAAAATTAGGTTCAGCTCCACAGTAAAGTTTTGTTCATGATTAGAGTTTCAGTAAGTCATACTGTGTTCTGAACCTGTCGTAAAGAGTGTGTGACTTTACAAAAAGCGCAGCTTTAGGCATGTGTGTGGGAATATATTAGCAAAAAAGATTCTGATGCCAATTACCTGTTTGCTAGATTAGCCTCATATTTCTAGGTCAAAACTATGCAAACGTCAGACAGCAAATAAGTCCTAGCTGATCGACTTCTACACTTCCTGAATATTAAGGTCACATGGCCAAGAGGAGAGAATAATAGGAGAGAATAATACCATCCAACAAATGAGACTGTTCCCACACTCGTCTCTTTCCATCTTCCTTCTTTGGAATTGCAGAGTAGTGCCTTTGGTGCAGTGTTGTCCATGGGTTATCTGAGAAAACAGAGACAATTAAGATTAAATGAAAGGGGAAAAAAATAGAAAAAATAAAGTGTGACGAGGTATCAGGGGGATGTTTCAGCCATAACGGGTTCTGGTGGTATTTAGTACTCACCAGAAAATTCCTAATGAGCACCTGCAGGAATCTAATGGAAACTATTGAGCCAAATCCAATTAAAGTCCACTTGATTGAAACCATGAGATTTTCTCAGTAGATTGCAATGTTTCTTTTTTTCCCCAGCATGGCTGTTTCCATGTATAACTTTATTTATCCAAGTTCTGCCCTGTCAAACAATGAAAAGGGACCATGCTAGCACCACGGCTAACCAGATATTATTTGGGTGGTGGATTATTCTCAGCACAACTAAGATACTGACATGGTGGTGTATGTTTGGCACTCGTCTCTCCATCCAAATAATATCTGGACAGTGGTGATCCTGCTCCATTGATGGATGGGGTAGAAGTATAGTGTATAGAAACAGATGGGCTCAAGTCAGTAATTGAATAGCAACAAAGTGCACCTATATGGTGGATTTACTTGATAAATCTGCCAATGACTGTAACTACATGGCAGCTGCAGCCAGGAAACACATCACATATAGCTTTATTATTCTTAATTTAAGAAAAAGATACAAATTATGTGAGTTTAGCTACAACGCTAGTATAGTCATACCTTGGCAAAAAAAAAAGACTCTGGTGAATATAATAAATGGGTAAATCTAATTGTTGGCTATGTAAATATGGGTTAAATCACAATTTGTCTACATTTTCACATATAGTGTCCTACATAGAGGGCACATGCCCCTGTTTAATGCACTGTGTAGTGTTTTTATACCGTGACTACGAAGCCATTTGCGATTGAACTTAAACTAAGACTTCTCATTTCCCACCTGGAAGAATAACACACAGTAAGCAGCACGTGCCCTGCTTCTACCCTTGGCTACAAGTTAATATTAATAGTCATGTTAATTACCTCTTGTTCCTCTCTCGCAGTTATTCCGGAGTCTGAGGCAGATTTGACAGTGGTCGACATTTAATGTAAAACGAGCACTTCTTTCAAACATGAATTTACCGCTCAAGTATTTCGGAAAAGCGCACAGTCTTAAAAGTGACATTTCGACATGTTCAAGAGTTCACAACAACCGCATTACTCTCTCAGCAGGCGGCCATTTTGATTCAGACGCGATCAGAAGACTGTCGATGCTTGGAGTTCAGGACAGCTAGAAGATCACAGACATATCGAGTTCCAGATATTTCTAAGCTGTAGTGTTAGCTACACCTAATATTAAAGGCTACACGATGCTCTAGCTGAGATCTTCTCCATTACTGAGAATTTTGTTTGGATATATTTTTGAATAAAACGTAGATATATAGAAATAAATAACGTGTAGTTTACCTGTATACCTGTAGGTGGCAGTCTTCCCTAGTATGCCATTATGAGTTTATCCAGCTTTAGAAATTCAAATGCAGTTGGTTGTTTGATATACATTAAATTAAAAATTTTAAAAAATGAATCACACATATATACACTGCTTATGATTATAGTGTAGTAGTTAAAGTGTACTAAGATGCTAGTAAAAAAAATGAAAATTTTTTTGGCCAGCGACCCCAATGTAAGGACCCCAAATTCTAGTTAGACTGCCTCCATGGCAAATACTTCCTATTAGTGGCATTTAGTAGAAATTATAGGCCTACTATTTAAAAAATGCACAGCTCATTACTGCAAATAAGTGGACAATCCACCCAATGCTAGCAAATCAATATAAAAACACATAAGAACACAAAAACATATATATATATATATATATATATATATATATATATATATATATATATATGACATTTAATTATTATACACTGTATTAAAGAGGAGAAAAGAGCACATAGATTCTTTTAATTATACACTCAACAATGCCTTTATGAATCACTGTGTGTAAGAACCCACAACCGCAGGCACTCTGAATGTGTCTAAAGAGCGGACTGGGCTTATTCATCACACTGCAGCTTACTGAAGTCAAGAGATGTAGTCAAAACCATACAACTCTGAACTACATCCAACCTAGATTGCTATGATTTGATGTACACAAGAGCAATGAACCCTGCATACCAAAAAAAAAAAAAAAAAAAAAAAAGTGTAGTACCAAATTGTTGGGTTCTTCATGTTCACTTATTGCATTTCATGTAATATTTTCATTCACATAAAGCCCATTTTATACCATAAGCTACTCGGACGTGAACGTTGGTGTGTAGAGGATTGATTTCTGTACTTTCTTTCACTGGTTTAGTAAACGTGCAAGTATCTGTAAATATTATAAAAATGAATCAAATATAAAATTGAGAATGAATGTAATAATATAAGACCATTAAAGCCCTTAGTTTAAGACCTACTGAGGTTAAAACTGTGGTTTATTATTGACACAAAAGCAATAGAGTCACAAGTTTATTTCAAGCCAATTATTTCTCACATAACAACTAAATGGATCACTCAATCCACATACATATGTTACACAGGAACAGTGAGAAACACAACAACACTACAGCATGGCTCAAAACCCCACCACAAACATTCCAAACACTCAGCTTCAAACAGGAAACTGAAAGTCAGCCTGTATTTTAAACAAATCAAAGAACTATGCCTACCTGCTAAGCATGCTGGGAAGTATTCAAATGAACAAATCCCTAATTTGACTCGGTGATGCCAAAGGTCTTACTTGTAAGGTCTTACTTTCTTAATATTACAAAACATTTGGCACTGATAGTCTTGATGTTTGGTTGAAAGGGCCATATTTTGTATATATTTATGCTGGGATGGATTCTGGACTGGTTTTTGGTTGGCCACTAGACCATGTTTCCACAAACATAAATAATTTAGCTGATGGTTTTTATATACAAATCAAAGTCTGTTTGTAGGCGATCAGATATGATTGGCTCTGGACCACAATTTGAAAAGAAATATAGATCTATGGCTTTTTAAATATGTAATGAATTGAGCTTTGAGGGTATTGAGCATTGTATAAAACAATACGGTTTTTCTTGGGCTGTCTAAAGAGGCTTCAGCAGAATGTTACATTTTAGAAGCATGTGAAAACACTCTCTAACACTAGTGTGAAATACAGTCTCAACACAACTGTTACTGCAAGTCACATTTAACTGTTATAAGAGTACCTCACACTGTGACAGCTCAGACAGTCAGTAATGGTGGTCAGCAAGTGTGTGTGTGTGTGTGTGTGTGTGTGTGAGATTGTAGGTGGCAATCCGAGGGTGTTTGGTGTCACGGTTCATGAGCTTGCCTCCTTTTCTGCCGGGTCCGTTTGAAGTTTTCTGGCCCTTGTCGGCGGCTGCCACTTAGCGCTGGTGTGACAGTCATTGCCCGGGGAGAGACTGTCAACAAAAGAAGAGAAGACAGGCATTCAATCCTGTAATAATAGCTCGACCAAGGCAGGTCCACCATTCTCATGGACTTTGATCACAGGACCTGCATGCACACCTATGTGGGAACTATTTATTTGTTTTGCAGATTTGAAGACATTCAGCTGGACAGATGAGACTTTGTGCATGGTTGTTGTTAGATAATGCTTTTGACATCTGTGACCCTCAAGAAAGGAAAAAAAAAGGGAGCTTGGAATACTGTAATAGCTCTTCACAGTGACATGAAGTCTGTGTAGACACCTGAAGTCTGTCTAAAACTCCTTTTTTTAAAAAAAAAAAATAATAATAATATAATCATTTACATAGATTCCTTTATATCCTTAATCCTGTAATTCCATGTCTCAGTATAGCAAAGGCAAATTAATTATGGAAATTAACCTTGCTTTTTTGGTTAGAAAAAAAAAAAAAAAGCACTGAAGTAATATTCACACTCATTTACCAGTCTTTTAACTGTTTTTTGTAAGCCAGTCCAAATTAAAACTAATAATTGAGTAACTGTACTTCCTTATTATACTTAAGTATTACTGTGGCATATTTGGCATATAGTTTACTTGAGTATTACTGAAATTTCCAAGAAAAAAACTTACTTTTTACTCTTGCTATTTTTATTTAGACTTTCAGCATACTTATTACAAATCTCTTCTCTTATCCAGTTATCTGTATGCAGCTGAAATTGGATAAGTCCCTGGACTGCAGTGTTGAACTTGACTCCTACTCCACATCATTAAAATGTACACCACACACACACAGAGGAAAGAAAGGACATGAGTTATATAGGGATCGTATATAGGGATCAGTCATTAAAACCACACCATAGTTACCATAAAGTACCACAGTAAAGCCATAGTGCATTCATGGTTCAGAGACTGACCATCAGTTTCCATCAAGTGCCATAATAAATTCAAAGTGTATCATTGTCTCTGAGTGAAGTGAGGTTTAAGTGGGAGCAAACATTTAGACATCATGTTTGAGAGATGCGTGGCCTGAAGTCAGTAAAATGCTCTCTAGTGTTTGCTTGCTAGATATCTCACCTATCAGCAGGGGTGGCTTGTATCAAAAGGCTCAAAAATTTCAATATAAGGTTTCGTTTTTGGAATCTACATCATCTAATTTGTGGTTAAAAAATGTTTTAAAGGGAATTATTTTGGATTTTTTGAATCTGAGTGCCACAGGACAAAAGGACAGTTTTGTAGTGTTTTTTGGTTTGAACAGTAGTGTTTCAGCTTTTCTATTTACTTTCTTCAGAGGAAACATAGCATGGACCCAGTAGAGCACTACAGGCTTGAGACACTGTGTGTGTGTGTGTGTGTGTGTGTGTGTGATAATTTGCCCCAATTTTATTTACATTACTTACATTTAACAAATGCCCAGAGCGACTTGCAGATGTTTTTACAGTTACATTTACATTTATGACATTTGGCAGACACCCTTGTCCAGCGCAACTTATGTTTATCTCATTTTTACAACTGAGCAGTTGAGGGTTAAGGGCCCAGCAGTGGCAGCTTGGTGGTGCTGGGATTTGAACTGATTATTATTATTATTAGTAGTAGTAGTAGTGGTAGTAGTAGTAGTAGTAGTATAATATCTTTTTTATTTTATAACTATGGGACATAATGTATTGGCCAACCCTAATAGTTTAATTGTTAGAGCTATTGATAGATTTTATCCCTCCAATCTAATATCACCAGCCACCACTGCCTATCAGATAGGCCATGTTCACTCTTTTCTCTTTAAAAATGTCTCACTCTGAAATCTCTATTCATTGTAGGGAAGAAGCGTGCCGTTGATCAGACAGATTGCCCTTATCACTGATACCACAGACAATAGAGCATGGTCACGAAGCAGGAAATGCAAATGGTGCACAGTGGTGGCGGTGGTGGTCAGGTCCTGAATTAGAAACGGATGTTCATACTAGCAATCCTGCAGTGTGCCATGGAACTTCTCTTGGGCACCTGCTTTGGAGGAACAGCAGGAAGTCAATGAGACTTCCTGAATAACTTCACTCAGATATTATACACAGTGCTTTTTTTAATTAAAGAAATGCTTTAATAAAAATGGCTGTAAAATTCACAGCGATTGAAGAGGGCAGGACAGTTTGTTTAGTGTAGTGTTCAGGAAAACCTGTCAAATATTTAGCTGTGAAGGAAGATAAAGCAATAAAATAAAGACACATTTCAACAATACACTTGCAGCATAGGTGATAAATGGAAAGGAGAGACAGAGTTGAACAGTGAGTCATGGGAGTTCTAGGATTGAAACGGTGAGTTCACAGGAGAGAGAGAAAACAATAATGGAAGCTGTTTGAGGGATATTGTCGGTACTAAGAGGGAGGTCGGGTTTCAGGCTCTTTTTGAGGACTTCGATGATACAAAACAGGCCTCATTACTGAGATATTATCTCCATTCATACACTTCCAGAGCCGCTCGGAGCCCTGCTGGGAAAGATTAGGTTGCTTTCGCTTGTGAACATCCTTCCCAGCTGCGGAGGTTTTCTAAACTTAGGGCACACCCAGACATTCTCAAACACTGTTGTGCACACGGAGCTATTTAAGACCTCATAACGTAATATGTGTTTATTTAGGACTCAAACATGGGTGTGAAATGGTGATCCTTAAAAATCTATTTAATATACCAAAATCTCTCTGGTGGAAATCTTTCTGTATCAAACACGAGTCTAGCATTTCAATACAAGGCACAATCATTTACATTTCAAAAATGATAATATGCAAAAAGTGTGATCCTTGTACTAAATCTCAGGGATCTCACTATACAGTAGTATGCTAAATGAAACAAAGTGTCCTTGTTTGCACCATGTTTCTCAGAGCAGTGACCAGAGTGCACGGCTGAATGTGGGGATATCTACAGCCACATCTGACGTTCAGATGGACGACCAGACTTTGTTCTTGACCCCAAGGGCACGCAGGCTTTAAAGTGAAACATCTTACAGTGCCCAGAATGATTTTAATTACCATTAATTTCCAAAAGGAAAGGGGCACAGAGACTTCCGGGGTGGTTTAGTGTTCCGGAGGGGTAGAGATTGCCTGCATGAAAGGGTTTCCTGCTCATATGGGATGGCTGAAAACAGACATCTGCTCATAGGCTAGTGGAACGATGACATTTCATTTGTTAATAGCACATAATAAAAGTGAATCACCCACAGGTCTTCGCAGGATTATTGCGTACTTCCAAAACATTTGGACTCATGGCGCTAAACAAACTTCTTGATAGTTTTGGTCACCTCTAAGGAACGAAGAGTACGATTTCCATCCCCAGGGCCTGATAAAAAGACCTGAACATCCTTGAACAATTACACAGACAGCCTGTAATCACTCAGCTCTCCTGAACACAACTTCAAGTCATTAATTTTTTTAAACAGACGGTAAATTTAGCTCTGGAGTAACCAAACCACAGTCAGTCCTACTTAAAGGCTGTTATGTTCCTTGCGCAACAAGAAACTAGCGTGAAGCGTGGCAATTACGATTGCTCTGTCCTGCTGTTTTTTGTGAGGACAGAAGATGCTTGGGGATGCCGAGAGCGCTCAGGGAACACAGTGGTGAGGTTTAATTGGGGGTAAAGGACTGTGAATTTTTTATGACACCCCAAGCTGATGAAATGGAGTGGCGCTAAAGACAACCTTTGATGCCCAACACCCAGAACCCCAAAGGCCAGCCAACACAAGTGGACAGGAATGAGTGAGGGGCTGAGCTCAGACACTCCAGACTGCTGTCTCCACAAGGTTTTATGAGTCAAGCATGAACCCCAATGTTTTTTCATGATGTTTGTTAACT
Organism: Pangasianodon hypophthalmus; assembly: GCF_027358585.1. Lineage (NCBI taxonomy): Eukaryota > Metazoa > Chordata > Actinopteri > Siluriformes > Pangasiidae > Pangasianodon > Pangasianodon hypophthalmus. The sequence goes on from NC_069720.1 coordinate 16,230,042, forward strand.
GCCTAGTAAGTGTGAAGTGACTGTGACCCCACACTCCCTGAAGCACACTGCTTAAGTCCCTTTTCCACCCCTTTCCCCTCTTCATCCTCAGTTCTGCACAGATTACTGGAACCTTTTAACCTTTACTGGATGAGCAGAGGCTTCATTAAGAACTGCTGCTGAAGCATGCAACAACTAGTGTAAGTAAATGGTAAATGAGTAGTAAATATTTGATATTGTGTCTCTGTACACGATGAGAAATGGGTTTCATTCATTTATTACTTTTTAAAATACGTGTTATATTATTTGCAGTAGGGATTACAGTCTACATCAAAATCTAAAAAAAATGTAGTATAAACTAAACATGTTAAAATGTAATAAATAAATGAATGAATAAACAAATAGACAACCAAGTAATTAAATAAATGATTTTTTTTTAAAAAGTTAACCAAAACAAAATAAATACAAAATAAATCTGTTTTCTCCAGTTTCTTCCCACCTCCTAAAAATATGCTGGTAGGTGGAATGGCTATGTCAAATTTCCCCTAGGTGTGAATGAGTGTGTGTGTGTGTGTGTGTGTGTGTGTGTGTGTGTGGTCTGCAATAAACTGGGTGTCTTCCCGCCTCACACCCAGTATTCCCACGATAGACTCTGGATCCACCATGACCCCGACCAGGATAAGGCGGTTACCTAAAATGAATGAATTAATTAGGAATGAAGGAATGAAGGAATGAATGAAACTGTACTGGAATAACAAACAGACGAGCACAAAACTCATAAGTTAAAGTTAAATTTGTACCAAAGATTATATCACATCAAAGCAGCATTGCATGTTTATCTATAGCTTTGTATATAAATGTTATGATTAATTATTTTACAGTTGCATCTGGATAAGTCAAAGTGTGTGTAGATCATTAGACACATGGGTATGCAATCAAGAGCAATAACCTTGGGATAATTTTATATATTTATTACTGCAATTTTCATTCAGATTTTGTAACATTGTGGCATGAACCAAGGCAACAGAAGCATACTTGATAAACAGTCACATTCTTTATAGTCCTCTGTGATGTCCTTGGAGCAATTGATATAATACACACTACTCTTGCCAGATGCTGATTATCCTTAAGGGCATGGCAGTACAGGAAAAAGGTAATAAATGATTGAGAGGGTTATACTTCTGCAGTGATTATGAATCAACCTGGACCCACCCATCTTCATTAGTCCCCCTGATACAAGCCCAGCCCAGGATAAAATGCAAGGGAAGAGTGAGCCACCCCACCAAAGAGCAGACAGCAGGGCAAAGAGAAAGAACTTGGACACCCAGCTACAGCTTTACAGCCTCTTTCGGTCACACAGACGTGCTCTCACTGCTTGTTCTCTCTCTCTCTCTCTCTCTCTCTCTCTCTGTCTCTCCTGCTCCACTCTCACTCCCTCTCTTTGACACACACACATAGACACACAATTTGCTCAACTCATTCACAGACACGGGTCAGGCGGCCTCACGTTTCACCTTGCTCTGCCTCTGGCTGAAAGGAGAGGGAGCCTCTGCAAGGTGCAGCCATCCCACAGTGGTTTCACAGCCGGGTAAAGTTAAGTCAAGAGACCTGAGCACTCCAGGGAAACTTGAGAAGAGCTAGAACCTTCTTTGGAGATGGAATTACAAAGAGCTACATCACCTCTGCAGTGAAGGACCAGGACAACCAGGCACACAGACTCAAGATCTCTGTACGTCAAATTCTGACTCACGTCAATTTGTTTTGCTATGCTCTTTCCGAATGGTTCCTGGTGAAAGCAGCTGCTGCTCACAGGGACTGTACGCAGTGGGGTGGCGAATGGGGAGCAACATCATGCCAGCTGTTTGTGCAAGGTGCACCTTGGGAGTGTGACCCACCATGTGCAAATGGTCGGCGGCCGTTGCTGCTCACTGCGCCGACCTCACCTCTATCGGCCCAGCCCATATCAGGCTACCTCTTCTGCCCGGTGCTCTCCCTGTACGCTTTGCATGCCTCTCCTTGCTCTTCTTTCTGGCCAGTGCAGCACTTGCAGGATGCCCGGCCGGACTGGGTCATGACCCACTGCACGTGCTGGCACGGAGCACAAACTGCTCATGGACTCTTGAACGCCACACACGCAGTTACAACCACCTGGAGGGCGACGTGCGGCTACGGCGCCTGTATTCCGCTAACAAGTTCTTCCTCTGCATCGACAAGACAGGCAAGGTGGATGGCACACGGCGCAAAAACTATCCTGACAGTGAGTACCCTGCAGTGTCCTTTCCTCTTAGTCACCTAGAAAGGGTGTGGAGCTTATTATGTATCAGTCTTCACTTTTACTACAATGCATGTTCTTTTATGGCTTTTTTTATCACTTGGGATTCCTCTGCATTTGCTTGGGTCAACAGATTTTACCTTCAGTTGGTGTCATGATCTGGTGGTGCAAAGCACTGCTAGATATCCTTTGGAATATCCCTAAGAAAGCCATGGCCATGTTTTCAGTGGAGTAGACTCGATGGCAGAAATGTGTGATGGCTGGATAATAATACAAGAGCAGGGAGTGAGAGTTCTGCTTTTGAGGAAACTCGCCAAAAATTTGGCGGCAAGATATTATATTCACTTTATAATAAGAGTGATATGATAACGTATGGTAAGAATAGTACGATGCTGTATTTTCCATTACTCTAATATTTCACCTGTATTTCCGAATTCCGGTTCCGAATTATCCACGGTCATAACTTTCCCATAACTTTTCCCCTTTTGAAACTGCAGGTGCAACAGCTCATTCATTTTCCACAACATTTACTGGGACAAATTGCCCACATTTTCCTGTTGTCATTGGGCTTGCATGCTTCTAGTAAATCATAGCCACACATGACCTACCACATTTATTTCTCAGCAACTGGAGATTTGACAATATGAAATCATATCAAGAGGTCAGTGGTCCGGCTTTGGCTTTTAATGATCATGAGACTAACACATTGTAGTGGTTTGGGGGTCTGACCTTAGTTTGACCAAAGTCTTACTTTGTGTGTTTATATGTGTTGCTGAGTACCCTTTTTGCAAACAGTGTGAATCATCTCTTCCAGACCAGTCACTCCAGCTGGGAGCACAGCTTTAGTCTGTTGGTGTGCAGCTGTCTAGATTCAATAGAATTACATGGACTTGCAAGTGAATATCACTGCATGATACTAGGTGTGGAACAATGAGAAACTTAGGCAACACATGACAAGCAGTATGATAGACTTCTGATTTCAGGCTTAGGTTCAGGAAAACAATGTGTACATACATGTGACCACAGCAATTGAGTTAATATCATACAACTCTAGGTTTTGGATCCTTTAAGTGTGTCTGGTCATTTCTGTGGCCAGTATTGTGTTGTTATAGACCCAGGGAATGTCTGTCACCAACAATTGCTTTCCATAACTGTGGATTTTCTCAGTTTCTAGTTTCCAGGGCTCTGTCAGGTCTGCTTAGATGTTACGCATGGGTTTGGTGAGGTGAAAGAGTGCAGCCCTCCAATGCAATTTCCACGTGCATTTACCAACCATACTCTCATTTCCTGCACCTAAATTTCAAAAGTGCCCCTTGAGTAGCAAGGGCCTCCTTTGCCATGGTATAATACGGCTTGCGTAATTCGTGAATTGTTCTTATAGGTGCTAGTGAAAAAACACCTCGGAATACTCCCTAGCATAATAGATGCCTTGAATTTATTGAAGGTTTTACTGAGAATATAAGGCAAGGCCAATGAAAGCATGTTAAACATTAATCAAATCAAATGAAACTACTGAACAGAATGCACCTAAACATAAAACTGGGCATATCTGATCCTTATTAATAATGTATTCCTTAAAAATGCCTTACGTAATGCAGCAAAATACCTTCATACAACAGCCTTGAATGAGCCATTGTGTAAGTGTATTCTCATTTACACATCATATCTTATTTCTTACATATACACTTGTGCTGCACTCATGGGTGGAGGGTGCTGGTAATGGTGCCATCCACCTTCGTGCCATCCACCTTTATCCTCAGCATAGCCCCCGTGATCTGTCAACACACTGCCATAGCCCAAACAGGGGATGTTCATGCCCACCCCTGGCCCTACTCACTTTTTCCCTTTTTCCAGCCCCCGCTCCCAACTGCTCAGGTGCAAAAACAGTCGGAATTAGTCAACGAGCCCTCGGCTAATTGAGGTTGGAAAATATTGTATCAATCCCAGTGGAGTGGAACAGCAGAGGGGAAGATGCAGAGCCATGAATTCAAAGAACAGAAACAGAGAGAGAGAGAGAGAGAGAGAGGAACACAGGTTTAAAATATAGAAAAGGCGGAATGAAAGAAGAGACAGGAGAGAGGGAGGTTTGTGTGGGAATGATAGTAAGCCAGAGCAGCTTTTGTGTCAGAGAACTGATTTGGTGAATGGAACAGTACCCATCTTGACTATCGCTGGCAGTCTGAGCTGAATTAAAATCTGGCCATGAGTTGAAGCAAACACATTTTTTCAAATGTTCTGGTTTTAGCACTTGTTTGTTGGCATGTCTATTTGAGGAAAGCTCTAGTTTAGCCAGTATAGAAGACAGAACACTGACTCTGGGAAACAAATAATTTCAATTCTGTGCTTTTGAACATCTTGTGCTGGCTATAATTCCTGAACTTTAGCTTAGTCTGAAGTTTTGTAGTACAAATTGGTTTAGCAATGAATGGTTGAGATAAGGCAATTGTAAGGTTGATGGACAATCTGTGCAAATCAGAGAAGTCTTTCAGCATTTGATAAAGTGGTTATTGGTGGAACTCAACTCCACTTGTTCTGTACAGAACATAAAAACTCGCAAGGATGAATCATGGTTTAAGAGGTTGTTCACTAAACAAGAGATTTTTGAAGAAACATAGATCGTAAACTCTATTCTGTTCTCTCAAGGATCAAGGGATCAAAGAGCTAAAAAGCATTATCTTTGTTCAGATGGTGTGTTACAGATGGCATGGTTCTGCTGAGGGAAAAAAACACACCTTATCCACATTTTTTTTTCTCCAACAGCAGTCCATTTGGAAGATTTTGCTTAGCCAAAGTTGTTTTCCTTTTCATTATTCATGTCACAGGTACTTATGAAATATTGGTGGCAAGCAGGGCCAGCTTGCACAATCTTTTTTTTCCTCTTAAATGGGCCTTTAAAAGGACACACTGTTAAAGTCTTGGGTGTGTGTGGCTAAAGACATCAAATGTTTGATTCAGGTCCAGACGGTGACACTGCGCTCAGCCCTGTGGAAATAAAGTCATGTAACAGGCATAATCAGAAAAGTCACTTGTGTTAAAATATGCTCACTTTGCTGTGTGCCAGACCCTGTGCCTCTCTCTCTTTCTCTCTCTCTCTCTCTCTCTCTCTCGCCTCTGTTTCAGCTGTATTTCTAGGGGCTTGTGTCATGTTTACCAAGTTTCCCCGTCGTACTTCTGCATCTCCCTTTACATGCTGCCCTTTTCCTTTGCTGTGATTTCATAGGCGTGTTGCGCTTGGCCCCAAGTCACAGGAAGAAAATCATCCACCCGTTCTGAATATATTGTGGAATTATTTAAAACATATTTCAAGAAGCAAGACTGTCAGTCTACTGAGGCACAGACAAGCCACAGAAGGGAGATTGTACACTGCTAATGCTGGCGCATAGGACCTTTAGCAGTCAGCAGAGGTGAAAAGGAATGTATATAGAAGTTATATTCATTATTTTGGCTCAAACATGTCAAATGAATCTTATTTTCTGGAAGAGTGTGTTTTAACATGCATTAAATTACTCATGTCCAATAACAAAGTGCGTCTCAGATTCACAGACTCATGAATTCAACACAGAAATGACAGTAATTATGGGAAATACTTCACTAGTAATTTAGTGGTCGAGTATTGTATTTTGATGGACAACACTGAGGCTACGTACAGGCATATATGAGGATTTTATACAACTTTCCATTGATTCAATCGGAGAAGTTGATATTGATATTGTAACTTCATACTGCCATATAGTAGCACAACATTATTTGTTGACACGTTGATTTTGGAACAGCTTTCTTTTAGCCAGGTCTTGCTATTCATACCAGTGCCAAAGTAGCATTCCTACTTTGCACTATTATGACCTCTGCACCTTTCCTCACGAGACATAAGCAATAATCTTTATTATTTTTATTTATTAAAATTACTAGCCATTTTACACGTGCCATTCAGATAATTCTTGTGTGGACCTTGTCCCATAAAGATAATTAAATCATTATATTGCACAACCTAGTCCAGACATGATATTTCCCTTCCTAAGTCAAATTTAATAGGCATTAACTGTTTATTTCTAAAACATATTGCAGACCCTGAGAGTGTACTAGAGATTGTGGTCCTGATTAAGCAGACTTTCATGCCAGGTGATTTCAGACGCTTCTCTGAAATCTTAGAATGTTGCTTACTTTAAGCCCAAAGAGAGTTCCTGGGGCATATGGTGCCAAAGAGATGGAGAAAACTGCCCATTTAATCCTTTCAAACAGGGACATTGGGTCCAACTATAGTGGGAAAATGCAGAAAGTTCATCCTTGCCAGTTGTTCTTGGCACTGAATAGAGACAAGGGAGAAACATGAAAGACACACACACACACACACACACACACACCTTGTAGGAGAAGTGTAGCAATAATGTTTTAATTAGTATAACTTCTGCTAACCAAGAGCCAACTTTGATACCATGAATGGAAACAAAAAGTCGCAATTAGCAATTCCACTTTTTTTCCAACTTACAGTCTGCCTTTGGCTCAATAGGTTTTACTGGGTTCATCGATATGTTTATTGAGTCTGACTTTGAGTCCAGAAGGCTTTCTGTCTGCTTAATATACTGAGCACTTAATACAAAGAGCTGTCTTTACCAGTAATGTTTGAATTTTCACATACAACATCAGGGGGTCAGAGCAAATTGTACACCACATATTTAAGCTTTGTGAATAAGGTCAAATAAATTTACATATTTAAAAGGCTAGGCAAGCCTATTTTAGCTTTGGTGTTTTAATCAGCTTTGGCATTTTAATCAACTACAAAAACATTAATTATGTATGTAGTTGTGGTTCTGTGATCCCGGAAAACTGCCAGAGGTGGATACTTCCTCCGGATGTACGCACATATGACAAGACCTTCCAAGAAAGTAGCAAAGTGACAAATGTCACAGTATTTGCAAGAAATACCACTGGCATACAGCTATCTTCTATGGAACCTTTTCACTAAGCTTTGGCCAAGTCTGGTTCTGAATGAAAAATCCCTGGCAGTTACCACAGTTACATATGTTACATACATTCTGTTTCACCCAACTTATCCACCATGGGTAGTGAGAATCACCTGGATAACACTTGCCTCAATGAGGAACCGACTAACCTTAAGATTCTCTGGAATAGTTTTTGGAGATGACTGCCACACTCTAGCCAATGGGAGGGATGTTAACCTTGTAGAACCTGAGGAAGGTGCACAGTAATGGCCAGGTAGCAGCAGTGCAGAATCCCTGGACTGGCACATCTCTAAGTATTGTGCAGTCCTCCTACATGGTCTGAGCATCCAGCCCTCCTAGAGGTCTTGGTGATGACATCCACAAACCAGTGGAGTACTGTTCTGTCTAAGTAGGGCACATCAGAAAATGTTCTGCATTTTTGCCTTTATAGAACACTCCATGATTACTTGGTTGGTTTACAAAATTGGGTAATATGACCAGACTTGGGCTTCTTCCATCAGAAAGGACAGAAACTGCTGTCCTTCTTCTGAATGAGAAAGCACACTGAGTAATTTTTGTTCTGAACTGTGGTGTCTTCCTTTTCAATCACACCTCTGTCCAAGAAACAAATTTCTTGGATTAGAGCGACAATCTTGACGGGGTCTGATATCTTCGAGGTCCTGTGCTCTGAACAATGGGTTCCAAGCACATAACTGTAGTTTGTATATGCCCATTGAATCGATGTCTAACATTCATTGAATAAACTAACTGTGCATAAAATGGTTATATAAGCAGGGAGGTTAGCTAGTTAACCACAGAGCAGCTTCTAGCAGCTTATAGCATCAATACAAGCAATTCACTTATTACTCCTGGGTCTGGAGACCAGTATGTTTGTCAAACCTTTAGAGAACTCTGATCCAGTGAAGAGAATTGTGGGGTTTCCTACAATGAGATGGATACTTGTAATGCTGCACTCAAATTTAAAAATAAAGCACCTAAGAGGGCAGCTGCCTTCCGAGTGGGACGGCCAAAAGTGGAAATGCGCAAAATAAATATATCTAAATGCTGCCCAAATGAATAAATGTATGCACGTGTACACAATCATTGAAGTAATATTACATTAGAATGGGTATTCCTCCACTATACCAACAGTGTGCTAAACCAGCTAAATGGTAATGTTCCCCTCAATGAAAAGTCATTAGCGCTGTTATTATAATGTTTTTATGCAGGATGTAAAACAACTATTAATTAGATCAGTTGGGAATCTACAGCTAGGCTTACTCATGCAGCACCATATGCTGACTAACATCTGCCAAAGGAAACATTGTCGTTCTTTCTGCCTGCTGAGGCTAAATGAGCGAGAGCAGACAGGCGCTGACAGTCTCAGCCTCGCTGTGTCAAGACTGTGGTACTGGCAGCATCTCTTTAGAACACTCTGTGGGAATTTTAGGAGCTCTGAATTGACCTTTTGATTAAGACGCGCGTTAACCCAGACAGTACGGTATTTTTTGGAAGCTGATTTCTCAGGACTACTGGGGATTCCCTTGTATTTGCTTATGGGATTTCTGAGTTGCAGGTTCTCAGACCTACTGAACAAACTGAGCCTAACAGAAGATTGTGTGAACTAGTGATTTAATGTAAGCTTCAGGAGAAGAGTGCTGAAAGTGCATAGGTTTATTACACCCATTAATCTTGAGCCATAACATGCATGAAATGGCATGCATGAGGCATGGTCGTCACACTTTTCCTCGATATAGGAAGTAAAGCATTTCAGGGGTTGAGAGACTTAACCCAGGCTCTATAACACATGCCCTATTTGATCATGCAAAATGGCTCCATTGAAACCAAGTCACAGTTTCATTGCTGACTAAGGACATATATGACATTACAGATCTCAGATAGCCAAATGATAATAAGAGGTTGGCACACCCACAATTCAGGCGTTCACATTTCAGCCAGGATTGCACAGACATTCAGCTGATTGAGCTGTAAAAGGGCACAAAAGGCACCTATAAAAGTCATAGTCATATGAGTCATATGAGTCATAGCAGGCATATATAAAATATCTCCAAAGCCACATTTTGCCAAAAAAAATAGAGATTTCATGCCTCAAAACAAGAACTGAGCAATGAGTATATACTTCAGATAATATATACAATGATCCTCTATAATGTGATGTCCCATGTCTGATGTCTTGAATTAGTAATTGTATGGCCAGTACATGCAGCCCATCAATTTATTGTCTAAAATTTACACCTAAATGTGAATAAATTTATGCATTTGATTCACTGTGAAAACAAACCCAGATGAACATAACTACTAAGAAGGAATCAGAACTACACATTTTTTCCTCTCTAAGAACAAAATAAAACTGTATCCAAGGGAAGAGACAGGCCTGTTTACCGGTGCCGTTCATAAGGATCTTTGCCCAGCTGTCTCACCCACTTATCCATGTTCATAAATAGCATGTAAGGAGGTTATAAAATTTCCAGAATATGCAATATAACTTCTTTATAGCTTCATCAATCAAGTGCACAGGGCTGACCAGACAATCTGCAGCTTGTATTAGAAGTAATTGCGACCTGTTGGAATTTATCTTAAGGCTGTATATTAGTATCATCTTGTTTGATAAAGTATAATCTCTTAATGATCCTAAAGGCTAGTTTTGCATACACCCATAACCAGGCACTTAAAAAAGCTGCTACCTGACAAAAAGTGTGGTTAACAGAGAGTTAGTCTTCAAGGAATCTATTAAGTTGCTTGCGTACCTGACTGTGACTAAAATAGAACAGTAATTGATTCTAGGAACTACTAACTTATCAGTCATAGGAATTGTTCAGTAAATGATACTTAATACTTTGACACTTGATACAATGACTTCATAGTTTGCAACCTAGGTAAAAGGATAATTCATCACATGTACTGTGACAAAAGGTATATGTCAGTCCTGTATAATTTATTGAATGCCGCTTGCTATTTGGAAATCAGTTGTTAAAAATATTTAGTATTGATGCACACTTCAGTAGCTTTTTCCTGTGTAGCTAATTACCTGAACAGGTGTCCATACTGAGTATATGTGTTATCTCTTATGCGAAAAATAATATTTTGCCATTTTTTAAACCTAACCTTGATGACATCTGCAACATATTTGAGATTACCACAATTTATATAGTGAGAAAATAACAAAAAGTAAATGAGATTGAATATCTCTAACAATAAAGGGCTTTGAATGTGAAAGACGTCCCAAAGTTTTTTTTTTCCTCTTATATCAAACCAATTTGCCAACAGCTAATAAGGCCATTCAGAAAAGTAACACAGAGTAAAATGCAGTCTGAGGTCTTCTGCAGCAGAATTTTTCCAAAAAGAGCCCTCACTTGACTTCACTGGTTGGTTGAGCAGGTCTCAGTCACCCCCTGTGGAGGATAGGGTTAAGGTCAAGGCCTATGTCACTGCTGAAGACATTTGATGGGGCTGACAGGTGGCTGATGGTACTGTTGTGTCATCTGTCACCTCCCTGTCTAGTTTGTCTCATTTCATTACTGCAGAATAGAGGCTGTCCTGTGTCTGATCAGCCGAGCGTAACATCCTAGACCTTGCTCTGCTGCCCTTCTCTTCTCATATATCTGGAGCTGTTTTTAGGTTCTAAGATTTTGGCATAATAAAGGAAGTAAGAGAGATGTAATTTATGATAATCTGGTTTGTAGCTTCAAACATGACCAGTTTCAAATTAGCATTTCATGCTATGCCATATGGGCAGTGCAGTGATGACAAAGGAGTAACAATGTGTTCCCCAAATCCGTTTGTGGACAGGCCAAGCAGCTGCAGAAGCAAATTGGTGCAATTAAGTGCTCCTGAGCAATGAGCTCCCTCTGAGTCTGGGCCTTTTGAGAGCTGCTGGAAACAAGCAAATCTCATCAAATCTGTCCTAAAATGTCAGAGCAGGCCTTTTGATGCAAGGCCACTCTCTCCTTGATTAAAGAAAGGTTCCTTCTTGGGCCTGATTTCCGTCCCCCACAAATCATTCAGTACTACACAGGAGCAGGCAAACTAGACCACAGGTTCCTTAACCTCTTTCACCTCATTGGCCCTCACGGCGAGATCCCACTCTAGACCTCCAGTACTCCAAAGGTTGGGGTAAATGATTTTTGGTAATTTAATTTACAACAGATTTTTGCAGTGATTAATGACCAAGCTCTGATAAACGGGTCATTCCTGTAGGGTCCATTTGCTAGACAGGCACTTCAGAACTCTTTAAATGCTGAATGTGATAAAAACTCAAGAAAAGTTACACACATTGTTTATGGATGCAGACAGAGAGACAGCTCTCCACCCTACTCAAGGTTACATATCAGCATTCATCCAGAGTTACCTCAGCCAGCGTGAACTGTTATGAGGCACTTTTCACAACACTGATAAGATTACTGCCCTTGTAATCAGTTTACGCACAGTGCAGATCAGATTCCCTTAATATCACCTACAGAGCATTACAAATCCCTGTCTTTAATCTGTAGTTCAGGAAGTCCCTGGATGAGTGCAGACTGATTGTAAGAGTATAATTCTAAGAGTGTATAAATCTGACCGAGTGTGTTCATCTGAGGAAACGATGGCCTCTGACCCCGGGAATCACTGACTGTGGAAGTGGCCTATTTATCTGGCTCGGTAATTGACTAATGAAAGACTTCCTCTGCTCTCTGAGTGTTCCTCTCTGAGGGTTTGCGACTATGGGCTGTTTTTCTGAGGGACTGTATGTACATAGAAAAGCTTTGCTGAGAAGCATTTCTTTAATTAATTAATTATGTGTAGATAGTAGGGTTGTAACAGTGTGTGTGGGAATACTTTTTCAATCCTACTTGATCTCTTATGATATTTCTGCCTTGCTGTGGTATTTTCTAACAAATTTAGTTGGTTCTGTTTCCCAAAACAAACAAAAGTAAACTAACTAATAGGCAGTTACTGAGACTGCTGTAAATGCATCATGTTCATATTAAGCCAAGAGCACACTACACAGTTTTAGCCCTGATTTCCCACTACCCATCCCAGCTCAACGACTACTTCCACAGCAACCACTAGCAATATTTTCAAACATGTTTGTATTTTCTTGCTGATGAAGGTAGTTCTTGCAGTGCATCTGCCAAGGAAGGTACTTTATGCAGCCACTAGTGCCAATTACTCTTCTTGACTCACATTGCTAAGCTGACTCGGTCTTGCAGGTTTCTCCTTTACAAAATCAGGAGGATCTGTTGTTTCCTGTCCTTAGAGGCCACTCAGGTGTTTGTTCAGTCATTGTCCTTTCAAGATTGGATTACTGCAACTTGCTCCTGGCAGGTCTTCCATCCGACCCTTGCTTCTGATCCAAAATGCAGATGCATGACTTATTTTTAACCTCCCCAAGGTCTCCAACACCACCTCATTGCTGCGTTCCCTGCACTGGCTTCATGTAGCTGCCCGCATCAGATTTAAAACACTGATGCTTGCCTACAAAGCCAAAAATGAACCAGCGCCCACCTACCTTGCAAGCTCTTATCACACCCCGCTCTGTACAATGCTCTCTCAGAGCTTCTAGCATGGCTCGACTGGACCCACTATCCTTAAGGATACAAGGAAGACATGGATCAAGACTCTTCTCTGTCCTGGCACCCAGGTGGTGGAATGAACTTCCCCTGGCTGTCTGAACAGCTGAGTCACTAATGGTCTTCAAACGAAGACTAAAAAAACTACTTCTTCACCATGCACTTGAATTAACACTTCTATTTAACAAAGAATAAATAAATAAATAAATCCCTTGTCTTGTGTCTTTTCTTTCATGTTATACTAACCTTCTCCAATAAACTGTTAGCTTGTGGTATTCTGGTATTCTTAGACCCTGACCTAGTGAACTAGCATGAGGAAGTTTTTGACAGAGACTACAAAGCACTTCTGCAAGTTACTCTGGATAAAGGCAACTGCTAAATGCTATAAATGTAAATGTAAAAACAACAGTGAGAAACAACCAATGAGTGCAAGAGGAAATCAAGTGGAAGTGCAAGAGTGTAAGAGGAATTCAAATTAATCTGCTGACATGCACAGCAGATCCCTGAATCCAGTTTATCAGCTATCTGTTTTGGCAAGAGTAAAATGTAAGCACAATAATAATAATGCTTTTATAAGAAGTTATATGACATACTCAATTGGTTGTTATGATAAGCAAAAACCAATAAAATATACAATAAAGGAGGTTGTTAGGAGAAGTAAAAACAACAATAATAACAACTGTGACATGAATCCTGCTGGAACACTGTATAAAAATAGGTTCTTTTCACTAAACCTCTGGTTCTCTTTGCAGAACAGCAATCCTCACTGCCCGCATCTCCCAATCCAATAATTCTTCAGTATTTTTTCTCCTATTATTTTCATTAATATCTTATTATTATTTTTCTTGTTTCCAAACAGAGTAGTGAAAAAATCACATGATAGATAGCTCTCTCCAGGTGAAATATGTGCAGTGTGTGCATCTAGCCTGTGATTGATTGTGTAGTGTGGACTAAGCCTTAATGAACGTGTTCTTTGCTTGCACAAGCTTTATATCTAACCACTCGCTTACACCAGCATGAAAGTCAACCCGTCCACTATGGCGTTTTCTTGTTAGGTTCCATGGGATCCTAGTCCTGATGCACACATCCATGATGGATAGTTATACCTTACCTGCCTTTATGAGTCCTAAACACTCACTTTTTGCATGTTAGAACCAAAATAAAGAGACATTGACCTCTTTTACATAGATCATAATGGGACTTTTAATGGGAAAACAACTAGGTTTATGACAGAAATGACTAGACAACGCTGTGAAAAAGACAGAAAGAGTGAGGGATGTAGGTGAGGGGGTCCTTGTCCTCTTTGTCCTCGTCTGACCCCTGCCTCTGTCCCTCTCACCTGGCCTATCTGTGTGTGCGTGTACGAGTGAGTATATGTGTGTGCAGGCGGTAACAGGATACCTGTCACTGCCACTAATGGCCTTTGAAGGACCTGGCTAATCCCCAGAGCCTGCATTCAGCGAGGCATAAAGGGGGAACGGGGATCAGGGCAGGCCCCTGAAACCGTACAAGCAGCGGATTGTGTGAGCAGGAACGTCACCCAAGTGTGCAGCAGTGTGAGAAAAGAGCACAAAGAGTCCCGCTGCCAGTGGTGCCAGGTCACGCTGCCCTAATTACTCGCCTAATTTATACAAAACGTCATCTGAAATGTACCATTTTATAAGCAAAACTGATGACCTCTATTAATCATTTGCTGAACAAGCAGCATAAAATCGCAGTGATCGCTACCTTACTGGAGTATGTAATAAGTTCAGGTAAGGAACACAATGATAGACATGGAGATGGAAAAATTGACAGCGTCAGCGTTAAATGCAGTTTCCAAACCGGACCTCTTTGGTGCACTGACTACTCCTTTCACTGTCAGGACAGCTTGAGTGAATGTGACATATGTTTTAATATATTGTAACATGACGAAGGACAAAAAAAGAAATAGAAACTGAGTCTTTGACAGGTGTTCCATATTATAGCCCAACGACATTTATTAGGTAGGACAGAATGCTCTGCAAAGCTGTTAAACTTTACTGAGTGTGACATTGTCAAAAAAGTTTTTTTTTTTTTTTTTTTAAAGATCAAATCACTATGGGCTGTAAATTCCACAAGATAAAACTTGGACCACTGGTCTTATTCTACCGGTAGACTGAGTGTTGCACAAATCTGCATTATTATATCTGACATTGTCTAGCAGTGAAATTTGTTAAATCTCCTTAGGATGTCCTAAGTCGATATTATTGCCTTTAAGTAAGGAATAAAACATGACCTACTGTTATAAGAAAGTAAACATCAATGAGGTGGTGTGATGCAGCCCGATGTGAAGTGGAGTTACTGTTACCACACCAAAGTTGATTATTTTTCAATAACAGCATGTCCCAAAGTGTTTTATTCCTGTTATACCACAGTGATTTGCCAATGATTACATTTTTTTTTCAATTTCCTATTAATTAAAGAATGTGCCATGATTTTATGTTACATTTAATATTATATTAGTTCAAAAGTTCTTCCCTCACTAACCTCAATTTTTTTGTTAATAAGACAAACAAAAAAAAATTGCAGCTTGTCATGTTATAGAGAAACCACAAAGCATTTCTGTCCAGAAGACTTTCCTGTGGTGTAAAACATGTAGTTTTCAAGTCTCTGTGAATGAGCTGCTATTATAAAAATAATAATATTAATGTTTATTATTAGAGTGCATTAATATAAACCTTGCAACCAAGCACTACTACAGAGCGGCTGTTATAGAAAATGACACCTTCTGACCAATCAAAATCGAGAACTTAACAGTGCAGTGGTATAAGTATAATTTAACTCACTCTAGCCTCTTGTGCAAGTGAATAGATTTACAGGGAGAGGGTATCATCCGTGTCAGCGCTGTTTATTTCCCCCATGAGATGGCAAGTTTTTGGGACAGAGAGGGGAAATCAGGCCACGCAATCGCTGAACTCCTTTCATTTCTCCTTACATTTTGTCTTTCACTCTTTCACTCTTTCCTTTTCTTAAGCCTGAGACAGAATCAGTGTGTTTTTCTTGCAGTAGGATCTGAAAAGTCTATTATCAGTCCATTAAAATCCATATCAGAAAAGATTTTAATGTCACCATTTTTCAAAATCTCATACTGAGCTGAAACAGTTAATAATTTTTTATTACTCAGTATGCAGTATACGTGTTTGAAAAATGGTTTGAACATTCTACTTCTTTGAAAGAATAACAACAAATGTTTTTGACAGGAAGAAATAAATCTTGCTTGAGACATAAAACAAAGTTATTTGTAATTAATTTTTTGTAAATTATATTTTTACTTATTTTATCAGTGAAATTAAACAGTCTGTATACTTTGGGACCCTACTGTATATCTTATTAGTAAAAATGACAGTACATTACACAATTATATAAAAAAAAAATTTAATTTAGAACTTGTCTTTTAGGAAGCAAAGAACCCTTAACTATCCTTGAGAACCATTAAGAAACTAATTTTTCTAAGACTGTAACTCATTGGTTTCACTTAAATTGCCTACATTCCCTTTCTACATCAGCCACAAACTCAAACACGAGTTCACTTCCTCTCATTTTTCCTTCCACTAACATTATTCTTGGTTGGCTTCTGTAAGCAGTGAAAATTATAACATCATTAATTATGAGAAGTTGTGTTTATTAGTGCTGTGGGGTGTCATAAGCCTTCATTGTAATCATCGTAAGCTGTGAAGAATTACCTCATTTGAAGAATTGAATGTGTGACCAGCCCATGGCAACTGCAGTACAGTCAATACTGAGTTTACATTAACCAGGATGGGTAAAAAGGTCAGATCTTAAATTCCCAATCAAACTCTGAAGGTAATAAAAAAAGTATATGGATTTATATGTGTGTGTATGTGTTGGGGGTGTGTGTGGGAATATCTGAAAGTTTTGACTTGTGGGGACATTTGGCTGGTCCCCAAGCTTACAAACCACAGCTTTTATTTTAAAGAAAGAAAGAAAGAAAGAAAGAAATGAGCCAAATAGTTTCAGGTTACTGAGGTTAAGGTGACAGTTAGATTTAAGTGTAGCTGCATTAATAATGATGTCAATGGAAGGTCCTCACAAAGACAGTAAATGTGTGTGTGTGTGTGTGTGAGTGTGTGTGTGGGTGCTCGGTGAGACATGTCTCATAGCCTGTTGGGTGGGATAAATGAATCTCGCTCGACTTCAGAGGCTTACTGAGTATGATGCACATTCAGAAATGCACGTTTTTTTTCCTCACAGCTCACCCCGTCTAACGTCTCTGTGGAAAACTCCGAGCTACTCATATGAACCGTTTTTAAGGAGTTGTATATTTTGTAACTCCAGCAAACCCCTTGATGGAAAAATCACATACATTTGATTAAAATGTATATGCACATGTATATAGTATGACTTACCTTTTTGAGCAGGTAGTGCTGAGGCTAGAAAAGCTGCAGGTCTGCAAGTATAGTGCAAATTAAAATACTGTACACTGATATGAGCTCATAATAATGCTTCTAAAAAGTGTTAATCCCCATAAATGGTGAACACTATTGGTGAAATACATCCAGACTGCTGTCATTTTGTGTCATCTGTTCATTAGGGTGACAGCTTACACTAGGTTTACATCACATAGCATCATGTGGTCTTGATTGTTGGTATCATAGCACTGTTTATGAGTACAAGTAGATGAACATGGTATTGGACTGATACCCGATACCAGTATTGGTACTGATGCATCCCTAGCTGAAATATATTGTAATGGATTCTGAACAGGGATCTATAAAATAATCCTTAAATGAAATAAACTTATAGCTATGCAATCCTTTTTATTTAAACTATGCAAAATAGTGTTGCAGACCCAAAAGCTAGAACAGTTTTTGCAAATGTTACCCCTGGGTTTGTGTGTCAAACCTGACAAACCAGGTGAAGACATTACAGAACATCTTTTTTTTTATCTCTGCTCCCCAGCAGGACAGAGCAAGCTTCACTTCACAATGACGCCATTCACCTACTCATTGTCACGTCCGTGATGATGTCACCGCAAACCCAGCTCATTCACAGAGATCATGCTATCATGTTGCAGGTTCACAAGCTTGAATACCAAGTGTTACTCAGCACCTCAGCAGCAGGAATGCTGCCATTATGGACATGATATGTCAAATTGTGACACAGGAAAGCTGTGATGAGATGGTGCATGACCTAGAGATTAGCAACAGTTTGGCCAAATAAATTAAGTACACAATTTTCCTTTTGCTCCAAATGAAGTTCAAATAAGACAAGAGGAGATTACATCTGCTAGTTTAGCATGGTGGCTAAATCACATATCTACGTTATCAATAAAAATACGTAAAAGTAGTATTATGAAGAGTATTATGAGCAACCATTTGGGGGCGTCACTCTTAGCAAACAAAAAAGATATTTGGACAGTTAAGTGTTTTTAATTTCCGGAAAAAAGCTCTTTTGCTGCCCTTTGTTATTTGTCAGTTGTTTACTATAAAATGATTCTTGTTCACTTATGAAGATAAGAAATTTGTCTTGGTAATTACCAATACAGAGTGTCATAAAAAGTCTCCATACATAGGAGAAATTAACACTTTTTAGCAAAATGTCTTCCAAAATTTTTTTTCAGATAGCCTTTAAGAATGCCTTTGACAAAAGAAGAACGTTTTGAAATCATTCTCATGGCTAGATCGGGAAGCTGTCGATGGTTGCGATGGATTTTAACAGAAAATATGGCAAGCACATCACACACGACACTGTCGCCAAACTTGTCGTGCCAAACATGTTTTTGTGGCAAAAAAAACAAGTAGGATTGAAGTGATATTGTCAATCTTTTAGTTTGTATAAATGTTTTCACAAGCCAAACCAAACAAAATTTCCACCAGATTTACAAAAGTTTCGGTTACACTGATTTTCTTCATACTCATATACATGATAAATGCTAATCAATCTTAAATTACCAAGCACATTCACTCAGAGAATTCCAAAAAAGGCAAAGCTCACGCAGAGCTAAAAGACAAACAAACAAAAAATTACGACTAAAGCAAAAGAGCACCTCTTAAACACGTTCCAGTAAAGCAGCTCAGCCACTGCAGTATGAAAACTATGACAGACACTTACTAACTCCTCCTCCTTTTAAACAGCGATATTACTTTTGTCCTCATTCAATGGCTAGTCTTATTTTTTTTAATGAAGGCTATGGATTTATTTTGGATTGCTTTCTTCCAAGTCATTAATATGAAATGATTGAGTTTCGTAAAAGTTTAGTTAAATGTGTGTGTGTGCATTTGAAATAAATACGCTATTTAAACATGATAGCCTAATCTGTATATAAAATTGAGTACCTCCTGCTGAAGCCGATCAACTGAATTTCACATTAGTGAGTATCCTTATACATAAATTTACACAAATGAGTTCTTGTAGGATATGAACTTTTTTCTAAGCTTAGTGGATTTTCATGAATCCCACATTTCTTGTGTAAAAGCTCCTGAAAATGATTTATGAATAAATTTGTTCGTATCCAGCTTGATAAATAAGGACCAATGTTCTCAAGTCCCCGAGAACCCTGAAACAGTAACTCTCATGAGTGGGCACCAAGCTGTTCATAGCGGTAACTGGTGTGGCCTTTTTATGGTGTGAGATCTCACCACACACAGGCCGAGACAGGAGCCGGCTCGAGAGCACATCCGCGGAGGCAGATCAGATCAAAGGTCCTGGTCACGGCCATTAGGGCCAGCAGAGAGGAACCCGACATGAAAAGCCTGTGTTTTGAAAGGGAAGCAAAGAAGAGAAAGAGAAGGAGCAGAGAAAAAAACAACAGTGCCCTCTCTTAGCAAACTGTGAAATAATTGAAAAGGTATGTCAATCAAGGGCAAGCGTACCGTTGGAACCGAGAGATTCCCAGGCTTTTTTTAGAGGGGGCGACAGGCCAGGGAGAGATGCTGAAGGGGACGACCTTCGAAATTAAAGACCTCCAGGCAAGTTGGGAAAAGCTAGAGAAACTCTGCCCAATCTTTCACCCGGTCTACCCCCTCCTTCCCTTTTAATTGAGGTGGGAGGAACCTTGCTCTTTGCAACAAAAGCCGGGTCATTAATAAGTCCTTGTCGGCTTCCAGATCTCAGGTAGGTAACAAAGGCCTATTCGGAGCAAAGGGCCAGTTGAAGGAAACATAATTTTATGACCCCCCTGACCCATGTAACCCCCCCCCCCCCCACCACCACCACCAAGACCTTCTTACTACCATGTACAACTCTTAGCCACCCCCCCACCCCCCCCTTCTCCTTATTCAACTATAATTTTGACAAAAGAAACCCAGTGAGAATTCTCTTTTCTCCCCCGCTTCTCTTTCTACCTATTTTCAAGGTCAAAAAAAAAGCCCCAATGATCTGAAGATGGGCTCACTTCCAAAAAACTCTACAGACTGGGGGGCTGAAAGAGAAGACTGAATGAGGAGACAAATGAATAAAGAAGACTAAGCACAGGACTTGTTCCACGCTTTGAGAAATCCCATGCAAGATCAGAAACTGTCTGGTCCACAGTTGACTAAGCAGAAGCGAGGATTTGCTTAATTGACAGTTTTGGCCAAAAGGTTAAGAGAGCACAGACACACAAAATGACCTTTTTGAACGATCTTTGGCATTGAAAACCTGTAGCATAGGCTACAATGCTTCTTCCCTGCTCATAATCCAGTTTAGTTTAAGATGGATTATGTGGGCCAAGACAGAGATTAGAGATGTACAAGCTTAAGAAAAAAGGTTCCATCTGACACCCTAAAGGGTTTTTCCACTTGTCCCTCTAGGGGAATCTTTAAGGTTCCACCTGTCTAGGGAGTGAAGAAGCAGCAAACTCCAAGCATTTTGTTAAGCATTTTTAAAACTTGGTTAGAGTGGTGGAAATCATTGTATAGTTATTAGCTGCTTTGACTAACATTTGTACTGAAAGGGTTTAATCCAAATCCCAGTAACTAAAAACACTTGGACCTAACTAATGTCACTTGGACCATGTATTCTGTTGGTGGAAAGTTCTGGAGTAAAATGCTCAGTGGCTGTAATAATTTAATTTGCAATTAAAGGGGTCCCTGGCTGCAAAACATTTGAGAACTTTTTTCCTAAACAACATAGAAAAATGAAGAAAGTTCTACAACGACTAAATAAACCTGGCTGAGGTCAGTAATATTTATTTAATCCTGCTTTCCATCCTTTTTCATAAGATGGTACTAAAACATAAGTGGTACTATTTCTTGAACTTTTTAAAAAAAAAAAATATCCAATGGATGTGTGGATTCTTTGGGTGGCATGTTGTGAAAGCATGGTGTGTTTGCCGATGTAATAGACATATCTTAAACTTAAGCTAATGTAATGGCCTTGAGTGCATTTGATATAAGTTTCAAAAGGAATTAATGCTGGTATTAAACTATTCTGCCTTTACAGAGTGATCCCCAGCTATGTTTGTTTTCTCTTTAAGAATCCCAGAGTATGACTTATTTCTCTTGAAGCATCTTAAAGCTAATTCATAAGAGGTCAATTATATGCCAATGACTCCCTGTACTCATACCTAATTACAGAAATTAGGAGTAGCAGCACTTTCAGACACCAGTACTTTTCATTTGACTGGCTCAGTCCTCATAAACTCATTGTGAACCCCAGTCATCTGGGACACTGTCAGAGAGGATTACGAGCTGTACACATGCTTCCACCACACGATGTTTGCAACACACTAAGGAAACATAAACAGGAAAAAACACACTGGTCTTCAAAGCACGGGCATTTCTAATGGAGATGATGAGCTGGCTCTGCAGCTGGTGGAAGCTACCTGCATGACCTGCCAGTCTGGCTTCAAGCTGCGACTGGGCCTCTTTCACCCGCATGTCAAAGAAGAAAGCCGCTCAATTTGTTTATTTACTTTCTTTCTTCACCTGAAGAGGGTGATGTCTTTAACTGGCATGCATACACGGACACTTGGCTGCTCTTCTTTTGCTGTGTTGAGAGTCATTACAAATGGAGCTAGTGACCACCTAAGATTAAGGGTTCCATGTGATATACTATATTCAATAATAAAACATGGAATAAAACATGACGGGGTATGTTGTTACAAGAAAATAATCAAGACTGGGGTGGTTTTACAGTTACTGTTACCACCTCAAAGTATAATTTTCCAATAACAACACATCCCAAAGTGTTTTATTCCACTTACACAATGATTACCATTTTTATTTATTAAAGAATGACGCATCATACATTTTATTCATTTATAGTTAATGTGGAACTTCCATAAAACAGGTTATTTCCTTTGCTCATCAACAATTTAAGCTAGTCCTCTATAATAAGTTTTTGCATGCACAAATGCTGATGAAATGATTTATTTGTGTAGAAAGAGTGTGCCATGTCTGATACCAGCTTTCAGCATAACCTGATGGTTAATTTTCTGTTTGGAGAATTACTTTTTATTGAAGTTGAATCACAAGTTATTCAAAGATTCTTTGGATAGTTAAATTTTTTTTTTTTTTTGCATCCTAAAGAGTTCTACAGGGAAGCTCTCTGTTATAGAGCTTATTTAAGGGATTCCCCAGAATGATTTTACCAAAGAGCCCTTAATTGGTATACATTTCTCCTAAGAGTGTAGTATTTACTTTGGTTTGACTATCAGGACTAATACCATTTGCTAGAGAAAAAACTGTTTGTAAGTGTTTGATGTGACTTTCAGATGGGACACAAATCAAACTCAAATTCTGCCTGGGACATATCAGCAATGTTGTGAGCCCTTGAAGCCCTAAGGCTATTCATTTTACAACATATTATTATATTTTCTATCTGTTAACAGTAAAAGCTTGACTCTGAAGGTTGCACAGGATGTTTCGAGGAAAAAGAAGAAATAACAGTAATTATTCAACTGTATGCACTATTAGGCTTAGGTGATAACATGATTAAACAGATCACATTTTTACGTTTTTACAATTAATTTTTTTAAAATTATATTTTCACATTCTCTATGCATCCATGTAAATGTCTGTCCATCCATCCAAGTATGAATCTCAAGTACGAATGCTTGAATGTTTATGGGGTTTATATGGAGTTATCTTTGCAACCAGCAGATGAACTGATTAGATTTTGGAACTGATCCAAACAGGATCAAGGTCACATCAAGGTAAAATGTCTGAAATAGTTTTTCTTTAGTAGCTTCCTTAATGTTTGATTAATATTTTAAAGATATTTGTGGCATACAAATTAGTAACAACAAGGACTAGACTTTTTTGGCATCAAGTTCTACTTGTTTAAATATACAGTATATCTGTTTTCCAAGTATCAAAAATATACAGTGTTAAGAATTTTATTTAAGAAGAACTTAGACAGGTTTAACTCTGGCAAGAACATAAATGTCTCTGAATTATGCCTCCCCCAAGTCATGCCCCATCATCTTTTCAAATTACACTCAGTTGTAAAGAGTGATTAGTTTAATTTAGGTACTATTGCCTTCATGTCAGCTCAAACCAGTCTGGTGATTCTCCTCTGACCTCTCTCTTCAATGATGCATTTGTGCAGAACTGCTACTCAGTGCTTTTTTTTTAGTTTATTTTTTTGTTTTCTGCACTGTTCTGTGTAAGCTGTAATGCATGAAAATCCCAGAAGATCAGCAGTGCAGTTTCTTATACTTATACTCAAAATGTCTGCAAGCAAAATCATGAAATGGTCAAAGTCACTAAGATTACATTTTCCACCATTTTAATGGTTCATGTGAACATTAATTGAAGCTTGACTTGTATTTGCATGATTTTATGTATTGTATGATTGCCACATGATTGGCTGATTGGATAACTGCATGAATGAGCAGGTGTACAGGTTCAGTGAATCACTGAATCACAATGAAGGCCAACACCAAACATGTTTCTGAGCTTTATTTAGACATGGGTCTGATTTGCATCAAACCCAGCAGAGAGGTGTTGATTTTAACCTGAGTTTCAGCACTGGGAGATGCTATCCTATATGCACTGTACATTATGGGTCTGGTGTGAATTCTAGTGTGAAAATGTTGAGTAGTAGGTATTACTGGGTGTTTCAGTATTAATATTTATAATATTATTATGTTGGTGAATGAAACTAGGCAACGGGCCGTGTTTAGCCCAAAGGTCTTGGGTGGAACACGTATAATCTAATGGTTTCATGCCTTCAACCAGAGCTCAGACTCTAAAATCCTTGAAGTGGCCTCTGAGTTAGTAACTGCATTTGCCGCCTGCATTTCCTTACTGGCGCTGGGTCAACATCTCATTCAGCACCTCTATGTGATTCTGTATTTACAGTCCAGTGCCAGCAGCTGATTTGTCTGTGTCATTTCCTCTCACAACCCTCAGCAGAGACTGAATGTTTCTTAGGGTGTTTGCGTTTTTGATCTTTGAGCTAAGTAACACAGCCTTTAGATAATTGGGATTATCCGAACAGATAGCATGATGCATCAGGGTGCCTTTGTAGGTGAAACCTGAAACAGTGTTGAGAAGAGAGCCTCCCGTACAGCAATCAGATCCCATTCAGATGTTGATGGACAAGCACTGAGGTTTGTAGTGGACTATCTGCTTTATCGTCATGATCTGACTTCCAGTTTTAAATAAAATCAGATCACCAAAGAACATGGGCAAGGTCTGATTTCTAAGAAGCAATTAAAGATAGATTGTGCTCTGTTAAAAGATCAAATCACATGAGAGAGTGTTCACGAACCAAGCGTGACACATTTAAAAAGGTTTTAAATTATTTCCACGCAATGTATTACTATAACTGCAGGATACAGGTGGCTCTCAGCTGCAGGTACACAAGGAGACACGTAGCTGAAATATGCTGAACTTCTCAATAAACAGAATAATTCAGAAAGGGCAGAATAATTCAGAAACAGAATAAAAAGAAAGCACTATTGTTGCTTGTCCTGTCCTTTTCTACTCTTTAGGAAAGAAATATTCCTAGCGCACATGGATGGCTGTTTTTCTAATCGGTAATCATAGAGTAGTTTTTGATGGGGAAACTCCCCCATCTCTAACCCAGGCCTCTATTTTCTGTTTTCTTCTCCAGGTCTGATGGAAATCCGATCTGTTAGTGTGGGAGTTGTCGCCATCAAATCTGTCAGCACCGGCCTGTACTTAGCTATGTCCAAAAAAGGCACACTCTTTGGATCGGTAGGTACATCTTCAATCGTTTTACAAGACATTCTGTAAGGGCTGCAGTACAATCTCGTGAGAACTAACAAAATATTTAGACCAATGGTATATGGTTTACTTTGTAATATGGAACCTCCTATTGCTTGAAGTGAAAATAATATTTACCTTCATCCACACCTGGATGTGGTTGATTTCTGTCCTAGCCCAAAAGAAAGAATGAACCTAGCAGTAAGTGTCACTGAAATGCTGCTGAATTTACCAGAAAATACGTGCACTGACATAAATCTCATTTAACTGAGCTCAGTGAGCTGCCTGAGGTTTACGAGAACTCCTTGAGGGCTCCTGCTGGTCACAGTCCAGCTCCTGTGAACCTTGTGCGTGCCATCAGACAGTTGTTTGTGCCTCATTAAATGAGCGTGTGGTGCCTGAGCACTTTAAGCGCTCTATGAGACCATCTCAACGTAACAATCAGTCACCCAACAATGATAATTCTGCCTTTCAGACATCGCTAGTCCAAAAGTAAACAAACAAACAAACAATCCATGTAGCACGAAAACTTCTCATTTCATCCCTGTTTGAATCTCACCCTAATGACTATTAATCACAACGCTCACTCAGGAGCTGATCTTATCTAACTGCAGGCAGCGGGATGGCCCTGATAACATCCCCTGAGCGGAAATCTGAACCACATTGTCATTGTGCCATCTCTTCTTCTTGAGATAAGAGCTCTATCCAGCCGTAGCAGAGGAGCAAAATATCACTATAGTAGGGGTGTAACGAAATACCACTCTCTGTATCTGTTTAAAGTATCTGTATTCAGATTTAGAAATGCCCGCACTGATTGTGGTCTGTGAATTCTGGCTATGACACTTCCTCAACCTCAGCTACATCACTTTAACTGTTTTTTTTTGTCACGCAGTTATTTTTATTTGTACCTGCCTGCGATATTTTCTAACTAATTTATTTGTTTCTATTTCCCAAAATGTACGTAAGTAAGCTAGTAGCCTGATCAGGCAATTTCTAAGGATGAATGCAGTGACTCATGTTCACATTCACATGCTCTTGTTGGTTCAATCTTGTTCTGTTGGCAGATAATTTTCCTAATTTTAAGCATTTTTTCTTTAAAACGAAGCTAAATTATCTGCCAACAGAATAAGAAAATTTAAACCTTGAAATTATTAAAAATGTCTAGAAGTAGGATTATTATTCTTATATTTGGGTTATTGTAATCACATGATAGGAAATATTAGATAAAGTCAACAATATTCAAGATGTTTTCACCTGCTAAGATGTCATTTTTGCAGTGTAGTCATATTCAGAGGCAGAGGAAATGGTGCTCTTTCAGATCACAATGTTGAAATGTATCGGATTCAGATGTCTGTGTTGAACTTGAGCTGAGTTCTCTGTAGTCTGAAAATGAATATAGTTGTTATTTATCTCCTCTTTTCTGTAGGTAAGATATAGCCCAAGCTGCAAGTTTAAGGAGCGCATTGAGGAGAATGGCTACAACACGTACGCGTCCCTGCGCTGGAAGCACGGCGGGAGACAGATGTTTGTGTCACTGAATGGTCGAGGGAAGCCACGGAGGGGCCATAAAGCTCGACGGAGACACCCTTCCACTCACTTCCTCCCAATGCTCCCAACATAACTGCAATCTCTAATTAGCTTTTTTTTATTATTATTAATGTCATACACATATATAGCTGTATATGTATGTTTGCAGAGGATTCTTTCTACATAATTTTTTTTTTTTGCATTGTCACATAGTATATTAACTTATTCCTCCATCCCTCTTAGCTTAAAGCCTCATAAAGCTTTTATAAGGTGTTTAATATTATACATAAACAATTACCTGCCATATTTATGTTCTTGCTGGAGAAACTAAGCATTTACAACATCTCTAACCAGCTGTTGTAAAACACATTATCATATTTACATGACAGCAATAGACTAGTAGTTAACATTTCAGAAACAAAACTTCCCCAAACCCCTTTTTTTCTCAGATATAATGGAAAGGTATTTGTGTTGTAACATTTGTGTCTTCAGTTTTGACAAAAACACGTGTTTTTTTTTTCCAAGTTTTTGGTGTTTGCTCAGATATGTATTTTTATGCCATGTGTATAAATAGGAGTGGAAGTGCTTCTAACATCTTTGCTACAATCAATCTACACTTAGATTAAACAAAGTTACATAGAATCTTAAAGGGTTATCAGGTTTGTCCCTTTGAGGGAACCCTTAACAGTTATATGTAGAACCCTAATTCTTAGGGTTTTTCTTTCAGCTGATAAAAGTATTTGAATATTATTAGTATTTGAATATTTGAATATATTTGTACATTTGAATTATTTTCCTAAATTTCATTACATAAAATTCCACTTTTTTCTGTGGTTTATTTAATGTATTTACATTTTGCCAATGTTTTTCTTTGTTTTGAACTTGTCAGAGAAAGGATTTACCTTTAAAAACATATCATTCGAAGTTTCAGGTTATGGTTTTGTGATTATAACCATAAAAACAAATCATAGAAATGCAGATTTTACATAAATTAGGCCAAAAGTGAAGCGTTCTGGATTCCCAGGGAATGGTCAAACTCATCATTTAGCCAGTCACGCTCACACCATGACCAGCTACATCTGAATTTTTTATATTCCACAGAAATAGCTAAATTCCTGTTAAGCAGCTCACTTTGCCAGCAAGCTAGCATTAGCATAGACTAGGCAGATCATTAGCTACATAGTTAAACTGGGCATTGAGTTGTTAAGATCGCTGTAGAAATGTAACTATTTTAGTAGAATATAAAACTTTTTTATTTGTTTAATGACTCATCTAATTTTCTCTGGATGATTCACCTTTGGCCTATTTATATAAATTCTGTATTTTTGAGTTAAGATTTTGATTTTTTTTTTAATCTGAAAAACATAACCTGTTGTTCTTCAAATTATGTTTTTAAAGAAAAATCTTAATCAAGTTCAAAACAAAGAAAAAAAAACATTTAATAAATGTCATAAAAACACCACAGAATAAGAGAATTGTATTTAATATTATGTTTTTATATTTCAAATATACAAAATTCATCTTCACATACTTTTGTCAGCTTCTGAGCTCCACATTTCCAAGTATCGTTTTAGAGTGCTAGTTAACCATCCGAAAAACACTAGAGGAACCTTTTTTTTTAAAGACTGTAGAGTGATATCAGGACTAACCACAACACACACATAGATTGTCTAGATCAGGAGTTTATAACTTTGTAATGTCGAGTTTTCTCTTCTGTAACACACTTCATTCAGCTGATCTGGCCTGATAATGAGATGATGAGCTGGAACAGGTGTTTTAGGAGCAGGAAAAACACTAATCAGTACTGCGTTATGTTCACTGTTAACTTTTCTCAAAGGACTGTTGCTGGAATGATGGAGGTCAGACACAAACATTGTTCGAACCTCCACAGACAATGGATCATCCCTTAGAAAAATGGACTGGACTGACAGCTTGTGTACTGGACTATTTCTCTAAATGACACTTTGTATTATTCATGTTTAAATCACACTAACATTTCCCCCCACACCCTGTTGCAAATGCAGCATTTCATATATTTCAACCTTTCACATTCTTGAGTTTAATGGTGGTGTTCCTGTCAATCGTTTGTCTTTCCAAACTGCTGGTCTGGTCCATGAATTACTGTCTTCATGCCGTAAACCACAACGTGCTGATCTGACAGCTAACGCTGAACATCATGTGACTGGCAGAAAGAGGAAATCTAAAGCCACTGGCCAC
The DNA here is from genome assembly GCF_027358585.1 of Pangasianodon hypophthalmus. Taxonomy (NCBI): domain Eukaryota; kingdom Metazoa; phylum Chordata; class Actinopteri; order Siluriformes; family Pangasiidae; genus Pangasianodon; species Pangasianodon hypophthalmus. The sequence continues at coordinate 16,258,684 of NC_069720.1, forward strand.
TGGCTGAATTCTAGCTGTGCTAATAAAGTATTTATATGCTGGAGTGCAAACAGAACCCTGCTCACAGCTGTTATGTTACCTGGCTTCTATGAAAAGCTTTAGAGTTGTGTTTGTCTAATGCTAAAAAAAAATCAGAAACAGAATTCTTGATTAATAGTAATAATAATAAAACCCAACCAAACGATACCTATTGCGAAAAAGACATATATTACACTAATATTTTCTTTAGTATTATTCTGTCCCCTGATACATCTCCATGCTCCATCAAGTGCACTTAGTAAATGTCAGGTGAATAGGAATGTACAGTTCCATTCACTGGTAAAGCATACTGATCTGAACTGAAATAGGGCCTTGAAACTATATAGGTATGCTAGACAAACTGTTTAAATTAGTCATTTGTATTGAATCCACAGGTAATAAGGAATAAAACACTTTAGAATGTGCTGATATAGGAAAATAAATAATGACAGGATGGAGCAATGCAGCTCACAGTTGATTATTTTCCTATAACTGCACTTTCTAAAAAGTTTTATTTCTCTTATACCACAGCAATTTGCCAATGATTATACTTTGCTCTTAATTAAAACATGATGTGTAGTACTTTTTTTATAGTTAAATGTTTATAGTACATTTAATGTTGTGGAACACCCAGTAAACAAGTTAGTTCCTGTTATCAATTACATTATAACAACTACAAATTCATATATAGTCATTTCTTCACCAACCTCTCTTTTTTTATCTGTCTCTTGAAGCTAATAAGACAAAATACAGCTTGTCCTGTTATAGAAAAAGTGGAAAGGTCCTCTGTCCTGAAGACTTTCCAATGGTGGAAAACTTTAAAGTTATTTAAAGTTACAGCTTTACATCTGACTGTTACAAAGCACTGACACTGGACACTCCTTCCCAAAAAGCTAAATAAACATGTCCTCATAAAAAAAAAACTTGCAACAATTATTTCAACAATTACACACATTTTACATGAAGTGTCTGCCATACAAATCCCACTGTAAGTTGTTACTATAGAAATGATAACATATTAGAATGAGAGCATTAATAGAGAGTTGCTGTTATAGAAGATTAATCAACATCTTCTGATCAAACAAAATTGAGAATTCAACATACAGGGCCATGGTATAAGCCTGCTTTAGTTAGTTCAGACCATGTCTTCAGTGAGTACTCATATGAGGTGTGATTGTGTAACTGTAAGAAAGGATGGAATTCTTACCCGTTTTCCATCAACCTGTTTGAGGGTCAAACCATTATGTAATCAGATGAGGGAGCTTCTTAAGTTGGCTGAATATATCAAAGAAAAAAGATGTCCCCATATCTGTGATTGGTCCAAATATCACATGGTGGATTATGTCACTGCATGTAGCAGCGGTTGGAGCAGATTGAGTCCTAGTTCTGGGTGTTTGCTCGCAGCTTTGTGAGCAGCAAGCCCAATATGTTCAAAGAAAAAGTTAATAAAACCACAATTTTTCTGTTTTCTGTTGCTTCTGTACTAAATAAGTCAACACTACAGCCAACATCTCTCTGCCAAATGTTGCCTCTTTTACCTCCACCCACCCACTGCTGTTCATTGTATATTTGTTCTGTTTACAGTGTTGCTAGGTCAGTGTTACAACAGTAGCAAAAAAGGAGGCAAATGATCAAAATTTGCAGCTTCTGAACTCTGCCTACACTGCCATTAAAGTCTAACAGTTTGACCACTAGGGCTATGCCTATGACCATCACTGTCAAATCCAAGACAAGTCCAATACCAGGCCTAGCTGAGACTGAGTCTTAAGAGGGGCAATGACAACTCCAAATGAAAGACAGTCAAAATCGAGACCAAAAACCAACAAATCCTTGAGGCCAAGCCTTTACATCAATTTCATATACAGTGGATATAAAAAGTCTACACACCCCTGTTAAAATGGCAGGTTTTTGTGATGTAAAAAAATTAAACCAAGATAAAAATTAAGTGAAAAAGCCATCAGATACATTTAATAGGGAAGAATAGGAAAAATAAAAAACTTACAACGACCTGGTTGCATAAGTGTGCACACTCTTTTATAATTGGGGATGTGGCTGTGTTCAGAATGAACATAATTATCATACAGCTGTTATCAATGAAATTATTTTGATTAACCCCAAATAAAGACCAGCTGTTTCTGTAGGATTGTCTTCACATCTTCTTGGTTTCTGAAGCAATGGTCTGCAAAGAGCTTACAATGCCTGTACAGGGTCCCACTGTCTAAAGGTATCAATCAGGAGAGAGGTACAAAAAATTTCCAAAACTTTAGATGTACCATGGAACACCATGAAGGCCATCATCAACAAGTGGAGAAAATGGAGCACTACAGTGACATCACCAAGAACAGGACGTCCCTCCAAATTCTTTAAAAGGACAAGACAAAACACTTAACAGGGAGGCTGCCAAGAGACCATTGGAGCTGTAAGAACATTGAAGGAGCTGTGGGAATATCTGACAAGTATTGATTACTGTCTGCATGTGACAACAATTTCTCATATTCTTCATATGTCTGGGCTATGGGGTAGTGTGGCTAGACGGAAGCACTTTCTCACAAAAAAACATCCAAGCACAACCAAATCACCCCAAACTATGTGGCAAAAAGTGTTATGGTCTGATGAGACCAATTCCATAAGGTATAATCAATCACCAAGGTATGTTTGGTGGAAAAAAAAGCACATCACCAAAAGACACCACAGTGAAGCATGGTGGTGGCAGCATCATGCTTTAGGGCTGCTTTTCTTTAGCCAGAACCTTTAACAAGGGGCTTTTAACAAGGTGGAAGGAATCATGAATAGCTACAAATACCAGTCAATTTTAGTGCAAAACCTTCAGGTGTCTGCTAGTAAGCTGAAGATGAAGAGGAATTTCACCTTTCAGCATGACAATGACCCAAACAACATACATCCAAATCAACAAAGGAATGGCTTAACCAAAAGAAGATCAATGTTTCTGAAGGACCTAGCCAGAGCCCAGACCAGAATCTAACTAAAAATCTGTAGGGTGACCTGAAGCGGGCTGTGTACAAGAGATGCCCTTACAATTTGATGGATATAGAATGTTTCTGCAATGAAAGAGTGAGAAAATATTGCCAAGACAAGATAGCCAAAAAGTGTTGTAATAAAATCAAAAGGTGATTCAACAATGTATTAGTTTAGGAGTGTGCATACTTATGCAACCAGGTTATTGTAAGTTTTTTTTTAATTTTTTCCTATTTTTCCCTAAAAATGTTTCTGATTGTTTTTTCACTTAATTTTTATACGTTGTAATTTCACATTGAGGGTGGAAAATGTTCTGACATGATTTATCTTTGTTTCATTTTTTTACATCGTAAAAACCTAGCATTTAACAGGGGTGTGTAGACTTTTTATATCCACTGTATGCCATATTCTCTTCTCGTCAAATTTTCTTGAGAATTGCCTAAAATCCTGCAGAATCATTCTGGACAATATATAATTGGGTTACCACTAGAAGACAACACAAACATTAGTTTTCCAAACTCTTACTTGAGACCAAGACCAGTCCATGGATAAATGTCAATATGTCCAAGTCAAGTCCAGTCAATACAAACGTCTCGAAACTGGACTCGAGGCCAGCAACCCTAATGACTACTTTAGAGAAATTACTATTTTATGTGTCAAAAATTGTAAAATACAGTATACTGTACATTTTAACAAGGCAATAATGCAAACACTTAGTTTCCATAAACAGTTCTTTCACCAAGGTCCTAAATATTCTTGTCTCATATTACTCGAAATATTATCATAAATAAAGAATATCTAATATGTAAAACAATAGTCGTTTTTATTTTTAATTTAATTTAATGTGATTTATTAGTATTTATAGTATTTATATTTATATTATTATTTATATAATTCAAATATCCAAAATTCATATGCTTTTGTCAGCTTCTAAGCTTCATACCCCTACAGCTGTATTTACTGGGATTCCAAAATTGGGACCTGATCTTAGATAAAGTTTCTTAATCCTGTTCATATACAATCTCTCTGATCTACAAGTTCTTAAAATTGAACAGAGGTTATCAAGGGTAACTAAAGGGCTTGACAAAAGACTGGTACTTACAGTAGTAATTATAGTTCAACTGCTGTATAGTTAATGGCATAAAAGTGGTGCCTCCGCTAATGCTAACCTCTTACATCTACAAATACAATGTGAAGTAGAATAGTGACAATGGTAACTGTGTGGTATGAATATGAGCAGGTGTAAGGTGTTTGATATAATAGACCTCCCAGATCCTGTAAAGAGCCACTACTTCTGAGCTGAAAGAGCACCACAGGAGTGCTATTCAAACACCAGGTCTCGCAGCATGGGAGGGCACCAGTCCTTTAAGATCTCAGAGGAATCAGAGGAGGAGGAGAAATCAAAAGGCTGTATGTAGCGGGGAAGATCCAGCCTGCCTATTAGGTCTGCTCTGGTAAGCTGGTGTTCAGTTTTAGAAGCCTAAGAGATTATGTTCATATCAGTTTATAATTGTTGCTTTGATTAATCTCAATCATTGCCTTTTAATTTGATGCATTGATCCAAATCGTCAGATCGTTGCATTCCTAGCTAAAAAGAACTGAAGAAATCGAGAGCTATGCCTCCAAATAATGAACATTATTAACGTAAAAATGTTTGACCAATGTTTGTTTGGTGTGGTGTGTGGGGCAAGGGAATCGTTCGTTTCTTTGTTTGTGTTTCTGTGTTTCGTGTTCGTTTCTCGCCATTGGACAATGATGGAATTAACTTTTTCAAATTTCCCAGTGATTAGTGTAGCATGTTCTGTTATTATTCAAACTAGCCTACACAGCTAGATTTGCCAAGTTGTTCAGTTTTGCATCATATGACATTGGTGGCTGCACTAATAATAATAATAATAATAACAATAATAATAATAATAATAATAATAATGAAGAGGAGAAGGCCACCCCTTAGCTATGCCCATAAGCTGTGGGCAAAAAAAGTGACTTCTATTATTGTCTGAAGTAAAGTAATTCCCCTAGTCTTTAAAGCATAACTACTGAGTAAATAAAGGCTATAGAAAACTGGCCAATGTTACAGCATGCAATTCTTCATATTAATCCTATTTTCCACGACTTTAGTACCTAGCGTAACTGCCTTCTAACCTCTCTTGCTTCAACCCTTATGACAGTCAAGGAATTCAAGTCCTTCTTCTTGGCTTTAAGGTAAAGCCATCTGTTCATGCCAGTCCTTTGCTCCAGACGCACAGAAACAAAACGAGGAGCCTGTAATTATCATTGTTGCGCTACTGTCCTGTCAGTTCCTTCGCCAGAGAGACCGGAGTGATCTCTTGGCAGCACTGGGGCGAAAGATCAAAGCGGCGGACCTTTGATCATCAGCTTCTGCATGGAAAATCAAGGTGGAATGCTTTAAAGAGAACAGTGCAGAAGGGCATGGACAGTTCTACAAAATGTCCTCCGCCAGCATTAGAGTTGCATGTCAGTACACAGTACTCAGGTGTTGGATTTTAAATTTAGGCTGTCAGTTGACAGGCACTTGAAGTTCTCTTATTGTGTGAGATATGATGGAATGTCAACAGTGGTTAGTAGATGGAAATGTTATTAGCAGATGGTGGACTACTTGAGAGGCTACAAATGACCTCTACTGCACTTTTGTGCCCCTTGCTGGTGCAGATGGAGCATTATTCTTTTGGGAAAATATCAAGTAGGTCTTTTCAGTGTAACCTAGGTCTTTTATATGAGACCCACAAATATGGAGGCTTAATAAAATGCTATATTTTTAAATTATATTTTGAAGTGGAGTGCCTCAGTGAGCTTGTGCTCTGGAAGTCGACAGCCTCATAGGCCCTGAGAAAAGTGTAGACCCACCGAAGATCATTAGTGAGACGCTGTGTTTCTTAGAAAGCCACACTAATCCCCCTACTGCTTCATCACCATTCAGTTTGATGAATTTAGGATTAGTTGTGTTTTGTTGCAAAACCAGACAAAGTTACTCCAGAGAATAGCTGTGCCTGTGGCAGCAAACTCAACTCTTCTCTTCTCTTCTCATCCCTTCTTGTCTCATCTCTTCTCTTCCTTTTTTGTCTCTTCTATTCTTCCCTCGTCTCTTTTCTCTTTTTTTGTCTCTTCTTTTCTTTTCATCTTGTCTCTTCTCTTCTTTTCGTGTATCATCTCTCTTCTCTTCTCTTTTCACTACTCTTCTTGTCTTTTCTCTTCCTTTCTTCTCTCTTCTCTTCTTTTCTTTTTCTTTTCTTCTCATCTTGTCTCTTCTCTGCTTGTCTTGTCTCTTCTATTGTATTCTTGTCTCATCTCTCTTCTTTTCTTGTCTCTTCTCTTTTTGTCTTTTCTATTCTTGTCTTTTCCTTTTTCTTGTCTCTTCTCTTCTAATCCTGTCTCTTCTCTTCTTTTCTAATCACATTCTCACTTCCCTTCTCTTCTTGAAGGCATGTGCTATGTGACCAGCACACATTAAGAAAAGGAAATGTCCTGACATTCATGTTCAATATCAAACTCCAAAGTCTCTGCGTTTGTTTACAAGCTGGATTAACTGGATTAAATGTAGCACAATTGGAGTCATTTCTGTAACTCGGTGCTTGGGCAATCTATAACAGAACACATGCTGGGTTAATTTGACCACACACTGTTTGGTTATGTGTAGAACCCAATGTGGTGTGTTGCTTTAATTACCCAAAAATTGGTTCATTGTGACACAGTCACGGGCCATTTTTACCCTTATTTCTGGGTTGTTTAGCATATTATGATTATTTATATGCCATGTTGAGAACTTGAATACATTGTAATTAAAAAAAATAAAAAATTTAATTAAAAATAATAATAATAATAATAGGAAGCTTTCTTTTGCATTTCTGGAATATAGTTGATTGTCATAAATTTATTTTAAAGAATCTTTTACAAATATTACAATAACAATTAGTGTACTTTGCCTTAAATAATCCATTTAATATTAAATACATAACCAATTGTAACATTTTATTAACACTGTTTAAATACTGTGTATGTAACTTATATGCTTTATTATGCATTAGATTAAACAGGGCACACTGAAATACAATAAAATTTCACTTATATATCAAACAAAACAGTTGTTTATATCAAACAAAACAGTTGTCAGTCATGAATACATCTTGCTGTTCATCTCAATGGCTTCATTGGTTCTATGTGACAGGAAAATCCCCACTATTTAATGCTGCATGCTTCACACCTGTAGCATCTCGTCATGACACTGGAGTTTAGAGCCGCCAGGACGGCGCTGTTGGTAAGTTGTGTCACAGACTTCCCTGCTGTTCAGGGATGTTCACATCATCCAGTTAACTAGTCCTGCCGGAAAAGGCAGACTAATTTTAACTTACTTATTGTGTTACACTAAGTAAAAAGCAAGAAATAAGGAACTTGTTCACATTCTCTCAGTCGTGTAATTCACCTCTGACTTGTTGTCTCAAATGCTTGGTTATTGCCATGTTTTAGTGGAAAACTTTACCCCAGCTGCAGCATTATAATGTATTAACTACACAAAATGACCCAACCCACTCAACCCAGTGACTGGGTTATGTAAATAACCCAACGATTTTTAGAGTGTTTATTATGACACTACAAAGTCCCTACATGTTATTATGCCATTACAAATTCTCCTTATTTGTGTTCATTCCAGTAATGCAAAGTAGGGGGTGCATGACTACTGATTTTTTCCTAGTCAATGAGCATTTAAAAAAGTAGTCAACTAGTTATATTTCCCATAAAGCAAAAACTGTTTCATGGCCCAGCTATTTTCAGTCTGTTTTATTTGTGCAGCAAAGAACACATCAACCTGCACTTCAATTAACAGCCATACACAGGCCACAAATTACATTTCCAGCTTCAATGCTGCACTGTTAATGATGAAACTAAATAAATTGGTGCAATAAATGTGCAAATTACAGTATATAAGAATATATCAATTCTTAAAATGTACTTGTGTGGAAAAGCTGGTGGCTCAGCTGAAATCTCTGATTCTGAAACTGAGAATGTGCAACACGGCATGGAAGCTCCTTACAGCTTAATGATGGATGGAGGTAATGATGTCTATAGCAGCATCTGGGAAGTTTTCCTGCCATGTTCGACTCTAGCCTCATTACCATCCGCAAATGAGTCCGAATCAGTCTCTTTGATTTCATATGCGCTGCTGATCTTATTTTATTTAAATTTTTTTGCTTTAAAGCACAATTTTGAAAAAATGTGGGAGGAATTCCTTCAGGAGTTCAGGGGGTGGGATTAAAAAAACACAACTCTCCACTTCACGCAAAGTGATACCAAAGTCATAATGTTCCATTAAAGCAGAATCAAAATAATTTTTTTAAAAAGTTGTAGTCTTGTGCAGCTGACTATAGAATTGGCTTCATCTATTCTGAAATCTGTTTCAGACTAACAAAGTACATTTAGCCTGCGTTCTTGACATTATTAGGACATTGCATAGTACCTGTATGTGTTTTCAGTACACTACTGCAGGGTCTCCATATTTGCGATCATTATGTCACTGCAAAGTTCCTACATTTATGTTTATTACACCACTGTTAAGTCTTCATATTTGTGGTCATTGTGTCATTGTAAAGTTGTTATGTTTGTGTTCATTCCAGCACTGCAAAGTCCCTATGTTTGTGTTCATTATTTCACTGCATGGTCTTCACATGATGCTTATCATTTTTGTACAAGGAGAGGCCAGTATTCAAATTCTACCCCCTTATAATAAAAGAATTCCAGCTATAATGAGACATCCCCAGTTCTCATGCTCCAGAATGTCCTGCTCTCTTGTCCATTTTGGCAGACACAAGCATATCTGTCACAACAGCGCTTTTCATCGCATTGTGGATTAGTGTGTGTTGTCTGAAGCGACTGGAGGCAGATGAGAAGCAGCGGTCTTCGAGGCACACGCTCTCCGTGCCCATTTAAAACCCCGGAGTGCCCCTGCTGAGGTATGTGCCGCCACTGTAAAGTCCCCTCAGCCTTCGGCCCCGAGCTGCCATTCCCTGCATGCCTGCGGCTGAGTCAAATGATGGCGGATGTGCTGAGTGTAGAGAGGAGCCGGAGTGCCTTTCACTCTCTGCTAGACAGCTTTGGCCAGCTGAAGCAGCCTGGATTTTGGCTGCTGTCCCAGTCAACATCACAAGGTTGTCTTTGGCTTTTGGGGGACTGGAAAAGGTATAAGTCAGGATGGGTTCAGGCAAAGCCAGAGCTATGCCAAACCCTTGTCTACAACGCACCTCAAAAATAGTGTGTGTGTGTGTGCGTGTGTGTGTGCGCGTGCAGATTTGTCCAAGCATAAGTGGTATCTGTTTTTTATCATTGTATTGGCTGTGATATTTTCCTAGAGCTGCAGCACACACTTGTAGCTCAAAGACTGCGCCAGTATTTTTTTTCTTTTCTACTCTACAACTCATTCAGCAAATGATTTGTGTGGGACAATTTCCATAGTATCTATAATTACACAGTCATGCAGTTTCCAGTTGTCAAACGTGCCATCTAAATTTACACCCAAGTTTCTCCCAATAGGCAACATTGCACTAAAACTGATACCCCATACACACAAATTCAATGCTGAAGCACTAGTATCACTAGTATGCTTGCACTATTAATATGCTAACATTCTATAACTGTTGACAGTGATCACCAGTGTTGGCAGGTTTTAATATTAGATGGGAGAACTAAATTCTGTCTAATCTAATACCTTGTCAAAGAATCTATTAGGATTGAGGTCTCAGAAAAAAGACATAAAAAGAATAATAGATAAACTATTACACATACATGAAGGCAGCTGAAGTCATGTTTTCTAATTTTTTTTAAGTGTTTCAAGTCCATAATGCTCATTTGTTTCATTGCTTATTTCTTCCAAATACCATATATGGTAAACAAAATAGTTGTAACCCTTTCTTTCTAACAACAACAAAAACAAAAAAAACCCACTAAATTTAACTGTTCTGTCATCAGTCTTTTTGAGTAATTCATACTTTGATTGGACAATGTGTGCTTAGTCTGTCTCTTTTAGTTTCTCCTCCAAAGGAATTTTTGAATGAAAGAGTAAATTATCAACCTTGTTCATGGTCATTACACCTGTGATTGTATTTCACGTGTACTTTCTCAATCACCGCTGATGATGAGGTTATAGATGTCATGAAAATATCAGTCCAAATGGAGATCAAATCTAGAGAGTTTTTCAGTCTGTGTAATCACCTGACATAACTGCCACTGATAGGCTGCATGAATCTACAGTCTGGGCTAGAAAGAAATCAGCCCTAGCCTCACTTCTTCATACCATTCTGTGTATTTTTCTTAGGACAGTTAGTGGTGCTGTTGTACTCAGTTCTACAAAAATCCAAAATAACCCTTGAACCTTTCATTAACAGAAAATATTCTGATGTGGATGTGAAAAATGAAATTTTATACTGATGTCTTTTTTTAAATCTTTGAAAGACAGGGGAGGCTTAGCCCTGCTAGCTCATTTATAACAGTAGCCCCTGGTTATAACCACTAAATCCAAAAATTACCCAGTGTTCATCTGATATTGACATCTTTACAGCGCTGAGCTGAGTCTCTACAGGTGTCTAGCTGTACATACAGTGAATTTATGTCCTATGTTCAAGTACAATATCCTAAGTATCAGGTCTGTACCTCCTTAGCCATAGTTTACGGTGTGTGCAATTTTATTTGTTTGTTTGATATATATTTTAATAATGTTGCTGTGGTGAAGATCACTTTGAGCTACTGTAAAAGTTCTTATAGTTATTATAGTAGAGACCTGAATGGATATATTACTTGAATATAACTACTTTTTACAATAAAACTAGGAAAACTATTGTGTATCATGACATGAATTATTTTATCCGTATTGGTTTGACTGAAAAGTTAAGGAATTCAATGAGCCAATAAATAAATATGATGGCACACATTTCTCTAATATCTGAATAATTGAATTATGCTCATAAAATAAATCCCTGCTGTTATCATAAGGGGGTCTGTGGAAATGTATTCACAGTGGAATGAGTCTCTGACCACAAAAACTTAAGAACTCCTGAGCTAAGCAATATTTCCAACAATGTAAGCACTGTCTCTATAAATAATGATTTTAATGTGTTGCAGTAACAAGAAACAAAACATGAGTGGACGGCACTCATCAGACACTTAATGGGATTCTGGCAGTATCAAAGCTTGAGATAAGAGAGAAAGCCTCTCCTAATCTATACAGCCATCCAATTATAGTATTAGAGGGCCTTCTATTTGCGTGGAAAGAGTTTGGAGATCAGAGTAAGAGAGAGAGAGAGAGAGAGAGAGAGAGAGAGAACCTGTGCTTGTGTATGAAATGAAAGGACAAGAGAGAAAAGACAGGAGGTACTTCTGTGCTGCTGAACTGCCCTGGTATCTTCAGGTCTTTGTGACCCCCATGCTCTCTCTGGTGTGGCTTTCCAGATGAAAATAAGAAGCCTACACTGAAAAAGAGTTATCAGGAAGGAAATAGCTTTTAGATAAGCCGGACTTAAGTAGACCTATAAAGCTGTACTGCGCAGTAAATACTATATCAATAGCAACCATGACATCTAACACCACAGAGCATTGATCAGTATAAAATACAATAAGAATAAATATCTCAGGATTACCAAGTCATAACAGAGTGAGAGATCTTCAGGTAATAGGTTTCCACCTTTTTACACAAATAACACAGTTGTTTTTTAGTGGCATCGTTGCTTTTTGAATTTAAACACATAAATAAATTCTGATGCCAAATGAGGGTCTTTAATCTTTAATGGGTCCTTACTCATCAAAGATTCAACAAAAAGTGTTTTTCTCTAATCTCACAACATGGCTTACTGTCTTAAGTTGATTTCTTACTAATACATAATTTCACTCATGGTGCTGTAAGTAGTGAGGCATTCTTCACCTTCTCTGTGGCTCCATCCTCTGGCACAATCAGTGTGTTACATTTCAGACTGCAGCTGATATTTGGGTGTTGTTTTCACTTACGCAAAGGACTGACTCGAGCCGTAACACGTTACCCTGGTACAGGCTGGGCAGCGTGGAGGATCCTTCCAAGATGGCGGAATGAGTGGTTGTGCTTTTCCACTGAGGAACGTTGAAAATACTGTCACACACAATTAGCAATATTTACATAGCATAGTTGCATAGTTGTTGTTTAACATATGTATATAGTCGTTCATTTAAGATAAATTTCGTAAGTTTGGTTGGCTCTTTTATAGTAAGAAATTAGCTTAGAATCTGTCAGACTCAGATATGGATGAAAACCTGACGTGAGTCATGTACTATGGAAGAAATGGAAGTTGTCACCATTAAAGATAAAAGAGTGATTCACGACACACCCTCCTACTCATGCAAGGCTTACAAAGAATATGATGGAACTTGTGCTTCAAGCCCTAATACACCGGATAAAAAAAACTTTCCAAGGTCAGCCATTATTCTATCACCATGACTCATTTTGCTGATGCTGTCTCTTACCTCTTTTAATATTTCCACCGTTAAGAGTGGAATAAACGCAATAAACAAATGCAAATGTTCTTGTCACATTAGTAATTTATTTTGGTGGAAAAAATGGATCTTTTGGTTGGCTGAAAACCTAAGTGACTAGGATAAAACCTGGTAGTTAACGTAATATAAGAATGTATGGTGAATAGCAAGAAAAAAAAATTATTTGATTCTGGCTTATGTCTCTCTTTTCTCTCAATCTGTTTAGCTGTGAGGTGACTGCATGTTGTGCTAACAGGAGACTTATATTTCAGATTTGACTTCTGAGTTGCCCAGTAAATATTAAAGGTGTGATCAGGACTGGATTCTGAGGCTGTGTTTGGGGTTTGGGGTATGATAATCTAAAACTTAAATATTTTTAAAAATTTTTAATTTTGTCAAAGCCAAAAACAGATTCCTTGATTCATCTTAAGAGATTCTGTACACATCTCGAAAAGTGCTAGGAGAATATTACAAAGCCAGAGGTAAAAGAATAAGCGTATTTTTAAATTAGTTCTGCTCAGACACTGAATAGTGTATGTATTCTAACTAGGCATGAATTACACCTAAATTACTTTGTGTAACTAGGAAAGTACTGGAATATTACATACTGTTGTTTGTGTAAATTGTTTGACGAATCTGCCCAGTGGTGGCTGGTTTTTAAAATTGGGGAAGCACAGCTATTGTCAGCAGACAAGCGGTATATGTGCTTGGTCACAGCACTATCAGTCAGCCTGTCAACTGTGCCGAGAGAGCTGAAAGAATTTGTTTTTGCTCTAGGACTTCTCAATTAAATCAATCTTAGGTGTTGGTCTGCTTTTCTGTTCAATTCTCTGTCTCACCTCATAAGTAAGAGCATTAAAGGACAAAGTCAGTTGGACAACATTAGTAATGTCTGTCATGTTCCGCTAAAAAGTAGCCAAGTTGCTAGTTAATATAGCTAAATTTCACTTACAATGGTAGTGAACAACTAGCTAGCTAGAACTATAAATCGACAACAAATTTCCTAAACGAACACAAATAATCAAACAGAACTTAATACTTTCAATTGATTTACAATATGTACAAATTACAAAGATAAAATAACAAGCTGTAATAATTGTGTAAAACTCTTATGGATTAGGTTACTCATCTGACCAGTATTGCAACTCTGGGCAACTGAGTCAATATGACATGTTTAAGTTTGAAATGCTCTCATTCACGTTCCCTGAGTCTGTCATAGGATTCTCTTGAAGCCGTGCATCACTGGAGTTCTATCCGTGGTGTGTCTAGTGACTTTTCTGCACATTTTCATGCAGGCTGCATTGTCCACTGAAAACATTTTGCGTTAAATGAATGAACAGTGTGATATTGATAGATCTGATGACGTCACATTCTTTATTTTTTTCCAGCAGCAGCCAGTCAATCTCTCTTCCATGGCCTGGGTTCTGTTGTTCTTTAGATCCATCATGTTCCAACCACATAATGAAACAGGGTCTGATTGGAAGTGAACTTCCTCTGATATTGGCAGACACTGAGTTTTGGCACCTTCTCTGATCTTTTTCCACTTCTGTGCTCTGAAATAGAAAAATTCTATCACATCTATAGGAACAAACTGCTCTCATCCATAAAATGTCATTTGTCTTGTAGCAAGGCAAACACTGTGCATTCTCCATGTATTGGAAATTAACTTTCAGTTTATTTATGCTGCAGCTAATAATGTAATGCCTACAAACTTCTCCTCTTGACACTTAAGAGTTAAAAGCTACTGTGAAATAGTGTGAATTGCCAAATACAGAGCTTTAACAAACTCAAAACTAAAGAGGAAAAGTTGGTTTGTGTCTTTTTATGCTGTGGCTGTACAATTTCCCTTCACTGGAACCAAGAGGCCCAAGCCTGTTCCAGCATGACAGTGGCCCTGTGCACAAAGCGAGGTCCATTGTTTGCCAAAGTTGGTGTGGAAGAACTTGGGTGGCTGGCAGAGACCAGAAATCAACTCCACTGAACACCTTTGGGATGAAATGGAACACTGACTGCACCCCAGGCCTCCTCAGACAACATCAATGCCTGACCTCACTAATGCTTTTGTGGCTGAATGGGTACATCCTCACAGCCATGCTCCAAAATCTAGTGGAAAGCCTTCCCAGAAGAGAGGAGTTTATTATAATAGCAAAGGGGGAACAAAATCTGGAATGGGATGTTCAACAATATTATATTTGATGCGAGTTTGTCTTTTAACTCACATGTGCAGAATACTCTTAAAACGTCCTTCTTTCATCTCAGAAATATTGCAAGATTGCAGCCTATGTTATCTTTTTCTGTGGCTGAAAAGTTGATCAATACTGTTGTTTTCTCTCGCATTGATTACTGCAATGCACTCCTGGCTGGGGTCTCTAAGTCTATGATAAATAAACTGCAGTATGTACAAAGTTCTGCAGCTAGAATCCTGACTAGGTCCAGGACAAGTGAGCACATCACTCCTATTTTGGAATTCTTGCACTGGCTCCCTGTCAGGTTTCGTGTAGATTTTAAAATTCTTATGCTTACTTACAAGGCATTGCATGGTTTGGCTCCCCAGTAACTGAGCTTTTAACCTATTACACCCCAAAACGTGATCTCCGCTCCTCCAACTCTGGTCTTTTAACTGTCCCTCAGACTTGTTTGCATACTATGGGTGATAGGGCCTTCTCTTCTTACGCTCCAAAACTGTGGAACTCCCTTCCATCTGATCTTAGAGAAGCCCAATCTCTTAGTACATTTAAATCTTCTCTTAAAACTTATTTTTTTAGGATTGCTTTCATTTGATTACTTTTTTTTGTTTTATTATTAAATTATTGTTATTACTGTTATTGTTATTTTTATATACTCTTATGTAAAGTAAAGGTGCTTATTTAAAGGTGCTATATAAAATAATGTTTATTATCATTATTATTAACAAACACATATGGGTGTGATGGTCAGGTGTCAACATACTTTTGGCCATATAGTGTAAGACTCAGAAATGAGCACACAAAGTTTAATGTCATAGGATTCACTAGTGAGTTCCTGAGAAAGTAAAAAACAATTGCAAGATTACCAAGGAGTAAAAATAGCTTACAATAAAACGGAAACCTCAGCAAGGATATTATTGCTTATATTGCTTATATGGAAAATCTTTTAGCATGTAGGGGGTCAGCTTAGGGAGTTGTAGGCTTTTATTCTGACAGGATCATACCTCTAGTTCAGTAGTTTTAATCACTCAGAAATTTTCAGTCACAAATTTTAAACTATAAAGCACATGGTGAGTTCCAGTCAACACTGTCTGCCTCGTTGCCTATAACTGTGATATGCTGTGTTTAGAATTACTGCATACGACTCATGAAATTGCATTTAGACCAAGTGTAGTCTTATCTCCAGCCTGCAGGAGGTGGGCTCTGCTTACACCTGGGTGCAGACTGAGGCTTAGGAAGTGCTTTGGATTGGTCCTGAGGAGGTGGCTTTCACACTTTGCTCTTGTTTATCTCATTGAAATGGTCTATATACTGTTTACATTTATCTGAACACCAGCTGAAGTTACAAGTGCAGTGCATAGAAATAATTCCATTGTGTTCATTTGGCCCTGAACACACTAATCACGGGAAACCTTCATGCTCAAATAAGATAAAAAAAATTACCTTTGCCACAGTAGAAGTTAAGCTTACACCATGATTGTAATCAATCATCAATCATTTGTTTTATTTAAATCATTAAAGACTTCTTGCCAGAATGGGTCAATGGTAGTATCATCAATGAGAGTAAGCCTGAGCCCCTGACAAGTGAAGAGTTCTTTAAAGTTATTGGCATTCCTCTTGGTTATAATTTTGGCATTCATAATTAAAATGTACAGAAAGTCACAGTATGTGGAAGGCATGTATCATGTGAGTATACAGCTTTCTTGATCTCTGTCCTGTACTGAGCTACCTATCTATAAACTTAGTTGCATAAATGTGGTGAATAACAGGACCCTCTAAACTTACGTACATTAATTTAGTGAGCATTTCAGGGGATTAATTAATGCTATAATCTGACTTCATTCTCCTTGATAATCTTAACGTTAACATTAGCATTAGCATGCATAGTTACGAAATGTTACCTTACCCTCTACTAGCAAGATCAGTACAGTATTGGCTACAGGTTAGCGGCTAGCTAAGAGCTAATTTTCAGTTCCATACGAGATGACAGAGATTTATCATGGCACTCAAGAGACTGTTTTCTAAAAGTAATAGTGCAGACAAAAAGACCCAGTTTTGTCTGCCTTGTTAGGGTAAGCTCTACAAACTGTTCAAACTGGTAGGAAAAGTCAAAATGAATCTTTGGGTGTTGTTTGCACTTGCGCAAAGGACTGACTCGAGCCGTAACACGTTACCCTGGTACAGGTTGGGCGGCATGGAGGATCCTTCCAAGATGGCGGAATGAGTGGTTGTGCTTTTCCACTGAGGAACGTTGAAAATACTGTCACACACAATTAGCAATATTTACATAGCATAGTTGCATAGTTGTTGTTTAACATATGTATATAGTCGTTCATTTAAGATAAATTTCGTAAGTTTGGTTGGCTCTTTTATAGTAAGAAATTAGCTTAGAATCTGTCAGACTCAGATATGGATGAAAACCTGACGTGAGTCATGTACTATGGAAGAAATGGAAGTTGTCACCATTAAAGATAGAAGAGTGATTCACGACACACCCTCCTACTCATGCAAGGCTTACAAAGAATATGATGGAACTTGTGCTTCAAGCCTTAATACACCAGATAAAAAAACTTTCCAAGGTCAGCCATTATTCTATCACCATGACTCATTTTGCTGATGCTGTCTCTTACCTCTTTTAATATTTCCACCGTTAAGTGTGGAATAAATGCAATAAACAAATGAAAACCAAATAAAACGTGGTAGTTAACCTAATATAGAATGTATGGTGAATTAATTAGCTAGCATAGCAAGAAAAAAAAATTATTTGATTCTGGCTTATGTCTCTCTTTTCTCTCAATCTGTTTAGCTGTGAGGTGACTGCATGTTGTGCTAACAGGAGACTTATATTTCAGATTTGACTTCAGAGTTGCCCAGTAAATATTAAAGGTGTGATCAGGACTGGATTCTGAGGCTGTGTACTAAGTTTGGGGTATGATAATCTACAGGGGGCAGGGTTAAATTCAAATACCTGTTTCTCATGAAGCATAAGGCAGGTCGAGCTGAAATTCAGTGTACGCCATTGGTGTGCTATTCTGTAAATGGATTTCCAATGATGAGTGGGCTACTTAAAAACCTGGCCACTATTAGCCAATCAGCTTTCAGCAGGCATTTCACATTACAGTTAACATTGAGCTACTGTCATGAAACTTGAACAGTAAGTTCATCTGGTCTCTTTATTGTTATGTTTCACTTGGCAAGAACTGGCCACTGGGGGCATTGCTTGGAAAGGGTGCTTGGACCCCCGTGAGCTTTCAAAGGTAGAGTTTCAAAATTTAAACTTAAATATTTTTAAAAAATTTTAATTTCATCTTAAGAGATTCTGTACACATCTCGAAATCTAAGCTAGCTAAATTTCACTTATGAAGGTAGTGAACAACTAGCTAGCTAGAACTATAAATCAACAACAAATTCCGTAAAAGAACACAAATAATCAAACAGAACGTAATACTTTCAATTGACTTACAATATTTACAAATTACAAAGATAAAATAACAAGCTGTAATAATTGTGTAAAACTCTTATGGATTAGGTTACTTATCTGACCAGTATTGCAACTTCTAAACCCAGGAAGATTTCCTGCCCTGCACCTTGGCTATCGGATGTGTTACGCAGTAATCGGAGAGAATTAAGAACAGCAGAGAGGAAGTGGAAGAAATCGCAACTCGACACAGATCTTGTCTCTTACCGTGCTCTCCTGTCCAAATTTTCATCTGAAGTGACTTCTGCTAAGACTGCCTTCTACAAAGAAATGCTGGAATCCTCTGCACAAGATCCTCACAAGCTCCACAACATCTTTTCTTCACTACTCAACCCACCGGCTCCTCCTGCTCCATCCTCCCTGACTGCTGAAGACTTTGCCACTTTTTATGATGAGAAGATTGAAAAAATCTGCCAGACATTCACTTCTACCCCTACTCCTACACCACACACTGAAGATTCTCCTTCTCATTCGCTGACACAGTTTTCTAAACTAACAACAGAAGAGATCCTGCAAATCATCTTATCCTGCAATCCTACCACCTGCCCATTGGATCCAATCCCTTCCGCAATGCTCCAGACCATCTCTCAAGACCTCCTCCCCTTCATCACCACTATCATCAATGGCTCCATAACATAGGGTCATGTACCAACCTCATTCAAGAGAGCAAGGGTTATTCCCATCTTGAAAAAACCCACTCTGGATCCCTCTGACATCAGCAACTACCGACTGGTATTACTTCTCTCTTTTCTTTCTAAAACCCTTGAACGAACCGTCTACAATCAGCTGTCTCGCTATCTCTCACAGAACAACCTCCAAGATCCCAATCAGTCTGGCTTCAAACCGGCACACTCCACAGAGACTGCCCTTTTGGCCATCACTGAGAAGCTACATGCTGCTAGATCAGCCAAACTGTCTTCAGTCCTCATCCTCCTTGACCTTTCAGCAGCGTTTGACACAGTGAACCACAAGACTCTCTTGTCCACCCTCATGAGCCTAGGAATTTGTGGCGCAGCATGGCAATGGTTTGCTTCCTACCTGGAAGGTCGGTCATATCAGGTGACATGGAGGGGATCCACATCTGCTCCCCGCAGACTCTCCACTGGTGTCCCACAAGGCTCAGTACTTGGTCCTCTCCTGTTCTCCCTCTATACTCGATCTCTTGGTGCGGACATATGCTCACATGGGTTTTCATACCACTGCTATGCAGATGACACTCAACTCATCCTCTCCTTCCCTCCCTCAGACACTCATGTTTCTGCTCAGATATCAGCATGTCTGGCAGACACCTCATCATGGATGACAGCTCATCAGATGAAACTTAATCCCACCAAAACTGAACTGCTGTTCATCCCAGGTGATTCATCCCCATCACAGGATCTTGCAATCTCCCTAGACAATTCTCTGATCTCGCCTTTGGTTACTGCAGAACAACCTTGGGGTAAGCATGGACAATCAACTGTCCTTCTCCTCTCACGTTGCTAATCTGACACGCTCGTGTCGATTTCTCCTTTACAACATCAGAAGAATCCATCCATTTCTTTCCACACAGGCCACACAGGTGCTTGTTCAGTCCCTGTCATTTCAAGACTGGACTACTGCAACTCACTCCCGGCAGGTCTTCCTCTGAGCACCATTTGTCCTCTGCAACTGATCCAAAATGCAGCTGCACGACTGGTTTTCAACCTTCCTAAATTTTTCCACACTACCCCATTGCTACGCTCCCTCCACTGGCTTCCTGTAGCTGCCTGCATCAAAGCCAAAAACGGACCAGCACCCACTTATCGCAAAGCACTTATCACACCTCGCACGGCACCACGCTCCCTCCAATCCTCTAGCACTGCTCAACTGGTCCCACCATCTCTCAGGGTACAAGGAAGGCATGCATCGAGACTCTTCTCTGAGTCTGGCACCAAGGTGGTGGAATGAACTTCCCCTAGATGTCCGAACAGCTGAGTCACTGGCAGTGTTCAAACGACGTCTAAAGACTTACCTCTTCACAAAGTACTTACGTTAGCACTTACCAAAAAAAAAAAAAAAAGTATTGTCTGAGCGCTTGTCTATTACCTCCCCAACAGAGTTTTGGACAGATGGTATTTCTATTTTGTGACCTAGTGAGCCAATATCAGAATGTATTTTTGATAGACTTCAAAGCACTATTGTAAGTCGCTCTGGATAAGGGCGTCTGCCAAATGCTATAAATGTAAATGTAAATGTAAATGCAACTCTGGGCACTCTGTGAGTCTGCAGTTGATTGACTTGATACGACTTGTTTAAGTTTGAAATGCTCTCATTCACGTTCCCTGAGTCTGTCATAGGATTCTCTTGAAGCCGTGCATCACTGGAGTTCTATCCGTGGTGTGTCTAGTGACTTTTCATGCAGGCTGCACTGTCCACTGAAAACATTTTGCGGTAAATGAATGAACAGAGCAATATCGATAGATTTGCTGACATCACATTCTTTATTTTTTTCCAGCAGAAGCCAGTCAATCTCTCTTCCATGGCCTGGGTTCTGTTGTTCTTTAGATCCATCATGTTCCAACCACATAATGAAACAGGGTCTGATTGGAAGTGAACTTCCTCTGATATTGGCAGACACTGAGTTTTGGCACCTTCTCTGATCTTTTTCCACTTCTGTGCTCTGAAATAGAAAAATCACATCTATAGGAACAAACTGCTCTCATCCATAAAATGTCATTTCTCTTGTAGCAAGGCAAACACTGTGCATTCTCCATGTATTGGAAATTAACTTTCAGTTTATTTATGCTGCAGCTAATAATGTAATGCCTACAAACTTCTCCTCTTGACACTTAAGAGTTAAAAGCTACTGTGAAATAGTGTGAATTGCCAAATACAGAGCTTTAACAAACTCAAAACTAAAGAGGAAAAGTTGGTTTGTGTCTTTTTATGCTGTGGCTGTACAATTTCCCTTCACTGGAACCAAGAGGCCCAAGCCTGTTCCAGCATGACAGTGGCCCTGTGCACAAAGCGAGGTCCATTGTTTGCCAAAGTTGGTGTGGAAGAACTTGGGTGGCTGGCAGAGACCAGAAATCAACTCCACTGAACACCTTTGGGATGAAATGGAACACTGACTGCACCCCAGGCCTCCTCAGACAACATCAATGCCTGACCTCACTAATGCTTTTGTGGCTGAATGGGTACATCCTCACAGCCATGCTCCAAAATCTAGTGGAAAGCCTTCCCAGAAGAGAGGAGTTTATTATAATAGCAAAGGGGGAACAAAATCTGGAATGGGATGTTCAACAATATTATATTTGATGCGAGTTTGTCTTTTAACTCACATGTGCAGAATACTATTAAAACGTCCTTCTTTCATCTCAGAAATATTGCAAGATTGCAGCCTATGTTATCTTTTTCTGTGGCTGAAAAGTTGATCAATACTTTTGTTTTCTCTCGCATTGATTACTGTAATGCACTCCTGGCTGGGGTCTCTAAGTCTATGATAAATAAACTGCAGTATGTACAAAGTTCTGCAGCTAGAATCCTGACTAGGTCCAGGACAAGTGAGCACATCACTCCTATTTTGGAATTCTTGCACTGGCTCCCTGTCAGGTTTCGTGTAGATTTTAAAATTCTTATGCTTACTTACAAGGCATTGCATGGTTTGGCTCCCCAGTAACTGAGCTTTTAACCTATTACACCCCAAAACGTGATCTCCGCTCCTCCAACTCTGGTCTTTTAACTGTCCCTCAGACTTGTTTGCATACTATGGGTGATAGGGCCTTCTCTTCTTACGCTCCAAAACTGTGGAACTCCCTTCCATCTGATCTTAGAGAAGCCCAATCTCTTAGTACATTTAAATCTTCTCTTAAAACTTTTATTCTGACAGGATCATACCTCTAATTCAGTAGTTTTAATCACTCAGAAATTTTCAGTCACAAATTTTAAACTATAAAGCACATAGTGAGTTCCAGTCAACACTGTCTGTCTCGTTGCCTATAACTGTGATATGCTGTGTTTAGAATTACTGCATACGACTCATGAAAATGCATTTAGACCAAATGAAATGTGTGTAGTCTTACCTCCAGCCTGCAGGAGGTGGGCTCTGCTTACACCTGGGTGCAGACTGAGGCTTAGGAAGTGCTTTGGGTTGGTCCTGAGGAGGTGGCTTTCACACTTTGCTCTTGTTTATCTCATTGAAATGGTCTATATACTGGATACTCATGTTTACATTTATCTGAACACCAGCTGAAGTTACAAGTGCAGTGCATAGAAATAATTCCATTGTGTTCATTTGGCCTTGAATACACTAATCACAGGAAACCTTCATGCTCAAATAAGATAAAAAAAATTACCTTTGCCACAGTAGAAGTTAAGCTTACACCATGATTGTAATCAATCATCAATCATTTGTTTTATTTAAATCATTAAAGACTTCTTGCCAGAATGGGTCAATGGTAGTATCATCAATGAGAGTAAGCCTGAGCCCCTGACAAGTGAAAGGTTCTTTAAAGTTATTGGCATTCCTCTTGGTTATAATTTTGGCATTCATAATTAAAGTGTACAGAAAGTCACAGTATGTGGAAGGCATGTATCATGTGAGTGAACAAGTATACAGCTTTCTTGATCTCTGTCCTGTACTGAGCTACCTATCTATAAACTTAGTTGCATAAATGTGGTGAATAACAGGACCCTCTAAGCTTACGTACATTAATTTAGTGAGCATTTCAGGGGATTAATTAATGCTATAATCTGACTTCATTCTCCTTGATAATCTTAACGTTAACATTAGCATTAGCATGCATAGTTACGAAATGTTACCTTACCCTCTACTAGCAAGATCAGTACAGTATTGGCTACAGGTTAGCGGCTAGCTAAGAGCTAATTTTCAGTTCCATACGAGATGACAGAGATTTATCATGGCACTCAAGAGACTGTTTTCTAAAAGTAATAGTGCAGACAAAAAGACCCAGTTTTGTCTGCCTTGTTAGGGTAAGCTCTACAAACTGTTCAAACTGGTAGGAAAAGTCAAAATGAATCCTGGAAACTTTTCCATGAGGGAATAAAGCTTCGGAATCACTTAGCCTCATACTCCTGTTTTGCTCAAATTTTGCTGCACACAAATTACATTGTTTCATTAATAGACTGCTCCCTGTCAAAAACATGAACTTGACAGTCCAGGAAAGTTATTTTTTATTCTGCTGTCCTTTTACTTCCCCTGGGCTTTCAGGCAATCAACAAAGGTTACTGTCGAACCTTGACACTTTTCGGTCATTCATTCATTCATTCATTTATTTACATTTGTGGCCATTCTGATACATTTAGATAGTGATTCAATTAACATGCCAGTTACAAGGTTCAGTAAAAAGGACACCACCAGCGCACTGTGAAGCGGCGTCCTATCTGTTTTGTAGCATTTGGCTGAATGTGAGCAGAGAGTATAGCCCTATACATCTCAGAATTCATCCTGCTACTTCTGTCAGCAGTCACATCATCAATAAACACCAGTGAGCCCGTTCCATTGGCAGCCATACATGCCCATGCCATAACACTTCCTCCACCATGTTTGACACATGATGTGGTATACTTTGAATCATGAGCTGTTGCTTTCTTTTCTGGCAAAGTGTAATCTGGCTTTCCTGTTCTTGAATGTTACCAGTGGATTGCACCTTGTTGTAAACCCTCTGTATTTACGTTCATGACAATGATACTCCTACCTTCTCCAGAGTATTCTTGACTTCTGTTGATGTTGTGAAGGGCTTTTTCTTCACCAAGGAAAGGATTCTGCAATCATCCACTTTAGTTGTTTTCCGTGGTCTTCCAGGCCTTTCGATGTTGTTGAGCTCACCAGTGCTTTCTTTCTTTTTAAGAATTGTTTTGCACCCAACTGTTGATTTGGCCACACCTAAGGTTTTTGCTATCTCTCTTACAGATTTATGTTGTTTTTTCAGCCTAATGATGGCCTCCTTCACTTGCATTGAGATCTCCTTGGACTTCATATTGGTAGCTCCAGATGAACAGCTGCCAAATGCCAACTCAATACCTGCTATCAACTCTAGACCTTTTATCTGCTTCATTTGTCTTGAGGTAATGAGGGAATGGACCGCACCTGGGCAGTTAACTTCTTGTCAGTCAATTGTCCAAATACCTTTGAGCCCCTGAAAATGGAAGTACTTTGCTTAAAATGGCTGTAATTCCTAAATGGTAAATGCCATATTTTTTGAATCCATTGTGGTTGTGTATAAAGTGTTTATAATGTTTTCTGGAATACAATTACATGGTTTAGAGGTGTCCACTGGTTGAGTTGTGACTGATCATGGGGAGTTGAAATGCTCAGGATGGTGAAAACCAAAACACAAAAAATTTAATCCAGTTGCTGAGAGTAAACACACAAGTTTACTTGTTCTCTTAAAAAAAAAAAAAAAAGTATGCCAAACCCTGCCAAACCCACTTCTGAAATGAAGAAACTCCTTAATATCAAAGTTCTGCAATTGCTTATACTTATACTTTGAACTAAAGTTCTATACTGCTGTAATATGATGCTTTTCAAGAGTGTGACTTTAAAATAATACCATTTTCACTTCCCCATTCAGTTTGAGATACAGAAGCCAACTTGAGACTTATAGTTCATTTGTTTTATTACTAAAAACTGCCGCTATACTATGGTATTTGTGGGGAGGAAACAGTAAACCATAGGCCAGATCAGATATGATTGCAACTGTGCATCATCAACTGTGCATCTTTTTTTAGAGTCTCGAGTACTTTGCAAAACAAACCTCATGTATGAAAAGCCAGTAAGAAGTTCTATATTCACCTCTGGTTCCTGATTTATTTCTGTTCATTTCAGCTTACAAACTTGCTTCATACTTGAATAACCTGGTGGATATTTAAGCCTCAATTATACTTAGTTTATCCTAAATCTTTTCATATGAGGTCAAGACTGTAGGAGACTTTTAAAAAGTACCCAGGAATGCTTAAACCCAAAGAATTGAGTCATTGTTGAAAAAGACACTCAGTCTTCCATTAACTGTCATAAATGTTCCACCTGCTCAGGTACTGACTAGCCTACTTTTTGCTGTGTTTTTCATTATGACCATTTGAGA
Organism: Pangasianodon hypophthalmus; assembly: GCF_027358585.1. Lineage (NCBI taxonomy): Eukaryota > Metazoa > Chordata > Actinopteri > Siluriformes > Pangasiidae > Pangasianodon > Pangasianodon hypophthalmus. Next base: position 16,283,910 of record NC_069720.1, read on the forward strand.
GCCTGTTTTATAATAACATTCTGGTTGTATCTGTTATATACATTATTGTCTGTTGCCTCATTTTACATTCTTCTGTTTAGAAAGGGTTTCATAATAAATATACACAGCCTACAGATTTCCTGGTACTATGTGGTTATGAAAGAAATGAGTCAGCATGTTAAAACTAAAGATAAAAGCTCAGCAGTGAACCTGCTCAAATGCTGAGAATAATAATCAAAGAACAATCAATCAAACAAATCAGTCTGAATAAAACTAATAATTCTCCATCTTTCTTAATAGTCATTGGTACTGATTCATTGGTACAGATAATTGTATATGATGTCTATGTATGTGTAGCATTACAATTTCCCTTCACTAGAACTAAGGGGCCCGAACCTGTTCTAGTATTCTAATGCCCCTGTGCACAAAGCAAGCTCAATGAAGACATGGTTTGCCAAGTGTTGGAGTGGAAGTACTCGAGTGGCCTGCACAGAGCTCTGACCTCAACCCCACTGAACACCTTTGGGATGAACTGGAACACCAGATTTGTGCCCAATCTCCTGTGGCTGAATGGACATAAATCCCCCTCCACACTCCAAAATCCTCCTTCCCAGAAGAGTGAAGGCTGTATGGTCAGGCGTCCACATACTTTTGGCCATGTAGTGTAATTTCCACTCGCGTAGTATGAGTGGAAATGTTGCACCAATGGGGGCTCTACAACGTCAATTCCCTGTAGAATGAAATGGTCTATAGAAAGTGTCAATAAGTGGGTTTTGTGGTTAGCTGAATTGTTTAACACAGTATTTAAACTTGTGTTCTTCTGAAGAACAGCTCAGAGTCTCTGTTGCACCATGGCACTCCTCTCACTGTTTCTGCTCACCTCTCTCTTGTGTCACATAGGACACTGTGGTAAGTTTTTTTAAACAAATTTTTTGATGGTGAATAGAATATAGCATGCAAATGGTGAATAGAATATAGCATGCAAGGTCTTTGGATAAATGTAGAATAAAATCTACCCAGGAATTTCTGCTAACTGCTTTGAAGGAACATTTCTGCCTGCTTAATATCTGCTCAATATACATTCATATTTTATGTATGTCATTACATCTAAGAATTGAAAGAATCAGGTTTTCATTAGCAGTATTTTTCTATTGCTTATCACAGCTTACGTCAACATGGGCATAGTGAACGGCTCTGTGGTCAAAGCACATTCCAGACCCTACATGGTTTCTGTCCAAAAAGATGGAAGTCATACTTGCGGGGGCTTCCTCGTGTCAGAGAACTTTGTAATGACGGCTGCACACTGCTGGGAACCGTAAGCTTAGTAATTTGCTGAGTAATGGTTACACACTGAGTCAGTGAAGTATCTCAGAGGGTCCCGTCATCTTTTTATTTGAAATGAAGTGGCTGAGGATTTCTGAGAAAAGGGTCTTCACACTCGTGCAATCACTTTCATAATGACATGTTATGTCATGCAGAAATATTTGATAATTCAGCTAAAATAAATACAATAAATAAGTATAATAAGTATAACAACAATAATAAGTAACTAACTGGGGTTAAATTTATATTTATATTCAGTATGTACTGTTACAGTTCAGAATTATTTAAGCCCACCACAAGCAAGCTTTAATAGCTTATACACACTCAATAGCTTATACACTTTATAGCTTATGATATGCACTCTATAACGTATACACACAGTAGTTTATACATACTTTATATACACAGTTTATAATATACACTTTATAGCTTATAATATACAATTTATAGCATGTAATATAACTTATAACTTATGCACTCAGTAGCTTATACAGTCTATAGGTTATACACTTTATAGCCTTTGATATGCACTCTATAACATATACACTCAATAGCTTATACACACTCTGTAGTTTATAATATACGCATATTGAACCAGAGGCCAAATCAGTTCAGCTGTGTTCATGGGTAGTTTAATACAGGGTTGTCTGTAATAAAATGTCTGCTTTATGATGAAACTCTCTTATTCAGATGGCTATAGATGAATATATACCATCAGGGGATGCAAACTTTTGCACTCAAATGTACATTCATGCAGCAAAGTATAAAATCTCCTCATGCTTGACCCTCATTTACTTATAAAAGTGTTAAATACTGGCAAATAATATGTTGCCCTCTTGTTCTTTCTAACAGAGGGGTGAAGCTGACGGTTGTAGTGGGTGCACATGAACTGAAAAAGAACAAGTCAGCTTTGCGCCATATGGAGGTGAAGCTTTACCACATCCATCCGATGTTTGACTCAGAGAATCTGCTCAATGATATTATGCTGCTGCAGGTAAACCCCCAGGCACAATATGTTTCTCAGTATGATGAAAATGAAAGAGAAATATCATTTATGGAAGGTGTGATCGTTTGTTGTAGCTGGCTGTGGGCTGATATACTTTAAAAGCACAGAGTTTCACAGCATCTGCGGTGTGGTTTAAGGGTGTGTGTTCTCACTGGCTTACACTTTGGCTAAAATTGCCAATAGTTTATCCCTATAATGTTAGAATATTTTAATGATTGCAAGTGCATGTTATAATTTTTATAATATGCACAACAGTACCACATGAGTGTTGAATTTTCCATTTTGATTGGACTGAAGGATTTGATTATTTTTCTATAACAAAAACAAATCATTGATATAGTGAATATTTCTGAAAGGAGGCAGTTCTTTAACATTTATGGAAGGAGTGTCAGCGCTTTGTAACAGTAAGTTTTCTGCCATGGGAAATTGTTCAGGACAGGGATGTTTGCACTTTATAGTTTCTCAGTAACTTGACATGCTGCATTTTCTTTGTCTCATTAATTTCAAAGGAGAGAAAAAAAATAGGCTAGTGAGGGAATGACTATTTATAGCTTCTACGATGTAAGTGATAACAGGAACTAACTTGTCTTGTGAACATTCCACTATATAAAATGTAACTACAAATGCTTAAAATTAAGCCATGTCATTTGTTAATAAATTAAATAATGTTCTGAATGGCAATGGTTGATTAATTTCCTACAGTAGTGCTCCCTGCTGTGTTTCATTCCATAGCTGAAAAATCAAAATCCACTAATAAAGACTTTAATAAAGACACTAATTTTTTTTTTTAATCACAGTTGAAAAAAAGCATCAAAAAGACAGAGAACATCAACTGGATCTCCATACCAAATGAAAAGAATCAGGGCATTAAGGCCAAGCAGGTCTGCAGCATAGCAGGCTGGGGGAAACGATCTGAAAATGGTGGAGGAAGTGATCATCTCCTGGAGGTCAATGTCACTGTCATTGACACAAAGGTCTGCGAGAAATCCTGGGGAAAGCCTTTTCATGTCTCCAGTTTGGTGTGTACTAAAGGTCACGGAGGGTTTTGTCAGGTAAAAAGCCATGTACCTTACACACTTTAAACACAGACATTACACTTATCGCACAGGCTAAATGGAGAGAAATTTATGACATGTGCATCTTGTTACAGGGAGACTCTGGAGGTCCTTTGGTGTGTCAGAACAGAGCCGTCGGTATTGTTTCATTCTACGATTCTAAAAACTGCAAATCACCAAATTTGCCCTATGTCTATACCAAAATTTCAAACTTTGTGCCTTGGATTCATTGTATTTTAGGACGCAAGGAGTGAGCACTTGGTTATTATTTTATATTTGGTGTTTAAGTCCCCCCTCCCCATCCCACCCCCCATTTTTTCATGAAAGAAACTTAAGCCAGCATGTGGGTTTGTATTTATCTCTTGTATATGGGGCAGCTTTCTGTCTATACTCTGCCTACTCTGCCAACCTCACAGGGACTAGATATGTGTTTGCTCTCGAACCAAATAAAATGTGACAGTAAAATAAAGTCATTGTAAAACAGAGGAGCAGCAAAAGAACTTCACAAATCATTTTGTCACTGTGTTGTTACGTATATGTAAGCTTGTCACGATTAAGAATAAATAAACTAACTAAAAATGACTAAATAAAATATGCAAATATTCCTTAAAAAGTCTGGATGTTTTATTTGTCTTTATTTTCCTGCATTTATTTATGTATTTTTTATTTATTTCCTATACTTATTTTTCTATATATATTTTTTTCTATACTTGTTTGTTTGTTTGTTCATATGCTAATGAAGGGTTTGTTTTTACATTTAGGCACAGAAATCAAAACCAGATATGATAAACCAGTAGTTTTTCACCCCACTAGTGGGCAGCTGTGGTACTGCACAGGAGCCGTGGACATTTTAATATCTTTTTTGTTTGTTTGTTTGTTTTGCTGTTTTTTTTTGTTGTTGTTGTTGTTGTTGTTTTTAATGCATTAGGTTAATCTTGGTGTCCACTATTATGGACGTTTATAAATGGGCTATTATTTGAACTCATAAACAAGTAAACTGGTCTCAGATTTCACTACACAATTCCTGACATATTAATAAAAGAAAATATTATATATTATATAGACACAGAGCACTTTATTAGGAGCACCTGTACACCTATTCATTCATGCAGTTATCTAATCAGCCAATTAGATAAAGCAAAAAGCAAACAAAGCAAAAGTCATCTCAAACTGGTTTCATGAACATGACAATGAGTACAGTATTCTTCTGTGGCCTTCCCAGTCACCGGAGCTGAATCCAATAGAACATATTTGGGATGTAGTCGTACGGGAGATTTGCAGCATGAAAGTGCGCCTGAAAAATCTGCAGGAACTGTGTGATGCAATCATGTCAACATGGACCAGAATCTCAAAGGAATATTTCCAACATCATGTGGAATCCATGCCATGAAAAATTGCTTATCTTTAGTGTACAGAGTGTAGCTCAAATGAATAAAAGGAGAGAAGCAATAACAAAATGTTCACCACAGAGGACACAAATGAGTAGGCAGTAGGGCTGAATAGGGCTATTTTCATATTGTATATTGACTTTTCAAAAATAGACAAATCATTATTTGACTAGGTGGCACAGTGGCCCAAGGTTAAATCCAATCTGGTTTGTCTGTGTACAAGTGGGTTTCCTTCCACCTCCAGTAGGGGAACTGGCTATAATAAATCGCCCCTATGTGTGAATGTGTGTGTGTGTGTGTGTGTGTGTGTGGTTACCTGCGATGGACTGGCATTGCATCCTGGGATCCACTTGACCAGGATAAAGCCACTACTGAAAAGGAATGAAGGAATTATCTGAGTAGAATTGATATAAGAATGGTCTAATCTAAGTGGTGTAATGACTGATTCATTTATATGTAGCGCCCCCTACCCTCAACCTTCAATTGAGCGGAGCACCGGGTTCTGGCTGTGTGTCTCTCGACTTAATATTAATATCCCTCCTATTACCCTATCACTTTACTGTAGCACAAATTTAGTGGATTCGGCCTTCCTACAGAATTATTTCTATAACAAATAACAGTTAACAACAGGGGCTTAGGAAACAACAATAACCAAGCAGGGAACAAAGGCAAAAGGGACGGCTTAAATACACAGAACGGGAACAAGACACAGGTGAAAGCAATGAAACCAATTACAACAAAGAAAACTAAGGCTGGGCGACATCTAGTGGGGAAAAAAAAAAACATGACACAACAAAAAAAAAAATGAAAAAGGACCCGAAGACCCGGGCCAGCGTGCATTAAAGTCCCGAATGAGCCCAGGGTCCAGGATGTCCCGGGCCGGGACCCAGGAGCGTTCCTCAGGGCCATAGCCTTCCCAGTCCATGAGATACTGCCGGGAGCCCCGTACTAGCCGGACATCCAGGATTCGGTGGACTGTGTAGGCAGGCTGGCCGTCGATGATGCGCGGAGGGGGTGGTTTACCTGGCACAGAGAATGGAGAGGACAAAACAGGTTACAACAAAGACACATGGAAGGTGGGGTTAATTCTTAGTGACCTAGGGAGAAACAACTTATAAGTGACGGAATTGACTTTCCTGGCAATCCTGAAGGGTCCGATGAACCTCTGGGCCAACTTGCGGGACTCCACCCGCAAGGGAAGGTTCTTGGTGGAGAGCCAGACTCGTTGACCGGGGCGCAGTGTAGGGGCCGGTCTACGCCGTCGGTTCGCCTGCTGTTGGTATTGCTGCGAGGTTCTCAGGAGCTTAAGTCTGGCCTTCCTCCAGGTTTGGCGGCAGCGCTTGACGAGCTGTTGAGCGGAGGGAACAGCCATCTCCACTTCTTGCTCCGGGAACAGTGGAGGAGCATACCCAAACTGGCACTCAAAAGGTGACATGCCTGTGGCTGAGGAGCGGAGAGTGTTGTGCGCGTATTCCATCCACATGATGAAGGTGGACCAGGAGGACGGGTTGTTGGCAGCCATACACCTCAGGGTGGTCTCGAGATCCTGGTTGATCCTCTCAGTTTGACCGTTGGACTCGGGATGGAACCCGGATGATAGGCTCACAGAGGCCCCCAGCGACTCACAGAAGGCCCGCCAGAATCGCGAGGAGAATTGGGGTCCCCGATCAGAGACGATGTCCCGTGGTATGCCAAAGGTGCGGAGGGGTCCACTCCTCCAGTGCTGACTTAACAGCCAGAAGCTCTCGATCACCCACATGGTAGTTTCTCTCAGTCGGGGTAAGACGGTGGGAAAAGAAGGCGCAGGGGTGCAGCTTGCCGTCTTTACCCCTTTGAGACAGCACCGCTCCGACTCCTACTTCAGAGGCATCAACCTCTACGACAAATGGAATCTCTGGATCCAGGAGAACCAGAATGGGAGCCGAGGAGAAGCGGGGCTTGAGTTTGCAGAAGGCCGACTCAGCATCCTGGCTCCAGTGAAAGCCGGCGGAGGTGCCCTTGGTGAGTGCTGATAACGGGGCTGCAACGGAGCTGAAGTTCCTGATAAATTTGCGATAAAAATTGGCGAACCCGAGGAAGCGTTGGACCTCTTTTACTGACGAGGGGGTAGGCCAATCAACGACTGCACTCACCTTTTTTGGGTCCATTTGGATTAGACCGGGCTTGATGACGAATCCCAAGAACTGGACCTGGGTTACGTGGAAATCGCATTTCTCCGGCTTGACATACAGGTGGTTGTCCAGAAGGCGTCTGAGGACTTTGCTGACATGGGTAACATGCTCCTGCAGAGAGCTCGAGAAAATGAGGATGTCATCCAGATACACGAAGACGAATTTGTTGAGTCCCTAAGTACGTCATTGACCAGGGTTTGGAAGACAGCAGGAGCATTGGTGAGGCCAAAAGGCATAACCAGGTATTCATAGTGCCCCGTAGGCGTGTTGAAGGCCGTCTTCCATTCGTCACCCGGTCGGATATGCATCAGGTGGTAAGCATTACGCAAGTCCAGTTTGGTAAAAATCGAGGCCTCTTGAAGGACCTCAAAAGCGGTGGCCATGAGAGGTAGGGGATAGCAGTTGCGCACAGTGATCTTGTTGAGCCCCCTGTAATCGATACACGGCCGCAGGCCCCCGTCCTTCTTTCCGACGAAAAAGAACCCCGCCCCAGCTGGGGAAGTGGAAGGACGGATAATCCCGGCTGCGAGGGACTCTTCAATGTACTCGTTCATGGCGGCCCTTTCAGGAGGGGACAACGAGAAGATGCGACCTCTAGGGGGACTGGAGTCAGGGACGAGGTCTATAGTGCAGTCGTAGGGGCGATGAGGAGGCAATGAGGTGGCTTTCCTCTTACTAAAAACTGTCTTGAGGTGGTGGTACTGCGGGGGAATACGAGACAGATCTATGGTCTCTAGGGACTCGGGAGCAGGGTCAGGGACTCTCTGGCCCAAGCACGCAGTCTGGCACGATGCACCCCAACTGAGAATTGCCCCCGTGGACCAGTCGACGTGTGGGTTGTGCTGGAGGAGCCAGGGGTACCCAAGGATGATGGGAATCTCGGGAGACTCGATGAGGTAAAAACAGATCTCCTCCTGGTGCTGGTGGACGGCCAGCTGAAGGGAGGAGGTAAGATGGGTTATTTCACCAGGGGCTAGCGGCCTACCATCCAACGCCGTCAGTCCTGGGGATCTGGAGTCTCTGGGCTAGGGAAATGTCCATAAAGTTCCCAGCAGCGCCGGAGTCAATTAAGGCCTGCACCGGGTGTTGCTGGTGACTCCAGGCGAGAGTGATGGGAAGGAACAGCCCGGAGTCAGAGGGAGCGGCAGTGCAAGTTACTCCCGTGACAGTCCTGCCTTGCCTGTACGGGACTGGGCGTTTCCCGAGAGCTCGGGGCAAGAGGTACGGAAATGGCCAGACCGACCACAGTATAAGCAGCAATGTTCCCGCATACAACGATTTCGCTCCGCAGGGGAGAGGCGGGCCCTGCCCAATTGCATCAGTTCCGAGGGGTCTTGGGGATCAGAGCGCCCCTGAACTGCGATAGGGCTGGCCGGCTGGGTGGGAGCGTGGGAACGGCTCTGGTCTCTCTCTCCGGCGATTATCCAACCGGACAGCCTCTTCAGTGAGGACCCTCAAGGTCCTGGGCAGGCTCTCTAGTAGCCAGGTCGTCCTTGATAGCCTCGGATAGCCCGTTCAAGAAGCAAACCATGAGGGCTTCGTCGTTCCAGCCACTGCCAGCGCCTATGGTTCGGAACTTGATGGCATATTCAGCAGCACTGTCATTGCCTTGCCAGAGGGTGAGGAGCCTGGTAGAGGCTTGCCGGCCGCTCAGAGGGTGGTCAAACACTCGCTTGAATTCCTCTACAGGCTTGCGCCTTCCAGACAGCCGTTGCCCACGAGAGAGCCTTTCCAGAGAGAAGGGTAATCACATAGGCGATCGTAGCCCGATCAGATGGGAAGGAGGAGGGCTGCAGCTCAAACAGAAGGGAACACTGGGTCAGAAACCCGTCACAAGCACTAGGGTCACCTGAGAAGCGCTGTGGGGGAGGTAACCGAGGTTCAGCCACTGGAATGGGGGCTCGATACTCAGGAAGGGGCACAGAGGCTGCCAGTCAGAGATCTGGCAGATAGCTGCCAAGAGATCTGTTAACAGCTGAGAGTGTTGGGCCATCAGGGTCTCCTGCTGACTCATGCTGGGCCACAGTGGCAAGGAGCTCCTGTCGTGTTTGGCGTTTCTGGGTTCATTGTGGCTTGGTTATTCTATCAGGACCGGGGATCGAACCCGGGTCGCTGGCGTGAGGGACGGACGTTTTACCGTTGAGCCACAGGGAGGCGGTAAACCCACAATGCAAACGCCGAGGTAGTGCACAAGAATATTTATTAAAAGACAAGAAAAATAACACAAGGGCAAAACGGGGAGAAACAAGAAGGTAAAGAATCTCAAAAACGAAGACGAGGCAGGGGAACTGAAAATGGCCAAAAAATGAAAAAGAGAAAAAGGGAAAAAAAGACAAAAACAAGACGATGGCGCTAGGGAAAAAACACAGAAGATATCTAGCTCGAAAGAGGCGACGAGAAAGACAACAGGGGCTTAGGAAACAACAATAACCAACCGGGGAACAAAGGCAAAAGGGATGGCTTAAATACACAGAACGGGAACAAGACACAGGTGAAAGCAATGAAACCAATTACAACAAAGAAAACTAAGGCTGGGCGACATCTAGTGGGGGAAAAAAAAAACATGACACAACAAAAAAAAAAAACTGAAAAAGGACCAAAACTTTGACACACACACTCACACGCTAACCTGTTGCAGGCCTGTAACGTTGCTGGGGAGCGTGGGGGCCTTGAAACAGCAAATGGCCTCTTCACTTGTATGAGCCAAAACAAATCAAACAGATCACCTGAATGTCTTTTGGATAAACTGACATCCGTGAGGTACTTCTATGAAGCGGCAGATCGTCCTGTAGACCCCCTGTCCATCAGCAGAATGGTAGCGCAGTCCGCGCTCACCAGGCCAGCGATACGCCAAGCCTCGTGGGATGCAGAGTGAAGTCCGGTCCAGGAATCCCACTCAATCACGTCCTCAAACTAAACTAAATTCAGTTGACTCTAAATAAGAGTTAAAAAAAACTCTCTCGCTCTCAGTCACGATAACTGACGTAGCTTTTCGCTGCGCATAGGAGTAAATTCAAAAAAACAAATAGAAATTTAAACTCTTGTACAGAGTATAAACACAAACCAAATGAACAGACGGGGTTACAACACTTGTCACACCCAAACTCTCCCTTTAACACACTTTGCCAGCGGTTATATCCTCCATTTTTTTAGGCTCAAACTCACAGAAAAATCTCTCTTTTCCGATCGGCAATTCTCTCTCTCCTCTCTCCTCTTAATCCAATCAGCATTCTTATTACACTCACAAGGGCGGGAACACATCAAAAAATATCCAATCACAAATTAAATAACAAACATGCTAGGCAAATACACGTTTTGTACAAGTGTATCACTAACAAACCTCATAGTTTGCCATAACTCTTAAAGAAGAAGTACACCAGTGCATCAATAGAATACACAGACACTGTTATGGAATGCTCTGAATCATAAAACCTTACAAATACCCCCATTACATCGGAATAAGTGTAATTGTGCTTACCTAATAACCCTAGCTGGGCTACACTCTCCCCCTTCTTAATGACTCATGTCCCCATGAGACCAGCCCCCTACACCGTTATCATGGCTTGGGTTTTGGAGTTTGTACTCAAGCTAGAACATTGGGAACACTGGGCCACAGGATGGCACCACCATGTTTTACAAACATGCTTCACTCTTGGAGAATCTTCTATTTGTACCACCATACCCCTATATACAAGAGTTAAGGGCCTCGCCGTGGATTTCCCCAGCTCGTCATAACTCAGTTTTTTCACTGGTTTTACCTCTCTCTTTGGACGAGGTTCAAATCTTTCTGCTTTGGATTCTCGTGAACCACTCATGCCTTGACTGTCTCTCCCTTCTATTTCCAGCTCCTCTACCTGATTAGGAGTTGGCGAAGAGATGCTGTCTGCTTCACACTCAGGTAGATCTCCCATCACTTCCATTTGATTAGACACTCTTTCATGGCTTTTATAGATCTCTACATTCTCTGTAGCTAGTGATGGGGTTAGAATCTGCCTGAATGGTCTCCTCTGGTGAACTGGAAAGTAGTCACACAGGCTACTTTCACCACTATCAGGGGCTTGATCTACTGACTCTCTACGATCTTGTGTAGATTGCTCTCTTGTTGCTCTCTCCACAGCTCGTGCCCTGGTTACCACTGGACGCTGGATATTTCTCCCCTCGTCAGGTAAGTGCATCCTCACTCTATCTCCAATAGGTAACAAATGGTCTCGATGCAACGTCCTGACACCTCCTGTGCCAGTCTCTGGTTTTATCCTATATACAGGTAAATTCGGCAGCTTCTCCATGACAAGGAAAGGTAAGGAGTTCCAACGATCCTGTAACTTTTGTTTTCCTGTAATAGCTAGGTTCTTAATAAGCACACAATCTCCTTTCTCCAACACCTGATGTTTCACTCTGCGGTCATACAGTCTCTTATTCCGTTGCTGTACCCTCAGAGAACACTCTGATGCTAGCTGATAGGCATGCTGCAGCTCTTTTTTCAGCCTCTCGACGTACTGTTGATGTTTCAACTCGCCCTCACCATCCCCCGACGTCCCAAAGCACACGTCCACTGGAAGACGAGCCTCTCTGCCGAACAACAGGTAATAAGGTGAATAACCCGTAGCTTAATTTTTGTACAGTTGTACGCATGTACCAACTGACTAATGCTTTGGCTCAACCTGTTCTTCTGGGCAGGATTCAGAGTACCCAGCATGGACAGAAGGATCCGATTGAAACGCTCCCGCTGGGGGTCTCCTCGAGGGTGATATGGCGATGTCCGGGATTTGCGGATTCCCAGAGTTCCAAGGAGTTCTTCGATTAGCCTACTTTCAAAATCACGCCCCTGGTCGGAGTGGATGCGTGCTGGCAAACCATAGTGTACGAAAAACTTTTCAGCTAGGATCTTGGCTACTGTTACTTCTTTCTGATCCCTCGCAGGATATGCCTGAGCATAGCGCGTAAAATGATCTGTGATGACCAGAACGTTGGCGATCCCCTTCAAATCAGGTTCAATGGACAGGAAATCAATGCAAATCAAATCCAGTGGGCCACTGCTCGTGATGTGATTCAAGTAAGCAGATCGTTGTGGCAAAGTCTTCCTAGCAATGCATCGTCCACATTCTTTCACATACTGCTCTACATCTTTGTTCATGCCTGGCCAGTAGAAACGATCTTTGCAGAGTTCTGTGGTCCTTTCTATTCCCAGGTGACCTGATTCATCGTGCAGAGAATGCAGCACCTGTGCCTGGTACTTTTCTGGCAAGACTAGTTGCTGCCTATACTTTCCACAGGGACTTTTCGTAATTCGGTACAAAAGGTTGTGGCGAATCTCCAACTTTGCACCCTGTTGCCGCAAAAGAGTCTCAGTGGGGTTAGACCTCTTTGTAGTTGTAAGTGTATGTCCTTTCTCCACTTCTTGTTTCACCGGACCTATAGTGGGGTCTTGCTCTTGTGCTTGCCTCAATTCAGAGTTGGACATTTCCATTGTCCCATTTCCAACTGTATAGGACAAACATACACGGAGGGAATGGTTTCGGAAGTAGCACCCAGCTGATCCACCAGCCTGCTGCTGAACTCCTCGGAGTGGCGAGTATCAGCCAGCTGACAGATGGCCCTTACCCCCGCTCTTGGTAGGTCTACCCATTCTTGTGACAGGTCAGTGGGATAGCGTGACAGTAGGTCTGCATCAATGTTATGACGCCCTGGCTTGTACTGAAGGCTAAAATCATAAGTGGCTAAAGCAGCCAGCCACCGATGTCCAGTAGCACTAAGCTTAGCACTCGACAGGACATAGGTGAGGGGGTTGTTATCGGTTCTAACGGTGAACTTTGCTCTGTACAAATAATCGTGGAATTTATCCACAATGGCCCACTTGAGTGCCAGAAATTCCAACTGATGAGTTGGATAGTGTCGTTCAGTAGCACTCAATTTTCGGCTGGCATATGCGACAGGTCGCAGTCCATCCGGGTGTTCCTGATTCAACACGGCGCCTAACCCACTCAGGCTCGCGTCAACATGTAGAACATAGGGTTTAGCTGGATCTGCATAGGCCAAAACCGGAGCATGCGTAAGGCAATAGATAATGTTATGAAAAGCCTCAGTGCACCGTTTGTCCCACCGCTCACCAAATGGCTCTGACTCACAATAGTACTTGCCTTTCTGTACTGCTTTATTTTGACTTTTGACCGGAGGATAGCCTTTGGTCAAGTCAGTCAGGGGTCTCACGATGGCAGAGTAGTTCTTAATAAACCGGCGATAGAAGCCACAAAACCCTAAAAAGGATCTCAGTGACTTCAAATCATGCGGCATAGTCCAATGAGACACAGCCTTCACCTTCTCAGGATCAGGAGCTACCCCGTCAGCAGATACGATGTGCCCCACATATTTGACTTGGGGTTGGCAAAACTGGCACTTGTCTATTGAAACTTTGAGCCCATATTCCTCCAGCCGATCCAGCACTTTCAGCAGCCTTTCCTCATGCTCTTCTAGCGTATGCCCGAAGACAATGAGGTCATCCAGATATACAATCACCTGGAGAAGATGCATATCTCCAACCGCTCTCTCCATTAGCCGCTGAAACGTGGCTGGAGCCCCAGTGATCCCCTGTGGCATGCGTTCCATCTGGTAAAAACCCAGAGGACAGATGAACGCTGTTTTTTCCTTGTCCTCATCGGCCATCTCAATCTGATAATAGCCACTGCGCAAGTCCAATACAGAGAACCACTGGCTTCCAGACAGACAGTCCAAAGCGTCATCCATCCTGGGAGTGGTGTACTGGTCAGGAATTGTTCTGGCATTCAGCGTCCGGTAGTCTATGCACATCCGAATTGCCCCATTTTTCTTCCATGCAATAACTATTGGTGAGGCATAAGGGCTCCTGGACTCTGTTATGATGCCTGCAGCCAATAGTTCTTTTATGTGACATCGCACATCATCAATGTCGGCGGGTGCAATCCGTCTGGAGCGTTCCCTAAATGGTCGATGATCACTCAGTCTGATATTATGTTTCACCCCTTTGGCTCGTCCCACATCCCACTCATCGAGGGAAAACACATTTCCACGCTCTGCTAATTTCTCACTAAGTCTTTTCTTCCATTCAGCAGGAACAGGAGAGGCACCAAACTTGAAAACTTCGGGATCTAATCTTTTCGGAACAGCTGGAGCATCTTGTGTAACTATAACTGTGTCTGTAGAAAAGACTTTAGCAATTACTGTGTGAGATGGGATGCTGATGTCTTTAAAAGTCTCATTGCAGACCAGAACTCTGAAGTGGTTCACATCAATAGCAGAGGACGACAGAACAGTCGGAGGGATAAACAGGCCCGCTGGAAGTTGACATTCCACTGGAGCTTTTACAAGAAAAATTTCTTTTCTCAGCGGCTTCTCACACTCCACTTTGCACACTGCATACTTTTCGCCTTTGGGAGGGATAGTCAGCATTCTTATTACACTCACAAGGGCGGGAACACATCAAAAAATATCCAACCACAAATTAAATAACAAACATGCTAGGCAAATACACGTTTTGTACAAGTGTATCACTAACAAACTTCATAGTTTGCCATAACTCTTAAAGGAGAAGTACACCAGTGCATCAATAGAATACACAGACACTGTTATGGAATGCTCTGAATCATAAAACCTTACAAATACCCCCATTACATCGGAATAAGTGTAATCGTGCTTACCTAATAACCCTAGCTGGGCTACATATACATGGAAAGTTTTCGAGTGTTGTGTGAAGAGCTGTGCAGCCCTGATCGGTGTTAGCATTTATGAAGTTTGCTTGTGTTGATTTGTTGTTTTCTGTTACTAATGTCCTGTGTCAGTTACTGTCTACAACTGTAATTGCATTTTTAATGGTTGCAGTTGGCTCTGTGCTAGTGACTGAAATGTTATGAGATTAAATCCTAGCACTGTTGGGCCTTTGAACCCTTAACCCACAAATGCTTGCTTGCATATGTTGGTCTGGAAAAATGTTTCTACCAAATAAATAAATATGTTTGGGTTAGCTTGAAAAGTAAACTTTTTAACTTTCACTATTTTTTTATTCCCTAAATCCAGTCTGCCATTTCCCCAACTAGAAGCCATTTCCATCAGTTAGCCTCTTCTGATTAATTTAAAGTAAAATGATCCCACTGATGTGGGAATATTAATATATAAATGCATTAATGAATACATTTTCATTTTTTTCAGGCTAAGCATGCAAGGCCCTTTCACCCTTTTCTGTCTGTCACAGACCACCACAAGACTTCTCCAGCCACGTCATCAGAAGCTTTGCGTTGGAAACATGTGGTTGGCTTTGCACTGCAGGGTCTTTTTTTTTAGGTTGGTGGTCTAGGGTCAGAATGTCTCAGCAAAGATGTGCTGTTTACCGTAAACCTTTTCTTTCTTACAACAGGAAAATGGTGTGTGGTGAGAAATCCTTACTCAGCAAGTCGTGGTAAAGGGTCTACAGATCAGCAATAAGCATTCTTATACAATCTCATTATTGATAATTACACAATGATAATGTATATTATAACACATGTAGGAAGTAAAAAGACTTCACACTAATGGTTATTAGTTCTGTGCACACAGATTCAGTTAATTTCTCCAGAGGCCTCTTTCAAGAAGCTCCTGTTCTGAGATAATGACACAGTAGTTAATATGTTTTTATATTTAACCCTTAAAGTTGTAGTTCATTTTCCAGTGAAACCACTTGCAAAAGCTATGTACTTTTTAGACTAAGAACTATCACGCTAATGGGTCTTAGGACTTTATGCGAATACATGCAACCATTTAATGAACAGACAGTACCTTGCATAAGTATTCACATCCCCCCACATTTTGTTTGTTACAACCTGGAATAGAAATGTACTACACAAAACAGCCCATAATAATAGCTTGCAAAAAATAATTTACAGATAAAACAATGTGAAAGTTGTTATTGCATAACCATTAAAACTCGTTGCTGTGAAACCCATAAAAAAGTCAAAAGTTAAAGCAGACAAGTTAAAGCAGACAAGTGTACATGCTCTGCTTGAGTTGCTACTCTTGAAAAGAATTGAACCTTTTAGAGTCAAGGAGGAAAGAGTAATTTTAAACTATAAAAATCTACATAGAATAATAAATTGTCTCATGTTTTATGGTATTTGTGTTATTTGATGCCCAAGTAGGTGGCATATGCCACAGCAGGTAGCATTGCTGCCTCACAGCTCCAGGAACAGGTTTGATCCTGAGCTTGGGTTACTGTCTCTTATGTGGGTTTCCTCTGGGTTCTCGGGTTTCCTACCACCTCCCAAAAAAAAAATGCTGGTAGGTGAACTGGTTATGCTTAATTTGCACCTAGGTGTGAAAGTGTGTATGCATGTTGCCTGCAGTGGACTGGCATTCCATCCAGTACGTATTCCTACCTTATGCTCAGTATTACTGGGATAGGTTCCAGATCCACCACAACGCTGAACAGGATAAAGTGGTTGGCAAAGATGAACGAATGAATAATGCCCAAGAAACTAAACTATAAAACTGACCTTTTTAACATTTTTTAATTCAAACCCGGAGATATGAATATGCATGGATATATGAGTTGTCAGTTTATTAGGAATACCACATGGCCCTGTGTGTGTGTGGGTGGATGTTTGGGATTGGTCCAAGTGTATCAGTCACAGAAGTGTTGATGGGTTTTTTAAGCATTGTGCACATACTGCACTGTTGGTCTCCTTGACTGTGTTTTCTTTCCATGCACACATCATTGCCCACCCATTGTCCACCCATGTTCATCATCAGTCACCCTTCATCTGTGTCATGGATAGATCTGGTTGGGGCAGACTATGCTTAACCCAGCACTGACAATGGAGTGTGTAAAAAAATTTAAACAAACCCCCTATGCTGAAATCAGTACTGAGAAAATCTCTATTTTTCAAGTGAACCAAAAGAAAAAATAGTACTGTAGTATCCTAAGAAGCAACTTGTAGCAAATTTGACCCAAATAAGTTAAATGGGGTGAAAAGTACCATCAAAAAACAGGTCATGCAATGTGTATGAGTAATAAGTAAGAGGCGACAGTGTGTTTGTGGCAGGATGAACACTGCTGCTTGCTGCTGCTTGCTGCAGCATTCAGTGTTGTGACCTTTAACAATTGTCACAGTGTGGGCTCAGTCTAAGAATAAAAACTGCTGCATTTATCCACTTAATATGCTAAGCATTCTATATTGTGTACTGTGCATCTTATACTGAACTTTGCACAAATTGTAAATATGATCCTATGCATCCTATATCTGTAAAATACTGCAGATCTTCTAACCCAATATCTGTACTAACTCCTTTTACTCTTCTACATTTTTGATTGCTATAATGTATATGTGCATACAGTGAAGCTTGCTCAAGCAATAAAATATTTTCTGATTTTACCTGTAACGTATGAAGAGGAAATCATCCATGGCAAAAAAAAAAAAAAAAAAAAAAAAAAAAAAAAGATGAACTCACAGCAGTACATGTAACAGGGATAATGCTGCCTTGTGCACAAGGCTATAGCTATGGAGCAGCAGCTCTAGAAATAAAATCATATTTTTTTTGTAAATTTTGGGACAATCTGTATAGAAATGAGATAGAAATATGGCTCAATTTTCGAGTTAAGTAAGGCAATGTGGAGCATTGAGCATTGTGGATAGGCAATTGCTGCTAGCAATTCTAATCCTTCTTGTTACTAATTTGTATGTCTGAAATACCCATTAAAATATACTTCAAACAGGAGAGACGCTGTTGAACTACAGGCGCCCGAATGAGGCTGGTCAGCATTTAGCTTATCTTTGTGCCCGTGCCTGTGGTTAGATTAGTTACTGTTTGCGCTGTGTATAGTTTTCTTTGGTAGGTTAGTTCCCTAGCCTTGTCTAGCTGTGGCCTAGCCTTTGTGTCCTGTTTTTTTTTTTTTTGTCTTTTTCCCTGTGCTTTGCTTCCATTAAAGAAGTTCTGCATTTTTCATCTGTCTCCCTGGACTCTCCATTATATTATATTCTATTATATTCTATTATATTCTATTATATTCTATTATATTATGTTATATTATATTATATTATATTATATTATATTATATTATATTATATTATATTATATTACATTATATTATATTATATTATATTATATTATATTATATTATATTGCTTTAACAAATCTATGTAGCACACCTAAAATCTACATCAAAAAATGTGCTAGCTAATGTTCAATAGCTGGACATTGTTCTTACAGAACTCTAATTCTAGAAGCCAAATTCTAGCTAGTTTTAAATGTTGCAAACTTACAGAGATTGAATCATGTATTCAGGCAAAACATGTAGTAGATTTAATACAAAAATCATCTTCTAACAGTTTTAGATAAGTAATAAAAGTTACTTTTCACATGAAAACATGACATTAATTAATTTCATCAGTTAAAAAATGTTTACTTTTTACTTTTCAATATTGAGTATATTTTAAAAGTAGCTTTTTTAAAATTGACTTGAGTACATTTTTGGCTGGATACTTCCAGACATTGATACATTATCTATATATTCACTTAAGTATAATTTCTCAGTATTTTGTCAGGGCATTTGCTTAATGCTGTGAATGTAAAATGTAAATTACTCTGTTCCATGTCCGATCAGAACCCTGGTTTTTGCACATGTGTAACAAATTTGGCAGCGCTCTGCCCAGAAATCCCAGCAGACCCAGGGCAGTTTTTTCAGTGAAACTATTTATTAAACACTTGTGCTTCTTGAGGTGTACAGGAAGACCGGAGTCATTTTAAATAAAACAAAACAAAAATGCATAGTTTTCCATCACATACTTGCAACTTAACTCGGACCACACGAAGACACCACCGCAACACTCTGGACAGTATACATTTGAAAATAAGGATCAGATGCGCCACATCAGCCTTGGTGCAAACCTGTGCTGACTAAAACAAGCTGTTTCAGAAACAATTTATTTCCTTCTGCCATCAGAGAACTTAAGTCTTAACTGTTCTTCAGAGGCTGCTGCAAACCCCTGGTTCTTTCAGTCTGAACTGCCACCTTTTGTCATTCTCAATTACAATACACAGAGGCATAAATTCAAACCAAATGTTAAGGAGCAAGTAATAAAGGTTTTATCTCAGTTAAACCAATATAGAATATTGTAACACTATTACACTCAACCTACCAATATGATTAACTATACAGTGCACATGCTTGAATGAATTTATAGTTGAATTTATAGTTTCATCAATGCTTGGTCAGATTTTTGGGGTAATTTAAGTGACAGTTCACATTTGGCAAGTCATATTCACATAATTTAACAGCACTTGACTCTAAGCAAAGTGGGCTGAACACTGTTTCCTAATAAAGAAAACCACAATCATCAAGTCATGAACTGCAACTATATAAGAGGAGTGACTCTTTGACTGTGTATATTTATGGCACAATGAAGGTCTTGCACATACTGCTGATTGCTGCAGCTTGCAGCATCCTCACTTTTAATGGTAAGCACTCATTTCTGAATAATAATAAAACATACTGCACAGATTCTAGCACAAACTAATGTAACTGGACATTATTTTTTCCATATAATGAGTTCTTTGTATGTTGTGTACTTTGTATATTTTTATACTTGCACTAATTGCACTAAAATGCACTAATTGTGATTTAATTTACATTTAATTATTAAATTTAAATTAAATAATTTAAATTTAATTTACTTTCTTAATCTACTCCTCTTCACTTTTGTTTCATTGGGTGTGAATGTGAGTAAATATGTAGTCAAACTGAATCTTACTAGACTAATCAAACTTTTCTCAGCCACAAATGGAGAGGAAATCATTAATGGCAAGAAAGCAGAGAAGAAATCAATGCAGTACATGGTATCCGTGCAGAGGAACAACAAGCACTCATGTGGAGGATTCCTGATAAACCCCAGATACGTGCTCACCGCTGCCCACTGTGAGAAAAAGTAGGCTACACATTAATAAGCAGAATTGTGTGGATTTATTTGTTTCAATGTGTCACGATATCTAACTTGTTCTAAAATACACAGTGACCTTAGTGTGGTTCTCGGGACTCACAACATCGATCCGGAAAGGAATGATCTGAGAAGATATGCTGTGGAAAGCAAGTACAAACACCCATCATACAAGAGTGTCCAGTCTGGGTTTGACATCATGCTCCTGAAGGTACAGAATCATTTAATCTATATTCACTTAGAACTCATAGATTGGCCTATATTCATTATAACTCTAGATAACTATCATTATACTGCAAGCTCTGTTGTATTTTAATCCTTACATATAACATGCATTCTGTTCAAAAACAAGCTTTCAGAGAAAGTCAAGCTGAAAAAATATAAGATCATCAAAATCTCAAGCAAGGGCAAACCAGTAAAGCCCAATACCAAGTGCCAGGTTGCAGGATGGGGAAAAACTGAAACCCAGAAAATGGTGAATGACCTCCTGGTGGCTGATGTGTCAACTATAAATATCACAGACTGTAAGAAGCAGTGGGATGAAGTGAAAGTGCCTCTCCCAGCTAGTGTCCTGTGTGCAGGAGGCTACAGAACCAAAAGTGGAGCGTGCCAGGTACGATAACAGAGGTATGTTTGCCTCATATTTTTCTTGAACAATGAGAAGGCTGGAAATTTTTTTTGTGCTGTTTGTCCTGTTTTTCAGGGTGATTCTGGTGGGCCTCTGGTGTGCAGTGGTCTTGCAGTGGGCATAGTGTCCTTCAATTATAAAAACAACTGTAACTATCCAAACATGCCTAATGTGTACACAGAGATTTCAGCATATGCAGACTGGATTAAGAAAGTGATGAAGGGAGATGCTTGAAGTGTATTTTTTTATGTGTTTAAGATCATGTGATTGCATAAAATTTGTAATCCTTTAATTATAGTCTGATGCTTCTTCTGTGTTAATGTTGTCTGAAAAAGCTCAAATTCTCACAAAGGTAGGGACACAGTGCTGTTGTAATGAGCTAACAGCCTGATGAAACAGACATTTGACACCCAGACTGTTCAGCAGAAACCACAAAAAAGTTACACCACATCCTTTAAACAGCTTTCAGGAGTAGGGTGAAATTAGTTATTTAATATAAACTTTCACTTTTGTATATAAACAGAACAACTGTTATGACATGTTATCTTGTATCACTATCGGCTTAAACAACCACATTCTGCTTTCTTGAAGAGAAATAAATGTAAATGTGTGAAATTTGCCATTTGTCCTCACAGCGCTGCAAAAGTTCTATAAGTGAACACACACATACACACGTTGTGGACGTGATGGGCTTTGCATGAGCTCTGGTAATGTGCACATCTGATACTACCGTTCACACAATTTCATGCATTCATAAAGCACATGATAACTGTATAATAAAAAATAGATATAACAATAAAGAAGTACAAATTAAATTAAAAAAAATGTAAAAAAATACACAAGGATAAAATAAAAGATAAAATGAAAATATAAGCAGATATAAAATGAGCACAAATATATCTGTGTGTTACTGAGACATTCAGTAAGGTACTCGGTTACTAAGCCATTTAAATTTAAAACCCAAGTAAAACAATTTTAAAATCTATCCTGGAAGATACTAGTAGCATGTTCAGTATCGACCCAAAGCACAAATCCAAGTCAACAATGTCAAATATTGGATTCGGATGCAAGTGCAAATGATTTACTGAAGGAAACACAAAAGAAACAAATAAAACAGAAAGAAGAATCATGAAAGTGTCCGAATATGAGCATGTCTGAAAACGTGATACACAATGGAATGGCTTCAGAAGAAGATCAGAAGAATGGCCCAGTCAGAGCCCAGATCTGAATCTTACCGAAAATGACTTGAAGAGGGCTGTGCACAGGAGATCCCCCTGCAATTTGATAGATCTGGAGCATTTTTGCAAGGAAGAGTGGAATTAAATTGTCAAATCAATGCTAAGTAGATTATTACCACAAGTGCTGTATTACAAACAAAAGGTGCTTTAGCAAAGTATTAGTTAAGGGATGGGCACAAAAGTTTTTTTCCCTTATTTTTCACTTGAATTTTGTTGGTTGCTAGATCACATTTAAAGTGGGAAAGGTTTTTCTTTATTTATCTTGCTTTAATTAATTAATTTATTTATTTATTTTACAGCAATAGAACCTTTAACTTTATCAGTGGTGTGTAGACTTTTAATATGTGTGGAAGTCAGAACAGGGGTAAAAACGTGAAGCCAAAATGTCTCTGAAGCCCTCTAGTGGCTGGCTGGAGTACAATTTTTTGGCCCACCGTAGGAATGGAGAATGAGCCAAATTTACATTTCAAGTTACTACATCTCCACTAATTAATTTCAGAAACAGTGAATAAAAACAGCAATGAAAAACAACCAATGTGGGTGGGCAAGAGGTGGAATCCATAGACCCAACCTGGCTTGTGTCAACAGGTCAGGCTGCTGGTGGTGTTGTAATGGTGTGGGCAACGATTCCTTGGCAAATATTGGAATCGTAAATATGAATCAAGCATTGTTTGAATGCCATGAACGGGACAGCATGTACATCAATGGCCTCTCCAGTCATCAGATCTAAATACAGTAGAGTACCTTTGGGATGTGGTACAGTGGGATATTCACAGCATCAAAGTGCAGCTGATAAATGTGCAGTGATTATATGATACAATCCTGTCAACACTGACCACAAATCCTTGGTCAACACCAAAGAATTGAGGCTGTTCTGAGAGCAAAGGGGTCCTACCCAGTATTCATACTCATAGCGGTCATGAAATCAAGGGAGTCAGATGCAAGAACAGTGTGTCTTTAATAATGAACAACTAAAAAACAAACAAAAGGCAAAAAAAAAAACTAGAAAAAACTAAAACAAAAATTAGACTACAGCAAGACAGGGCAAAAGGAAATATAACATGAAAACAAAAGCTACTCACAGTGCAAATACAACATACCAGTGACTATACAACATATAATGCTTGGCCACTAAGGAGGAAAACACAGAACTTAAATAGGGTAACTATTCAGAGGAACACAAAACAGGAAGGACATGGGGAAGACAACACAGGAAGAAATTCAAAAATTGTGAGTAAGGGTGATCTCTGGTGGTCTGGGGGAAATTTTCCATAGTGAACATGACAGTAGCTTCCATTTCTGGGGTTTTTTCAAACTTTTCCATGGAGACAAATTATACTATATGGCCAAAGGTTTGTGGACACCTGATCATCACAAACATATGTGCCTTTTAAACACCCCATTCCACATTTAGTCCCCCTTCGCTGTTATAATAACCTCCACTCTTCTGCGAAGGCTTACACTAGAATTTGGAACATGGCTTTGAGGATTTGCCCATTCACCATTAGCATTAGTGAGGTCAGGCATGTACTGATGTTGGGTGAGGAGGCCTGGGGTGCAGTCAGTGTTTGAATTTATCCCAAAGGTGTTCAGTGAGGTTGAGGTCAGGGATCTGTGCAAGCCACTTGAGTTCTTCCACTCCAACCTTGGCAAACCATGTCTACATAGACCTGGCTTTGTGCATAGGGGATTGTCATGCTGTAGTGTACTTGCGTGTGTGTACTAGTGCTGAGGGGTCAGAAGTCAATTTAAAAATGTAATTTTCATATGTGCACAACCTCTTCAATAGACTTTTTTCATAATTCACCAGAACAAGAATGACCACAATCCATTGCTCCTCACAAGATGGCTTCAGATGGAGAGACAGAAAAAGCTATAGGGTGGGTAACATTATAACAGGTAACATACAAATATAAATGTATTAGGGAAAAAAGAAAAAACTTATAATAACCTGGTTGCATAAGTGTGCATAGTACTTGCATTTTTTGCTTGTAATACAGAAGTCAGTCTTTTGGGTAAGAGTCTACCAACTTAGCACATCTTGATTTGGCAATTTTATTCCACTCTTCTTTGCAAAAATGCTACAGATCTATCAAGTTGTGAGGGGATATCCTGTGCACAACCCTCTTCAAGCCTTTCCACATATTTTTGATAGGATTTACATCTGGGCTTGGACTATTCCTATATGTTGAGCTTCACCATGTTTCACTGTGGGTATGGTGTTCTTTGGGTGATTAGCTGTCTTGTTTTTGCGCCACTTGACTTGACCTTTCTCCACTTGTTGATGATGGCTTTCATGTTCCATGAAAGAGGTGCATCTAATGCATGGTGCATCTAATGTTTCAGAGATTCTTTTCTACCCCTATCCTGATTGATACTTTTGTACAGGGAGATCCCATACATGCTTTGTAAGCTCTTTGCAGACAGGAAGATGAAACATGAAAGATCCAAGAACATGTCAAGAAAATAATACAGAAACAGCTTATCTTTTTGGGGGGTTTAATCAGAATCACTTGACTGATGTAAAGCGTATGATAATTACTTTTTGAACACGAGTTTGAATGTAACTGGTTAATTCTGACTACAGTTACATGCTCCAACTACTTGAATTTTGTTGGATGTTATATATCACATAAAGGTGGAACAACAAGGGTGTGTAGACTTTTTACAACCACTGTATTTCTGTTCTGTGATAATAAAATAAACAGTTGGGAATCAGGTACACCTATTTATTATGTGTTTGGGTTGTCCGTCTGTCCAAGATTGATACTTCAAGAATAAAGCCACTTGACTTGACTTGACCTTTGAAAGCAATACATTTTTAAACCTAATCTCCATCCAGCTCCATCCAGTGTAGATACTGAGACCAAAGCAATAATCAGAAGTTAGTTGCCTGTCTGAAGTAACTTCTAACCATACAGGACAGACTGCTGATATAATCTGGCCTTACTCATAAGTAAACTTTTGTTTTGAGTGATACTGCACCTGCCAGGCTGAACATGCAATTTTATCTGCATAATAAGGAATTAACAAAACAAAGAAGGCTTTCATAAAAATATAAATCGCATTCTTAGTGCGTGAATGTATGTGTGTGCATGTGTGTATGCATGGTGCCCTGCAATGGACCAGTGTCTGTATTTCCGAAGAAACAGTACAGTACAGAAAATTATCTTCAAGTCTCTCTGCCGATTAAAACCTGTGAGTTCTAACTATAGTAAGTAATAACGATTATGAATACAATTATAAGACACGTGAAAGACGTGATCTGCAATGCATCTTGTGTCTGAGAAGTTGAACAAGATAAGAAATCAGCTAATACACTGAGGTTTTCCTTGATAAGATAACAGTGTCTGAGGTTTTGTTTCTAGCTTTATGCATGCCAGTGCAGCACATTATGTTCTTTAAACCTATTTGAAAATAACAGGATATATTTACGATTGCCTTAATACATTTCTGAAATGAAATAAACCACTGACAATCAGGTACACCTCTTTCTTTCTTTTCTTTCTTTCTTTCTTCACTTATTTTACCCCATTTTCACTTCAGTTTTGTCATTTGCCAATTCTTACCCACTAGCTATAACCTAGCATACAACAGCTACCAACCAGGGAGGATGATGGTTAGCATGTGCTTCTCACCTATAATAGAAGTCTGAGGGTAGTTTTTGTCAGACCGTTTGATGACAGTGAATCACACTTAGTATGTCAAGATTAATCCAGTTTCACAGGTTGTCTCTGTCAATGTCAACTGTTTCTAACAGCCAAGGAGGCATAGAGTAGCAAACAATAACATTAAAGTTTATGCAGAGTTTACAAGTTTGAATTCCAGTGATGCCATAGCCAGCCATGGAAGGGACACCAACAGAGCAAAACTATCCATGCTCACAGGGAGGGAGGAATGGTATACGTTCTATCATAGTGACACTAGCAGGTCATGGGTGTCTGAGATCATGCATGTGGAAGAGGGGAGGAATAGCACTGTGTGTTACGCTGTCCTGTGCTGCAACATGAGCAGCAGTTCGAAAAGATGTGGTTGGCTGGCTTCAGGTGTCACAGAGGAAGAAAAGTGAAATCCAGAGCAAGGGCAAACTGGTTGCAGGATGGGGAGACACTGAATCGGAGAGGAGGGTCAATGATTTTCTGGTGTCTGATGTGTTAGAAATTTGCCAGTCTACCTTCAGGAGTGGGCTACAGTGAAAGTTCAACTCTATTTGTGTGTATGCTGAAGCTATGTGACTAAAACTAGAGTTTGTAAGGCAAACATGTCTCAGTATTCCTCTTCATTGTCAACCTGGCCACTGACACCTCAGCCTGTGCATACATCCTGTTGTAGTTTTTGCAAGCTGAGGAAAGCCTAATGTTGCTGTTCCTGCAGGTTTACTGGTGACTACGTGGGCAAGAGCAATCACTAAATCAGCCAAATTGTCCTTAGCCCTCATCGTCCTTGACCTTTTTAGCTACCATCAACACAGTCAATCATAAGACTCTCCTATGCCTCCTTGAATCATAAAACTTGAATCATGCCCTCACTACTACAATATAATCAAGAATAAGATGTGTATAAAGGTACTCCTTAGTAGTTGCTTTATGCTTTGGGGCAACAGTGTGAAATTTATTTAATTTGGTGTCTTTTGTCATCAGTTATAAGATTACATCACATGCAGTATATTGCCTGAGGCACAAATTCACACCAGACATTAAGGAACCAGTGAAAAATGTTTTATCCCAATTAAACATAAATAGCATATTATTTGAATATTTATTTGAATTTGAATATATTTGGATATAGGATTTCATAAATGCTCGGCACATCACTCTAAGCAAAGGGGCAGAGGCGTGAACAATACTGACTAACAAAGACAACCACAATCAGAAAGTAATGAAATGCAACTATAAATATAAGAGGTGTGAGTCTTTGACTCAGTGTGTGTCGGTGGCATGATGAAGGTGTTGCACGTACTGCTGCTTGCTGCAACTTTCAGCATCCTCACTTTTAATGGTAAGCACTCATTTCCGAATAATAATGAAGAATACTGCACAGATTCTAGCACATACTAATGTAACTGCACATTACTTTTTTCCATATGATGAGTTCTTTGTATGTTGTGTACTTTGTATATTCTTATACTTAAAATGCACTAATTGTGTTTTAATGTCTACATTCTTAATCTACTCCTCTTCACTTTTGTTTCATTGGGTGTGAATGTGAGTAAATATGTAGTCAAACTGAATCTTACTAGACTAATCAAACTTTTCTCAGCCACAAATGGAGAGGAAATCATTAATGGCAAGAAAGCAGAGAAGAAATCAATGCAGTACATGGTATCCGTGCAGAGGAACAACAAGCACTCATGTGGAGGATTCCTGATAAACCCCAGATACGTGCTCACCGCTGCCCACTGTGAGAAAAAGTAGGCTACACATTAATAAGCAGAATTGTGTGGATTTATTTGTTTCAATGTGTCACGATATCTAACTTGTTCTAAAATACACAGTGACCTTAGTGTGGTTCTCGGGACTCACAACATCGATCCGGAAAGGAATGATCTGAGAAGATATGCTGTGGAAAGCAAGTACAAACACCCATCATACAAGAGTGTCCAGTCTGGGTTTGACATCATGCTCCTGAAGGTACAGAATCATTTAATCTATATTCACTTAGAACTCATAGATTGGCCTATATTCATTATAACTCTAGATAACTATCATTATACTGCAAGCTCTGTTGTATTTAAATCCTTACATATAACATGCATTCTGTTCAAAAACAAGCTTTCAGAGAAAGTCAAGCTGAAAAAATATGTTAAGATCATCAAAATCTCAAGCAAGGGCAAACCAGTAAAGCCCAATACCAAGTGCCAGGTTGCAGGATGGGGAAAAACTGAAACCCAGAAAATGGTGAATGACCTCCTGGTGGCTGATGTGTCAACTATAAATATCACAGACTGTAAGAAGCAGTGGGATGAAGTGAAAGTGCCTCTCCCAGCTAGTGTCCTGTGTGCAGGAGGCTACAGAACCAAAAGTGGAGCGTGCAAGGTATGATAACAGAGGTATGTTTGCCTCATATTTTTCTTGAACAATGAGAAGGCCAGAACAAAACTTTTGTGCTGTTTGTGCTGTTTTTCAGGGTGATTCTGGTGGGCCTCTGGTGTGCAGTGGTCTTGCAGTGGGCATAGTGTCCTTCAATTATGAAAACAACTGTAACTATCCAAACATGCCTAATGTGTACACAGAGATTTCAGCATATGCAGACTGGATTAAGAAAGTGATCAAGAGAGATCCCTGAAGTGTATTTTTTTATGTGTTTAAGATCATGTGATTGCATAAAATTTGTAATCCTTTAATTATAGTCACAACTAATGTCTGATGCTTCTTCTGTGTTAATGTTGTCTGAAAAAGCTCAAATTCTAAGCTAACAGCCTGATGAAACAGACATTTGACACCCAGACTGTTCAGCAGAAACCACAAAAAAGTTACACCACATCCTTTAAACAGCTTTCAGGAGTAGGGTGAAATTAGTTATTTAATATAAACTTTCACTTTTGTATATAAACAGAACAACTGGTATGACATGTTATCTTGTACCACTATCGGCTTAAACAACCACATTCTGCTTTCTTGAAGAGAAATAAATGTAAATGTGTGAAATTTGCCATTTGTCCTCACAGCGCTGCAAAGGTTCTATAAGTGAACACACACATACACACGTTGTGGACGTGATGGGCTTGCATGAGCTCTGGTAATGTGCACATCTGATACTACCGTTCACACAATTTCATGCATTCATAAAGAACATGATAACTGTATAATAGAAAATAAATATAACAATAAAGAAGTACAAATTAAATAAAAAATAATGTAAAAAAATACACAAGGATAAAATAAAAGATAAAATGAAAATATAAGCAGATATAAAATGGGCACAACTATATCTGTGTGTTACTGAGACATTCAGTAAGGTACTCGGTTACTAAGCCATTTAAATTTAAAACCCAAGTAAAACAATTTTAAAATCTATCCTGGAAGATACTAGTAGCATGTTCAGTATCGACCCAAAGCACAAATCCAAGTCAACAATGTCAAATATTGGATTCGGATGCAAGTGCAAACGATTTACTGAAGGAAACACAAAAGAAGCAAATAAAACAGAAAGAAGAATCATGAAAGTGTCTGAACATGAGCTAGGAAAATGTGATACACAATGGAATGGCTTCAGAAGAAGATCAGAAGAATGGCCCAGTCAGAGCCCAGATCTGAATCTTATCGAAAATGACTTGAAGAGGGCTGTGCACAGGAGATCCCCCTGCAATTTGATAGATCTGGAGCATTTTTGCAAGGAAGAGTGGAATTAAATTGCCAAATCAGTGCTAAGTAGATTATTACCACAACACTGAGTGCTGTATTACAAACAAAAGGTGCTTTAACAAAGTATTAGTTAAGGGATGGGCACAGAAATATTTTAAGTTTTTTTTTTTTCCTAAAATTCAATTCAATTTTATTTGTATAGCACTTTTAACAATGGACACTGTCACAAACCAGCTTTATAGAAATAAATGGATTCAAATAATATTTTGTAAATATGTGAATTTATCCCTAATGAGCAAGCCAGAGGCGACAGTGGCAAGGAAAAACTCCCTGAGACAATATGAGAAGAAACCTTGAGAGGAACCAGACTCAAAAGGGAACCCATCCTCATCTGGATGCAACAGATAGTGCAATTATAAATAAATCCCTTCTATTATTGTGTACTATATGGACAAATAGTGCAAATGTGCAACCAGTAAATTCATCACAGTTTTTGCAAGAAGTCCGGTTGGTTAAAATCTATCCACTGTCCACTGATGGAGTCCTGAGTACGAAGGTGCTCGTGGCAACTGCAGCTCCAAAGCCACCACAGCAATCGCAGTCCTAAGCCATTACAGTACAGCTCCCCATATGTGATCCCCAAGCCATCTCCACAGCCCCCAGGTGGCACCATCCCCAGCAATCCAAATGGTTCTTCAGGCCGTCCATATGGGGCCACCCCCAGCAGCAGCGAGCAACCTCAACAGCTGAGAACTCCAACCAGAAGTAGGGCATCAGGATGGGTCAGGGAGGTCCGGAAAGCAGAAGGGATCAGGATCACTGGCATCTCAGAAGTAGCATGTGTAGCTCGACAGAGAGTGAGAAAGAGAGAGAGAGAAAGAGAGAGATGGAGAGATTGTTAGGTAAGCTTTTGTCCTCTCATGGTTAAGGACAATGTGCTTTCTAAGTAGGCGTGGCGGATCATAAAAGACCAAAAGTTCGCTCAGGTACTGTGGCACGAGACCATTTAGTGCTTTATAGGTCAATAGTAGTATTTTATAATCAATACAAAATTTGATTGGGAGCCAATGCATTGTGGATAAGATAGGGGTGATGTGGTCATATCTACTGGTTCTAGTAAGGACTCTCGCTGCTGCATTCTGGACAAATTGGAGCTTGTTTATGCATCTACTGGAACATCCAGACAGTAAGGCATTACAATAATCCAACCTAGAGGTAACAAAAGCATGAACTAATTTTTCTGCTTCGTGTAGTGACAATATATTTCTTATTTTAGCAATATTTCTGAAAGAAAGCAATCCTAGTGATATTTTCAACATGAGCTTCAAATGAAAGACTAGAGTCGATAATCACACCCAGGTCTTTTACTGCTGCACATGATGAAACCGAAAGGCCATCCAGAGTTACGACGTAATCAGGAAGCTTACTTCTAGTTGCATGTGGTCCTAGTACAAGTACTTCTGTCTTGTCAGAATTAAGTAAGAGAAAGTTAATAAGCATCCAGTTTCTAATGTCTTTTACACATTCCT
Source organism: Pangasianodon hypophthalmus (assembly GCF_027358585.1). Taxonomy (NCBI): domain Eukaryota; kingdom Metazoa; phylum Chordata; class Actinopteri; order Siluriformes; family Pangasiidae; genus Pangasianodon; species Pangasianodon hypophthalmus. The sequence continues at coordinate 16,314,463 of NC_069720.1, forward strand.
CAACTCAAGCTGGTGTCTGTCATCTGGCTTTGCTGAAACAACAGTGGACGCTAATACCATGTTTACGAATAATTTTGCCCAGAGGTAGCATATATAAAGAAAAGAGCAGTGGGCCTAAAACAGAGCCTTGCGGGACACCAAACTTTACCTTAGTATGCATAGAGAAGTCACCATTTACGTCTACAAACTGATAACGACCAGTCAAATAAGAGCTGAGCCAGGAAAGGGCCGTTCCCTTAATGCCTACAACATTTTCTAGTCTATCGAGGAGAATAGCATGATCAATGGTATCAAAAGCTGCACTAAGGTCGAGCAGCACAAGCAAGGAGACACAACGCTGATCAGAGGCCAGTAGTAAGTCATTTACCACTTTAACCAGTGCTGTCTCTGTGCTATGATGAGGCCTAAATCCTGACTGATACATTTCATGAATGTTATTCCTATGTAAGTATGAGTATAGCTGCCGTGCTACAACCTTTTCTAGGATCTTGGAGATAAAGGGGAGGTTTGATATTGGTCTATAGTTAGACAGCTGTCAGGGGTCAAGGTCAGGTTTTTTTAATCAAGGGCTTGATAACTGCTAGTTTAAAAGATTTAGGTACATAGCCAATGCTAAGGGAAGAACTGATTATCTTTAAAAGAGGTTTAATTATTTCAGGAATTATCTGTTTGAAGAAACATGTAGGTAAAGGATCTAGTATACAGGTTGATGATTTTGATAATTAAATTAGTGAAATTAGTTCGGTCTCTCAAAGGGGAGTAAAACATTGTAATTGTTGATCTGATATTATTATATTATTATCTACAAGGTTAGTTATAAAACTGTCTGGTTTTAAATTAATAGTCTGAATTTTTTGCCTGATATTTTCAGTTGTGCCAATGAAAAAATTCATGAAGTCATCACTGTTATATAATGATTGTGTGCGTGTTTCTATTGCGGTCTTAATCCTAGTTAATTTTGCTACAGTATTAAATAATAATCTAGGATTATTTTTGTTATCTTCAATTAGGGTGGAGAGATACCTTGATCTAGCAGCACTAAGAGCTTTTCTATAGCTCAAAAAGCTCTCCTTCAATGCTATTTGAAATACTACCGATTTAGTGTGACGCCATTTACGTTCTAGTTTTCGAGTGGTCTGTTTTAAAGTTCGTGTGTGATCGCTATACCAGGGTGCTAGCTTTTTCTCCCTAATTATTTTTCTTTTAAGTGGAGCTACCTTATCTAGCGAGTTGCAGAACGTTGATTCTAAGCATTCAGTTGCCTGGTCAAGTTCTTCGGGATCAGACGGTGATCCAATCATGGTTGATAAATCTGGGAGATTACTCAGTGCAGTTGCTGACGTGAAAGTACATTTGACACGGTGGCGTGACAAGGTGCATATATTATGATTAAGACACATTTTAAATGAGATGAGGTAATGATCTGAGATAGCTTCAGACTGTTGAAATGAGACTATATTTTCTATATTTAATCCGAATGTTAGTATTAAATCAAGAGTGTGACCACCACTATGGGTGGGTCCTATTACATTCTGATTAACCCCTACTGAATCAAGAATGGACACAACTGCTGTTCTTAGAGGGTCATCTTGATTATCAAAATGAATATTAAAGTCTCCAACAATTAATACTTCTAAGGAAACGTCTAAGGAAACAAATCCACAATTTCACATAGGAATTCCGAATATGACCCTGGGGGTCTGTAAATAATAATTAGTGGAATCACCTGGGTAGACTTATTTTTAGTGGCTACGTATGTTATGTTAGTATAAAGAACTTCAAATGTGTTGAATTTATGACTAGGTGATGCGTAGATTACCATTATAAACGACCGTGACGCCACCTCCTCCTCTGCCTGTTAGACGGAGCTGATGCATGTAACTGTACCCGGGAGGACTAGCTTCATTTAATGCTACAATCTCGTTTGGTTTAATCCACGTTTCTGTTAAACACAGTACATTAAACTCCTGATCAGGAATGGTTTCATTAACAATAAGCGCTTTAGACAAAAGAGATCTAATATTCAAGAGTCCTAGCTTCAATGCTGGCTACGCATTCGGTTTGATTTAATTTTATGTTAATTAGGTTACTAAAACAAACTGTCTGACTATTTCTACATCTTTGTTTAGCTCAGAGAACAGACACAGTCTCAATACGGTGGAACCTAAGTGATGACTCAGTGCAGCTAGCAGACGGTCAGTTTAGCCTGCTTGTCTGCTTCCTGGCCTTGGCCCTGGATTGTCACCGATTGGGTCATTCTTCAACTGGGGTGGCAAATCAGAGGCAGAATTTGTAAAAATGCTTGTTCTTTTTTTTTTTTTTAAATCAAATGTATTGCTATGCATTCAAAATTGGTTTAATATGCTATATCCATTAAAATAGACGCTTAAGAACTTTTTGATTTTTAAATAATTTTAATCAAACACTGGTGACACAACCACTTATGTCTATGGTGTTACCAATATTTGAAGTAAAATTTTGGTTTGTTCTAAAATGAGCAGGGATATGCAACTTTAGGTAATAATAAAAGAAATGTTTAATTGTTCATCTTTGCCCCTATTTCTGCCAAAGAAGAATAGTTTTTTTTTTTTTTATTTCGATATACATCACAAAAATATACATCTTCGATATACATCTGTAGTATCTTTATAGTCTTTATTCTAAAAGATTAAAACCACTTTACAGTCTAAAAACATTAAATTATAAGTTTAAATGGCTCTGAAGGAAAGAAATTTCAGATACATTTTGAAGTAACACCACAGACATCATATTGCATCTAAGGGTTTTTTGACCAACGATGAGGCATTGCTTCCCTTAAGAATGCTTATTGTTTTGGTTGTGGGGCTCTCAGGATTAATTTTCAGGATTTTCTTCTTTAGACGGACACATGTTGTTCTGTATTTCAAGTTTTCCTTTCAAGTTTATGTTGCAGTTTTTTCAGTTGTCGGTAGCATTGCCTTCTCTCGCGGTGGATTTTCTTTTTTCCATGGATTTTTTGTCTGCAATACATCAAAATATGATTAAGCCACATGCCGTCACTTACAAATGGTTAAGTATATAATTTGAATTCTTTACATACAAAATATGATTTACAGTTACAATCCCTTTTATTCGTCCTAAAACCTGACCTGGATGTGCTGGGTATCCTCCTTGGACTATCTGAACTTAATGGTGTGTCTGGTGGAGTCAAGGTGCCCTGTTGTGACTCTCTGCTCTTTCTTGCCCTGTACTCTGCCTTATATATTCTCCAGTTCTTCCTTCTTCTTTTCCCTCTCTGAGAGACCTCCTATTCTCAGTCTTTTTTTGCACTGAATGTCTTTTAAAAAGGTCTGCTTTTTCTTTTGAAGGTACTCTGCTCTTCTAACTGGGTCTGCATCTCTGCGCTGTCTATAAAGACGCTGCTTTTTAGAAGCAGCAGTTAATCTTGCCATACCTGACAAGAGAGATACAATTATATGATTATGAATGTTCTATGTGTTTTATTAAAAATACAACATTTCTGTATATTGTCTGTGGAGTTACTATAGAGTCTGTGGTGTTACCAGGAAAGACAGTAACACCACAGACAGTAACCCCACAGAGAAATTAGCCTAAATCCAGACTTTTCTAAAATGGAGGCTGCCATCATGATGATTTAAAGATCAGGGGACATTTTGGAAATATTAAGAAGTATGTATTTATCAAAATTTTGATTAAAATATGTCAGATCTGCAAGTTATCAACATAACACCACAGATAAATAACGTGCGACACATGAAATTGTCAGAAGTGTAGCTAACTTTAAGAAAATTAATAAGAAAGAATGTACTCACCATGTACCCCTCAGATCAACCAGCACCTGCAATGACCTTTACACACAGGAAGGAGTCCAAATAGATTTCCCCCTTTTCTTAAAGGGGTGACATCCATTGTTGTAACACCACAGACATGAATTTGGGGGACACAACTTTTGTCTTAGATATAACAAAATATGTATTTTTTTAAAACATAAAAATTTAATAACATTGTACATGTTAAATAAAATCTATATTCACAATATAACCACTTTATTTGTGTTAACCCTTATCTTAAGGGTCAAAAATGACCAGTGACCATTTTAACAGCAGAAAAAAAACCCTCAGTGTTGTTTTTTCAACTTGAAATTTGATGACTTTTCCTAAAATGACCCCAACATTAGAAAAAATGAACCATTTTCTATTTTCATATTTTCATGAAGGCTTTACACAGCTAGGGTACAAAGATTGTCTTAGGGGTCAATTTTGACCCGCCAGCTATAAATCCATTTATGCACCACAAAAACTACAGACTCATCACAGACACACACTGGCACATACATGCACACTCCAACACACACACACACACAATAAGAAATTAAGATTGTGTGCTACTGATTGATCTCTCTCTCATCTTCCCTCCATGCCCCCACGCAAGACTCAAGCTCAGACAAAATAAAAAGAATTTCAGACAAAATAAACATGTCTTGAAAGCATTATTTACTAATAGGAAATGCTTATATATAGGTGCTGTAGATTGCAGTACCCTAGTTGTCTTTTTGCTAAAGTCATGAGTGCCTGTTTCAGTGCCCAGCAAATTGCAGATCTTCTTCAGGTGTCCTTCCTGCAGATTACTTCAGGTGTCCTGGAGGAAGAAGATAACACTGATTTGGAAGAGGAGGAGGTATCTGAAGAAGAAGATGGGGAAGAGTACAACCCAGAGAATGATTCCTCATCTTCAGATGAAGAAGAAATCCCCCAAGCTGACAAAGAAACTTTTTTGTCAAAGAACTGCAAAATATCATGGTCTTCTTTACCATATGGCAACCAGGGCAGGATGGCAGCAGAAAATGTCATAAAGATGACCCCAGGGCCAACAAGATATGCTGTTTCCCATGCCCAGGACATCGTCTCAACATTTTTCATGTTCATTACACCAGCCATCGAAAAAATCATCCTAGAAATGACCAATCTACATGGTATCCAGAAATATGGAGACAAATGGAAAATCATGGATGAGACTGACCTGCGTGCCTACATAGGGCTGCTAATCCTAGCAGGTGTGTATAGGTCCCAAGGTGAGGCTACATGTAGTCTCTGGGATGCAGAGCGATTTTCCGTGCCACAATGTCACTGAAGGTCTTTCACACTTTTTCAAGAATGTTACGGTTTGATAACCGTGAGTCAAGACCTGCAAGACGAGTGACAGACAAACTGGCTGCCATAAAAGAGGTCTGAGAGAAGTGGGTGGAGCGCCTGCCGTACCTCTACAACCCTGCGCCTGAAGTGACAGTGGATGAGCAGTTGGTTCCATTCAGAGGTAAATTTTTATATAAATTTTTATTTTCATATCTGTAATGTAAATTATTTTCAATGTTGATTATCTTTTGTCAAAAGGTCGCTGTCCTTTCCGGCAATATATGCCCAACAAGCCAGCAAAGTATGGCATCAAAATATGGGTGGCCTGTGATGCACAATCCAGCTATGCTTGGAAGATGCAAGTGTACACAGGGAAGCTGACCAGTGGAGGCCCAGAGAAGAATCAGGGGATGCGGGTTGTACGTGATGTGACAGATGGACTGAGGGGTCACAATGTCACGTGTGACAATTTTTTCACATCTTATGAACTTGGCCAGCAGCTGCTGAAGAGTAAGATCACCATGGTTGGCACAGTCAGAAAGAACAAGCCTGAGCTGCCCCCTGCACTACTTGCAACAAGGGGGAGAGAGGCCTTCTCCTTTAAGTTTGCCTTCACCCCCACCACCACTCTAGTTTCTTACCTCCCGAAGAAGAACAAGAATGTGGTCCTCCTGAGCACACTGCACAAAACAGCAGAGATCAGTGATCGTGAAGACAAGAAGCCAGCTATCATTCTGGACTACAACCACAACAAAGGAGGTGTGGACAACCGGGACAAGGTGATTGGAATTTACAGCTGCAGGAGGATGACTGCCCGCTGGCCCTTGGTCATCTTCTATAACATCATTGATGTGTCCTCAAACAATGCCTTTGTGATTTGGAGCCAGACTGACCCTACCTGGATGCCTGACAAGCGGAACAAGAGGAGGGTGTTCCTGGAGCAGCTGGGAAAGTCACTTGTAACCCCCCATATTCAAAGAAGAGAGCGTCTCCCTCACACAGCAGCCTCTGCAGCACTTGTGAAAGCTGTTCAGGGTGCTGAATCTTCTTCTGTTCCATGTGAGGCTGCAGCTAGGGCAGGCAAGAGGAGGAGATGCCAATTCTGTCCCCCCAAAAAGGGCTGCAAAACAAACACTATGTGCTCAACGTGTAAAAAATATATCTGCAAAGTCCATGCTCACACACTGTCCTACTGTTCCACGTGATAATTAGGTCAGATGTTCTGCCAAAAGGTTGGTAGATATTGTAATTGTATTTATAGTCAGGCTGTTGTTTCCCTTCAATAAAATGCATACAGAACTCCTTTCTGCTGCTTTAACTTTTATGAATACTGTCTTGCTAAATACTTTTTACACCTATGTAGGTACCTTTACCAGTAGAAAAAATGAACATGTACTTTATTAAAAAACAAGTGGTGACAGAGTTTGTGATGAATGATGAGGTTGTTTCTTCATGCAAAATAGATTTGAGGATTGAAATTAAATTTAGCTGCTTTATTCAGAGGTTTAGTGAAGGCGGGTCATTTTTGACCCTTAGGACAAGGGGAGTATACAGAATTCTAAGACCACACAAGGGTTATAAATGTTATATTGTTGCAATTACATTCCATGATACCTCTCTGAGGTATGGCGGGAACATGCATATTTTGTTATAAATGCAATCTCTCAAACTCAATTAAATACGTATTTTAAAACAAAAATGTAACTATTAACAGTGCACAAATTGTGTTTACCCTACAGAGTACAAACATGTAAACATTTTATGATTTACTGGTATTTAAAGTTTATTTTAACTGTTGTAAAGTAGAGGGACACCACTTGCCACCACAAATGAAGAATGACCCGATTAACTAGGCCTGTTCTGAGACTATGTGCTATACTGCAAGAAATGAGAGCAGCACCTTCCCGAGTGGGATGAGCACCGTCCCGCCCTAAAAGGCCAGCCTTGCCCTCAAAACTAGTCCAATTATGTATAAACCCCACATTGTTTTTGGAGCACCACCTGGACATCCAGCAGTTCAGCGACCATAACCTGCTGTAAGCTACATCGCTACGCCGCACTGGGATGGGGCCAGAGCATATTACAGCATCGGACATTCGCTAATTTACACACCTCTACAGTGTTACTCTTAGTAACCTCAGACTGACGAAGGCGTATATTATTAGCTCCTACATGAATAACTATCTTTGAGAACCTGTGCTTGTTTAAGACCCTAAGATTACCTGGCTATGTCCGGCGATCTAATGCTGCGATCTTCTCTGTCAGAGACCTAACTAACACGTATTTATCACAAATAAAGCTATTACTAACGACGGAGGAAGACTAAAAATCCTGCACTGAACACACTGAACAAGCTGAATGTTTGCCTTGCTGTTTAACGCATCTTAGTCGAAGATTTGTTGATATTATTTTAGACGGCGTGCATCCGGTGTGGATGGCCTCCGCTTGCTGTCTTGACAAAATACAAAAGCGCTCTTCGAGAAAAAAAATTAAAATAAGGTAGAGGAGAAAGTGAAAAATACAACAGACAAATTTATTTATTTAAAAAAAGAAAGAAACAGTATAGTTAAGACGCCAACGCAGGCAAGAAACTCCCAGCAAAACAATTTGAAAACAGGAAGTGAAACATTTCTAGTAAAATATTTCTATTCATTTTTCACTTGAATTTTGTTGGTTGCTAGATCACATTAAAAGTGGGAAAAGATCTGACATTATTTATCTTGGTTTTATTTTTTTTTTACATCAACATATCCACTTTTTTGTGTGTGTGAAAGAGAACAGGGGTAAAAACGTGAAGCCAAAATGTCTCTGAATCCCTCTAGTGGCTGGCTGGAGTACAATTTTTTGGCCCACCATAGGAATGGAGAATGAGCCATATTTAAATGTTAAGTTACTACATTTCATTACTAATTTCAGGAACAGTGAATAAAAATGACAATGAAAAACAACTAATGTGGGTGGGCAAGAGGTGGAATTCATAGACTCAACCTGGCTTGTGTCAACAGGTCAGGCTGCTGGTGGGGTTGTAATGGTGTGGGCAACGATTCCTTGGCAAATATTGGAATCGTAAATATGAATCAAGCATTGTTTGAATGTGAAAGTGCAGCTGATAAATGTGCAGTGATTATGTGATACAATCCCGTCAACACTGACCACAAATCCTTGGTCAACACCAAAGAATTGAGGCTGATCTGAGAGAAAAGGGGTCCTACCCAGTATTCATACTCATAGCTGTCATGAAATCAAGGGAGTCAGATGCAAGCACAGTGTGTCTTTAATAATGAACAACTAAAAAAACAAACAAAAGGCAGAAAAAAAAACAAAAATTAGACTACAGCAAGACAGGGCAAAAAGGAAATATGAAAATAAAAGCTACTTACAGTGCAAATACAACATACCAGTGACTATACAACATGTAATGCTGGGCCACTAAGGAGGAAAACACAGAACTTAAATAGGGTAACTATTCAGAGGAACACAAATCAGGTGTGTACAAACAAGGAAGGACATGGGGCAGACAACACAGGAAGAAATTCAAAAATTGTGAGTGTCAAGTTTTTTAGGTTTTCCCATTCAGCTCTGCCCAAACTTGATAAATGGCTTTTAAGTTTTGAAGGGCGCAAGAGGACAACTCATCTTTACTGTTTTTTTAATTTTTCTTCTGCTTGCAAAGGCTTAGCAAAGCAATAGTAGAAGCAGCAAAGTAGCTGTAATTGCAGTACAAGAAGGTTGATAACCTTTAAAAGAGATACAAACACAAAATATGCATTAATATAAATAAAGATATTTAAACTAATATTTCACATTCCATTAAATTCACAATCAACATATTAACTATAATCAATTAAAGCAGAACAAATAAATGGGTTTCATTTATAACATAATAAACTATAATGTTGACAAACTTTTCAAATCATGTAATTCTTAAATTTCAACATAAATCAAACATCAAACTTAGCATCAATCAACACTATCAAATTCCATCCAACAAAATCTACATAATTTAAACACAATACTGACATTTCCCAACTTCAAAGTTGACATTAACACAGATGAAAATGTTAACAATATTCATACCAGTTGCATCTTCAGGGTTGAATTTGAGCTGAATGGGTGAAAGCCCTTCCTTTGCCAATAAAGACCTTCTCCAAACTTTTCACCTCCATGTGCTCTTAGAGGTGCACCATTTTTATTACAACCACACTGCTCTGCCCTCTGCAGGAATTTCTTGATGCAACAGTGAGTAAAAGTGACCTCTGGTGGTCTGGGGGAAATTACCCATGGTGAACATGACAGTAGCTTCCATTTCTGGGTGTTTTTTTTTTAAAACTTTTCCATGGAGACAAATTATACTATATGGCCAAAGGTTTGTGGACACCTGATCATCACAATCATATGTGCCTTTTAAACACCCCATTCCACATTTAGTCCCCCTTCGCTGTTATAATAACCTCCACTCTTCTGGGAAGGCTTACACTAGAATTTGGAACATGGCTGTGAGGATTTGCCCATTCACCATTAGCATTAGTGAGGTCAGGCATGTACTGATGTTGGGTGAGGAGGCCTGGGGTGCAGTCAGTGTTTGAATTTATCCCAAAGGTGTTCAGTGAGGTTGAGGTCAGGGCTCTGTGCAGGCCACTTGACCACTCTTCATAGACCTAATAAATATGTCTTCATAGACCTAATAAATATGTCTTCATAGACAGGGCCATTGTCATGCTATAACATGTTTGGGCCCCTTAGTTCCAGTGAAGGGAAATCTAAAGCTACAGCATACAAAGACATTATATACAATTTTCTGTTTCCAACTTTGTGGGAAGGCCCACATATGGGAGTGATGGTCAGATGTCCACAAGCTTTTGCCTATATAGTGTACTTGTGAATAGAGCTGAGTGGCCAGAAGTCAGTTAGAATTAGCCTGCGATATGGGTATTGATTTAAAAATGTAATTGTGATATGTGCACAACATATTCAATAGAATTTTCTCACAATTCACCAGAACAACAATGACCACAGTGCTGCCCCCACCATGTTTCACTGTGGGTATGGTGTTCTTTGGGTGATAAGCTGTCCTATTTTTGTGCCAAACATGTATTTTAGAATTATGCCCAAAATGTTCTACCTTGGTTTCAATAGAACGTAACACATTTTGCACCATGTTCATGGAGAAACAACATTTCGTTCTGATGTGTACAAGTTATACTGTACAGAGGAATGACAATGAAAACCCACTTGACTTGACTTGAATTGACTTTGGAGGGACTTGGTAATGTCACTGTGTTGCCTGATTTTCTCCACTTGTTGATGATGGCTTTCATGTTCCATGGTGCATCTAATGTTTCAGAAATTCTTTTCTACCCCTATCCTGATTGATACTTTTCTACAATGAGATCCCATACATGCTTTGTAAGACAATGGGTTCAGGAGTCAGACGAAACCAAGAAGATGTTAAGAAAATCCCTTAGAAACAGCTTATCTTTTTGGGGGGGGTTAATCAGAATCACTTCACTGATGTAGAGCATATGATAATTACTTTTTGAACACGAGTTTGAATGTAACTGGTTAATTCTGACTACAGTCACATGCTCCAACTACCCGAATTTTGTTGGATGTTATATATCACATAAAGGTGGAACAACAAGGGTGTGTAGACTTTTTTACAACCACTGTATTTCTGTTCTGTGATAATAAAATAAACAGTTGGGAATCAGGTACACCTATTTATTATGTATTTGGGTTGTCCTTCTGTCCAAGATAAGCATCAGGAGCAGATGCATCACTGCCTGGTTTGGAAATTGCACCGTCTCGGAACGCAAGACCCTGCAGCGGATAGTGAGGACAGCTGAGAAGATCATTGGGGTATCTCTTCCCTCCATCACAGACATTTACACCACACGCTGCATCCGCAAAGCCACCAGCATTGTGGATGACCCCATGCACCCCTCATACAAACTCTTCACCCTCCTGCCGTTTGGCAAACGGTACTGAAGCATTCGGGCCCTCATGGCCAGACTGTGTAACAGTTTCTTCCCTCAAACCATCAGACTCCTCAACACTCAGGGACTGGACTGAAAACACACACACTCAACTGAACATCACCCCATCTTCTTTGCAATTTTTGCACATACCTGTATTCAATTTCTGCTGCTACAAATATTTATTATACTGTATATTATCTTTACATTCTCCACTGCTACTCCCTATGTTTACATTACAGCAACTTATTTTGTCAATCTTCTGCACTACTGTCATATGATTCACTTTTTTTTTATTAGAACTGCGTGCTAGTCGGCGCTGCACTATAACTCACCGTGCCCATTGTCTTGTTTTGATAGTATTGTACTGTCTTGTGCCGTCTGCACATGTTTGCACTGTGCACTTTATGTAAATATATGTAATGTCTCCTGTGGTTCTGTGTTTTGTTTTATGTAGCACCTTGGTCCTGGAGGAATGTTGTTTCATTTCACTGTGTACAAACTAGCTGTATATGGTTGAAATGACAATAAAGCCACTTGACTTGACTTGACCTTTGAAAGCAATACATTTTTAAACCTAATCTCCATCCAGCTCTATCCAGTGTAGATACTGAGACCAAAGCAATAATCAGAGGTTAGTTGCCTGTCTGAAGTAACTTCTAACCACACAGGACAGACTGCTGATATAATCTGGCCTTACTCATAAGTAAACTTTTGTTTTGAGTGATACTGCACCTGCCAGGCTGAACATGCAATTTTATCTGCATAATAAGGAATTAACAAAATGAAGAAGGCTTTCATAAAAATATAAATCGCATTCTTAGTGCATGAATGTGTGTGTGTGCATGTGTGTATGCATGGTGCCCTGCAATGGACCAGTGTCTGTATTTCCAAAGAAACAGTAGAGTACAGAAAATTATCTTCAAGTCTCTCTGCCGATTAAAACCTGTGAGTTCTAACTATAGTAAGTAATAACGATTATGAATACAATTATAGGACACGTGAAAGACGTGATCTGCAATGCATCTTGTGTCTGAGAAGTTGAACAAGATAAGAAATCAGCTAATACACTGAGGTTTTCCTTGATAAGATAACAGTGTCTGAGGTTTTGTTTCTAGCTTTATGCATGCCAGTGCAGCACATTATGTTATTTAAACCTACTTGAAAATATCAGGATATATTTACAATTTTATTAATGCATTTCTGTTCTGTGATCATGAAATAAACCACTGACAGTCAGGTACACCTCATTCATTTATTCATTCATTCTTTTTTATTTTACCCCATTTTCACTTCAGTTTGGTCATTTGCCAATTCTTACCCACTAGCTATAACGTAGCACACAACAGCTACCAACCAGGGAGGATGAAGGTTAGCATGTGCTTCCTCTATGTTAAAACTCACCTATAATAGAAGTCTGAGGGTAGTCTTTGTCAGACAGTTTGCCAGCCGTGGAAGGGACTCCAAGAGAGCAAAACTATCCATGCTCACTGGGAGGGAGGAATGGCATACGTTCTATCATAGTGACACTAGCAGGTCATGGGTGTCTGAGATCATGCATGTGGATTAGGGGAGGAATATCACTGTGTGTTATGCTGTCCTGTGCTGCAACATGGGCAGCAGTTCGAAAAGATGTGGTTGGCTGGCTTCAGGTGTCACAGAGGAAGCACATGATCGACTTCAGCCCAGATGGTAGCTGTCATATCGTACGGGAGACCCAACTAGTGAGTGGGAATTGGCCAAGACAAAATTAGGGAGAGAAATTGAAATCCAGAGCAAGGGCAAACTGGTTGCAGGATGGGGAAACACTGAATTGGAGAGGAGGATCAATGACCTTCTGGTGTCTGATGTGTTAGAAATTTGCCAGTCTACCTGCAGGAGTGGGCTAAAGTGAAAGTTCAACTCTATTTGTGTGTGTGCAGAAGCTATGTGACTAAAACTAGAGTTTGTAAGGCTTGATGAAGGGATTATATTTCTGCCTCATATGAAACTTTGAAACACTAAAATATTTTTGACATGTTGATTCTTGTGGGTGTCTTGTGTACATTGCTCTCACATTGGGTATTATGACCATCATTTATCAAAATAAAAATGTAAATATCCAAATATGCCTGATAACACGTGTCAGGGTTCATAGTGTACTGGATTAAGTCTGTGATAAAGGGAAGTTTCCCTTGAAAATGAAGCTTTTTTCACGTGTCGCTTAACTTGATATTATGGGAATGTTATTCTAGCCAGATTCAAATCGGAATCCAGAAGCTTTTAACCCTGCAGCACACTGAAGCTTCAAACATGTCTCAGTATTCCTCTTCAATGACCTGGTGTGTCAACCAGGCCACTGACACCTCAGCCTGTGCATACATCCTGTTGTAGTTTTTGCAAGCTGAGGAAAGCCTAATGTTGCTGTTCCTGCAGGTTTACTGGTGACTACGTGGGCAAGAGCAATCACTAAATCAGCCAAATTGTCCTTAGCCCTCATCGTCCTTGACCTTTTTAGCTACCATCAACACAGTCAATCATAAGACTCTCCTATGCCTCCTTGAATCATAAAACTTGAATCATGCCCTCACTACTACAATATAATCAAGAATAAGATGTGTATAAAGGTACTCCTTAGTAGTTGCTTTATGCTTTGGGGCAACAGTGTGAAATTTATTTAATTTGGTGTCTTTTGTCATCAGTTATAAGATTACATCACATGCAGTATATTGCCTGAGGCACAAATTCACACCAGACATTAAGGAACCAGTGAAAAATGTTTTATCCCAATTAAACATAAATAGCATATTATTTGAATATTTATTTGAATTTGAATATATTTGGATATAAGATTTCATAAATGCTTGGCACGTCACTCTAAGCAAAGGGGCAGAGGCATGAACAATACTGACTATCAAAGACAACCACAACCAGAAAGTCTTTGACTCAGTGTGTGTTGGCAGCATGATGAAGGTCTTGCACATACTGCTGCTTGCTGCAACTTTCAGCATCCTCACTTTTAATGGTAAGCACTCATTTCCGAATAATAATGAAGAATACTGCACAGATTCTAGCACATACTTATGTAACTGCACATTACTTTTTCTTTTTTTCTGAAATGCTGAGCTCTCTATATGTTGTTTACTTTGTATCTTATAATAAATAATGCACATATTGTTATTGCGATTTAATAACTCTATTTAATCTACTCCTAAAATGGCAACTGAATCTTACTAGACTAATAAAACTTTTTCCAGTCACACATGGAGGGAAAATCATCCATGGCGAGAAAGCCAAGAAGAGCTCACTGCAGTACATGGCATCTGTGCAGTTTTATGGTGTGCACATATGTGGAGGATTCCTCATAAACCCCAGCTACGTGCTCACCGCTGCCCACTGTGGCATAGAGTAAGCTGCTCATGTTGTGTGTTTCTTAATGTACAGAAATGTGTGGATTTATTTGTTTCAATGTGACAAGATATCCCTCAATACACAGTCACCTTAGTGTGGTTCTCGGGACTCACAACATCGATCCGGGAAGCAATAATAATCTGAGAAGATACAGAGTGCAAAGCAAGCACATACACCCATCATACTGGAAACAACCCTCTCATGGGTTTGACATCATGCTCCTGAAGGTACGGATAAATCCATTAAACTATACAGTATTCACAGTGCATTTTTACAATAATTAATAATGCTAATTAAAAAAAGCAATACTGCATGCACAATTGTGCTGTTGCACTGAATATCAGCACAGCTGTGATTACCTACAGCCAAATCACAGGCATGCTGATATTCACTACAGCAGCACTTGTGCTTTGTACGGTATTGTTTAATTATGGACGGAGTCTCCAGTGTCAGTATTTCGTAACAGTCAGCAAGTTTTCTGACAACGGAAAGTCTTCAGGACAGAGGAGTTTGCACTTTACAATTTCTTTATGAAATGTAAAGATACTTTGTTTTGTCAGGGAATGACTGTTTATAGCTGCTATAACATAAGTGTTAAAAGAAATGAACCTGTTCCATGGATATCCCACAACATTAAACATTTTTTTAATAAATAAAAATAAAAAACACAAAGGTATGTGAAGTTATTGGAAAATAATCAACTTAACATACATCACTATTAATTATTTTCCTATAATAGCAAGCCCTGTCATGTTTTTTTTCTTACGTATAACATGAATTCTCTTACAAAAACAAGCTTTCAGATAAAGTCAATCTGAATGATGAAGATGTGAAGATCATCAAAATCCCAAGCAAGCACCATCTGGTCAAGCCCAATATCAAGTGCGATGTCGCAGGATGGGGAAGAACTGAAAACAAACCGCAGGTGAATGATCTCATGGTGACTCTTGTGCCCATCATAAATATCACAGTCTGTAAGAAGAAGTGGGACGAAGTGGATATTCAACTCCCAGCTAACGTTCTGTGTGCAGGAGGCTACGAAACAGGAAGTGGAGCATGCCAGGTATGATGACGGAGATACACTCACTGGTCACTTTAATAGGAACACCTGCACACCCGCTCGTTTATGCAGTTATCCAATCAGCCAATCATGTGGCAGCAGCACAAAGCATAAAATCATGCAGATACAGGTCAAGTGCTTCAGTTAATGTTCACATCAAACATCAGAATGGGGAAAAAGTCTGAGCTCTGTGACTTTAACTGTGGCATGGTTGTTGGTGCCAGATGGTCTGGTTTGAATATTTCAGAAACTGCTGATCTCCTGCGAATTTCACACACAATAGTCTCTAGACTTTACACAGAATGGTGCGAAAAACAAAAAGTGTATATGTTTGCTCCATTTTTATTTATTTTTTTTTTGAACAGTGAGAAGGCTGAATCATTTGTGCTATTTGTGCTGTTTTGACAGGGTGATTCTGGTGGGCCTCTGGTGTGCAATGGTCTTGCAGTGGGCATAGTGTCCTTCAATTATAACCGAAATTGCAATTATCCAAATGTGCCTAATGTCTACACTGACATTTCAGCATACGCAGACTGGATAAACAAAGTGATCGAGGAAGATGCTTGAGACGTATTTTTTCATGTGTTGCTTAACTTGATATCAAGTCATTTTATCATTGCATAAAATTGTAATCCTTAAATAAAGATACCAAGGCAGAACAAGAGACTGATTTCTGGAGTCTTTTTTAAAGGAATGTTAATAATTTCTGATGTGTCACTGAATTTAAAGTTGTATTTCAAGCATGATTTTTTTCCTAGTATGGTCATCACCAAAAAAAAAAAAAAAAGCACAGGAGTAGGCAAAAGGCAGTTACTTAATATAAACTCTCACTTTTATATATGAACAGAACAATTGGTCTGACATGGTACCTTGTTGCACTTGTATCACTACATAGCACTTTTGATATCTGGTAGCTCAAAGTGCTGTCCAGATGTGCTGTATAGGAATTAGGCTGAAAAACAATGGAGTAGATGTAGTGTGAGTAACGTTTTGTACACTCAGTGCTGCTTTGTGCATCACAGTCTAACATGCTGCAAGTAAACCAAAAACTATGATTTAGTTTTAGCTTAGATTACAGTATTAACATACAAAAATACACACCTTCCAAATAAGATTAAGGTTTATTTTACAGTCAACTAAGTTAACATGTAATTACATTACATACCAAAATGCAGACGCTCCGATAAAGGGAAAAGATAAATACAATAACAACAATATAGCCTTATGCCATGTTCATATTCATAAAACTATACTTGTTTTACTTATATACCTTTAGAACAGGTATTTCACAGAATTTAAAAAAAAAAAAAAAAAAAAAATTGCATTGTAATTTGACTATGTCTTCAGTCTTTCCCTTGAATTTAGCTTTTAAAGTATTGGACTTGTACATGAGGGATTTTCCATGTGCACCATTCGACGTTCAGCTTCGACCAACACACAGGAATCATAATTAGAGTCATCTATAAGCATGAAGATGTAAGCATTCATTTAATAAGGTCCTTAACGTACTGCATGCCTTGACTGGTGTACTCGCACACCACACTCGGAGCAATGGATAAAGCATGGATGGTCTTCCGCACTCCTGTGTGAAAAATATTTGAAATCCATATTTCAGCACACTTCAATTCCATGGTTAACAGTACAGTCCAAAAGTCTGAGTTATCACAGGACATTTTGAGAAACCTTAAATAAATCAGTCTATGAAACAGAACTATAGCCAGTTCTGTCGTGCATATAATGTCAAACTTGCAAGATATACAGAGACCCTCTGCATATGAGGAAATGTCTATGATTAGAGTTCTCAGTGGGTGCCAAAGCTCTTATCTTGATAATACAGCAGACCAAACCATTTTACAAAACACCAGAAATATCAACTTAGCTGATGAGTTAAAAGTAATGTATAGGCCTAGAGCATCGTAGTTACATCAAATAGATGTATGTCATGTATGCATGTCAATGGACTGCTAAACCCTCATGGTGTTGAGACAATGAGGCTGACTAGAGCTGAATAAATGTTATACTATTACCTTCCAAATTGTTAGGATTTTTGCCCAAACTTGAAAACCAGAATTAAGCTTTTGACAGTCTATGACCTAAACCCCACTGAAAATGTGTGGGGTGAGATAAAGAAGAGAGTCGACATGAAAAGATGTCAGATGTGGAGAGATTGTGTATTATGAGTGGTCTCAGATTCCTAAATTCCTCTATATTCTGCTCTCATTTTTTAATGAGATTCTGCATCCTGCAATCTCATCAATCTCACTGAGCATTAATATGTTCACAAGCTCTGAATACAAAGGTACCAATGATGAGGGTTTTTTTTTTTTTTCTTATTTCTTACAGTATTTCAGCATAAGATTAAACTTATTAATCACAAAAGCACTTTTTCACATTAAAACATTCAACAGTTCTGGGCTGTGAGCTCAGACTTTTGGGTTCTATTGTACAGCAGAACATTTAGACATAAACCACATCTCACAGAGCAGAATAGCTGATGGGTGTTTACCTGAGTTCCAAGCTTCGCCTGGGGAAAACTCGATTTTGGGTGCTGCAGGAAGCTGAAATGAAAAACAGATGGAAAAACCTGTCCTTTACCAATATGCCCAGTATCTTTCAAAATAAACTACAAACTGGATATTTTTTATATTACATCTGACTTGTTGTTCATCTATAAAGTCCTATTGATCCTACATGACAAGAGTTTTATATCAAAATCCTTTGATAATTTCTAATAAGGCACAATCAGATTGGGATGTAGCTAATGCATGATCATTTCAAGTGTACTTTACCTCCAAGCCAAAGTATTTAGTCCACTCGTCCACAGCGGGAGGGATGGCTGCTTTAGCTTTGCTTAGCGCTTCGGAGCCCTCAGCACTCCCACTGAGGAGTCCTGAATCGTAGGCCACGTACACAGCCCCTCCAGCAATGCCCACTTTTGTGGCTAACCTTAAAAGGAAAATGGGAGTTTTTTACATGAGATGCCCAATCCAAGATGACAGTCATTAAGGGAACCTTATTTAGCAGTTGTTCTAGGCAGCACTGCCATCTAACTGACTTTGTTGCTTGGTTTGGTGACGTTTTATGGTGACTTTATGTCAAAAAAAGAGCCTAGCGACAAATCTAAGCAACTGCCCTGCACTCGATAAGGCTCTCCATCTCACAGCACTGCTGCTGGTTATACGAGGTGAGGGAGCAGGTTCGCTCGAATCACCAGCTGTGTGTAATACCTGACTGAGACAACAACCAATAACTGATCACCACTATTCCCGATCACCAATCCCTGATCACAGGTTGTCCAACCTGCACATGTCTTTCTTCTTTCCAGCTGCTCACTACCAATGCTTCATTTCAACTGCGTTCTTGATAGCAATTATTTTTTATTTGTAAATATAAATAGCTGTAAATAGCTGATTTGTTGTGCAATGACCAAAAGTTTATTGTTTCTATAAGAAATAAGGTGTAATCTGTCTACAGCTATATTCTATTCCAGTGTGGTCTATGTAGCTTCAGAAAATCCTCCTTCTCCATGTAACACGATATGCAAATGAGCATGATGATTTCATGAATATGTAAATTAGTCTGTGGCGTCATCTGGCGACTTTTTGAGCAGGCATTAGCTCCTTTCCTCTGAAAAGAAGTGGCAACGCTGATTCTGGGGTTTTACCCCCTCTCTCTCTCTCTCTCTCTCTCACACACACTCACACACACACACACACACACACACAGTGAATGCTCTTATTTGGTTGTGCACTGATTCAGATTCACATCATCAGTTCCATCGGTTAATGGAATGGCAGACTGAATCACATAAAAAACAATGCATTTGTAAAATGTAGTTTACAGGAAATACATGTGTATTACATTATAGTGTATATGGGAAGTACAGACATCGTCCTTGAACTCCACTTAGTAAACATTACTCAAATAAGACCTTAATTTACAATAAAGCTACATTACTCAACATAAAAATATAACATTATTCCAGTCTATAATGGGACACTGACTGTCAGACTGTCTATAGATTATTTCGACACCTAACAACTTGTTACTGATTAGCTAGCTGGCTAACTGCATAGCTACCTCCTCTGTGACAGTTTACAGTAAGATAAAAACACTTACTTGACTACTGGCAAAATCCTAGCTGCCATGACGTCACCAGGTCCAAATATGTGTATCTATAAACCTATGTAAAGAAAACCCGCAATACAGAATACTTCCGTACACAACAGCTAGTTAGCTAGCTTCCCGGCTAGCTCCATCCACAAGGGCAGGACCTGCGACAACCGGATGTAGAAATAGAGTTTAAATAAAGTTTTTTTGTGCAACTTTGAATGGCGGAGTTAAATTTAACGTCTTTAATAATAATAATAATAATAATAATAATAATAATAATAATAATCATAAATATTTATTCTGTTGTATATTTTGTAATGCTGCTTCTTGAGCTTTGTTAATTGTCAAGGTGTTGCTTTCATTTGCAATAATAAAATTTTTAATAATAATAACAATTATTATTATTGTTGTTGTTGTTGTTGTTGTTGTTGTTGTGGATTTTTATTCATACTGGAGTATTTTGCAATAGTATTTTCTAACCATTCGTTTATAAAATAATACTGCTATTTTAAATATTATTTTAAAATACCCCTTACACTGTGTCAGTAAATGACGGGCAGTATCTGCTCGCGTGCTGAACTCAGGTGTTAGCTGAACAACGACTCATAATGAAACTGTACGACTAGAAAAACATTACTGCAAATAAAAGCAACAGTTCGACAATTACCAAAGCTAGAGAAGCAGCATGGCAGAAAATAGACGACAGAATAAAAGTGTAAGAATATATAATTAAAAAAGCACAATATAAAAGACAATTTAAATAGGTTCTATAATTAACACGGTTAATAATGTACATACTTGATCTCCAAGTACAAATAGTGGATTATAACAAACTCACCTAACTGAGGTTTATTTATTTATTTATTTATTTAGGCTTTTTTGGTAATTGGACTAATTTTAATTACTGTACCTTGTTCATATTATTTAACAGATGTTTAGATGTTACACTGTCTATGCTTTGACTGCACTGAAGGAAGAAGTGAGTTTACTTGATGCAGATGAGCACATTGCTCCAGGTGAATGCATTGTGTTGCAACCGACACGGTGTGATCATGTATTTTCAAAGCTCTGGAATAAAACCAACCACCACACTCTCACTGGAGTTTAACCTCGGAGCTGTGAGGCGCTAACACTCCTCACTACACTGCACACTCATCACTGGATCATGTTCATACCCTGCCTATTGAGCCTGCATAATTTAAAGTAGTAGATTGTTGTCGATATTTGCTGATTTTAGCAATGAAATCACATTTTGATGAGAAGCTAAATCTATTTATGTAAACTATACATTTACATAAATATATTTAGTTTATGTAAACTATATACGATATTTAAATCTGACCGACCACATTCATTTTTTTCAGTCTGCACTAGGGCGGAACAATTTGTAATGAGTATTGTTTCCGCCCGACGGGACTACGAAAGCACAATAGAATAGAAGGTAATTTGTCCTGCAAAAAGGGTTACTTGCAACACTGTGATAATAATAATAATAATAATAATAATAATAATAATAATAATAATAATAATAATAATACAGACGTTTTGCAGATGATATTATTATTATTATTATTATTACTACTGCATTTCTTGTCTCTGTACTCGTACTCTGACAATGACAATAAAGTTGAATCTAAACTAACTTAATTATTATTAGTAGTAATATTATTAATAATAATAAGAAGAATTATTATTAATAAGAATTATTATTATAATTATAATGCATACAAATCAGAAAAAGTCACAAAAAGTATCCTGTTTAAAAAAAAAAAAAAAAAAAAAAGATTGGACCGATGAGATTGGGAGCTAGTTTCAGCTCCCACTGGGCGGGAGTGTAAGCAGCATGCAGACACCTGACACTCTGGCCTGTGTGCAGATTGTGCAATCAGAGCGGTTATTATGCTCTTTTAAACAGACCTGATCACAGCAGCCACAGAAGCTCCACTACAGCTCTTCTCAATGAAGTTTCCTGTTAAAATCTTTCTATTCGGGAGTCTGAGTGCAGCTTTAATTGCACTCCAGTGGAGTAGCCCCACTTTTAGTGAAGGTGAGTCTGGGTTTACTTTGTTTTTAAACGGTTTTTTTTTTCGTGTTTCACTTCCTGTAAAACAAGACGCACAACCTACTCGATTATTGATCAGTGATTATAAAACAATACAGTATAAACTGAAATACAGGAACATTTTTAGAACTGAATTCCGGTATAAATCACACAGTACTGTAATAATGAGTACAACTGATAGATGTATAAGTGAAGTTACTTTGTGACTGATATCTTGCTAGGATATTATGACAGATTAGTAGCTTTAGAATAGTTTACTCACAAGATTTACAAAAATGTGACAACTCACCCCACTCTCATGTTGTATTGTATTCTGTCACTTCAAATGACTTAAAAAAAAATCTTTTAGGTTGGTTTAAAATGATGTTCAGTGTGGGAAAGAGGAGGACTGTGGGAGATTTTAATTCATTCACCTTAAGTACATAACAGTTATAAGAAACAGCCAATCACTGAATATATTTTCTTTAAATGATAAAAAAAAATCCAGACAAATGGTATGTTACCCTATGGCAAGATCATGCAGTACAGGTTAAAGTTCATTTATTTTTTGTCCAGCTGGTGGTATTTTCTGTCAGACATGACGCAGGTCCATTGCAGAAAGTCACTTTTGCATATGAATTTGTAAACCTGAATGTCTACATTTCTGTTGTTTTTTCCCCAGAGTCTGTGAAAGGCATGAGGGTGCTGGTGACTGGTGCGAGTACTGGCATCGGGGAGCAGGTGGCGTACCATTACGCTCGCATGGGTGCTCAGATTGTCATCACAGCAAGAAGAGAACATGTATTAAAAGAGGTTAGTGGTTGGGACATTAATAACATATTACAACATTTCCTATTTGCATGTGATTAAGATCTTCCAGAATAAAATCCAGCTAGAAGGCATGTGGAAAAACAAAAAAGGTGTAACCAGGTTCTGCTTTGTGGTCAATTAAGAACATACGGTGCCCTCAAATTATTGTCACTCTTCATAAAAATCAGCAAAAGGATTGTACACAATCATTGAAAATTTTCATGTAAACAATAGGGGGAAACCAGTTTTCTCTGCTGAAACACAAATATTTATCTCACTAGAAATTTTAAACATAATATCTTCTCTCAGAAATGGATGTGCCAAAATTATGAGCACCTCAAGAAATGATGTAAAAAAAAAAATGCAAACAAATTCTTGAAAAATATATTTCTTTTGCTCTGTTGTTGCCTTTAGCCAATTCCTGTTTGCCTGGAGTATAAATACAAGTTTGTGTACATGTAAAAATCGCTATCATCTATTACCAAGGGAAAAACAAAAACAGTCGAAATAGATGGTTTTGACTTTTACAAATCAGGTAATGAATACAAAAACTACCAAAAAGTATAAAATATAATGATATATAATAATACCATGAAGCACAATTATGGGCAAGAAAAAAGTGTCACATGTTAGTTGCAACAGTTGGAAATTAACTTAATTTTTGCTCATTTTTTGAATGCTGCCAATAACTCTGGAAGGCACAGTATATGCATGTTGCTGATCTGATTGCAGGTTGTAAAGAAGTGTCTGGATCTGGGAGCTCAGAAAGCCCTGTATATTGCAGCGGACATGGCTGAAATATCTGATGCAGCCCGGGCGGTGGAGTTTGCTGAAAAGCAGCTTAACGGGCTGGATTACCTAGTGCTTAACCACATCGGGCCGAGTCCATATGGAATGTGGGATGGCGATGTGGATCACGTTCAGTGGCTCATGCAGGTGAGGCAATGTAGTGGAGCTACATTACAAAACAGCCAAGTGCAAGCTACATGACTCTCAGAAACTCTGACCGTTTCATGCTACGTGACTTGAATCACTTGTGGTCATTGTTTGGTGGTCGTAGGGGTGTGGACACTACGTGATCACTCGCAGATGAGGTCATTTCACCTGGGAATATCCCTACTGATTCCCCAACATCATTAAATGTAACTATAAATGTAAAACATGTCATTCTTAAATAAATTGTAATCGTTGATTGCTGTGGTATAAGAGGAGTAAAACACTGTTGGACATGCATTTATTTTAAAATAATCACACT
Source organism: Pangasianodon hypophthalmus (assembly GCF_027358585.1). Taxonomy (NCBI): domain Eukaryota; kingdom Metazoa; phylum Chordata; class Actinopteri; order Siluriformes; family Pangasiidae; genus Pangasianodon; species Pangasianodon hypophthalmus. The sequence goes on from NC_069720.1 coordinate 16,338,239, forward strand.
AACTAAATCTTCTTGCTCTAACACGTCTTAGTCAGAGCATTAACTTATTATCCTGATAGGTGTGTAAAAGCAGGGAAAAAACTAAAATGATAACGTAACGTCATATGTAACCAGTGCTTTGTACTGTCTAAGATTTATTACGTTTCTCCTTTACTTGTACTGTGTGAAGGTGAATTTCCACAGTTATGTGAAAATGGCTGTGAAAGCTTTACCAGCCCTGGAAAAGACTAATGGATCAATAATAGTCGTCTCTTCCTTGCTTGGTGAGTGAAGGACTTTTTAAATCCTACTCAGAGTTCTGTTCTGATGAAGCAGTCATGTGAATGTTGTTGAACTTTGCAGGTAAAATGTGTTTACCGTTTGCTCTGCCATACGCCGCTACCAAATTTGCCCTGAATGGCTTCTTCGGGAGTCTCCAGCATGAGCTGGCTATGAAGCACAGCAACGTAACTGTCACTATCTGCACCCTGGGCCTCATCGACACGGAGTCGGCCATGGAGAAAATCAAGTGAGCCATGGTTAAATACAGCAGATTTGTTCTGTTTAGAGAAAACTGCTCAATGCTGTACTGAGTCATCCATGATGGTGCACTGTTTACCAGTGTATAGATGTGGTGGTGGATTGAACAGGAGTAAGACGTGAGTCTTAGTGGGCAGGAGCTCATTTCAAGTTGTTTTCACTGGCAGAGAACAGTGGTAAAGTTTCAAGACAACAAAATAGCAGTTGCATTTCCAAGGCATACTGTGCACACAAGCAGAAAAGATTCTTCCATCCACCCACATAGTGAGAATGGCCCAAAAGATAAGTAAAAAATACATTGTTTAAAAAAATCAAATGCTACCACCACCATGCTTCACTGTGGGGATAGTTTTTCTCAGGATAATGAACCATGTTGGGTTTCTACCAAAAATAGTGCTTTATGCAAGTCTTCATATATATATATATATATATATATATATATATATATATATATATATATATATATATATATATATATATATGAAGTTTTTGTTATTATATATAATATGGGAACAGCTCTTCCCATCTGAGCTATGAATCTCTCCAGCTCCTTCATAATTAGTCTTGGCCTCTTGGTTGCTTCTCTGACTAATGGCCTTCCTACTCGGTCACTGACTTTTGGTGGGCAGCCTCCTCTAGGCAGATTCATGGTTGTGCCATATTCTTTCCATTTTTTAATAATGGATTTAATAGTGCTCTGAAGGGTGTTCAAAGCTTGGTATATTTTTCATAACCAAACCCTTGAGATCACGTAACACTATAATTACAGACAGTTGGACTCCATTCGATAAATTATGTCACTTCTAATGGCAACTGCTTGTGCCAGAACTAAGGTCATAGCAACGGGAGTGAATACTTGTTTTTTATTTGCATTTGTATATTTTTTGTTTTAAATTTTTTTGCAAGCTCTATTGATTTTTCATCCCACTTCAGAATTATGGGTTAATTTGTGAAGATTCATGAAATATGTATATCCCAGTTAAGTCTATTTCAATTCCTGGTTGTAACACTACAAAATGTGGAAGTTCAAGGGGAGTGAATACTTATGCAAGGCAATGTATATCTTTTATGTTTGATACAGAGGCTACATTGACATTCCTGCTTACCCTGCACATGAGGCTGCATATCAGATCATTAAGGCTGGAGCGCTTCGTCAGAGCGAGGCCTTCTACCCCTGGTACACCTACTACTCCACATTAATCAGAGACTGGTTCCCTTACTACAGAGATCAGGTCATTAGGAACAGTTACAACTACCAGCCATGAGTTGGTGCTGATCACTGGGCACTTACAGAGCTTGTGGAGTGTTCATTTGGTGCTCTGGATAAATATGGAAGAACAATTATGTAGCACAATATGAAAGAACATTTCTTGATAAAGTAAGTAGTTAGGAATATTTTGTTTGAAGCCATTGCTGTCAAGGTTCTGAATATACAGAGTCCAAGCACCATGACAGCCCTAGAAATTACCTTTATAATTTTCATTCCTTTTAATTACATGTAATTTTAAGTTTTAGATGGTATAAATATATGTGTGCTGTGTTATAAAATACTTCCATCAAGTACTGCATTGTTGACATTTATTCCACAGCCACTGTTGAATGTTTGGTTCTGATTAGTCAGGTGCTGATTCATTTTCTGTAACAGCAATTTTTTTGGTCTTATTAAGTTCCCAGAAGAAAGAATGGTGAAAGAATGACTGTTTATATCTGCTATAACATAAGTGATAACAGGAACCAACTTGTTTCATGGACATTCCAAAGCATTAAACATAACTACACACTGACAAAGTTGTTAGCGTTGGAAAATTTGTGGGGGGTTTTGCCAAGGTGGTAAAAACAGTAACTCTGCCTTGCGTGCTTCATCACGCCACCCCATTGTTGATTATTTTCCTATAACAGTCATGTCATGTTTTCTTCCTTATTTACAATGTTAGGGAAATCTTAAATTAACTTTTAAAGTATTTTATCTCTTTGGATCCACTGTTTTTTATGAACTGACTTCGATGTCTTTCCCCTGGACAGGGTGATAAGGCATGCTACAGTTACTAATTAAAATCCAGAACTGTCTGTATCTAGGTTGAGTACCTGTGTTCATTTCCCATCACCTAACAGTACACATGAAGGTTGTGGGTGGTGACATCAGTTCACATGTGTTAATAATAAACACTAACTACAGGAGCAAACATTTACAGATGCTAATACTGAAAATATTAACTACCAATTCTAGCTAGCTATGACCCAGACTCCAAACTATTACTCAAAATAGTATGTCACTATATAAGGTAACAGGGCGGCCTGGTGGCACAGTGGTTAATGTTGCCTCCGCACAGCTCCAGATGTAATCCTAAAGTTAGACTACTCTCTGTGTTGAGTTGTGCATGTTATCCCTGTGTCTTGGTTTCCTCTGCTTCTCCTGTTTCCTCCTAACTATAAAAAAAACATGCCTTTGGTGGATTATCTACACTAAATTGCCCCTTCGTATGAGTGAGTGTGGACTGGTGCTGCAATGGACTGGTGTCCCATCCAGGGTGTATTCCCGCCACACGACCAGTGCTCCCAAGATAGGCTCTGGATCCACAGTGACCCTGACCTGGATAAAACAGTTCCTGAAGAAAAGATTAGATAGATAACAAATTGTGGCATGCTATTTGGATATATCTTTTAGCATGGTGCTATGCAATTTGGGATGCAGCCATAAACTGTCAATTGTGCTTGCACAATGTTCAGTACACATAGTACCCTAAGAATAAGGGTAACCAAGCTCAGCATGTGTACTTAGTTATGTTACAGATTATTTTCACTGATAATAACTTTAAAATGTGGGATCATTTCCATACTAGACTTTACATATTAGTCTATATGATTGAAAATCATTATATAATATTCACTGGATGTGCTCTACATAAGCACTGTTTTATGGGTTTTAAGGGAGCAGAGGGTAAATGTTTTTATTATTCATTACATCATGAACTCACTGACTGACTCATCAGTGTAGCTCTTTGTATTATGTTTTTTTCATCTGTCTCTTCTTTGTCCTCAAAGTTATAAATCTTTTACTTAATAAATGAGGAAATACTTTGCCATACTGTGATTATAACATTTGTGCCTCCTTACACCTTTAACAAATGCCTTCAAATTAAAGGACTTTGAATAAAGGATCTGAGGTGTACTGAGTTGAGATACCATGCAGGAATTATCATACCATAATTCTTATCACATTAGTGATTAGATATTGAGGCAGAAGGGCAAAACATTTGACTGTTAGACTTTATTTTAAAGACATCTATAATAAATGAAGCTCTCACTTGTGTACTAACCAGTCTGATATGCACCTTTTTCAGTGACAGAATGTGATGTCTTTAGCCACTAGCATTAGTAGCAAAGTTCAGTCTCTTTTCAAAGTAAACTCTATCTTTATTCATAAGTTATTGTGGTATCTTTATTCATAGGTTATTGTGGTATCCATACTGTGGATCCTAGAAACCATTCATAAAAAAAAAAAAAAAAAAAACTGTTTCTTCTCAGGCTTGAGATGTGCAGTCAACCTGAGGTAAATTCAGCTAGCTAATTATTTTCCCTTGTTTTTGCTAACTTTAGTTTTTAGTTAATTAGTAGTGTCATACATATTGACTGGTCAGAGATATCTCTTCTTCTTGGTTTTGGAAGATCTGCTTGCATGTTTTCCTGATAGATTATAAGTACAATCAGTTAAAAGCCTACCAAACAGTCTGTTTGATTTTAGACTATTTATTTCTATCTTTAAGATGATAATTTTCAGGGCTTTCTTCAGTATTTAAACTAAGAAATTTTACTCTAGAGGCTATATTCAGCTAATATTATGTTTATGTTATTTGGACAGATGCTAGACTGCTTTGTTTACAGGCATCACCTGATTAATTGCAATGATTAAATATGTCCACTAGGAGGCAGTGGTCTATTATAATAGCAACATGGTCTCAAGTGTCTGTCCACTTTTTCTAGGCCAAAATACAGACTGTAGAGCAATTATAATCTGTCTTCTACTATCAGACTGTGAGTACATTCTTTATGTATGTGTAATTTATGTGATTATATATTATGTATGTAGTTTGTGTAACTGGAAAATCAGTGAAAGTTTGTGATGCTACTCCTCAGTGAATGAAGCATTTGGGGCAAGAATAATGTAGGTAGATCATTTATTTATTCTGTAACACATGGGATTAGTGTAATGTATTCTAATGTGCACCAAGCATTATTCTTCCCCAGCTTCCCAGGATAGTAAAGCCACAGTCATGATGGCAGGAGTTTAATAAGAATCTAGGCAGAGAAAAAGCAGCATGCAGTGGGATTCTGGCTGATTTATGCTGTTTACCCGAGCCATAGCACATCATCTATTCAGATGCGGGGAAAAAAATGACAAAGGAAGCCAAACAGGTACTCGGGTTCCCCAAAAAACAAGGTAACAGGGACCTGCATGCTTATGTACAGCTGGACATGTATTCACACTCTGGTTTTTTTAACCCTCTTTTTCACAAACTTCCTCTTGTTCGTTCACACTTACACATGTATGGTGGGGCCTCGTGGGGTACGACAGCAGGCCTCAGTGCAGCGGCTAGCAGCCTGCAACACCTGCAATAGATTAGTGCTTCTAATGGTGGGCAATAAATCCCCTCCCCCTCTCACAAATCACCACCAATAACAAACCCACTTTTATCTATCTATCTATCTATCTATCTATCGGTCTGTCTGTCTGTCTGTCTGTCGGCTAGTCAACATATCTTTACTATTTGACAATTCAGTTTAATTCAGTTAGCTTTATTGGCATGACCATTACAGCAGTTACAGTATTCCCAAAGCACTGAACTGATATTTTTATACCTACAGAATTTGTCTCCCTGTTTATGTATATCTGCCTCTCTCTTTGTATTTATATCTGCTTTTTTCTCTGTCTATCTTTCTATCAGTACGAGCTGATTGTCTCCTCTCAGACCATGCCACTGTAAGACTGACATTCTGATTCCAGCTCCTCTGACTTGGAGCTTTTCAGTTTATCATTATTTACTACACAACTGCAGTTATTCTGTAGTTCAATTATTCTAAATCTGGTCCTCAGGTTAGCTCGGTCAGTGCAGGTTTTCCACTTCTAAAGAAGCAGCTGGTAAAACACTTGTGAGGTTGAACCCCATGAATCTCCTGTGAGACAGAGAGGAAGAGAGGAGCTGCTGGCGAGGTAATGCTACGGCTCATACATCACTGTCTCTGCTGTAAACGCATGTCACTGTGGGCCCCGCTCATGCGTCTTTTCCCATGTGACCCTGAAAACTGTAATCTAACTGTGCTGAAGTCAATGAGTGCTCTTACTCTGATTATCTAAGGTGTAAGATTCAGCTTCAGGGATTAAGAAAAGGGGGAAAATTGTGTAAAAGATGAGTGTAACTTTAGTGTGCAAATTAGGGTAAGTGTGCAAGTGTGAAATATTGTTATAGCTCTTATATGATTTTTTTTTTTTTTTTTAAGATTTATCTGGAAATCTCAGCTCTAAGCTAAAATATCAAATGCTGACCAGCATTAATACTCCCATCCATGCCACTGTGGTTTGAGTGACAGCAGTACTAAACTTTTTAATCATCATTCAAGTCAGTTACAGACAGGAGAGTGCTGCACATATAACATCTGAAGTGTTTTATACCTCTCATATTACAGCGATTTGACAACAACTGTTAACAATTTAAATGTATTAACAATTACAATTTATTTATAGTTACATTCAATGATATAGAATGTCCACAAAACCAGTTCATTCCAATTCGTCCATCACTTATAACAGCTATAAACAGTCGTTCCATAACCAGTCTGTCATTATTTCTCTTTCTTAAAGCTAAACACAAAAGTGCAGCTTGTCATGTTACAGAGAAACCGGAAAGCACAAAGCCCTCTGTTCTGGTGGAAAACTTAAAAGTTACAGCTTTACCTCTGACTGTTACAGCGTGCTGTCTCCTGACACTGGACTCCTTCTGAAATGTTAAATAAATGTTTCCTCATAGAAAACATCACCAATTACACTTGCTTTTTAATAGATTTATGTAGAGAAGCCACCTTACAAGTCCTAAAGCACTTTGTTACTACAGAAACATATTAGAATGAGCATATTCATATAAACCTTAAAGTGTGGACTACTTTCAGAGCTACCTATCAGATTCAAGACTTCAACAGCACTGTGGTGTTAATATAAATGATATCTGGTTAACATGGGTCTTGTGGTTGTTTCTTTCTGCTGATGGATGAGGTGGAGGGAGACGAACTGTGTATAGCAACAGACCTGCTACAGTGAGTAACTGTAAACCTACAATGTGCACCTGTATGGTCAGGTCACCTGTCACATGGTCAAAGAGCACTGCAAACAATCATATCTTAGCAAGTGAAGATATCTTGAATAAAAGAAAAGTTATCTAATATTTCCCATTATGAGATTGTTATATTACTATTATTATTATAACAAATATTAGACTATTAAGCCTATTGTTAGATATTCCTTCTCATTTTTAGCTTGAAATTGTCTCATTCTATTGGCAGATAATTTAGTTTCTTTCTAGAAATAAATGCTCAAAATAAGCAAAACTATATGCCAATAGAATAAGGCAATTTCAAGCTTAAAATGAGTAAAAAACAAATCTACTCTTACTTGCTAAGATATATAGCAGTGAGTGTAGATAATGTACTCACAACTCAGCATATCTTTATCTTTATTGAAATTCTATTTAATGAAAATGTTGCCCACAGGTACAAATGACTTTACCATTTTTTTAACATTTAAGCTTTTTTGGTATGTATATATAAAAAAATTTCATGCTCATTAGAGAAATTGGGCCATTCATATGGTTCAGACTTGAGAAAATCATTGTTAATCATTGTTCCACTTTTAAAATAATTTTGAATAGAGGCCCACAATGTGAGCTGTATTCAGGCCTCAGCAGGAAAATGGTTCACATCAGCATTGAGAGAGAGGGCAAGGAGATGTAGGGGAGTGAGGTAGGAGGCTCGTCTCCTCCCCCTTCTCTCTCTCTGTCTCTCTTTTTCCCCCCCATGATGCTATTCAGAAATCGCACAATGGTTGACACCTGTGTCCTGTCAGAGCGAACACTGTTATTGTTTATGTGCTCAGCGGAGGGGAGGAAGAGGGCCAGAGGTGCTGTGAAGCAGGCCAAAGCCATGCTCCCCCACTCCCTCTTTCTTTCTTTTTTCTATTTTCCTCTTTCTCTCCTTCTCCCTCCTACTTTCTATTTAAGTTTCATCGCCTGTGTCCGAATTCAAGCCGAGGGTGAAGCTTGTATAAAGCCATCCTTGTACTTTTCTGTCATTTCGTCAATTTGAACTTATTTTTTGAAGCACCAAAGCGGTCCAGGCCTGTGGAGGCCACAAATAATGTTGTTGGAATGAAGGATGGTATGGTGTCGCTGAATATGGCCTAATTTTGTGTATTGTAACGAGTAAAATTAATCTTAATTTGTGGCATCTCAAAAGGCTTTATTTCATGTGCAAAAATCATACAGAAGAAAAAAATAAAACAAATACACAATATTGAATAAATGATTCTTAATTGCCATGAAACTATGGTTATAAAGCAGTTCTGTTATTTTAAGATTTTAAGTGAAAAAACATTTCAGAAAAGTCAAGTAGAACTTAATTAAATTATAAGGTTGACTGTATTGATTAAATAGCAACATGTCATGCATGTCATTATTATTTTGCTATTTGAGATTTTCTTTATGTCTCTTACAATAACATAGAGTGCGCTTTTGAGATTCATCCCTTCTCTTTGCCTCTCGCTGATCTAAGCAGGATCAGAGTGCATGGGTTGCAGAGTGGGGGATGGAGGAATTCTTCTTTCTCTCTCTTTTTCCTCCTCTCTCTCCTCCATAGAACAGTGAAAGACCAATTAACAAAGGATAAGAAGTGAACCGTAAATAGACTCAACAAGGCCCAACAAGAACAAGAGCTCTCCCTCTCTCTCTCTCTCTCTCTCTCTCTCTCTCTTTCTCTCTCTCTCTCTTTCTCTCTCCCACACACTTTCTCTCTGCCTCTCTCCTCTCCACCTTGCACAAAGAGAAGGCTCTGAGCTTACAAAGTGCCAATTAACACTGAATGTTTGCCCCTTGCACCTCCCTCCCGTAGCCACTGACAGCAATAGTGTTTGGGTTAATACCAAAAGCCCGCAAAGAATTATAAATCTCCTCCTTCAGCCCCATCTCTCCCTCCCTCCCTTCCTCATTCGTTCCCTCTCCTCCACAATCCCTTTATTTTGTTTCCAATGGGGTGGTTTTACAGTTCAGTGCACGTTCAAAGAGTGATATAAAATGACTTTACAAAGAATTTTCATTTGGAGAGAAGCAGAGGCTTGCACCGGGTAAGGTGGGGCAATGGCATGAAGGACGAGAGATAAAGCTTGGTGCAGATGGAAAAGTGATGCTTCTCTTAGTTAAACACCACCTCTTTTGTGTGTTGTTTTTTGTCTTTGCTTTTCTATATGTGCTTATTTGTATATTTTTCTACCCCTCTAATGAAATAGCATCCTGTTTTCTATATTAAGGCAATACACTACAGGTAGAAGTGGTCAAATCAATCATTTTGCAGATTTTTTTTTTTTTTTTTGATAATTTGCATTTATAACATGCATTTATTTATGTAGTCTTTCTATATCATGAAGTAACAAAAATATCAAACAGAAAAATGTTTATGTCACATTTTTAGCAAGTCATGACCATCACATTATTTTAAACTTACTCATTTTAATGAAAGCTTTAAGCTCCACCCACTGGACACAGTCACCATATATATATATATATATATATATATATATATATATATATATATATATATATATATACATATATATATATATATATATATATATATATATATAATCGGTCTATGAGTCACTATTATATATATTAGACTATAGATTTCAAGTCATTAAAAAAAACCTTATATTCAGAACAAAATAAAATACCAGTTTCCAGATGACCTGCACTCATGAAGTGTTCCACATACTTTCCTATCCCTAATGAGGAATTACAGGAAGTTCTCAAGATGTTGATAGTTGTTGGATTTAATTTTTTTTTAACATTTTTTTAGCATTTCTTAGTTAAACAACACAGATTTTTCAAATCTTTTTTCTGCAAGAGTCTTAATCTAATAATAATAATAATAATAATAATAATAATAATAATAATAATAATAATAATCTAAAAACTTTAATTTAATTTAATTAGACAAATCCTCATTAGCCCAAATAAGTGTAAATTACTATAAAATACTTATAAGAATATCAGCAAATCTTGCAAAGATTCATTTTGATATCTACTGTTTTAAAAAATGGCCGTATTCACCTGTAGTGTCTTGCCTTAAATGTTCTATAGGTCCTAACTGTACCTGTTCTAGAAATGCAGATGATTCACCCTTCCTCCCCCTTTTCTTGATCTATCCTTGCCTCCAGCACAAACACACAAGCCTTGAAACCCATGAACCCAAACCCTAAAGTGTGTTGTCCCTTAAAGAGGCTCTGCTAAGTGTGAGACTCTGGTCTGAGTTGTTCATCAAAGGGCCGGCAGTGACACGCTTGTTTTTGCTCCCCAGTGAGCACCTATAAATCAGTCTGCTGAATAAAAGAGAGAAGGCGACAGACGGTGAAAGGGGTTAATGCTCGAAGAAACACACACCTCCTCATCCCACACACTTGCTTCAATCTGAAGGAGCTCCGCAAGCCAAGAGTTGCTCCAGGATCACTCATAACCATAAAAATCACAAACCAACATGTCTGAGATCCAGTGGTGCAGCATTCACACTCCCTTATTGGTAAGGCTAGAGAGACAACTGCCTGATTATGTCTGAAGATGGAGCTGGAAAAATTCCAAGGCATTCCATTCAATTTACACGGACTAAAGTCGCACATCTGGATCTGTGATGAGTTTTCAGAAGATAAAAAAAAGAGATGCATAGCAGTTTATTGAATGCCAGACGTTGTGGTTTGCTTCTGTAGACTGGAACTTCCTCCCTTTGTTTTTGAGGATGAAGCAGCAAAACCAGATGAGAAATGCTTTTCTGTCTGGAGTCTGAGGTGTCTTTGGTAGTTTTAGCCCCGTGAGAGAGAGCGAGCGAGGCTGATCAGAATCATACTGCCTGTAATTCATGAAGTTTGTGTAGTACAGAAGTTCAGGGGTGAACCATGAGTCAGCTGGAGGACAGCTCACGCTGGAGAGGGTCATCTTACTTCTTTATCTTTGTAATCCTTCATCCTTCACTTTACATCTTCACTTTATCTCTTCATTTTAAAATACTTCTAACAATTTATTTAAAAAAAAAAAAAAACATTAAAACATCACAAAGTGTACTGTATGTGACAGATGATTGTGGTGACATTTAGTCCTTGTATCTCTTTAAAATGAAACTTTATTTTTTATATTTTTTTTAACATTGAATCTAAGAAAATGCACATTTAACCATTCACGGCATTTCAGGCAACAGATTCTCTCTCTCTCTCTTTTTTTTTTTAAACATTGCTGACAGGCTGCATTTTACTCTTAATGAGTAACGGGTTTAAAAGTAACAGCATTTAGGTTTTTTTTTTTAGCACAAAATGCGGTTAACTAGCGTTAACTGGCATGAGGACATTAAGGACATGCTAATAATTAACATTTTAAAATGTACTTGAATCTATGATTTGGGTAATTCAATGTACGTTCAAAGTTTCTTCATCAGTCACTATCACAGTATCATTGAAAGTAAAGAAAAAGAATGAGACAACTTACTTTTCTTCTTCCCATGATGTTCAGAAAATTCAGATGATGCAACATCCTGTTGAACATGTGACATATTTCTTCAGGGTGAATGTGTTCAGGTAACAAGCTTGAGTGAATATTGCGGGACACTAAATAGACATTTTTCAGAACCAATAATTGATACCTTAAATAGATTCACACATTAATGCAAAAAATAATAGAATTTTTGGAGTATTTTAATGAATATATTTCAAGATAACGTGCAGTTGTAGTGGGCAGGGACGGCCAAAATGCTGTTTTCTAGGCACTATTGGAAGGTTTTATTAAAGGCTTAAGTAATATGTAATTGTTGGAAGGAGTCTCCAGTGTCAGCACTTAGTAACAACCAGAGATAAGGTTGTTGCTTTCTGTCTAGAGGACTTTCTGGTTTCTCTGTAATGTGACAAGCTGCATTTTCTGTCTAATTAACTTCAAGAGAGTATAAAGAGAGACTGGTGAGGAAAGGACTGTTTAAAGCTGCTGTAATGAAAATGAAAAACAGGAGCTAACTTCTAACTATACCTGTAACTACATATGGATAAAAAGTATGAAATGTCATTCTTTAATGGCAAATTGCTCTGGTATAAGAGGAATAACACACTTTTGGACATGCTGTTAGGAAAATAATCAACTTCGGGGTGATAACAGTAACTCCACTTCATCGCCCCACCTGACATTGATTATTTTCCTATAACACCAAGCCCTATCGTGTTTTATTACTTACATATCACTAACATGGATACACTATTAATCTATGTCTCCGATATGAACAGATGTAAGTTTTTTGTATTACATTATACTACTATCTGTCTATATACAGTATGCTGTAATGTTACTGGCTGTGCGAATGCAAGTGTTACACAACAGAGAAAAATCACATTCAGAATGCATCAGTATCCTGCATAATTCCCCTCCTGTGATACTCCAACCATCCGATAATCACTACAACCACTCAACCGACCCAATAATCTGCACACTGAGCAGCAATATAGTGTGCTATATAGTGTGATTCAGCACTTACAGTATATTTATCAGTGAATGTTTGTCTTAAACCCAGCAGTTTTTCTCTTCCTGTCTATCTGATGGTGGTAAAATTGCCCTGTTTTGGTGGAGCAAAGGCTGGGATTGAATGTCACCTCACACAGTCTCCGTGGAAGTGATTGCATCTCAGATTCTCCATCTGGGAGTGATTGCTTTGAAAGACGAGTCTCAAAGCAGATGAAGATGACAGAGTGAAAAGCAATTGCACGGAACTTGCCAATCTGCTATCTTTATTCACATCATGTTTTCCTGGCCCTTGACCTACTGTGTTCATGCATTTATGCATGCGTCTTCACATACAATGCTGTTTTCCATATTCCATCTCTCCATCTTTCATAAAAGAAAAACTTACGGCATGTTTCACACAGTAGGTGTATTAATAAAGTGTTACTGCTAGAACTATTTAATAATAAGGAGTAACCCTTAATGGAAAATCATATACAATTCACATGTGATTATGTGAATGATCACAAGTGCATTTCAACATATTAAACCCTGAACTCAAATAAACATATGACAACATGTGAACAATATGTGAACACTTGTGAAAAAGAATTGTTCATGTGAGAAAATCACATATGAAAAATGAAACCACATGCCCTACAAGTGAAAAATCTGGAGAAAAAAAGAAAATAAAGTACCTGTGTAAAAAAAAAATGTAAAAAGAATGAATTGTGTAGAAATCACATGTGAAAAAATACATGTGAAAAAAAAAACCACAAGTCCTACATGTAAAAAAAAAAATTAATAGTGTGAAAAATCACATGTGAAAATAAAAGAAAATAATGAATTATTTAAAAAAAATTGTGTGAAAAATGAGTCATAAAAAAAATCATGTGAAAATAAAGGAATCATGTGTGGAAAAATAAATCACGTGAAAATAAAAACACATACTACATGTGACAAAAAGGAAAAATATAACATGTTAAGTGTCTAAAAATGAATCATATGATTCCTATGTGAAGTTCCTGTTATTCTTCTGTAAAGAAAACAAAATGAGAAAGTTCATCCCTTAAGTCAATCAGGTAGATCTGAAGTCATAGCGCAGCACTGACTATGACCTGAGCTGGCCTGTTCAGTTCATCACAATCAAGTTCTCAGCTAAATTCGGAAATTGGGAACTGTTTTTTTTTTTTTTTTTTTTTTTTTTTTTTTAAACAAGATAGCAGACAGCCAGTAGCAGAAACCTAAAGCACTGTGCAAAGATGCTTTCAAAAATACTGAAATAGAACATAAAAAAGTATCAAAAGGCAGTAAAACTTAAATTAATACTTGGTTTGATCAACTCTTCAATTAAAACTGGATCTTTTCACTTACAGACACTGAGATGTTTTATAAGAAAATTGGTCAGTAGGTTGTTTCAGGCATCTCGTAAACCTCACCATAGCTCTTCTGAGGACATTGGCTGCCATTTGCTCAATGATGTTTTTATCTGTACCAGTGGTTTAGTACTATGCTACTTTCTTTATCAACATGCAAAAAAAATCTCTAGAACATTTTTTCTTAATTGAATCTTTGGTAAATTTGCTCTATTCTACCTACACAATAATGGAGAAGACAAAATAGATATAAAATGTAGAGCTTCTGAGATTTTTACACTGTAAATGTAACACAGTGTTGCTGGATTCGCGAATCTGATTGGTCAGAAGGTGTTGATTATTTTTCAATAACTGCAGCATAGACAGTAGTTGGATTGCAGTACAGATCACCGGTTTATAATATTAATGTAATAATATAGTAATACCTCATTCACAGGGACCTGTACAGCAGGTGCTCCACAATGTAATCGATTAAAAACCACTTTCTTTTCTGCCATGGGAAGTCTTTAGGACAGAGGATTTTGAGCTTTTTGGTTTCTCAGTAACATGACAAGCTGTTTTTTTTTTTTTTGTTTTTTTTTTGTATTATGAATGTCAAGATAGAGAAAAAAGAGAGACTGGTGAGGGAATGACTGTTTATAGCTCTTATAACATACACAATAATGGGAACTAACTTGTCTTGTGGATCTTCCACAACATTAAACATACTATAAACAGTTAAAAGCATGATGTGTTGTTCTTTAATAAATGACTTTTTAAAATTAATTTAACTTGATGGTCGATTGCTGTGGGATAAGAGGAATAAAACAAGATAAGAGGAATAATACTGTTATTGGGGTGATAACAGTAAATTTGCGTCACGCCACCTTGTCAGTGATTTTTTTTTTTTCCATACAACAGCATGCCATATCGCGTTATGTATAATCCACCTGTGTCATATTGAGGCAATTATATTTCAGACAGCAATCACCTGGCATATAATTGTTAGCTTATTGTAACTGGAAGTGCCTTGTACCCCTCTCTGGCCCAAATGGACCAAGCCTAGCTGTCCCCACACCCTCCCCCCGCCCCATAACCCCAGCCCTGTCCTGTTCCTCTCTGTCCCCATCACAGCTTGCTGTGACCCATCCTGCACCTCCCGAAGCCCACAACAGACGCCGAGTGTGTGAAGAAGGTCAATAGTTCAGGCTGCAGCTCTCTCCCTCCTCTCGCTCGGCACAGTGAGGAGCGTTCGGCCTGATCTACTGTTGCCATTCAGAGCAGGTTCAAACACAGTGCATAGCTGGCACCGACCCTAGGAGGATGGAGCAGTGAGACACAGAAAGACGGAATGAGAGAGGAAGAGGGAACGATAGAGATGTGCTTGGTTAAACATTCGCTGATTAGGCACAGTTAATGGCTAGGGCCTTGTTTGTTTTTCTTTCCTGGTGCCTCTTCTTCTCTCATTTGCTTGCTCTTTCGTCTGTCCTGTGGTATGAATAAGTCTAGAAACCAATTGCCTTTTGGTCTGCTTTTGTGTGAAAAGTGGCAGTTTTGTGTGATTTTTCATATGTTACTTGGTGTCTAATTGCTGCCATATGATGACCACCCCCCCCCCCCCCCCCCCCCCCAAAAAAAAGAGGCCTCGGTCAATTCCAGAGGCTTTAGTACATTGCAGTGATTTGACTTCTGTAGACTTTTAAAAGAGCACAACTCTTGCAATGTCTGTCTTTGTGTTTCACTGTCTCAAACTTAACCAAAAGTGCCACGTATTAAATATATGCCATAACAGTTCTGAAGATATGAATAGAACTTGCTGAAAGAGTGTGTATACGTGTGTGCTGCAAATCCAGAGCTAACAGCTCAGCAATTATGAAAACATGAGAGTGAGAAAGCCCAGCAGTGGAGCAGATGTGAAAACTGGAGCACAGCCAACCCGAGGCGCTCTGTAGTCCACGTCCTTCATCTCAGTAGAGCACAAAGGAAAGGTGGAGGAGACAATGAGAGAGGATGAAAAGATCAGCGATAGGGAGAGAAAGAATGGCTTTCATCATAATTTCATTATTCATCGATTTTAGCATTTCCTTAGCCTCTATTTATTTTGAACAGATGGATGGACTCATGGATGGATGGATGGATGGATGGATGGCAGTCAGAACTGGCCCATCGCCATCAACAGACACTGAATTGTGGATGTCTGTTTGGCTGCAGATGGTCAGCAGACTGCATTCCTCACCGACTCTTCCAACTGAGTTCAAACAGCAGGGAGAAGGCCAAAGTCCCAAAGCAATGGCTTTCCAGAGTCAAGTGGAACTCAGTCTGTCTTCCCCGCTCACTCCTTCGGCTGCACCACACAAAGTGTGCCTGTGTGCTCGCCGGACTGTGGAATAGGTCACTGGCCATTGGAATGTACTTTCAGCCCTGTTTTCCAAAGTGCGTTTGTATTTGTGTGGCTGTGAGGCAATGCTCCGTCGCCTGGAAACCTGCTGTTTATGGTCTGATTATTTAAGTTTGAAGACTGATGAAAACTTAGTCATATGAACATAAGCACAGCAATAAAGCATGGTGTCATTAAAATCACCCTAGCCACAGAGTTGCTTTCTAGCTTGCCCTGGTTTATAAAGAAGCTCACTGAAATAAGCACAGCACAGTAACAGGATGTTATTGGCAGCTTACGGAAATGTCAGTTCGTGTTTTGGCCAGTTAGTTTATCTTTGAGGGAAAACACTGACTGACAGTATTGCAAGTCATAATTTTGCACGAAAGGAATATTTGAGCAGCAAAGTATACAAGGTAGGTAATGTTGCGTTAGGCCTAAATTAGTTCAGGGATTAAAATGTTACAGGGAACAAAAAACTGAAAATGAACAAAACTTTTCATTTATAATAATGAAGAAAATCACTCGAACTCTCTAACAGAACTCTATGTTCTGATTAATAATGATATTTTTCCATTTCAGTGTGATTTCTATAGTGTATATCCTAAACCTAAACATTTTTCCAGTAGACCTAAATTCCTGTAAAGTATTCCTCACTTCCTGCATTCCTGTAGCCAAGTAACGTTAGATAGCTTCCATAAGCAGATGGGTGATGATGAAGAAAAATGCTCTGCAAATATTAAAAATAAATACATGTTTCTGGTTAAATGCAGTCTTTGCTGTTCAGTTTTATTGCATTTTGTTTGTTTCAGTGTTAGCCATGCTTTGTTATTTTTTCCCATATATTTCTCAAATGTCTGTCCATGTATTTTAATATTCCTAATCTCGATTTGATCTGATCTGACAATTACAAACATGAACCCCATCATTGCACTTTTCAAACAGTATTATAATGAGAGAAAGCTGCTTAAACAAACAGAAAGAAATGCTTAGAGATTCTCTGTGCATGCTCAAGATATTGCAGTTCCCATTACAGCAGCATTGTTCAGATAGAGTGTTTGAAGGAGAAGCCTTGAAGCAGCATCTGCACTCTTCCAATGGACCAGATGTGCCTTTGGCTCTGTGGCCAAGTCTTTTAGCAGCGGCGGAACAAGACTGCTGCCTCCCCAGGGGAGAAGCACATAATGGCAGAACTGTTTCAGGCAACAGGTAACCCCCCCACACACCTCCATGTACAGTGCTTATAGGAAGCTGGAAGTTCCTCAAGCTCAAACAAAGCAGAATCATGGAGACAAAAAGAAAATCATTAGGTTTTCTGTAAAGAAAGCACATCTCAACACTACTCACTGTAAATTTGAATTCAAGTCATGCTATGTAATAGGCATGTAACTGAATAAATTATTCAATGTGTTCTAAACAAATATAAATACAGATACAATTATTCGTTTTTCGGTTGAGACTAGTGTACATTGGGACTGAGATCCTACAGGACACAACAAAAAGTCGCGCAAGTGGGAGGTTTATACTTCCACCTACTTCCAAGCTTGCAGGAGAAGAAAAGACCACTTTCATTCATTCATCCTTAGTAACTGCCTGATCAGGGACATGATGGTTTAAATTAGGCTACTTGTTGGTTTATATTTTGGGATATACAATTCTAATTTTTTTATAATTGTACAAGCTGGATTTAAAATGAACAGGAGTTCGAGTAATGTAGCTGAGGTCGAGCCAGAATTCACAGATGGTATAGTGGTAAGGTTGGTATCTAATTAATAATTTTAAAAAACTTTGTTTTTTTATATTCAGACATGGATGCAGATATTTGGAGCACTAAACAGACAGATGCAGAAACACATAGTGCCATTGTGTTACACCCTTATATGTTCACTTTCTGGCCAAGGTAAAGTCAGTTGTTTTAACTAGCCCTTCAAAATATAAACAGACAAACCAAACTCCAAAGTAAAAGGATTTGGGTTACATTTTGTTCTTAGAATTCAGCCAGCAGGGATTGGAATGTTGGAATACCATCCTCTCTCTGATCAGAGGAGACCTTAATCTAGTCAAGCAGAACTGTAAGGATTATTGGCTTTTTACAACGTAGCCTCTCATGCTATCCAAAAGACTGTGGTCACTTCCCATGTCTACCTTTTCCAAAATGTATTGTTAAAGGCTCTGAACGGATTAGGCTTCTTGCGAAAATTCCCATTAACATTTCAAAGAGATAAGTTGTTCGCCCTGGAAGGTCTACAGGGACAGGGTTAAAACACAGAAAAATGCCAACTTAGCCATAGTTGAAGTGATTGGAAACATATAAAGGAGCACAATGACTAGTGTTGAAATTTCTGATCGAAATTATGATAAATCTGTTGGCTAAACCTTTATGTTGTTGGAAAACCTTCCTTGCTTTCGAGCCTGCCTGCCCGTTTTAGTGATTCCCCACGTGGTCTTTGCACTTTACCGCTTTCAAGCCATTACCTAAGGTGAATTATTCCTTTTTTTAAATGGGTCGCCCAGACCAGGAGAAGCCCCAAGACAAACAGAGAAACAGGAACAAAGGAGGTGAGAGGAAGCTTGATCCATGCTGACAGACTCTGAGTCATCTTTCAACTGTCCATGTGTGTGCACCAAGACCTTTTTCAAAGACAAGTTAGAACTCATTGAAAGATGTGCAACACCACTGCAATACGACACAGTTCTCAGATTTAGCACCACAGAGTTTCAGGTTTCAGAATATAGGGGTGTAATGCAATAGCACTAGCTGTATCTGTTTATGGTTCCAAATATTCATATTTGGATTGGATTTAATCCTGTTTGTGCATTTATATTTTGTACCCGCCCACGACAAATTTATTTATTTGACTCTATTTCAGTCAAGATATAATCTGATTGCATGCCTCTCGTTTACATGACATAAAAAAAAATATATATATATATATATATATATATATATACACACACACACACATATATATATATACAACACAAAATTCAGTGAATGTTTTTGGAGGTTGTTTTGTATCTGTGTTCCCTAGTCATGGATTGTAATTCAGAGAAGCATCTGCATGCCATTGAGAGGCCTGCGTATGCTCTTTGTTTTTCTTTCCCTCTTTTTTTTTTTTTTGTTTTGGTTTCCTTCAACAAACCTGCAGGTCTTTGGTCAGAGTTTTTGCTTTGACAGGTGAAGATCAACTGGAGCCATCACTATTGACCACCATGTAGGACAGAAAGAAGGAGGTCAGAATGGGGTCACCAGCAGCTCTGTCATTCTATACCTATTCAATAATATGGCCCAGCCCCCACAAGGTCAGAGGTCATGCACAACATACCTTCCCCTCCGGAAAGTTCTCCAAACAGCAGCTAAGGATCACCAAATTGAGTCACAAAAAGATGAATGAAAACAATGGCTTAAAATCCCTGCAAAGGAAATGTAACATTCTCAGCCACTGTTCTCTTCCTCAGTCTGATTTTTTCACTCTACATGTTAGAATTTTAATTCTGAATAATGGAGCCAAATGAATACTAGTCACTTTTAAAAGGATGTAATAAGGTGAGCACTCAGACACGTTCATTAGCAGTGATAATAATACCAATTGTGTCTGTCACTGTTGAAAAATTTCTGTGGAGACAGTAAAATAGACTTAACGAGGATGTGTGAAATGCTTTCAACTGCAATTAACACTTAATGCTTAGCACATGAGTGAAAACATTGTTTTCTTCAGCTGCCTCATCTCAGGGCCTCCTCACTGACCAGAAATTATTACAGCCTCAGAAAAAGAGTGGTGACCAACTTCTTGCTTTTTTTCTGTCAAGACATCTATATAGTATATAATGATTGCACGCCTTCTATTACTTCAAACATGATCCTGAAAGGCTGTAGCAAACAATTCACTGATTAAGCTTTTGGGGTAAATATGTTCATGCTTTAAGCTGTGGTAACCACCGTGTCGCATTTGTATCCTCAACATTGTATCTTATCATGTCATTTGATCAAGCTTCAGAGGAAGAATTGGATTAGAAACACAACAAATCCTGTCTTTTGCACTGAGAATATAACCATATATGAATATATTTATGTGTATAATATATTATATATGAATTATAATGAACAGATAACATGTTCTAAACAGTTACAAATACAGATCTGAATATGTGGCACACTGTTTGTTTTGGGTTTTTTCTCTTGGTAGAAGGGTAAACAGGAAATCTGTTCGAGACTAGTGGTGTGCACAGGGACTGGGAATCCCATCGGACACAGCAAAAAGGTTGTGTGAGAGTGAGCAAGTGAGCAAGTGAGCAGTCAGATATGAAGCTTGTGGGACTAGCAAAGACCATGTTCATTATCATGAATGTGTGTTAGCGGTGTGATACATTTACAACATTCATTCATTCATTAATCCTTAGTTTAAATTATAATTTCAGAAATATAATCAACTAAATTTGTTTAAAAATATCGGCACATACAAACAAATATAATAACTGTGCTAGCGGGCTTAGTTGAGATGAATTATGAACTCAAGTGATGTAGCTGAGGCTGAGGAACTGTCAGATTCAGAATTCACAGACCATGCTGATGGTGCTGGTATCTTACATTATTTATTTATTTATTTTTGCAGTTTTATAATTGTTACTGGGGGCATAGTGCTAGAAAGAAAGAAAGAAAGAAAGAAGAGAAAGTCACACCCACTTTGGGTTTAAATCAGAATACATGTACAGATACAGATATTCAGAGCAATACACAAATACAGATAGTAGCATTGTGTTACACCCCTATTTTGCACCCTGCAAACCCATTTCCCAGCGCTTTTTGAAAAATGTTTGAGAATTTCTCTTGGGAGACAGGCAAAGATAATTGGTCACAGATTTTTCTGTCTTTCAGGACACAAAGAGATCTCCTATTCAGCTTCATGCAGCTGTCCCATTCATGAGACCACAGCGGTGCACACACACACAGCCTGATTCAGTTGTCCAGCAGAGGCCGTGGGTGCTTTCCCACCCCTGGACCTGACCCTCAGACCTTTCCTCTACCAATGCTAGGATCACTCGGTCGCACTAGACTGCCCTGGGCCGTTATTAGTACAGCCTTTGATATTAGCAAAGTCA
Organism: Pangasianodon hypophthalmus; assembly: GCF_027358585.1. Lineage (NCBI taxonomy): Eukaryota > Metazoa > Chordata > Actinopteri > Siluriformes > Pangasiidae > Pangasianodon > Pangasianodon hypophthalmus. The sequence continues at coordinate 16,359,367 of NC_069720.1, forward strand.
TCAATTAGAGGTCCTGGGTCACTCGGAGATGTGCACCTGTTGGAGGACTTACTTTTGGATCGATGGCTCTTACTGACAAGGGTCATGTTGGATTGATTATATTTTGGCGGATGAATAGCCTTCCTGAAAAGAGTTCATGGGTCATTTGGGAATTGTTAAAGTCAATCCAAGTTGTTTAATCTGAAAATACACTCAGGTTATTACACCTATCTACTAACAAACTAGCACCTTGATCTTTTGGTAACATTTCCTATAAATCATGTACTCATAAATGCATTAATTTGCTGTATAGCATATAAAATGCATTATAACGCCTATCATAAACCTGTAATAAACCTCTATAACTGCTAATAAGTAGCTCCAGATACATTCATGTAACTATGTTATATATATATATATATACAACATTTGTTAGTTTTAGATAGTCCAGTTTTTGTTTTCTAAAAATATATGTACCACAATGCTGTTGAGTGCTTGATTCTGATTGGTCAAAAGGTGTTGATTAATTTACTATAAGAGCAGCTGTGACAATAGTTCCAGCTGCAAGGTTTATATGAATGCACTCATTGTATGGTGGACAAACAGATTAAAAAAAACCATGTGTAATCTTTAATATGGTGATGCTTACTGTGAGGAGATGTTTATTTAGCTTTTTTTTGGAAGGAGTATCATTTTTTAGCCGTCAGAGGTAACTTGAGGTTTCTGACATGAAAGTCTTAGGGATGGAGTGGTATAAGAAGAATAAAACATTTTGAGGCATGCTGTTATTAGAAAATAATCAAATTTGGGGAGGTAACACATCACACCACTGACACTGATTTTCCTATAACAGCACACTCCAGCATGTTTTTTCCCCCTTACATAACACATAGTAAATACTGTACCACTTATATAACACATTATGCCAGGTCATTACAGACTTTAAATGAAATGAGCTTTTTCAAATTGTTATAATGCATTATAACTTGCTGTAGAGATACTATACCAGAACCTGCATTATGGTGCAATACAACATTATTGTGCAATACAACTACTGTTCTTGTGAACACATGTGTTATGTAAGCTGACATTGTGATGCTGTCACATCAGAAGAATACTGATGCTTCTTAAGGTGAATGTAACTGTAACTATAATAATATATTAGGTAAGCTTAGGTAAATGCACTCATAATACAATTACAGTATAGAATCATAGGAAGTGTTACCACTACTTTTTCTAGCTAGATGTATCTAATAAACTGGAGTCTCATCTGAGTTAAAAGTGATAATACTGTTAAAAAATGAAGTGAAGAACCAGCTTTTGGAAATGGTTCAAACTTCTTGTATGATGGAAGTGGAATCTTATTCATTATGTAATATTCTGATATTTCAATGTATACAAATTCATTATTACAACATTTAATAAAATAAATACATAAGGTCTGTGACCAAAATAGTCTTATTTCAAGGCTCTAGTACTTGGAAGAAATGGACTTATTTGCTTACTTTAAATGACTCAGTAAAGAAAAATAACGCTCAGCCATTTTGAGTTCGGTCACTTCTTTGCTCCATGATTCCTGCTTCCTGCTTCCCCTTGCTAAAACCAGTCCTCATTGACATCTGACAGTATTCATGTCTAAATGGTCAGAAAATCACCCAGGGAGGAAGTGGAGGGGAGTCGGGCCATACGCTGCCTCTGGAAACAGTTGAAAGTAGGCTAACACGTTTTCAGTGGGACCGCTTCCTGTGCTTTCTCCTGACTCTACCTTAATGGATCACATGTGTGGAAAATGATGTATGGCCCTGAACAAAAAGCATCTGCACAGAGAGTACAAAAAGAGAGAACATCACTCCACCATCGAAAGTCATGACGATACCAAATGGAAGTCCTCGTTGTTGGGGGAAAACTGAAAGAAGATGCAGAATGATTACTCTACCAGTTGCAAACAGATTTGCAGCGAGTGATGATGGCATAGCCAGGCTAGACCATCTCACGGGACCCTCGACGAAGCCAGAGGTCAACCACCCCTTTCCTGATGTGCCATATGTTAAAGGAATTCAGCAGTGCATTCTGGGAGTTGAACCCCCACAACTCTGAAATTACTAACACATACAAATCCTGTTCTCTTTTTCTCTCTCTTCACCTCTTTCAGGCTCAGAGAACAGAAGCCTATTAAAAAAAAACATGGTCAGTGTCTAAAGTTCGAAAACTGTTTGTGTTGCTTTCACACACTGTCTTTAAAAAAAGGGAAGATAAATCATTGCGAAAGTGGTAAACATGTAAAAATGGAAATGAGGCATAAAGGAAGAGATAAGGTATAAGATATAATTATTTCAAAGTCACCTCACTCCGCATTTATGGTAGCCATCTTGGGGGCCGGGGGGATGGGGGATGGGGGGGGTGGGGGATAAGCATTGGGGGAGGTGGGGGTCATTGGTGGGGTTGTGTCCAAGCTTGTTTTGACAGGGGCCCTGGTTTCATCTGGCCCCTCCCAAAAACCACCTTTTGGTTACATTTTACTGTATAATTATGGTATTTGATATATGCATGGCCATAACTAGCTGTCAGGACACCATGGTCTGGTCCTCTCAATCTTTTTAAGGTTTTGTTTCATATTTTCCATGAAATATCTCCAGGAAATACTGACTTCTTGATAATGTGGAGGTAGAGCATAGCCTAATAGGCTTACATAGCCTACTGTACTACCCAATCTGCAGTTTCTCAACTGATCTCAGAACAGCTGAGGAGGACGCTTCACAGTTGCCCATAAACTTATGTTTAGTGCTCATGAGATGCTATACTAACAGACATTAAGTTCTTGTTGAGAGGTATGCAATGCACATATTATAGGTTAACATCAGGCATAGCTATGATATACAGAAAGTGTGTGAGAATATACATAATGGGCTGTAATTGGCACTTTGTAAAATGCAAACCTCAATTTGTTTTTGTCTTAGGTTTTTTTTTATTATTTTTATTTTGATTGCTTGTAACATTGCTAGTCAAATCAGTTTGTAATTGAAATTAGCAAGTGATATACTATACATTCAACATTGTGGTATATTAAATATGAAACCTTTCTGCAAAGCGGACCTCACTAAAGTGTTGATCCTGGTTATGGCCCTGGACACATATGTACATATACATGCATATGTGTGTCCAGGGCCATAACCATTAACTTCACTAATAATTGCAGACATACACTCAGTATATAGGTATGATGCTTATCTGAACAGTTCCAGTGTTCATACATGTCTGTCATCCAGTGTGTAGAATAAAACACATTCCAGTTTGCTGTGTACTGAGTGAATGCATAGTAGACATAACATAAGCTCCTCATGTGTCTTGGGCATAGCAGGATGATGGTGGGTGGCAGGGGGCACAGATGCTGCCCGCCAACTGCTTTGTATGCTTATGGACAAACACGCACATGAATGGAGAAACATGTGCTCTACATGCACACACACACACACACACACACACACACACAGTTACCCTTAAAAAAACAGGTGCGTGTTTTACACACAATGAATAGTAAGTATTAAGCATTCAGACACACACACACACACACACACACAGTATATGCCTGTGCAAAGTAAACAAAGTAAAACTGCTCTTTGTGGCAATGGATTCTGAGGCAACACTGTCTTATAGCAGTTCTACTTAATCACACACACACACACACACACACACACAAAAAGCAGTGTGGAAAATGAGCATAAGCTGGTTTCACCCATTCTCACGCCCACACAGATTCCTAACTGTAGGTGCAGTGCAGTATGTGCAGGCTTGGAATGAGAAAACCATGCAGTGCTACACTGAAGAGCTTTAGAACTTTTTCCTCTCCTTAAAAAAGGAACATAAAATCGAATGATAGATAGATAGATAGATAGATAGATAGATAGATAGATTCTGGACTGTTCACATACAACAGTCTCTCCTCTAGAGTTTAGATGAGAATGGCCAGTCTGGTTCCTGCTGACAGGAAGGCTACAGTAACTCAAATAACCACTCTTTACAGCTGTGGTGAGCACAATGCATAACACGTCGAACCTTGATGGGCTACAACGACAGAAGACACCTCTAGTTCCACTCCTGTCAACCAAGAACAGGAATCTGAGGCTACAGTGGGCCCAGGATCACCGAAGACCAGGCAACACTTTTCCAGTCTGCAACTGCTCAGTTTCTGTGAACCTGTGCCCACTCCTTTAGCTTGAATTAACAGACTGGTCAAAGTGCACTGCTGTATTGTTTTGATGCGTTCTTCCAGGAAACAGAGGAAGATGAAAATCTCACTGAAAAATTTGTGTCTGTATCAAAAGCATGGAGAAATGTTGTGCGTTATTGTGTTATAAGACACAAAGGCATCTGTATCAGATTCCAATATACAAATATAGGCTATTTAACAGTGACTTAGAGACTTAGATATAACAATTCTTATATTCATCGAGTTTGGATTTCTTGATAAGGGTAAAACTATAGGTGCCTCTTTGCCCTTTCCTGTTGTCTAATGAGATTTTCTTGTAAAACTGCAACATCATAAATGTATTATTGAATATAGTAACAATTTCATGATCTTCAGAATAAGTTTTGGTGACTTTAGGATTTTGCTGTGTTCCTAAATGATTTGTACAAATTTCTTTGCCAGAAATGATGTTAGAGTGAAGTCTTGCAGTTCTGACCATTCCAACATCCTTCACATTCTTTCCATTTAGCATTTTGGTCATGTGCTCATAGCATCCAGAATGTTACGTAACCTTATTTACACAGGCTATTTAGAAAACTCAGTGGTTGAGTAATCCAAATGCTAGAAGACTCACCCAGTTCAAAAATCATTTGTGTTTTAGTTACAGGGCAGAGAACAACAACTGTCATGTGTGTATTGGGAATTAAGGTTTTTCTCGGTTCTGCCATGTCTGATGAGTTAAATCAGGTGAAATTAAGCAGGAAAATATCCAAGATATCCAAACTGTTCAAAGTACCTACTAGCTCCCCTTTCCTCAACTGAAATGTATATGAATTCTTAAATGGTGAATATTATAAGGAAACCATTAAGGTATCTAAGTAACTTCTGTACTCTTTGAATAAAATGGTTCTTTAGGAGTTCTTTGGATAGTTAAGGGTTCTTAGCCTTTCCTTTAAGGGTTCTACTTGGAACTCTCTTTGATATGGAAACTCTCGGTTTGACAGAGAACTTTTAGTGGTTTCTCCAGGGTTCTAGGTTTAACCTAAGTCAGTTTTAATACTACTCCTACACTCAGCTGTCTACTTTAATGACATCTGTATGCGAATTGTTCAACTCAGGCTAACAGTAATAAGGATCTAAGAAAATGGTACAGAATTGCAGAAGAGAAAAGGGAATCATCCTTCTATGCTTTGAGCTCCAGATCCTCTGATTTCATTACAGCCTACATGAAAGAGCCTACCGCTGCCAAAGTCTTCCATTACATCGGTCAGTCAGATGAATTTAGGAGGATCGACAGCAAAGCAATCACATTCTAACATGAGAGAAAAGTCCTGTACACTTCACTACAAGACCGGTATTCATAGGGCTACATGACACCTGCATAAGCTGTTTATGACAACTGCCATACCCACATAAAACTACATAAATATTTGTATTGTAACGATTTTTTTCCAACAGGTGGCAGCTGTCATAAAGACTGCTTTGGTCATATCTGATGTCAAGTGACATAAGGTTGTGTTATGACACATTATATCACAGCTCTGTTGAATTCAGGAATCTGACTGGTAAGAAGGTGTTGATTAATTTGCTATAACAGCAGCTCTCACAGTAGTTCTAGCTGTAATTCAAATAATAAATAATACTTTATAATTTATATCAATTTATTGTATAATTTAATGTAATAATAAATTCAAATAACTTTGTATCAGGCAGTAAGTTTTCCGCCATGGGAAAGTCTTCACGACAGACGACCTTCTGGTTTCTCGGTAACATATCAAGCTGCTTTTTTTTATTATTATTAACTTCAGGAGAGAGAAAAAATAGAGGATGGTGAGGGAACGACTGTTAATAGCTGCTACAACATAAGTGATAACAGGTACGAAGTTATTTCACAGATATTAAATGTAACTATAAATTAATTCATTAATAAATTAAAAATTGTTAGCGCTGCCCAATCATTGTGGTATAAGAGGAATAAAACACTACAGGATGTGTTGTTAGGAAAATAATCCAGATTTGTGTCGGGTCATATCGCACCACCCTGGCATGGATTATTTTCCTGTAACAGCACGGCACATCACATGTTATTCTTTACTTATAACTCATTACATAACAGTGACATCATGACACTATACCACAGAATTATGTATATTTATTTTAAGAGTTTAACATTTACAGTTCATTTCATGCCATAACACTGTAATGACGGGTTTATATATAATTTCCTTACTCTAAAATAGAGTTTGATTTTGATGTTTAACATGCCACACTTTCATCATTATGTGACATAGCAGAAGGGTTTCAAAAGTGTCATAACAGGATGGTATGTCCTCACCAGCGTTATGTCAACCTGACGTCAAAATTGACAAGATGATGCCTGTTGGAATAACTCTTCATAAATGTTTATGTATATAATGTCAGCTGACATGAAGAGCTTATGTAGGTGTTATGTAGCCCTAGGAATAAATGAAGCATTCCAAAAGTTGAAACTGCTGTATGTAAGGAGGGGTGAACTCTTCAAATTAACTGCCTCCTGACTTCTCCACGTTTAGCTCTAAGGCTGTGGAAAATGCTGATAAACTATTTGATTCTGTTTTGCATTACAAAGCCTCAGTGAATCACGCTTTTTCCTGCTGGTTGATATTCACCATAGGCCTGATCTCTCTCTGAGGTTGTGCCATTGAGGAGCTTTTGTAGATGAGGGTGCCCGCATGGTTCAAATTACGGCCCGGGTGCAGGGAGGATTTTATTTGTCTATCAGGTGGTATCAGGGGGTGAACCCTAAAATCTGACAAATTGCCGAAAATTGCAGACATGCACTCATTCCTGTTTGGACGCTCTCACTCCATCTGGTTGTGATTTCAGCACAAAGGATCCTCTGCAAAGCATGCACCCCCCCAAAATATCCACTTCAGTATTCCTCTACATTTCCTCCCTGACTTATAGAAGCTACAAGAAAGATGCTCTTTTCCCTTTCTCTCTCTCGATCCCTCTCTCTTTTTGTCTCAGTGGGGGATACAGGGGTAATGGCTGGATGCTTGGCAGATGTCTGACTCTGAGCATTCCCCCATGTTCTTTTCAGTGGATTTGATCCGAAGACCTGGGGGAGGAAAGCAGCGTCATGAGAGTGTTACACATTTCAATCGGTAATTTGAAGCAGTGGAGATAAAAGATGCGCAGATAAATTCTGTGCGCTTGGCCACACATGGGCCATGCACAAACAATTAGAGCTTCAAACGGCCCCAGACTCCACTGACAGAGTGATGGAGGCTGCAAGGCTCCGTTAGACATCGCTGCTAAATAACTGACTTATGCACTGCATACTACACATTCATGTTCCTGCATTCTGATCATAATTCTTACTTATATGTGTATCATCACTGCAAAATTGCATCAGTTACTAATTATGACGCATAATTATGAAAACTACTTTTTTTTTGGAATTAAATCATGACCATTTGCTAAACTGGAAGAATGTTCTAAGCAACCTGGAGGAGGTAAAAATGAGTTTTCTGTTTGGAACCAAACTCGCAGTCACTCTGTCACAGAAACAAGGTCCAGTAAGAACCAATCATGTTTCATGTTTAATAGATGTCATTCAGTTTATCGTCCACAGTGCAATCTGATGCGAGATGTACAGTTAAACTGTAATGCTCCTGTCACTTATTGGAATTAGCACTTTATAGCGGCAATATTATGGACTGTTTTCATGCTGCAATACGTTTGTAACACCAGTGCTACCTGCTCAAATAGTTCACATACAGATGTAACCAATGAGAACAAACCGGAAGGCCCAAATACAGGCTGCTCGTCGCCCCATGCTGTTCAGCCAGCACAGCTGCTTAACCTCTCAGGTTTCAGATTTGTTCATTCAGCTTCCTGCCTTGCTACCAGACCCCTCACACATTCCCACTATCACACCCCCACCTCCACACATGCACTCCACTGACAACCATGATGTCACCTGTGGGCTCTGCTTACCTTCATTTTTGCACAATAATTGTTCGTTAAGTGAAAGGTGCACACTCTTGGTTTTGGCTCTTATCTTCATTGACGTCACATCTGGTTCAGTTTGGGTGGCCACTTGTGTGTTTTTTCACATGTTTGTGTTTCTTCCATGTCCCTTTTCTTGGCGCAGGGCAGCGGAAGCAGTTGGATCACACTCAGGCCTCAGCCCTCTGTACGTTCTGGTGCTTTTGCAATTATACTCCCAGGTGTATTGAACATAAATAATTGTCTGATGATTAGCATTTAAACCTTGTCTGATAATTAGCATTTGCATTATTCTAGGGTTACACAAATGTACAGCTGGACTATGGAGTACTACAAAAACAAAGACAAAGAATTACAAGTAATATTGTCATACTGATCAGATCGATGTCTTCTCCATTACCCCACACGCATCGCTAACAATTTAGCGCTTGCTGGCTAGTTAAATACATGTATATTAAAAAATGCACGATTTTATTTAGAAATTTGTTTTATTTCATGTTTTATACCATACAATGTCATGTTTGCTTTAGGAAAACACTAATCCCTCTTTTTCATTTTTGATATGCTATCAATACCAGAACTCTGAATATCGGCCAATACTAACTAGATACTGTAAGTCTATTGCTGCTAAGAAGAGACTCCCTTGGATATTATTTAAGGAATGAAACACCTCAGGCATGCTGTTATAGGAAAAAATCAGTGACAGGGTGGTGTGAAGCATGTGTTACCATGCAAAAGTTGATTACTTTCCAATAACAGCATGCCTGAAGTGTTTTGTTCCTCATACATCACTGCAGTTTGACCTTGCTAACATTTTTTTAATTAAAGAATGCCATTGTGTCCCTTTTAACTGTTTATAGTTATATTTAATGTTTTGGAACATTAGGCTAGCCAATGTTTAGGCTAGCTATTGCTTTGGAATTAGTTAAGAAAGGAAAAGACACAGAAGCATGCATGCTTGGGCCACGTGCGGCTGTAATTTGGTACATTTGGTACATCAGGACATGGCATGGCTATGGTTCAGATTTGGCCCAGGTCTGTTTATCCATGCCATATCTTGATCAAGTGTACCAGATTACAGCCACATGTGGCCCAAGTGTGCATGATCCTGTGCCATACCTTCAGAATGACCAAGAATTTCTCTTTTGGTTCACCACATACATATACTGTAGGTGGTATAAAGTACAGATGAAAAAACACAGATTACTTCATATGATACTTCAAAAAGACAAGGAAAAAGACTATTATTTACCTATCTGGCCCTGGATAAGATAGTGGAGTACAGGTTCATTTTTACATCACCAGACCACAAAAGGTGGATTAACTGAGGTAAGAAAGTTATTAAAGTGCCCCTGAAATCAAAATTGCTGTTTCAGAGCTTTTTATACCCATTCTTTAGTGTAATGGACAGCAATACTATTGTATATCTAGAAAAAAATCAGAACATGGCTTTGGAGATATCCTAATTTCTTGGAAAATGCTAAAAACTATTTTTGATGCACTTGTCATGTGTTTGTTCAATTAAACGTTCTCTAGAGCTTATCCCATCCACAATGGTTTATTGGCGTGTTTTTGGCTATGCATCTTCCCACACATTATTCCTTTTTCATGATGTGGGCCACGTCTAGGCCAAAGGAAATTTGCTGACTGGACAAGAGTCATAGCTATAAATATGTATAAAGTTCAGGGACTCATCATGGAACAATTAAAGGGTGGCATTAGAAGACGAAGGGTCGGAGTGTTATTGTAGCTAGCATGTAGCTGTCTAATGGGGTTGTGTGCAGGCTTGCTGAATATAACGCTCAGGTCCATTATATTCTGAACAACATCAAAACATTTGTCTGATTATGTGTCAGTGCAATTTATCACAATCAAATTAAAGTACCAAAATGTAACTCCTGATGTTACTAATATTCAATATTAGAAAAATACATCCTTAACTTCTTTAAAATTTTAACTAAGATTGGGATAAACAACCTCATCTTGCGCAATTCAATGAGGATAAGCCTCCATGCTCAGTGAAAGACACTTCAAATAGGAACTGAAATACTACAATACAATTCCTCACAAGAAGCCACTGCTACCCCAGTGCTGCTCTGCCCCAAAAAAGGAACTGCCTCATACAGAGAGCTTTTTCGTTTTACAGCCAGAGAGAAAAACACATGGACTCATTAGCTGGCATTGTTACAAACACTTTTCTGCAGCTGTGCTCTTGCATACCACTCCGCGGCAAGAGCGTGACACAGTTTTCCATTCTCATCACGCGACAAACGCAAAGCCGTAACAATAGCAGAGCTGTTCTCCAATAAATAAATAAATAAATAAAGAGAGTGAATCCACCCTACAACTGCTGTGTGCAGTGAGAGCAAAGAACAACTGGAGACGTAGTGTATTTGTGTGTGTCGTGTGTGCATGCCCAGAAATGAAAATGCTCTCTGCTCGTTTTAACCCTCTCGTGAAAGCCAGGTTGTCGCCATTGGGGCTTTAGATGGTCACTGAGAGAGAGGCATGGAAAAAATGTGTCCAAGAGTAGGGCAGAGATTAAAAGGCTCCTGGTGGGCTTGGTCCATTAAAACCTGTGGAGCCACGATGCCACAGTCTGGACTCTTCTGCATTTGGAAAGTATGTTTACCATTCCAACAGCGCCACTCAGATACTACTTAGTCACCTTATGTGTTAATGTTTGTGTCTACCACCCTCTGTCTTTCTTTGTGTTTGCGTGGTGAAGTGTATTTATATCTTGGTGGGGACCAAATGTCTCCTCAAGTACAGGAATATCTGACAGTTTTGACCTTGTATGGACATTTGGCTGGTCCCCATGAGGTAAATTCCCTTTTTTTTTTTTTAATGGTTTTATTTAGGTTACTGAGGTTAAGGTTATTTTGAGATTTAGGTATAGGCATAGCATTAATCAGCTGCATTAATAATTGCATCAGTGGAAGGTCCTCACAAGGATAGTAAGATATTGTGTGTGTGTGTGTGTGTGTGTGTGTATGTATGTGTGTGTATGCGACCAAATGTGCTCATGAGAGCACGAGAAGGAGGATTACTTGTTGAAATAGCAATGGATCAACTCAAAGACAACATTGGCTTGATTTGTAAGCGCCTCCATTGGAATGAAAGGCCACTGCAGCTGTCTATTTGGACAGCTGCTCATTTTCAACATATTTGACCAAAACGAAAAGGAATCCGAACAAAGTTAGAACAGACACTTGCCTCCCTTCAGATGACTTACTTAAAAACATTCAATTGTTCTTTCAGGCCAAGTTAATGCATGTTCAAGTAATCCTATGATATTAACACATAGGGTCTGTGGTTGGTTCTTCACATTACACATTACATTATATGAATGCGTACATGTATGTGGATGGGAGCAACCAGCAGTGAAAGACCCGGAAATTTGTCCAGAGAGCACACAGAGTCGTCATTCATTTGCCACAAAACTTCACATATCCATGTTAAGAATATAGCCTTGGCATACGTTCACTCAGAGAATATGGGACGCTGGCCAAGGGCGAGTCATATTGTCAAAGCTTATGCGTATATGTGTGTGTGTGTGTGTGTGTGTGTTTGTGTGCATGCATGTGAAAGTGTTTGCATTTTCTCCCTAATCTCCCTTCCATAATATCCAGGAATCAGAGAACATCTCTCAACTAGACACTAATCAAAGTGCCGATTCTTTAAAAGACAGCTGTTGTCATGTGTGTTAATTCAGAGCTATCTCCCTAAGCAAAGCCCTGTTGGACATAGTCACTCTGTGTGATCGGCCCAGAAACCAGGGTTAATTTTGCTCTCTCGTCCATGGTAAGTGTCATTTGGTTTTCCAGTGGTTTTGGACTATTCATATTTTTCATATTTATAATGAATACCTTCTTTATTAACTGCACCTACACATTAGATCCATTAATTTATTAAATTCTTCTCTTTTGATGCATTATTTTAAAATGGTAATTGGTTATTTATTTTCTACTTAGTGTATAATTTTATATGTCTTAATCTTATTTTCTCTTTAATGCACATCCCAGAAGTAGCGCTTTCTAATGTAAGAACTTTAAAGCAGCTGTGTGTAAATTTGAACTGGTTTATTGTAATGTGTTTCTGATTTATCAGTTGAATGAGTCCCTGCTGTCAAATGTAGTGATGCCATTAACATGACCATATGTACAAAAACAAACTTTATAATTCTGATGGAATTCAATTTTTAATTTTTTTTAAAGCCAATTAAACATCAGTACATAACATATGCTCTTTATAGGGAGACTTTCAAGGAATTGATGATTTGATTAGTCTCTAATTGTTCTCTTTTCTCCTAATTTATTAAGTAATTTCACAATTGATTGAACAAAACCAAACATGAATCCAATTGAGATAATGAATGATCACTAACAATTCAGGGATCGATATGTTATTTAAAAAAAAATATTAGCTTTATATTTATAACTCTTGAGACAGCACAGCTTGATCTACTGTCCTATGGTGCCTTTTCTTTACAGGAATTTTAACACAAAAGCCACTTGTCCTCTTTCTGACACTGTCCTAATTGCAGAGCAAGGACATTTTGATCTGTCCTTCACAATCTAAGCAACTGGTCATCAGAAGATGTGGTATTTTTGAGGGCTACAATATGTCCTGAATTTTTGGCCCGGTCCAAACAAGAGTCTGAGCGTGAGGTCACATTTGATTCCAGGGATTTATTGAGCCATTGTGTGCTCCCACACACCGGACTGCAACAGCTGAAGGGTTTGAAATGAGATCCTGAGCAGGTGCTCGAGTGGGAGAGAAGGGAATTTAGGAGAATTTGTCCTGCTTCTCTTCCTGCCTCCTTCATCTCCACTCATGTCGCTCACTATTAGCACAGAAAAAGTGAAGGACTTGAATGGAAAAAGGGGACCATTAAAACTTAGCTAAAAAAGATGGCAGTCTGTGTAAGCCAGATACAAATCTAAGGAAAAGGAGCAGTAAATAAGATGATGAGAAGAAACTATATATTACATGGATGCACAAATTTAAAACTTGTTAAATCTTTGAACAGATTTCAGACAGTGCTGTTGTATGAATATGACTGGAATATTGTTCTACTCCCAATAAGGAAAATTTAGACATTAACAACAACAATACTAATAATAAAAAGTAGGTTTTACAGAACATTAATGAATAAGTAAGGAAGGAATAAAACATGATAGGGTGTGCCATTATATGTGCCGTTATAGGAAAAATAATCAACAACTGGATGGTGTAATGAAGCCCAACGCAAAGTGGAGTTACTGTTACCACCTTGAGGTTGATTATTTTCCTATAATAACAGGTACTGAAGTGTTTTATTCCTCTGATACAACAACAATTTGCCATTGATTTGATTTATTTATTTTTTTATATTTAATGTTGTGAAATATTCATGAAACAAGTTAGGTCCATGTTATCACTTAAATTATAGTAGCTATAAACAGTCATTCCCTCATCAGCCTCATACATACAACACATACATGGTTTTTTAATCTGTTTATAATTAGCATTAGATTATGTGAATTGTCCACCTTACAAGTCCCAGTGAATAAGTTGTTAAGTTGTTACCATAGAAACAATAACATATTAGACATAACATTATATATATATATATATAAACCACATGTTAGTTGAAATAGTATCAGAGCTGCTATTAGAAAATTGTAAAATAGAGAATTAATCAACCTCTGACCAATCAAGAATATATATATGATATTGATATTGATATATTGTGTGTGTGTGTTTAAAGATCATTCAAATTTAGCGAAGCAAAGCCAGCTCACTATTGTCTGCTGTGAGGTAAGGTATACAGATAGGTAGAGAGGCTCCATAGTTTTTGTTGACCTGGTCTATTGTTCTGTGAGAAAAGATCAGAGGTTTTACCCCTTTATCTCTTGTTTCCTGACACCACCTTCCCTTGGCAAAGGCAGGAGACCCTGTGACCCTGAATCTAAGGTTACATGTGACCTTTTGGTTTGAAAAAGTATTACGTTAGTGATGCCACGAGTGTCTCGTGAGCTAAATAGAGGGAAGCAGCTATGAGCTGAGATACTTGGGTTGGGGAATGAAAGTAAAAGTAAAGGAGTTAAAGTCAGACCTTAGCCTTATATTTGAATTTAGGAATTGAAATAAACCCTTTAAATTGTCTACTGAGAAGTCCAGACTTGCATTCATTACTGCTGACTTACATTCACTACTGTTGTAACTGCAAATTCGAATTTAAGGGGGTAATCTTTTTTTTCTCCTCTAATTAATTTCTCTGTCTCTTACAAAGTATATTATTATTTTGGAAATATGACAAAGGGAATGTGCTATTTTCTAGATCCTTATTTTGTAAAATACTTTATGGAGAAAAAGTAATGCCAGTGCTCTAGCCACTTCTAGAAAACATTAAACTTTCCATCCCTTTTTCTGAAATGTAAATTGAAGCCTTTTAATTACAGCCTTGAAGCATTTCACAAGTCTTTTTCTCTACTACACTCATTGTAAAATAACAAATTGTCAGTGTCAGAGATAAAAAGAGCCACTTGAACTGCCCCCAGAAGGCCCCACTTCCCTGCCTCGCCTACCCACAAGAGCCTGGTCAGGCATCAATCAAAGCGACTAAGTGGGATTCTTCAGCAGAGATGCTATCAGCAGCGGCCTCTTACAGACCCTCACACTTCTGTCTCGCTTATCTGCGATGATAATTGCTCTGAAAACCGAGTCTCTGTTTCCCTCTAACGCAAATCCCCGAGCTCTACTTCAGACTTACTCAGCCAGTGAAGTTTAATGCCCAAAATGAGATGAAGCCACAGCCTGTACTAGTGTTTATGCCTAGTGGTGATTAGTGTGTGGCTTTGGTCTTAAATATTGGAGGAGGTACTGTCATGGTGGAGGTTGTGGCAGTACCAGGGGATCTCTCAGTGTGTGTCTGGCTGAATTCATACCGCAATATGATGGTCCTAATAACAAAAACAAGCAGGCTGGTGTGGATCTGCTCCCGCCGTGTGAGTGCCATAATGAGGACCAGATGTAGCTGCCCAGACATACAGTCAGTGGAAACCTGACACCTCTTCCACTTTCTCTCTTTCTTTCTCTCCTTTCTCCTCATCTCAGTCCTGCTTTTCTCCACTCACACCTCCATTTCACACTTCCTTTTAAGGGCTGAGAAAAAGCTCACTTTGTCAGCCAGCTTTCTTTGTTACTTTCAGCTGGTCTTTGTTGATCTGATCTCGCTTCAGCCTTTCATTTCAAGAAGCAACATTGTTATGCTGCTGTCTTTTTCACTCACACCATCCATAAATGTAGTTGCTTTACTCCTCTTTCTCCAACTCTCCAGCGTTCTCTCTCACTCGTCTGGCATTCAGACTTGCCGTGAAGCAGAGGGCTAATTTTACCAGCCTGACATCATTGCTCTATTGTATAAGAACAAGTGAGTCAGTGTCAAGAGAAATGTGCTGGCCCTATTTTTTCTTTTCCTCTTCTTTTCTTTCTTCCACCCGATTCATCTCAGTAATTGACAAAGCCCCGCGACTTTCTTCAAGAGCGGGAATATGTATATTCACTAGATCATGCAATGCAATATGTTCACAAGCCCAGGGGAAAGAAAGAGGCCTTTCTCCACCCATCAGCCTCGTCAGGCCGTCTTCTGACAGAAGATACTTGTAAGAGGCTCACTCATCCATCCACCTGAGTGAAAGAAGTGTTTGCTTCAGTGCTCTGTATGTGAATGATGCCTCTATACCATCAATACCCATATAGGCCTGGGAGATGAATGTCTTTATGAGAGCTGCCTGCTCTCCAGAACCACAACCATGTAATTACTGTTGCCACACACAACATTAATGCACTCATTATTGTGGAAGAGGCTGAGATGTTGCCTCTGGTCAGGTTTGGTAGCTGGGTATTAAATAATAACGATGTTACTAGCCTGCCACAACAAACCAAAGACAACAAATATGTGGTCATGTTTGGTTAGACCATTAATTCATTCAAGGGAATTGATTCACTGCCTTCTTTTTTTTCCAGAAAATCATTCGACTTGAAATGGATCCTGGAAAGCTACTCTCAAGAAGGTACTATATTCTGTGTTATATACGCAATTCTTAATGTAGTTCATGTTAAAAATAATAATATATACAATATGCAAACAAAAATAATATAAACAATTAAACTTATTTTGCATCACTAAGGCATTAGTGTCTATGTTTGGCTTTATACGAAAAATATAAGAACGATCTGTAAAACACCAGAGAATCAGCACTGAAAACAATTACTAATTGTACATCTACAAAGTGCATCTATATGGCATGAGTCCCTGATAAAAACAAGGGCTTATTGTGATACATAACATTTTGCAAACAATGTCTTTTGATATCACAATGTGATATTTTTGTCTTATATCACAGAGCTGTCAAATTCTCAATTCTGATTGGTCAGAAAATGTTGAGTAATTTTCTATAAACTATTGTATAAACTCTATTGTAATCACTGGCAAATTGCTATGCAATAAGAGGAATTAAACACTTCAGGATGTGCTGTTATTGGACAATAATCTTCACCGTGTCACCACCCAATCGTTGATTATTTTTGTGTAACAGCTTGCTCGGTCATGTTTTATTCCTTATCTATCACCACCCTTACTACTGACACCTGAAAAAGGTAACCACAAAGCAGCTCCCAAAGCAGTGTTAAATGGTAGCCTGCCCCAATCTGTTATTTTAATCATTTATTGCTCATCTCAGGGGTTGTCAAATTTTTAGCAGCCGGAGACCCTTTTAACTGTAAAATAAATTTTACACACACCCTCAGTACAGATTTTTTAAATGAGCACAGATTAGTATTTAATTGTGCACAGTAATATGCTGGTTATTTATTGGAGCCATGGAGCTTTATATTCCTGAAATTTCCATCAACAGAACATTAGATTCAGTATTACATTATTTATGGGCTTCATAGCTTTGACTTATTGAGGTTTAGGTTTAATTATAAGGACTCAGTAATAAATATAGTGGCCATCACTGTAACACAATATAAAACAAAATTCAGAGACCCACTGACCATGCTTCAGGGGGTAGGGCTGTACCCCTGGGGGTAGGGCTGGGCGATATGACAGGAATAATACTGCTATTGTGATAAAATATGTCACATTTGTTATGAGATATTGTGGATATTGTGATACCTTTTTATTACAAACTGACTAGAAGAAGCTGATGTAGTGTTAAGTTTTGTACTTAATCTTTAATATTGTTTAAAAAAATCCCTTTCAGTGTTAGCTAAAATATACAAATATTTTATATAAAACGTATAAACTTTTTTTAATGCAACACTACTGCTGGCACAACATTACTGGCAGTTGGTGAGCATAACTATATATCATGATTCTGTATACTCACCATCCACTTTAAAAGGAACACCTGCACACCTGCTTATTCATGCAGTTATCCAATCAGCCAATCACGTGGCAGCAGCACAGTGCGTAAAATCATGCAGATACAGGTCATGTGTTTCAGTTAATGTTCACATTATACATCAGAATGGGGAAAAGGTGTGATCTCTATGACTCTAACCTTTAAGTGCTTATATGATTTACTATAACCTTGCTGTCAGCTCGAACCAGTCTGGCCATTTTCCTCTGACCTCTCTTATCAGCAAGGGGTTTCCACCCACAGAACTGTCACTCACTCAGTGTTTTTTGTTTTTCGCACCATTCTGTGTAAACTCTGTGTAGAGACTGTTGTGTGTGAAAACACCAGGACATGAACAGTTTCTGAAATACTCAGATCAGCCCATCTGGCACCCACATCCATGCCACAGTTAAAGTCACAGAGATCAGACTTTTCCCCCATTCTGATGTTTGGTGTGAACATTGCCTGAAGCTGTTGACCTGTATCTGCATGACTGTGTGCATTGTGCTGCTGCCACATGATTGAATGATTGGATAAATGCAAAAATGTGCAGGTGTACAGGTGTTCCTATTAAAGTGCACGGTGAGAGTATGTATCGGCTCAGATCATCTTTATTCTTTATTAGTGGCAGCATCAGTGACTAAACCCCAGAAGGGCGGAGCAAAGTTAGCCCCCGCCCGCGAAACAGCCAGACCCCGCCCCCTGGTAACAGTGAGGCCGAGTCCCTGCGCAATGCTCTCAGTGCTACTGGGAGAGAGAGAGAGAGAGAGAGAGAGAGAGAGAGAGAGAGATGTGCTGTGAGAGTTGTTGTGTTTCTCCGCAGCGTCGATGAGCAGCAGAAGTTGGTGATCTCCATTCTAACTGAATGGATTGGCATGGGGAGAAGCGGAACTCTCAACTCGGCTAAGCTGCAGCTTTTTAACCGGATTTCGCTTGTCATGGTTTCTCTGTCCCTCTTACTTCAGCCAGGTGAGCGGACTTTGCTGCTTTTCCCCCCTTTTTGTTCTGTCTTTTCCAAACTTCGCAACTTGGCAGAGCCACAGTTAGCCATTTCGAAGTTTTCAGAGCCTAGATAAACCTATAATCCTTGGGTTTTTTCTTTTCCCTCGGGAACATTTTCGCGATATTTTAGCTCGGTGGTTTGTTGTGTTTGCTGTGGAAGCTTTAACGAGGAACTCTGTGAGAACTCGACGCGGTTATTTAGCCACTAGCCAGCCTTGCTAACATAACAGCGCGAGCGTGCTAAGCTAAACCAAGCTAGCTAAAGTTTGTGCGCCGAGATTTTCTCTTAACCCTTAGCTAAAGGCGATGGCGTAATTTAGGTTTTATGCAGTGCTTGCTTTATTATAGAAATTCGTTTGAACTACATTGTTTTGACCAGGTGTTTACACATTGTTTCGAATGTTTTGGTGTTGGTTATTATTATTATTTTTATTTGTTTTTCCGTTTGGTCTGTAGCCTGACCGTTAACACCAGGGACTTGGCTGAGTTGTAAACAGCTAAGTGCGCGCTCTCAGCACCACACACACTAGTTCAACTTTAAACATTTCCTCGCTGTTTTTCTGGTTGGAGTTTGAATTTTTTTAATGATGAAATGTTTTCAGAAAGCGATAACTCTGGCCTGCTTGTATTGTCCCTGCAGTTCTCTCACTGTTTGGTTTAGTTTGCTGCGTTATATTTGTCATTAGTGTGCAGCTACAGCATCAGAAACAACAACAACAAGCAGAGTCTGATCTGCATTTATTTCTAAACCTTCAGGATGTGTATTATTGTTATCTGATGTTCACTGGTTTCCTGATTTTATACTGATTAGAAATCCTGAATCATTTTGGACCAATTTCCTGAGATTATATGTGGACATGTGTAATTTATAAATGGAGTATTTATAACAAAGTTTCAGAGCACACAGATGAGGTATATGTGTGATTATGATCGAGATGAAGATCATAGTGAGATAGATGTTGCATATCCTATAAACACCACTAGGGCGCCAACTAACGATTATTTTTTCATAATCGATTAATCTAACGATTTTTCCCCCCTAGATTGATTTAATGTATTACTTTCCAGCATTACAGTAAACGAATATGAATACTACTACTACAGAGCTCATAACTAGGCTTAATCAGATTACACAACACCTACTACAGTACAATATTACTGACATTCATCAGTCATGGCATGAGAATATTATCCATTTTTACTGACCACTTTTTCCAAATCAGATGCTCAGGCTTACATATTCACAGTATTCTGTACATTTTCACTGCTTCCACATATTTTGCATGTATATTTCAGTGTGACCAATGGGAAGAAGGTCTGACTTCTTTAGAAGAAGCCCTGATTTCTTTAATTCACCGGTAAATTCAAAATATCCCCCCACCGTGTCACTGACTGAAACCCTGCAACGTTAAGTGTGTTTTGATCGCCATGATAGCGTGAAACACTGAAACATTTTCGGTGTGTGCACTCAACTCCAGAACGTTGGCGTCAACTCTTCGTTAAATGCACTGGACTCGGGGATTCGACTATTTTAGAAATCGACTCCCAGCACCCTCGATATGGACTAAAAGCGCTAGAAGCGTTTATTGTTAGAAACAATAGTTTACCTACTTACAAGCTAATTGATTCTGATAGCTAGCTTCAGCATGTGGTGTGAAGTGCATGTGGTGTGAAGTGTGCTTTATAACATAGACCCATTAATCGCTAATGAAATTCATCGCTGATTATTTTTATTTTAGAGCGTTGTAGATTTTAGTTTCTTAATTGTTGCAGCCCTAAACACCACCAAGATTCAGTTTCTGTTAGGATTTTCAGATGCTTGGTTGTCTTAAGTTAACTTCTGTCTATGTAATGTAATATAAATTACACCTAGTGTGTTTCTAAAACGAGTACGTTGAGCCCACAAACTCTAGCTTTAAATGCTCCTAGGCAGATTAGTCACGTTTAATTCATGCATAACTAATAGCTCGAAACTGGGTTTGCAGCTGTTTCCTGTCTGTATGCCTTCAGACGCTGCACATAATAGACTTAATAGACTTAATAGACCTAACACGTGACTTCAGGTTTGTGAATGTATATTTCAGGATCTATTCCTGAACGATCGTGTGTATATTATTGTATTTCTGCCTGGTTGAAGCTGAGCCTTTTGCTATCAATATTTCATTATGCCATGTTTTCACCTTGGTCCATTTTTTTATTTAGTTGTTACCATTGTTTATTTTTACTTCATTTCTAGCAGTTGTGTTTCTTTATTCTTACAGTGCACACCCGCAAGTGTTTGTTAAGAATATGAGCTGGTCTCTTTTTCCATCTGTAATGCATTGTGGGAGTTGTGTGTTTCATTACGACATTTTCCGTCACTCCTCAGCTCTGCCTGGCTGCGTGTGAGGACGTTGCCAGATTAATTACTTGGATTGGTTGCTTTTACACATTGTGTAGAATTGGTTTTGAACTCTTCGTAGTTACAGAAGTTTAGAGAGTTACAGAGTATTGTGAATTCTGTAAATGCTTAGATATGAGCTTGACTTCATGCCATAATCGGTTATATCAGGGTTTCTAAGGATATTTTTAAGACTAGGGAAATGTTGGTATGCTCAGTTGCCTAGACATCTCTCTGAAAACTGTAACTCAAAAACGGGATTAGATCTTGTCACAGTATACTGTGCATTTCGATGTGTATCACAATTACTACTATGTTCAATAACTCTACTGAATATCCTTTAAATCTGAGGTGTGATTTATTTTATCTTAATTCTTTCAGATAAAAATACAGAGTTGACCTTCTAGTAAGCAGCCTGTTTGTTGTTTGATAATAATACAAACACATTCTGTATTTTTGAGCACTTAATAGTTTGGATAAAACTGTGTGGCTGGAAGGTTTATCTTTCATATGATCAAGTTCATCTTGTTTAGCACTGAGTGAAAGTCGTCTTTGTCTGGTTTGCAGCTTGTTGTCAATCATGTCGGATCCAGCGCTGTAATGCGGAGTACGTGGCATCGTTCTCACCCGCCGCCGGTCTTCAGGAGGACGTGGTTTCTGATATGGACTACTGCACGGCTCTGAGGGCATACTCCTTGTGCACCAGGCGAACGGCCCGCGGCTGCAGAGGGGACCTCGTTTACCACTCGGCCGTGTTCCGAATCAAGGAGCTCTTCGCTCAGCACAACTGCTCCAGTGAGGGTCCCACGTCTTCAATCAAAGCCCCAAGCACATCCAGGCCCACCGCAGTGGACACGTGCGACTTTGAGAGCAGAGCACTGGCTTTGGGTCCAGCGGCTGCACAGAAGAAAAAGTATGCACACTGTGGACTATTTGGTGACCCTCACTTGCGCACTTTCAAAGATGAGTTTCAGACGTGCAGGGTGGAGGGTGCGTGGCCGCTCATCCACAATCGCTACCTCTCCGTTCAGGTCACGAATGTGCCTGTTGTGGAGGGATCAAGTGCCACAGCAACCAACAAGGTGAGATATCAGCACTGACATGCTTTCATACCAGGTACACAGCAGTCAGAGGGAATGATACTCCTGCATGTTTGCCATGTGCTGACAATTGTAGACATTTAATGATAAGCATGGGTCATAACAACGCAAACGAAACACACAGTAACTGGCCAATTAAAGTACGTATGTCTTCTTTGGTGTCACGACTTAGATTATACTATTTAGAGTAACAGCCTTCAAATGATAAGCTACAGATTTTGATCACTGAAATAGATCAAGTCAGTTTTAGAACTTTTAGTTGACAAGGGGGCCACAAATTTCCAATAGTAGCTGCTAATTATAGGTCATGAGGATTTGTCTGTATGATAAATGATTAGAATCTGACCAGAACCATGTAGCTAAGAGGTTACTTATGACAAAATACCCAAGGATGTGGCGCATCAGGTGACAACATGCATCTATATTTAGTGTAGATGGTTCCTCTCTGTGGGAATTTGCTTTCTGTTCTCTAATATTTGTTGGTAATATTTATAACAAGGAAAAAAAATTCAGAATTTCTTTCTTTGTGATGTGCTGTTTTGGTGTTGACAGACTGAAGCTCCTGATAACAGTGGGCAGTCCAGCAGTTACTTCTTGGAACAAAGCAAGCAATTCCTGGAGAATATGCTGGCATTAGATTGTATTTAATCAGTGGGAAGTGATCTATCAAAAGTGTATATACTGTATTTGTGATTCTTCTAATCATAATTTTGATGAAAACGAAAGATGAACAAAGGAGAACATCACTGCTTGCAATTAGGATATGTCTCTTCTTTTTAAGTTTGCTGTATTCCCTTACTGCCACTCTGTGGTGAGGTTTAAATACTTCAGCCTCAGTTCACTATGTCTTCTACACAAACCATGCTTATAAAATTCAGCCACTTGCTCTGCTCTTCTGTACAGGCCTTACTGTGCTGTGGAGGATAAAAAAAAAAACAAAGCATGCACTCTTGCTGATGTCACGTAACTCATTGGCATGGCATATTTCATATATAAAAAAAATTTTTTTTAAGAGAGAGAGAGAACATCTAACATCATATCCTGAAGGAGCACTGATAAGTCTTAGCAGTGCCATGACATTTAACTAATAAGGAATAAAACGTGCTGTCATAAGAAAATAATCATCAATATCAGGATGGTGTGGATCTGTGGAGAGGAGCAGCATAGAAACGGTAAACTTGATTTCCTTTACTGTCACTTATCGATTATTATCATCTCGTCCACAGATAACGGTCATATTCAAAGCGTACCGTGACTGCACCGAGCAGAAAGTGTACCAGGCCACCACGGATGACGTACCGTCTGCCTTCCAGGACGGCACACGCAGCGGGGGCCATGCAGGCAGCCTGCGCATAACCGAGGGCAGCGGACACGGCGGCGTGCGCCAGGTCACCATCAACGCCCGCTACCTGGGCACATCCATCATTGTGCGGCGGGTTGGCCGCTACCTCACCTTCGCCATCCGCGTTCCCGAAGAGATGGTGGAGGAGAGCGGCGGCTTACAGCTCTGCCTGCACGGCTGCCCACGCAGCGAGCTCATCAATGCTCACGTGCTGAGCCGAGGACAGCGGCAGGAGGAGAGCGATGGACAGCTGCAGACGGGCAGCATGGGTCACGCCGACCTGCTTGAGCGTGCCACCTCCAGATGCAGGGAGACGCTGCAGGTCGAAGACGTTTACTTCCAGTCATGCGTCTTCGACGTCCTCACCACCGGAGATGTGCAGTTCTCTATGGCAGCGTTCGCAGCGCTGCAGGACCTGAAGGCTCTTCCTCCCAGCACGCTGGAGCAGAGCGCAGTCAGGACTCCACACGTTTCTAACAGAACGAGAAAGAGCTCTCCATCAATCCTCGTCATCACTCTGCTCCTTTTGCTCATCCTGCTGAAGAGGCCGGGCTAGCAGAGACACAAGGGGAAGAACGGATTTGACTGAACTTCTGTTTTAAAGCTCTTTTCATCATCTTTATTGAATTGGTCAGAAGCACTCAAATCATCTTTCCTCACACTAGCACATTAAACCCAAAAGTGCAAGACAACAGTCATTCAAACTCACATTACTTTCCGTAATGGAATTATGTCACGATACATCTCGGTACCTTGAAGAAGGCAGTATGGTCTGTGAAGGCTGAGGGCAGCTATTCGAATCTAATTAGCTTGGACATTATGTGTGACAACACCAACAATGCTTAGTCACGATCCTGGAGGATATTCACAGAATATAGAGGCATCGTGGACACGGCTCTGGGACTGGTAGATAACGACGTCTCTTGGCTTGAACATGGCACTTAATGCTACTCCTTTGTAATAAATGCATTAACAACATGGGATCCAACAACTAAATGAAAATGCTACCTATCAATATAGTTCTACAGGTACAGTATAAAACACTAGGTACAAAAAAGGCTACAGGTACAGCATAAAACAGTAAGTCCCCGAGCCACTCTGCTTCCCGCATTACTGTTTATGGCTAAGAAACAAATTCTTTATATAATAATATATTGAAAGTGTGTATATATGTGTGTATAATGTGTACATTCTCCTGTGTATAGATGATTGTAAATGTGATGTTTTTGCAGCTGTTTTTCTTAGATTTTTTTTTTTTTTCTAAAACTGTCAGAAGTAACTAATATGTAACCCCTGGTCTTTTCCATATTAAAATAAGTTGTCACACTATCCTGATGTTTTACTGCTTTCTTTGGGTTTTTCTGCTGTGTGGTTACGGCTGTGCCTAATATGGCTGATATCCAACTGTAAACGAAGTCAGCACACTCACTCTCTATGTACAATCCAGTCTATAATCACTCTCAGTTTTACCCAAGAACAATCACAATTACCACAAACAAAAAAAAAATCCCTTTGTCGTCTGTTATTGTTGGAAATGAAATCAAACGAAGCAGAGGGTTGTTTACCTACCCAAGCAGGTAATGGGTGGAGGAACTCATAAATGCTTTGGTATACCACAAACCACTGTGGGGACGATAAAAAAAGTTTTAAACATCTGGAACTGTTGCAAACTTGCCAAGGGGAGGATTTATGTGCAGTGTTTCCCTCGCATAGGAAGGAAAAGGGGGAGGGAGGCAGAGAAGCAACAGAGTTTCACATACTTTAGTTGTGTTTTACAGTTGACTGTAATGTGGTAACTGGTAAAATCATGTATTTACACTTTATTGGAACTAATATAGTGCAATACCACCGGACAGTGCGGTTTAAAAAACAGCACATATTTTGTTATTATTTCTACTGCCAAGTCGTCTGTACTATATATGCTGAATTTGGTTATTCTTCTTGACTTCGAGACTTTTAGATAGTCCAGACCACTGATTATGTTGAACATAATCATCACAGAATCTTTGAGTTATTACTCAAGTCCTTTTAGTAGTGTGTCTAATAACAGGGTTCGCCAACTTCATGAATTTGTCGCTAGATATTTTATACCTCCTTTAGTGATTTTTTTTTTCAAAAGTCTA
The DNA here is from genome assembly GCF_027358585.1 of Pangasianodon hypophthalmus. NCBI lineage: Eukaryota > Metazoa > Chordata > Actinopteri > Siluriformes > Pangasiidae > Pangasianodon > Pangasianodon hypophthalmus. The sequence continues at coordinate 16,384,864 of NC_069720.1, forward strand.
GCATCAGCTCTCCAGCTCACATCACAGCTGCTGGTTCTAGCACCAGTGAGTTAAACTTGACTGAGTTGCTAGTATTTAATAAATTAGTCTTACTGATAGATTGTGGGATGTTAAATATTACAATGAAATAATAAGATATGTTGAAATAATTAGATAACTCAAAATTATGAGTTATTAAACCAAAATAACATATCTTGAAATAACAAGATAATTCAAAAATTATGACAATATCTAAAATTAAGAGTTAAGTCAAAATAATATGTTAAGTTAAAATAATGACATACTCACCAGCCAAAACATTGCCAGGGCTTGTTCCAATCTTCAGCTGTCCAGTTTCAGTGAGTCTGTGCCCACTGTAGCCTCAGATCCTTGTTCTTGGCTGAACGGTTCAGAGCGTTGTGTGTGTTGAGATGCCTTTCTGCTCACCACGCTTATAAAGAGCGGTTAACTGAGTTACCATAGCCTTCTTGTAAGCTCAATACAGTCTGGAAATTCGCCTCCAGCCTCTCTCTTTCCCCCACAGAGCTGCCACTCACTGGATGTTTTTCATATTTCTCACCATTCTGTGTAAACTCTAGAGACTGTAGTGTGTGAAAATCCCAGGAGATAAGCAGTGTCTGAAAAGCCAACAAGCATGTTACACCAAGTCACACATTTTCCCCATTCTGATATTTGAGGTGAATATTAACTGAAGCTCTTGACCTGCATCTGCATGAATTTATGCATTATGCTGCTTCCACACGATTGTCTTATTGGAAAATTGCACTAATGAGCATGTGTCTGAGTGTTCCTATTAAAGTGGCCAGTGGGTATCTTGAAATAAATTATTAAGTCAAAAATAATGAAATGTTAAGTTAAAATGACGGCATTCTCAAGTTGAAATAATTAGATATTAAGTCTGTTTTCACAACTTATGGTTCAGGGCTTCCGTAAGGGTTTCACCTGTTAATTTTTTTGTTTGTTTTAATTCAATAATTGTTACACTATACTTTATTAAATGACATAATTTCACCAAAGTCACCCTGTTTAAATCATTTTGACAAGTGCCAATAATTTCGCTTGTGAATACAGCCCATTTGTCTTGTGAGCTACATGCCACTTGCATAACTAAGCACATCTGGGAAAAAGTTCCAGACTTAATCACACAAAAGGTCCGTGGAAAAAGTGAAACTCTCTGCTAATTTGCGCCTCATTCATCGTGCTATGCTACATCTCCTCCTGCAGAGCTGTTCACCCGTGTGTTCCTCCCGCAGCCGCAGTGCTTCATCACCCTCAGCTTTAATATCATCCGGCGTGGAGACAGGAGAAAAGGCCATTTTTCAGCTGCACTAAAACCTGTCACAAATCATTTTGCCGAGCTCAACTTAACACTGACCGATAACACACCCTCTTAGTCCCTCTACTTATCTGGAGGATGTTAGAAGATGTTTTACTTTATAACGTGTGATATCTCTTGCTGATCACCGGTTTCCCCTTAATTACTCCAGTGCAGTTCACATTGATTGGAAGCTGAATTTCTTTACTATGTCCTCTAATAAACAAGGATAATTATTGCTTGATGATATCTCCCCATCCACACCCCCACACCCCCTCCCCCTACAGAGTGATTAATATTCGCAATGAAGGCTTTAATGTAATATTAATAGGGCGTATGGAAAGATAAATTGATGGCATAGTCCACGTCTTCTCTCTGCTTGATAAATTACTAGATTGATAGCTGTCCCAGATAACAATCTAATCGTTCTCAAAATTATTCAGAGATACTATTGTTTGCTGCGTATACAGTATACAGTGATATCTGTTTGTGGTAATAGATCAGGGCTAAAGTATAATATCTGTCAATAAACTATAAACTCAACAATGAAATAAAATAAATCTATTCTGGGATAGTAAGTCTGAAATGCAGTAATAAAAAAAAATACAAGTCAATCAATTCCAAAGCAAATCAAAATGTTAAGATAAGTCAGAATTCTGAGATAATAAGTCAACATTTTGAGATAAATTAGAATTTTGTGATGTCAGAATTTTGATGAAATTTGCATGAATCTACAGTCTGGGCAAGAAAGAAATCAGCCCCAGCCTCACTTCTTCATACCATTCTGTGTATTTTTCTTACAACCTGTTGCACTCAGTTATACTAAAATCCAAAATAATCCTCTTTAAGATATTTGTTAACAGCAAATAATATGATGTGATGTGGATCCCAAAAATGAAATTGATGTGTTTTTATTTTTGAAAGACAGGCATCCTGCTAGAGCATTTACACCAGCCGCTCCTGGTAGTATAGTGTAACCTATAAAGCACAATTTCCTCTGCAGTGTATTACAATCAGCTTTATTACATGGAGTACACAAGTGTATTAACTTCTCTACTATACGTTTAAAGTGCTGCACTCAGTACCCTCTCTGTATTTCAGGTCATAAGCCTACGCCTCTAAACTTTCTAACAAATGGCCCTTCCACACCCCGAGCACAGAAAAACCCAGCTCAGACATTAGGCGTCTGTATCATAAATCTTGGAAAGTTATAATAATTTGCAATTCCCTCCCTCATCAAAGACAATATTAGCCTAATTTATTATCTCCGTGCGTGTGCGGCGCACAGAGGCCGTGGAGATAAGAGTGTATCAGGAGGGGGATTGATTTTCATTAACTGATTGTAATAAAGATGAACTACCGGGCCTGTGCGCTGACCAAGAGCCACACTTTATTGTAATTGGGCCAATTTATTTCAGAAGCCGCTGCCTCCACTTTTTATGCTCTCTCTCCCTTCCTTCCTCCCTCCCTCCCTCCCTCCCTCTCTCTCTCTCTCTCTCTCTCTCTCTCTCTCTCACTCTCTCATTCTTATCACTTTATCTTTCTCCTTCCATCCTTTCACCTGTTTCTCTTTCACACTCTTTGCTGCCCTTAATGTTTCCATCACAGCGTTTCCTTTTCTCTCTATATTTCTCCCAGTGTGTGTACTATCAGTGGAACAGTCACTGTTTTCCAACCTCCATTTGTTGTTTGTTGCCATGTATATTTGTTCTTACTCGAAATCCATTTTATAAATCAAAATCCACTTCATAAAGCACAATCATTGATGCCTTCCAATTAGAATGGACTGGACCACATTATATGTCCTTACATCCAGCATCATATGATTATACATACAATCAGAATTGCATATATAGTGTACTGCTACATAGTGGGATGTTCTGATGCAGTATAACATCCTTTAGCTACACAGATCTCTGCATGCAGTCGTTTTCTGTCATTAACACATGGTTTCATGGTGCCCCCTGGTGGAACTCTTACAACTAGTACATAATATTAGCAACCTGATAACAAACTCTACACTCTGATCACAATATACACTACTGTATGATAATCTGTTCTCTCTCAGTGCCTGATTCTGACACACTTCTATTGCTCCTCTCACTCTTCTCTCGCTGTCTGCGTCTGTCTGTTTCATCCTGATCCTACTTCTGCTTGGAGCTTCTGCCTTTGTCTCTCACTTACTGCTGCTATGGATGATCACACATGGATGCCCTAAAGACTGCACTTCCCAAAATCAGTTTATTCCCAATCTCACTGTTGCTTCAGTGGATAATCTCATCTGGATACTGTAGATTTGTACCTAAGAAATGCTGCGGTAATCATAAAGCCTGTCCTGTGCTCATCCTAGGACTCATGCCCAATATATCTTACTGAACATCCCTTCAACACACTTTGTACTGTTTGACCTTACAGTATACAGTTGTAGAAGAGAAATGATTTATAATCGCGTTACCCGGTGTCACCCAGGAGAGCATGGGTTCCCTTCTGAGTAATGGTCCACAGATGAGGGGTTTTCAGAGGCTGATGCCAATATCTCATTTTTTTTCCCAGATAGAAAATTTTTTTAGACTTTTCCATTAAGTTTTGGATGAACTAGCTGAACATTGCTCCTACGAAACAGAAAAAAGCATAATGTTGTAATAATTTTAGCATAGTGCTACTGACCAACTTGACTATGGCATGTCTTTGCGATGAGTCTGTCACACACCTAGAAGATGCAATGTTGATGCTGCCTTACCACTTGGTCTTACCACTGGGAATTCCAATGCTCCAATGCCAGTGCTTTCTCTGAGATGTTGCATGGGATTTAAAGATAGTATGCTATTGCTTGGGTGGCCAAAAGGGGGAGCTCGAGCACTTTTATTAATCGTCCATGCTTGCAGGCTAATTGGCTGATGGTGATCACCTTCCTATCAGCCGAATTAATCGGCCAGGCCAATCATTCAGTTAACCACTATTTTTGAGTTTGGCTCCTCTTATGGTTTATTCCTCATGTTGTCTCAGGGAGTTCTTTTCCTTGCCACTGTTGCCTTTAAGTCATTAGGGATCTAAAAATAAATATCCCATAAAGCTGCTTTGTGGCAATGTCTTTTGTTAACATCACTGCCAATAGAATTGAATTGAATTATAGTCACTGCCTGATGTCGAATGCTTGGGACCATAGAAAAAAACAATGTCATTCTCAGGGATTCCAAGATTTTAGTAAGATCGATATTAATCTTCAGCATGTTTTAAATAACTCATCAGGATGTGAAAAAAAAAACTAACATAGTCAGTCTAGAGGAGGAAAGTTTGTTTTGTTAACGTCTGCCTCTCTGGTTGTAAATCCTTGTACTATTTTCCTGTCCTTGTGAACAAAATCAGAGGAAATAATCCTGATAAAGTGACAATAGTACATAATCAAGACATTAAGTGATGGTAAGTTCAATTCAATTCAATTCAATTCAATTTTATTTGTATAGCGCTTTTAACAGTGGACATTGTCACAAAGCAGCTTTACAGAAATAAACAGATTCAAATTAAATTAAACCAAAATAAATTGTAAATATGTGAATTTAAGTGTAATTGTCATTGTCTCTGTAAGTTTCATTAAAGAGGGACAGAGTAGCACAGTGTTCAAAGACATACACGTTTAGTATGTAGTTTAAAATTTTATTGTAAAATTGAAAAAAAGAGAAAGAGAAAAGCCCATTATGCATTTCCTTTTGATGTCTTTTTTTTAAAATGTATTCCTTAAATAAAGCAACTCATGATCACTCAAATGAACCCCTAAATAAATAAATAAATAAATAAATAAATAAATAAATAAATATTGACAGAATACTATATAATTTGGCATGACAATAAATCTTTTCAAATACCTGAAAAAAGTCAACACTGGAATTTTTGGCTTCTCAGAAGAAGACCAAACTGCATCTGTTCTGCATCATAAAAAATAATTACTGCACTGCGTCTCATTTTAGAGCTTTGAGCAGAACATGAACTTTACTCTTCTTGTTACCTGAAACATAGGGAAAAAAGCAAAAAAAAAAAAAAAAAAACCAAAAACATAAAGAAATAAAAGCGACTGTAAACAGCATTGTCTCGTCCAGGCTGTAAGCGTATGACCCGGACTTCCTGCTTCACCCATCACACATGTCCACATGCTTTTCAGCAATTCCTGTATATATAGACTTCCATAGGTTTTGTGCTGAGAAACCAGAAGTTGAAGACGGTCTTATAAAGCAGAAACCCCACAACCCCGCCCTCCCCAACACCCCCCCCAACCCAGCAGAGACCCCCTGAAAGGTTCCTGTGCTCATGTTCCCTAATATACACATTTTAGATCTATAATAAGCTACTTTCCTTAGCATACAAACCATAGGTAATTAATTAATTAAAGAATCATATTGTTAATACGAGTAGTACCGTTAATATACTTTACGCCCCGCCGTCCCCACGCCCACCCACCACCACGTCTGAACATGCTCAAACATCACGCTGGGCATCATGGTGTGAGAAAACTCAACTGTGAACATGAATAATATGGCTGGAATGAGAACACAAATGAGAAATGCTGGTGATTTGGAGCACTAGTAACTATGAGCAGTGCAACAGAGCCTGTGCAGCCCTTTTTTTAAACAGCAAAACATGATAAGCTTAACTAACTAACTGTATTGTCACACTAACACACTCATCCACTCATCCTCAATCACCCCCATGTTTACTCCATTTTATTGGTTTTTCTCATCTTTTTCTCGTCTTGCTGTAATGATATCATGTCTCAAACTTATTAAACTTCAGGCGTGAGTTGCCATTTTTAATTTGCATTAGGCCTGCTGTTATGTGAGGGCCACATTTAATTTGATTTTAATAATTCACATGCCTGGAATGTAGAGATTTGGAGAGGACGCAGGGTTATTAGAGCATGGATGCCTGAGGGCTGCGTATGTGTACAGTATATTACCATGTTGTCATTCATTATTACCGGGCAGGAAGAGATGAAGTGAACAGAGGTCCGGAGGAAAATGGCATTATACCCAGATAAAAATCAATCATGGTACCCAAGTTTCAATTCCAGAGTTTCCAATTCCAATGTAAAACATAGCGATCAGTGGCGGCTCGTCCACAGGGGCAGGTTAGGCAGAGCTCCACTATATCAACCGTTCAGCAAACATTAATTATCTTAAATTCTTCATTCACAACTCCATACATTTTAAATTTCATTGAAATACTAATTACCTCTCCTGAGTGACCAATGATTTAAAAATACGTTGCTCTTTGACAGATGTAAGCCAATATTTCTAGCTGTTGTGCAATCACTTAGCTTCTATAGAGTTATTGTTGCACCTAGTGGTCAAAATGGGAATTACATCAAGTGCTAATAGAGGCTCAGTGGGTAAAGAATCACGCTGAATCAAACTATTGGAGGATGAGCGGCAAACAGGACAGTTAATGACAGGTTTGCCAAATTGGGCTAGTTTAAAAATATTCTGTAGCTACCGAGATAGCAGTTAATCAGAATTAAATCGAATAAATTTCCGCAACCAAAGACAAAGTGTAAGTGAGGACATTGTGTCTATAATATACAGAACCATTTCTTTCTATTGTAAGATATATTGCAAAGATTGGGAGAGGGAAAGGGGGATTATGGGATATGGGATATGGGATATCATGAGGATAATGTCTGTACTTCAGAAATGCGTGTGCACCACAGTGACATTGTTTTCCACACAAACGCAGAAAAAACGAAGATAAATGTGTCTCGCTTTTCCAATGCCTGATTTTTTTGGGCTAGTTCCAGGTCTTTTCAGGTTAAGCCCTAGACTGTATACTGCTAGACTGTATGCTGGATGAACGTATATTATCAACTCTTAACTGCCTATTACTCTAAAAATTCACTAGATAGTAGCCTATGGCATAAGTCAACTGTGATAGCCTTTCAACTTAATTTGGTTTGAGACTATATTATTAATGTTGTTCTGCCCCACCAAAATCTATGGTCACGAGCCGCTCCTGATAGCTTAGATAGATTTCTGGGTTTGCCAAAAGGGTCAAAATGTGGAAAATTAAATTAAATGAAAATGAAATTAATTTTTTTTCTATTGTTGTCAGTTGTTGCACTCTGTAATCTGCATAAGGATATTATACAGTTCAAAATCTATAAGCACAAAGCTGATAATATATGAGTAATTATCAATAGGTGACATGAGCTTTAAGACAGATGATGAAAATAAAGCAAAACATGAGATTTGGTGTGAATAAGAAATAAAAAAAAAACACCTTTTTCAGCTCTTTATGAGGGACTCAGTGGACGTTCGCCATGTTATAAAGGAATGCAGTTCCATCCTCTGACCTTTTGTCAACAGAGTGTCTCTGTGTGTGCTTGTGTGTGTGTGTGTGTGTGTGTGTGTGTGCGTGCTATTCATCAGAACACCAGCAGCTGCTGTAAGTACATCATGGCTTCGGTGTCTGTGCCCTTTAAACTGCCCTCACTGTGGCCTTACTAATAGCACTCATTCTTCAGGCTCTCTAAACTGTTTTTCACAGCTTTAAGATGTGCCTCATCACTATCTTAATTTTTCTAATGACATTTCTGACCTGTATTATTAAACATTGGTCTGGTCTGCATCAATAAAGCAATCCCGCGGTGAGCTTGTCTCAAGCTTTTGTTATATAAAGTGTAAAAAAATGAACTCAGTCATGTGTAATTGATTGTGCAGGAGCGGCCCCGAGGCTGAGGCTGGCCATTTGATCAATACAAGCTGTATGGTAATGATGTGGGGTGTTGGGACGTAGGTGCCTGGATTACCATAATCCCTGTTAAAGGACCCTTGAGGCTTTAGAGTTTAGGAAACTATAAGGAGTAGGACAGAATACTGTAAGAGTCGGCTAAGCTGGGAAGCTCAAGACGTGCTAGGGTCAGTGTCATTTTTCGAGAACTCACATTAGGCAACATTTCAGTAATATAGAGGCTTAGATAAAATGCTCATGTTCACACAGTGTGCCTGCTGCTGATGGAGGTGTTAAAGGAAACTAAAATGAACACAATGTCAAATAACAAAGAAAGGTTTGCTGGCCATTCGCTTCTGGTAATTTTGCCAAATCTTTTGCCATACTTTAATTATTAGTTAGTTTTTGTTTAGATGTAGTTAATGAAAAACAGCTATTTTAGACAACTAAAACAGAACAAGCATCTATATTCTCTTTTAAACTAATTTTTTTAAGCTGTTTTTGCCACATCAGTATCTTAATTTTTTAAAATTTTATTTTACTTTGAAATTTTAGTGTGCCATTTAAGATGAAGTTTTAATTTCGTCTTAAATGGAACATTAAAATGTTTTACAAATGCACATTACAGGCTTGGTAAAGGTTTTCACCTTTTGTTTGTTAAATGAAAGCTATCATAGAGCTACGACTTAGTCTGTGACACTCAGCAGGGAAGTAAACACACAAGTTCAAATAAAATAACTTCAGCGTTTTATGAGGTGTCTTCAGGTATGCTAGTTCAAGCTAGGGACAAAAATTACAAAAAGCTGCATTTTCTCACAAAATAACATCATGCTAGTGCAGGACAGCATTTCCAATCAAGTCGCTTTAATGTTAGCCTAATGTTTTTACACCAAATTAGGCAAGTTTTGAAACAGGTTATAAGCAGAAAAAGCAAGTCTTGTTGTTGCTGATGTTGTTGTTGTTGTTCTTGTTGTTTGAGTTTTTTTTGGGGGTAGTTTAAAACATTCTGCGGCCACCAAGATCAATCAAATCAGAATTAAATCGAAGCAATTTCCAAAAAATAGGCTATGGCAAACAAAGGGAAAGTGTAAGTGCAGACAGTATTTGTGTTGTAGTGGGAACTGTACACTAACACTCTTAGTCTTAAATGAGAATCAAAGACTGTACTTTTTTGGGACATTAAGAGGTTTTGAAGTAAAAGGAGGGTTTTTATTCATTTTTACTTTAACAATTACTTGTGGAGCTTTTTCCGACTAATGAATAAGCAAACTTAAACTGTATTGTCACTTTTGTATCATATAGTGGCAACGTTTTGGGCAGGTTTCAGGTCTTGTTGTGCATTTTTTTTTTTTACAGCAAAATGTCTAGCCCAATGTAGTTGGGCTAGAAATTTTGCTCAGACCTGCTAATCCTGTGTACCAGTGCGTACGACTGCAGCAATTTCCTCTCTCCTTCCCTGTAGCACACAGCATGGTTTAGTTTGCTTGTATAACGGCTTTGCAACATGAGTGTGTTAAGACGGGGGGGAAAAGAGCTTCTCTAGCTGAGTAGTTCTGACATGTTCATCACGTTATTTTGTCCTATATTTTGAGTAAAAGGGTGAATTATTATTTACCTATTGTTTAGTTTATATCATGGAAAACAGTCAAGTTTTCATCAACAAAATAAACAGTGTTAAGGAGCTAGGAGTGTAATGTTGGTATCAGTAGCTCCAGTTCAAAACTAAAGAAGCAAACTTCAGAAATAAAACAAGTTCTAACTGATTGATTATATTTGTGTCAATCTGAAAATTGTGTGCATTTCATTATGCCTCTGTGGTTCGTCCCCAGAAAATGTAGTTGCTACTCAGGATCTTTTGCTAAATGAAAGGCAACTGGAACTTTGACCAGTTCAGTGAGTGTAATTTCTCTGGCACGTGTGCTTAAACTTAATGTCTGAGTGAATGTGAAGGTCAGACGCGGAGCTGAAAGGCAGTGGGTCGGTGCCACACATCCCAGATAAAGAGTTTAAATCTCCACTGATGAGAAGTAACTGAACACGCCCTTCACCATCCACATATTCTAGTCCTCTAAAATAGTATAGCTTTTAAAATACTTTTTTTCTTCTTCTTTTTTTCTATTTTGTTTAAATATTCTGAAACCCAGTAGTTATAAATGTAAAAGGAAAAGAAATCAAAATCTCTTTCCTCTTCCAACCTGAAGCAAGTATTTCCTCTTAGATTTTTTTTTTTCAAACATGTAACATCATTAGTAGTAGTTTGTAGTATTAGTATCCTCATTAATACTATATATTACTGTCGAACAATAAAAAGATATTTGGTCCTTTGGTCCCTTGGAGTGAAAGATTTTTCAGTTGCACTGTACCTCTGGAAACCTCCGCGACCACAGAAGGCCAAAAGTCCTGCGCTTGCTCAGAGACATGAAGACAGTTGAAAGGAAACAGAGAAAGAGAAAGAAGGTCTGCCAGTGGTTAAAAAGAGCTTTTTTTTTTCTCCACGGCCTTTTTCCTTGATTTTCAAGTTTTAACCCTCATTTGTCCAGTATCATTAAAAGCTGGAAGCGCCTCTTCCATAATATAGCACGTGTATATAATATGTATATAGAAATCTATGTTGTTCTTGCTGCTCTTTTTTTTGTTTGTTGCGTATTTGTCGACTCAGTCTTAGCGAGAGAAGTTCTGTAGCTTAAAAGTTCTTGTCTTTTGGGATTTCCCACCATGATCCAGCTTTGACTTTCTCACTCTGTGCTGCTTGTAGGTTGTCTGTAGTGTGCCGCTTCTCCAGCATCTCTTCGCTCTGATGAACGTCTTCATAAGGATATGCTGATATGTCTTCGAAAAAAACCCTTTCATCTTCTTTTTTTTTATCTTGTTTTATTTATTTTTAAAGAAAAAAATCAAGCTCCTTTTGAGATTTCACTTTTCAAAACCTATAAAGGATAAAAAAAAACAACAGATAACACTCAATTTACTTCCAAAGAAATCTTACTGAATGTTACTGCTGATACAAGGCTGATTCAAGCTCTGTGTACATCGTGTTCATTTGTTTTTTTGTTTCTAAATTATATATATATATATATATATATATATATATATATATATATATATATATATATATATATATATATATATATATATATGCGCAAATGACAGTGTTTGGCTTTAAAATAGTAAATATAGTAAATATTACAACAAGCTCTCATATTTCTTCTTTTCTTCTTCTCAGATTCATTTTTGGGGCATTTTGGGGAACATTCTTATTGACCCAGATCTAGTTCAGCAGTTACTGCGTAGATTAAAGATTGCTGTTAGCGTGTTCCTGAGTGGTGCAACAGAAAGCCATTGCTTTTTCATCAGAAGATCATGAGTTTGAATGCTGACAATACCACAGATATCCGTAGCCTTGGCACTACAGTGCACTTTATTTCTCAGGCTCTTTATACTGCCATTCCTTCTCTCTGTGCCTCCCCTGCAGTACTCTTGTGCCTCCCAACGGGGGTCCGCCTCACACTCTGGGAACCACTGATGTATATTAATATGGATCACTGTATGCTCTATTACAAACAGCAAGAGGGTGATGGTAAAGGAGGACAACGTGGAGGCTGAAAAAAATCAGCAGGATTTTCTAGGTGCTGCAATTTAAGAAGATTTTAATCACCCCAAATATTATTTAATGAATATTATAAAGTTTTTTTTTTCAAAAGTGAAAAATGAATGAACACAACATACACAGACCATTCGAATAAATGATCTTACAAACACAAGCTTTTATCAATAAATTGCAAATTACAAATTAAAACTTTTGATTAGGGGACATTTTCTTTTTAGCCTCCAGTCAACCTATAAATGACCTAAAGTTCAAAATTCTGTAAAAAAAACAAAACAAAAAAAACAAAAAACTCAAAGCTGTCAAATGTTCACGTACAAGATTTGAGAAAAAAAACTTGTGACCTACATCCCCAGTCCTTTTTCTCATTACTTGTCCTTGACCAGACCAGATTAATGCCATGTTGTGGTGTGTGTACGTGTGTGTGTGTGTTACCTGTGCTGTAGCAGAGAGCTCCATGTGTCTTGGGGCTGTGTCAGTAGGGGCGGCTGGCGTCCTTTGGCCGTTTTAACTGCACTTTCAACCTCTTCATGCCAATCTGAAAGCCGTTCATGGCCTGGATGGCGGCCTGCGCGCTGGCTGGGTTGTCGAAGCTCACAAAGCCTGAAAATCAGCACAAAGAGGACGGAGGAGTGAGGACACGTTCGCTCATTGAGGCCAGGATATGATAGATGATAGATGAAAACATGATAGATGAACACTTTTGGTTTGAATTAACGCTCTCTGGAAATGTGACGTTTTCTCTTTGGGAGTGGATTGTGGTAAAAATGATTCAGTAGTAAATAAATGGAAAAGTTTTAGTCCTGGTGTATACATGAGGTGCGACTTCGTGTGTGCATTGTTCACATACTCAGCAGTGTACATCTTGGCATGTACATCTCGGGGATTAAAGTGACATCCACTAGATGGCCAAAGCATCCCTGTTCAACAGGCTTACCCATCGACTCTTAAAATGTTTATCAATTTCATGAACAGAGACGTTAAACACTCTGACAAGCTCTGTCTCTCTTAAAACTTTCTGCTGTCCTTGTGTTAATTGTCATGAGCTGCATCTCAAATCAAAAACTAAGCTTACATTAAAAAGTATTTATTAATCTAGAAGATCCAGAAGACTGGTACACAAGACAGAACTTTCAGCAGGTCTGAAGGCTATGCGAGACGTTTTTAAAATTCAGCTACTAACTGTAAAAAAGGTAAAGTGTTTAGCGTTAGTACTCAATAACTGCGTAGAAATCCGTGTCCACACGGATGTGATTTTTGACACAACGTTAGTTTGTTTACCCAGTTGTGGACACAAAGTCATTTCTGCAGTCATTTCTGCAGTACATATAATGTGTAGTTAAAACCAAGTATAATCCAGGCTTAAAGGTCAACCTAATGCTCATAAAACATTTTTTAATAGTTAAACCTTTTCAGCTGTATTAATCTGAGAGTACAGACTGATCAAACAGTGTAAACTGTCACTAAATTAGTATTAAAAATGCAACAGGAAGGAGGTATTGCATCACAAAATATAAGAGCCTATCAGGTGAAAGATGCAAATGCAGGCCAATTTGCATATTCATCAAATATCTTGATGAATCTCTTGATTAGGCTTGAAATGTAGGTGCTTTTTGGCCTTTTTCTGTTGTCCAGTGACATTTTTACGCTAATTATTATTCAAAAAAGTTTCTTAAAATCAGACCGATGTAAATATGTGAGATTTTGAAGCCTAAATGCTCTGACCTGCATGAACCACTTAGTCACAAGCGAGCTTCTGAAAGCATTTTAAGAGCTTTATGTTATGCATATGCAGAGGCAAACAGCGACTATTTCCAAAGGTCACTGTAAGTGGATCACACGCTTGTCACAGCAGATGCCAGCTCGTCCCTTCGCGCTCTAAAAACTGAACCTCAAAAGCCAGTGACCAGAAAGCGTAGTTTAGTGTGGATCCAGCTGCTGCATGCGCTCTCGCTGAGGAACTGGCACTGAACCGTGAAAAACAGCCAGTTCTTCTCTTGTCCTCACTCTCCTCCGAGTGGACTGCGGATTGTCCTTTTTCATGATTGCGTGCATATGATATGAAATGAGCCTTGGCGAGGTGGATGAGAGGGATGAAAAGCCAAATCACTCTGTATACGTCACAGCTTTATTTCTAGCGATCTCAGTCCAGCTCTTCCTCAGTGGATTAATTACAGCACTGAGTGCATACACCTCTGACCTGACATTGCATTTTAATTACCTACTGTATAAGTCAACACTGCTGATAGCTTTTTTTCCCTCATACACTGCTGTAATTAAACTCTCTCTGGAGGCTGTGGCCAGCAGGAATAGTGGCCTGGGACAGGATGTCCTCCGTGGTGACACCTCACGCTGATCTATAATGGCCCAGGCTTTTCAGGACGGCCATGTACTAGTTTATGAATTCACACAATACAGTAAAGTTGCACTGCAAAAAATCTTTTTTTTTATTCTTCTCTTTTCCACAATAGAGCCTTTTCACACAAACAGCTTTGTATGCAAGACTGCAGACTCCCCATTGATATCCATTTAAATTCAAATGCTCATAAAATGTGCACTCCTCATTTCTGAAAAGTTCCTGCTTCAATGTTAATTTGAAACCTCAGATAACCTGCTCCTTTCCACCATAGCAATTCACACTTTTCAGATTCATTATTAATAAGAAAGGTTCACAGACAATTATCACAGGTCTTGGATTAGTATGCAATTTATATCTCTTGTCTCAGTGAAACTTTCTCCTGTAATTTCACTTCAGTAATTTGACTTCATTGGATTCTGTGTGCAGAAAGAAGATATGATCCTTTTCATAAGGTGTTCTAGAAGATCAAGAAGGATTCATATAGACTAAAGGGGATAATATTATACAGTGTATATATGCTGTATGTAATGTGTTTGCACACACACACACACACACATACTGTACATCAGGTATCTGAAAGTGCTTCTTGAACACTTACCGAAGCACTTGCTCTGGTTGGTGGCTCTGTCCATGAACACCTTAGAGGAGATGACCGTCCCAAAGGGCAGGAACATCTGCATGAGTTCATTATCCCCAAACTCCTGTGGTAGGTGGTAGATGAAGAGGTTGCAGCCCTCAGGGCCTGAAGAAACATATTAGCATTAGATTAGAAACTGATACTGGTGCTCATTTACTCATAATCATACTCGGAAAATATGCTCCGATACCAACATCTTATACCATGTGATACCATGTGATATAAGCCTAGTGTATGTTGTCACTCTAATAAACGGACAACACAAAATGATAGAAATCTGGATGTGATGGTAATCAAATCAAAGTAGACTGCAAACTTTGCTCTGTGAAAATATCAAGAGGAACTACGACATCTTCTTACAATACAAGTAACCTGATAAAACATCTTAACATTAAAATTCAACATACAATTCAAAAGCAACGACATAAAATTCAGCACGAGGTGTTCATTGCTAGCAGCATACAGCAGCAACCGATGCAGTAGCTAGGTGAGAAAACCTCTCCAGAAAACACGAAATGAGTGAAAATACCAGCTCTAACCCTGTATATTGTTCTTGATGATCAGCCACTATCTCTCACTGACAACGAGGGATTCCGATACAGTGAAACCTATTTTACTTCCAGCTCCATTACAACCTGACTCAATCCAATGTAACTAATGTAGCTAGCAAATGCACTTCATTTAAAATCAACTAGCTAATGTTATAAAGAATGAGACTAGTAGCCTAAGTGCATGAACAAGTATGTGTGCACTCTTCATGGTCACTATTTAAACCAGGGGAAACATAAAGAGAGCTAAATAACATGTTCCATGACACCTTTGAAAAAGAAAATAAAATGTAGGTTACTCATTTTGGAATTAGTATTAGTATCAGTACTGGTGTCAGTATTGGTATCGATTCATACTCATACTCTGTCTGGAAAAAAAAAATATATATATATATATATATAATCAATGCATCCCTATTAGAAACATATCCCAGTGGAAGGCATTTCTGAAGAAAAAAAAAGGACAATGGAAAGCTTATTATATACTGTATATTTTTATGTGTAAATTTTGGGGATTTTACAAATCAAATCTGTTTCAAAGTGAAATCAACAAACGTGGGCTACATTGTACTGCAGCTGAGAACTACGGATTAAACAACGAGAAAGAAATCGTACTGGTAATGGAAAGTAATTCAGTATAATGTTCTGTATAATTCACCTAGAGCAATGTTTTAGACTCCAGCGCATTAACCCTTCATACTCCTTACATTTCCAAAACCTTATGCTTATTGTCCACGGAAATCAAAATCAAGCCAAATTATTAAGATAATACGGTATTATAAGAGTTTGGAGTGGAAGTGTGGTACCTTGTTCAGATACATGGAGTTAAGGAGTGTAAATATATCATGTTGTTCCACCTCTGCTTAGTGCTTATGTGTGCGTTTGTTAGTTGTTTACAGAAAGAACAGCGTCTCACCCTCACCTTCCCTCTGCTGCTGCTGCTGAATGACCTGCGGTGGTGGAGGCAAGCTTTGGCCAATAGGGGTCAGTGTGGTCGCCGGATAGATCGCTATGAAACAAACAACAAGGATGCAGTGAGCTCAGGCAGACTGAACACACAACGATCCCTGCCCCAGGTTCAGGATGAAAAAATATAATGAAGTCTCCTCATATTATTGAATTGTAACTGATGATGCATATTATAGGAAAAAAAAGGTTTAAACGTGACTCAGATGTTCTCTGTATACAGCTGAATAGACTTGTTGGTGAAATGCTTTCAGTGTCACACATCAGATTGGACATCACTACTGAAAATCACAGAATGGAATCGATGTCTTGCAATACACTGCACTGATACGAAATTCCAAAAATTATAAATCTTTTCCGCTCAAATATGAAAACAACTCTCGAAGGACTCTAATAGAGGGGTGTCGAACTCATTTAGTGCAATATCAAGTGGGCCACCCAAAAAATATATATATCAGTTTAGTGACCAATAACACGTAAACAACATTTCTTACATGCATTCATTTATCAGCATTTATCTAAAAGATACATTCTGAGTGCACAAATGGTTTGAACATATATCAGTACAGATGAACATGCTGTAATTCATTACCAAGAAACCAAATTTTCCAAATTATGGTTTTACCATATAGTGCCTTATAAAAGTATTCAACCCCCTTGAACTGTTCCGCATTTTGTAGTGTTACAACCTGGAACTGAAATAGACTTAACTACAATTATATGGTAATTTTTTTTTTTGTTTGCTAATGAAGAATTACTTACCATTAGCACACTCCCAAGTAAGATAACAGATATTCTCTCTTCTCCTCCTCAATCTTTTAATTTGATTACAGTCCACAAGACAATTTTAATTTAGAACATATTTTCTAAATTACTTTATTAGGCCAGATTAGAACCTTTATTGGGCCACTCCTGGTCTGCGGGCCTCATATTTGACACCCCTGCTCCAATACAAGCAAGTCCTCAGCCCCCTTGCTGACCTACCTAGCTGATTGAGGGGTTGAAATGAGTGGGAGCACAGGGGAATGGAGCTCCAACACTCTTGGTTTGTATGAACAGCAGTTTAAAGGCGTTACTATACCATGTATCTTTATCCTAAACCCTGAATATTTGCAAGATATTGCCAAATATTTATCTATCAATAACTATGGCAGCATGAAAGACAGCTGGCCCATTACTCTCCTCATAGTTTACTAGAGGCAAAATGCCCTGGCGTGAATAGTGTGAGCTATACCTGTGTACTGCTGCACCCCGGTGAAGGCCTGCTGCAGTGTGTCTGCAGCAGTGGGGCTTTGGGTGGAGTAAGGGGGCAGGCCGTTGGCATACACAGCTTCCACTGCTGGGTGGCCGTTGGGCTGGTGAGGGATGCCAGTGAAGCCGTTGACAATTGGAGTGACGATGCTGGGCACGGCTGAAGACGTGATGTTTGCGGGTGGTGAGCTAAGGCCTGTTGGAGCAAAAGCATACCAACTCTAACACAAGCTTCACCCGAAATATACAGCATTTAACAATTACAAACAGACATCACTGGAATCTGACAGAATTGACAGATGGTGAAAGCACAGAAATTACTTTTGAACCCTAATCCACAAAAATATCAATTAAACTTTTTTCAGTAGTGTTGCATGTAATGTGTGGTGTACATACAGTTTGCATAGCAACTGACAGTTTCATTATGTCTTGCAATTAAGATCCAGAATAAACACAAGATCAAGTCAAATACACAGTTATATAAGACATAATGACCATTACAGCAAGACTGCATATTTGACTTTATACATAATACTCATGCATCTTCATCCTCATACCTCTGTCACTACCTGTACTACATAATTTGCTCTTTTAATACTACGAGCAATCTCAAACTTGTGCAACACCCTTTCCCCACATATGAGACAGCAACTGTCTCATGGCAGTGTACATTATTGTTGTATGCACTTTATGTTAGCTGTAAGAGCATGCTACTGTAACATAATCAAATACTCAGTTTTCTGAAAACATATGACAATAAAGCTGACTTGAAGTGAGTCCTTGGTGTTTAGACAGGTCTGCATCATATCTGTCTGGTTGTCTGAGCCATGCACAAGGAGCAGTTCTTGTAATGGTGGAGCTAGGAGCTAGTTGAGGCTGGCTAGCGAGATCGCCTAATGTGGCAGTAATAGTGTTTTCCTGATGTTGTTCTCCAACAGAACAGCTCTCTGGAGTGACAAAGTTTCCAGTGTGGGTGTACTTAGTGATGTACAGCACAGTCACTGTATCATCTACAGGCATATTAAATCTTTATTATGTTAGTTAGTTATGAATTGCCAGTTGTGGCAATACAGACAGTACTTTACACCAACCATTTCTTCCATTCCATCCCAGAGGTGGTCTTCCTCTGCACCAGCTGATTCTGTATTTCTCTCTCTCTCTCTCTCTCTCTCTCTCTCTCTACCTTCTGGCTTTCTCTTCATCAATCTGATGCAATTCTTTGTCTGTGTATTCTGCATGAATACTGATATGTCTCTGGGACATTTTGAAAAGAAATTGACCTCTTCAGAATCTTTGTACTCAACCATTTTGCACAGTAAGTAGGTTAAATATAGTAGGCTACTGCTTCCGCATGTAAGGCATCAGATAATGGAGTTGTGACCATTATGATGGATTTGGACCCCTCGATTAAAAGTACATCTAGAAAACAATTTGCATTATTTTGTATCTTGATGAGTAAACTACGAGGAACTCAGTGTGTAGAGTCCCCTTTAAAGCTCAAGTGCTCCAGCTCTGCCTACTACACACCACGCTGATGAATTAGCTGTTCAGTCTAGCCGTTGTTTCCAATCCCTGAGAGACTGCTGGTGTCTGGGTAGATCTGGCGGCCGAGCTAAACACGACCACACGTGCGTTAATGCAGCAGGCAGTAATGCAGCCTCTTCATCACTGTACTGCAGCTTGTCTGATTTTTATAAAAGTGCCCTAGAGGTTTCAAGAGCGAGCAAGATGCCTCACGCAGCACATTCTAAGCTTATAGAAGCAGCACATTCATGAAAGAGAATGGAGATTTTCGGTG
Organism: Pangasianodon hypophthalmus; assembly: GCF_027358585.1. Lineage (NCBI taxonomy): Eukaryota > Metazoa > Chordata > Actinopteri > Siluriformes > Pangasiidae > Pangasianodon > Pangasianodon hypophthalmus. The sequence continues at coordinate 16,404,056 of NC_069720.1, forward strand.
TGTGAGAGTATAGAAAGTGTGACAGAGCTGAGAGTGGATGTGTCTATAAGCTGCGTCTATTTACTCAGCATGTGTGAACAAACAGAGCGTCAGAGCTTTATGAAACAACAAGTCGATTTATCTAAGAAGCAAACACACCACATGTGCTAAATCAAATCTTCCTCATCCAGTACGTGAGCGATCACAAAAGTAAGTGAGCCAGATCAGAGCTGTCGTGTCATTTATCACTAAAACACATTGAATTTATCATGGAACATCCTTCACTTTGACACATATGTGGCTGCATATGGAATGTAATGCTACATGTGCTGCTCTTTCGTAAGTTCAATGAAACTTAAACATATATTAAATAGATTCATACATTTCAAAGTGATTTCTTCACCCTCAGACAGATCCATTTGCCTGAGGAGTAGATTAGAAAATTAATTTTTTTAGGTGTGAACCTCGTGTTTGAAAATGGGTAATGGAAATAATTCGATAAATGAATATTTTGTGGAAAAAAATCTGTCACCGACAGGCTGGTAATGTACCGTGTAATTATTCCACAAATATTCCTTAACCTTCTGTTAAGGAAGTGTAATTGTGTTTGCATTATTGAAGTCTTCTCACTGTCAGAGGAGTGAATATAGTAGAGGAATTACTCTCCATATGGCCCAGAAAGATTTAGCATGCAAATTGTACATGTGCAAATATTAGAAAATGAAATACTATTGCATTCATTTTTTATTTAGTCTTTACATATTTATTAACTATTAGTCCTCTAGCCTCAATTTGCTTGTGTCCCCCAGTTCCAGTGAATATAACATGTCTCAAACGCTCTCAACGTATTTTCACCAGCTATCATTTTGTCAGTTTGGAAAAAAAATAAAAATCTCAAGGTGAATGTCACCAACCAGATGATCAACAGAAACGATCGGAGCCTCTGCTCTGGCTCACAAATAGTCTGTCAGACACCTCATTAACTCAAATTGTTGCTTTAAACACATCATGAATATGTTCACGCACAGAGCATTTCTGCTCCATCTGTAGAGGCTTCAGAACGGAGAGCTCACCCTCAGAGGAAACTACAGACTCACTGATATTTAGAAATAGATGAAAAACAGATCCAGTGTGTTCACACCATTCTACACTTCATTTAATACAGACACTAATAATCAGGGCTCTAAACTTCCTTTCACTTGCTTTCACTTTCACTCACACCCTTACCCTAGCAAGCTAGTTCACACAAGCAAGCAAAAAATCTACATGTGATCATCATTTTCTATGTACGTACACGAAAGAGCCATGATTTCGACAAAAGGATGCCGCATTTGGCCCAAACCCTTCTGTGTGCCGTTGTTACCCATAACATGTAAGTCAAACAAGTGCATTATTTAATTTGTGTTTAACTACTTAGCTTTAGAAGCTATATACTGTATAGCTACTCCAATTTCTCATCAGATCTATAAAAAAAAATAAAAACACTGAACATTGCACACCCACCAGAGACAAACTACAAGTGGCATGAGTGACTTGCTACTTTGAACATAGGGATAAATTGAAGAGTCAGTGCAAATCAATACAAAGTTCCTCTTATGATCCTATGATGAAACATTTCTTTCCCTAATGGGTGTGGTCTCTTCCAGGATGACTCTGCCCCATCCTCAGGCTCGCTGAATGGTTTTTTCTGAGGATGAATATGATGTAAATCATATGCTATTGCCTTTGGAGTGATGTGTTCGACAGCGCTCTCCACCACCAGCAGCCAAACACCAATTGAGAAAATATCTTTTGGCAGAATGGTGTTCATCCCTCCAGAACAGTTCTAGAGATGTGTAGACGGTGCAATGAAGCTGCTCTGGCTGCTCATAGTGGCCCAACACCATATTAATACACTTTATATTGTTTTTTTCCTTTAATTTTTCCTTTAATGTATAATGCGTATTGCCATGCATCATGGTACAGATACATGCTCTAATACAGGGTACCATCTGGCTGAGAGTGTACGCACCATCAAGCTTAAGTGCTTTACATCTGTTGATGAAACAGCGTGCTTTTGTTTTCCAGAAGCCCTCTTCACCTTTCATCTGATGCAATGGTCTGATACTCGTGTGTATACGTGCATGCTCGTATGTGTGTATGCGATGAAACAGGTTAAAAAGCTACAATCTGTGCTGAAGTCATTAATAACTGGGTATTTGTGTGAGAATATCTAATGAAGTCATGATATAGAGTATACTATGATATAATTAAAGCCTTTTATACCACAGCACTGTTCCATTCTCAATTCTGATTGGTGTTTTTTTTTTTTTTTTTTTTTTTTTTTTTTTAACAGAACTGCTTCAACAGTAGTTAAGACTATAAGCTTTATCATTTCTATAAGTACTTGTATGGTGGAAACTCCACATAAGCAGATTTTAAAACTGTACGTAATTGTAGATATGTTGAAGTTTTCTGTAAGGAGATGTTTATGTAACATTTTTGGAAGGAGTCTCCAGTGTCAGTGCTTTGTAACAATCAGAGGTAAAGCTGTACGTTTTCTGACATCATCTATAACACAAACACAACATTGTGTTTGTTATCCAAACCTCCAGTGAAACTACAAGTGTTTTTTGTGACATCACAGATAATGCTCATAGAGCTAAATGGGTAAAAATCTGTAAAAAAAAATAAAAAATCTATTTCCATACAACACCCTGCATTTATTTCCCCAGTCTATAATAGGTGAGGTTTAATTGTACTACATCAACAAATGAGCATGTGAAAGTTAGTTGAAAGTTATTGAACAGTGCTCAAGCAGTCCTGTGTGCGGTCACTAATGTGTGTATAATACTGTGACACAGTAAAAGCAAAGTAATATCCACAACACTGTATTTTATATGTGATGCTTGAAAGTAATATACTTTGATAACATCTTCAGATCATATAAGTGATATATATTTGTGCTCTCTATTACTGATCTACTTGATATACATCATTCTTTTTGTGGTCTTTAGTTTTAGTCGGAAATTTTAAATAACTTTTAAGGTGCACTATGGAGAGCTTTTTAACTCACTCTGAAAAAAAAAGCCCTGGAGTGCAGAGAATTATTTTAGCTGCCTTTTCCTACACAGAAGCTCTATGGCTGTGCATCTATATTTGTTCAATGCCCCAAATATCTGTATTCAGATTTACAGTGTTTTTTTTTTTAATTCAGTATGAACACTACCACTATGCTCCAAGAAACACTGGAGACAAACTATGAGTTTGAAATGGCAGCACTGTCAGTGAATGTGAATTCTGGCTCTGTCAGTTCCTCAACATCAGCTACATCACTCGAGTGATGGACTGTTTTCAACCCTCCTTGCGCACGTATTATTTTTGTTTGTGCCTGCTCACGCACCTTGTTAACAAATTTCGTTGGTTCTATTTCTCAAACTATAAACAAATTAGTAGCCTAATTTAAACTACTGCTACCCTGACCAGGCAGTTACTAAGGATGAAGGAACTGCTAAATGCGTCAATCTCACATCAGTACCCATCAGACTACAACCACATGACCCGGTCACATGCTACCGCTCTTCTGTTGATCACACTCCCCTGTTCTGTGTTTCCTGCATCCCTATATAAGCCCAATATCCCTTTGTATATTTGCTAAGACTCAGTTGTATGTTGCGTGTTCTATGCCATGGTTTTCTAATTCTCATCTTGCTCAGGTTATGACTCTTTTTTCTTTCCACATTTGGTCAGTCTGTTATTTAATATATTGCCTGCACTTGTATCCATCTCCACCATTACTTGACAATCAAACATCGACTCGTGCTCATGGTAATGAATGAGATCTTTCTTCATATCAAACTGCTTGCGTGGATGTAAGTAAAAAATGAATAGTTTGCATCTTATTTTTATCTGTATTTGTTTGGAACACATTAACATATCAGTTCAATCCAAATAATGTATTCATATTCGGTTAAATCCCTACTATACATGTGAAGGGAACATCTAAGCCATGTGAATGAAATGTTTGTCTCCCTACACTCTTTTAGGAAGTCGATATTCTGTACAGTCAGGTCCGTAAGTATTTGGACAGTGACACAATTTTCGTAATTTTGCCCCTGTACACCACCACAATGAATTGAAATGCAATCAAGATGTGACTGAAGTGTGGACTTTCAGCTTTAATTTAAAGGATTAAAAAAATATTGCATTAACCATGTAGGAATTACAGACATTTTTTTACAGAGACCCTCGATTTTCACAGGCTCAAAAGTAATTGGACAATTTACTGATAAGCAGTTTCACGGCCAGTTGCGGCCTGTTTCCTCTTTATTTCATGACGAATTAAGGAGATAAAATGTCTGGAGTTGATTCCAAGCTTTGAATTTGCATTTGGTAGCTGTTCATGGAAACTCTCTATATGCAATCCAAAGAGGTGTTGATTCAAGTGAAGGAGGCCATCATTTGGCTGAAAAAACTAAACAAACCTATCAGAGAGATAGCAGAAACTTTAGGAGTGGCTAAATCAACAATTTGGTACATTCTTACAAAGAGTACGAGCTCAGCAACACCAAAAGGCCTGGAAGACCACGGAAGACAACTAAAGTGGATGATTGCAGAATTATTTCCTTGTTGAAGAAAAACAATGTGAAACTCTAAAATCAAGAGATGCCTTCATGAATGTAAATACAGGAGGTTTACCTCAAGATGCAAACCACTGGTAACACTCAATCACAGAAAGGCCAGATTAGACTTTGCTAAAAAAAAAAAAAAAAACAACCTCTAAAAAAAAGTCTGACCAGTTCTGATGCAAGATTAACTAGTACCAGAATGATAGGAAGAGAGGAGTATGGAGAAGGAAAGCAAGAGATCATGATCCAAAGCATACTACTTCATCTGTCAAACATGGTGGAAGCAGTGTGTGCAGAATGCAGTGAATTCCCGAAGTGTAGAGAGCTGTACGTTCTGCTAAGATTCAGTCAAATGCTGCAAAACGGACAGCAATTCACAGTGCAGGTGGAAGACCCAAAACGTACCATGAAAGCGACCCAAAAGCTTCTTATATGTTCAATGACCTCAACCCAATTGAGTATGCTTTTCTCTTACTGAAGACAAAACTGAAGGCAGAAAACCCACAAACCAGCAGCAACTGAAGGCGACTAGTAAAGGCCTGGAAAAGCATCTCAAGGGAGGAAACTCAGCACTGTCCATGGGTTCCATACCTCAGGCAGTCACTGACTGCAAAGGATTTGCATCCAAGTATAAAAAATAATCCTAATATTTATGATTATATTAGTTTGTCCAGTTACTTTTGAGCCTGTGAAAATGGAGGGACTATGTAAAAAATGGCTGTAATTCCTAAACAGTTAATGCAATATTTTTTGTTAAACCTCTTGAATTAAAGCTGGAAATCTACATTTCAATCACATCTTGATTGCTTCATTTCAAATCCATTGTGATGGTGTACAGAGGCAAAATTACAAAAACTGTGTCACTGTCCAAATACTTGTGGACCTGACAGTATATCTGTTAAAGTGAGAACAAAGAGACTGATTTTCTTTTTCTGGTTTCCTTTATACTAGCGCTCTATTCTTTATTCTGTGTTCATTTTAAAGGCTTCATGCTTGTTATATCTGTTTATGTACATTTTCATTATGCTTTAAGGTTTATACTTGTATGATTTAATTTTTTATTTGTGGAATTATTATTTACTTCATTATTTAATTGCATGATTTATCCTGTTTTATTGAGTAAGTGCTTTATCCTGGTCAGGGTCATGGAGGATCCAAAGTCTATCCCTGGAACACTGGGTGCAAGACTGGAATACACCCTGGATGCCATCTCAGAGCACCATGCGCGCACACATACACACACACACACACACACACACACACACACACACACATATTTACGCCTAGGAGCAAGTTAGGATTGCCAGTTCATCTTATCGCTTTTTTTGGGAGGTGGGAGGAAACTGGAGAAACCCGGAGGAAACCCACATGGACACAAGCAGAACATATGAATCTTCTCATAGACAATAACCCAAGTTTTGGATCGAAATCTGAAGCTGTGAGGCTGCAACATTACCCACTGCACTACTATGCCACTAAATTATCCTTATATTCTTTTATTTTCTTTCATATTTTTGAGCAAGCTTCACAAATAAAATTTTTATATGTGTGGATTTGTCTTTTCTTAAACATATAAAGGGGAGAAAAATGTCCTTGTTCCAGTTTAAATTACTATAGCAAGAATTACTGAGAGGTCTTGTGATAATTGGAGAAGAATTCGCAAGTGCATTTGTGAATTTCCAATGTTTTCTGTTCTCCTACTCTGATTCCGACATAACTCTTATGTGTGTGTGTGTGTGTGTGTGTGTGTAAGACTATGAGGGGCAGACATGTTGAATAAAACCAATGCTGCCTGCGAGATGCAAATGAATGAATGAGTGAATCTTATTTATTGTAGTCCTTGGAATATTCTCAACGCTATCTCGCACGAGATTAATAATGCAACAGACTCCAACGGCTTCAATAATAGAAGGCAATCAGTGGAGCGGAGGACACACAGGAGCATGTCGAATGGTGCGCATATTTCAGCTCTTCTTCGGCCCACACCAGGACCACACAGTGCCGCTGGTCTCTTTCAATTAAGTCAGTGTAAGAAAGGCCAATTTGCCCCGGCAGCTGTGTAGCATATTAATATGACACAGATTGCAGTAAAAAAAAAAAAAAATCAAACATGAGACTATACTCATCTTAGGATTTAAACAAACAAAAGATATCTAACACTGTGACATGACTCGAATCAATGATCTAACTATTCTACAGATAAAGGGATAAAGGGTGGTGTGTGAGGAGCTGGTTAGAAACTGCTTACAGAAACAAACTCAATGCAAAGCAGGGACTCTTCTAGAGCAACATGCATTGCTCGGGCCAAACATGCCTGAACACGTGATGCATGTTGTTCTACGTAGAAAAGTCCCTGCTTTGCATTGAGTATGTTTCTGTCAGCAATTTCTATCATGATGCCTGTGCCTTGACAAGATGTCTGACAAATTGCAGTGTCTGTCTAGTGTGTAATTTTAAGGCCAGAATGAGACGATCTGCATGTAACGTCACGCACGGATGCACTCAGCCTTCAAGAGAAGACTTGCCTAACAGTCTCACGTGTTACATTTAATTGGGTAGCTTGCCCCTTTCTGAACAGCGGCTTGTCACAACGGAGTCAAAACCTCAGACGGACGAAGCTCTTTTAAATACTCGGCACGTGTTTCTCCTTTTTAGCACGCCAAAATGCAGAATTCAGTCCATCAGAATACTACAGAAACATTTAAGCTGCTGATATGAACCATTTTACAATGTTTGTGAACTCTTAATGCAGATGTATTCTGCTCTAGCAGCTTAATATCTGCTCTGTGTGTGTGTGTGTGTGTGTGTGTGTGTGTGTGTGTACAAAGGACAGAAAGGAAATGTTGCAGCTTCAGCAAATGTGACAAGGTAGGCATTGAAGTTCGCATCAGATCTCACGCTTTTCCGTGGTATGACGAGGATGATGCACAGAACTCACAGCGCTGCATACTCATCTTCAATCTTTCACTTCAAGGTCAAGACCATCAGCCGTTTCTACATCTACTCACTAATTTACTTCCATTTTCTAATTACACGTTCAACTAGATTTGCATGTAAGACAGATGAATGGAATAAATAAAGAAAGAATGGAAATAGGAAGAAATTAAAAACACTACAAGACAAGCAGAAAAAAGAAGAAAGAAAGATGAAGAATGCGGGAAGAAGTAAGTGATGAAAGGAGGAAAAAAGAAACAATGTGAGATCAGCTGATAGAAAGAGAGACAAAAGGAAAAAGGTAAAAACATGACAGTGAAAGAAATGAAGAAAGAAAAAGAGATTTGGGGGAACAGAGAAGAAAAGTAAAAAAGTGAAAAATAAAGAAAGACAGAGAAAGAGGGAGAATGAGAAAGATGCAAAATGTAAGAAATACAGGAAGAAGTGATACAAAGAAAAATACAGAAAAAAAGGAGGAAAGAGATAAGCAAAAAAGATAGAAAGAAAGAGACAAAAGAAGGGAACAAGATCAAGAAAAAAGAAAGAAAAAGTGAGAAAATGTGACAGTTAAATATATTGAAAAGGAAAGAGAGAATATGAGTGAAGAAAGAAAGAAAGAAAGAAATATTTGAGGGAACAGACAGGATGGAATTAATCTGGAATAAAGAGAGTGTAAGAGAGAAAAAAGAGAAAGAAATATATATAAATAATAAAATGTAAACAAACTGTCCAAGATAAGCTAATAGAAAGAAAGAGACAAAAGGAGGGAAAGAGATAAAGAAAAAAGAGCAAGAAAGAAAAAGCAAAGAAAAAGAGAAAAAAAAAGGCAGGAAAAAGAAAAAGAGAGGGAGGAGTGGGAAGAGAATGAACCGGTCTGAGGAAAAGGAAAAAAGAAGTAATAAAAGAGTGATGAGAGAAGGAGAGAAAAAATAGAAAAGAGAAAACTACATTTAAATAAAAAACATTCTGAATTTTTTTATTCTTCTTGAAGATGATAATAATAATAAGAAGAAGAAGAAGAAGAAGAAGGAGAAGGAAAAGAAGAAGAAGGAGGAGGAGGAGGATGAATGATACAGGCTTTACACCAGTGGAATCAGTGAGATATAGGCACTGAGATATAGACACCATTAACTCCTGCATGCTCTGCCTCTGGGGACGGAGAACCGGAGAACTCTGCATGGCTGTGTGTTTTTCCTGCTTCTACACACACCACATTCAGCTCATTAAAGCTTGGATAATTACAGGAGCTGATGAGCTGAATGAGTTGGATCATGTGTGTGCTGACAGCAGGGACAATAAAATGTGAACCTCTGTCTCCCAGCGCAGTAGTGACATGCAGACCTGCACAGTGCGAGTCCCCGCCTTCACCCTGTCCCCATAAGAGAGGAAATGAAGCGCAGTTGCTCACCCAGAGGCTGATGAAACTCACCCGACACCGGGGTCATGGGGGTGGGAGGGAGGCTGTTGATGTTCAGCGCCCCCATCTGGTGGATCTGGGTGGCCGGGAACGCCACGCTGGGTGTCAGGTAGCCACCATGACTCGCGGCCATGAGGGCCGCCTGCTGCTGCATCAGCTGTGGAAGACCAGAATGAGAAAGAGAAGAGAGGTTAGGAGAAGGATGTGGGCTATAAGGAGAAGAGTGATGGATGGCTAATGCTCGCTAGGGTGGAGGAGAAAGTGGAGCGGAAAAAGAGTGAAAAATGTGTCAACCTATGTTTAGGGAAAGAGAAGCGTCCATCTTCCCAGTGAAGCAGCTGTCGCAAACCTCGAGAAACATTTCAGCAGCTGTAGCTCTCGCTCTTTCTAACGGAGGACTGACATACATATTCCTGGAGTTCACAGCTAAACAACTGGACTGGATTCATGTTTCCATTTCAGACTTAAACAATAATGGCTTCTTCATGCTGGTGTGTGAATCTCTCTTTTGTCATTTGCTGCCAAGAACAGCAACTGAAGCATCTTGTAGCTCATCAAATATCCATAATTTCCTCATCATCAGTGGTACAGTTTCAGAAAAACGTAAAGCATTGCCATTACCAATATTACTGCATCTATTAAGAAAATGCTTCCATAATGAGTTCTGACTATATAGAAAATGTATAACAGTGTGTGTGTGTGTGTGTGTGTGTGTGTGTGTGTGTGACCAAATGAAAAAAATCCTCTTACGTCCTATTATTAGTTCAATACATTATTGTGAAACAACTGAATTAATCAGGAAGTCATCTTCAGCTCAGTGCTAGTGGCGATACTGTGAGGTGCATGGTACTCCATGTGCTAAATGCTCTGTCTGCATCGAGTCCCTGGATGAGCAAAAAGCCAATTATTTTCCCACAATGCCCCTGTCAGAGGTACACTGAAAGTGACCATCCTGCCAGCCACTGGCACCTCATGCTTCACTCACACTATCTATTAACTCCGCCTGTCATTTCCTTAATTCCATCAGTGTGACCAGTGTGGATCATCCAGCAAGATGGATTGAGCTTTTACGTAGCTAAACAAATGATTAAAGGCAGAAGAGAAAGAAAGAAAGAAAGAAAGTAGGAAGGAAAAGGAAAAGGAAAAGAGAACACATGAAAGAGAAATAAGAGAGAGAGAGAATGTGTGAGAGGAAAAAAGTTAAGAAAGCAGGAAAGAAAGGAAGAAACAGTCAGCGATAAGGGAAAGAGATAAAGGAAAAAAGGAAAGAAAGAGAAAGCTAAAGAACATTTAATAATGTGACAGTGAAAGAAGTTGAAAAGAAAGAAAGAAAGAAAGAAAGAAGCATAGATAGTAGAAGGGTCAGAGAGAGTGAAAAGAGAAAAAAAGGAAGCAGAAAGAAGATAGAAAAAATATTAAGAAAAGGAAAGAAAAGAAGAAACAGTCTATAAACTTTAACTTACATATTTTTAAAATTCAGAATTTGCTCATCCGTGTTTAAAAGAGCAAGATGAATCGAGCCTTTACACACAGTAGCTAAAAATGAGGATTAATGATGTCAGAAACAGACAGTTGGTGAAGGGGAATCTGCAGGCCATGGTGGTTTGTGTAGTACACTGACACGCTGATGTATTTAAGAAGTTTACATTATGGCTAGGATGAGAAAGTTTCCTCTTTTCTCTCGCTCTATCAGTTCTGTCAGTGTGGCCGTGTGACAGTAATCAGGACCTATTGTAGCCATCTCATGGCCCAGGCCTCAGCTCTGAATGAGACTTGCAGAGTTAAGCTGAGTGAAGCTAGCTGCCTGCCAGTGTGCTAATGCTCTTTAAACACACAGAGCGACAGGCTGTGGACAGCGCAGAGAAAGAAGCTGAAGCCTTCCATATTCAAATTTCTCAGCATGCACAGCTTGGCTAATATCCCTTTTCATGGCGACGTCCAGATTGCTTCGGATAACAATGTGGCGCTCTGTTCTGCTCTTCAGGAATTATAACACAGCAAATTGGAGGCTCGAGCATGTAATTACGTCGGGGGGAAGTGAGCAACATCGATTCGTTCTTGGGTGAGGAAAAGGAAGGAAGAGGAGGGAGGGGGAGAAAACAAAAGTCCATCGACTGGCTGCACTGACAAGAGTATTCCAAATCTCCCGAGCAATTTCTTTGCTTTCACTCCTAAATTCGCAAACGGTTCCTCTGCTTTACAGGGGTTTTAGCAGAGATAGCGAACGTCTGCTTCCAGGGAATAGTGGCTTCAACCGAGTCATCATCATTAGGGTCGTAACCCTTTCCAGAATGGTGCAGAATGGCGATGTTGCCAGAAGAAGTTGCCTCAGTGACAGCACACTTTATCATCTAGGCATCAGGTTTTTATTGCTGGCTGATGGCATTGGACGGCATTAGGTAATCACCTCTTTATCACACACCAATTTTCTGGGCAGCTGTGCTCGGAGGCTGCTGTACCTCCACCTGAATCACACAGGGCCTCTACAAGGCAGTCCACACCAGCCACTAAGGGAAAGTGGAGAGATAGAGAGAAAAATAGACTATGCTTATTATTAAGTCCCTAGCTGAAGAGATGGAGCGCAGAAGAGATGGAGCGCAGAAGAGCTGAGCGCTATCAACTCATATTGTATCATCAGGACATTTCTTTTTCACATATACTTCCACAGCACTGCAGCCTCGAAATATATAATGACAAGAAGCTGAGACTGAAATACAAATATAAGGTGAGGTAAGGTAAGATCAGGTCAGGCTGGTCTCTGCCGGAGGATTTTGAACAAAACTTGTCGTAAACAGTTTTTACCTGAAAAACAAACACTGACTATTGTTTTACAGTGACCAACAGGGGGCGATGTTAGGCAGTATTAGAGTCTGCCCTTTCCACCCCTCCTCCCCCCACCCAAATGCCAAAAAAACACTCCCCTCATTTATCCCCGGCCTGAGTGCTTTCAAGTAATTTGTGTGTCATATGAATCTAATGCATCCTCTCTTTAAAATGCCGTCAAATAAAGAAAGCATCTTTCATCCCCCCTGCCACATCTCACAACCCTGCTTTTATTCACATCCCCCCTCCAAAAAAGTAGCATCTGCTTATGGAAATACACAAGCTCAAACATGAAAAGAAAAGCTTTTAAAAGATATCCAGCAGGGTGCCTGAAAGCAAATTAATGTGTTTTTTTCTTTCTGTCAAATATTTGTTGTGTTTGAAGAAAAAAAAAAAAAAAAAAAAGAGGATCTATTTGGTATGTGGAGCATCTATGTGATGATAAGCTGATTGCCTGGTGGAGAAATAAGCTGCACCTTTCAGGGAAAAAAAAAAAGCCCTGTCTGTTGGCATCGCATTGTCAGGACGGTTGCCCATTGCCCCCAAATTTGTTTTCGCAGCCCTCCCTTTCAGCTTTGACTAAAATCCAATTTGCTGGCTGTCAACTCTGCCCACTAATCCCCTGCACAGCTGTGTTTGTGAAGGAGCTTCCTAATTTGTGTATTCTCAGTGTACATTTCTGAACATTTCATAGCTGTACATATATGCCTAGAAACAAGCTGCTAACTGCATATTAATGTTATGCAATTAGGAGGTTAAACTAGTTTCTTAGGATGGACAGGGACCATGGCTGATAATCTTGTTATCAAACAAGACCCAAACAGCAGCTTAACAGCAGTTTACTGAATTAAACTGATTTCAAATAAATTAGATCACTGCTCACTTTATGGTTTGAAACTTGAGTCGAAAATGGTTCCTTCCCTACACTCTCAGAAATAAGGGTAATAACACTGTACCTTTCCTTGTTGCTAGGGTGGTACCATGAAGGATGTATCTTTTATACATTTAGTATGTATCCTTTACCTGGAAACATGAATATAGTGTACCTTTTAAAATAATGTAAGGTACATAATTGGAGCACTTTTTTAACGCTTACAGGTTCACCAAATGCACCTTCCCAGGTAAAAGTTACATTCACCAGGATCTAAGGCCACAGTGGGCATAGGTTCATTGAAACTACATAGTTTAAAATTGGAAAAACATCACCTTGTCCAGTTTGGGTGAGCCTGTGCCTACTGTAGCCTCAGACTCCTGTTCTTGGCTGACAGGTGTGGAACCAGATGTGGTCTTTGGCTATTATAGCCCATTCACCTCAAGGACTGCCTTGTAGGGCTTTCGGAAATACTTTCCTCTCACCACGGTTGTAAATAGTGTTTATATGTTTTACTCTAGCCTTCCTGTCAGCTCAATTCAGTCTTTCCATTCTCTTCTGATCTCTCTCATCGACAAGGCTTTTCTGCCCACAGAAGTGCCACTCGCTGGATATTTTTTGTTTTTTGCACCATTGTATGTAAACTCCAGGGAAAATCCCAGGAGTTTCTGAAATATTCAAACCATCTGGTACCAAAAACCATGCCATGGTCAAAATCAATGTGATCTCATGTTTTCCACATTGTGGAATTGATGTGAACATTAACTGAAGCTCTGCATGATTGTATGCATTATGCTGCTGCTGCTGCTACATGATTGGCTGATTGGATGACTGCATGAATAACCTGGGGTATAGGTGTTCCTATTAAAGTGGCTGGTGAGTGTACATCCTAAGTGTATAAATATGCATCCTTGAAGATCCCACCCATGCAATAAAAAAGTACGGTATAGTACCTTTATTACTGAGTGTAACGCAATATATTTTTATATGGTTACTTACAAAGTAGTGACCATGAATCATGTTCCTCTGTCCGTCTAGCATGAAGTGTGTGTAACGTCATGTGACACAGTATGCCGAGTGTGTGGGCAGCAGTTCTGTCTGGAACGTTGAGGCATGGAGACAGTGTCAGAGCTGGAGAGCTGCACACATCTCTGACACACCAGATAAAACTCACAGCCTACCTGTAGGAGCCACACTGGCCTGCCTGCCTGCCCTCTTGTACATTTACATTTCCACACACTTCCCATGGACAACCTGCATTTCATGAATCGTAATGAGTGTGGTTTTATTCCATTTTTTTACTACAGGGCTGGGTAATTACTGTAGGACTGTCTGCTAGTGTACCTCTCACATGGCCTCCCACAAATCTGTGATATGAAAATGAGAGTGATGGATACATCCGCAGAGACTATGCCAGATTCTCCAGTTAATTCACTTCCTGTGCTAATAAAAATGCAAATTAATGTCTACACACCTACTCCAAGTATCGAATTCATATACGGTTAGAGTAAAGTTCTGACAGGCATGAAACTGAGCCTCAACATCCCAATTTCCTTTCTGCTTCTTACATCAGAAGGATCTTAGTATGCAGGCTAAAAATACATGGAGGCTTTTTCGGTGGAATATACCACATCATTTCTGTCGTCGGTGGGAAAAGATATGATAAGAGAATGTGTAGGCAGAAAGAAGCTGTAGAAAGAAGAACAGGAGCAGGAGGAGGAAATAATTAAGTGAGACCAAGAAGATCTAGAGAATTAGAGAAGATGGAGGTGCAGGTGAGATGCAGAAGAAGAAATGGGAGAAGATGGAGTAGCAGAAGAAGTATCAGGAAGACGATAAGGGGGAGCAGGAGCAATCAGGAGGTGCAGAGATAAAGATTAGGAGAAGAAGTATAAAAGATGGAGGAGGAGGAGATTGAAGAGAAGCAAGAAAAATACAGAAGGATAAGATTTAAGGGGAAGGAGAAAGAGGAGATGTATGTTTAGCAATACGGTGGTTCAGGGGGAGATTTAGGAAAGAAGAATGAGAACGAGGAAGAGATTTAGCAGCAGGAGAAAGAGGAGAAAGAGGAGATGGAGGAGCAGAAGAAATGGGAGAAGATGGAATAGTAGAAGAAGAAACAAGAAGACGACACAGAGGAATACAAGCAATATGGAGGAGCAGGGACAAAGATCAGAAGGAGGACTAGAGGAGGTGGAGGGACAGAAGGAGAATGAAGACAGTAAAAATGAAGAAGGTTAGGAATTAAGTGGAAAGAAAAGAGGAGATTAATGAGCAGGAAAATTAAGATGGAAATCACAAGGAGGAGATGGAGGAAAAAAGATATGGTGAAACAGGGTGAGAAAGAGGAAGATCACGAGGGGACGGAAGACCTGGAGGAGATTCAGGTTCAGGAGAAGAAACAGGAGGAGAAGTTGGAGGGCCAGGAAGAGATTTAGCAGCAGGACAAGGAAGAGAAAGAGGAGATGGAGGAGCAGAAGAAGATACAGGGAAAGATTGAGTAGCAGAAGAAGACACAGGAAGAGGACATAGAGGAGCACGAACAATATGGAAGTGCGGAGACAAAGATCAGGAAGAGAACTATAGTAAATGGAGGAGTAGAAGGTGAATGTAGAAGGATCTGGAGGAGATTGAGGTGCAGGAGAAAGAGGTGATGGAGGAGCAGAAGGTGATTATGGAGCAGGAGGGTTAGGAGAAAGTTAATAGTGGGTGATTGATGATGAAAAGACACAGGAGCAGCAGAACAAGTAGGAGGAGGGCAATGAGGAGGGGGAGCATGGACTGAGCACTGGATCTGCTCAGTAGGGATACAGGAACTCACCGCATGTGCGTAGCTGCTGTAGGTGCTGAAGGGCAGCGCGATGGCCGGGTTAAAGATGCCGAATTGGCCCACCATCTGCTGCATGCGCCGGATGGTGCGCTCCTTGTCTGTGTCAGCAAACTTGACCACCAGACTGGATGAGGCACCCTGAAAGGGCACACAAATGGAGAGGATTACTGATTGCATTCTGTGTTTAGTGTCAGTTCCCATTGCCAACTGGTTTGTGTAGTAAAATATATAAATTCAGGATATAAACTTATAAATTTATCCCTAGATACGGATATTTGGAGCACTAAACAGATAAAGATACAGATACTGGCATTACCTTGCACCCACACTGCCAAGGTATTGAGCTTTGTTTCTAGTACATGTGGGAGCTGAAGATAAATTCCTACATATAAGTGAAAAAGAATAAAAGCTAAAATGTCACACAATTCTTTTATTTGTTATTTTATAACAAGGAAAAATTCTGCTCGCAAACAGATTCAACCACAAACTATTAACCCTGTAACCTTTCTGCATCAGGCTGATTGACTCGGAGACCTTCTGACCGTTTTACACAACATTTTACATCCTCAAAGCTTAACACTGCTTTCCCAATGTCAAACGGGTTAGGAAACTGATTTAACACTGACATGACCACTGATGGACATGATCCCATTCTGACCTCAGCTAAGCCTGTCTCCTTCATTCAAGTCCATGATACAAAAGAACAACATCAGATGTGTTTCAATTGTTCTAGTGATTCAGTTGGACCTTCATCTGGTCATCTTACCCTAAATTTAGTAAAGAAATCCAGCCCCATATATTTAAAATATATTTTATGTTCAAATTCATTAACAAGGTAGGTGTCAGCTTACTGGGCAAGTTCTCAACTTTAACCTTCTTTGGATAAAAAAAAATCTGCCAAGTGACTAAATATAAATATGGAACCAAAAGTGTTCATGGGCCATATTCAGACTATTAATATTATTATACCACAGATCTACTGAATTCTTGAATCTGATTGGTCAGAAGCTGTTGATTCATTTTCTATAATTGCAGCCCTGGCAGTAGTTCCAGCTGTACTTCAATCACATTTTATATTAATGCAGGTATTCTAATACCGTAACATTTATACACTGCAAATATGACAGCTTAACAAGTAAAACTATCTAGAACTTAATAATTTCTTCTTGCAGATCATATTGCTAATGGTAAGCACTTATTTCTAGAAAGAAGCAAAATTCTCTTTCAATAAAATAAGAAAATGTAAAGCTTGAAATTAGTAGACATGTCTAGAAATAGGTTTAATAATCTTACATTTGTTTTATTCTAATTTTATAATAGGAAATACTAGATACATTTTAATATATTCAAGATAGTTTGACTTGGTAAGATGTCATTTTTTGCAGTAATATCTCATACACAGGGACGATGGTTGACACTCAGCATAATCCAAGGATAATATACAGATTTAAAGATGCTTTTGGTGATATTGGTGAACATTGACTTCAAGAAAAAAAGAGACTGGTGAGGGAATAATAGTTTATAGGGAATAATTTGTAGGGATTACATTCTGAATTTTAAGCTATTTTAAAATTGTGAAAGGCTGAATAAATCCCACTGTTTTGCAGTCTAAACTCGCAAACAACAAGGTCACAAACTGCATTTTTGTCCTGTCACGTGGGTGACACCCTAGAGTGTACATCTTTCCTCTGTGAAAGTGAATGTAATGTATCTTTAAAGTTGGTCCTTAAGAACCAGTATACCATCTTTGAGGGTTCATTTCCACTGTTTGTACTTTGAAGGACAAAAACTGGAGCCATACAGCACCTTTTTTTTTGACGGTGTATTTTGTCATATTTTTCCAGGGAGTGTTTGAAATGATGAAATGATGAATTTGTGCCTGTACCTGTTCAGAATGAAAAGCTGCAATCCGCAGCAATCTGACAGGGCTGGAAGATATCATCTGAGACTCTCACTGAGATTGCTCTGAGCCTGTTAGCAGCTAGTGGAAGTGAGGAAGCTGGACTCTTAGATGACTCGCCTTTTATTGGCCATGTACACAAACCATGTGTACCATGACATCCAAACCCAATCATTGCCTATCACTATGGTTTAGGGCCAGTTAAAGGGCACAATCCTCCTTCTCACACCCATTGCTTGTGGGATGGTGGGTTTCCTTTCCTTTATCCCAGAGTAAACTAGCAGTGGAGGCTGAGAACACATCAATCACATCTTATTTTCTGGTTCGATGCCTTTGTATTGTGTACGAGTGAGCTTTGCAGGGTTCAACAGAAATAATGGAAAAAGAAATACAGTCCACTCTGTTTTTACTGTTTGAACTGATAGATCTTTTTAAAAATCTGAAGAAGCAAGCATAGTTCGTGGCATTGCATCTAGCAATTGTAGCAAACACAGAGATCTGTTTTGTCCATATATAAAAGACAAAAACCAGGCTTATCCTTGGCATAGTCGATAGTTATTTGCTTCAAGCAGCCATAGCTCCCTCCATCTCCAATCCTCCGCACCACCGCAAGGCTGCACGTCAGTACAAGGACTTATCTCATGTCACTCCAAATTTTTATCACCAAACCTGTTAAAATGATTGCTGTGTGTAACTTCGAGGGAGTCTGTCACAGCGTGAGACTGGAAATATCAAAAAGTGCCTCACGCTGTTCACATTCAACCAATGAAGCATTTTAAAAGCTGGCCAGGGCCTGACTGTTGAAGTAATGAGAAATAGAGCAGGTCTATTTCTTTTCTATTACTCTCTATTCTATTAATAGACCTTTTTATCCTCCGTAGTTATATGCTAAGGTTCTTCAGCTGCTGAACTTAATCTGCAGGTATTAAATTGCCTGAAAGCTTTAACACGGCCGTGCAGTTTTAAATGGACTACCATACTTATATACACTATATACAGAAACTGCTGTGTTTCTTTATCAAGGATGGTGGAACAACAGATCTGAAATGAGTTTTTCTTTGTCCATATAACTGAGGTAAGAGCAATATACCTGGCCAAAAACTAATCTCTGATCAGCAGTCTTTGGCCCCATCCACACGTATACAGATCATTTTTAAAAACATAGTTTTTTTCTGTGTTTTGTTGCCCCGTCCACATCAAAAGCAAGCAACTTTCAACCTACACCTTGGAAAAACTGAAGAAAACGCCAATCAACATGGCTGCTCACAGCATCAACAGTAAACAAAGTAATACTTCTTACCTTCAATTGAATCATAATGTACATACAAGTATTTGCTTTAGATCAATCAACATACAGACATATTATGCCAAAAATGTGGGTTTTTTTGGCATTTCAGCTTCTCTACTGTGCAAGTCGCAGCTCTTAACATTATTCTTGAGACGTCTGACATAACAGTTTATGACGTAAGATCACTGGGCTTATGTGAGCATTTTCAAATGATCTTTGCATTTTTGGGTGGATGGAGATAAACGAAAACAAAGGGGTATAAACTATGTTTTAAAAAATATCTGTATACGGGTGGAAGGGTCGTTATTCTGCTAATTACAATGGAGCAAATTTAACTGTTTGCACGATGACTGTGCACGGTATCAGGAACTCAGTGAGCTTTCCTAACTCTGTAGATGTGAAGGCTGGTTGTATTGCAATGTTTGTTAGCTTATACTCTTGACAACAGGGTTTGCCTCAAAAAAAAAAAAGTATATACCAGATTTTCCTTTCCTGTATGTGTGGTGCCTCTCAGCAAGCCTAACAATAATACATCAGGCCTGCTGGTGCGGAGACAGAGAGACAGAGAGAGAGCGATACAGACAGAGATAGAGAGAAGTGGGTGAACAATGAAGTAAAACTCTCATTAAATTTTAAGCCGCTGAGTGACTGGGAGAATTCCCACTAGCCGTGGGCCTGGAGAAATGGATTCATCTGTGAGAATAAAATGTGCAGGGGAAAAATAGGAGGAAAGAGGGGCTCTGGAATCAAAAAGAAGAGTGTGGAGGAGTGTGTCTTCACAAGACGCCCTTGAACAAGGGCACCACGGTCCTTTTCAAGCCCACAAGGTGTCTGCATGAATGAGGTGTAAAGGAGCTAACTAAGCTATATATCTGATATCATGCTAACTCCACAAATCTGTCTCCGTGCCTTTGCTCCGAGGCAATAAGGTCGGATTATCCTGCACTTGCTGCTCTTCTCCATAACGACACTCAAGCCCATAAAATCCGCTCCAGACTGCAGGTTCGGCTTTTCAGTGTAGTTGGTGTCTTTTGAAAAGGATGCATACATTCATCGCCATTTTGCTTCAAAGCAATATTGTTGAGATTTCTGAGTTTTATATATATTTTCAGTAAACACTGCAAAGACAAGAGATGATTTTTAATCATATAAGTCTAAATGAAAAATGTCAATAGTACCAAACATGCTTAATAATGTAAAAGGAACAAGTAATCAGACTGAAGAAAATTATAATGTAGACATCAGCAATCAATTTATAATTCCATTGTTGCTCCCTAAATTGAAATTGAAATAAAATGTGAGGTACTGTATCTATAATTTCCCATACCTAGTACAATATCATCCCAAAGGTAATGTTACTCGGCCCACCCACATAACTTTATTGAGACTGTGTGTTTTTGCTTGAACTAAATTTTCGTGGTTTAACTGACAGTTGAGTGAAAGTCAACCTGGCAAATGCTACCTTTGTGATCAATCAGTACATTTATGACTGAAAAATCCCAATTCTCCATGCTGGTGTCATTGTATTTAGTTCTGCTTGAGTGGTGAAGCAGGGTAGGAGTCTCAGACAGAGCCATGTCAATCAAGCATTCTCATTAAAGTATGCGTAGCAGTCTGGGAAAATCCCAGTTTAACAAATGCAGTGGTAAAAACAGCCAGGCTGCTTAAAGATGAAACCTTGGTAGCTTTCATTATGTTACTGGATAGTTACATGCTGTTACAGAATGGACATAAGCCTAATCAGTTCAAACTGTAATTAGATACCGTACCATAGTTTTACAATGTTTAAATGTCCCAATAAAAATAACATTCAGTAACAGGAAATTTAGCCAACAGAACAGAACTGACTGAATTAATTTCTCCACCGATGTTAGTGCAAACAGAGATCAGTCGAGGGAATGTCCCAAGTGACTTTTACCTCAACTGATGAGACAGAGACTGATGTGGATGATGCTTATAATCTGTAATGGGAGAACTCATTTCCCATTGTAAAATTCTGTAAAATTTGGCAGTAAAGTTGTTTTCCACGAATAGATTAGGTTATAAATCTTTGGTAGACAGGGCATTTGTTGGCCAAGTATATGCAAAATTCACTGATTACATGCTGCATCCTTTGTATTACATTTGCCATAATTTCCCCTAAATCATCACATCTCAGCAGTATGTATGGAAAAGCTTCCTTAACAAAAACCCCATAATATATTTTCATGTTGGACTAGTTGTTCTCTCAAAATCGGTCTCCATATAGCTGCACCGTCACAAAGAAATACTGCCTTACCCAGCGGCATTGTGCCTCAGGGCATGAGCATGAATTCCTCTGAGCGCAGCAGATCTTAATACCAGATAGCTTCTGTAGTTTAATTTTTCTCCCTATATTTGTTGAGATAGGGCTGATCCCTAACGTATACACACGGCTGGAAATGAGAGGTCAGAGTTTGCACGACCCTAGTGTAATTCCGTCCCAGGACGTGCATCGTACAAGGCTCTTCCTGAATCCTGGCAATTTGCTCTACAGCATGAGGGTGTAAATTTTTAATTGTGCCACGTCCGAAGCGTGAGATGAGGAGTGAAGGAGAGACGGAGGGGACGTGCGTGCCTGGAATGAAGATGCTGTTATGACCAGACATCTGATCTGACCTGTCATTACCCTAGCATGCACACACACACACAATCATACACACACACAAGACAGACGCACCTGCACACACAAATACACAACATATTCAGCTCTAAGGTCTTGCAAACTCACAAATGCATTCACTTACAGTTACATCTAGGCCTAAAAGAATCAAATGCATTCAGTGAGAGCTTCCTGAGATGGGAAATCAGATTAGCGTGTATGGTCCGACCTATACGGATGTGACAGTGAAAGAGAGAGGCAGAGAGAGAGAGAGAGAGCGTGCATGCATGTGTGCATGAATATAATGCATAGAGAAAGGAACTGTAGTGTGCTTTGGCACAGGGATGTGATCCTAGTGAGGGAGGATGCTGACTCTGTGAGCTACAGTGTTTGCATTCAAAATGCTTAAACTTCAAGGCCATTCAATCTCAAAGCAGCTCAAGATACAAATTAAAAATAAAAAAAAAAAACTTTCTATTTAGAATACAATTCCAACTGGCTTTGGACTAGAGCTATGCCTATGAGTGATGGATGGGCACTGGAGCTGAAAGCCCCTCCATAGTTCATAATTAATGCCCTTAAAATTCATTGGTAAATAGCAGTTCAACAAAATTAATGTGTGTCTTATATGTCAAGTAACATAGACAGTATTCTCTGTAGTTGTTGCTTGCTTTCCTAATACAATAATACATATAATTTAACACCAAGATCCTACATGAGGTCAAACAATTCACAGTGAATATTTTTGTTAGCTAGCTTCATATGACACTTCATATTACAGAGGCTTAACATTTTCCAGTGTTAAAAGACTTAATAACCTCAGTTTGTACAGATGGTGGGAGCAAATACATGTTGGCACCAACAAAGAAAAAAAGTTAAATTAGAAACTCAGGTTGTCCCTCTGTAGTCTCAGATGACAGTTCAGACAGTTACAGGGGCTGGTACTTTTTATCTCCGAACATTACAAAGAAAACCACTTTCCCGGGTAACAGCTAACCACATTTAATCGCAACTAACCGTTTCAAACAAAACTATTAATTGTTTACTTTGCTCTGAATCTGGAGCCAATCAGATTGCAGGCTTCAGGATTCTGAATCTTATGGACAGCTAAGTGTACAAATGGTTATAGGTAGAACCTTAAAGTAGAACATCACATTATGTGCACACTCAGTTACTCATATCGCTTGTTGTTTGTCTACTGATGGCGTGTAGTGACTGTTGCTGTTGACACTTGTAGGTGTGCACTATCCAGCATTATTTTAGTTCTGATGAGAAATGGCAGTAGTTATATATAGCTTCTAAAGCTAACTAACTAAACTCTAATTAAATAACACACTAATCATTTTGAAAAATTTACATTTTTTCATGATAGGTTTCATGACTACCTTCACTGGCAGATTAGCAAGATAACTGTACTAATTACACACACCAACTTTATTCCAACCTTTTTTTTTTACTTTGTAATGTCTCAATACAGTACATATTTAATGAAAGATCATATATGACAGGATAAAATTAAAGAATGGTTATCAGGTTTTCTTCCATTTTTGTGCATCAACTCTTTGCAGGTAGGAACTAAAGTTGTAAGGTGGAACTGAAGAAACATAGGACCCCATGTGCCATACACTTGGTCTGAGGAATCATTTGAGCCAATCGTTTGGAATCGTCAAGCCAATCATCAATTTACTGCATCACACCTAATTTGCATAGATTTGAGAAAATCTCAATTCCTGCAGTTGCACTGATGCTTGCCGCTGTTGCTGAATGTACATAGAAATTAATGACATCACCGGTAGCTTTGTCGCTTTCTAATCTGCTCGTAGGGTTCCACATAGAAACAAGAATATTAACTATCCAAAGAACTACATGCAAATATAGCCTTGGCCACCGTTGTTTGCAAGTGGACCGTTATAGAAGGCTCCCAGTGATATTTTATATATCAGCTTTAATTCTTTTTTTTACTATGTTGATCTAGAAGTGCTCAAACCCCTCCTACCATTCCATATGTTCAACATACTGGAAGCCAGGAGGCACTGGAGAACCCAGGGTGCATGACCTTTGATGTTCAGCTGGAAGCGAGATGATATTTCTCCCATGATGCCTCATGAAGAAGCGAACTGCTTGGACTAAACACCAACTCTGCTCCTGAGGAGCAGACCGGGTCAGCTGTCTCACCTCCATACCTCTGTGTGCCTGATTTTTATGACATATTTACTCTATGAGAATGCTATATGCATGTTCAATTCGTCGTCTTTATGCCTCCCGGTTCCTCTGTCTCTTTCTCTCTCCAGCCTTCTTTTTCTGCACCCCACGCTTATACAGCAATGAATAATTCACTAGCCGATTTGGTGAAAGGTGAGGTAAACAAGTCTATTGCCTAATATCCCAGGAGGATGGAGAGAGAGAGCTGTGAGGGGAGGGTGGGGGTGTGTGTGTGAAACAGAAATACGGAGTGATGGTGGATAGCTATATAGCAATAGCAATATATATACAGTCAGGTTCATAAGTATTTGGACAACAGAATCTTTGTAATTTTGCCACCACAATGGGTTTGAAATGAAATGATCAAGATGTAATTGAAATGTAGACTTTCAGCTTTAATTCAAGGGGTTTAACAAAAATATTGCATTAACTATTTAGGAATTATAGCCATTTTTACATAGTCCCTCCATTTTCAAAAGTAATTGGACAAATTAACATAATCATAAATATTAGGATTACATTTAATACCTGGATGCAAACCCTTTGAAGTCAATGACTGCCTGGAGTCTGGAACCTGTGGACATCACTAAATGCTGAGTTTCCTCCCTGGAGATGCTTTGCCAGGCCTTTACTGCAGCCACCTTCAGTTGCTGCTTGTGTGTGGGTCTTTCTGCCTTCAGTTTTTCTACAGTAAGCCACTTAACAACATTCCATTCATTGCCTTAAGAAACTTTTGGGTTGCTTTCATGGTACTTTTTGGGTCTGTGAAGCTCTGTCCTATCAGTTTTGCAGTATTTGACTGAATCTGAGCAGAAAGTATAGCTCTATACACTTGAGGATTCACCCTGCTACTTCTATCAGCAGTCACATCATCAATAAACACCAGTGACCCAGTTCCATTGGCAGCCATACATGCCCATGCCATAACACTGCCTCCACATGTTTGACAGATGAAGTAGTATGCTTTGGATCATGAGCCCTTCCTTTCCTTCTCCATACTCTTCCCATCATTCTGGTACAAATTAATCTAGCATCAGAAATGGTCGGGCTTTTTTTTAGAGGGTTTTTATTTTTTTTAGCAAAGTCTAATCTGGCCTTTGTGTTCTTGAGTGTTACCAGCGGTTTGCATCTTGAGGTAAACTGTCTGTATTTACATTCATGAAGGGTCTCTTGATTGTAGACTTTGACAATGATATGCCTACCTCCTCCAGAGTGTTCTTGTCTTGGCTAGATGTTGTGAAAGGGTTTTTCTTCACCAAGGAAAGAATTCTGCGATCAACCACTTTAGTTGTCTTTTTTCTGGGCCTTTTGGTGTTGCTGAGCTCACCAGGGCATTCCTTCTTTTTAAGAATGTACCAAATTGTTGATTTGGCCACTCCTAAAGTTTCTGCTATCTCTCTGATAGGTCTGTTTTGTTTTTTTCAACCTAATGATGGCCTCTTCACTTGAATCAACACCTCTTTGGACCACATATTAAGATTTCCCATGAACAGCTACTAAATGCAAATTCAACACTTAGAATGAAATCAGTCAATTGTCCAATTACTTTTGAGCTTGTGAAAATGGAGGGACTCTGTAAAAATGGCTGTAATTCCTAAACGGTTAATGCAATATTTTTGTTAAACCCCTTGAATTAAAGCCGAAAGTCTACACTTCAATCACGTCTTGATTGCTTCATTTCAAATCCATTGTGGTGGTGTACAGAGGCAAAACGATCCAAATACTTATGGACCTGACTGTATAACTGCACAGCAATTCACCATTCAGTACCTGTGAACTGCACTTACTTTGACCTCTGTCACACCAAAAGCCAAAGCTTCTCCTCCTTTTGATTTTCTCTCTCTCTCTCGCTTCTCTACCTCCCTGTCTCTCTAGTTAATCCTTTTCAAATTCAAGTAAGCTTTAGCAGCATGTTCAACTCGTTTGTCTTTTGTTCTCTCTGTCTATAAAAACATGCACCCCAATATGGCACACATTGACAGCTTCAGCTTTCGCTGCCAGCAGGAGTTTTATTTAAGCAAACACACAGTTGCAAACGCGAGCGAGACTCCAGTGCTATTTTAGAGTCCTGAATAATGAGTGTGAAGCTGAATAGTTTTGATTGAGTCTGCCAGCATTAAACAGCAGTCTTGTTGCAGCTCAGCGTCCACTCCTCCAGACCTTCTGACTATGCACATATTCAGTAAAATATATATAAGCACTGGTTGCAGTCAAAGCAGCACACTGTAACATTTGGTCTTGTTTGAGAGTTATTTAGTTCCTGTGGCACCGAGGGCAAATGTTTGTTATTTTTCAAATGGCCTGAAACGTATCTGACTTCTTCTGTGGTGAATAATGACAAAGCTGCATGATAATGACTAAAATGCTTATCATTATTATTTTCCTCAATATTCGACAATTTATGGGCTTTAGGTCTTTGAACTGCAAATAAAAAAATGCTCCTTAATTACAATAATTAAAAGATAAACAATTAGACAGACAGATAGATAGACAGATGAATGGTTGAGTGGGTAGAAGGAGTGATAGATAGATAGATAGATAGATAGATAGATGGTTACATGGGTGAACAGATGGATGAATGTAGAGCTCATGATTTAACGCAGAGCTAATTAAACCTATCCGGTGTTAGGTAATTTGCTAACTTTTTTTTAGCTAAGCTAAAATTATTTGTCAGTCATTTACATGTAATAGAGAAAGCCAAAAATCACACTCATGATTATAATATAATTCATTGAGCAGCTCTATAATGAATCATGCTTAACAATGCATAATGATAAAATTATGCATAAAAAGTTTACTCCATATATGATTTGCTTATTGAAGGATCGTCCATTTGATTTGTTCAGAAAGGTGTTTGGTGAGATTTTGGGGATATACTGCCACTAGAGCAGGGGTTCTCAAACTTTTTGCAGTGAGGCATCCCTTTAAGTGTAAAATAAATTCCCTCTGTATGTGATCCAACATTTCAAATATAATTAATAATATTATTAATCATTATTTAAATGCATACAATTTTTTGGCTATTTATTAGAGCCATGAAGGTTTTTTGTTTATTATTTATGAAATTTCCATCAACAGAACATATTAGGTCTAAGTAGACATTATTAAAAAGCTGACTTGCATTTATGGCGGATTGGATTCAAGCGATCAGTCATACAGGCTAATAACTATAAAACCTAAATAAATATAATAACTTTGATAACGGTGGGTTGTGATTTCTGTGACAAAATAAAAAAATAATAATCCAACTCCCTGGCTATGCTTCATGGATCCCTGGAGTTCTCCAGAAGTCCTCATTTTGAGAACCACTGCACTTTCATATCTTTTTATAATGATGAAATATATATGCCTTGGAACTGGTATTACACCGCAATCATGCATGGTTGCACCTGTTTGCATGAGATGTCTTTATTTTAAACAGGAGCGATTGCAGTGAGATGGTAACAATGTCATAATATGGATGAAAGAGGAAAGAGAATGAATGTGTACTCACCGGCATGGTCTGACTGCCGTGTAGCGCACTGATTGCAGACTGAGCTTCAGCATGTGTGGAGAACTTAACAAAGGCGCAGCCTGCAAACAGAGAGAGAATGAGCGATTTTATTAAACATTGTGAAGAGAAGCGCATCAGAACATTAGATGGAGGCACGGGAGCTGGTGGAGCACAGCAGGCTGGTCCTCTGCAGGCTGTCTGCGCTCCAGGCTCAGTGCTCCAGACTGCACTGATTAAACAGCAAAGCTAGTTAGCGCCACATGCACGTCTACACACACTAAACACAAACACGGAACGACTGATATCATTTCATCATTAGTTCACACATCAATCAAAAACAACTCCATGTTCCGCTTCCTGAGGCAGGTAAAAAACCAGCATCCTGTTAAAGCGCTTGAATGATTGATTTTGATTATTCGTTTAATTTTCTTTCAAAACTCTGGAATCTTTCATACTCGAACGTCTTTGGAGAAATCAGAATTGTTTTGACAGTCATCTTTTTCCTCTCATCCATAAAACTGCAGATTCACACAGCTACTCCCTAAGCTGCAGAAATAATCTCACAGCAATTTTCATAAGAACTAGCAGGGGAAAACTACAACTCCCACAGTGCTTTGCTAAATGTCAGGCTATATTAGTGTCTATCAGTGTCCTCAAAGCCTCAGTGGGCAATAAATGGAGTCTGAAAAAAAGGAAAAAAATAAATAAACAGGCTCAGATATGCTCTTATGTTTCCCTTACGGCCATTACATGTCCCTTGTGAAGGTTTTTTTTTTGTATAACAAGCCATTTCAAAGCCAAATAAGATTTCCTGGCAGATTCTCCGCACAGCTATCTTTATGCATTAGCACAAATGGTCCTACCTTTACTGTTCCCATCAGGACCTCTTAGCACAGTGCACTCCTCGATGACTCCGTAGGGCTCGAACAGGCGATAGACATCCTCCTCCGTCTGTTGTTTGTTCAGCATCCCCACAAACAGCTTCCTGTCTTCTGAAACAAAGAGTACACATGGTGTGAAACACTAATCGTTGCTTCTTTTTCCCACTTAACCCCTTGTTCAGCAGCCCAGGCTGGACAGCACTCTGCTTTCTGGACCGTGGCCACCGAGTGAAAACAGGGACCGCTTTGGTCTGGCACATTTAGCTTGTGGAGTGGAGTCTTCGCAGCCATTGTTCTCTGAGCCAAGGCTGTTCATTTTAATTTGAGCGATAATTAGGTTCGACCCCCTACTGAAAAACGTGGCCAGGCCTGTGGGGTAGGAGTGTGAGCACTAAGGTAATGGCTAAAAAAAAAGAAAAAAAAAGGAAAAGAAAGTTATTGGAAGCTGGTGTGCACTCAGACTTTCAGGAAAAGAGAGAAGACAACATAGGCCTTGACTTTTAGTTCCCATAACTGATTTATTATTTTCAGAATACTTTTTATGTTGATTAATAAAACTAATATTACTTAGTTTTCACTAGTAGGGCTTCAATGCAGTATGTGAAACACAATATCTGAGCAACATGAATATTTCCATATTACCAACAAACCCAGGTGATGTACTACTTTCAACAAATATTCAGTATGTCTTCAGGATGTACTGCAGTGCATCCCATAATGAACAGCATCCATTTCATTTTCAGTTGATACACAACATAAGAATAGCCATGCTAATCATGATATGCATGCTAGTTACAACATATGCTATTACTGTATTTACACTATACTCCTGTTTCAGAATTTTTTTCCTACCTTAAATCCTTCATCCACTGCCTTGTTGAATAATTTTTGGCCTTAACCCCAAAATATATTTTGAGTCATATGACCATGAAAACGCTGCCCAAAAATGGCACAATATAATGTCATATATAATGTATGACAGGTTGTGACATGACTGTGTAGTATCAAACATAGTATCATTCTCACATGGCATGTAATATGCTCCATACTATTATGACAAATAGTATGTAGTGTGTGTGTGTCTGGGTTAGTGTCAGTCTAGTCTCTGGGTATTGAGGAGTCTGATGGCTTGGGGGAAGAAACTGTTAGACAGTCTGGCCATGAGGGCCCAAATGCTTCAGTACCATTTGCCAGACGGCAGGATGGTGAAGAGTTTGTGTGAGGGGTGCGTGGGGTCATCCACAATGCTGGTGGCTTTGCGGATGCAGCGTGAGGTGTAAATGTCTGTGATGGAGGGAAGAGATACCCCGATGATCTTCTCAGCTGTCCTCACTATCTGCTGAACGGTTTTGCGATCTGAAACAGTGCAATTTCCAAACCAGGCATGTGATGCAACTGCTCAGGATGCTCTCCATAGCCCCTCTGTAGACTGTGGTGAGGATGGGGGGATGGGAGATGGGCTTTTCTCAGCCTTTGCAGAAAGTAGAGATGTTGCTGGGCTTTCTTGGCTACAGAGCTGGTGTTGAGGGAACAGGTAAGGTTCTCCACCAGGTGAACACCAAGGAATTTCTGTATGCTGACTCGTTGTTCTTGCTGACGAGACCCACCATGGTCGTGCCATTGGTGAACTTGATGATGTGATTCGAGCTTGCTGCACAGTCGCGGGTCAGCAGAATGAACAGCAGTGGACTGAGCACACAGCCCTGGGGGACCCCAGTGCTCAATGTGGTGGTACTGGAGATGCTGCTCCCTTAAATATGATACCCAGATTTACTACTTTAACACTATTTTACATTGTTAACAGTGTAGTCTAAAGAAGCACTGAAGCTGGAAGAGTAATTTTTGCATGAATGTTAAAAGTGTAGATGGATGCATTCTTTGCTGTTGTTTATTAGCATTTAACTATACTAATAGACTAAAAATAGAGATGTTACTATAGAAGAGGCATGCACTTTTTTGAATTAGTGTTCGACTGGTGCAGTATAAAGTAGTATACAGAATACAAGTATACCATTACAAACACAAACAGTGTGTGGAGGCATCATCAGTGAACCTCCCATCATGCCCACATGCCCCTATGGGAGCTCTGTCCGTGGACGATCTAGTCCACACATGGACTCTTTATCCTTTGTGGCAGGATCAGAGGGTATGTTTCAAAATAGAGGTGATGCACTGTGACATCTGTCACAGTGGATTTTGGAGCAGTTATCTGCAAAATCCAGAGCCCTGAACTAGGAAAGAAAAGGCCAAGCTGGTCCTTCTGCATGCCTTTAGGGGACACAATGGGCTTAAGGTGCTCTAGTAAATGTGTCCTTCTCAAAACAATCAGGATGCAAATCTGGCCTCCGGCTCCTCTTGGACATTAACGTATGACCTATATCAATCTCATAACGTAGCGTGCAGCGCAATGATAAATATATCTCACGAGCAGGGCTATAGGATGCAGCTGTCCCCTTTCGGAAATTTCACTGAGAACTCACCTCTGGCTAAATGGCATAATGTTTATGTTTGAGTGCAGCAGAAACACATATTTTCATCAGAGCACAGTGGGAATAAGAATATGAAACAATGGAGAACCTTAAAGTAGTCAAAACCTGGCCTTCGGGTTCAGGCAGAGAGTTTCTGCAATAAAGAATCACCATGGGATCTTCTGTGGAACTTCATTGTTCCTGACATGAAAGATAATCTGCACGCACACACACACACACACACACACACACACACTCACACACACACACACACACTCACACACACATGCCATCTCTCTCTCTCTCTCTCTCTCTCTCTCACACACACACACACACACACACACACTTTCTCTCTTTGGCTCGCTACAATAATAATAAATCAGCACATTTAGGGAGCCCCATTTGCTGCGAGGGTAAATGTTGCTAAAGCATTTAGCAGCAGACCATCATGTGCTGCAAATCTGTTTAATGGGATCTACAGAAGCAAGTAAACATCATATGATGGATCGTTTCCAGCCATGGCCAATTTTAGCAAACAAAATGTAATTAAGCTAGTGTTAGCATTAGTACCTAAACCAACTTATCTATTTCTTGTGCATTTTGTTGCAGATGTGGCGCGTAAAACACACGACGCGCCCTGCCTTAAATTCCAAGCCTAAGTGTTATTGACTGCCGCTCCCAAACGTGTAACATGAGTTTTGATGGAGTGCTCTTGTTCCCCAGCCCCAGTGCCACTGAGGTCCTCTTCATTTTCATCTTCTTTCTAATTGACTCGAGCTGCCTGCATTTGCATAGCTTCCTCCCTAGTGTCCTTGATGCTGGGCACAGCCCCACCAGCTGTGGTGTTGCATCCAAAAAAATTACACCCATCAAGCCTCATCAACTTCACCTGCCATTGATGAGTTTTGTTTAATACTTTGCAAATGAAGCAGCACTACAATGAGAAGAGAATATCATACAGTGGGGCATGGGGGATGTGATAGGGGGAATAAAATTTTGTTTTTTTAAACATTTTTTGGTTTTCCTCATTTGGCATTGCACTGAACAATGAAATTAATAACAGTCTACTGAACAAAAAAAGCACTTTTTTTGTTTCAAAATTTAAGTATGCAAAATAAACAGGTATGCATGAATTATTTATTTACAGATACAAACATCCCCCAAAATGCATAATTTCTGTTATTATCAAGTTCCAAATTAAAACACCCAGTTGTTTATTTAATGCATAAATGGCTATCACAAAGCTTCTTATACACAAACATTACATAAATAAACTGCTCGCATTTGATTCTCATCTTTTACTGTTGTCCTTGTAGCTTATATTTGATTGTCGTACAACCTTGTTGTTTGTGTATAACTGAAGTACAAGCAATTAATCTCTCATTGTTGATTTTCTACATTTTGAAATGGTGACACAGTTTCAAGGGCAGCACTTTGTCCTGGAAAACTGGCCACGACCGAGTCTCACAAGCCTTTTACCACAATGAAGTGAATTCAGCTTTAGAGATGCATTTTCTGTTTTATTGTTTGAGATTGCTGAGTGCCTCCTGGTGGTCTCTCTGTCTTGCGCTGCTTCTTGCTCTCCTGTTTGGGAAGTGTAAAATCGCCTATGCCATAGGGGCTAGGTCTCAGGGAATAACAGACACACTATATGAGAGACCTCCATTCATACTGGTTTACATTCAGCACTGATAATTCTTATTACATTAAACATCACTGTCTCAATATCTGGCAGAAAGGAGCTCTGATAATGAGTCTACAGCTCGCTGTCACTGTTGAGAAATGTGACATTCATTGTGGAATTAGATTTCAAAAAAGGGCTACATCCTGTAGGTCATATGCATGACTGATGTGAACTAAAAGCTTTCACTCCAAAACATGTTTTTCTGAATGTTTAATTTCCCTTTGGTGGCTGACTTTAATTAAGCAGATTGGCGTTTGGGTCAAATTTTACATCTTTCTATAAAAGGAGGTTTTTAGTTCTATTAAAAACTGATTCAGAGAGCATCATGTGTGATGTTCTCTGAATCACACATACTGCTCTCTGAATCAGTTTTTAAAAGAACTAAAAACCTCTTTTTATAGCATCATGTGTGCGTCATGTGTGTGTTCAGCTTGCAGTGTCACGAAATAGGCTCCACAATTACCACTGACCTCGTTCACAGAAACCTTTAGCCACAGAACTGATAGCAAACTACCTCAGCCTGCTATTGCTGGTGAAGAACAGAATACTTTTGATTATTATGGTATATAATGACAGGTTTGGATAACATTAAATCACTGAAAATGTGGCAAAATGAGACACTTAACAAAATCCAACGGGTGACAAACATGAGCTAGTTTCCTATCAGCTAGCTAGCTGACTAGCTGACGTGGTTAATGTTAGTAGTTAATAAATAAAATATTGGTTGTAATGGTATTTTGATTGGCTATTGTTAAATTATACCCTGATAAAATGGCTGTGCTCACATGTCACAATCTTATTTTAATTTAGGATTTTCAGAAGAAAAGTAAATTCTCTCATTTTTTTAATCTTTATTTTCAGTGATATTGTGATATTGATTGATGGGGTAACTTTGAAAGTACAACACTGTCTCCTAAATTATAGACTGAAAGTAAATTATTAATTAAAAATATCATTTTAGGTGAATCATTAGAATGTCCTTAATGTCCTTTAACACTGATTCTAGTTAACCACTTTCATGGATTTGCTTATTCTATGCTAAAAAAAAATGCTTAAAGCTAAGAAGCCTTGTGGGGAAAAAAAAAAAATATATATATATATATATATATATATATATATGTATATATATGTATATATATATATGTCTTGTTGCCTGAAATGGGTTAATGCATTTTTATTATGCATGTTTTCTTAGATTGAATGTTTAAGCAATGATACAAACTAAAGTTGAATTTTAGAAAATTATAAGGGCTAAATGGCACCCCCACATGTGTAATCACTCTAAATATGTTTTTACTATTGCTAATAGTTTTTTTGGGCCTTAAAATGTGTAAATAAATTGATTTGTAATGGTTTAAAATGACATGTTGAGGATGACTTTAGGTTTACATTTATTAGCTCGGAATCATGTGCAAGCAGAATAAAGACTGAGACTTCTCTACCTTCAGGGATTTGTTTAGTAAATAAGCATTTTAAACACTGAAATGTGTTTGGCTATATTTCAGAATGTGAAGCTGTTTTGTTGATCTGAAAGCCTTTAGGGAGTTTTGAATCTCGAGTCTGCATGCCAAACTGCACAATGTTCCGGCTGTGTCTCTAAATTGCCCCCTAGTTCTGTACGTAGTGCATTACTACAGTCTCTATGGGATGAAAGTGTCTTTGAAACGACTGCATTAGGTCACGAAGGGGACGGATTTAGTGGAATATTGGGACAGTTTTGAAAAAACAGCATGTCAACGATTTTCATGCGTGATCCGACTGCCAACCGCTAGCTCACATTAACAAAGGTACGGCTGCTGGCATATTACTTACTTTAGCACTTAAAATGATTAACCTTCATTATGTACTAATGTTTAGGTAGTAGGGATGTAACTGAATATGAATGTATTATTCAGAATCAACCAGTATGTTGTAAACAGATACAAATACAAATATGAATTGTAAGTTTCAGGTTTTTGGGGGTTTTTTGACCAACACTGTGGTCAAGGTCATGGTGTTTAAATTAAGCTACCATTTATTTATAACTTTAGGAAACTGGAAACCAATGAAATTTGTTCTTTTTTTAAAAAAAAATCTCTCCGTTTAGCCCATGCCCACTTCAGGTTGAAATCCATTGCATTGCGCTGTTATTATAATGATAGGCTGTATGCACTATGTATGCACATACTGGAATGGATCACAGCTAAACCAGGTTTTTGACTCCCAGTGTTGTTGTCAGTTGATTTGATTTGCATTGCAATCTGGGTTGCCCTAGAGTAGATAGGGCACCTGTTCGTCCTACATTTTGAGGTGCATTGTGGGATGTCATTAGAAGCCAAAACTCATCCTAGGATAGTGCACTAATAAAGTGGCCTAGGATCAATTCTGCATTGGGACACCCTAGAAAATGGCCGAAAGCCCAATTAGTTTACTACACACGGAGCAAGGTGTCAATCTCCATCCGATAAGCCAGGTTGGGTGTTTGGGGTGGGGGGTGGGGGGGGTGGGGGTATTTTATGAATAACTTTGCAAATGACTGTCTCAGGTGAAAAGCCCTGCGAGAGCGAAGGACAATGAGCCGTTAGTGCCATCCGCTGTGAGCAGCTTCAGGGGCCTGGAAAGGAAATACTATTAATCTAATAGCAAGCTCTCAGGCAAGTGGAGAGCCACTCTTCATCAGCTGTCAAAGTCCAAGTGTAAATTCTGCGGATATATGAAAAAATATTAGCATTTTGATGCAGGAGGACAACACAAGCTGACAGATATTAGGTAGCGTTCAGCTGCAAAATGGGCAAAGTGACAAATTGTGGAGCTTCATGCTGGCAGAAGATAAAACAATGGCAGCAGCGAGCATAACTGCGAGAGTTTGTTGTCTCCTGCCAGGATAGTGGCTGCTTTTAGTCCAATTAAAATAACACAACACATAGACCTCCATCATGTAGCCACGCATAAACAAACAGACAGTTAGGGTGATAGTAATTAACCTATAGCAACACTGGAAGAGCTTAATCCAATTTATTACAAGCCCAGATCTTGTAGTGGTACAAGATCTAATGAAGTACACCGATCCACTCTGCCCTCTTTGTTTATACTTCTCCGTTTCAACGTGGAATGCTGTAATGCAGTGTCTTTACACTTCTTTGGCAGCACTTCCCTCTAATTCTCTCTATCTTTCTCTTTCATTGTTGTTCTCTTTGACTAATAGTCACATTTTGTAGCTTTTTTTCCAACATGTCCAAATCCAGAACCCAGAACTATTTACATCCTGGATACCTGGACCATGGAGAAAAATGTAAAATCAACTTAATAGAGGTGAGAAATCCTAAATGTGGATCAATAGATCAAAATGAATCTTAAAACATTTTGATAATTAGGGATGCATTGATACAAATTCTAGTATCAAGTATCCGTCTGATACCAGGCTCATTTACTTATTGTACCTATAAAAATTGGTCTGATACCACCTTCCAATACAACATGATACTATGTGATGTAAGCCTAGTGTATGTTGTCGTGCTAATGCCAGCAATCTGGATGTATTTCACAATTAATATCAACAGGAGGGACTACAGCAACGTCCAACAATACAAGTAACCTGATAAAACATAAAAAAGCTAGGCTAGCTAGGCAAGAAGAATATTTACAGACAATGTCTGAGTGAAAGGTGAGGGAAAAAACAGCTATTAACCAGTATATTGTTCTTTGTTGATCAGTCATTATCGGTCACTAACAAGGCATACAGATGCAATGAAAATAATTAAAATATATTTTACCTACAGCTCTACTGAAGCACTTTTCCGAAATGAAACGAAACCCGCTCTCTACTGCAATCTGACTCAATTCAAGGTAACTAATGTAGCTAGCTAATGCACTTCAATTGAAATGAGCTAGCCAACATTATGAAGAGCACACCGAATAGCATATGCTTGTGAATACATACAGTACGTGTGCGATATTTATGGCCACTATTTGAACAGGGGAAACATAAACAGAGCTAAAGAACATGCATCATGATTGATTTATCAATACTACGTAGGTTACTCATTTTGGTATCAGTATCATTGTTGAAAGTACCGAAAAATGTACTTGTGTGAAAAAAATGCTACCGACGCATCCCTAATTGAGAGTTGCCTTAAATTCTGTCAAAGGAACCAGTAAAGAAGTGACTCCAGCCATAGACATTAATCAGGATAATTCAGTGACCAACTGATCAATCAATGGTTTACACTAGCTCTATTTACCTGGGCTAAGAAGAATAACCAAATGCAGGGGTACTTGGGTACGTCACAGGCTCATGAGATGGTGGAAATAGCAACAACATGCAAGCATGTCCTGTTGAAAATTGCTTCTTGTGTCTATTACGAAAGACCTGGAGTACAAGTCTCATGAATACTTTGTCAAAACAGGTTAATGAACCTCACTTTTGGCACCTCTCATTAAACAGAAGGGCATCAAAACGTGATTTAAAAGAAATCTTCCTCCTGTTTCAATGAGCCAAATGGACAAAGAAGTGAAATCATGTGAGAATCTCACCACTCTGGCTTAAAGCCATTTTGGGTTAATGGATCTGTATATTTTGTACTGCCAAAATCGTGCCACTGCTCCTAGTCAGTATGGGACTCCTTTTAAGGACAAACAGGGACCAGTCATTGCTCTGCCTAATGGCCAAGTTTCATCATCGTCCTTTTGAGCTGTACTTTTCACAGTCAGTCACCATCCAGCAGCGCCTTGATATGAATACCGCAACTCATCCATCACCAAGCAGTCTACTGGGATGCATCAGAGTCCAAGTGATTTCACACACATACACACACACACACACACACACCACACACCCACACACAAGCCTGCCAAACATTTCATCCAAACTGTGCAATGCTCCGTGCTGTAGCAACTATTGCATCATCTTGCACCGGGGTTTCGAAAGAGAGCGCAAATCACACAGAGATCACTCTCGGCAAGTGGCTGAGACATTCCCTCACCGCTCAATCCAACGGGGTAAAAATAAAAGAAAATCACAGCCCGATTTCTCTCTGAAAGACGACTGACAGAGAAATTTCTCAAGCTTTTCACATCAACGCTGTACTTCAGCACTCACATTTTTTGTTTCTTTTTTTTTTTTTCCACAGCCAGTCCACTTCCTGCTGCCCAAATCCTGGCACACCATCACGTGGCTGGAGGCAGCTTCAGTGCCTCGAATAAACAACATAGCTTAAAAAAAAAACCCTCACAATAAGCTCAGTGAGAAATATGGGGAAAAAAAGAGAGTGAAAGAAAACGTTTTATCTCTGCCATACTTCACTGCAAATTTACACTCGACATGATAACAAATGTGAAATATTACTCATTGCCTGGTGCCGGCTTCAACATATTACCACACGACTCATAAATCACTATTCTGCCATGTGATGTTCATATGACCACTATATAAACATTTACACTATTGCAACACTATTTACTATTTATTGTCTGCCTTCAGAATGCAGGTGACAGGCCTCGTCATCAGGCATCAGGTATGGATTTTTTCTTCATTCCATTTATTGTTTCCATTATATATCACATATGTGGAGTTTTCTGTAACCTTCCATATCTTTGGTAAGTGTTAAACCTGGTTTGTTAGCTAATTATTTTCTAATAGGTCCACTGACACTTATTCATAGGCACTGATTGGAGCATCTATATCCAAAACACACATCATTACTTCTCTCTTTGGTTCTTTCAACATGCTTTCTGATTCATACGTTAACCATGATCTCAGCTTCCCTTTTCATTTTCTGAAGGACAAACTGAAGTACACAGAGACAACAAACTATGGATTGAATATGAATACATTATTCAGAAAGTATGTTCCAAACTAATACATACACAGATACAAATACTATTCATGTTTTTTTCCCCAGAAAGGTTGAAAGGTTTAGACTAGAGGTAGGCATCAGTATTAAAAAAAAAAAAAAAATCACACAAGCTTGAGGGTTTTTATGCAGGCCATTGGCCAGATATGAAGTTCCTGGGTGTGAGCGAAGGGTCAGATATGAAGCTCATAGACAAAGGAAGACCACATTCATTAATGCGAACTTCAGTCACTGCATGAAGTGTTCATTCATTCATCCTTAGAAACTGCCTGCTCACAATCACAATGGATTAAATTAGGCTTATTTTGGGAAATAGAACCAACTGAACTTGTTAGAAAATGTAGCAGACGTACAAACAAAAATAACTGGACGAGAAACAGAATTATAAACTCGAGTGATAGACTGCCATTTCTACCTCTGCAGGAATGTGACCACACCCACGTCAGGTTTAAAGCCAAATACAAATATGGACATTTGAAGCACTAAACAGATACAGATACAGACAGTGGAGCTGCATGACACCCCTACAACAAACTGAATTAAGCAGGCAAAGCAACAGCGCTTGCTTTATGACGTTCTCATCAATCGCTTTATTTCAAAATCCAGAGAGAGCTGAAATGGGAGCAGCTTCAAGAAGAATGAGGAGAGAATGAGGCTAGCACTCGAGATGAAAGCATCCAGGTCTGTAGTAAAAAAAAAACAAACAACAAAAAAAACAAGACTGTAGGCTATATGTTAGAAAGCTGTTCGTTTTCAGCATGTGGGAGAAGTCTGGTTTGTTGGTACATTGAAAAAAAAAGCAACAAAGCAACATGCCTGAAACTTGAGCTTTCTGCAGGAGAGATTACCACACTATAGCTTGGATAGGACCTTGGAGAAGGTGGGATTTTTTCACCGTCCACATTATACCGGAGACCTCATCTCTTGTGGATGCAGTTCTTAATCCATATTCATTCACCTCAATCAGGCAATGTGTTCACTCACTATTCACTTTAATCTTTACTCCCAAAATGGCAGTGTAAACATTTGTGCATGAAGAAAATGCCCAAAAGCGATATATAAACAAATCCATAAATACATAAATAAATATACAAGCAATACATCTATTGCTCTAATTATATAAAACCTCAAATTGAGTTGAGTCATACCATATACAGGAGCCTAAAACAGAAGCGTACTGCATGCTGATAAAATCATCACGCCTCTTCACTAATTCGCCTTTAGTTTAACGTTTTCCATCAGTCCATCACTGGAAACTAGGGTGCTGCAGTAATTTTGCAGGTTGAGGGAGGTGTCCATCATTCACACGGCCTCATTTTCCATATGGACAACTTAACACTGAGGTACACAGACACTGAGGTATGCGGTTTGGAGTTACTGCTTTTGTCAGCGTTAATTTTTGCAGAATCGCATTTCTTGTTAGCATTCGATGATAAATGGAATAAGGAGAAAATATTTAACATGAAAAAAAAAAACGTATTGATTCAAAATAACAGCTACAATTCTCATAGCTAGCTAGAACACTAGAGGAAGTGTGTTAGTACAAATAACGTTGTGACTGATTTGGTCACAGGCACAAGCTGAAAGCATCATATGTGTCATTATTCGCGATAACACACAACCTCAAGTACTGTACTGCTTCTATACAACAGTTTTACAAAGCAAGCACAAAAGTAAACCAATGAAACAACGAACATTGTTTGAAATATCAATTCATATTGGCTCATATTAATGGCATGCAATCCTGACAATATATCTGAAATAACATCATGTAAATTCTTTGATAAATATGAAAGCATCCATAGATGTTTTTGGTTTTGCTGTGGTGTTTCCAAGTTTGCTGCTGTGTTTTTAGTTTTGATGTCATGTTTTTGGTTTTGCTGCTGTGTTTTTAGTTTTGATGTCATGTTTTTGGTTTTGCTGCTGTGTTTTTAGTTTTGGTGTCATGTTTTTGGTTTTGCTCTCCTGTTTGGTTTGGCTGCAATGTTTCCAAATTTGCTCTCGTGTTTTTGATTTGGTGGCACCTCTCGTGTTTTTGGTTTGGTTTTGCCGTCATGTGTTTTTGTTTTTCCTGATGTGTTTCTGGGTTTGTTGTCATATGTTTGGTTTTGTTGTTGTGTCTTTTAGTTTGTTGTGTCTTTTAGTTTGGTTATTCTGTTGTGGTTTTGGTTTTGCTGTCATGTTTTTGGTTATTCTGTTGTGGTTTTGGTTTTGCTGTGAGGTTTTTGGTTTTGCTGTCATGTTTCCAAATTTGCTGATGTGTTTTTGATTTGGTGATGCGTTATTGGTTCTGCTGTCAGGTTTTTGGTTTTGATGTTGTGTTTTTGGTTTTACTGCTATGTTTTTGGTTTTGATGTTGTGTCTTAGGTTTTTGCTGTCATCTGCTGTCAGGTTTTTGGTTTTGCTGTTGTATTTCTAAATTTGCTGTCATGTTTTTGGTTTTGCTGGCATTTCTGTTTTGTTTTGCTGTTGTGTTTTCTGTTTTGCTGTTGTGATTTTCTTGTAAATTTGTTATGCACTAACAGGCCACCATAACATACTGCGCAAATGATACTTGTAGGGTAGTATGTATTATCAGTAGTTACACCACAAGTTTGAATGGAGTTTGATTTGCTTATCTCACATCTAGTCTAGGTCTTAGTACATTTACCCCCCCCCCCCCCCCCCAAACACACACACACACACACACACACACACACACACACAAACACACACACACACAGAGACATACTAGTACAGGTGGACTGCTTGCTCTGTAGAAGAGTCTGGTTGTTTTTTCTAGGCGATGAATGCTTTAGCTAGGAGATTATGCTTCCTTGGCAGTTGTGCAGCCCTTCCTTTTTCCTAACGCTTATTAAAAATGGATTAGAGAGAGAAGGGGAGAGAGAGACAGACAGAGAAAGAGACTCATTCCCTCCTTATCCCAGGCTTCATCTGTGAGCTTCGACAGGCCCATTTGTTTTCATTTACGGGATGTTTTGTTCGATATCTAATGAAATACTGTAACTATCTATATATCGACCAAACCATCAGCCATGATGGCTGTAATTGGTCACCGGCTGTCATTTCACTCCACATCTTTCCCATTTCACCCCCTCCGTGTTTGTTTGATTACATTTGTGCTGTGTGTAATAACAGAGGCAAATGCCTCCTAATATCCACCCACTCTTAGGATTTTTACTGCGCCTGAAAAACCGTGGCTTATCCATTATAAATCTACATGCTGTCATATTCTATAGGATGTTATGCAACACTACTTGATGACACCCCATATATTTTTTTAAATGTACTGTACAGATGTTATGTCTCGTTTATGAATATATGATGTATGATGTAATGATGCGTGATCTGTCAGCATCATTAGAGCGTGTGCAACTGGTTTGTTGGTGAACTGCCTTTACATAGCAATATCCATTAATCTGATGAAAGCATTGCTTGTTAAGGCACTGGAGTGTGGAATAAATCCCTAATCAGTCTAATAGCACACAGATCTCCTGCGTTTCACATCACCTGAAATGAACATCGTCGACATGCCATTAGCGATAACCCCTGGATAAGCTGATGATGAAACTGGGAGGAAATTCAACGAATGGGCTCTATTTCATCATAAGGATGGCATCGGGTTTGATATTTGCCCCGCACATCAGTTTTCATCTGGTTTTACATACTGGATCTTGTCTCTAAAGAAGGGCCTCTAGGGTTCCTTCCTTACTGATGCTGCCTTTGAACGCTGATTTTCATTTGAATCCTAATATCCAACATGAGCATCCTTTCTCTCAAAATAGACGAGAAAATCTTAAAGAAAAATAGCTCTCTTGCACACCTTGTATTTTACCCCTGAAAACCTCTGGAGGAAAGGTAATATATCATCAGTAGAATAGGATTTAAAAATGGTGAAGCTGTCCAGAAATGCAAACGTTTATGCAGAACGGCTGCACACCTGAACGGCGCCGTTAACAATAAGCTATTACTCTGTGCATATATATATGTGTGTGTGTGTGTGTGTGTGTGTGTGTGTATATATATATATATATATATATATATATATATATATATATATATATATATATATAAAATGTGTGGGTGTGTGAGTGTGTGTGCTGTTTGCTCGGTAATGGCTGGAGGAAAGTTTTAATCTTCGCAGAGCTCTGTCAGCACTTCATTAAGAATGAGGCTTTTCAGCAGCGATGTGAGTGACAGGAAACAGGACATGGGGTGTCCCGCATTTCAGATATCAATTGGGAGCGTCGGTGCTGCCAGGTAACGTGACAGATTATCTGAAATGAGTTTCGTCAGTTCATTGCTGATTAGTTATTGTACACACTTGTCAATTAAAGCTCCCCAGAGAGCCCCGAGCTCAGACGGCTCGAGTCCGCCTCATAAACCACAGACAGAGAGAGAGGCTGAACCAGACAAAGAAGCCGAGACAGAAAGACAAACAGTTTGCCCTGTTGGACTCAAAATACTGCAGATTAAAGACGACAGTATAAAAGATTAACCATCATTTCAGGCGAATAAATAATTTTCAGTTATTTATTTACTAACATTGTCTTCTTAAGAAGAATTTCCTCATCTCCATATGTGCCAAGGTCACTCCTGTACCCTTCATCCTTCCTGTTGCTCAGTACGATCAGTAAGAGATGCTGTAATGAAGGGCTACACTGCTGCTGATGTTAACTTTTTTAACTGTTTACAGTCTAATTCTATTGTGTGTGTGTGTGTGTGTGTGTGTGTGTGTGTTTTGTATGTGGTGCATGATATGTCCAAGTAGTTCGTTTCCTGTACAACAACCTTATGATTGCTGAAATCTGTAAAACCCTCCTCTACAGAATCAAACCTCCACAGGTGCTCCTTCCAGACATTATTACTGCTGCTTTATCGCAGGAAATCCCCCTTAAAATCAAATATGGTGTCCATTATCAAAGGATAAGTGCATTGTCATTTGTGTATTAGTCATATTGCTCTCCACTGATCAACATGCTTTTTTCATTGTCTACCAATCTAGTACCAAATTCCAGTTGTATAGGTTTGGTAGCTGCTCAGTATTGGCACCAACAGTATCTATTAGTACTGGGTGGTGGTTCTCAAACCTTTTGTAGCCACGGACCCCTTTAAATATCAACTAATTTCCATAGTCTGACTCAGATTTAGATTGGTTTTTTTAGGTATACAATAATATCTCTAATTGGAAGACAAAAGCATGTGTGCATGGACTCAATTTCCCATCATCACACACCATCACAAAACAACGTGGCTGAAAACAGATCACATGACTCCTTTGCTCTGTGTTGCCGGACTTTTGATTGAATTCATCTGCGGCTCATTACACACACACTATAAATAACCCGGACTTTCATGCACACACTGCGACATCATGTACTAGTGTTTTTAGCGCTGTTACCAAGCCTGTGTTTCTGGATGTTGACTTTGTTTAAGTTGTTACTGTGCTCTTAGTTTCACCTGTTTTCGCATGTTAACAAAAAAAGAAAACTTTTTTTTAAATATATATATATATATATATATATATATATATATATATATATATATATATATATAAAATCGAACATACCAAGCTAAGCACGTTTAAATAATTTTTGTGTTTTAAAATCAGTCCCAGCAGGCTAATAATAAATAAATTACTTTCATAATGATGGGTTGTAATTTCCACCACTGTAACTAAATTAAAACAGGATGCTTCAGGATGCAGGACTGGCTTTGCTTCACAGACCCCTGCTGGTCCCTGGATCCCACTTTGAGAAGCACTGAGTTATAAAACATC
The DNA here is from genome assembly GCF_027358585.1 of Pangasianodon hypophthalmus. Lineage (NCBI taxonomy): Eukaryota > Metazoa > Chordata > Actinopteri > Siluriformes > Pangasiidae > Pangasianodon > Pangasianodon hypophthalmus. Next base: position 16,447,663 of record NC_069720.1, read on the forward strand.
ACACAATGTCTGATGCAGAAGTCTGTTTCGTTGCTGCTGCTCATGCTATTAAAAGCAACGTTGTGCTATTTTTGTTTCTTTTTTGCAACCTGCATAAATCTTTACATTTCTCAGGAACTGTAGTGTGAAAAAACGTATTTTAACCACTAAAAATGCAGCATGAACAGAAATAAGTGAGGTTTTTAGTGCATTCATAGCATCCTCACAATGTTATTATTAATTTTGCCAAAAAAAATCATTACTTTAATGGTTTAAAATCTTGTTATTATTGCTGATGAAATTATAAACCAAACAGGATTTTTGATAATAATTAATGATACAAGCTGATTAACCAATCAAGTGAAAAAAGGGGAAGAAAATGTTAATCGGAGCACTTCCAGTTGGATTTAACAAATGACGCTCTTGTGTGCCATAAAAATTTTGTAGCTGATCATTCAAGTGGTGTCTCACTTGGTGAAAAAACTAGCTAGAATTAGAAAAATTTATGCTGGTTCTGAATGTTTGGTCTTAACGTGTTTTTTGAATGTGCAATGAAAAAAACACCCACAGTATGAAACTGATACAGTATAATAGAATCTGCAAAACTGATAGATGTATTGCTAATAGAAGCAGTTTTCTGTGATTCTGGAAACAATCCCAGGTTCTCAAGGCTTATGACAGTTTCATGTTGCTTTTTTTCCTCAACAAAAAAGAAGACTAATGTCTGTACTTTTGTTATATTTAGATACACATACTGCAAATCCTAATATCAGCACACTTATAGGAAAATGCCACCATTAAATGTTTATACTGAAATATTCTGGTGCTAGTTTGTTAGTTGGTACTTCGTTATTCCCATTAGAAGTGAGTGGCTGAATGCCACACTCACACGACAGGGCAATTTTTATTATTATTTTTGCTAGTACAGTTACACTGGCATTTAATACAATACAACCTTTGGAACGATCAACATCCAGCTATACAATGCGGTTACACTGAGCTATGGCAGAGACTCAGCTCGGCTAGTTAGTGATCTATGAGATGACAAATGCGATTAGCGGGATTATAATTAAAGTTTTGGAAGTTGATCTGTTTGAGCAGAGTGTACAGATGAGGAGGTGAGAGAGCTGGACAGACTAAAGCACTGCTGCACTGCTCTCTTTACGTATGGCATTGCGTATGTAGAAAACTGTTAACCAAAAAAAAAAAAAAAAAGAAATACACCAATGTAACTAAGAAAGACGTTTAAACAAAAAAAAAATCCACATAGAATTTTATTGCAAAACGAATCTTGCATGATCACATGTTAATTACAAAGATTAATATGAAGTCATTCAAAGTGAATTTTTTTCATTTAATGAGGAAAATATGATTTTGGTTGTCACTCAACCTTTTCAGTGACATCATATTCTGCCACTGTTCCCTCAGCACACCTACACTACAGCTATCCAGGCAACTGAATATGAGTTGGTGAGTTTTTTGTCTTTTTATTCATGAACGCGTGTCCCATGAGGGATGATGGGAGAGGTCCGAAGCTTCCATAAAGTTATAATGATATGTACTAAAGACACATAGGTGAAGGTAACCTTCTGAGGATGCCGGTATTAACCCAGCTGAAGTCAGTGAAGCCGTTTAAGTGCATCCATACAATAACTGCTATCCCTATTAGCTCCTCTGCTGTCTGAAAAGGGAGGGGGACAAATACCACGAGAGTAAGAAATAATGGAGCTCTGTTTTCTACTATTTCCAATTCAATTTCCAGCCAGTGACCTAAGGTAAGGAGGGGAAATCAATGACAGGGTGAGAGGGTAAAGGATTGGAGCGAACAGCAGTGGCAGATCCTTCTCTTAAGCCGAAGCACATCCATCAGACTTGCAATGTCAGAGTGACAATCCTGCTTGTTTGATCCCGACGTGTGCACATCCTCTCAAAGCGTAAATTAAACCCCTGAACCGTGGCGTTACCTGTGATTAATACATGCTCTTCTGCTGTCCACCGGCAGAGACCAGGGTGAGAATGCTGTGATTGATCCCACTTTATTGCAGTTCAGAGGGGAACAAAAGGCTAGCGTGAGCCTCCAGTGACCTCTCCTGCCAGGGGAAAGAAAACCAGCTTCTCGCAAACATCCAATCCATGCTGTAATCAGCCCAGCCTGAGCTTCTATCTGTTTTGATGGTACACTTGCTTGAGATGTGGCAGTATGTGGGCAACAAAAGCAAAAAGTGGCTGTGTTGCATTTAGATTGCTGTTTTCACTTCACATTTACAGAGAACTAGTTTCTCTAATGTTTTCTTTGTGACAACCTTCAATGACTGCTACATATTTACTTCCTGCCCCTATAATGTCCATCTCTTCTCTTTGTTTATATAGACAATACAATTTGTGCCACCATTTGTGTCCTATTACATTTCCTGTAGAAATATATATGTAAAGTATAGGTACAGGACATTTTAAACTTACTGTATGTAAAGTCTCCTTCGCAACACCCTATGTACATGTTTCAGATAAATAACTTCAAATTTGTATAATAACTTAGTGTCCCAGACCACTGTCACTACACTTTAAATGAAATATAATTAAATACTTTAAAAAATTACATTTCAAACTAAAATGCCTCATAAATCTTATTATTTTTGCATTAATATGTGAATCCGTTTAACATCGCATGCTTGAAACTTCCTATTGCATGAGTCATCCATTATACGTTATGAAAAATGTACATTTTAGTTCTCATTCACTCAACCCTTTTATACATGAACAGTTCACCCCTATGAAATATTTGGAATATTCCAGAAGCCACATGTTCAGCAGGAACTTGCAGCATCCAGATTTCCTGAAGATCATGGAAATAAGAAGCATTCTCTCATTGAGAGCGTGATGTTGACTGAAAAAGGTCACTTTAAACATGCAACCTTGTTACCTAAATTATAGACTGAACATAAATTATAATTTAAAAAATGAAGTAAATCATTAGAATGTCCTCATGCTATCCCTGTTAATGCAAAATGCAGCTGCTGCCAGCAAAGAAAGTGTGTGAGACATTATTGAGATAGGTTAACACATCTTTTTTAATTGGTTAAATGCATGTTTTCGTAGATTCAGTGTTGAAAAATGATTCAAAACCAACCAACAAACAAAATAAATAACATAAAGTTTGAATTCTAAGAGGGCTAAATGGCATCACAACTCAGCACAACTCCAATCTGTTTTTGAGCTTAGCCTTAGCTATTTCTCCAGATTAGCCTCCATCTTCCTAGGCAGTGTGGACCTGCAGCTTGAGTGCTCACATTTTGAGCAATAGGTCCTGTGCCTACTATATATGCAGGGAAGGAAGTTGAAGGTCATGACTGCATGGGAGATGTGTGTGCATACAACACGTTTGGTATATGTACATTTATTACCGGACATGTGACAGCGCCATTAAAGCCCCACTGGGATACTTTAAAGTTCTTGGAAGATAAGGTGGAGGGGGAAAGGTGCCGCTTGCAAGCTATGTGGTACTATATGGGATCTTACGTTTTGGTCACCTTTATCTTTAAACAAGGCTTTCAAGCATGTGATGTGTGCAAGGTGGTCCGAGTGGAAAGACCTCCAGCTCTGAAGTGGCTAAGGAGGAAATGGAGACGAATTTCAGCAAGGTAGTGGCTCAGGCACTGAATAGTGAGGAAATAGGTAGATAGCTTTTTTTTGAAGAATGGAAGATTTACTTTTCCTTTCATAAATATACTTTCAAAACATTTCAAGGTCAGGGTGACTGCAAAATGTTCTTTTTTTCTCTGTTTTATTCCCAGGCTTGGAGCTGTTATGCACTTGAAAGGCAAGACTACACTACATTAGTAAATAATGCCACTTCTTAGACCCACTACTCAGCTAAAAACTTAACCTAAACTACATTTCTTCAGCTTCAGCTCTGTCACTGATTTTCCTATCTTCTCCTCAGACCTCAAATAATAAAGCCTTCATGCTCTTAAAGGATGAAGCATCTTTTTAAGGGCCATGTGGATTTTTTGGCTGATGATGTTGACTTGCTTTTGAGTCATTTTTGACAACCGATGGCCCTCCTCCTGGAAAAGTGTTCTGAATTGAAGCCAGCATTGGACAGATCATCACAGAGAAATTATGCAATCCCCAAAGGTCTGCCTTCATAGGTACTGACAACTTTGTGGTATTTGGCAGTGGGTTCTTTCAATCATCCCTGAACTGTGTCATGTCAGATATATAGGACGGTATAATCAAGATGTCACCCAGACACTGAGTTTTCTTACTCTCACCTTCAACAGGCCACCATTAAAAGGCAATTCGCAGGAATCAACAGTTTTCTAGATGTAGTCAGTGCCTCTGACTGCACCCATGTCGCAATAAAAAAATTTAATTGAGAATTTCTGTACCAGAAAGCATTATCACTCCATTAATGTGCAAGCAATCTCTGATGCTCTGGTGCTTCTGAGATGGCACATGATTCCTAAGATTCTTATATTTTATCTTAAGCCAATTTTAGCTATATTTTAAGATTTTTACTTCTCACACTGTATAAGATGATCCTAATACGATCTTGCTCAAATTCTCTAACAGACTGTGTGATAATGTGTGTTCTCCATGTCACATAATATGACGAAGATTCTCTAACATAAACCCCAAATTCCTAAACCTGCGATTAAAGAAAATTACTACGTTCTGCTTACGTTACCAGTCAGCGTGATCCCGAAATCAGCGTGTGCAGAAAACAGAGCCGGATAATAATAAGGTTTTCTCCTGTCCATTAGCATGTTTCACTTATGTTTTGTCATTGCTAACCCATGAGTTCCAAATCATCCATTATTATCCTCCTACCGGTGGCTTTTACTCAAATAATTTCTGATGCTTCCAGAAATTTGTCAATGGCTGTCTTTGGTCATAATAACACTAAAACCACTAGTGTGGGGGGGAAGGTGGGTGGGTACAGTGGCTTAGTGTTTAGCCTCCACCCTGTGTGCAGAGCTTGTATGCTGTCCCCATGCTTCGGGGGTTTCCTCCGGGTACTCTGGTTTCCTCCCCCAGTCCAAAGACATGCGTTGTAGGCTGATTGGCATCTCTAAATTTTTGCTTTTGCTTTACTGTGCAAGCTGTAAATGTTTTACAGTATAGATAAACATAACATAAGCCTGATAATAGCCATCAGTGGTTACTTGGTTGAGGAGAATTTGTGGTGGTTGGAGTTTATAAAAGGAATTTTATAAAGGATGTGACTTAAATCTGAAACTATTTGTGTGTGGGTTTTGGTTATTTTGTCAGGAATTGGTGGCCGCATATTAATATATTGGGGCCACAAGGTAACATTTTGAAGCCAAATTAAAGTTGGCCACCAAATGTGTAACTCGAGCCGATGACTTAATATGATGTGGGAATGTCAATCTTAATACATGGCCCTAGTTAATTATTTGGCAGCAGTGTGCGAAAAAGTCACTTTGAGAAATCGCCAGTGACTCCAGTATGTCTGTATGAATAATTCCAAAATTATTATGGACATATTTAGAGAAATTTAACTTCAGTATGTTAATTTGTGGGCATCACGTCACCTCAGCATAGGTTTTATACGTGTGAGCCATGCTCTTTTTATTATAATTGTCTTTTTCTCTTGAGTCAAAAAACCTTAACAGGATAGTTCTGTTTCACATTTCACACACCTCATATTTTCACACTTATATGCAGCATATTTTTGTGCAAGTAATTATGCGAGTTTGTTTCCCTTGAGAGGCAGCACTTTAAGCAAGCAAGTTGGATAAGTTAGCAGGTTATGAGAGCAGATTGCCGTGCAGAATGCACTCCAAACAACACCAAATAAGCCCTAAACCAAATGAAACCAAATGGTGCATAGAGGCAGCTGTTGGAACACACTGCAAGATTGGTTTCCCTTCATCATGTCAGAGCCATTAAGCAAACTGAGCATGCTCAAGATGTTTTGTGTCTCTTACACTACTAATCCCCTTATGCAAGACCCACTCCGGTGCACTCACGGTGAGCGTTCAGCAACGGAGAACTCACTAACCTGTCTTCAACTCAACGTGACAGCCATTTTCTGAGCGTATCGCTATGATCGTACTACCGCAGATTTTTAAAAAAAATCATCTGCTATTTCTCTTTACCATGACACAAATGTCCTTGACTCATATGCAGCAATAGTTGAAATGTGTTTAGTTTTGGTGCAAAACATCAAAGAGACTTGCAGCTTACTTTCAAGTAGTTTTTGGCCTGAGGCGAAAGCAAGGGTTCTGAGACTGCTGTTCCGTATAAATAGTTTGGCTTTCTGAGCTTAGGCTCCCTGCGAATTCCATTCCTGCTCCTCGCCTGCCTATACCCCACCCCAACCCCACATCACCTAGAGCTACCATAGGAAAATCACTTCTCATAATAGACCTGTCAATTGCAAAGCAACGGCTTTGATCAGTAGCGCTGAACTGAAGACACTCTTGCTTTAAAAGCAGAGCGAAGCTGCAGTATAAATAAAGATGATGCGATTGCGATGGCTGGATACATTAGCAATACACACGTTAGAAATGCCCTTTAGCACAAACATGCAAATGGTAAGTGCATAGTTTCTGTATACAAAGTCTGATTTGAATGAAATGTTAATGAAAGTAAAACACACGTCATAACACATCTTTCTGTCAACACAAGAGATCACTTGTCTCAGGTGTTATGTCAACCTAACATCAACAAAAGCAGACTTTATGACAACTGACGTCTGTTGCAATGAATGTTTATTGGTTTATGTCAGTTGTCAGGAAGGGCTTTGGTTGGTTTTTATGAATGCTTTATGAAAGTTTTATGACAATAAGTCAGCCTGTAAAGTGTCATAACATGCACACATCAACATAAACTCTTATTTGACTCTGGTGGCTATCATAACAGCTGATATGCTGGAATAAGCCTTTATTTTCAATGACAGGCTTATGGAGACATTATGTAGCTTAATAAACATGACCCTTACCTAACGTTACTAGTTTACCAACTAAACTGGCATTTCAACATAATAAATCATTTTTAAATATTAGTTATGTGAGTTAGTCTTGTTTAATACTTATGAAGCATTTATCTTAACTTACTAAGTCTGTTCTAAATATCCCTTAAATAAAAAATTAAAACATTACAAAAATGAATTCATGCTGATTTGAGGACTCTATAATTAGAATATCATCTGTTCAGGTATCATGTCCTATAGAAGTGCTAAAATGAAGGTGAAACTAATTCCACCCACAAGCGCAGAAACACACACACACACACACACACACACACACACACACAGGGAAATGTATTTATTTCAAATTCCCTTGCATCACAACACATTACTGCTGAACAAATTTCAGTTAATTACAAAGCAAAGTGACTCTGAACACTGCCTAGACCTTTACACTCAGCTTCACTGCGCTCAGCATGAATCCACCCAAGTGACACAGCTTCATCACCTACTGTTTCTCTCACTGTGTCATAAAAAAGCAATACTTGTTTCTCCTCTCATGACTTTGACCAATATTGGGGCAGCACACACACTATTCTAGCCGTAGAACTTTAATGAACGGTTTTGCTGCGATGCGCTGCCTGCTTGGTTGGTCTAATGAGATCCCTAACTGTTCCTGCCATCTGCCAACCTGGAGACATGACATTAGCCATTCAGCCTGCCTGCATTCATCCATTTTTGTACACTCTATTCACTTAAGTCAACAAAAGCCTAGGTGCAGACTTTGTACATTACTCCCATTATTCCCAAAAAAAAAAAAAAAAAAAAAAAAAAAGCAGTGCTTTATATCTCATATGAGTAAACACAAGCTACACTAGACAGAACACCCATTATCCATTTATTTACTTTATTACTTTTTACAGCACAGATTTCTCGACATTTAAAAAAGGTTACTCTGTCAAGAGAGCACTACGGATTGAGAGGAAGGATTATCCCTTAGACTGTGTTTTCAGCACCTAATACTGTAGACGATCTGTAATGAGAACAAACCAGGCCTGTACTGTGTCAGGATCTTAAAATTCAGGACACGGCCCCAGCAGTGCACTTTCTTCCTATCCACAAAGTGTCACGAAGATAAGAAAACATTTGTGAGATTCTGAAATATCGGCGCACTGGTCTTTTTAATTTGTCTTACTTTGCCCTAGTTGTGACAGTGTGAAACGTCCAGCAAGGCTGAGCTTTAGATAAAAGTCGTCTGTAGCTTTTCAGGGGCATGCGGCTGTCAGCCTGGCGCTGAGGTCACTGTGTGATTGAGGAGAGAAAAAGACAGTGTGATTGACTTGCTACTTAAGGAGGAGGTGAGCTGGCCGGTCAGCTCAGCTCTCTGCAAACACTCTGTCCTTCAGGAAAGTAAAACTCCGAGCTGCACTGTGGGCTGAAGAAGAAAACAGATGTGTGAGAACACGCTTCACCTCCTAGTTACAATACACACTGCTTACTCCACGTGTTTTCTAGTGTTTCTCCTGTCTTTCTTTATTAATCTCTGCAGTTAGCTATTTCTATTATTTCTGTTAGAAATATTATGTATAAGCCTGTTTTCAGGCTAGTTTGTTTGCTAAAGTCTGTACTGGAGTTCATTTTTGTGACATTATTCACGATATATAGATTTTTTTATGTGGTTCAGTTGGATACTCACTGCAAAATTTTTTCAAGAGCACCAAATTCTCTGCATGTCCTGATGTTCCTTGATTGGTCAGGAATTTAGCAGGGTTCATAACGGATGTTTTACCTCTAAAGGTCATGAAGGTACTTGGCTGTGCTTTGTGGGTGGAAGGAAGGCATCAATCTTTCTCCCCTGTCAATCACAGTGACACTAGCCAATTGTGGGTGTCTGTGAGATCATGTATGCGGAAGAGGGTAGATAGCACTTTCCTCCAAATGTGTTATGCTGCCCTGTGCGGCTGTATGAGCAGCAGTTGAAAAAGATGCAGTTGGCTGGCTTCACACGTCTCAGAGAAAGCACGTGTTATCCTTCAGCCTCCCCTGTCGGTAGCTGTCATGTGACTGAAAAGAGTTAGCTCATGGATGGAAATTGGCAAGTGATCAAATTAGGAAGAAAATGGGTTTTTAAAAAAAAAAAGTAAGCTTGCCAGAAAGGATAACAGGACTGGGATCCCATGAGATGCAAAAAAAAAAACAAACAAAAAAAGGCGTTTGTACTTTAGCGCAGAAGTGAGCGAGCTGTCAAATAGAAAGACAAAAGACTCCTTCCATTAACCTGCATTTACAGCATTCGTTCACTCATCCTTAGTAACTGCCCTGAGGTTGCTTAAATTAGGCCACAGGTTAGTACATATTTTGGGAAACAGAACTATCTAAATTTGCCAAAAAATATCACCTGCTGGCACATATAAAAATAATAAGCACAAGCGGAAAAAAAAACATGTTGGGTTTAAAACCATATACAGATACAAATACCGATATTTGGAGCCGTAAACAGATACAGACACTGTCACTGTGTTACACAATGTCCTATTGTCTATCGTTTAAGGTCAATTAAGCAATTTCTGATGTTCAAACAGATATGCTCTTTTAGACCCAATTCTATTGTTCACTGGGATGCTAAAATATTCATTAAAATGTATTTACACTCTTAAAAGAAGATACATGTGTGTGAATTGATCACCTTTAGAAATAAACGCATTTGTTCTGCAGAGAATTGTGAACTTTGTTTTTTATTAACACAGTGTCATTTGTACTGTTGCAAATCTGTAAGCCTGGCTATTGGCTACCACAGCGTTATTAGAGCAAAATAAAACGAGTATTGAAAATTAAACTGACTGTGGTGATAGCAGCACTCAGGCACTTTCACATCGTTTTGGTGCAGATCAGCATAACACTGGGCTCATAGTTCACTTGAATGATTTTGCGCCACACTCGAGGGTGGAGTGTTCACGAATGCCAAAACAAACCACACTCATTTAATCAGCAACAAACAAGGAAGTTAAGTACTTGAAAGAGCAAAACGTGCACAAGTATATCCTCCCTCTGTCTTGAATCCTTCCTACCCCTGAGAGAGAACACTAGAAATAAAGCTTCCAGACTGAGACGTGATTAGACCCTTTCCCCTTTCGACAAGTTTAAATTTCCATAATCTCCTATGCACATCACATCTGCAGTTAATTGATGGATTTGTTGGAGGATCTTTGAGAGCCTTGGTCCAGTATGCACTCATGTTTATTTAGTTGAGCTAGAGAGATAGAGAGAGAGAGGGAGGAAGGGGGAAGGGAGGAAGGAAGAGCGAGAGATTTATTTCCTACTTTAAGCATTTATACGCTCCAGACTGGCCCTGGTGAAGAGAGCTGGCTGATCAGCAGTGACCTGTTTGTCAAGAGAAATCTCCAGACATTTCCCCATCAGCCGGGTCATACATAATTACAATGTTTGTGCATGTTCTCAAGTTCATGTTGGTTTTCTATCAATAATGCAATTCACAGGAGGCACATTGTTGAGTCCTCCATCCAGAGTGGTTTGTTCGCCAGAGGAGAGTGGAGCAATAAGGAAAACCAAGAGCCACAGCTAACAGAAGCGAATATATCTGGTTTGTCCAAATTTACCTCAGATACGGATGATTTAGTACTCAGTCAGAGGTGAATTTCTACCCGATTTTATAGGTAGACTATTTTAGTACCCAATAACCAGGAAATTTGATGCATTTCTTTTCCATATACTCGAGTTGCTGGTTTATTAGGTACTAGTACATAGGTGTCTAATAAAATGGCAACTCACTGTAAATATAATAAATGTTTATTAAGGAGATAATTATATTTTTACAACTCAACTTCACTTTACAACTTCACTTTCAACTCCCATGAAAGCTTATTGGAAACAAATTCCCAAAAAAAAAAAAAAAATCAGTTGCTGCTGGATTAAATAAACTAAATGCACCATACCAATAGTGATGAAGAGAAACAATTAGTTTTGTTTTTCCTTCAAAAGCAGCAGTCATAGTAGGCAATAACAGAGGTAATAAAGTTGAAGTAGAAGTAGAAATAGAGCTATGCTGTGACTTTAAATTTCTGCAATTTCAGACTTTTTACATGGTGTCTGTATGTACACAGATATGAGGAAAACATGAGCTGGTGTACTTTACTCTGTGCAGAAAATGACTTTACATTCATAAAACACCTCAGGACAAAAGGATTCTCCTGAATTTGAACACAATAAAGAAAGGGTCTGTGGTTTATGGGATTTGCATATTACATCTATTAGCTCTAGGTATGAAAATGACCATGAACACAGAATCAAATTTCACACACTCCCAACAAGTACAGTAGCACTCTAAAATATTAGCAAGGTTTCATATGTTTGGACTAGAGTTCTCTCGCTCTCTCTCTCTCTCTCTCTCTCTCTCTCTCTGTGTGTGTGTATGTGTGTGTGCAGAGGAGGGTTGAGTGTGTGGGGGAGATCAGGTTGCGTTTGTGGGCAATGATCTATTTTTTCCCCATTATCCAGGCTGCATACGTGGGGCTCATTTACATTCATGGTTATCCAGATAATGAAGCTTTCAATCCAGGAGATCCTGCGGTGAGAACAATGAACCCAATTACCTCCCGCCGCCTGCGAGATGGGATGGCACACTCCGAGACAGATGGGAGAGACGGAGCTCGCCCGGCAAACCAATCACATTCATCTCACGCTTGCCCCAGCTCCTGATCAAATCGCAACTTATCAACGGGCTGAGGTCAGACCCTCAGCACCAGCACATCACACATCGCAGCCACTGCATTCACACACATACAAACCAGGTGAAGCTGTTGTCATATAACAATGACTTTCAACATGGAAGTGCAGTAAAAATGTGAATTCCTTTTGATTTAATTTATTGAAATTGTATGCAGCCTACTTGGATTAACATTGACCTCTTGCTTTTGACCTTAGTTTTGGAAGTTTCTCTTCTATTCAATGCATTCAGGAGAATTCAGGAAATTCAGAGAATTTAAAACATCAACCTAAAGCAACTAACTACAAGATAAATCATGGCTTTATTATGAAATGAAAGGGTTCCCATCCTGGATTATGTTTTTTGTTTCATTTCTAGTCCTGTCTCCACCCCGTCCTGTCAAAGTTTTGTTATCTGACTGTGCCCACCTGTTTCGTGTTAGTACTTCTTTAGTTTGTACCTATCGATACCCTGCTGTTTCTTTTGTATTGTGCATTATTTTTATTTTAAGTCAAAGCCTTGTTTTTGGATTTCTGTGTCTTACTATAATTCCTGATTTCAACCCTTTCCTCATTTTTAAATATTGATTCATTTTACCATCATTTATTGATTATTTTGTCCCTTTGTGGACAGTGATTAGTATTGTTGGCAAATAAATATCAAGTCAAGCACCTGCACTTGCATCCTACCTCAATTCACTGCACATTCTACTTATATGTCACCAAATCAGTGTTCCTTCACTTACATTTTTTTCCACAAACTTTGCAGCTGTGTAGCATTTTTGTGTATGTATATACAATATAACAAGATCTCTGGTTTCTTCCTACCTTCTACAAGAGCATGCTGATAATTGGATTAGTGATTTTAAATTGCCCCAAGGTATGAACCTTCGTATGTGATGCCTTACAATGGACTGGCGTCCCATTCAGGGTGTGTCCCTGCCTTGCACCCAGTGTTCCTAGTATAGGTTTTGGATCCACCACCAGCTGTAGTGTTGTGTATGCATGATTAGCTATACAGATGCATATAGTATATCTGACTGTTCTCTGTGAGAAGCAGACCTGTTGTTAGAAAGCCCCTCTCATCCTGCCTGCTCCCTCACCACTTTATTCCTCTGCTGATGAATGCTGACTGGAACAAGGAACAAATATAGAGGAGAGAAGTGAAAAAAAAAGGCTCGAACAGCAGTTTACTGGCAGCGCTGCGAGGCAGGTGAAGCTCGGCAGAGATGTGACCAGCCCGAGGATTAATGGTCCCCGGGGAAGCTGAGGTAAGTGCACGCTGCCTCGGCCTGACATCTTTGTACTTGTAAGAGCACACAAATTAACCAGGCGACACGGTGAATAATGACCAGGGCGCTTCCATCAGTCCCATTTAACAATGCATACAAAAGTGCTAGCTGTAGAGAGAAGAGAAAAAGGAAAATATAGAAACCTAAAAAGAATGTGTGCTCATTTAAGTTATAAATGAGAGGCTCCTGTATAGACAAAATCTCTCTCAATCTCTCATTATACTTCCTGTAAGATCATACAGCTAAAGGCTTATAGAGAGAATATATCAGTGTGAGATTTCATGTGAGTGACAATTCTGATAATTCAGCACAAAAACACGCACATGTCAGATGTGTGATTAATTCTGTGTCTAACGAATGTGATTAATACATGGGTTGAGCAGAAGCACAGTAGACAGTTAGTACACTGCATTTTAGCTGCTCTTCACTGTAAAAGCATCTACTCATCTGTGCTTGTTGTTTTAAATACCTCTTTTTTTATACCTCTCTATTATTTCTGTTAATTCACTTGCTCTGAGATAAATTGCCATTAATTCTTTAAGTACCAGAGCAAAGCATGAATTAAGAAATGGCATAATCATGTTTTTTTCTCCCTATCTCATCAACAGCTTACATAAAGTGGCTTTTCTGTAGCATTGTATTTCTACAATACTGTGTTACAGCTGACAAAAGGAAGGCTAGCAATGAGACATGCCAATGCTACCGGAGGTACCGCATGAACTCGACCAGATCTGATGGATGGCCTGTAGCTGTTTGTAGCTGTGTCACTCTGCTGAACATTATGCCTCTCTCCTTCTCTCTCTCTCTGGGTAATGACATGGGGGCCGGAATCCCTGAGCCCCCTGTGGCCGCACAGCTGCACATCACTTCTTTTGGGCTTCTGTGGATCTACCGAGCTCACCATTTTCCAGCCCAAACGAACCTCCGAATCCGGCGCGTGGGTGCCAACATGTTGGCTAAACCCACTGAAAGCACACGCCGCCAATCTAATCCCCCACAACACCTGGCACTCTATAATAGGACCACCAGGGACCAGGAGCAGCGAAGTCCTTCAGCTGACAGGGGGCGATGCATAGCAGGAAAAAGCATGACCCGGAAGCTGCCCCTCCATCCACTGGCTTTAATTTCAACTCCACTCAAATGCCTGCATATCCCTGTTTGATACTTTCCAAACCAATTTGTTTTAAGCGACTAAATCCTCCTCTAGAGCTGTTGCTTTTCTCTTTCTCTCGTGATTCATATGCATAGCCCCTGGTTTAGCTTGGCCTTTTTCAACTGTCTTGGCGAAGTAAAAGTCAGATTGTAGAAACAGCCGGGCAGACTTAGGCAATTGCCTTTGTTAGTCTAACTAATCATGCAAGCCATGTTTCACGGCTCTGATAAGCAGAGTGCCTCCAGAAAGGTTTGGACCAATGGCACACATGCATTCACTAAGCTAATTTGCAGTAGACTGGCAAGGCATTCACACCACTTGGAGATGCACTTTAGATTTCACCAAGGAGGTGAGACTCTGGTTTATGGACTGCCATATCCTAATACGTTGTGTTTTGCACACTGGCTTGAATTGCCCTGCATTAGCATTTGAAACTGTTTCATTTACACTCTTTTAAATTGAGTTATTTGTCTCAAATTTGCTTCCAAGTGTGACCATACACCCATTATCCATGTGATGTGTAATTTTTATGAATTAAAAAAAAACAAAACAAAAAAAAAAAAACCATTATATTGGCATCAGAGTGAAGAAAAAAAGTTTTCTGAATTAATTCGCGCCATCAGACATCTACCCATAACTGTACATGCTCTCAACACACAGTACAAATCTGACTTCTTTTTTATTTATATCCCCAAACAAGCTAGCCAGAATTATTATTGCACCTGTCCTAAATGCGGCAGCTGAGACCGAGCTCCTCCAGATGCTCCTAAATGCTCTCCCTCGGTACAGTGCGCTCTCCATGTTAACACAAGACCTATAAGTGGCTCTGCGCCGGTGCCAATGTAAGGCTGGCGTGTACCCGCGCCAAAACGCTGGGTTGTCACAATCCTGGCAAGCCTAATCCAGCTGGTTCTCTCTGGAGCATGCCAGTGCCTCCTGTTTCCAAACACGTCAGTGCTCAGTGCGAGGTGCTCGAGAACACATGGCACTGCTACTGCCAGCCGTCAAACTGCACCTGCTGATCCTTAGCCAAATGTGCTGCTTCAGAAGAGCTTACATTCAAGAGGAACACCAGTGTGTGGCTTTTGCTCATGGATGATCACTGGTTTCATAGCTTTCATGCCTCACAGCCATTTTGTCAACAGTCTGCATAAAGATTCTCATCTAGTATGAGTCACAATTAAATCTGAACTATAATATTATAAAGATGCCATCATGTACTATCAGTATATTTGTAATTTTGGATTTCCAGCTCCAAATTAGAATATACATCTCTAAGTCATAACTGCAAGACCCTTAGTGATCATTTCAACACTTGAGATTTTGACTCTTCACTGCCCTTTATCCTTTCAACCTGGATGGTTTCAGGGATCAATAATCCTTCATTCAATCATACATTCATTCAATCATACACTCATCTTGGCAGCACTTTATCATGGTCAGGGTTGTGGTGGATCTCCTGCCTTTCCCAGGAACACAAGACAGTATGTCCTGGATGGGACCCCAGAGCACCATGCACACACATTTCCACTTTAGCATAGCCAGTCTATCTACTGGCATGTCTTTGGGAAGTGGAAGGAAATCAGACAATCAGGAGGAAAACCACATGGCAAGAATATGTACGACTCCACACAGACAGTGACCCGAGCTCAGGATGAAACCCAAACCCTTGAGCCACAAGGCGACAATACTACCTGCTGCATCACCATGCTGTCCTGGGACAGGATAATAAATAGATCAGGTTGGCTAACTTTTTAACAGTTTTAAAAGCAATGGTTAAAAACCATGGCAGCATACGATGATGGTAAATGTCCATCTCAGAACAGAATCTCTTGGAGTCTCTTCTGTATGCAGAAGAGGGCAGATAACGCTTTCCTGTGAGTGTGTTCAGCTGCTCTGTGTCCTAGCATGAGCAGTAGTTTGAAAATATGCTGCGGTTTCACATGTCCTGGAAGAAGCACATGCTAGTTGTGTGATAGGGGTGAGGTTGCTAGTGGGAGAGAATTAGCAAATGACCAAATGGGGAGAAAATGGTGTTTAAAAAAAGTCTCTTAAATGGTGGATTTGAGAAAGATTTCAGGGAGACTGAAGATGGGGAAGTGAGCAGGATCTTATAGCGTGAGGCTGATTTTTCCCTGCAGCTACAGTTGCCCTTTAGCCACGGCTGGTTGTGCACAGCAGTGCGGCAGGGAGATAAATGCAGGAGCGAGCGCTGATGGCAGATCACACGCGGCTGAAGGATGTTCCGGTGACTCGCCAGCACAGATGCATTTGCAGCAGGGCTAAAATATTGTGATACGTGATTATTTCCTTTTCACGTCTCATTCGTGTCACCTGCATATGGCTGAGTGACGAGGAAACATGAGGCTTCTTCATTTCTAAACCAAAAGGAAAATAGGATTTCTGATTCAGGAGTACCTGTCAAGGGGCAAGTGTTTAAGGACATTCATTATTCAACAAGTAAATGGGCTTCATGCACAAGAGCAGGTTGTTTGTCAGCATATTTAGAGTAAAGACGTGCTTGTAATTCCATGGCCACGAAACATGCCTTGAAGAAGTCATGCACCTGCCTGGTGTGTCAAGTAGCAAGCAGCAGGGAGGGTAGGGATAATGATCACCAGCAAGCGCCTTGTTTACTCTTCTTTAAATGAATTTGAGGATCTTGTTTTGCCAGATTAATAATGCAGATTGTACACGATGGAGGCTATGAATAGCCGTGGAAAAGACAGCGGGGGAGGATATAGCAGAAGTGGGGACTGACATGACATTTACAGGCATGCTGGGCTGTAATGTCTCTGCCGGGATTATCTATCAAGTACAGTCCCATCGACAACGCCTTTCAAAATATATTACAATTCTTGCTAAACAAACAAGTTGATTTTTTAGATGAGCTCCACAATGTAGTTTAGATTAAATTAAATCAGCCTTGGTCCTGTTCATTCCCACCTTCACTGTAGCTTCAAGGTCCTGCACATTCGAAGCGATTCCCAGTTTCCAGGATATTAGCAGTAGCAGTCATGTCGCTCTCCCTCAAGCATATTTCACTGCTCCCTTATTCCCTCACAATATTAGTGGAAGGCAGATGTCCATAGCCAGGTCCAAGTTTTTTGTCCATAAAACAGCTTTAAAGAGATTCTAGCCATTTTTTTCTAAATCTCAGGCGACATAAATAGAACATGGGACTATTGAACATTGTGTGTGTGTGTGTGTGTGTGTGTGTGTGTGTGTGTGAGAGAGAGAGAGAGAGAGAGACACTCATAGACTAACACCACCTCTGAAAACCCCACGCATGGGGAAAAAAAAATCAATACTTTTCAAATCTTTTTGATTCATTATATGATGTTGTCATGTCATCTATCTGGACATTGCAGAAATGGACTATACTAGATATATATAGAGCAGGTTTAACACAGATAGCCAATATAATTCTTGTACAGAGAAGGATTATAATGAAAGTCAGCATTTAAAAGGTTTACTTTCACTATGGCACTGATTTTTTACCTTGCGTCACACACATATTGGCACACAAACTACATAGCTAGCTATAGAATGTCTGCAAAACCATCAAACGCAAGCTGGCTAAAAATAATAATATAATATTAATAATAAATAATTATTATTATTATATAGTTAATTTTTCTAGCACATTTCTCAAACTTCAAGGCCATTTCTCAAACTTCAAGACCAGGACAAATCCACCCCCCAAGCTTAAATCTGGAGCTCCAGCACAACCAGCAACCAGTGGACAAATTGGAGAAATGACCAAAAACATTAAAAGAGTAAAAAAGAAGACTGACGCAAAAACAAACATAAAAAACAACTCGGGTGAGAAGCAGCAGCAAAATAAATATGTACTGCGTACTCTCAACAAGGGGAATTATCGTGTAATAAATTGCTTCCA
Source organism: Pangasianodon hypophthalmus (assembly GCF_027358585.1). Taxonomy (NCBI): domain Eukaryota; kingdom Metazoa; phylum Chordata; class Actinopteri; order Siluriformes; family Pangasiidae; genus Pangasianodon; species Pangasianodon hypophthalmus. The sequence goes on from NC_069720.1 coordinate 16,465,644, forward strand.
TCTCTACTAGCATCAGAATGAGCCAAACCGCTCTTCATGATCGCTGCCATATATTTGCAGGCAAAACACCGATGCCTTGCTATTTGGAAATATCAATTTGGTTCAGGAGCTGGACCCAAAAACATGGAGAATAGTTCACCAAGGAGGGGGCTATAGCATCCTCCCTCAGTCCCACTGCTTGTCATCACATTACCTCCCATCACATCACCTCTCACCACCAGTGATCACATCACTTCCTGTTGCTGTATAATGCCAACTCTTATTGAATGACTACCATGTTGTTGTCACAGCTGTGAGACTAAATGTAGTTCTTCTTTTGGTCAACAAATCCTACCTTGTGTTTATAATACAAGCCAAGTTTGGTGCAAGCAAGAGTCAGCATCTGTATTTGTAATTTGTAAGAACAACTGCAGTATAAGAACAACTGCAACTGGTTCCTGGTTTGATTCTTAGCCTGGAATACAGTCTGTGGAGATTTTCTTTACGTGTTCTCTCCATGTCTGTGTGAGGTTCCTCCAGGTTCTCCGGTTTCCTCCCACCTCCCAAAATAAAGCCAATAGGTGGATTGGTTATGGTAAATTGCACTTAGGTATGAATGAGTATGTGCATGGTGCCCCGTGTATGCCCGACTCATGTGTAGTGTTCCCGGGATACACTCCAGATCCACTGCAACCCTGGAACAATCGTCATGTATAATTGGAATTCTAGTTAAAGCTGGCTAATGCATAAAAATAACATCAGCATTGATCACACATTGTCATGTGGCTGAAAAAAAAACATTGAATCATCATTGATTTAATACCGTAGAGGAATGCACAATAAAGTAATATATGAATTAGGGCTAAATGTGTCAAAGTAAAGCAATGTGTGTAAGCTAAAATCTTAACACTCCTCACAATTCCACCACAGTTATTTGCTTGCTTTAAGGTTTTTATCCATGCAAATCACTGCTAAAACATCAACCTAGTTACTGCAGAGAGGGAGTTGGAACAAGCACAGCTCTGTGTATTTGCATCAATCTGCATCAACGTAGAGCTTTTTGAGAAAATGAAGATGCAGAAGAACAATCACTCAGTGCTTGATTAGATTGTGGTTTAGGTGTACATTTAAAAAAGAGAGGATTTGTGTAATTGCATGCCTCACAAATATCCTTGAGAAAATTGGCATCTGAGGAGCTCTGTCTCTTTGAGCGAGAAGTCACTCGCTCAATGGTCCATTTGTGCAGTATACACACAGTATATATACAGTACATATAAAATAAGAATACATACATGTACCAACAGACATCTCTGCACTACTTCCTTCTCATTTTCCCTCCTTTTTTAAACAACATAATCATAGAAAACCCTCCAACAAACATTTTTACTGTCTGTGACTGAATGTTGTTTGCTTTTTCCAGTCAGTGTATAGTGAAAAGAAAATGGTGACACTACTGGAATGTGTTTAATTTGCAATTTGCAGGTCTTACACTAACGTACTAAGAAGTGTACTAGTACACACAACACAATGCCACACCACCACTGGTAGAACACTCACTAAGCTTTGCATATAGACCACAAATACATCTCAGGCCCTTTTTTTTTATCACAGCCTTGCATCGTAATTGCGTGTGTGTAATAATTCCTCTTGCTCATCACGTCTGTCCTCCCTCACACTGAGATTTCTGCTGGCTTTTCATGATAGTGCATCTCCATCATTAGTCGGGAGTTCACTTGGAGGAAGCTAACCTGGAGAGAAAAGCCACTCGGCTCTGATCTTGCCAATGAGCCCGTCCTGCATCAAAGTGCGCTTTGAAGTCCAGGTACTTGTAAAAGATTGGTTCAGGTTTCAGGTCAGGGTTCCAGTAGCCGAAGGTAGGGCATGAGGGGATTTGAAGCCTTTGGCTGCCTTTGTGTTCATAGCCTTCCCTTCATGTTTATTAGGAGGAAAGCAATCTTTGAATCTGCAGCACGTCGGCTTTCTTCCTTACATTATTTTCTCTACCCTTCATGTATTCATGTACCTTTGGCAAAGATTATCCATTAGAAGTGACGCTAAAATTGTAGCACGTATAGTAAATAAAGTAGTATAAGTAAGGAATAACACACAATGGACTGTGCTGTTATATTATTTTCATATAACAGCATGGTCCATAGTCTGTTATTTCACTTATACCACAGAGATGTGCCAACGATTACAATGTTTATGTGATTAATGAATGACATCTCATGCTTTTTTAATGGTTTAAAGTTAGATTTAATGTTGTGGAATGTGTGAGAGAAAAGTACCATGACTGTTATGCATAAGAACAAGTGTATTAATAAAAGTAGAAAAGTTAAAAACTCTGAAATTTACTAAGTTTGAAAGTAAACAGAAAGATTCACAAGAAAGATTCACAAAAGAAAGATTCACAAAAGAAAAAGATGACTGCTTCAGATCACACACTGACTGTAGTTACTCATGGTAAATTAGTGCCCCTTTCGCCAAGCAACCAATGGAATAAAAAAAAAAACATTAGCTAAGGCTAACTAACAACAGCTTTATTCCTAATCTTTCACATGAGCTAGCATGATAATAATAAATTTAGATTGACTTCTTAAAGATGTCCGATGATGACAAGTCGCTTATGACTTTTCAAATACACTCTATATGGCCAACAGTACGTGGACACCTGGCCATCACAGGTTCATATGTGGTTCTTCCCCAAACTGTTGCCACAAAGCTGGAATCACAGAATTGTATAGGATGTCTTTGTATGCTGTAATATTACACGTTCCCTTCACTGGAACTAAGAGGCCCAAACCTGTCCCAGCATGACATTGCCCCAGTACACAGTGCAAACACCATAAAGACATGGTTTGCCAAGGTTGGTGTAGAAGAACTCAAGTGGCCTGCATACCTTTGGGATGAACTGGAACGCTGACTACGTGCCCGATATCAGTGCCTGACCTCACTAATGCTCTTGTGGCTGAATGGACAAATCCCCACAGCCACAATCCAAAATCTAGTGGAAATCCTTCCCAGAAGAGTGGAGGATATTATAACAGCAAAGGGGGACTAAATCTGGAATGGGATGAACAACAAGCACATACGGGTGTGACGCTCAGGTGTCCACAAACATTTGGCTATATAGTGTATGAGCAGAGCTACAGGTATGAGTAAGAGACTAATATGCGCAAATGCTGAACGGTGCTTCATGCACCGCAGCAAAAGGTTACCCTGTCAGTTTTTTCCAGCTGTCCAAACGAGCTTGCCCATTACTTCCATGCTTGTTTAGCCAGCAGGGGAATCACCGAGCAGCCTCACCCACCTCTCATGCCATCAGCACAAGTAAGCACTGTTTAGAGCCGCTTTGCTGTGTCTCACAGAGCAGCATGACTTTAGCATAATGATGGCCCCCAAGCAGGCCTGTGTTTTTGCTCCAAGGTCTAACGGCTGTCTGCCGCTGGGCTATTTTTGGATGTGTGGCAGGCGTCATAAATAATGGAGCTGTAAACGATCCGTGGCAGGTCTTGCAGACAGATGGATGGAGTTGAGGAATGAGGAGAGCAAAAGAGGGAGAAAGTGATAGGATTTAAAGGGGAAAGATGTTTTTGTATGGCATGAAGAAAAAAGGACCAAGTTTCTAATTCCAGGATGTTCGTAACACAGGTTTATAATCCTGACTTCATAAAGAGTTCATATTCTTGAGTAAAACTAAAAACTGAAGACACAGATAAAGCAGGATGAAGGGGTAAAATGTTCTTTTGCATCTTAGGCCATATTCATAATTCATTCACTTTTCTCTACTCCATCCTAAAATCCATTAGTCTCATCGCACTTTACTGAGTGTCTCAGGCAAAAATTACAGTTATTTTAGGATTATCAAGTACTTTATCACGGCCATTTGAGTTTCTATCTTTTTATTTATTTATTTATTTATTTATTTATTTTAATAACTGATTGTAAGCAGCTGAATTAATGTTAAATAATAATTTTGTACTACATCTTTAAAAAGTATATAATTTAATTACTTATAAATAAATTGATACATTATACATTATTTATTAAAATGTTTATATGTAAATGTTAAATACTTTATTTTTGTAGACATCATCATTTTATTTAATGTTTATTTAATTCAATTTCTACATTTAATTAATAAATTGAATGATACATATTTCGTTTCTGTTCCCGGATGTATCTTGGAAATGTCTTCTCCTAAGCTGTGTTCTTAGTACAGTATGAAGACACAGACAAAGCAGGATGTAAATGGGTCAATTTTTCTTACACATCTCATGCCATATTCATAATTCATTCACTTTTCTCCGCTCCATCCTAAAATCCATTAGTCTCATCACACTTTACCGAGTGCAGCCATTTCAGGTTCTTTTAAACGCCTCACACACTTTTTATTCACCTAGTGTTTTAGATCTTTGAACCATGGGGAATTGGAGTGTGCTGAATTATAGGCTTAAAAAAAGATGCACAAAAGAAAGTGCAAGAAAAAGAGAAGCTTCTTTGGAGATATTAAGCACATACGCGCACACACACACACACACACACTCTCTCCCTCCCTCTGTCTCTTTCTGTCTCTCTTTTTCTATTCTATTACACTGTACCTTACCACTGTGTGTGTGTATTTATATTAGAGGTTACAGTGCAGTTTGTATAAAAAGGCATGTATGTATGTACCTATGATTTGCCCCAGATAGACGTAATTACCCTCTAACCTCACAGTCAGTGTTTCATCTCAAGCACAAGTGTCCAAAGCAACAAAAAACTGTGTCCAGTTAATTACACACTGCACCGGACGGCCAGCCTTTTGAGACCAGTACTTCTCTTTACAAGGTAATCAAGGTGAATCGAAATCTCATTTGGGTGCCGTTCCTTTAGGCAGTGCAGAAGAACAACCTTGTCTGAGGCACTCGATACAAGAACCGACTGTAAGCGTAGTGTAAATCCAAGCCCCAAGCTTATTCCTTGCAATCAGTGTGCTGATTTTGTTTGGTGGCCTTGGATTTTACATGTAATATTCATCTGTTTGATTTAGCACACTTGTGATTAAAGATCCTTGAGATATTTGAAAGCGAGCGCAGTGTGTGGGAAGGCTGCAATAAGCCACTCAGATGGTGCTGGAGCCGTGCGGAATGTTCCGGAGGCTGCTGTTTTGCGTGCTGCGTCTCAGTGCGGCTCTGCGGCTCAGCAGCTCTAATCTCCTCCCATCTGCTGATGGAGCTGCTCGCCCTGCACGGAGCCCAGACCCTGCTCCACCCCATCTGGGCTGCTCCCACCCACTGTCTGTATGTCTGTCCATGTGTATGTGTGAGTCTGTTAAAAAAAAATCCTCATATATAGGGATGCATCAATACCTTTTTTTTTTTTCAGACTGAGTATTACGAGTATGTTTTCTGGGACTCGTCAGTATCAATACTGCTACTGAAATGAGTAAGCTAAGCATTAAGCAATCAGGGACATCACAGAACAAGTGTACAGTTTGCAGTCTGCTTTGCTTTGATAATTGGCATCATTTCATGACATCTGTTCATGTTGTCACATTAGGTCTGGGCAACCTGATAACCTGATGATATCATATCCAATATTGATATGTTCATTATGTTTCTTACGTAATATGCTGCTTTCTTTACTGACATACAATCACTTTTCTGTAACATTTAATTTTGTGCTGGAAAACTAATGTTTGGAAATCTAAAATGTTTTTGTACTGACTCGATAATGTAGACGTCGTAATTATATATTACATCATTTATTTTTGTAGACATTATAATTTTATTTCAGAATTTATTTCATAAATGTAACATTTTTAAAATGAAATAAAAGTATCATCTAACTAGGTTTTGCTGTACAGTTTCTTAGCAAACCTATATATCGTGATAAATATCTTATGGAAATGTATAATAGCAGCTCTGATAGTAATGCTGGCTGTAATTCAAATCACAGGTTTATATTAACGCTCTCATTCTAATACTTTATTTTTCTATGGTAACAGCTCACCCACAGCGACTTGTGTGGCAGACACTCTACATAATCTAATGCTAACGATAAATGGGTTTTAAAAATGTGTTATTATTTAACAAAGAAAAACATATGATCACTGATATGGTGATGCTTTCTTTAAGAAGACATTTATTTAACATTTATGGAAGGATTCTCTGGAAGGACTTTGCACTTTCCAGTTTCTCAGTAACATGATAAGCTGCATTTTTTTTGTCTTATTAATTTGAAGAGCGAGAACAGAGTAGAGGCTGTTGAGGGAACAACTATTTATAGCTGCTATAACGTAAGTGATAACAGGAACTAACTTGTCTTGCTGCTCCATGACATAAAACATAACTAAAAATGGTTTCAAAATATGATGTGTCACTCGTTAATAAATTAAAAATTGTAATCATTGGCTAATTGCTGTGGTATAAGAACAATTACACACTTCGGAAAGTGCTGGTATAAGAAAATAATCCACTTTGTGGTGGTAACAGTAGCTCAGATTTTGTGTTGAGTTGCATCACACCAGCACATCATTTATTATTTTCCTACAACAGTTAGGTGTAATAGTAGTATTAGTGGAACTGACAGACATACCATGGTATGTATATAATCATATTCATATAATCATATTTTAGGTATAATCATATTTTTCAAAATGATGATCAAATAATTATTATTATAATAAATTCTAATAATTATTATCAAACATTACTATTAATCCATTAAACTCCAAAGACTGACTGCTGAGACAGATCCAAAATAACTAAATAATAAGTCATGAGTTTAGGTTAATTTTCATAATCTAGTCTTGAAGGATGTGTGTACTATGTGAGAATTTGTATATGAGAACTATATGTATTATTCTGTTATATTCTATTATACATACCTGTTGTGTGTGTTTCGTGTTGAGTATGAGCTCTTGTATACTTGCATGGAATAAGAAAGAATGTGTGTGTGTGTGTGTGTGTGTGTGTGTGTGAGAGGGGCAGTAGGTCTATGCAGGCTTTAATGAGACGGCTGCATATGAAGGAGCGTCATTAGCGGCGTGAGAAGGAGCAGCCTGGTGATTGCAGTGATTTGGCTCTGCTCCTTCTGACCCAGCCGGCCAATCAGAACACCCAGAGAACCTCCTTCAGAGTGTGTGCAATCAGTGAGCCCACAGCAAGCCCACACTCCCCTCAACAACATCTGTACAGCAACATCGAGCAACAAGCATACTGTATATGAATACAGATTGTAAAATGCCATGCTTCTATCGCAGCATACTCCAGTGCTTTTGGAGTTTAGAACATTTAGGACAATATACTGTCGAATGCACTGAATAATCATGGAAACAAAATAGCCTCATTACATGGAAAATGTTGAGCAAAGCCAAGCTGTGCAGAAATGGTGCTGTGTGATGACCATAGCAGTGGGTATTATGTAGATAAACCTTTTTTTTTTTTCACACCCAAGCACACAGAGCAGTATCAGCGAGCGTGGTCATTATAAATGAGCATGAGAAGGCACAAACTGCACCTTGACTTACAGAACCTGGCAAGTGCACATGTCTCAGTGCTTGCTGAACTGAAGTGCTCTCTCTCTCTCTCTCTCGCTCTCGCTCTCGCTCTCGCTCTCTCTCTCTCTCGCTCTCTCTCTCTCTCAGATGCAACAGTTTCTCTGTCTGCTCACTTCACTGCTGCACGCTCACTAATAACTTTGTGTGCACACAAATCACGAAACTTTGGGCTCATTTTTAATGACCAGGCTTGCTGATACTGCTCTGTGCACTCAGGTCAGCCTCCCTCATGCTTTCTATTAAATATACTGTTTAAATGACATAAGCTGTTTTAACAGATTGCTTGCGTTGTAGGAAGATGCTGTAGTTTCCCGGATGGTGGTATCAGAGTGTTCCCCTTCAGGAACTCGAGCTGCGTCACGAAACGCTATGGGAACGCCCCCGCGTGACCGCGCTCTGAATCACGTGTCTAATCCGTCCAATGGATGGGCGAGACGTCACGGGCGGGGTGACGTAGCGACCCGGAAGCATAAAAGCCCGAGCGGCGAGCCCCGCGTTAGCTTCCTGTTTTCAGCAAGCGCTCTGTGTTTATTGTCTGTCTATTTTTGTCTTTTGGTGTTTTATCGTTGGCATGCCTAAAGCCAAGGTTAAGACTAAGGGCGAGAGCGGGCAGCGCTTCAGGCCGTGTGTTCCTCCCTGTCCGCGATTTATTACGGGCGGGGATACACACAGTCTGTGCGTTGCCTGTTTGGGAGCGGAGCATGTTCAGTCGGCTCTCGAGGGAGCCGGCTGCGCACATTGCGAGCGTTTACCGCTGCGCACTCTCCGCTCCCGCTGGGCTCTCTTTGAGGAGGGAGCCCTCACTAGCGTGCCTCGCGGTGCCGGCCCCGCTTCTGCCGAGGCAGAGCGGCGGTTGCGCTCGTGGGGCTCGCAGATGGACCTGGCGGAGGGAATGGAGACGGGCCCGTCCCTTTCTCCTTCCTCACCCTCCAGGTCCTCTGTCCCCTCCCTGGGCTCGGAAGCACGCTCTGCGGTTTCTTCCCCCCGGGGAGCGGACTCGGCGCTCCACCTATCGTCCTCCGAGGAGGTCGATGTGGAGAGCGTCGACCCTGAGCCGCAGTCTCCTCAATACGGGGAGCTGCTCGAGGTGGTTGCACGGGCAGTCGCTAAGCTTAGCATTGACTGGCCCGCTGAGTCACGGCCTGAGCCTCAGGGCTCTAGACTGGAGGAGCGTTTTTTGCGCAGTAGGCCGCCACCTCCGCCCCGGAGCCTGCCCTTTTTTCCGGACCTCCACACTGAGGTGTCGAGGTCCTGGAATAGGCCATTTTCGGCCCGGTTGTTCAGTCCCACGTCTTCCCATTACGCTAATGTGGCGGGGCTGGACTACTCCGGCTACAGGGCGATGCCCAGGGTTGAACAGACGCTAGCCAGCTATCTGTCCCCTGCTGCTGCATCGTCCCTGAAGGCTCCGGCGTTGCCTACCAAGCCGCTGCGGACCACCTCAGCGCTGGTAGGCAAGGCGTACACGGCAGCAGGTCAGGCCGGTGCGTGTCTGCACACCATGGCGGTGTTACAGGCGTACCAGGCTGACCTGCTTACAGAGCTGGATGAGCAGGGGGAGAGTACGTCTGAGCAGGTAGCTGAGCTCAGGCGGGCCGCTGACCTGTCCCTCCGCGCCACCAAGGAGACCGCCCGTGCTATCGGTCGGTCTATGGCAGTCCTGGTGGCAGCGGAGAGGCATCTCTGGCTGACCCTGTCCGATATGAAAGAGAAGGACAGGGTCGTGCTCATGGACGCCCCGCTTACTCCCTCGGGCCTGTTTGGCGACGCGGTAGACTCCGTCGTCGAGAGATACCAGCAGGCCCGTGCTCAGGCGGCGGCGTTCCAGCGGTTCCTCCCCCGTCGCTCTCTAGCTCGTGGGGCTGCCGGGCGGGGGCAGCCCCCTCCGTGTACGGCCCCCTCCTACAGGGAGGCCCAAAAGCAGAGCGTCGCCTCCCGTGCTCCCCCGAGGCGGGAGCAGGAGTCGCGACGACGCTCTGGGCCCGGCCCTTCGGGCACTAAGGCGGATCTGAGGACCGTCCTCATGTCCAGAAGGGCCGCGGCTAAGAAGCCCTGATGGTTTTGGCCCAGGGCTTCCGAGGGCGGGCCCCTCTGGGGCGACGCGGCGTACACCTCATCTTACGGTGCCCGGGTCCCCCCAGTGCCCTCAGGAGGTCGATCTGCCAACCCTGCTACCTATGGTGCTTCAGGGCGCAGCGGTCTCCAGCGAGCGCCTCTCCCAGTTCTCACCCGGCAACGTAGCGAGTCTGGGAGGCTCGCGGCCTCTCCTGAGGCCTTCGCAGCGGTTAGCTCATTTCCCCCATGTCGGTTCGCCGCCTCAGGGCACCCAGCTAACCGCTTCTATTACACCAGAGGTCAGTCTCGAGAGACTGATTCCCTTAGTGAGCTTTCTGGCAGCGTGGAAACTTCTGCCGAATGTGTCTCATTGGGTCCTGCGTACTGTAGAAAGAGGCTACCGAATTCAGTTCGGCTCGCCTCCACCTCATTTTTCTGGGGTTCTTCCCACTGTGGTGGGTCCCGAGCAGGCTCTGGTATTGGAGCAGGAAGTACGTACTCTCCTGAGGAAGGAGGCCATCGAGGTGGTCCCTCCTCACGACAGGGAGTCAGGGTTCTACAGCCGGTACTTCATTGTTCCCAAGAAGGGGGGAGGGCTGCGTCCCATTTTGGACTTGCGGCAATTGAACCTCTCAGTCGCTCGACTGAAGTTCAGGATGCTTACGGTCACTCAGGTCGTGTCTCAGATCAGGTCCGAGGACTGGTTCGTCACGATCGACCTAAAAGATGCGTATTTCCACATCTCCATCCTTCCCCCGCACAGGAAGTTCCTGAGGTTCGCTTTCGGGGGCGAAGCTTACCAGTATCGGGTTCTTCCCTTCGGCCTAGCACTCTCACCCCGCACCTTCACGAAGTGCGTGGATGCTGCCCTGGCTCCTATGCGACTACAGGGCATCCGCATACTGAACTATATCGACGACTGGTTGATTTTAGCTCATTCAGAGCAGATGGCGGCTCGGCATCGAGATGCCGTTCTCGCCCATATGAAGGAACTGGGGTTAAGACTAAACGCCGAGAAAAGCGTGCTTTCTCCAGCTCAGAGAACCGCTTATCTAGGCGTCGTGTGGGATTCGACCACGATGCAGGCACGTTTGTCTCCTGCTCGGATCGAGTCGGTCCTCACAGCGGTCGCGAGAGTGAAAGTAGGCCGGTCACTCACTGTAAAGCAGTTTCAGAGACTGCTGGGCCTATTGGCAGCTGCGTCCAACGTGATACCGTTTGGCCTGCTGCACATGAGACCCCTACAGTGGTGGCTCAAGACCAGGGGGTTTTTCCGAAACAGAGGAAACCCGCTCCGCATGATCAAGGTCACGCGACGATGCCGCCGTGCCTTAGCTGTGTGGAGAGAACCTGGGTTCTTGTCTCAGGGCCCGGTCCTGGGAACTCCTGGTCGCCGCGTAGTGCTAGCGACGGATGCGTCCCTCACCGGATGGGGAGCGGTCATGAGTGGCCGTCCTGCCCGTGGTCTGTGGAGCGGCCGCCATCTCACTTGGCACATCAACCGCCTGGAGATGCTGGCCGTGTTTCTAGCTCTGAAACACTTTCTCCCAGACCTAAGAGGCCGCCACGTGTTGGTGCGCACCGACAACACGACGGTGGTCTCTTACATCAACCGCCAGGGAGGTCTGCGTTCGCGCCCCCTTTACAGGCTGGCGCTCCAGATCCTTGTGTGGTCCCAAGGGAACCTCCTCTCATTGAGAGCGGCCTACATCCCTGGTCATCTCAACGTGGGAGCGGACGCCCTGTCGAGGCAGGGGCCGGTGCCCGGGGAATGGAGACTCCACCCCGAGGTGGTGGAGCTCATATGGCGTATGTTCGGCAGAGCCCAGGTGGATCTGTTTGCGACGCAGGAGACGTCGCACTGTCCCCTTTGGTTCTCTCTGATTCATCCAGCTCCTCTTGGACTGGATGCCATGGTACAGCCGTGGCCGAGGCTGCGTCTGTACGCCTTTCCTCCGGTCGCTCTGCTCCCGGGAGTTCTGGAGAGAGTGCGCCGGGACGGAATTCGTCTACTGTTAGTAGCCCCGTTCTGGCCGGGCCGAGTATGGTTCTCGGACCTGATTTCCCTCCTAGACGGCTCCCCATGGGAGATTCCGATCAGGAGGGATCTCCTCTCACAGGCGGGGGGCCATCTTCACCCCCGCCCGGAGCTGTGGAAGCTGTGGGTGTGGCCTCTGAGGGGGCACAACTCCGCGCTTCCGGTCTCTCAACCGAGGTTGTGGAGACCATCCTCCAGTCCAGAGCTCCCTCTACGAGGAAACTGTACGCCCTGAAGTGGAAACTTTTCACTTCCTGGTGCGGAGACCGCCGGCTTGACCCTGTTCACTGCCCAGTTGGTACAGTGCTGGAGTTCTTGCAGGCCCGCCTCTCCGCGGGACTGACCCACTCCACCCTGAAGGTGTACGTGGCGGCTATTGCGGCCTGCCACGCCCCTCTCGATGGCCAGTCAGTGGGCAGGCACCCCTGGGTGACACGTTTCCTCCGCGGTGCGCTGAGGATCAGACCTCCAGCTCGATCTCGGGTCCCCTCGTGGGACCTGGCCGTGGTTTTAGAGGCTCTCTGCAAACCCCCCTTCGAGCCCATAGAGGAGATTTCGGACCGTCTTCTGACGTTGAAAACTGCCTTTCTCTTGGCAATTTCCTCTCTTAGGAGAGTGGGGGATCTTCAGGCCCTCTCGGTGGCCCCTTCCTATTTAGACTTTGCGCCTGGTTTGGCCAAAGCATTCTTGTACCCCCGAGCGGGGTACGTACCGAAAGTCCCCTCCTCGGCACCACGGCCGGTCATGCTGCAGGCTTTCTGTCCTCCTCCCTTTAGGGAGCCCGACCATCGGAAGCTCAATTGTACGTGTCCAGTGCGAGCACTGGACGCGTACGTCCACAGAACTGCCCTGTGGAGAAAGGCGGACCAGTTGCTTGTTTGCTTTGGTCCCCCTAAGAGGGGTTTTCCTGCTTCTAAGCAGACCCTCAGCCGGTGGATTGTAGAATCCATTTCTCTGGCTTTCGAGTCCTCTGGTCTCCCCAGTCCCCTGGGGGTCAAGGCTCACTCTACCCGAGCGGTGGCGGCCTCTAAGGCCTTTCTGGCGGGTGTGTCCTTACAGGACATCTGCAACGCGGCGGGATGGTCCACGCCCCTGACCTTTGCTAGGTTTTATGACCTAGATACCCGGGCCACTCCCAGCTCCTCTGTCCTTGTGCCTTAGGCTTGCCTCCTCCTGGAGGCAGGGACTTGTAAGTCTGGCGGCGTGGGTATACTCGTTCCCATAGCGTTTCGTGACGCAGCTCGAGTTCCTGAAGGGGAACGTCTCCAGGTTACGTATGTAACCATGGTTCCCCGAGGGAACGAGACGCTGCGTCTCGGTGCCACACTTCCGGCGTCCCTGCGGCGCTTGCTTCATTTTCCAGTAAGCTAACGCGGGGCTCGCCGCTCGGGCTTTTATGCTTCCGGGTCGCTACGTCACCCCGCCCGTGACGTCTCGCCCATCCATTGGACGGATTAGACACGTGATTCAGAGCGCGGTCACGCGGGGGCGTTCCCATAGCGTTTCGTGACGCAGCGTCTCGTTCCCTCGGGGAACCATGGTTACATACGTAACCTGGAGACGTTTTTGATTCTTTTTAAGTATGAGTAAATGAGCACAGTATTGGACTGATACCAGATACCAGGATTGGTATCAATGCTTCCCTAATAATATGATAAAAATATAATATACACTGTATCATAGCCTTTAGATTTAGGTGCTAGTGAAACAGAATTGCCAAAGCTGTGAAAACTGTGGAATCGTTGACACTTGCTGCCCACGAAATTGATTAAATGCATTTTAATAGACAGAAAGTGATAACATCTAAACAGCTTCTCGTCATTAAATTGGAACCAATCAGTGTCAAAAGTACTGACAATACCCACAATACCTAAGCACTGTTAATATACAGTTTATAAATTCATCTTGATATCAATACATCATCATATATCATATCACTGCGGCATATTGCCCAGCTTTTGATTATTTTCATTTATTGGCTTGAATGTAAATGTAATATGGAAACCACACCTAACAGGTTAAAAATATATTTTCCTTTGTGAACACCAGTCTCAAGAATCTGCACACAAATGCAGATTCAACAAGTAAATGGATTTAAGAAGTGTAATTTCTACAGATTCATAACCCAATGAGTTTATTATGTGCACTTATATAGCACTTAATGAACTGGCAACTTTTTTGTATATGAAAAAGGACATACTGTACATACACTGAGATGCCAGTTTATTGTGTACTACAGAGATGCACTTAATTAACCCAGTGTATGCATTTGTTATTTTTCATGGCCATTATTTCAAATTATAAATGTATTGTGCGTCAGAAAAAAAAAATCAGTGAAGACATTTGCTGATGTGTGAACTGTGTTTTGTGCATGTGTTAAATGAGACAATTCCGATTCCATATTAAATCTACTGAGCACATGAGCTGGTGCCAAAAAAGAAAAAAAATGTCGAATATGTATCAAGACCGGCGTCTTGTGTAATTTCCTGTCGCACTCTCCCTTGGCTTGTGGATAAGATGGCGAGCTTGTTTCTCCAGATGATTGTGATGGTGATAAGGGAGAGGCTCTTATTGAGGGTGACAGCAGCAGGGCTGAGCGGATCACCTTGTGCCTGCTCGCCCTTCTGCACCGGCCTGCACTGCCTCGCCTCAACAGGGACACAATCTGCTGGCTGGAATTAGCTCGCAGTCGGAGGAAAACTAAACATGATTTCTGACCTTTCCTTCTTGTGTTCAACAGCAACCTTTGGTGGTCCTCTCGCTCAGCCCTGCACAGGAGGTAAAATGAATTCCTAGACGCTGCTTTACATGCGTATGATTACGGCAGTGTTTGTGTGTGTGCGTGTGTGTGTGTGTGTGTGTGTGTGTGTGTGTCTCCGAGTCTGTTAGCTGTAGAGGGTGTAGGCGTACTGCTAAAAGGGCATGATTCGTTGGATGGCTGCACTGTGTGGAAAATGTGAATTCTCATATGAGCCAAGTTTTACATGAAGAACAAGCATTTTCCTTTTATATATTTTATATATTACATTTTCAACACTACACTTTTAATCTTTTTTTTAGATATTTATTCTTCTACTACAGCACATATAAGTTTTCTGTATCAGGAAGGGTCATCACTGTACATTTTTCCAGTGGGACTTCAGAATTATTCATATTTTTTTTCTATATTCCAGCCAAGAAAACATAAGAAAACTAAAGACGAGTGTTATATGAACACTCCATGCAGGGGCAATGGACCATTAATAACGATGGACCTGACTAACTGTGGCCCTCCCAAAGCCTGGAAAATAATTGATTTACATTTCTAAATTTGATACTTTCTATTATTATTATAGCAATATGATATTTGAAATAATATTTGTAATAAAATAAAACTGCATCTTCCATGGTAAGTTCTGCTTATCTCCCTGTTACTTCCGCTAGTGACCCAAATCCGAAATTTTGATGCTACACCCCTGACTATATGACTACATTAGGGGTGTAACTGAATACAAAAGAACAGATAATGTGTTCTAAATGAATACATATACAGATATGAATTGGAGGCACATTTTTTTTTTAAAGCTTGCCGGAAACATTGACAGGGCATCTGTTTGAGACTAAAGGTGTGCAACAAGAGGCTAGAGTCACAACAAGTGCCTTTCATGTGGGCGAGCAGTCAAATCTGAAGCTCACAGGACAAAGAAAGACCGCATTCATTAACATGAACATGCGGTGCTGCATGATGCAATTATAAGCTCCATTCATTCATCATTAGTAACTGCCTGGTCAGGGCTCCGGTCATTTAAATTATGCTGCTAGTTTGTTAGACCCAGCTAAATTAATTTGAATAAGAATATGTGCAGGTGCAAACAAAAACTATAATTATGCAAGCAGGATTTAATAAGTCCCAGGCACATCCCTAGTTATGAACCAATTATGAACTTTACAGTGTTTTCTTTGGTAGGATTTATATTTAATTTCAAAAAAACAAACAAACAAATACAAAAATATGGTTTAGGCCACGTCCACTCCAGGTTTAAATCCAAATACAGATACAGATATGAATATTTGGAGCACTAACCACACACGGATACAGATAGTGGCACTGCGGAATATATGAACACCAGACTGAATCAATACAACTCAAAAGGAGCAAGAGAGTCATACCATCCAATCCCTCTCTCAGGAATGCCACCAACTTTATGACTGCTTACTCTGAGGATTCTCAGTCCGCATGTATCTTGGCTCAGTTACAGGGCACACCTTGGGCCTAAGGATAAGAATATATTGAAGTGCTAGCCCTTATATGAGGGATTAACATGGCTTTATCTTTGTCAGTCTATTCCAAGTAACTTCACACCTGCATATACACTCAGTCGAGTGCAATCTAAGCAAGAAATATAGATTCTCTCTCCTCAGAAAAACACACATTGCTTCCAGCCCATGACCCCTCACTTGCCCTTTTCCCAGCCAAGGTTAAGCAGCACAGCTCAGTGTGTCAGCATAGCTATAACCGTTGAGCCTGTAGAGTCAGATCCTGCTTTTTTCTGACATGAACAGTGCATTTCTTAGGCATATACACAAGGCGTAGTTATGATAACATACCAGCAAATACCAAAAATTTAGAAAAATTAAAACTGCCTTTCTTTTTTCCATCTCCGTTGGATTAATGCTGTTTTATGACTTAAAGACAATGTGAAAGGGAAATCAGAAAACATTTTTCTTCTGCAATGTCATATATTCTGATATCCCACATGATATCCCATACATGCACGGTGACATAGTCAGGTGTTCAGAGCAAGGCCAAAGCATTTTCATTGCATTTTAATAGAAGATTAAGGAAAACAAGAAGTCTCAAATGCAAGTGTCTTTCACGTGAATGACACTAAACAACTAACATAAAGCTGACATAAACTGGCATAAATACAAGACTGACTACGCACAACAGCTGTCATTTGAATGTAAATCAGTCCAGAAAGTGACTAAACAGAAGTGTACATTGACATCAGAATGGCCAAAAGTAGTTTATGACAGCTGATGGCTTTTGGAATACGTCTTTATAAATGTTCATTTATCCTTGTCAGGATCGAGATGGATCCGGAGCCTATCCCAGGAATGTTGATCGTGAGGCGAATACACCCTGGATTGGACCCCATAAATGTAAATGTTAATCCTCCTGAATCATGCTGAGGAGGTGTTTATGTAGAAATGCAGTGTTAATGATGTAGGGTTCAATCTTTACAACAAGATCTGTGGACTGTCTTTAGAACAAAAAACAGCATTAAACTCTGCCTGGAGGTAAATTTAAGTTTGTAATCTTGTGGGATTGTCTTAATATTTAATTACACCATGTAACATTAATTAGGTTATTACCTAGCTTACTAACTCATTTATATGGGTTTTTCTGTTTAGCTAAATAAATTCACTGGCCAGAGTGAAACTGGTGAGTCCCACTGGTTGAACCCATCATCCATTTTAAAAATGTACTGCATGTAAACGAGTGCTGATGTTTATTGTGTGTGCACGCATCTTGGGCCACAGTCTTTGCAACAGACTCATTCTTCCAGTGAAGAATATACAGATCCTCACTGCTTGCCCTGGTCAATTTCTTCTTGTTGTCACATCTGAATGAGCTCGAGCATTTCCGCCCTCTCTCTTTCAGACTGCAGCTAATACAAACACAGGAGAGTAGCCATGAGTGGAGCAAAGAGCTGAGGGGTAGACTCGCGCAGCTGTATCTGTGGTGTGT
Organism: Pangasianodon hypophthalmus; assembly: GCF_027358585.1. Taxonomy (NCBI): domain Eukaryota; kingdom Metazoa; phylum Chordata; class Actinopteri; order Siluriformes; family Pangasiidae; genus Pangasianodon; species Pangasianodon hypophthalmus. The sequence continues at coordinate 16,482,990 of NC_069720.1, forward strand.
GGGTGTGTGTGTGTGTGTGTGTCGAGGACATAACTCAGATTGAAATCATTATTTCTTGATGATGGACAACTCTCTGAATAGAGTAAACTGTTTTATAATGCTAGAAATGAACTAGCAGACAGACTGACAGACAGACAGACAGACAGACAGACAACAGGTTAAAATTAAGACATGAAAAGTCAAAACAGAGTGGATGGTGGGAATTTGGTGGATCTGTACAGAAGGATGGACTGGAAATCTATAAGAAATCATAAGGGACTAAAACTGATTTATCTTCTGTTAGGTCTCAAAGGCCACTGAGGGGCATTGAACAGCCCTTCAAATAGTAATAGCTACCAGTTTTATATTCAGCCTGTGCAGGTCATCAGCCTTGCCTCTAAAGTAAAATCAGTTTCATAGCTAAGCCCCGGGGGAGAGAGGAAGGGAGTGTGTGAGTCTGAGCATGTGTGTGTGTGTGGTGAGAAAGAGAGAGCGTGCATGTGAATTCAACCAGTGCTATAACAGTTCGCAATAAACATACTGTCTTCTAGCAATGTAAAGTAAAAAATAAAAAAAATGGTGCTTTGGAAGTTCCTTGCATTTTAATTTGCAAGTTTCGAGCTCCCTCACGCTTTCCACCATTATGAATTGCTGGGTGAGTAGAATGAAAAGCTCTCATTTCTCAGAAAACACTTATTTGCTAGTTCTATCATTTTCAACCCATAACAAAATTGTTTCCTCTGGAATAGGAAGCAAGCTGAAAGCTGCAGCTCCATTAAAGTTTGCAGAAATGATAATTGCATGCTCCTGACATATCATGGAGATATCACAAGCAGGTAAAATGTCCTCATAAATTCAAGCTGTGCAACCTGTCGTCATTCAGTCCACTTTTAATGAAAGTGCACCACCATCTTAATGTAAGCAGGCAGTGTCAATGAGATAAGCCATTGAGGAGATCTTTATGTGTGTGACTAGCAGGAACAACCAAATGAGGAAGACAATTTAATCAAATTATCTTTTAATCAAATTCTCTTAATAACAAGAGACAGATGATCTTGATTGACGAGGGTTTCCTCAAGGTTTTTTCAAGGTTTTTTTCTTCTCCAATTTTTTTTATTTTACTTTTCTCTTCATACAAGTATAATGACCTTTTCACCACTTAATGAGAATAGGAGTGTAATTAGAAATGGTAGCTCCACCTTGGGCTACACCACACAACTTTCTTCAACCCCAGAGAATGACTATTTTCCATCCCTGGTGCCATCTCGCCATTATTGCAAGAACCATAATTAAATTCTTTTGCATGGATCTTCCACCTTTAGGAGTGGAAGAGGTGTCCATGTGGAGAGGCAATATTAGCACTTGGCAATACACTTCTACCAACCCCATAATGGCTGTACAGAGAGGAATCTACAGGCCAGCGCTCAGGATGGTTAGAAATCCCCCAAAACCATTATGGTCACATTGGTGTTGGATTGCTCCTGAGGTGCTACTCAGGTCTGTTCTTTAAGATGATGTGTAACTATTGGGTCTGGCCTAAGCACGCTTTCCATCTCCAACGGAATCACCAGAAGTCAGGCAATAAGGGAGCCTGAGGTTGGCCAAGGGGAGTCTGGGGAGTGCTAAAACCGGCCGCATGCAGGGATGTCCAAAGACAGCTGAGCATTGTGGTTAATGCGAACACACACCTCCACAATGGTAAAATCAATGGGGCTTTATGGGGCATCAATCTTCACAGAGTAAAGCCTGCCTATCTACTACTGGGATGGACCATTTTGGGGGTGGGGCACCCTGAAGCTAAAATGGGAGGCTTTCACAGGAAGCTTTTTAGTGGCTGTTTAGAATTGTGGATTGATCCAACACATTGCCAGATTCTTTTAATCCATTTGCACCAAACTGGATCCCTGCACAACAATGGAGTAGTGGCACAACACTGATTTAAACAAGCCTCTCATCCGTGCCTCGTCGCATTGAATAAATCCACCAATGCACGACACATGTGCATTAACTCAACATGCATGCAGATCCACATAAAATAAAAAAAACACAAATCACATGGTAGAGTTCAGAGGAGACTGAATTAAGAGTGCATAAATGAAGGTCTTGGCAGAAGCCCCACAATATAATTGATTGTTTGGCAAGCTGCGCATCCTCCTCCACCCGACTCCCACTTCCCAGTGGCGTTTACACCTCTTGTTTACAATATACCCCTCCGCTTGACCAGACATCTAGTTGGGAGCTTGGGGCCCAGGGCTCCCGTCCCAATATCCCAGCTAATTACTTTTTAATTTACAGTGTGTCGTTAATAGGCTTGGCAGGGGGAGCAAGGTTAGACAGGCAGCAGAAGCCCCTTCCTTTCCATTCAGTACAACCGCAGCCTCCTTAATTAAAATGAATACTCTGGGCATCCATCAGAGAGACAGAAAGTAAGTGAGAGAACAGAATGAGAGCAAAGCCAGAGATACAGGAAAGGGGAAAAAAAGTCAAGAGCTAAGGTAACATGAAGAGCACGGTGGCATACAAAGTGTGGAAAAAAGGATGATGGTTACCTCCACGACTTTCACTGTCAGCCGGCTTCACCTGGATGGGGCGAGTCATCTGTAAAAAGCAAAGCAATGAGAGATAGAGGGGTTAGTTCACATTCCTACTGCCATCATCACAGTTAACCAACTAACAGTCTCCACGTAGCAAACACTTGAGGAAAAATGTGCCTAAGTCTTGATCAAACTTGCCATGCAAGAACACACCTGCTAGTCATGTAGGTCTATTAATCTCATTTTTTTTTTTTTTTTTTTTAATCTCTTTCAGAGGAAAAAGTTTCATTTTGGCAGATTTTTTTGCTGGTATCTTTAAATAATATAGTTAACTGATATTGACTATATACTTGTCTAATGTCAGCCAAGTCAACATACATTGATAGATTTTTTAAGTCAAAAAAAATCAAGAGGAGACAAGAGATTAATAATGTGGGATCAGGAGAAAGGGGCGGGGCTTCCAGGGTGTCAGTTAATATCGGAGAGTTCAAAACCCCTACGCAGTTGCCAGTCATATTAGATTAACATGTTGATTGGCTCATCTGCTGTTTTTTTAATGGGAAAAAAGGGGGAAAACTGCTCTTTTGGTGTAGCAGCATACTCTGATGTTAAAATGAAGAGTTTCTATGCAAAATGTGTAAAGATTGGCAGGTCTGCGAAAACCTTCCAAGGACAAAAGTGTGTGTAAATTCTTCTACAGCCTACTGAGACAAAAACAGTCCAAATCGCAAAGTTTTCTGTTTCTACAGTTATGCATGCTTGGTAGTAGCAGTGTGGCAGTAATGGTGAGGGCGAAGTGAAATGCAACAACAATAAAAGTGGAGGCTGTCTCGGGACACAGGGAAATCAATGCAGCCCTATTGATTCCTGGCCCTTAGGCTGTGCAGAGTGTCTGGCAGCAAAGAATTCTGTGGTTAGGAGGCTCAGAGTAATCCACTAGAACCTGATAAGAATGGCATTTGTTGGATTAGATACCTCTGTCCCTACAGTCTTTGTGCCCCGTATTCCTTTTTCCAGTATTTCTATAGCTTGTTCTTTTTTTTCCATTATTCTCTTTAATGTTGTATAGTTTTCTCTACTCCTTTCGTACTAGGCTAAAAACAGTTTCACTTCTTTTCTCTGTATTCTCGAAAAGTTCAGTAGTCTTTATATACATAAAAAGATCCCTAGATATGTTTGAATATCTTTAGGACCTAAATAAAGCCCCAAATGAAAACCATGAAGAATAGATTCCCCAGTGAGCGGCATTAGGTCAACGCTAGATCGTTATAGAACTAAGAAGATTAAAATGATTGGAAGAGCTATAGTAATTAGAACAATTTTCACCCAAACTACAAGTCAGATGCTTAAAGATTACCCATTTTACTACTTTGCAAGAATAGAGACGCAGTCATGTACCATTTACAGTAATCCTCCATTGACTCAGGAGCTCTTAATCGATCCATAACAAATTGCAACACAATTCAGTCTGCAACACGGGCTGAATTTTGATGAAGAACTAAGATTTGTAGACTTGTGCCAAGTCTTGCCAAATCTGTGTTCCTAACAGCCTTCTCAGCCATTTGAAACCATTTTTTTTATTACTGCAGCAGCGTTGCTCCCACACAAATTCAGACTCTGAAAAATGCCCCTGAAAGCCCCTGAAAAAATGTTTGAGAGAAGCGAGGATCAACATTTTTTTTTCCCACTCTCTCCAACATATTTTCTTTTACTGTCCAACTCTGGAGGCGAGCTAAAAAGGTCAGTTTTAAAGACAGGCCAGTGCAATAAAAGCATGACTTGTTCAAGGAGAAACACCATAATGGGATTTTAAAACAGCTTAATAACATGCTGATATATGGGGGGAGAGGGCCAGGCCGGATTCATTAAGTGCTAAACATATCCATTTTCACCTTGAGGAACTGAATAACCTCCCTCACAGGATTCATTCCATAAATTTATCCATCGTAAATAATAACGGGCTGGAGCTAAGACTGTGTGAGAAAAAAAATGGTGGGGAGGGAGATGGGAAGATGTTATGCCATCATGGCTCTGGGTTCAGGGGATGGCTCTCTTTACCTTGGTCCCTGTGAGAAAAGCCACAAAGGGCAGAGTTCGAAATGAGAAACAAAAACGGGTTTTCTTTACTTCTGAGCACCTCCGGAGCTGTTGTATTTGAAAGATAAATCAAACGATCCATGGCTGTTTAGGAAATGTTCCCATCTCAGGCAAATAGCTTGACATCAAACGCAAACAGTTGCGCTTGTAAAGTGCTCCGCATCACAGAATGGCAATATGCATGCAATATGCAATGTCCTGTAATAGATGCTATGACTGTTTCTTCCATCCGTCGCCCATCAAGAGATGAATCCCAAAGACATTGGCGTTACTCACAAGGTTTATGGATGCAGGCTTGGAACTAGTTATTGTCCCAGCTATAAAATGCTGAAGTAACGGGCTATTTGCTTGTGATGGGGTGATGTACATGATCCCCTGCCTTGTGGAAGCAAAACCTAAGAGTTGAATAACTCATACTGTTGTCAGGGAAACCATTTAGCCACGGTCCTGAGAGAGCTCTCTGCTTTTCTCCGCCTTCATAAGCTGAGCTTTCTTTACTCATTTGATACAGTGGAGTCACAGAGGGGATCGCCTTCTGCTCCCTTTCTACTCAAATAACAACATGTGTTCTAATTGTGATAGATTCAGAGAAGGCTTCTGCACTCGGAGACAGCGAATGAACGCGCACACACAAACACAAAAGTGGATGAGAAAAGGGGGATGGGGAAAGTTAGAGAAAGAGACAGAGGGTGTAGAGGCAGACAGAAAGAAAGAAAGAGAGAAAGAGAGAGCGAGAGAGGGAGAGAGAGATGCCTGCAACTGCTAGATAAGATTGCTTCTCAGCTGAGTGACATTTCGTCAGTCTAAACTCCACCCCAATGCTCCTGCCCATATGCTGATGGAGTCAGGCGAGCCGAAAGCAGACTCGTACACATTCCTCACACAGAGTGCTTCCTGCAGCAAAAGCACGGACGTCCCTGCGTTTGCCAATCTGTTGTTTGAACTCGGTGGAACAATTCAAATCCTCCGGGTCCCAGTAACAGTGTGTCAACTGCATCTACCACTTGTGATGATGCGCACACAGACTCCCTCGGTTACTGTAGCGGCTCTCCACGGTCCTCTGCGTATGTTTTGAATGCGTCCCATTTTTATGTGGGCAAAAAGGCACCACCTGGCTCTTCGTACTTGTTGTTTTTTTTCCTAACAAATACAAGTAATCACAGTGTTTACTACAGGCAAAAAAAGAGTATCGAATGGAGTAAACAGCTGTGCAGCGGCGGCTCGTGTATCATCTATTTTCCACCGAGAGCCAGACTCTCCTCCTGTAGTAATATTTGATTACACACTGCCGGGCTCCATGGATATAGATTCAGAACAATCAGCATATTACAGGCTGCTGGGAGCAAATCTGGACCGCATCTGGTCGCTTCCATATATGACAAATACGCAATAAATCAACTGTTGGTTTTGCAGCGTTGTGTGACCGCTCATACGGAGAGCAGCCGGCAGAGGCAATATTAATGATTTTGTTTTATGAGTCAGACCGCTGCCTTGGTTAAGGGGTAAAATGTGTGAAATGCAATTTTTTCCTCTTACCAATATAAGCCTACCAAAACAATTACACGACATTGTGTATGTGTGTGTGGACTCTGTAAATACACATCATAAATCCCAAAAAAAACAAATGGACAAATTTGTATGCGGATAATAAGTAACTGCTAATCAAACCCGGAGGACTAATAATCGATTCATCACACTTCATCTGCTCTATTTGTGTAACAAAATTGATGGCTGTGCGTGTTATTGGAAAGAGAGTTATTACACAAGTTTAATCATTTTGTATTTCCGCATTTCCCTTTTTTTTTTTTTTTTTTTTTTGCAGAATCAGGGCTGCGCTACATGAACAAATAGCATATTGAGGTTTTATTGCAAACTGGTAAAAACTCTCTGATGTGTCTCCAAGGGTTTTTTCCATTTGGCTGATCCTTACGATCATAGACAATACAAATAGGGGATTGTTAGCATTTTGTAGACTTCGATCTCAGTATTACACTGCAGTCACAGACACCTTATTTCAGATATATATTTATTATTCCTTCAGATTATTTTTCAGATTCTTCTATTTTTCAGATAAATGTCTTTTTTTTCAGATAAATTTTCATGTATTTTGCTTTAGTGGGTCAGTATAAACTGGAGAGTTTCCGTTTTCCAAATATATATATATACGTTACAGAAATATTTGGTAGGTCATTACATAAAGTAACAAAGAAAAATCATCAGCAGAGCTGCAGTAGAATTTCTCAAAGACACTCTGACCAAGGTAAGAGCCGATTTGCTTATAAAAGTGTACGTAAGAAAAGGGTTTAATTAAAAAATGTATGATTTAATTTAATTTAAAAAACAACGGTGTATCATGTTTCTGCATAATCTCCATTTCATTCAATGCAAATGTTCCACTGTTTAAGGAGTATCTGGATTCCTCTAGAAAAAACATTTTTGAGGCAATATGTTGCACTTTTAAGGTTTTCATTTAACTCAGCCTCATACTTCTGATATCATGTATGACAGAAAATTTTGCAGAAAGTTCTACATAAAATTATTGCTATTTAAGCGTCTCAGCCAAGTACAGTGCTGCATCTAGACACATCCAACTGTAAGATTCTGGACTGACACCAGGATAGGAATATCTGAGCTTTGACCTTGATGGGACATTTGACTGGTCCCCATGAAGGAAACTGCTTTTATTTAAACAACATTTCCTTTTGGTTACTGAGGGTAGCAGGTATAGCATTAATTACCTTCATTAATAAATATGCCAATGGAACGTCCTCACAAGAATAATAAGGCAAACGTGTGTGTGTGTGTGTGTGTGTGTGTGTGTACTTATATGCTTGTGTGAAAGGGGAACATATACGTTTTTATGCGCCCAACAAAAAAAAATCATGAAACTCATCTATAATGTATATCGTGGATGAGAGTTCTTTCCATGCATACCAAAATACCAAATACATCACAAGGAAGTGTCTCCCTAATAAGAAGAGAACAAAGAGAGAAAGCGAGAGAGAGAGAGAGAGAGAGAGAGAGGGAGGAAATACCTCTGGAGGCTGATTTCAGTATTCTGTACTCTTGGTTATTTTACGCTGTGGGTTTATACACACCTTGTGTTCATTAACACTACTTACTCTGGGACCTTGGGCACAGGTTTTATGAATACACACCAGATCAGGATCCAGTACCTCTCAGATTTAAAGTGCTTGTTTCCAAAATTGACTTACATGGCTCTAGGATGTTATCAGTCACATGTGCTCATGCATCAGTACAGCGAGCCAATGAAGGGTTTTAAAAACGGTGAAAAAACAGCAGCTTGTTTTTTTTCTTGAAGAAGGAAGCAAAAGTGATGGGTAAGAAGAAGATGGTAAAAAAGCAAAGAGTAGTTTTTCTTTCTGATTGTTGACCCACCACTCACAAAATTCCATTCAAATTGGATTACTAAAGGACACCAAACAGCGAAAGATGAGTAGAGCAAATCACGAAATCGGGATACGATTGTAGATGACATCACTTTGTCATAGAGTAATTTGGAATAATTAGACCAATTTTAAATTGATAAGGGTTTGTGTTGTTATTTTTTCTTATTCATGTTATTTTGTTTAAAAAGCATAATGTACGTCATTAGACCTAGTTTTCTGAGCCAAATCTTTGTTGTGAAGTTGAGCACACCGGAACTGTACAGTTAACTCCTCCAGGCTTCACACATCATCACTGAAATATTATGGTTGCTATTGTAGCATAGTCATCATACTAATGCTACTGGGCTTAAATGACGGCACGGAACGCTGCTGTATCGTGTTAAATGCTGTTGCGTCTCTATGTTCCTGGACTTTATCCCTCTCTCTCTCTACTTGTTCTGGTACCTCATGTTTTACAAATTAATCACTGCCTACGTTTGCTTTTAGGTGCTGAGGCTAAGGATCAGATTAATAGCATCACTACACGTCAAAAACAGACCAACGTGTCAATGAAACAAGTTTAAACTTTAAAGAATTTCATTATAAACTAAATCTTTGACCCCACTGAACCTCACATGTTAATTATTTAGCTTAATAGGTAAGTCATTCAGGTTTTTTTTTATTTTAAAGGTTAGTGATCAGAAAGTTGTGAGGTCAAATCCCACTATTATCAGACAGGCACTGTTGGGTCCTTAAGCAAGACCCTGAACTTTGACCTTCTCCACCATGTGCTTGGACTGTATCCCCTGCCTCACGTCTCTTTGGATTAGAGTGATGTCAAATGAATAAATGTAAATGTAAGTCAATTAGAAAAAAACTCTAATACTTCACGAGTGTGTGAGTGTGTATAATATAAGCCTCACATTTGGCCAGTCGAAGCGTGAGATAACAGGCTGTTAGCCGCTATCTGTTAGTCGTTAATAATCCACTGATCATTGCTGGAATTAGCAGGCCATAGAAGCTGCCTCTCTTCTGTTATTCCAAATAGGGGAATAAATGTTTTACTGGAGCATCCCAGCTACGATAATTAATTTTTCCAATTATTGATTGGAAAGTGTGCTGAGTGGTGACAGCCCAGGGCCTTAGCTCACCTAATAAATCTACTATGCTAGATGAAGAAAGGACAAGAGGAGGGCAGGAGTGTATGTGTTAGAGAGAGAGAGAGAGAGAGAGAGAGAGTAAGAAAGAGTGATTTTTCCTCCTCCAGCTCTGGTTAAATTTGATTTAATGGTGAACTCATTTGTTTTCTGGATCCTCCTGGAGGAAGACAATGATGGCAGAGGAAGGAAAGGAAACAGATGAGCTGGAAAAGGGAGGTGAAGAAAGAGCTTGCATGTGTGTGTTTGTGCATGCACATGTGTGTGTGTGTGTGTGTGTGTGTGTTCAAGGCCCAGCAGCGGTGTGGAGGCACTGATAAGAGATTGACTGTGCTGGCTTGTCAAAGGCAGGATCCAAAGCTTGTGAATTCCTTCAGATCCTCTCAGAGTAAGACTCACTCAGCACTGAGGCTCAGGTACTGACTGCTGACATCACTGACATCTAAAACTCTGTCTGCTTCAAGGCTCCTCACACACTCTCCTCTGCCAAAAGGGAACTTTGACAGCTGCGTAAAAAGCAAGTTATCATACTCGACGTCTCATTTGCATTTTTAGAAGCTCCGTCCCTCGTATTTCTCAATGTCTCAAAGGTCAGTGTTCCAGATGAAATAGTTCTCCTCAGATCTTTTAGCGTCCCAGGTCCCGCAATGTGGAACAGCGGATGACCTTTTATCTTAGACTTCTGTATAAAGATCAAGAGACTGCAGCGAACGCATGTGCTAAGCACCTGAAGTGACATAGTCACCAGTTTGCTTTGACTGGCTATGGGTGTAGGAGCCAGAAGAACTTCAGAGAGAGAGAGAGAGAGAGAGAGAGAGAGAGAGAGAGAGAGAGAGCAGACTTCTAGCCAACGTCAACACAATTTCTGTAATTCGCATCTTGACAAAATAACAAAAACTGAAGTTAGTTGGATTTGAGTTAAAATAACGCTGCATTTGTGCATTTATGATGTATTTACTTTCTCAAAACAATGAACTGTATGGTCTATTTTATAGATTTCACTACCTAATGTATCTATGTTGATTGATCTGTTCACGCTGTGAGCAGTCATGTTGATTTGGTGTCATATGCTGGACTCAGGGTTGAGAAGACCTTCCCGACTTTCCGATTAGGAATTCCATGTTGAGGGGGGGGTCTTCTATGTTTTCTATGAGGTATGAGTTACGAGCTTTAGTCAAACGCAGCATAAATACAGCCCCTGTTTTCAGTGTGCCCTTCAAAAGCAGACCTCTTAAGAACACGCACATGGACTATCAGGCTACTACGCTCAGATATGTCAAGAATTGGAGAAAGTTGGTAACATTTGCTTCTCTTCATTTAAAAGGTACATTGTCCATGAGGATTCCTTTTTCCTATGATCTTGCCATATTTGGTTCATAAGTACTTAACCTGAGTTCCAAATACCATGTGACTCACTCTAGAAAAGCTGAAATATGATGTGAGAATGATGAGACCCCAAAATAAATGGTGATGGAAAACAAATATTCAACTGTAATAAAACAAAAAAATATAGTCTCAATACAATATACTGCTATTTTAGTCTTTAGATTTTAATTCTATGTATATCTAACCGTTTGACCATTAGGGCCACTCTGTCAGGATGCAGCTGAGGATAAAACACATGATTACTATGCCAAGAGGACATAGCAACTTCCTGAATTGACTTGCAACATGATTGACAGGCAAGTAGAGAAGTCTTTTTGTCCTGATTGGCTGGATGTTGGTGGCCCTATGGTGCCACAGAGACCAGAGGTTCTAATTTTATTTGCTTGACAGCTGCCAGACTATGAGGAGAATTCATTACAAAATGTGAAGTAAAAATGACTAAACCCACTTTTAATATTAATTTTTTCCATGTTTAGTGAGTTGCTGACTAAAGCTAAGCATGGAGGTAAACAGTGCCCTATAAATTAGGTTATTAAGCACTCGGTAGGCATTGCTTCAATTTTTACATAATTACCTGCTTGAGATGGATTGACACTCACTTCAAAGTCACAATGTTGCCATGACTGTAATGAGTAGTTGGTGAAGGAAGGATGCAAGTGTGCAAACTCAATGTAATTCATGACCAGAAGTCAACAAACAAGCAAGAGTCAAAAAACAGAAAGACCGGGAAACAGGAAAACAATATAAAATTGCATGATAAGAAAACAGCTGTTGTCTGTACATAAACAAACTAATCATGGGCTAAACATGGTATAGGTGCACACATTAGGGTAACAGACTAATGACAGGAAAGGTGCAGAGATAAGAAAAAAACACAAAGGCAACAAAGGCAAATGCAAATGTAAACAAAAACACATGACATTAACCCAAAACAAAATGAAACAAAAGCAGAGAGAGAGAGAGAGAGAGAGAGAGTATCTTTCTTTTTTTTTTCCACCACCATTTTTGTCCAGACAGGCTGCTGCACTACAGCTGACACCCAGGATTATGTCAAATGTAGGAAAATGAAGGTTACATGAATACTGCCTTTTTAAATTGGAGAAATGAATGCGCCTCTTAAAGCATCACTGCATCCAAACAGGACTCTTGATACAGCCTGAATAGGCAGCATTTTTTGTATTTCGAACACATCCGTTAAGAGAGAGAGACATGAGAAAAGACAGAGAGAAAGAAGAGAGCAGACAGACAGAGCAGCCCTGTCTGCTCTCTCATCATGAACTGTAATAAGTAGAGGCTATGAGCTAGAGACATGGAGAGAGGAAGAAAGTGAGAGACAGAAATACAAACAGACTCAGAGAAAAACAGAGAAAAATAGACAGATCGAGTAAGATGGATCTGGCCTCTTCACATTCAACAATCAGAGGAAGGGCATCGTTGTGACAAGACCACACTGCAGCTCAGAGCCGTCAGAGACATGCTAGGTTCATTTTCTAGGTTTATTCATAAATAAACAAAAAAGCATGCTGTTCGTTCTGATCTCTACAAACCATTCTCTCTCTATTTTTATATTTACACATTTTCCTGAGATTCTTTTTCGAGAAGTAAAATGAGTCCTTGTCCTGGTCGTATGGTACATGATTTATCCATCTCAATCATTCTTGTTTTTTTCATAATCATCCATCAAAATATGTCATCAGAATTGTTTCTAAAAGTGTCTGAAAGTCTTCTGGTTTTGGACGACATCTCTATATACTAGATGTGTAACTCAATGTCACTATCTGTATCTGTATTTGGATTTAAACCCGAAGTGGGTGTGGCCTAAACTAGAAGAGTTTTTTAATAGAGATGTGGACAGGACTGTTTTTTCGTTTTTCATCTTGCTTGAACAGTTATTATTTTTTGTACCTTCCTGTGATAATTTTTTAACAAATGTAGTTGGTTAGTTTTCCCAAAATATAAACAAGCTAGTAGCCTAATTTAATTCACTACGACTCGTACCGTGCAGTTACTAAGGATGAATGAATGAACGCTGTAAATGCAGTGCTGTAAATGCATCGCTCATGTTCTCGTTAATGAATGTGGTCTTTCTTTGTCCCTTCATATCTGACAGCTTGCTTACAACCACAAGCTTCATATCTGACTGCTCTCTGACATGAAAGTGGAAACCTCCTGCTCGTCTGGCATTTTCCCACAACTCCTGTGGGATCCTAGTATCAATGCACATCAGTAGTCTCAACCAGATGCCATGCAAGCCTTTCTGGCGAGCTCTAAAAAAATTTGTGCTCCTCCTATTATTGCTTCACATCCACCGTATTCACCAGATCTCGCTCCTTGCGACTTCTTTTTGTTTTTTTCCCCGAAATTAAAAAAATGAGACTGAAGGGGAAAAGATTCACCACCATGGAAGAAATCCAGAAAAAAAAATTGCAGGAGGCTCTAGACATGTGTACATGTATAGGTGCACACATTAGGGTAACAGACTAATGACAGGAAAGGTGCAGAGATAAGAAAAAAACACAAAGGCAACAAAGGCAAATGCAAATGTAAACAAAAACACATGACATTAACCCAAAACAAAATGAAACAAAAGCAGAGAGAGAGAGAGAGAGAGAGAGAGTATCTTTCTTTTTTTTTTCCACCACCATTTTTGTCCAGACAGGCTGCTGCACTACAGCTGACACCCAGGATTATGTCAAATGTAGGAAAATGAAGGTTACATGAATACTGCCTTTTTAAATTGGAGAAATGAATGCGCCTCTTAAAGCATCACTGCATCCAAACAGGACTCTTGATACAGCCTGAATAGGCAGCATTTTTTGTATTTCGAACACATCCGTTAAGAGAGAGAGACATGAGAAAAGACAGAGAGAAAGAAGAGAGCAGACAGACAGAGCAGCCCTGTCTGCTCTCTCATCATGAACTGTAATAAGTAGAGGCTATGAGCTAGAGACATGGAGAGAGGAAGAAAGTGAGAGACAGAAATACAAACAGACTCAGAGAAAAACAGAGAAAAATAGACAGATCGAGTAAGATGGATCTGGCCTCTTCACATTCAACAATCAGAGGAAGGGCATCGTTGTGACAAGACCACACTGCAGCTCAGAGCCGTCAGAGACATGCTAGGTTCATTTTCTAGGTTTATTCATAAATAAACAAAAAAGCATGCTGTTCGTTCTGATCTCTACAAACCATTCTCTCTCTATTTTTATATTTACACATTTTCCTGAGATTCTTTTTCGAGAAGTAAAATGAGTCCTTGTCCTGGTCGTATGGTACATGATTTATCCATCTCAATCATTCTTGTTTTTTTCATAATCATCCATCAAAATATGTCATCAGAATTGTTTCTAAAAGTGTCTGAAAGTCTTCTGGTTTTGGACGACATCTCTATATACTAGATGTGTAACTCAATGTCACTATCTGTATCTGTATTTGGATTTAAACCCGAAGTGGGTGTGGCCTAAACTAGAAGAGTTTTTTAATAGAGATGTGGACAGGACTGTTTTTTCGTTTTTCATCTTGCTTGAACAGTTATTATTTTTTGTACCTTCCTGTGATAATTTTTTAACAAATGTAGTTGGTTAGTTTTCCCAAAATATAAACAAGCTAGTAGCCTAATTTAATTCACTACGACTCGTACCGTGCAGTTACTAAGGATGAATGAATGAACGCTGTAAATGCAGTGCTGTAAATGCATCGCTCATGTTCTCGTTAATGAATGTGGTCTTTCTTTGTCCCTTCATATCTGACAGCTTGCTTACAACCACAAGCTTCATATCTGACTGCTCTCTGACATGAAAGTGGAAACCTCCTGCTCGTCTGGCATTTTCCCACAACTCCTGTGGGATCCTAGTATCAATGCACATCAGTAGTCTCAACCAGATGCCATGCAAGCCTTTCTGGCGAGCTCTAAAAAAATTTGTGCTCCTCCTATTATTGCTTCACATCCACCGTATTCACCAGATCTCGCTCCTTGCGACTTCTTTTTGTTTTTTTCCCCGAAATTAAAAAAATGAGACTGAAGGGGAAAAGATTCACCACCATGGAAGAAATCCAGAAAAAAAAATTGCAGGAGGCTCTAGACATGATGACAAAAGATGATGACAGGAAATGGAGAGCACCTTGAAGGGAATTTAAGTAGTAACTTTAAGCTGTAAGTTTTATAACACTAGTTTTCTTTTATAATTCCGGGACTTTTGAGTCCCCCTTCATATTTCCCCCCGTCGTATGGATAAACGCATAGCCAAATGCTAAGGCCAGGCATATGTTATTTTGTTTTTCACATGGAAATAATTCACTGTAAGTAAAAAAAATTGGTCATGATTTTTATTTCAGGATGTCTTTAATTCCTTACCCCTGTCACTTTAGCTCATGGCTTGCACTCTGAATATATACAGTATGCACTAGGAGCAACCTCATGGGTACCAAGGGGACCTGCGTTCATTTTTACATGTAATTGAACTTCAGAAATGTGTGTTGAACATTTCAAGCCTCTTGAATGCCGCAGTGAGCTGCTGTTTTGCCCTCCTGTGGTTGGGGGACCATCACCACGCTGTCACCGCCACTCCGACATCGTGACAGATTACAGGGCAGTCCTCTGGCCAATAGGCAGCCGACTCTGCTTCTGGGCCACTGACCCATAACTCCCACTGTACCTATGCCGAGTTGACGTTTCTTTAATGGGTTACAGACCTCCAGCGAGCCTCTGCCTCCTCACTACGATGATAGCCTATTAGCAATTCACTACGGCTTGCAGTTTTTTTTTTCCTAGCTTCCCTGCTCCCTGTCCAGAGCTCTGTCTAGTTCTGAGCTCCGGAGACACTTACTACTCCAGCAGGGAAAGCGCAAGCGTGGAGGAGAATGGTACAGGAGGTAGAGAGAAGCAATGTAATGCCACATGTGTATTTGACTGGTAGAGAGAGCTAAGAGAAAGTGGAGACATGACAAAAAGGAAAAAATTGGAGGAGAGTTAAAAAGGAAGCGTGAAATCGCATGTACTCATATTGGTAAATTTGATCACTTGCAAATTTGATAATGCATCATTACTACAAACCATGTCTTAGCATAAAATTCTGGTTTAAATTACACAACATAGAAAATTGGATGGTACTAGCTAAGCTAGCCAACTGTGCCTGTTTTTCGTAATGTTACGTACAACTTAAAATCAAAAATGACTTTCTTTTAACATTGTTATTTCTTGTCCTTGGCTATTTTATGCAACAGTTCTATCAATAGCAGCATTATGATTTCTTGTTCATGTTGTAGAAGCTGCTTTAAAGTTGCTAGCTAATTTTGCTATCAACTATTTAATTAAATCTAATCTAATTACTGAGTTTTCTAGCTAATATTAGACTATAATATTGTATGATTGAAACCAATAGACAAGTTCACCAGGAGGCCATAGCAAACAGCTAGTGATAATCAATTTTGCAATTAGCTGATCAAATCTAACATAAGCTCCACCCATGAACCTGTCACTTGGAAAAATCAGAACGCCCAGCAGAATTTCTAGTATACATTGCTCCTGAATGATAACGTGGCCAACTAAATGCTTTCTTGTGTGCACTAGTGTGCAGAGTGTGACTTATATTAAAGCCCGTTGTCTCCTGGACAAACCTAATCACTTCTAATCTCTCTGTTCTCTTCTCCCTGATGCTGAAAATCGATTCATCAGCATGCATTCCTAAGCACCTCGTATCTGCTTATCTCTCTGCTGTGTACTTACTGTATCTCGCCAACACACACATGCACAAACTATCAGGTCTGCTTTGGTGATCAATAGTCGAACATGGGCTGATCAGTATTACACAGAACAGCTAGTGTGTCTTGATGTCCATCTGTGTGTGCATGCAGTTGTAATTTCTAATGCAAGGCTAGTGTAGGAAATGAGCTTCCCACACACTATTTCCTTCCTTTATTTTTGACATATATGGATAGGAACATATCTTCATGTAACTTGCTACATCAGTATGTGATGTCACATATTTTTTGATTGAACTGACATATTTTGTTTATACTTTATTATATTTATAGTGCCTAGGTTTTGCATGAAAGAGTTCAATTTTGAAGTGAAAAAAAAAATCAATTGAGTAGTTTTTAAAGAAAACAGTATCAGATGGGTGTCTGTATTGGCTGATACTCAAGGTTTCAGTATCATAAAAAAGTGATACTGTGCCTTCGCTAATTATAACAGCTATAAACATTCGTTCTCTCATCAGCTTGTCTTTTTTCCCCTCTCTCTTATGGTTAATTAGACCAAAATAAAATGCAGCTTTTTATACTACTTGAGAAACCACAAAATGCAAAGTCTTTCAATCCTTTCGGTCCAAAACTGATTGTTAACACTTCAGAACACCAGAACACCATTTAAGAACTTAGTACTCCATCTTAGAGCAGATACAAGAGCAAAACTATTTGTTCCTGACTTTAAGTGCAAGCCTGAAAGCCTTGTTCTGTTTCCATACAATCCAGATTTGTGGTCGTACGCAGTTAATATCGTCCCATTTCAATATCAGTGTTGAAAATCTGGGACTGGTGCATACCTAGCTGTTAGCAAAACATGACATTCTGGTATTAGTATGTTCATTATGAATTTAGTTAGTCTACATTACAGAAAATGGTGTTATAGTCAGCTTTCTGTATATTTACTGTTAAAGATCTGTCTTCTGCACCATAACATTTACGCGTTATAAGCAACACTGATAAAGCATGCGGGTTGAGACTGGAAGATGAAGCATCTTACCTACTACAGTAATGTTTGCTGGTTATGCAATGTGTGTGAGAGAGAAAGTGAGCACACTGACATGGGTGTAGTCTGATCTCATTCTGCACTCAGGATCTAAACGTTCCATAAGGCTGGCTGGAGAGCGCATGGGTTAATTTCTCAGCCCTCACTACAGGCTGCACTTGCTGAGTATGACCGTGCTGAGTGACGTGGTCCTGCTCCAGTCATTCCCATATGCCGCCTCCAGCCTGGCCACATTCCTCTCTCATCTAACGGACAGATGCCCACCACCCACATTCAGGTCAACACATTTACATCCAAGTCTACTCTCTATCTTCTCTATCTTCTATGCGTCTGACTGTGGATATTATAGTCAAAGCCATTATACACAGAGCTAGACAGAGAAAGAGAGAGATGTGCTCAGCTTGAACTCTCCAACTTCTTCAAAGCTTCTACTTTGTATTTTTAATAATTCAATCACATTTATACCACAGCGCTGTTCAATGCTGGATTCTGATTGGCTAAAAAGTGTTGATTATAACTTTTCTATAACCAGGTTTAGAGTAATGCACTGATTCTAATATGTGTAATACATTATCATTTACGAAGTAACAATTTCCACAGGGACTTTACCAGACGCTCCAAATAAACTGATTTAAAAATGAGCAGTTGTTGATTATAATGATGTGTTCTGTGAGGAGATGTTTCTTTAACATTTTTGGAAGGAGTCTCTAGTGTCAGTGCTTTGGAACAATCATGGGTAAAGCTGTAACAAGCTGTACCTTTTTTGTCTTAGAGACAGAAAAGAGAGAAGCTGGTGAGGGACAACTGTTTATAGCTGCTATAGCATGTCACACGGATGTTCCACAACATTACTGTAACTATAAATGGATAAAATGTGCATGTTGTTGTTTAATAAAAATAAATAATAATTACTGCCAAATTGCTGGAGTATAAGAGGAATACCACATCACACCACCCTGTCATTGATTATTTTCCTATCACAGCATGCCATGTCATATGCTCTTCCTTACTGAACCATTTTCTATGAACTCAAAGCCACAGCAAAAGCCATATTTCTCAAATCAGTGTTAACATCACCAAAGCAAAAACTGTACATATTCTAAATAATGAGAGATTCCTTCATTCCCACTGCTTATTATGGTACTTTCACTTTCACAGTTCACTCACAACAACAATAACTGACCAAATAACAATAACTTCCACTGACAGCACAAGGAACCGGAGGTTAAGAAAGAGAGCTGCAGAGAGAGAGAAAGAGAGAATGCAAGAAAAAGAAAACAAGAAGAAAGGCAAGGGGGCTGGGAAGAGTGTGAGGCATTGAAAAAGAGGCTAAAGAAAAGTGATTTAGCCACCTAGTTCATCTTCATCTGTGCCCTGTCCCGAGTGCAGCTTCATGAAATAAGTCCTGCTGAAAATCAATGCTAGCTTTAAGAGGTGTAAAGGTGACCCGGGCTGCACAGGTGGCCTTTGTGGACTGCTAAAATCCACACTTGTATAGCTAAGTAGAATTAATGGGGTGATCGATTAGCTGGCACGTGGCACGGAGCTCACAGAGCGGAGTCATATTAGGGCAGGCAGGCTGCAGCGGAATGCTGAGCCAGAGCACATTCTGCAACCACTGTGCCCAGAACTTGAGGCACTTCAACACAGAGCACAAAAGACTTTTAAACAGCTTTTGTGTGTGTGTGTGTGTGTGTGTGTGTGTGTGTGTGTTTGTCACTCTAAGCTGCTCACTTATTCCTTCTTGGTTTCCTTAGGCCTATATAAGAAAGAAAGGCAATTCTTTCCCCTGATAATACTGCATGCAGTTGAATGCACAAAACTGATGGGCGGATTCAATGTTTAAAACTTTTTCTTCTTACCATTCCCTCTCTCTCTATCACAGAGCTCAGTCACATAAAAACTGTTTGTGTAAATAATGTGCAATATAATATAGCTGTTGCTATATTATAATATAGCAATATAGCAACCGATCAACATTTTAGCAATAAGAAGAAGAACAACAACAACAAAGACAAAGTGAAAGAAGAACGTAAAAGGAAGAAAACTATTATACCACAGTGCTGTTGAATGCTCAATTCTGATAGGATGGTGTATGGATGGCGTTCTGACATTTATTTAGTAATTTTTTGGAAGGAGACGCCAGTGTCTCAGTGTAACAGTCAGAGGTAACGTTAAGTTTTCATGAGAGAGAAAAAGCAAGGCTGGTTAATAGCTGTTGTAACATAAGTGATAAGAATTAGTTTATTTCATGGACATTTCACAATGTTAAGTGTAACTTTAATGAATAATCTACATGAAGTGATGCTTTTTAATAAATGTAATTGTTGGCAAATGGCTGTTGTATAAGAGGAAAAAAAACACTTGGTGGTAACAGTAACTCAGTTGCATCAGGCTGCATCATACTGCAAAAGAATCATGGATTACTTTCCTATTGTGTTTTATTCCTTGCTTACACCACAGTTCTAGCATGTTCAATCATGTACACACAACACTAAATAGCCAGAGTATGGAGATTCGCTGTGAGATGGCATTAGGTGAGTTAGGCTGTGGTTATTTACTGTTCCTCCATCTATAATACACTGCTTCAGAGTTCACAGCACTACCTGCAATCCCTTGCCTTGATGAATGTTTATTCCAGATAATTATGGGGAGTCTCATATTAACTTGTAAATAATTTGCATTGTAATTTTGCTTTATAATCGAGCTCAGCTGAATTAAATGTGGTGACATAGTCTATCCTTCCCAGATGATCATGATTTTATCTTTTTTTTTTTTTTTCCAATGAGTAGACTCCAGTTATCATGGTCCACATAAGCATTTTCACTTTGTTCAATCAGTTTACACTTCAGTCATATGTGCTGCTATGAAAGTGACAGGTTAGATATGTTAATGTGAAACATGTCAGAACTTTCCATCCATCCATCCATCCATCCATCCATCTATCTATCCATCCATTAAATTCTCCATCATCTATCCATTCATCCACCCCATTCTCCATCCATCCATCTCTCATTCATTCTACAATCCATTTATCCATCCATTGATCCTTTCTTTCTTTCATTATCACAGCATTCATCACTCTATTGATCATCAATCCATCCTTCCATTCATTCACCCATCCATTTTTATCCCTCCATTAATTTATCCATCCTTCCAAACCTCCATCTGTTCAACATTCCATTCATTCATCCATCCCTCTACACTTTCTATCCATCAAATTCTCCATCCATCCATCCATCCATTCTTTCTTTTACTGTCACTACAATTAATCTATCCTTCCATTCATTCACCAAACCATCTGTCCATTTTATGCCTCCAGTTATCCATTCATTCCTTCAATATATCTATGCTACTACCATCCATTCTAATCAGCCATCCATCCATGCGATTCTTAATCTATTAATCCATACACCCCACCAACCAGTCTTCCATTCATCCATCGTAATATCTACCAATAAAGTCTTTAATTCATCCTGCAATTTTAGCCATTCATCCAAACTTTCATCTATGGACCCATCCATCCATCCATCTATCCATCCATCCATCGACTCATCCATCCAACCATCTACATATTTAACATCCATCCATCCAAACATCTACACATCCATTCTTTCCTGTGCATAACTTTCTATCCATCCATCCATATTCATGTGTCTTGTTTTCCTTCTTTAAATGATATCTAAGCATTCACCCTGTCACTGGGTAATTGGATTTGATCCCTGGTTATGCCACAGTCATCTGTGGTCTAGAGTCAGGAGAATATAATAATTTATTCACTCAATAGGAGAAATGCAATCACAGGCATCTATTAGCTCATGCATTCAGAACAGGGCATTTAGTACTCTCCTCAAAGCAAGATCAGCTGTCCGATGTGGTGGCTGCATCCTGAGTGTTGTACAAAGCACAGAGTAGGTGTAGGCATAGCATTCTTTAGCTACAGTAAGAGTAAGAAGTCAATGAAAATACCCCATAAAGGTAGAATTATAAATGTGTGCGTGTGTGTCTGTGTGTGCGTATAGACTTGCTGGTGTGAAAGAGGGACATTTAACATTTTATATACCTAACAAGTGTGCTGATTCAGGGAACTGATAATAATGTATATCACGGATTTGTGACAGTTTTTCCATGCATACCAAATACAGCACAAGCAAGTGCATGGTAAGAAAGAGAGAAAGGAAGCTGATTCCAGTATTCTGTACTGTTTGTACTATCACACTGTCAATTTATACACACCCTGTGTTCATAGGTGTGCTACTTACGCTAGAAGTCAAAAGGATTAAGTGCCTCATGACTATGTGTAAACATGGTTGAGATTATTCAAATTGCACTTGGATATGGAGGCTTTAGAACGGTGGGCCAGGCTTTAGTGGGAGGCTTCAGTGCTGAAGAATGCTCTTCAGATCCCAACAGTTACAGATGATGGTCGACACGCAGGAAAGCTGCCACAAAGCAATTTAATAACGCTTTAGTGGGATTACTGGACCTCACATATGCGGATGCCTTCACCTTTCCTCTGTCCTCTATCCGCATTTAAACAGCTTAGACAGCCACTGTGGGCGTCACATTTCTGGGCAGAAAAAAAAGAAGGCCAAAAAAAAAATAATAAATAAACATGACAAGTGGCCACTTAACCGCAGACTCCCCCACTGAAACTTGATGAGCCTTGTGTCTCGGCGAAACTTCAACAAATGCTAAGTGACATGCTTAAATGGTTTCAGGTTGCGCATCCGGGGTAATTCACTAAAAATACAAATGAGGCAGGCGGCAGCTGCAGGGGAGGGAAACCGATCACTGTTTGCCCATTCAAATGAGCCGAGAGAGCAGGTTTCTCCTTGGTCTTGCATGAAGCGAAAGTTGCTATTGACCAGACCTCAGCCACTGAGCCAAGTGGTAAACAGCCTGTATAGACATCATGGATTTCCCTCATTTGAGAATCAATATCAAATAACCCCACTGTTCACTGGCAATTATGGCCAGCATCCAGCATCCCGGGCATCTTTATTCTCCCAGTCTGCCATTGGATGTGACCTTCAGGTGCACTTTCTTGGCTCCCTCTCCAAGCGAGGTGGGAGTCAAGAGGCCCTGGCTTTTGGGAGATTCTAATGGAAGCCTCATGGGAAAGTAGCAGGGGCATCTTCCATGACAGATCAATTATGGCCGCACCACCGGGCTTTGGGCCAGCGCTCCTCCCAAAGGCCATTAATAGAATCCCAATGTCACCGATGACATTACTGACTGGATAGGTTAGCTCTAGGTTGGAGAGGCTTGGAGTTGCTGGCCTGCTGCAGTCTGACCACTTGACCCACACGAGGTCACTCACTCACATTTCAGATTGTGTCGCAGTATGATAGGAATCTACCTGCCTATCTGACCACCGTGGGATTCCTGACTTCACATAACGCCATCGGGCTTTTCGATTGATCTGATGTTGTAAGCACTGATTGCCACTGCCATACACGATGTGCTAGATGGTCCATCTATGTTCCTAAGTCCATTGGGGTAGATGGAACAACACTATTCTCCAGTATGATATCATAGAGAGAGAGAGACAGAAAGAGAGAGAGAGTTCTCCATTAGTGCTTTGGCAGCATGAGGTCCTGTTAGCAATCTCATACACAGCAGCCTAAAGGAACTCTGTATGAAATGCTGAGGTTATTCTGGTGTGTGTCTTTCAGCAGAAGATTGCTTCAAAGCTGCAGTGCATGGAGAGAGACAAGGAAGGAATAGGGCTTGTTACACACAGATAGACCTCTGGGAGATTTAGGAGAGTCCAGCGAAAGCCAGAGCGGATTTAGGCAGTGGTCTTTTTTCTACTTTTTTTTTTCCTGTCATGGTGTTTGCTTATTGGAAGAAGTTCCAAAAGCCACTCAGCCAAATGTGACTCATTTTCTGAAAGTACAGTGTGTGACAGCGTATGATGTAAAGCAGGGTGATTTTCAGGCGGACATGAACTAGGTGTCTTGTGAGGGTTTAAATTAGCTAGGTATCTCTCTGTCGCTGTCTCTGAACACTGTTTCTGCTCTCTGTGTCTTGGGCATTATCCTTCTGTCTCTTTCTCTCCCTCGCTGTACTGAAACTCTCTCACTCACTGTGTACTTTTTTAAATCCAGCCAAGCAGGATGCCACGCTGCTGACACACACAGGCTGTGACAGGCTCTTTACATTCACCACTGACAATTAGACTTATTCCTGCTGGCAGAAAGAGAGAAAGAGAGAGAGAGAGAGAGAGAGGAAAAGAGAGAGAGAGAAAACGTGGCAGCGATGAGCGCTTGTTTGACAGCGTAGACGTGGAGATGGAAATGTGGTAATTTGGAGTAATTCGGCAATGCGTCGGCAGTAACCGGGCCTGCCTGTCTGTCGGCCGAAATAAATGGGGTCAGCCGTGTGTGATCGGCAACTTTCATTTATATGTAAATTACCCCCGTCGCTATAGCACCAGCATTCAAGCGCACACACACACACACACACACACACTCACAGCACCCCAAGCTTCACTTTCCATGAGCACTCACACCCACAGCCGAGTATATTGCTGTGCTGCAGGGCCCGTGTTTGTTTAGCATCAGGCTGAACTGCAGGTTCTGACTCACTGGAACAACACAACACCAGGGATCTTTCTGGGGAAAAAACATCTTATTATATTCTGTAAATTCATTCTGTATACTATTCATTTTGTTTTGCTTTTTTTTTTAAAGAACAGATAGTGGTATTGTGTTATATCTCTATTAAGAAAATAATGTGTGGTAAAGAATCCTGATACGAATCACTTTATGTGCAACAGCACTACTTTCATTTACCATGACTTATTTATGAGCTCTGTGCCTATGAAGACATATCGATGTATTCCACTTTCAAATTACTTTTTTTCTTCAACTCTAACTAAAATAAGTGTGATTGCATAATGTATAATGTGTCTTTATTTTGTCTTTCTCAATAAATAATGCACAAAATAAACAAAACAAATGAAATCATTCACTAAAATAAATGCACAAATGTACCATGAATGTCAGAATAAATGCAAAGCAAAATGTTTCTTTTTATGTATATGAGTAATATACAGTATGTTACACATATATGTACATTTATAGTTATTAAAGAATGCATATTTGAATGTATTCTCTTATAATTGTTGGATGAAAAAGGTTAGATAATGTGTACATACTGTATCTAATAGCTCTTTTACTCAGCTCTGATCTTATTCTCGCCTTAACATCTCAGCAGTCGCTGTACATAGTTAGGCAATTATATGTCTGTTGCAACTGATAAGCGGAAAACTGTCCCTGCAGGCTGCAATGCATGCTGGGAAGCTGTGTGCCCTCTCTAACCAATGAGATTCTTTCCTGCTGAGCTCAGATTCTGGTGAACGAGAGTCGAGACAATGTACGTCATGTTGTATCGTGACAACATAGTGTTTCTGTCGTGTAGTGTTTGTCATTTGTCTCCCTAAATTCTGTTTCTACTCTCTCTCTTGCAAAAAAAATAAAAAACTAACAGCCCCCAACACCCCCCAATGCCCCCACCATTCTCCCCCTGACAGAAACTGGAAACCGCAGCTAATAAATTTGATTTTGAGATGGGGCTGTGTTTTCGTTTCTGTGCCTCGCCTTTGCTTTTCTTGAAAGAATGGCTGTATTTTGTGTCTAGCATTCATTTCGCGCCATTAAAGGTTAATGTAGCATTTTGTGTGGCGCGTGGAGGTGGCAGAGTCACTGCAAGTGGCCCCTTGGCTTCAGGAGCATGAGTTCCCCTTCACAGCGCTGATTAACTCACTGCCTCATCAACTCTCCAATGGAGCTCTTACAAACAGTACAATCTTGCGACGAGCGCTTACTAAGGAACACCTCCTTCTATTACGAGTTACTGAAAATGCAGGTGCAGAAAAATTCTCTCTCATTAGATGAGAGCACTTGCTTGTGGTGTCTGCAGATCAGATTTTCCTCCATCTCCTCCTCCATTGATATGATTCATATGAAACCTTCACTACTTCTCCGAGCGAAAGAGGCTCCTGCTCAATCTGGTTGAATAACGAACAGTTTTTAATATCTTTCCTTCGATGTGATACGGTGAACGTTTTTAATATCGGTGCGCACACAAAACAAGAAGATTATCTGTTTTTAATTAGGTTTAAGGTTAAGGTTGTGTGTACCTTCATCTAAAGTCATCATAACCCAAATTGAAATGCTAACCTCAGAGAGGAAGTACTTTAAAAGACTTTCCAATAATTTAATATCCCAGTAATTTACTTTGGAGGAAAGCATGACCTGTAATATTCCAGATCTACTTTCCACTTTTTTTTCCACACTTTCCATTACTTCACATTTATTTGGGCCACATGTTAAACCAATACTGTAATATGCTAAAACATTAGTGTGCAAAGGGATCCAAAATGGTAGACTAAGAGTGTAACACAATGCCTGATCTGTATCTATTTAGTGCTCTAAACATCTATATCTGTATTCTGTAGTTAAACCCAAATTGGGTTGGCATAAACCAGAAGGTTCAATTTAAATATGAACTCTATGACTCTGCCCCTAAAAACACTGCAAAACACTGGGGAAAAAACCCATTGAAATACAGAAATGGCAGCACCATAAGTGTGGTGTTTGAATTCTGGCTCTGACAGTTCCTCAACCTCAGCTACACCAGGAGTTCATACTTCTTTTTTTTTATCCTGTCGCCGAGTTATTATTTTTGTTTGGACCTGCCTGTGATATTTTCTAATGAATTTATTTGGTTCTTTCCGCCAAAATATAAACAAGCTAGTAGCCTAATTTAAACCACCGCTACCCTGACCAGGCAGTTACTAAGGATGAACGAACGAACGCAATGAGTGTATCGCACAGCGCCACATGTTCATGTTAATGAATGTGGTCTTTGTTTGTCTTGCGTTTGACCCCTCGCTCACTTGTGCCAGCATGAAAGTAAAAACCTCCAGCTTGTGAGCCGTTCTTTGTCACGTCCCACTGGATCCCAGTACCAATGCATACCTCTAATGTCAACCAGATGCACCACCTGTTTAGATTTGTATCTGTTTCATTCCAAATAATATATTTGTATTCGGTTACATCCTTAAGGTAAAGTGTCACAAACTACCTTTCGTCACTTGCTATGTGACACTATATGCTATGTGACCCTTAAACCAGTCCCTTGTCCACTCTCTTATCCCCTCAGCGCTCTGTCACTCCATCCCGACTGTGGAATGAAGACTTCAGGACCAGGCAAACAAATCTGAATAAATTGCTGCACCGTGACTAGAAAGGTTGAGCTCTAATACCCCCCCACTTCCCCCTTTCCACTTCCCTTTTCTGCATATTGGCTGCCACATTAATTCTCATCAGCAGGCTGCAGCGAGTGGATGTGACTAGAGCTGTCCTGCTTTCCTGCTTCTGCCTGTTGCACCATTTTGCATTTTATTGTGCTCCTCGCACTTACACCGTGGGCCTTTAATAAAAACGTCAACAGCCAAATCCAAAGAGAAATCTTTAAGAAAAACATGCTGTCGGGACATGGGAGCATGGGGTGAGGGAAGAAGTGTGAAAAAAACAAACAGAAGGAGACAGCGAAAGCACGCGAGATAGAGAGAGAGACAATCGAGAAAAAGAAGGCGAAGTGAGGGGAGGGTACGGTTGCCATGGAAACTTCTGACCTTTAAAGGTGATGCAAAGTTCAGCAAAGTTGTTTCTCTCCCTCACTTAAAGGGGAGTGACATTTAATAGTCCCCATAGGTCAAAGGAGGGTAACAAACACCAAATAAAGGCTGCCAGCTGCTTGAATAAGAGACTGCTATATTATCAACATGTCCCTTGGCTGTGGCTTTGGTAGAGTGTGTCTCTCTTTAGAGGCCAAGGCCACATCTGAAAGGTCTGAGGTTTTTCAGCTTATGGATGCTCATCTCTAGGGGGAAGCTGCCACGATTAGCCACCAACCTCTGTGGCCTTCTTCTTCCTTCTCTTCTATTGGTCATCATTTATGATTCAGTAGAAAAGAAAGCTGGCTCAGGTCATTGAGTCCGTGAACTTCAGTCCTGCTTTTCTACATTTCTGTGCATCTTTGTACATGCAATACCAAAAAATGCCAAAAAAAAAAAAAACTAACAATATTGGTTAAACATTTAGAATCATGTAAAATCTAAATGTATTTGCCTGATGAATCAGTGCAATGAAACACAAATTGATTCTTCAAATGTAAGTCATCTCCAAACCCTAAGGCTTATTACACAGTAACTACAATGTAAACAATGCAAAATGATTAAGCTAATATATAAGTCTGAATAATAAGTCTGACAAGTCATTGCATGGACACATCCTTAGTTCTTAAGTCTATGAGTCCATGCTTCAGTCTAACACCATTTACATGCATGACACAAAGACACAAAATCTGTACATATTTTATTCATTCTAAAAACACCACTACAAAATTTCTCTCACTAAAATATATAAAGCTTTCGAGCTTCATTAAAACTGCCAAACTGAAATGGAATCCAGCAGATGGCACTGTATCTATGGGCCAGTAGACTTATACGTCTCACACAGTTTACTGAAGGTAGGACAAGAAAATAGGGGTAGGCGAGATCACAAAAATATCATCAAGATTCTCTAAGACAATTCCACGAGACACGCCCTGTATCACGACATACTACAGGCTTGCTAACAAACCTTCAGCAAAACAGCAGTGTTCCATGTGAAAAGTTCTATGAAACTTTTAATTAATATCTACAAAAATAACAGGAAAAGAATGAAAAATCAATTCTATACATTTTTTCAGCATAAATATAAATCAATATAAATTAATATCAAATCCACTTCTTCAAATCAGTTTGTGATCATAATTTTTTAAAATTTACATAAAGATATCAAGATATCTGCAATATCTCATAAAAGTGTATTATGATGTAATCTATTACAATATTGATATTTTATCATCATATCATCCAGAACTAATTTTCTATTTTTCCAGTGAATATAAGGATGCATGCTGGACATATAATCATCTGTACATTTTAAATACTAATGAAGATGTGCTGGTATATAGTTTTGTGGCTCTTGTTTGGTTGAGTAGCACATTTTGTCAAGCCTACAACACCTATTTCAATAAACATCATGCATCTCTCCCAGTTAAACTGATGGTCAGAAATATTAAAAGTCGGTAAAAACGAACTGAAAATAAAAGCAGTGCTGGATTCCACTTCAAAGGAGTGCACTGAGTTATGCTCTGCGTAGGTAATTTTCTAGTAACCAACCACATAGATGCTTTAATTTCATTAACATCATTCATCATTTTTCATGTTTTAATTATATTTTGTATATTTGCAGTTTGAGTGAAGAGGTTACCCTTCTTCTGCTGTTCATCATCTAACCATAAAGAGCCTGCTGTGTTATTTAGACCTAATAAATCCATCAAATTTCCCTTGTAGAGAAATCACCGTAGCAAGGGTACTAACAGACTGCACTCTGGGACACTATATACACTTTTAAAACAAGATCTTACAGTATGTCCTATCTAAGAGACACAGACACAGGAACTCAGTTATATCCATAATGCACAATTCTCTGAAAGAGAAAATAGAGAAGAGAGCCGAGGCTGCTATAACCACATTCCCCCGAGTTCTCGGCCTCTAATGTCCTCTAAATGAACAGGAGCAACCCAGGGCAGCGGTATGTACAGAAAACGCATTAATTACCTCCTTCAAAGAGATTGGAGCCAGTCTAAGACAGGTGCAGAGCTGAATGTGACGATATCTGGGTGACGTTGATAGTGATGCCTTCAGATAATTTCAGATGCTGTGAGGGTTAGGGTTAGAGTTTTGCATCTAATTTATTTCCGATATGATATCTTAGGTACTTCTTATTTCCCTTAACAAACAGGTGTATACTGTACCACAGTATGTTGAATTCTCAAATGTGATTAGTCAAAGGTGTTGGTTAATTTTAAATAACAGGAGCTTTGACAGAATTGTGGACTTCAATGTATATATTAATGATCTTATTCGAATAGTAATAACAGCTTGCACAGGGACTTGTAGGTGGACCTTCCTCTAATGTGCAGTTAGTGAAAGTAGGACGCAAGTGCATAAACTCTGTCTTTGCTTTATTAGGGCAAATCCAGAAATCATTGTCAAAGTCCATATAGTGGTGGTCAAAACACTGGCAGACATCATTACATGAGGATAATTCACTATCACGATCAGAATAGCAAGTGAGGGCCAAAACCAAAATTCAGAACTAGGAAATAAAGCACTAGAGAAACAAGGCTTAGACTTAATGAGACAATAGGTGCGTGATAAGACTTTGCGATGAGACAAAAAAAGAAACAGCAGGGTACAAATAGACAAAATAATCAAGAACATAAACACAGAACAGGTGCTACATAATCACATAACACACCAATGACAGCACAGGGGTGAAGACAAGACTAAAACACAAACAAAAGCACATGGCAATGTAAATGAAACCATATGGAGTGACCCTAAATAAATGTCATGGAAGAAGTGCTTGTGGCATTTGGAACTGCACCACGTGCTGACAGTGGAGAAAAATGTGAAGCATAACTATAAATGGATAAAATGTACAAGGTGTCATTTTTACTCAATTAAAAATTTTCAATTGTTTTCAAATTTCTATGGTATAAGAGGAACAAAACATGTCAGGATGTGCTGTTATTTGAAAATAATCAACTTCGGGTGGTAATCAGCATCTGCTTCATATGAGGTGGCATCACACCACCCGGTCACTGATTATTTTCCTTTAACAGCATGCCATGTCATGTTTTATTCATCACTTATTACATAAGACAGAGTGGGGAAAATGGGAATGAAAACATGGAAGCAGTCCAAACTGAGGCTTTACCAAAATCAAAGAACTACTCAAAGCTGCCACTGGCTGATGGAGGCAGTGCTTAGGTCACTGAGGTGAGGAAATGTGGGTGCAACTTGCAGCCACATCCAATCAATGAAGAAATAAGTGTATGAATAAATAGCACATTTGGCCTGTGTAGACAGATCAGAGACAATACCCGAGGCAGTCTCTGAGACACAGAGAGAAAGAGAGAGAGAGAGAGAGAGAGGGAGAGAGAGGAGAGGTGAGCAACATCTCCCTTCTCTGATTCATAAGCCCGAGAATTTATTATTGATTTGGAGAAGAAAGATCAAAGATGGCCAAAGAGGCCAGATGAAGGAAGAAGATCAACCTGTCAATCATTCCAGGATTGACCCTCAGTTCTGCATCCAATCCATAGGCCTGAGTCTACTTTCTTTCTCTGGAGCATGGTGAGACTGTGGGATAGGGCAGCTCCATTAATCTCCAACCTAATAACAGTGGTAATGTTACAGATTATTGAAGAGAGGCAAGCTCCTGAACTACTATGTTACATGATCAGGGCTCTCCCTGTACACAACCATGTTCCACTTCCAAGGACATGTGTGGATGGAAGATAGGGCTAACAATGTACACTCTTTCCTGTTATTGACCTGCTGGTTAGGGACATGCATAGATTTCTCAATCTGGATGATAAGTGGCTTTGATAAAGTAGGTTAGCATTGATAAATCCATGAAAACTTGGGTGGAGAGTTAATGAGTTTGGTTTTCTATGGGGTGCCCCCCTCACCTTCTCATTTCCCACACACATGCACACATAATCTTGCTCATTTTTACCACAGCTAAGGGACTCCGGCATGTTATTTCGGTGTATAGCAAGCAATCAATGAAGAAGCCTTTTGTTGTCTCAGAGAAGCCACAATCTTACTGAAGACTAACAAGCCAGGTGTGTGTGTGTGTGTGTGTGTGTGTGTGTGTGTGTGTGTGTGTGCGTGAGAGAGAGAGAGAGAGTGTGTGTGTAATAATCAGAGCTTATAAGAAGCTTGGCAATTTATCTACAAATGCATAAAAAAGGATTGTCAATAACCAGAAAGTGCAGGAAAGCCCAATCTCTCCTGTGCAGCCAGGTCATTTGCTTTCTGTTGTAAGATGTGAGCAGAGATATAGGATCTTACCATGAAGTAAAATCAATGAGCCACGAAGTCATTCAGACTTTGATGTTAAAGATGAATCTGGCAGAAAAACAGCAGGTCAGGAATATAACCCAGTTCAAAAGACAAGAGACGTCTGCTGTATGTTTTGCAGAAATTATACGTTGGCACCTATTGTGGACCAACCTGCATCACAGGGAGAGCATAGTAAAGCAATAAGCCATTAGAGGGCATGTGGTACACTTATTTTATCATAAGTAAGGGTGTTCTTAGTCACAACACGAAGCGGAACAGTGACATAAACAATATGATAAAATCTAGTGTTCAATGAATGATATAATTTGTTATTAATAAAATTCATAATGGCCCATGTAATGTAGTTAACAGTAAGCCATAGGTTGTTAAGCAACTTGGCCCAAATATCCACACCCAGGATTTGGGAAGGGGCTCATAATCACAGGTTTGCATTCACACTGAAGAATGCCTTCTGAGCTCTCCCAAATGGTACAACAGAAAAGAGTTTGCCCTATTATCCTGAGATTGCTTCTTTGAATTCAGACAATGCCACAGTCATCTGAGGCTCCAAGAGAGCAAAACTGCCTGTGGGTGGGATGGCATACTCTCTCCCCTGTCAATCATAGTGATACTAGCCAGTTGTGGACATCTGTGAGCTCATGTATGCAGAAGAGGGTGGAAAGCCCAAGGTGTTGCGCTGCACGAGCAGCAGTTCGAAAAGATGTGGTTGGCTGGTTTCACGTGTCTTGGAGGATGCACGTGTTAGCCTTCACCCTCCCCGATCGGTAGCTATCATATGGTAGGGGAGAGCTGGCTGGTGGGAGGGAATTAGCTGGTGGCCAAATTAGGGAGAATAGCAGGGGAATCCAACAGTGGTGTAGGGATTTCACCTCATGACCTTTCGATCAGTGGGCCAGAAGGCCACAATGCCTGCAAACGCAGCTCAGCCTTTTAAAATCAGATTTTAAAACTGTGAGCTATCCAATTTATATTCAGCATTTTTTGCTTACAATTGCAGCAGCAACATAAGTCCATTGCATAGGTTCTACCCCTCTGTATTCATTAAAAGCAGTCCAACTAATGCAGCACACTCACTTATACTAGTGCTGGTGTAAGAACAGGCCCAATCAATACGGCATCTCCCTGACTTCCTCAGCACCAACAGAGCCGAGCAGGACTGATCTGTCAAACTATTTTACCAGCTCAACAGCACTATGCAACCCATGTAACACTTCACACCTGCCTGCGCTCCAATACACCTGCCTGCATTAGCACTTCATTATCCCCAGAGCAAGTGTGGAGAGCCTAGTTAATCTCCTGTGTTCTAAAAAGCGCAGAACCATTCCTTGCTTCGCCCGAGCAGTGCGGGGTGGGGGGTCCTTTAAGTCCATCACGCTAAACCCCAGCAGCAGTGCTCACAGGGCCTGCTCTCTATAGCTCTTTTCATAATTCCCTTCACCCTCACTTCCCCTCGGTGTAAAACAAATACAATCCAGAACCCCACCTCCTCCTTTCCTCTTACTCCTTCATGAGGAAGGGAGGAGATGGGATCCTTCCTGATGGGCCTAAATCAGTACACACTGTGAGGGCTAATAGGTGCTGCATGAATCACTGAGGTCCAGCAGGGTCTATTGTATACACAGGTAAATAAGGACACACACACACGGACCAATAAAGGTGTTAGCTGTTTTCTCTACTGAATCCATCTAGTAGCCCTGTCAAAATGAATTTCAAAAATGAATTTGCAAAATATTTGACCTTTTATTTAAAGAAATATATTTAAAAGGAATAATCTAAATTCAAATGTTTAAGATATGTTCTATGTTGAGTCATCTAAACACAAAAACCTCTTGACATAAGAAAACGGGCTCTAAATAAATGCATGTCAGTTCACTTTTACTGTATACCATAATGCTGCTGAATTCTTGAATTTGATTGGTCAAAAGGTGTTGAGTCATTTTCATTAAATATGCTCCTAATACATTATCATCTGTATAGTAACAATGCATTCACAGGGACTTGAATGGCTTATACATGTGTATACACACTTATACATGTGTTGAGTCTCCAGTGTCAGTGTTTTGTAACTGTAACTGTCAGATGTTCCAAAACCTGTTCCAACACAGGAAAATCCAATACGGAGAATTTTTCATGTTACGGTTTCTTGATAACAAGCTGCATTCATGTATATTATATTATAAATTATGTTTAAAAAATAATAAAATGGAATAAAATTATATTATTACTTAATTATTATATTATTATATAATGGCATTTTTGTGCAATATATGAAACATTTTCATGATACATCGCAATTTAGTGTAGCTCCGTTGCTAAAGTATACAGTATATTGTCTGTATATTAAAATCTGAATGCAATTATTTAAAAAAAAAAAACAACATCTGAGTCACTTGCTATCCCTCATTGGTCCTATTTATTTATTTTAATAGGCTTTTCTCTAAGTTCTCCCCGCAGTGTACAGCGGTAGTGATGCAGCGGGATATCTGAGCGATGGACGGCGTAGGAAGAAGGGTGATGAGGCTTAACATGACGTGAGCGTCTAAGCTGTCAGGCCATGCTGGAGATACAGCCTCCGTGTGTAGCTCAGGGGGAAGAGCGCTAGTCACGCATCAAAGCTCTGAATGGGCACTGATGTGCTTCATTAAATTCCTTCGGACAGTGTGTATTTGTGTAGTTGTATGGCTGTGTACAAATATTCTTGATTAAGTGTGTGGCTATGACCTCATATTGGACAGAATGGGTCAGAATTAATCCTAGCATCCATGTCATGTATAAGGTAAAGTTATTATTTTATTATGGTGAGGTTTTTTCAAACATGTTTGAATGCACATTTTAAGTACTAAATCATTCCAGATACGCAGGCGACAATTACATACTTAATTAAATCTTAGCCAAGTGCTAATACCAAGCTGATAATAAAGCAGTTATGAAAATGAAGATGAAATTTCAGTAGAGATCAGTCTTGATGATACAGAACAAAAAAAAAAAAAAAACAATGCTTTTAAACTATTTTTAAACGACCAATACATTCAGTTTAATTGTGTTTAATGGAGTGATGATTTTTTAGCAGAGTGGAATGAATTTAAAATGAAGCCCATGTGTTTAACTTGTATAAATCACAGCCACAAGAAAGATCTAATTGTCCCAAATGACAACTATTACGCTGCTGCACTTTGTTGGCAAAATGCGTGAAATTGCAGGAGGTTTAATGTCTGCAGGGTAGCAACCAATCACAGCATGGAAGCACTGATAACTTCCTCGATGAGATCTCTAACAGTCATTCCTGTTTAAATCACATTTTGAGGTCTGAAAGGTGATCTTGCATTCAGTCGTATGATTCCCCTTTTTTTAAGCCTAGGTGTCTGACCGTCGTCTCCTTTCATATATGAACCTGTCATTGTTTCAGCACAGCCCTCTTGTGGCAACTGTGTAGACACTCGTATATATCAAAAGGCACAAGGGGACCCTTATACACCAGGAATTAATTCTAATAGGTGCTTTTCCATAGGAAAAAAGAAACAACAATATTTACAAAAACCTTTTGAGGATCCTATACAGCACAATGACCTGTAACATGTAAACACTACAGAACCTGGGTTTAATTGCTTGTTCTGTAATGGTGCATTTGTGATGTTAGAATATGTTGTTTATTTTCTCCCACTCACACACACTTAAAAAAAAGTATTCATGCATTGTTCATGCAAGCTGATGGCTTTGTGTGGTAGAACTTCTACCTAAAATCTGTACAGTGAAGAAGAAGAGCTGTGACAAACGCAGCTCAGAGTAGTGTGTGTGAGGAGTGTGTGTGAGGAGTATGCGTTAGGACTATGTATGAGGGGTGTGTATGGGAGTGTGTATACGGATTGAGTATGAGGTGTGTGTATGAGACGTGTGTATGTGAAGTATGTATGAGATGTGTGTATAAGGAGTGTGTATGATATGTGTGCATAAGGATTGTGTATGACGAGTGTGTATGAAACGTCTATGTGGAGTATGTATAAGGAGTGTGTATGTGGAGTATTTATGAGGACTGAGTGTATGAGGACTATGTACAAGGAGTGTATATGTGGAGTATGTATGAGATGTGTGTATAAAGAGTGTGTATGAGATGTTTGTATAAGGAGTGTGTATGAGACGTGTATGTGGAGTATGTATAAGGAGTGTGTATGAGGAGTGTGTATGAAACGTCTATGTGGAGTATGTATAAGGAGTGTGTATAAGGAGTGTGTATAAGGAGTATTTATGAGGACTGAGTGTATGAGGACTATGTACAAGGAGTGTGTATGTGGAGTATGTATAAGGAGTGTGTATAAGGAGTGTGTATAAGGAGTATTTATGAGGACTGAGTGTATGAGGACTATGTACAAGGAGTGTGTATGTGGAGTATGTATAAGGAGTGTGTATAAGGAGTGTGTATAAGGAGTATTTATGAGGACTGAGTGTATGAGGACTATGTACAAGGAGTGTGTATGTGGAGTATGTATGAGGTTTGTGTATAAGGAGTGTGTATAAGGAGTGTGTATAAGGAGTGTGTATAAGGAGTATTTATGAGGACTGAGTGTATGAGGACTATGTACAAGGAGTGTGTATGTGGAGTATGTATGAGGTGTATATAAGGACTGTGTATGAAAAGTGTATATGAGACGTGTGTATGAGGAGTATGTATGTGGAGTGTGTGTATGAAGAGTGTATATTTGGAGTGTGCATGGGATGTGTAGATGTGGAGTGTTCATGGGGAGTGTGTATGAGGAATGTGTAGAGTGTGTATTAGAAGTGTGTGTCAGATGTGTGTGTGAGGAGTGTGCATGAGGAGGATATATATGGAGCTGCGCTCCAGCGTCCATGGATTCATAGTGTCTTACACCTGACTCACCCAGTGTGTGTGTGTGTTTGTGTGTGTGTGTGTGTGTGTGTGTTTATGTGTATTCTCAGTGAATGTGACAGCTATGGTCAGGGCTGATGGTGAAGCATGCAAGCAGGCCTCCGCCCCAGAGCTCTCAACACTCTCTCTGGCAGAACACATCACTGTCATGCTGCCACTGACTCACACACACACACACACATTATATATATATATATATATATATATATATATATATATATATATATATATATATATATATATATATATATATATATACACACACATGTGTGTGTAAAATTTGAAAATCATGGAAATAACACATGCCATATTTGACATGTAGCTATTTATTTAAAGTAGCAAGAGTCAAGAGTAAAAATGTTTTTAGGCTTACTGTATATTGTGTGAATACAAGTAAACATGGGATCTTACTAGACAAGGCACCAATCCAATACCCAGTATCTTCACAAAATATTGTTGGTTGGATATCAGAGAAAACATATTGGATATTAAATCCTATAATGAATGACAATGATTGGAATTGGATTTGCAAAATAAATTCATTTTTTGTAACTGGCAATGTTTACATACAATTTTTTTTTTTTTGTTAGAATTTTCTTTTGTTAGAATTGATTTTATATAATAAAATATATGATAATGAATATGATAATTCGTTATATTTACAATATAAGTGATTTTGTGTGAAAGAGCTTAACTGTGAAGTGCTTCAATAAAAAAAATCATTTTTTAAAGAAAACAATATCGGATGGGTGATACTCAAAGTTTCAGTATTGGTATCGGTATCAGAAAAGAAAAAGCGGTATCTTGCCATCTATTGATCTAACACATTACAAAGTGGATATTCTTTTGCCTTTGAATATATAAAAATAACAAAAAAAATGATTCAATGATACTGTGATATCACAAAGTATACAATAAAAATGATCTGCATTAATTCTGAGTCCTTTTCCTATCTTAGTCCTGAATATTTATGAAATGCAGGCATATGTTGATAGGCATATGTTTGATAGGCATATGTTGATAGGCATATGTTTGATAGGCATATGTTTGATAGGCATATGTTTGCCAACTAAAAGTACAATAGCGGATCTGTTTTTTGGAATACTATTTGAACAGTGAAATTCTGTCTGAACACACTCCCCTTGCACACTCCTCTACATGCACGGTAACACATAAAGCCCTGCCAAACCATGGCCCCGCATTTCATCGCTTCATACAGTCAGCTTTAAAAATCTACATCATGATGTCCTGTTACTACAACTCACACATGAACCCTATCACCTCGATGAGCACACTGTGCAATTAGTGCACTATAAACAGGGCGATATTTTCAGTCTAGCTGCAGTGCTTGCCACACACTGCACATCGTTCAGCACTGTCTGCGGCCTGGCAGCCACCTAATGGGAGTTTTAGACTAATTAACTGGTGCCTCTACGGTGGATTTAGAGGGAAACAACCTACCACTAGGTACATGCATTCATATGCAAACAAAGGCACAAAGCGCCTGCAACACTGGGTTTTGGGTGTGTAATTAAATTCAATAAATAAGCAAAGGTGAAGAAATAAATCAAGTGGAAACTGATGAACAGCAGGAGATTAAATGCCACTGAGGCGTGCTGACAAATACTTCAGTATAATTTTTAATAGGATAAAATGCGTGCAGACACGCACAGAAACACACAGCACAGCTCCCAGTCATGACTCCTGAATACCCCCACCAAAAAAACCTTATCATTCATGCCACCAACACAACAGCACCTTACCGTTTCAGTGAAAAAGCGCCAGTCTTTATTAATGACTATTGGTGTTGCACTTAATGCTGAATAAAACATGAGGGGCAGCTGTGAAAAACTGAATAACACTGGTAATTAGGTGCTAAAGGGGAGGGGGCAAATGTAAGTCCCTGTGAATATTAATGAACTCATTGTGAAAGTGTGGAACCAGTAAACTAGGAGTGTTTTCACACTTGCCCTGAGTGTTTAAGTCTGGCATTGATTCTGGAATGGTTCTGCCAGATGCCTAAAAAGTCCTTCTGAACCTTCTGACGGACGTTACTTCTGCTGTGAAGCCTGTAAAGAATCTT
Organism: Pangasianodon hypophthalmus; assembly: GCF_027358585.1. Lineage (NCBI taxonomy): Eukaryota > Metazoa > Chordata > Actinopteri > Siluriformes > Pangasiidae > Pangasianodon > Pangasianodon hypophthalmus. Next base: position 16,521,247 of record NC_069720.1, read on the forward strand.
CAGGAACCACTTTATCCTGGTTAGGGTTCTTGTGGAACATTGGGTGTGAGCGTGACTACACCCTGTATTGGGCACAACTACACTGCAGAACACTATGCACACACATTTACACCTAGGGGCAACTTATTGTAGACAATCCACCCACTAGGGTTTTTAAGAGGTGGGAGTAAACCAGAGAACCTAGAGGAACCTCACGTAGAAACCTGGTGAACATGCGAAAGCCCACACAGGCATTAACCCAAGCTCAGGACTGAACCAGGGACTCTGGAGCTGTGAGGCAGCAACTCTACCCACTGTACCACTGTGCCATTTCCATGGCTGTATGTTTGACCAATGAGTAAAAGAGTTTTACGTGCGTTTTCAGCCTCGCCCCTTTCCACACCCCACCCAAAATGAACCCCAGACTACTTTTTTCAGATGGACCAGACTTCCGTTTCCCAAATTGCGGACCCATGACTGAAAAGATCTTTCCTACTTGACCAAATGTACCAAACTCAGAACAAGCAATCTTAGATCCAGACAAGAGTGCAAGTGTGAAAATGCCATTAGATAAAAAGAGCAGTCCCACTGTCCTTTTGAGAGTCAAAGAGTCAAACTCTACCTCTACCAGAATTATCTTTCTGGACTTTTACCCTCAATTACCTTTTCTTTAATTAACTGTTAAAACATGTCTGTTTTATTATAGCACTATTCCAAATCCAAGTATTTATAATTTTATATTTATAATGCGACTGGCTGAGGATGGGCTGAATTCACTCTGGATTGGCTTTAGAACTCAAAATTAGTATAAAAATCTTCCTGTTTTTCAACTCATATGCTGACATCACTGACATTTCAGCATGGAAGTGTTGCAATGGCATTGACCATGCCACACAGTCAGTGTCGTCACCTTCACCCCAAACTGCTTATCCCAAACCACCACAGAGAAGAAGGAACAATAACATCAGAGCCAAACTGCACAAATAGCTTTTCACTCTGTCTTTTCTCTGAGGAAGAGTTGGCTGCTGCTAGCCCGAGTGTGGCCATCTTAACTCTCCTCTAGCTCTGCCACTCTTTATCGTCTTTGATGGAGGCGAAGTGAGGATTTAAACTGCAAGGGCAAAATCACTTTCCCTTAGCCTTTGGCTCCTCAACAGAAAATTCCAGACCACTTTCACTCCTCCTCCTTCACCCCCCCATCCCCCATCCCTCTCTTCTCAACCTCTCAACAGCTGCTCTCTCTTTATTATCTGTCCCTTCTTCCCTTCTCCTGCCCTTTTCCTCTAATCCACCAATACACTCCCACACTCTAGGCGCTCCCCACAGAGCCCACGCCTGATTTGCCTGTCTGGGTTGCTCAGAGTTTTTGCTGGAATTTGCCATTGTCTCGCCAACATTTCACTCCCTCTTGGTATAATAAGATGGATTAGGACTTGTTTTGACAGTTAGTTAGAGAAACGGTAGAGGGTAAAATGCCAGCGAGGTAATTCCGATGCTTTACTTTGAGTAGCTTGACAAATCAAAGTGGGTGAAATAAGCCTTTGTGTATCTGCGCTTGACTGCACTCTCTTCTAACACTAATAAAACCAGCCTTCAAAGTGCATTCACCTTACAGTCTCACTCACAGGAATCCTCCTTCACAGATGTGTCTGATTAGGTATGTGATTTGGAACAGATCAAAACACAGCACACAGGGCTGGTCCGATTCAATCCCTCGCTCAGGGTCAGGACAGCACAGGTACTGGACAGGAACTATAAACCAACATGACAGCACTCATTTCACTTTGCCTTGGCCCAATAACCTTGATCAGACTGGATATCAGTCATGGTGGTCATTCAGGCATCCCCCGGGCTTTTCCCATTGGGACTACTATGTCTGGCTCTGTGTTCTGCAGTCGGCCTCTCCTGCTGCTGCATCATATGTCTAATTTCTTCGATTAGCGAAGCAAATTCTGTTTGTCACCTTCTTCTCAGCCATGGTCAACCCCTACGTCATTACCCTCAGTGGAGCAATCCATCAACACGTTTTAAACTCATTTTAAGGCTAAATTGAATATATACTGCCCATAGGGATTTGTAATGCTTCCATGACCCCAAACCCACCACAAAAGTGTAAAAGTGCTGTCTGACTAAACCGTCTACACAATCATCCAACCCAGATGAGCTGCTCTGGGAGACACCACGTATAAAGATTCGACAAAAAGGCCCAATCAGCTCTATTAATCATTAGGATGTCCTGTAAATGGCACGTTAGAGCATCTCTAAGGAATTGCAGGAAAACTGACCTCTTGTATGAAGTTTAAGCGTTCTGCTGAAGGACAAACTGAAGACCCTTTAAGGATGCTAGATTCATTTGGTATAATAGTGACACATTATTCATAATGCAAAAGCACAGTTTAAGGCTTGTGTATGTCACAAAATACATTTAAATGGATGTCAGTCAAGAGAAATACATGTATACCAATTTAAATAAAGCAGCTTTCCTAATATTAACCAAGCCAACAAACTCACATGACGTGACATACATTTATGTTAACTCCATGTACGAGTTCCTAACCTAAATAACACATGTCCTGAGTTTAGACACTTGTTTCCTGACTCACACAACGTGCCATATTCCTTGAAAGAAAGAGGGAGTGTGGCAGGAATCTTTGTGACAATATAGATCTGTATACATATGCTTTTTAAATTCTATCAAAGTGGTAGTACATTCTCAATGCAGACATCTGCCTAACACCTTAACCCAAGGTCCAAAGTTAACAGAGGATTTCATTTTCACTCCCATGCCTCAGAATATTTTTTAGGCTTTTTTTCATTCAGTCAAACATAGTAGGACACATTCTGTTTTTTCCAGTTATTCCAGAGCGTGTTGTGAATAAACACTATATAATATGGAGTCGTACTTATAATACTGAGCAGGATGTAGTGGAATGGGAGAACTACAGAGCCACCTGTACCAAACACACTTCACAGCAACACTTCATCATCTTCTCCACAGGGGGGAAAACACAGCTCCTGGGGGTGGAGATAGTCTCCTCACAAAACCACATGAAAACAAAGAGATGCATTAAGAAGAAGTGCATTGCTTAGACTACAGCTGCTGAATATAGAAATATAGAAATCATAAGCAGCAGTATGATTTGTGAGCTGAGTCTCAGTTAAACTACATATAACCTGACCATACATTCATGGGTTTTCTATCCACATGTGCATCCGAAAACTCAACCTTGTCTCATGAGGCATTTGTATGAAATTGAACAAACACACTCACAGTGTGTTAATCTTAAACGTTAATCTTTGTACCTTCTATACACTGGGAAAGGGAAAGACAGAGACCATTTTTTTTTACCAATTTTTTTTAAATTATTTTCCATTTGCCAGAAATGGCCAAAAAAAAAAACATGCAAAGTAATTTTGACAAAAAAACCTGCACCCAATGACTACAAGTCTGAAGGTGCCAGTCAATAAACACACATCTTGTATAATATCTTTCTTTCTTTGTTTTATTTATTTATTTAAATTTGCTTCTTTTGTTTATTTGTCAGCTCAGTGTTGTGAAGTTATGTGCTATTAAAAGTAATCAGTAATAGTGTTTTTTCATTACCTTGAAATTTTCCCATTAAGCATTAATTAATTAGTGCTTTTAATTAATGCATTTCAGTTTTCAAAAGCAACAAAAGTAAAAATGAATAATTTGAATTTATGCAACAGTACAAAAAGCTAATTAATAATTATTTACATAATTATTATAAAAAAAACTTTGCTTGGTTTTTGGTTTTCAGTTTTCATTAGTCTAATTAGTTTAAACATCACAAAATAATGTGCATCTGGCTGCAGGGAAAGGTTTGGTATACTGATAAACAGCAATAAAGGGTGATGAGATTTTTCTATGACTGTTTTTTTGTTTGTTTGTTTGTTTTTGTTACTTGCAATATTCATGTAACAGTAGTTACACAACAATCTCTATTTTCTTAAGCCAATTTTTCCAAGCATTTCTCACCCTTGCTTCAGTGGATAATCTCACCTGTAAACTGTACATATGCACCTAAGAAATGCTGCTGTAATCATAAATCATCCTAGGACTCTTACATGAGACAATATACTCATACTGAACATCCCTTCAACACACTTAGTACTGTTAGATTTTATGGTATATAGTAGTAGAAATGTAATACTTTATAATTCCACTATCCACACTAAACCCTTTTAGAGCATTGGGGATCAAAATCTACATCTGCATTTAAGTAAAGATACATAATATACAAATAAAATTTAACTGAATTTTTTTCTTGCCATTAAATCCACCCTATATTTCTAATGCCTTCTAATACACGTACCAAAGTGCCCAGCTGCACTCCACCTTAAGAAGGCTAAAAGAAGAGTGGATGTTTAGTGCTCTACATTGTTGTGATGGATGAAATATCTGCAGCCCATAGCCTGGTGTGGACACAGCTGCCACAAGCAGAATGAAAGTCATTGCTCAGAGGAGACCAGGCTGTGGGAAAGAGCCTCGAAATGAAACAGCAAACTGGCCTCCATTGCCCGGCCTTACACACTCCCCTCATCTCCCTCTCTGCCCCACAACCTCTTCATCACATTACAAACTAGGCCAAAGAGTTGGAGTGATAAAGAAAAAGAAGAAAGTGAATAGGAGAGGCTCTGACAAAAAAAAAAAAAAAAAAGAAAAAGGCTTCAGCACAATATAGTTGTTTCTGGAGTGCCTATATAGCAAATCAATTCTGAATTTCAGCTGTATATTGGTAGACCTACAATAAAGCTAGCATTGACACAACACCAGTTTGAAACCACAATAATACCCAGTTACACCCAGCTGAGCCTCCACTCCTTATTTCCTCTCACACATTTCATTTTCACTTCTCTTTCCGTTCAGAGACACACATGGTGCCTCCCACCCCCATTTGTTCCAGCGTCTTTTCTTCTCCTGCAATTTTTTTTTTCTTGCTTATGCTTTTTATCCAGTTCTTCGCTCACTCTTTTTTAATTCTCCTTGCTACCAGTTTTTCCTCTTTCTGTTATCCGCAGAATAACTGTGTACTGGGTTGAAGATAATGAGGTTGTTCATCCAGAACTTCACGCTCAAATCCCAGCGCTCGAATCCTCACAATCCTAAAAACAAATATTTTGACATTCAGACACACAGGCAAGACACAGTGCCTGTAATCCCGCACCTTGCTTTTTGGATTCAATTTTCCAAAAAAAAAAAAGCAAAAAAAGAGATATGATCTGGGTAACCATTCCTCTACCTGTTTAATCTCTTTGATCATAATATTATTAATGTTCTACTGAGACTACTACTTATACTCAGAGCAGAATGTGTGATGAAAAGTGCATGTTAATTACAACTCCGACCGAAATAGAGAGAGAGTGTGTGTGTGAGAGAGAGCCAGAAGAAGCATGATCGAGTTTATAGTCATAAATACACTGATGTGGATCATCCTAAATTATCTGGCAAGCATACAGTGCATACATCCCTGGTAATAGCTGGCAGTACGTAACTGTAATTGCAAGCAGTGGAAAAGCCCATGACACCATGCTACCATTGCATTTTTACCATAAAGCAGATTAATATGGGTTAATTACCATAGCGTGGCACACTTAAACGCTGTGGCACAAATCTATCATCGAAATTACTCCCTCGCTTTTCGCATAGAGTTGCCAACGGGGAACAGGCGCACTCCGTCTCAGCAAGCTGCCGCTACGAGGAGCGGGGTTGAGAAAATTAGAAATCTATCTGAAGAGTCGGGAGGGTGGAAATAAAGGAAAGGGACTTGTCATCAGGGCTGTAATCATTTCTCTTGTTTAGATATCGATTGTGTGGGCGGTGGTAATTTTCGTGGTGTGTTCTGTGTGTTCAGTCTGGGCAGGTCGAGACTGGTCGAGAAAGGGCCGCTGGGAGACGGCTGTAGACAGTACCATCACTCTAATGAGCAGCCCATAAAAATGAGCCCGTGTTGTGCCGGACTTTAGAGCAGTTCATCTCCGCAATGAATAGTTCCCAGTGGGCCAGGTGGTTAATGCCATTTATTAATAGAAGCACGTAGGCAGTACACTAGGCCTGGGCCCTTTGAGAACCTTCTATTAAGGCATCTGGACAGAGAGAAGGTTTGTATGTGTGTGTGTGTGTGTGTGTGTGTGTGAGATAGAGAGAGATGTGAACAGAGTCACACTGTTGAACATTCTGTGTGTATAAGGAAGCACAGCAAAAACATCGAATAATGGCAGTGATTTACGGAAAATAAAGATTGGCGCCTTGCCAATAGTAATTATCACAAGCTCTATCCTTCATCTTCAATCAAAGTTCATAGGGTAAAGGTCAAAGCACTGCAACCCCAGGCTAGCTATTGTGAGAGGGCTTCAAATAGTAATTAAGGTACCATTAAGCCGGGGACTAAAAACCACTGAACAAACAGCAGCTCTGAGATTCAGGTATATGAGGAAGCACTGGAGTGTTTTCCCCTCGAATTTATAGAAAGAAATGATTTAATCACAGTCATTAATCTTTCATTATGACTTTATGGTTAGCACAGGATAGTCCCTAGTAGACTTACTGAGAGGTCTAGCAGTCCTCCTCATTTCCTTCTAAAGTTTAAGTTAGATTTACAAAAAAGTGCACTCAACACTCTAACAAAGAAGGTTCTTCTGTTTGTCCTCCTGAAGGATTACTACTGTGATCTTTTTTTTCAGAATCGATTCCAAATAAAACCTGTTTAGAAAGCTACACTCTTAAAAAAAAAAAAAAAAAAAAAAAAAAAACACTCTTTACAGTGATGCCAGAGAAGAACTGTTTTGAATCCCTAAAGCCATTTGTGGTTCCCTAAAGAAACTTTCAGTCAGATTTTTTTCCCAGAATAAATTGAATAATGATTTTCCACTATAAAGATCCTTAATAGTAACATGTTGCCACCAAAAAAAATGGTTGAAGATCCACCAATCAAAAGGTTGTTTAGGAAACAAAAGAGGTTCTACTACAGCATCACTCTAAAGAACGTTTTCTGGTAACATACATTTTAAGAATGTACAACCCTTGAGAGACTTTGCGTTTAGTGAAATATAATATGATATAATATACTGTATATACTGTACTAATATACTATCTTAATATAAATGAAGTATGAATTACTTTAATATAAATTTTATGTGATGCAGACGGGACACTGCCTGCATCACAAGAAAGTTTAAAACAAAGAAAGAGGTATGCAGGTGGGACAAACAATTATGAACAGGGATTGGTTGTTGGGAACAATGCTGAACAGGGATTGGTTGTTGGGAACAATGCTGAACAGGGATTGGTTGCTGGAAACAATGCTGAACAGGGATTGGTTGTTGGGAACAATGCTGAACAGGGATTGGTTGTTGGGAACAATGCTGAACAGGGATTGGATGTTGGGAACAACGTTGAACAGGGATTGGTTGTAGGGGACAACGCTGAACAGGTATTGGTTGTTGGGGACAACGCTGAACAGGTATTGGTTGTTGGGGACAACGCTGAACAGGGATTGGTTGTTGGGGACAATGCTGAACAGGGATTGGTTGTAGGGGACAATGCTGAACAGGGATTGGCTGTTGGTAAACACTGATCAGTGACTTGTTGTGTGGAATATCTGTTCTCGTAAGCGCAACTCAGTCAGGCTTTACACACTGGTTGGGAATTGACTCAACCTGCTGTCTCATCTCATATAACCAGCAGCTGTGATGTAAGCTGGAGAACTGTATTGAGTGCAGGACAGTTGCTAATGTCACTGGATTTGTTGCTGGGTTCTATTTTGAAATAAAGTCATTAAAATGGCATAAAAAAATTGCCACATCTAGCAATAAAGTTGTGTGTGTGTGTGTGTGTTACGATTTTAGAAATATTGTTTATGCAGTCGTTTCTTACCTGTGATGGATGGATAACACAGGAGCATAGGACATGAAAGAGAAAGAAAGAAAAGAAACCGATTAGTTCACAGCAATATCTATCACCAATAGTGATTTTTTTCTTACTTTTGGAAAAGGATCAGAAAGTAAACGTTGGCATTTATAGACTGTCTGCATTCTCACAGCCAGGGCTGGCAGTAACACTACATCTATAGTTCCGTTATACATGTCGCAGTTGGTGTCACCTCAGGTGGCAGAATTTCAGGAATAACACTTTGATGTGTAGTTTCTCTAACGAGCCTCTGAAAATGCCAAAAACAAAAATAATCTAAAAAAAAAAAAAAAGTGCTTTATAAACTCCTTCATGATGCCACCACATAGCCCCTGGGCTTGACTCCAGTGCCTCCTCCTGGTCCCCCATTTGGGATTTGGGAGCCACTCAGACCACTAACTCCAAAGCACATAAATATGCATTGGCACTCCACGCAAACCCCCCGATCCATACCGCCCCGGCCATCTGCATTAACCAAAGTCAAGCTGTGCTCTGCGCTTCCCTCCTCCTCCTGCTCCAGTCCCACGTACATCCCTACTGAGCCAGATCCCTCACCCTCATCCAAGGCAACCTACACTTGGCAAACAAGACGGCAAAAAAATATACAACTCGCTTTCTCGACTCTAGCTCTTCCCGCCACCAGTGCAGAAAATAGCAGGCGAGAGAGATTACTTTCATACCCCACACTTTCTGCTTAATGTTATGGAAAGTGAAAAGAGATTGTCGAAGGCTGGGTAATATAGTGGGACATTTCTGTGAAATACTGACATATAGTGTAGGAGTTCGGATATGTATTAGTGCTTTCTGAGAGCATAACGATTATTAAAATGGCTTAAACTCATTTTTTTTTAGACAGAGGCACAGTGTGTATTTCAGCACCAACAGCTCTCTTGTCTTTCTCTCTGTTCCCTCTCAGTGGCGATGATGCTGGATCCACTGCTTTTAAACACCATTTCGTATCATTTCGCCTAGCTAAATGCAGAAACCTCTTCTGTTTCCGCTCCCTTTCTTACAGGAACCTACCATGAACATTTTTCCTGACCTACTTCAGTTGTGAGATAAGATAACTTTTACCTAGACTGAATCAATGTCACGGTCAGGGCTTGGTTTAAACACAGAGACAAGGATTTGAAACTTTTAAAGTGATACTGTGTCATGGTAACTTTTCTTGCTGCATATTTTTGAATACTGTTAAGCTCCTCTGTTATTCTGCTGCATTTGTGCAGGTATTGCAGACTGAATACGCTGATGACCTTGAGCTGTGCTGATTGCAGATATAGAGTCATTTTGACTGTAGCATTGCAAAGCTACAAACAATCACTAATCAGGCAGACCAGAATTTCTAACACACTGCATGACAATACCACTAATCTACAATTTCTAACGGTCCAGTTATATCAAATTCCTTCTTACAAAGATCCAGATAAGCGACAGACATGACATGGCTGCAGCAGTTATCTTATAACGCTTAATCATTAATGATTAGTTTTTGGCCATAAATAATACAATTTGAAGTAGTTATGTTTTTTTTTTTTTTTTCACAGTCACAACATATGTTATGACTTTTGACTAGCACCACGGACTCTGAACAGATGAAGCACATCTATTTTGAATTTGAGATGAGAATACACATGTACATTTCTGTCAGATTGCTGTTGATCATTCTGTTTTCATTGTGCACTTCTTTTTTTGGAAACATGCCATGTAGTTCGCTAATTAGACCAGCGAGGGTAAATAAAATTTAAAAAAGCTTTTTTTTAAATTAAAAATCCGTTAAAAACTCCCCTTTCTGAGCTGTCTCTAGCCTTATAGCTAGTCAATGGTTGATGAGCTGCTTTCAGCTAAACAATTTAAATAAAGCACATGACTGGGTAAACCACAACAGACGATCTTCTAGAGAAGTTGAGTTGAACTACGAGTCGCTGAACTATGGCTAGTTTTTGAGCTAGTAGTACAAGAAAAACGGTAGTTTTTGAAAACGGTAGTTTTCCAAGTTCTCAGTTCAGCATGCTGAAATACTCTGCTGGGTTTGCATCCAGACCGCGTTCCACCACTTAACCAACCCTGACTATACACTAGTCCACGCTTTTAAAAACTGTGGTTGCTTCCACTAATGGCAGCAAATATATAATAAATTCATGAATGCCTTTTCCATTCATTTTCACTGTTATCTTAAGTAATGTTGGTTATACTTAATCACATAATGACAAGTAATTTACTCTATACAATTCGTTATCTGATACTAAACACAGAACGGTTTAGCATGTCTATATGACTATTACTTTTGATAAACCATGATGCGATTTTAACAATGCTGTCATTCTTTACAGAGCAGAGACAGCAGATATAATCTGCGCTGTACAGAACGTAGCTAGCTTTCTGTCTCCAGTGCGTGCTATAGGTGTTAATTTAACACTTGATGTTTTGCTGTGTGTGTAATGTGTTTAATATGCTTGTTGACAGCTTGAGTAATAGGTGAGTACATAGTCTAGCACATTTGCACTGACGTCTTGCCAAACTGCCAGTGCTCAGCCAGGAACTGCTGTATTTGGTGTTGCAATCCTCCATTAAAGCTAAATGAACACAATAAATTGTGTTATAAACTAGGGATGGGTCAGAATCATTGACTAATTGATTAGTCATGAGCAGTCAAGTAGTCGATCAGTGAAGTTCACTAGTGAGTTTTTTTTTTTTCCCCAAAGAATTCAAATTAATGTTAATGATTCTATCATAAATACATTTAATATTTTGAATGTATTATATCATTATATTCATATATCGGTCTCTACATATCCTACATTTGTCAGTAGTCTAAAGACATTTGCACACAATACCAAATGTTTTATTTGCTTAATGGATGGTGAAAAATGCCTTTGATTTGGTGTGTAAGGGTGTCTGCAATTTTTGCAGTAAAAGAATAACAATACTACAGCACAGGTCCGTGAAAATGGTGAATCGTTGTTTTGCAAATGACATTTAAGTCAGGGATAAAGCAACCATGATTTCAGCAGGGCAAAAAAAGGAGTGGTGAAGTTAAAATTATACCAGTTGCCAGCACTGTTTCCAAATCGCTGCTGAAAATGCAGGCAGCCCCAACAGAAAACAATGCACAAACTACAAGGAAACTTTTAACCCCATATTTAACTGAATATCATAACCATACGACTGCAATTCCTGTTTGCGAATTGGTCGATAAATTTACAGTGCACCAAAAAAAAAAAAAAAAAATACAGAAATTGATCTTGAGTTAAGAAGTTGATCTTGATTTAAATGATGACAGACTGCAGCAGACGGACATTTATGGACCCAGTGTGCAAGCTGCCATTTTTCGTCCATCAATTATGCAATCTGTGTGCAATGGTATGCAATGGCTCAAGTCTGGTATTCCAAATGTGGCATGAAAAGTGAATTTTAGCAACATAAGGAATTTCAGCAACATAGCAATTTTGTGCAACATAAGGACACTTACAATGAGATATTACACTCTCAGAAATAAAGGTACCAAACTGTACTTTTCCTTGTCACTGGTACCATTAAGGATACACATTTTGTACCGTTAGTATGTATCTTTTATCTGGAAATGTAAATATATTGTACATTTAAGAATAATTATCTTTAAAGCTTTATTCTAAAAGTACACCACATGTAACTTCCCAGGCAAAGGATGCACACTAAAGGTATAAAACAGGTACCCTTGATGCTACCACCCCAGTGAAAAGGGAAAGTACTTGGACAGTACTTCTGGCTGCAAGGTTATTACTGATGAGCTTGTTGTAGAATGTTATTGTTCCTATTGTACCATCTTACAGCGGGACTTTTATAGCAGACGCTCTACATAAACGGATTAAAAAACATGTAGTTGTGGTTGAGTTTTCTGTGAGAAGGTGTTTAGGTAACATTTTAAATAAAGAATGAGTCTCCAGTGTGCGCTTTGTTACAGTCAGAGGTTTAACTTAAGTTTTACAACACAGTAAGGTTTTAAAATGGAGGACTTTTTCTTTTATTAACTTCAACAGAGGGAATGACTTTATATTGATTATAGCTGTTATAACATAAGTGATGTTCTGCAAAATTTCTGATCATTTATATCTCTCTGTGCTTTTGTAATTAAATTAAGAAGAAACCAGGCATTCTGTCTTAAAAAGCCCACTACATTTTTTTAAAACATTTTCTTTACAAGTGCAGAGACACATTCTTGACTAAACCCAACATTACGCAAGCTGCGTAGCCTATTAATTAGCAGCCGTTTGTTAGCGAGGGTATTTATGATGGTGAAATTATTCATCTAAATAATATTTATTACTATTACGCACTACCACTACCTCCATCGAAGCATCACTCTTAAATGTGTTTGTGCTGTGAGCAATGTTCCAATTATTGTTCCTAAGCCATCACAGTCTCTGTTTGGTTTTGTTTCTTTTTTTGGGAACAACTATGTTTTAAGTGCAATATAAAGTTCTATTTATTTTTTTAATTGATGAATTACCCAACCGGCCTGGTTATTAAAGGACTTTGTGCTGCATTCATAAAATATGAAGAGCTTAACAAAGGACGTATATTACAGTATGTACGAGCGTGATTTATTTCATTATATCCACAGCCATGAATTTATTATAACAACCAAACATACCATATGTGCTTGGGAGCACTAATTATTCACCTCATGAAACATAATAAATCCGCAACATCCATTATTAGATCTGAGGTGAGCTTGCCAAAAAAAAAAATTATAGTTTTCATACAATCACATAGTAAACAGTTAGAGTAAGAACCCAAACGATATGGAGCAACTTGTTTTTTCGATTGTTATTGGTGATTTATGGAAGCCAGTGGAGACATTACTGCTTAGAGTGATAGGACTAAAATATCTGGAGATCCTGAAATGGTGCAGCAATACTGTATATACCATTAATTGATGATTTTTTTTTACTGTATTTGTGAACACTGGGCGTGTTTGTCACATCAGCACCAGAATCAGCAACCAACTCCAACTCCCATGCTGCACCACAACCTACAAATATGCCCTCTCAGAACTACAGCTCCCAACTTCCACACTCCAGCTCACCTGACATCTGAGCACACACACCTGATTCCAATCAAACCCACAGTATTTAAACAGACTGCAAATGAATTCACTAATGGCGAAGTATCTTTCAGTGTGCCTTTCTCCTGATGCGTCAAGCCTTAATTGTTAGCAATATTCTGGTTTTGCTCTCATTCTCTGTTTTTCATGATTCTGGTTTTCTCTAGTTTACTTTGTCTGATGATCACCTGACCTTTTTGCTCATTTTTTTGACTCTGCCCTTGTCTGACATTTTGGATTTGTCTGCTTATCTTCTTTCAAATACAGCACATTTTGCACATTCTGCCACACAACAGTGTTTTGTCATTAAGGTTAGTCTAAATACAGCAAATAAAACAAACAGCCAGTCAAAATGTGTAAGAACAATCCTTTAATTTGAATGAACTGCACCATGATAATGGATGTGTGTCCTGAGGAAGGCTGTGTTAAGCCAAAACGCGTTGATCAACGATTTTTTTAATGTTTTAGCCCAATTTAATAAAGGCCTTTTATGCTTAACCACATGAGCGCCATGGAATATTTTGGGTTTTTTTTTAACTGCACCTTGAGTCAGAAGCAAAGTATAGACTCTGGCGAACAAGAGGAAAGGAAGCGTGCATGTCTTAGTGCTCAGTGCTCGCAGAAGTGAAGTGCTGTCTCTCATGTGAGACAGTTTCTCTCACTTCACTGCTCCACGTTCGCAAATATATTTGTGTGCACACAATCAACATGTACCTATGATTTCTAATAAAGATACTGTTTAAATGCCATAATATATTTTATCAGGTTACTTGTATTACAGGACAATGCTGTATTTCCTCCTCTTGATATTTAGCTTGCAAGCCTCTTTGCTATGATAATTATTCATTGAATACGTCTAGAGTATGTTATTTCATGTCATCTGTTCATTAGAGCAACAACGGCCACTAGGCTTATGTCACATAGTATCATGTGGTATTGAAAGTTAGTATCAGAGCATTTTTTTTTAGGAATAAGGGTATGGCATTGGATTAATACCTGATGTGCGTACCAGCGTCCCTATGAGGAACCATACATCATTCAGAAATTATTCATATATCATAAGAATCAACAGAACTGAAGCTTTCATGAGATTACATCAGCGAATAATCCGGTTTGGAAACGACATAACCATTCATCGTAATCCTCAAATCCCACAGAATGCAATCTGCTGTGACTTATTTATTTACAATGCTTATCAAAATATTTTTTATTTGATCACTTTTCAAAGTTTGATATTTATTTCAAATCTGCCATGTTGTTCAGGCAGGCAGCCACTGATGTGTGCAGCATGTGCACAGCTGTAAAAGCTCAGTGGGTGGGCTGGAAAAGCAAGTCGTGCTCTTCAGTTGAGCAACACAGACGCACAGCACTAAAGAAGAAAGCGAAATGTTTACTACTTGAAATATATTTAGAATTCAATTAATAATTTGATTTGTTGAATTTTTATTGGTTTGATATTTTTTGGAGAATTCTGCGATCATATCAGCAAAGCAATGTTAAACAAAACTATTGGGGCCATTTATATTATCTGTTATTTCTATTTTATTTCTGACAACATTTTCATACTGTTCAAGATCCCCAGCCCAGAATGAAATGTTAAAGAAGACTGCCCTACTTGACTGTTTAAAGCTAAAAGCCTAATTTAAATTTTACACACAGTCCCATGATCCCATGGTCCTTGGGATTACATTCAGGGATTATATATAGTGTGTAAAGGGGTTTGTAAAAGCAGGGAGTAAAGAATACAGAGACAGAGTCAAATGCAGGAAAGGGGAAAAAAGCTTTTTCAGGCTAGCCAATATGAGAGATCCAGAATGAGGTATTTTACATAATGCATCTGCAGCTGACAATTTTGGTAAACTCAAGGGAGTGGGGATGGAATTAACAAAAAACATCAAGAGCTTATAGTTAAAACTACTACAGCAACATGTCAGGCTTCAGTTCAAGTGAGTTCTGACGCAGGAGGCCTGAAGCGTGAGTGCTCTGATGATGATGATAAATGAACAGAGGAGCTGTGAAAATATGACTCATGAGCTGATTTCAGCTGCACGTAGATCGGACGATGTTTGAGCAGCTCTGACACAATAGTGAAGGGAAAATGGAGAGAAGCTGCATGGAGGTCATGCCCATGCTAATGTCTGGCCAGGATACAATACTAAACTTTTTTAACAGGAGCAATAATTTTTTTTTTAATTCCATTTATAATACAGATATTTTCAGGTCATACTGACATGATCTGACAGTAACAAGGTAAAATATATGAGATGACTAGATGAGCAAATATGGGACACAAAGGTGATTTTAGTCACTGTCACATTCACTCTGTCGCCTATTTGCACACACACACACCGTCTCATAAAGAGGATCCCGAAGCATATTAAGGTGTTTGTTGTGTCTATTTCCATAAATATTGTTTATATTTCTAACAAGGGCACAGTGTCATGATGTGAAGAGCCACTTTAACCGAGCTCCCTGGCGATTTTTTTTTCCATCTGTACAGCCCGGCTGAAGTACACTGCCAAGGCTGGATATGAGGTTATCTGACCCGAATATTTCTATATGAGATGAGAACTGAAGCCTGTCCTTGCTCATAAGTGGAAGCTGTTCAGCTTCTAACAGCAGTGCTGTAGTGAAACAGAGTAAAGGAAGCTGTAAATATTTGGCTTTACAGATGATTGTATGTACTGTATGAGCAGAAAAATCCTGTAAGTTGTGAGGTGGGGCCAGTGGCGGAGCCAGGGATTTTTCATAGGGGTGGCCAGGCAGGGGCCAGCAGTTACTCTGGGGTGGCACAGAAAATATCATTATGCAAACAAACATGGCACTCATCCAATCTTAAAATACTTTTTAAAAAGTATTATAGGTGCTTAAATCACAATGATGTATAACATGCAATTGCTTTAATTTTAATTAAAATTTATTTAAATTCGTATAAAATTTATAGTCATAATTCACCCTCATGTTTTTCAAAACTATTTGATCAAATAAAATTTTGAAACCAGAATTCATATCTCCCATTGCTGAAAAAACTATATAAAGACCAGAAAATCATGTCAATTATGTAGGCTACTGAAATGGCTTTTATTAAAAGTGCAAACAATAAAACTTCAGCAAACTTACAAGCTGTTTCCAAAATCCATGACACTACTACTATTGTTTGTACTACTAGTACAAACAGTTTACATTAGCTGGATTCTGCGGTTATTGTGGTTTAAAGCAAAGAAATTCACGAATTCATCAAGGTTTAGACACTTGAAGTGAAGTGACTTGTGGCCAAGTATGGTGACCCATACTAGGAATCTGTGCTCTGCATTTAACCCATCCAAGTGCACACACACAGTATTGAACACACACCTGGAGCAGTAGGCAGTAGTTTTTTGCTGCGGCGCCCGGGGAGCAGTTGGGGGTTCGGTCCCTTGCTCAAGGGTCTCACCTCAGTCGTGGTATTGAGGGTGGGAGAGAGAGCGCTGGTCATTCACTCCCCCCACCTACAATCCCTGCCGGACCTGAGACTCAAACCCACAACCTTCAGGTTCACCTTCGGGTTGCAAGTCCGACTCTCTATCCATCAGGCCACGACTGCCCGCTAGACTGCCCGCTAGACTGCCCGCTAGACTGCACATTGCTCAGTCTATCATCATTCATGGTTGATCACAGGTAACTTTTTAGCAGCTTGAGAGTAGAGAAGCTGCGTTCACATGCAGCTGTACTCACAGGTATGGCAACAGCAATTCAGCACATCCTGACTAATAGTCTCCTGTGCCTTAAAGTCACTAAGTTTGGCTGCTTGTTGCTACTCTTTCTGAAGAAGGATGCTGTATCTCCTGCCTTTATCTACATTTTTCTCACATTTTCTCACATTTCACTGACTGTCTGACATGAATACACCGAAGCAACACATTTAAACATTACCATGTCTAAAAAAATTTATTTAGGTTAAATGTTTCTATAATTTCTGTTACATATAAAATCAATCTTGAGGCTAGCATTTACACTGTAATGTTTGAATTGTATTAAACATTTTTTATGATAAAAACATAACGTAATGAATTTCCCAAAACTCCTAGATAACGTGACAATTAGTTCTAAGCGTCTGCTAATGTAAAGCTAACTGCTTCCTAACTTCTGTTTACACAGGACATTGATAAAACTGCGCTGAACTGACACTTTCACAATCTTTAAACGAATCAAATAAACATTTTTCTGATTTTATAACTCACCTGACAGGATGTGCTGTGCTCAAACACTCAAAGTTGACCCAGGAACCGAGGCTGCGCTGTAACTTCCTCCTCATCTCCCACTTTGCTATTTTTGGAAACTCTCGCGACACTCACCGGCACTGATAAGCATCGCGAGAGTTTCGCGGTCCAAACATTATCGTATACATGATCGAGGTTCTTCTAGATAAGTATTTGAGAAGTTTTTTTCATCTTTTAAAAATGCAATTACGAACGGGGTGGCCAGTGGGGTGGCCGTGATTATGTCCATGGTGGCCACGGCCACCCTACTGGCCACCCCCCTGGCTCCGCCCCTGGGTGGGGCCTCCATGGATCAGACTTGTTCGTCCAGCAAATCCCACAGATGCTCGATCAGACTGAGATTTGAGAAATTTGAAGAACAAGTCATCACTCTGAGCTCTTTATCATGTGCCTCAAACCATTCCTGAACAATTTTTGTAGTGTGGTAGGGTGCATTATCCTGCTGAAAGAGGCCACTGCCATTAGGGAATATTGTTGCCATGAAGGGGTGTGTTTGGCCTGCAATAATGTTTAGGTAGGTGGTACGTGTCAAAGTAACATCCACATGAATGCCAGGACCCAAGGATTCCCAGCAGAACACTGCTTGGAACACAATTTGGCCCTTGTCAAAGTAGCTCAGACCCTTCCCCATTTTTACTGCGTCAAACTTCAAGAACTGACTGTTCACCTGCTGCCTAATATATCCCACCCCATGACAGGTGTCATTGTAATTGACATTGTGATAAATTAATAAATTAACATTTAATCAACATTATTCACTTCACTTGTCAGTGGTTTTAATGTTTATGGCTGTTCAGTGTATATATATATATATATATATATATATATATATATATATATATATAGTCCAGTCTTTATTTGTCCTCTGAACATTTCTGACACTTGAATCATACAACAGAAAGCTGAGCGTCGAAAAACAAAGCCTGAGTTCTCCAGTGATAATTTGGGTCTCCACTTCAATCAGCCCCTTCAGTAATCACATCAGTCTATATCTCCATCTCAAGCCCTTGCCATCTTTTTTGCCCTCTAATAAAGACAGCGGGCCTTTTGTCAAAGCAAGGGACATGACCAGAAAATACTCTATTGTTCAAAACAGATTAAAATACCAGGGGGGACTGAGATCAAATTATTATTGTCAGTTTAATTGGGCTTATTCAGGTTTATGACTTATTAAACATTGATCATAAAATTTCTTACCTCTTCTTTGTGTCAGCATAATTGCATCAATGAAAATCATGAAAATTGCATTCGATAAAAAAAAGAATTTTATAATCCCTTAGCAGCGGTGTGAGTTACTTAGGATCAAGATTCACTGGATCACAAGATTCAGCAGTCTTAACAGCATTTCGAGCAGCACACTCATACACATTACTAATTACGTGCTGTAATTTATGATCGAGCTAATATTTATTTTCATAATTAGAACCCAATTAGGAGGATAATCACATGTATAGATATTTACCACGTTCCATACTGTATAAGTCAAGTGTAAAATGAGCACATGAATATTTTATAAAAGGGTTTAAATTTTAATGAAGAACAAAGGGACGGTGAGAAGCATTAACTATGTAATTTTCAAGATCAGTACACAGCCGAGGAGTGAAAAATGCTGGAGAACGAGAGTGGGATGGAAGGTTGAGATGGAGCGATTAGAAATGTTTGCGACAGACGGGAGAAGAGAGATACAATCCTTCCCTGATGCGGGCGGAAGATCCCCTGCAGTTTGTAGGCACACACTTGAGCACAAACACAAATGAAATTCACACATGCAAAACCTGTTACATCTGCACAGTACAGGCACAGATGAGTACAAAATACACATTAGTAATACTTCTTATAACACAATAAAGCTTTAAATGTTCAAATATGCTTCAGTTATAGTATTATTGTGATTTATAAATATAATTACATTATTTATTTCAGGGTTGTGTGATCATTGTAGGAACATGCTTTAAGCACAGAGAACATCAATACTGATTATGGACTGAAATAAAAAAAACGACAGAGCAAGAAGAGCATGTTGAATCTCTCTGTACATTAAGATACTACACTATATACAACTCTTTTGTATTACATTTAGTTTATATATGGACAAGAGGTGTACCGCAATGCCACAATGTGTATCCAGTGCTCCGAATATCTTCACCTGATTTTGGATTTAAACCTGAAGTGGGCATGTTTTGCAACTACAAATAGTAGATAAAGCACAGCTTCACTCTTTCTGCTGCTATAGTTCATTGTCCAAAAAAAAAAAGACGTGCTGGATCAAGTGCCATTTTATAAGCAGCTGAATAACAAGAGTGGAAGCCATATTGTTAAATGAAACCAAATGTGTAGTGATTAATGTGATAATGGCAGCTAGAATAATTCATATAACAATATATTAGCATTAAAGCTTACTAGACTTCTGTTTGAACCTGGCAACCTCAGACACGTGAACTGCATGCAGGCAATTTTAATCATCTGAATGGACCACACAGAAAATTAACTTAAGCACCTGCACAAGTCGAGTCTGAATACAACTGAAGTCAGCAACTTTTGAATTTAAGCCAGTAACTTCCTATATTGTTACAATTATCATCACTAACTCTGCTGATCACTCTCTTATCACTAACTCTGTTTTATTTAGCTGCCTAAATAGGATACTTTTTTCAGGCGGAATTTATAGAGCAGATATAAAGTCTGCTTCATGAGGAAGCTAATATAAGCAGTGGTTTTGGCCAAATTTGAAAGCAGCACCACATGTCTCTTTGACTAAGAAGGCAATTTTGGATTACAGCGTTCTTACCCTTTCCTTATGGAAAAAGTCCACACTTTTTCAAGAGATTAACATAGTTTCTTTCCACACATTCCACACATTCTGGTCCATTTTCTTGTACATTTTAAAAGGTCACCACATGTATTATGAAAAGGGAAAACGTTAAACACTATATGCATAACTGAGTCTGTGTCAATGCAGAAGACAAAGGATTTAGATAACCTTAAGAGTCTTATTACCAGAAAAGAATGTCCATCATTTTTGTTTTTGTTTTTAAAGATTTGCAGAATTTCCAAACTGTATCATTTCTGGAAATGTGTGCTTTTAAATTCCATACATTTCTAGACTTTCTGCACCTATCTAAGAGCTCTAGGTTTTCTGCAAATTCTCCATAAATTTTGATGAGGTCGACCTATGCCTAGTATACATATACAAACTTTTTCTCTGTCCATGAATGAATTCTCTGTGCAAACCCACATCGTTATAACCTGTACTTGCACATACATTCTCCACACAAACTAGCTGCATTTCACAAATACATGCACACTGATGATACATACGCTTCACGCTACCATTATCACATGAACATTCATCAAACACACACCCACAGACGCACACACACACACACACACACACACCTTGCCAATCTGATGAATCTGAGCAGGGAGACAGGGGATAAAACCCAACAGAAGGATCAATTTAAATGATCTATGAAAGATATTAGTAATGACATTTATGAATACTTTATGGAACATAGAGAATGTTGTCATAAATTTTGATGTAAGGAAATGAGGCAGGAATATTAAACAAACAGCATTAAACTTTGAACAAAGCCTCCATGTCAGATCAAGTGAGCTCACAGAAAGTGGAGGGAAAAAAGATTGGGGGACAGGAGAGGAGTACTTTGTCATCCAACAGCTATTCTGGACCTGACAACAGGGCTGAAAAAAGCTGAGTCAAGGCCTGAGCCAGAGGAAAGGGAATTTGGAGAAAACGGGTCATTATCCTCATGGTGCACAAATGATTATAGCTAGAAACTAGCAAAAACGACTGTCACATACTATCAGATTTTTCGATGTTGAGTTTTTTTTTGTTGCAATTTTTAACAATCACTATTTATTATCATGTCCAAAGTGCAGCACACAACCAAAATACTACTCAAGATTTCTGTCTTCTTTTAACAGGTACAATTTGTGAAATGCAAACAATTAGTTGCTATACTGTAAATCTTTACGTTACTCATTTCATTTTGACTGATCTGTATTATAATTAGTTGATTTTTCTTTGGTTCATAGTGTGCACATTCCATTACAAACAGAACGACACATCTTTACTATACAAAATGGACCAATGGATTGGTGTGTGCAACAGGACTGTATAACTACAAGATGAGTGAATAAATTTAAAATAAAAATCAAAACTGATAATTTAGTAATACAGAGAAATGTAGACAATATACCATAAAACCTACTGTAACTTTCATGTACATCCATCCATTTTCTGTACTGCTTATCCTACACAGGATTGCGAGTAGCCTGAAGCCTATGCATGGGAACACAAGGCGAGGGACAACCTGGACACCCTGGACAACTGTGCACACTATGGACAATTTAGAGATGCCAATCAGCCTACAGTGCATGTCTTTGGACTGGGGGAGGAAACCCCCAAAGCATGGGGAGAATATTCAAGCTCTGCGCACAGAGGGAGACAGGACTCAAACCTCCAACCCCAGAGGTGCGAGGCAAATGTGCTAACCATTAAGCCACCATGCCCCTGTTCATGTACAATAAAATGAGTTGAGAAGCCCTAAAGTTACATCAATATTTACACAGGGAAAGTTACTCGTATTCAAAGATGGGTTAAGAATGTGTTAAATTCGTTTTCTGGATGCAGCATTCAGATTATTCAGATTATCCTGTGCTTAGTTCACACCTCCAAGGTTGTCAAGGAAAGAAAATGTGGAATGAAGATGGAAACAGTATTGTTTTTCTTTGCAATGTAACATTAAAGCAAGGGACCATTTAAAAATGAAGAATAAAAAAGACTAAAATGATGATTATATAAGTGAAACATCACATCACATTAATCAATAAAGGCTTCCACCTGCATCATTCAGTAGTTTATAAAGTAGCATTCCAGTAGCATCCTATTATTATTTTCCTTTCGTTGGCTTAATGCTGCACTATCTGTGACGGATTGTGTTTATGAATTCATCATTCATATGTCATTCAAATATGTGCTCACTTCTGTGCAGCTTTGAAGAATAAGGGCCACAGTGTAATGGCTTGCATCTGGCCCATCTACTGATGGCCATTTCTATTTGTTTATGTAGCCATCATAATTATTTTTATTCAATACAACATTTGTTACTTAACTAATTGCTATCAAAAATGGCATCCTTTTGGTGTTGGGTTTGAGTGTAAACAGTTTTTGCATTTAAAGTTGCATTTGCATTTAAAGTTGTTATAAAATGCTCAATAGGAATTGGAAAAAAACTGCAGTAACCAGCAAACATCAATGTGTTTAGGGTTTTACACTTCTGAGACTAAAAAGTGGCCATAATGGAGCTATGGCAGTGACTATAATAAGGCCACCCTTATCAGTATACATCTCCAGAGCTAGAAGTTCATCAGGTAATATATTTTTAAATGGAAAAATTCTAACATGGGAGAAAGAAAGGCAACTGAATGGAAGCTGAGTGGAAAAAAGGAAAGACAGGTAAAGCAAGCTGTAATTATAGATTGTGTACTTTGGCAGAAGGTCGAATTATTTTAAATCCTGTGACTAGTATAGCGCTTGTGCAGTGAGGCATTGCATCTTGCTTTGCAATCCCACCGAAGGTCGTCGAGTGCACTTCTACCTAATGAGTTCCAGGTAGAACAATTCTTAACAAGGTCATGTTTATAAAGCCCTTCAAGTCTAGCTCATTTCAAGAAAAAAATACACTTCATCAGTTTCCTGTGTATTCCATAATGCTTCTAAAGTAATGAGCATGTCATGGCAACATTGGCAGAAAGTATGCAGTGAAGCATTTTCTTCTTGTTCAAAGGAAAAGCATGAAAAGTCATGCAGTATGGAGGCTGCATTAGTCCAGGAAATGTCTAATATCAATGGATTTAAAACCGTAGTGTCTTGAGTCTCTGACAACAGATTATCCATACTTTGTCCAAAAAGGTTTCTGAATTTCCATACTTTTTCAGGGCTGGACGTGAGTGCCTCTAAATTTCATACTTCTCCAGACTTTACAAGCTTGCACAAGAACTTTGCAATCACTGTGGATGTTGGCAGCACATTAATCACTGCAAATTTGGTTTAATTTCACAATATGGTGTCTACCCTCATTATTCGTCAGTTTATAAAATGGCACTTGTTCCAGCATATACTATTATTTTGCATTTTATTTTTTTATATCACGCACCATCAGTTACTTGTGCACACTACTTAATGAAGCCACAACATATAAAATTCGAGGTCACGAAATTGGAAAGTTGGACGTGTGACATATTGTGGTAATATCAAATTGTCAGACAATTGATTGAAATTGATGGACTTAATTCTGCTCCTTGCTCGAGTTGATAATGCACAAGAAAAAATGCACAAGAAAAAAGTCCAAGGTCAGTATCATGCAACAACTGAAACACATCTCAGTTTACTCAAACCCTACCCCATGTGTGTAACTCTGGCATAATTTTTGAGGTCTGGACCAATGTGTGGACATTTAGAAGTTTTGTCACATTTCATTGTTTTTCTGCACAAAAAGATCTGCAATTCAAGCCATGACATCATCTGCAATATCATGATATTCCTTTAACGGTTCCTTCTGCAATGTGAATAGAAACACCAATAGGCCCAATACTTAGTAGTGACAATATAAGTTTTCTCTTCCAAATTTTTTCTAGGGTAAGACAAACAAGGAAGCAAACAGAAAGTGTTCAAGACAGGCTGATTATGCTCTCTACGGAATGTGCTGAGTTAACTCCAAACACCATGACACAAATTCAAATGCACTGGTTACTGTGGTTACTGGTATATTAAAGTGCGGTTCTTATGCTTGAATACATTCCTAAAGCAAATATTGTGCTTTTTCTTTCCTAAAGAACAATTTCTAGAAGTTATTTGCAGACTCAGCAGTCATGCACATAGACTCCACTTCTAAGTTCGTCAAAAAAAAATTAAAGAACGATGAATAATTTCAAATTCACATGAACTTAGCTGAACAAGAGAATCCACTCATATACTGTAGCAGTTTAATCTGGCACGGTACATTTTGCAGTACAAGCAATATGAATCTCGGATTTCATGTATATCAAACAGCGTTTCCTGTCAAGAAGGTCCTTCATAGAAAGGTATCTTCTCTGGGGAAGCTCAGTGTGGAGAGTACTCTGTTTTATAAAGCTAGTGCAGCTGCTGTTTTTTCTCTCTCTCTTGTCCATTTACATAATAGTGAGGTTCCCTATTCTCAAACGCCGATGTCATGACAGGTGAGGGGCTATAAAAAAAAAAGCCTCCCTGCACAGGTGGCTCAGCAGAAATAGAATTTTTTTTAAAAAAAAAAAGGTGTTCACGTCCACAGACACGGTTTTCCTGCCGCATGCTATTCTTTCGCACAGATTGGGGAGCTCAGCTGAGCAGCATTATAACAAGCTTTCTTTAATCTGTTGCTGTTGAAATGTGCCATAATGTCTGTCTTTAGATATGCAGTTACAGAAATACTGGTCTTCAAATTTTCAGAAAGAAAATTGGGTTGACATAATATTTCATTTTGGAGGTGTAACACAAAACCGCTATTTGAATCTGTATCTGTTTAGTGCTCAAAATATGTATATAATGGTATTTCAGGAATAGTCACTTTCCTGCGTATTCCATAATGCCTCTAATTTAATGAGCATGTCATGGCAGCATTGGCAGAATGTATGAGGTGAAGCATTATCTTGCTGTTCAAGGGAAAAGCATGAAATGTAATGCAGTGTGGAGGCTGTGTTATTGCAGGAAATGTCTAATATCAACGGATTTAAAACCGTAGTGATTATCCATACTTCGTCCAAAAAGTTTGCTGAATTTCCATACTTTTTCAGTTCTGGAAGTGAGCCTCTCTAAATTTCATACTTATCATACTTATTTCATACATATCTGTATTTCCATTTTCATCCATTTCATTCATATTTGTATTTGTATTCAAATTTAAAACTGAAATGGGCATAGCCTAGACAGGAGGGGTACAAATGCCTTTCTGTGGATTCTGGCACTGACCGTTACTCTGAAAATGCATGAGACTGTCTTTCTTAATCCCACTCACGCAGTTATTTTTTTGGGACCTGCTCAAAATATTTTCTAACAACTTTAATAAGTATGCCCCGAAATATAAACAAACTAATAGCCTAATTTATCCACTGCAACCCTTACCAGGCAGTTACTAAGGATGAATGTATGAACAATATAAATGCATCCCACAGTGCTGCACGTACATGTTTAACAAACGTACAGTAGTCTTCCTTTGTCCCATGAGCTTCATATCTGATAACTCGCTAAAAGTAAAAACCTCTCAGTTGCATGACTTTTTTGTTGCAAAAAAAAAATGAATTGTGCACCTCTTATTTGTATCTGTATTTGTATCTCTTTAGAACACCTTATCTGTTCATCGTGAATAACTGTATTCATATTCGATTACCTAATTTAAATAATCCACAGTCAAATTCTGAAAATTGATTGCATTCATTTGACAGCTTGATAAAATCTTCTCTAAACCCGACTTTCACTTATTTACATTACATTAAAACCTGTGTGTGACTCGACACACATACAACCAATAGCCATTCACTAAACCTCACATTTAAAATGACAAACTGAACAAATTGATTCACAACATGAATCCATGTCAGAGGGTGCCCTTATTTAGCCATGGCTGCATAGCAAAGACTTTGTATTCAAGTAGCACCTGTTGGAATAATTCGCATCCATTGCCGGGAATAATTATAACGATTTGCAGCAATGGGGGCGCGCAGTAATTGCAGTGACTGGCGCAAGCAGCTAGAACCCCGAGCTTGGAGATAGAGACCGACCAAGCTGCCACCACATTAAAAGGGACACAGACATCCACCATAATTAAGTCTCTGTTGCCAAGGCAACACCATTTGATAGTGCCTCACAGGAGTGCGCCTAACGCCTCTGATGACTTTTTTTTGTTATTAGCTCTAACCTTAAAGCATTCAGACATTTCAATAAAAAGCCGATCTTAATGATTCTGATTTCCTGATGCCATGTCTCACAACCGGCAAGGCCTTAACCATTAAAAAGAGCTCCCCGCGTTGAGCCGCTGTTTTGCTGTCGCCATTGCTCCATTACAAACGATGTTATTTAGCAAATGTCTAAACCGACACCCGCGGGATGCCATGCTTGATGGGAGAGAATGTATAATATTACATCAAGCATTAGCGCTTCTTAGAGGCCCGATGATTGGTGTTAAGGTTTTCATTACATGAAGTGAGTAATTGCTTGTCACTCTGAGCTGGCATGTCCCACAATCATCTTCACTCTGGTGTTATCAATCAGACATTAAACTGCTGACGAGCTGCCGGGCTCACTCTTTAAAAGGGGCTACTGCAAAGCTATTGTTTTTTTCTTACACAAAGATGTGCCTTGTCTTGGCTGGAATGAGGAAAAATTAGTGTGTGGTCTTCTACCAGGGGATTAGGCATTCTCATAAAAGAGAAATCAGCCAAATAAAGGTGTTCTCTTCTCCTGGATGAGAAGACTGTTTTTGTGATGATTTTTCAAAGCTGCTCAGGAATAAAGCTGCCTAGACAATTTCAGGTCAGCAGAATATTTTTTGAAAGTTATACTTCAAGGAATTTCTGATTCGTTATGTCAAAATTCTGAGAACATCTTTTACATAACATTTCTAAATGTTCTTGTGACGTCCTGTGCCATCTTAGGTGGGAAGGATGGCGTTACTCACTTCTGTCAATCTGAGCAACACTAGCCAATTGTGGGCATCTTTCAAGGGCAGTTAAAAAGATTCAAAAGATGTAGTTTGCTTGCTTCACACTTCTCAGTGGAGGTTAGCCTTCATCGTCCCTGGGTGGTAGCGCTTGTGTGATAGATACTGTAGCTAGAGGGTGGGGATTGGCAAATGTTACCAAAACAAATGTTACCAAAATATCTGCATAATGTTAGCTGTTGTCTAACTGGTAAGGCTACATTCACAAGAATGTTTGCCATCCATCAAAAAGTGCATTAATATGCATTGCTGGTTTGCCATAGTCAAAAAATTAAGGTGAAATGTATTCGTTTTGTGTTCATCCGACAGACCTCTGCACATGCTGACAGTGTGCCTAACTAGTGCTTGTTGTGAATTGTGCTCATCAATTTGGAAAGCTGATTATACAACTCTGGATGTGCAGTGACAACTGCGACTAATTTATCTTCCTCATCTTCTAAATGGATGGCTGTAGCCTGACATCAAATGGGTGTGTTTTTAATGGATACCAGAAAACACCGTGTGAGCACTGTTTTGTAGAATATTGTGAAGCAATTCATTGATGAAGCATGCATTTTCAGAACATAGCAGGAATGTTACCTTCTGAGGACCTTTTCTCAGTTACCTGAAGAACTGCTTTTGGGACATTTAAGCCTTCTATTAACCACCTTTGTCCATTGTCCAGTTGTCTATGCTTCCACCTCCTTAGATAATGAAGCAGAGGAAGAAGAAAATGCATCTACATTTGGCATCTACATTTTGAATTCATGGAGTAGATACACCACTCTACACTGTCTCCTCTCTGTCCTGAACTAGCCAGCATAATCACCATTTCCGTCTATTAAACATTGTTATTCATATATACATAACTTTATGCTCACACACGCTGGCAGCAGGAGATGACATCACAGAGCTTATGTCAGTCTGAGCCGCAACTTCAGAGTTTGTTTACAGACTCTGCATTGAGTTTATTAACAGGGATTTCTGCAAAGTTCATTTCCAGGTAGAGAAAACACACAGAGTTCGGGAACATTCAGCTTCATTTTCTTACTGGAGTAAAAAAATCAAGGGAATGAGCAAGCAGTGAGAAGGGAGGCCGCTAAGGGAGATCAATAGCTCAATGGAATTAGCCAGGCTTTAAAACTTGCCTGTCAATCATATTTACCGAGGCTTGCTTTTCGCAGCCAAGGACTGCTCAATATTTAAAATCCAGCAGGTTGAAATGCTTTAACAATGTAGCTGCTGTCCAAACCTATTTGCCTCTAAAGCTGGCTAAATAGAAAAAAAAAATCCTTGTTAACACTGGGATTGCAGTTGGGTTTCGTTACATTCTTTAATATGCGTAAGTGTTTCACTTCTTTCTAGGAAAAATGTGGTTCGCAGCATGTAGCCACACATATACCTTTAAAAAACTTCCATTACATCACTTTCACAGTCAGGCCTGCTCACCTGACATTTTTAGTTATTCCCTGCACACAAAATGCTCTCATAAAGATGAGTCCTGTTAGTAGGCATCAGTTAGTAGTTAATGATTTGACACTTAACTCAAAATAAACTTCAACACTCCTCCAGGTGAGAGGAGCTGTCATCTATATACCATGAATGAAGAGCTCTACCATTGGGGAGTTAAATGCCCCTGAGAACAAAAACAGGGGTCAAGAGCATTTGTCCCAGTGGCCTGAGCAGGTCTAGGCAGGAAGAGCTATAGTGCACCATGGGAAAGCCACAAGGCTGAGCACGATTAAGGACATGAAGCAAATGCCCACCTGTTCCTGCTGAACCTGACTGGGCAGCGGGCGCACAGGGTCTCCCTGGGGTGCTTTAATACACCCACTCCATCTGTTGCCTGGAGAAGTGAAGGGCAACAACAGCCAAGAACACAGGCCCTTTCTCCCACCCTGCCATACCCCTGCCCTGGCCTCACCACCAAGCCTACAGTCTTGCTTTTGCTTTACTGCATTCTCAAACTCTTTCTCATTTACTGTAGAAATGTGGCTTGCTAGTTTCAGCTTAACAAATTGATACCTGACATGAACAAAAGTTAGATTTTTTTAGTTTTGACTGCTAACTAAACAGACAGCTAGCAATCTATGCTAGCAATTGAGATGCACTTTGCTTTGAAAACAACACACCAAAATATAAATACTAGCAAACAGCTGAAAACTGGAACCCAAGCTAGCTATATTCTGCAGCCAAAATACACTGTCAGCTAACAGTCTAACTATTACACATACTATAAATTAGCTATGTAAGTTAGCTACTTTATGTTAGCTTTAAGAGTGTCACTTGCCAGTTATTCAACTACAAAAATTATAATCACTTTTACCATTGATTGAGTATATGCTAATTATGCCAAAAGAGGTCTTATGAACATGAAATTATTTGTAACTATAAGTTCTCTAGTTAGCTAGTCAAATGAGTGAATTAGAGGTTAATAAAGCGAATGAAATATGCTGCTTTATTTTAGCCAGCTAATGTGCTATGGTGAGCTCCACGATCCCTTCTGTTCATTAATTTACCCATCATATATTAGGATAATATTACTCAGAGTAAATGAAATGCCAAACAAATTTCACCTCTGGGAATATGCAGTCTACCAGCTTAAATATTTCAATATTATCTCAATGTATGCTAACACTAGCTAGCAAGCTTAGATACCTTGTTTGATATTATAACAAGGGAATGAAAGAAGAGAGGAAAAGGTTGACAAAGCCTTCTTAAAGACTACTGGTTGAAAAACATTGGAACTGCTTGTTCTGAATCTCTCAGTAACGCAGGACAAAAGTTCCTCCAGTATGTGGAGTTGACTCAGTGAACAAAAATGTGGATAAGCACAAGTGGATGAAGCTTTGTCAATCAGACACGGCACTAAATGTTCTTTCTCTGGGTTTTGTCATATTCACTCCCTCTCTCCTGCCGTCCCTCTCGCTCGCTCGCTCTCTCTCCCGGTCGTAAATGATTATTATCAATTCAAAAGCTCCCTTTATTCTAATTGCCTTGTAAATAAACTTACTTGTCATTACTTCTCAAGCCAATTACATGCTGTCTAATGGCAGTGCTTAATTAGCAGACATTCTGCTGGAAAAGCGCAAGAGTGGGAGACAGGAAAGAAATGAATGGAAGAGAAAGAAAAATGTTGGTGAGGGAGGAAGGGGATGTGTTCAAAGCCTAATTACACAGTCGTCAGTTTTTTCTCAGTGAGTACAATGGCCAGCAGTCAGTCTCTCCCTCTCCGCTGTTTCTCTCAGATGAGGCGGAGTGGCCAGCACACAATGCCCCTCGTTGAGGGGTGTGACCCACAAGCCATAATCACACACTTTGTCAAGCCAGGCATTTAAGGAAAGAAGAGAGGATAGCTTGTTAAAGAAAAAATCACTCTCCATTTCTCCTCGTTCTAATCAATGCGCACTCATCACTGACATGGTCTCTTTGCAGTGCGCTATTTTTCTACCCCTAATGTTAAAACCATGTCAGGATTCATCTTCTTGCTGCTATACCATATATTAATCATTTGTTCCTCTGGATTAACCTGTTCTACCTTCCAGCCTGACTTTATATCAAGTAATGAGATGCTGTTTGTATAACAGAATATTTTGCTCTGCATGTTTTGTTTTTTTTTTTAAGTTGTCATTATGGAGTAGGGCTGTCATTCATTTAAAAATACATTCAACTTATAATTACTAAAAGATTTAGCATTCAAATTTATTTAAATGTTAGTGAACCTATAATTATATACTACCCTGGCCAAAACTAACTCTAGCACACTATGGTTTTTAACTGCATAAACTAAAATTTGTAAAATAAATTTATCGATACTGATGATTTCTTTTCACTGATATTTAGTTGTATGTAACCTTTATTACCCCCTCGGATTATTGTTAAATACATCACCTAGGAATAGAAAGTACTTGAGTTTAGATTATCCAAACAAATTCATCAATGTAGAAAAAAAAATCAAGAATAATGCCAATTTGTCATCTGCTGTGAGCTATTTAATTCCATCAGTTAAACATAATTATTTTTTTACTTTTTTAAATATTTGAGTGCATTTAAATGTAGCAATGTTTTGACTTTCACATGAATTTTAATTGGGTACAATTCTGACACATTATCTATACTTTCTCAGTACTTTTTCCACCCCTTTTCCCATCAGGATTTCTCTAAAAAGCTGGGCTGAATCCCAAATAATTTCCTATTACCTAAATAGGGTGTAATGAAATAATGATGCTGTAGTAGTGCAATACATGCTCAATAGAACATGATCTGATATACAGAAAAAGAGTGGCTTTAATATGTGCCTGCTGGAAACTATTTATATTACTCTTAAGACACTCTTTGTTCATTTGTTAAATTTGGAAAATTAATACATTTGTTTTTTAGAAATGTGGCAAAATATAATTTTAAGCACAGCCAAAGGGCAGATAGAGCTGTTTGGCCAAGTTTATGAAAGGTGATATTCAATATTAGACCAAGTGACTAAAGTTAGAACTTAGGATCCTAAACACCCATCCATCCATTTTCTGCACCGCTTATCCTACACAGGGTCGCAGGGAGCCTATCCCAGGAGATTCTGGGGACAAGGCAGGGCACACCCTGAACAGGGTGCCAACCCATCACAGGGCACAATCACACACACTATGGACAATTTAGAGATACCAATCAGCATGTCTTGAGGAAACCGGAGCACACAGAGGAAACCCCCAAAGCACAGGGAGAACATGCAAGCACCACGCACACAGGGTAGAGGCGGGAATCGAGCCCCTGACCCTGGAGGTACAAGGCAAATGTGCTAACCACTAAACCACCATGCCCCCAAGGAGCTTAAACATGTGGACATTTAATTTTTTGCCTTTGAGTAAATCCTCATTCTGACAACGCTACTGTGGAGTAATGACTAAGATCATCTCAAATACCAGCTTTAATCATTCTAGCTAAGATCTGTGAGAGTCAGAGCAGCTTCTCATTTCATTTTTGTTACCATATTATGTTTGGGTCAATAAAATACCTCTAGAGGATAATCCATAAATACAGTTTATTTTAGCAAGATGAGACTGTGGCCTGTTCAGCTACTGTTATCAATAAGCACCAATCTGATATGAGAATGTGGGCATGATTACAGCAGTGTTAAATGACACAGATCTATATATAGGATTACATTCTACCATAGCCATTTACTGATTTACTCTGTGTGTGTGTGTGTGTGTGTGTGTGTGAGTGTGTCTATTTGGTTTAATATAAGAAGGCGGCGTTTCTCTTATTCCTGTTTGGCATCTGCCTCTTTTTGCCACACTATCAGATGCTACTCCTGCCCTCTCCACCACCCAATCAGGTCTGTCAGGATCAAGCGACTGCACAGAAGGGAGGAATAGGGAATAGTATGGGATTTTCCATCCAGGATATTTAGGTGAATTTTGAAAATGCAAAAAAAAAAAAAAAAAAACTGCAGGAAAAAAGCCCAAAATAAAACAAAACATATCTCAAAAAGGGTTCTTACAATTGGCTGAAAAGTGAGTCTAAAGATTAGATGTGCATTTTTTCTAAATAAGTGATGATAGACAACATCTAAACATAAACATAGCTACAGAGGATACTCATGTGCTGTTTGGACAGGTAAAGAAATGCAAGTTTATTCTCAATTTCATTAACAAAAGCAACATCAAATCTCAGGACAAAGTGGTTACTGAAGATGAATGAATGAACTGAATCTATACATTGTGCCACTTTTTGACACCATATGTGTACACAGACGAAAACAGATGTAGACTTTAGATTTTGTATTGTCTTTTCTCAATAATCACATTTACGTCATCAGGATTCGCCTGGCCATTGTTGATGGAAACACAAATACATTTTCTTTAGTTGAATTCTCTGAAATTCATTTAAAATTCATTTAAAACTTTGAATGTAAACCCAGCATGTTGAGAGATGCACTTTTTGTCATTTTGACTTATTTGCTTCACTCTCTTCACTTTAAATTTCTTACTTTGCTTCTTTAATTCTCTGATTTGCTCGGCATTAGATGGTTATTGTATTGAGCCGGTTGTGAGGTAACGCTTTGATGCTACTGCCTTAAAGGAAAGGTTGCATTGAGAGGTAAATAGTACTACTGTTTTCTGTTTATACAATAAAATAGTCCATGTCAGAACATTATACTCGTATATTCCACAGATTATGTGAAACTGAACAGTAGATTCAAAATTAAAATGTGCATCTACAACTTGTTCTATGTTTAAGGCATAGCTTGATATACATTCTGTTCAAGCTTTACTGAGACCAAGGCCAAACCCTGGAGGTGTGTACATAGCATAAAATGCAAAATGCAGCCTGCATATTGCTTTTGTCTGCACAGCAAACAGAAATGCCAATGCAAATGCCATGTATCATGCACATCTGTATTACAGAACATGTGTTTGTATGTACTGTACATGCGTCTTGTCAATAAACCCTGCAAGTCCATCTGAATGCTTGAGTACACCATTTTTGGAAGATGAAAGGAGAAGCCTTTGGGAAAGTATTACATAATTCTTGAATAATCAACATGACAATATAAAGAATAAGCTTTATGAAATGGAACCTGTTTTGGGTTTCAATGCTATGACATTCATGTAGCTGGAATCAATATACAAACTCATAACTAAGCTAAAAGAAATAACACAATGCTGTCCTCTGCTTTTGTTTGACGCTAACATCTAATGATTAATCTGTCGCTCCTAGTTTTAGAAAGTGCATATCCGTATGCCGCATACAACCGAAATATTGCTTATTGTGCTATATTGGGTTCATTTTGAATTCTAAAGATTCCAGTCTGAAATCGCTCATAACCTGAACCTGCTTCAGTTCGACATATTGCACTCTCTCAGCTATTTTTTCACTCTTTTGATGTAAATGTCTTCTTTCATATCTGCAGTCCCTCTTCAGCACTGTTAAAGTCATGCCTTTTCTTTTTCCTCTGAAAGCAGTACGGGTGAGTCTCTCCTCTGATACATTTCATGTTTTCCCCCTGTTTCTGATCTCTGTGTATCTCCATCAGATAAGGTTTTGCCTAGTTGGAGCTGAAGAAAAAGCAGCGATATAGTTATATTATATAGTATATAGTCAGTACATGAGGGTTTGGCAGAAGCAAATGTAAAAATAAATAAATAAATAAATAAATCATAAATAATGATAATGATGTGCCTTGTTTGTTTTCTCCCAGGTTTGAATAAAGTAGAACACAGATAACAGGGCACGGCGAACCACTTGCTGAGTGAATGCAAATTCCTTCATTTGTATGTGAAGGCCGATTACGAGAGGTACTTTAGAATCCTCTATGTCCCAACCCTTCTTGAGCAGACGAGAAGCGAGAATGTGTGTGTGTGTGTCTGTGTGTGTGTGTGTGTGTGTGAAAGAGAGAGGGGGAGACTTCCATTCAATAAGAACAGTTTACTTTTATGCTTGGCCACATATGAAGCCATTGTGCTACCCAGCACAGCTGTATCTGAAAATATTTAGCAGCGGTGTCTCATGGGACACACTGCTATTTGTTACGATAATTACTGGTTATATGGGCTACAGGCATTGAGGGTGACATTCATTCTGGCAGAAATAAATTGCATTGCTGCTTTGCGATGCTGGCAAGGGTTAACATAACTTTTATGGGCATTTACCTTACAATTAAGCATATGATTTGAGGAATATGTTGCGATTAACATTAAAACTGTTGTCTTAACCGTTTTGGTTATTCTTTTTCCTTTTTCATAGTAAAGGTTTGAGAAGAAGTCGTTCTTTCTATGCAAATTACATGTTTAGCAGTAGTACTGTGCGCTTCAACGCACAATCATTACATATAATACAAACAAATATCCAAAATAGTCTAAAAAAAAACAGAAGAAGAAAATGGACTACAGCTGATGCAGTAATCATGGATGTATGCAATACATTTTTCAGCTGGAGCAAAGCTGCCATCTTTCCTACGACCAGATGGCAACATTACATCTCTAAGGTTGACTAATTACAGTGTGCAGAGCCAGAGTTTGAAGAGGATGGAGGGATCCTGCCTCTCTCTCTCCCTCTCTCTCTCTAAACCCATCTCTTACACCCTCTTCCTCTTCCCGAATGGGAGGTTTTAGTAATGTTTTAGCACCATGTTGCTCATTCAAAGCCCAATATGACCTGCTCTCTACTCTACATCAGAAAGCATCATTTTCACCAAGTGCCTGTGTGTCAGTATCAGCCCAAGCAAAGGTGTGAACAGGAAGCATCAACCCATCCTTCCGTTGCCAGACAATCCTGTCACTCCAGGGCAATTCCAATAAAGCTGAAATAGTATCTGAGACAAGTCATCAAGATTTGGGAGTGTGATGAAGTGAGGCATGATGCATCTGTCACATGTGGTACATGCTTCACAAGCCAGGGATTACGGATTCAACAAAGGAAATGAAAGCCAAAATGGTATTACTGAACCTATAGGTACAGTCAGTTCCAGAATTACTGGCACCCTTGTACCACATACGTTCTTAAGAGAAAACACTATTGTTTATAGTTTAAAAGAAAAAAGTCCTTTCTGAGACGAAAGTTAAGTAATTTCTCCATGGTCAATAGTTTTTGTCCATTCTATGGAGAAAACAAATAATTCTAGAGTTGACCTATGAAAGAAAAAATACAACATGAAACTACAGATACAGTAGCTTGTGGGGGTAGATATGCCTTAAATAAAGGATAACTTGGGAAGTCAATCTAAAGTTTGTTTTTCCTTTTCCGAGATGTAATGATTTCCTCCAAGGGAGTATACTCCTATTCTTAGGTTTTTATACGGTGATCTAAGGCCAGATTAGGTTTTTTTTTTTTTTACCTCTACAGTATAATGACCCTGGAAAAGCCGACTTGATACTACAATGTCGTGATTCAACATTAAACAGGAAACACATGTATTCATTTATATCTAACAGATGCCCAGCTCTGATAGAGCCAGAGACTTCCTTTAACGACTTCCTTTAAAATCCATGATCATGATTTATTTTCTCAGATATTGCTAGCTCAAAAGGAGTGACTAAGATTGGGAACTTCCTTTTCTTTTTTGTTTTATTCTCTTTCTGTGCCTTTAGTTCTCCTCCTGACATCCACCATCCTTTTCTCTTTCTTTCAGCTCCACTGAGAGCAGGCTGGCAGGCGTAGCCCATCCCCATCTCCTGAGCCCCTAAGGTTTTCTCGCTCGCTCTCCCTCCCTCTCTCTCTCTCTTCCCTTTAGTGACAGGGAGTCTTATTCATCTCCAGCCTTGGCCCATAGCGCCCCGCCAACATCTGCTTATATAACTCGTTTAATTTGAAGTATGTATGCCCCAACTGTCAGGCATCTTTCTCTTCTTTCCCTACTCTACTCTTACTCTCTCTCTCTCTCTCTCTCTCTCTCTCTCTCTCATTCTTCGTCTGTCTCTTTTTTCTCAGTGTCTGTTATATGTTGATACAGAATCAAATAATACCCATATTCTTATGAGAGGCAAAAACATTTTCTTACAAAACTGCACACTTTTAGCTAGATCTGATTTAGATTTTTCAAAAGTAAGGCATGCTTTATCACTTTTCACACTCTACCAACTAAAAAAAAGCCAAAATCCATGTATCAGCACTTTCTCCAAACTGTGAGCTAACCTCCACAGCTTGTGACTGAGTGAAGGAGCGGGAGGTTCCTGTGTGAGGGCAGCTTGCCCAGGGCCTGTGGCTGGGAGCGGATTGACAAAAGCTAGGCCTATGATCAGTAATGCAGTCCCCAGTGAGAGCACAGACTTGTGCACTGGGAAGATAAGGTCTGCCTGGCTGCCTGTTCCTGCTGCTCCAATAAGCCTCCTCACATGGGGCGCCAAGAACCTCAGCGCCCAACTGCGAGGCTTTGGCCCAGCACTCCAGTCTATCTATTGCAGAGTGATGCCTCTATTACAAAGACTGCCCCACAGCTACAAGAAGGCCCACACCAGCTGCAGTGGATTATAATTGGAGGAACCATGAATTGCCCTGGACACTGGCAATTGATCTGCCAGTGACAGTCCAATATTTCCACCAGGGAAATAAAAACTTGTATCGCATCACAGACTGAGGCTAAGGGTGATGGGGAGAGAGAGAGAAAGACAGAGAGAGAGAGTGTGTGTTTTAAGCTGCTTTATCATTTGTTTCCTCCACATCTTGTGTGTTTCATAATGTGTTTGAGCTGAACTGTGCCATAAGAAGACCTCTCTTCTTTGTCTAGCATGTCACATTAAAATTCAAAAGCTATTTTGACTAGGAGTCTGATTATAAAGCATTGGTCTCATTCATTGTGGTGTGGTACAAACACTTTTTTCACTTCCTCGATGTGGCACTTTCAAGCAATAAGTGCAAGGCCTTTTGTGCCTAACTTAGAACTGGATTGGAAACACAAATTCAAGCTGTTTTTTTTTTTTTCCAAATGAGCTGTTGAGAATCTTTTGTTCAACACCCAAATCTGTTTCTGTTTAAAGCCAAAGTAATTTCTAGCCAATTCAACAAATAAATGAGTTTTTTCCTTAGGCCTTAATCCTAAGTTGTTTCTTCCCTTTTGTTACCTTCATTTCCCCATCATCCGAATAGGGAGATAAGACTTACTTCCAAAAACTAGTTCTGAACTACTAAAAACACAACACCTTGTTCAACATAGCTCATTTATTATAATCTGATTAGACATTATCTTTGTTCTGCTGAAAGGATTAATCTCACATAAAAAAAAAACATTATAATATTAATGAGAATACTGAGAAAGCTCATACCCCAGCCCAAAAAGATAGCAGAGAAAAGTTACTTGCATTAACCTCTCTGTCTTCTTCAGCTCAGCTCTTACATAAATAATTTGCCAATTACATAGTAAATATCCAGCAATTAACTCTGAACCTATACTGTGTCTATCTATTATTAAATAATATTAATTTTGCATGGCAACATTACAGATGAATAAACCATGAGGAGGGGTGAGGGCTGAATCGTGCAACTGTCATATTAATTCTGATTAAACTGACAGTTATTCTGATCCAGATGAGCTAAACAAAAAAAATGTAATCACAAATGACTGAAAACTAAACTGGAAGCAGTGAAGGAGACAGAGGGAGCGTAAAGAGGGCACTTTTAATGAGTGAAATTATGTTTAATGTCCTATCCATTTTCAATTCCATTCAAATTCTTGTAATTGCTGTAATCTTTCACTATATAAAACCCATTGGTTGAAAAGACAAAATTCAGGGCAGGCCATTTAGGCAAAGCACAATAGACTGATTTTTTAAAAATGTGTGTAGTCAGGCTATCTCAGATGTATCAGCTTGGAAAACAGTGCACTGTATCTTGTAACAAAACACCGGGTAAATCAAGGCTCGGCTGTGCTTAGCCTCACATCTCATCTCTTTGACAGAAAGTAATGCACTCTCTTTTCATCTGGGGGCCATGCCTGTATTATCGGTCTATTAGATGTATGGCAAAGCAAGACAATATTAATGGTCCTTCTCTGCAGCCAAACGCAAGAAGGCTCAGAAAAAGAAAGCACTCTCAGCTCTACTCTCAAGGCCAATGATTGCATACTAGATCAAAGCGATTAATGACTACTCTTTTACTTTGGTAGCACCACTGATGTACTCTTGCTGGCGTCAAGACTTCTGCAATACTGCATAATTACGTGAAAAATTTGTCCTTTCGCATCAACTCACATCTCACAACTTACATATACGAGCACAAACTGTCTGTTAAACATCTTAAATCATTTGAGATACACCAAAGGAAAATAAGAATTTTTCAGCTAACCTAAAGCAATAAGATGGACGAATGAACAGACCATCATCCTAATCTGCGAAAACCAAATTCAGAAGAGGCCCCAACAAGGCCAGCGCTGCATCTGACATCATTGTCTGATCATATTAAACCAACCCAAGCAGGAACGGGGAGCTTTCCACATGAATGCACAGGCTAGTGATCTAATTTCTCTTGCTATGCAGTGGACTGAAAAAATGGGGAAGGGATGGGGGGGTTGAATAAAGTCAAAAGAAAGGAGGCACTGGAGCTTTTCAGCTAATTATAAAGCATAAGCCTAATTGGAAACTAAAGTACTTAATTCATATCATAAGCCAGTAAATGCATTATCTTTTTATCTGTTCTATTTATGCAGATTTTCATGAGTCTCTATTGCCACAGGTGAACTGTAAACACTAAAGAAGAACTGTACGATGGGTTGAGCCTAGCTATGTGCAAATACTCACTACTAACAGTGAAAAAGCAGCAGCTCCAGCTCACATTGGGTCTTCTTTTTTAATACTATTGTTAGTTCACTTTCAAATGGACGTGAAACTTTAATATATATCATTGATAAATTTCCCCTTGGGGGATAAAAAAGTCCACCCATCCATCTATCTATCCATCTATCTATGATATAAGGTCAAATGTATGTGGACACCTGACCGTCATACCCATATGTGCTAAGTTGAACATCCCTTTCCAGATTTAGTCCCCCTTTGTTGTTGTACTGACACTACTCCACTCCATTCTTCTGAAAAGGCCTTCCACTAGATTTTGGAGCATGGCTGTGAGGATTTGCCCATTCAGCCACAAGAGCATCAGTAAGATAATTAGAGATCTATCTATCTATTCATCTATCCATTCATTTTTATATCATCAATACATCCATCCATCTATGCATTTTTGCATCCATCCATCATTTAAATATTTATAAAACAGTACATTTCGAATATATATATATATATATATATATATATATATATATATATATATTCGAAATATTACGATTACACCATTTATCATTTTCTACTAGAAATAAAAAGTACATTCTTCCACCCCTCCATCCATTCATCCATCTATCCCTCCATCATTTTTAAATATACATGAAATATTACAGCTACACTATTTACACATTTTCCATTGGGGATCAAAAAAGTCCATCCATCCATCATTTTAAATCAGTCAATCCATTCTATTCATTCTTGCATCTATACTTACTTCCAACCATCATCCATCCATTTTTCCTTGCATCCATCCATCATCCATCCATCCATTTTTACATACATACATACATTCATTTTTACATGCATGCATCCATGCATCCATACATCCATCCATCCATCCATCTGCTCACTCGTCTGTCTGTCCGTTCATCAAATCAAACTTGAAGTTCTTGCTGTAACATACAGATTGTTGTAATGAATATCCACGCCAGATACATCTGAATGTTCTGATACATAAATTAGAGCATGTATTATTCAGGTGACATTTCATCTGTTTAAAATAATTCTAAATATCAATAGCCTGTTTTCCAGAGTCACCCATTTTCATTTCTCAAATGACATTTCATGCACATCTGAGCAAAATCAATCTGCAATGTGCAGGTGTAATCAGCATTACTACAGGCTCCGCAGGTTTGAAAACAAGACCTCGTGCTTCACACAGTGTAGAATGACAACGGATCTTCCATATTTAACAGGTGCTAATGTAAGGGAATGCTGTCTGGTCAGGTAGACAGTATCTATAACTTGTGCGATGGCTGCAGGGAAGCCTGCAGGGTTTGAGCGCATTCAGTCCCGGGAGAAGAGAAAAGCTGGAGCTGCCGAACAAGGCGAGAACCGTCTTTGACGGATGACAAAGAGGGGAAAATATTGAAGGAGGAGTCTAACAGAAGCATAAAGTGTGGAGTGCAAGTGTAATCGTGCAAAAAGTATTTCTGTGGTGTGCATAAATGAACAGTGTATGAGGATGTGTGCTCATACAGGATGTGTGCTCAGGTAAGCAGACAATTTGTGGTTTCCTGATCATGAATGAAATGCATTGCTAATGGCTTTGGTTTATAATGACTGCAAAACCAAGCACTTCAAAATGCCGTGCTTACACAGTGACTAACACAAGGACTCAAACCTTTGTTTCAATTTGACAGTATTGCAGAGCAGGGAAAAAGCAATTACTTGTTTCCTTTGACAAGTCTATTTGGTAAAGACAAAGACTAAGCAGGCCAAATAACTGACTGACTGACATAATCGCAGGTAGGCAAGCTGCACCCCACAGTTAAAATTGTTTTTTCCTGGATCAGTTTTTAAAGCTGAAAATACAACACAATTCTCATCTGGCCTTCGTGATACCTTCGGCAACAACATCGGTGCCAAAGCTAGAAAATAGCTCTTTGCTTGTTTTTAAGATTTTTTGTCAATAATGTTTATTTTTTTCCATTTTATAAAAGCAGAGAACTATGAAACTGGAAATCACTCGAGGTCCATATGGCCAGACTCTATTTCAGCACCACGGAGAGCCGCCTACTACTGAGTCAAAAATGGGCACAGAAAATGGAGATTATAGCTGATGTCTGATATATTACAACATCTAAAATCAAGTCTGTCTAAATAGTACAAGGTAAATAATTTCTGGGATTTTTGCAATAAAATACTGTGCGCAAACCAGTATGATACTTTAAATGTGCTATTCAGTACAATCATCTTGTTTGATATTCTGGGAAACATTTATAGTACTCGAAACTCTAAACATTATACTCTAACAAAAGACCTTCCTGTATATCCTCTATACAGTATAATTAATTTTACAGTAAAACTAGGCCCCCAAAGCAGTAAAACAGCAAACTCTCATCTCTACTGACTATTTTTTTGGTCTTTCATTATTTTTCTAGTTTCCTATCCCTTGATAAAACAGCATAGCTTTAATAATATTAGTGAACCCAGGAAAGTGAAACAAGTTTAAACCTGGAATAATGTACATTCTCATTAGCCTAGTTGTATAGCCAGTGTAGAAAATTTAGAATCATTTACAGTTTTTCAGTTGGTCCTCTAGGGGAAACCCATAAATGTGCTATGTAAAACCCTACAACCAAGTGTTTCCCTATCAGAAAGGGTTCCAAGTAGAGCTCTTTTAATTGGCTAAGAACTCTACATTTTTTTAACCGAACCATTAAAGATCAACGAGTGTAGCTATTTAAATTAAATAAATAAATAACTAGCAATTGATGACCGGATGCTATGACTGATATTGAACTAGACTACAAGTGAATCCTGCACCTAGATCGTAAGACAGAAGCTAACAGTTGAGCTTG
Source organism: Pangasianodon hypophthalmus (assembly GCF_027358585.1). Classification (NCBI taxonomy): domain Eukaryota; kingdom Metazoa; phylum Chordata; class Actinopteri; order Siluriformes; family Pangasiidae; genus Pangasianodon; species Pangasianodon hypophthalmus. The sequence continues at coordinate 16,563,299 of NC_069720.1, forward strand.
AACAGGTTTTGACTCAATGTATTTATGCCTACCACTGCAATATTGCACCACTGATTTCTACACTAATATACTATTAATCATATGTAGTCCTGGGGCTCCTGAGTGGCGCAACAGAAAACAGTTTGCCCTGTCGCCTGCCTGGAGATCATGAGTTTCATGGCCAGGAGTCCAACACAGCATAATTGTCTGTGCTCTTCCTGTGGGAGGGATGGCATTATTCTCTCCTGTCAATCAGCACGATACTAGCCAATTGGGAGCTTATGTGAGTTCATCTATGTGGAAGAGGGCACATTCAGAGGAAAGATAGCACTTTTTCTCTGAGTGTGTTACTCTGCCCTGTGACGCAGCATGAACAGCAGTTAGAAAAGATACAGTCAGATGGCTTCACATGTCTCGGAGGACTGTTCCTTCACTAACCTTACTACCCCTCCAGGGTTAGTAGCCAGGGTTAGTAGATGTGATGGTGGGTGGAAATTGGCAAATAACCAAATGTTGGCTTTTTACCCTATTGGAAAATATAAAAAATAATAATCATAGTTTGTAGTTCTGTTTTGCATAAAATACAGTACAATATGCCATCAAGCAAGCAAACATTACAGTATGAAAGCTGTATTTATTAATGTGCCTGGCAACTTCTTCTTCTTCTTCAGGTCCAATAGCTGCATTCTCTCTTATATACCTTCTATATTTGCCAATATCCTTGAATTGAAGGTAATATTTAAGACAATTGTACTAAACAGAAATGTCAATATTCATTTATGATAAAAAATATTAGTTAAAGCACATACATAGAGCATAACTAATTCAATACACACATACTCCAATCCATTTATTATGCATTTCAGAGTTCTCAGGTTAGAACACGAGAAAAAAGAGTGAAAAATCTGCCTTTAAGTGTTCATCATTAACATGAGAAAGTGTGTGAACAGGTGCAGCTAAATGAAAAAAAACAAAGGAATTCACAATCTCTTTCCTACTACCTAAAATAGACTCCATACCCAAACATCACCACTCTGGACATCTTTCAGTGCAAACGTCTGTACGCTGGTGCTCATAGGCTACTACAGGCCATTAAAAGCATCAGCTCTGAGCCCACAACCTCGCCTTTTATCCATTCTCACTTCTGCCCAACAGTCCGCAGAGAGTCATCAAGCACCGGCCCTATTTTTAGCTTGAACTAAGCCATTTGAATCTGTGCCATGATCTTAATTCAATACCTGAATTTAATTAAAGTCATCCATCGGACTAAAGGGGCTTGAACGTACAATCCGTCTTGTAGTGGTAATGCTGGAGAAATTTGTTAATAGTGCTCGCGTAATTTGTACATACAGTAATGAATAAAATAAAACCTTGCTGTCAAAGACTATTTTCCTTTTAAAAGAATGCTGCATAAAAAATAACATTAGAGGAGTTTTTTTTTATATTATATTGGAAGAGATTTTGTATGCTCAAAGGGCCAGGATTTATACTCAGTACACCTTTACTACTATTTGGATTAAACAGAGCCAAACCAGACCTCTGTTTGTGACAACGATGGTCCTTCCTTTCATGTCTGCCACTTTTTAAAATCTGTTTTCACTCAGCAAATGTTAACTCTTTAACATCTCTGCTTATTATTCCTTTAGTAAAGGAATATAAAGCATATTATCCAGCAATGACTACAAATATTCAATAATTTTAGCAAAACTAATAACAAATTGCATGATGGCATAGTTAGGAATGACATGTGACTAAGGAAATTATGTAAACATATGGATCCTCCAATTAGTCCTGGTAGGGTTTTTGTAGTTTTTAGCACCAGTAGCTAGTTTACCTCTGCTATAGATGTAAATATCAATAAATTTAAATCAAATCAGAAATAAGGATTGCCATTTAAATTTCTTAAAGATAAATACCATAATTATCCAGTATAAGCTCTTTTAATTACTAGAACATGTTAAGACAGTCAGCATAAGTTGAATAGCTGTTTTCACTCTCGCATACCCGCTATAGATTCCAGTATCCTTGAAGTAAAGGTGATATTTAACTTGCTCATCATTGTCTTTATCTCAAATCCAAAACCCACAGAAATGTCTTCTTCTATGCCAGAAAAAAGAAAGACACCAGATGTTATGTGAAATAGATAATCCATTCGAATAAAGCTATACTGCTGTGAAAGGGCAACATCAGAAGAAAAATAAACAAACACTTATAATTAGTTACTCCCACCTAATCAACAGCTTAATAATCTCTAAAATTTTAGGGCTTGAATTCATTTCCACTGATCTGATGCTTTTCTGATTAGTAAATTGTTGTCATCTTTGCATTATTCTCCTACACGGTGCCATCAGGTGTTGGCATGATCTACTGCCGAATTTCCGCTCATCTGCTGCCATTTTTCCAAAACAGAATTCTGGGAAGTGCCAAGAGCCCTGGGTAAATCGGGCGCCTGCCAGTCGATTCTCCTAACACCACGATGAAGCTGCTCTGAGCTGCACGGCCTACAACAGGAGCTGGCACTGATGTGAAATGAGAGGCTATTATGTTGCTCTTTGGAGAACCTAAAATAAAATCAACAGAGGAAGTAATGTGTTTCTCTCTGTGTAGCTGTTATGTGTATTAAATCCAGGATTAACAACTGCAAACAAAGCACATCTGAATGAGAGGAGAAGCAAGGGCTCGTTGGTTTATTACCGTGAATCTAATTCCTGTGGTCATTATTTTTAACTAAGGGTGAGTGACAGGGCAAAAACATCATATTACAAATATTTTACCATAATCATCCAAAACATCAAAACCAGGCAGGGATCATCCAAAAAAGAAGTTCAACAATCACAAAAGGTCAAAAACACAGGCAAAGCAGACAGAAGAACATGGCTCAAACATGACTAGGTAGACGTGGCAAGGCTTTGTGTTTAAATAGGACCAGTATGTGTTAATTAAATGGGAACAGGAAGTGCAATAAAGAACTAGAACTCTTGAGCTAGTGACGTGTGCTGACGGGGAGGGGTACTCTCTCAAACGTATAAAATTGCTGACTATTCCCACAGTACTTCCAGAAAGGTATATTATATAATGTAATTTAATACAATATTGATATCATATGATCATATTACTCTGCTCTATTTGTGATGATTTGAATGTCGATGATTTAATTTCACCTGTTTGATTTTATGTTTGACACATATGGTAGACATTAAAGCAAACTTTCTTTCCACTGGATATGAATAATAAAAAGAAGACTACATTACTTTTAAATCTCTTTTCACACTTTGGTTAAAACTCAGTTAGAGGATAGAGAATATCCATAAAAGCTACAGCAAAGAAAGAATTGTGGCGTGTGTTATTCCCAGTGGAGCAGTCGCTGTTTCTTTTTATTCTTTGGGAAACAAAGGCAAGCACGTTCCAGCAGCAGTCTGCCTAGTGGCTGCCTGTGACACAGATCAATACCATCATAAATAAAAAAAAATAAGGAAAAACTGGTAAAATAAACCTGGTAAATAAATGTGTGTTGTCTTGTCTTCCCTCGTTTTCCCTATCCTCACATCTCTCACCTAATGGATTGTGCAGTGGCCTGGTATGTGGTTTGCCCATGTTACCATGGCGACTGGTCAGTATGATGACGAGCGACGACTCAATTCAGTCCCGCTGCTCCTCACTGGAGCGTGCACACACACACACACACACACACACACACACACACACACACACAAGCTGCAGAGACATCAGGGCACACACATAGCTCAGGGAGCAAATGGGGCATGCTCACAAACAAAACACACACACACACACACACACACACACACACATGGTGTGAGACTTCAACCTCACTCCTGCTTTGCATCGACCGCTCTGAAATAGAAGTATTACTCTGAGGGTGTGTGTAATAGCTACAGGGCTTTTTCTCCATCCCCACTGTTATACTATATTACAATATTGACAATCCTCAGTGGACAACAGACTCCTGTTATATGAAGAACATGGATCATGTTTTTTTTTTTTTCAACTCTTCCTCAAACTAAGAACACAATATTCTAGTCCACTTCTACAGCCTGTACCTCCACAGTGACAACTTAATAATTATTCCTAGGAGGCATCTGGTGTTCACAGTTCTACTCTGTGATAGATTGGATGCTGTGGTGAGCTTCTCTTTGGACTTCATAGCCAGAAGTGGCAGTCAGCAATGACTTTCTAAAGGGAAAAAAATAAAGAAAGAAATATTACCTCAATACTTTATGATAGATTCATTTGCTGATGAGTTTGAACAGCAGAACAGCAAACACCACACCCACGTGTGGACTTGGTCTACATGCATGTAAGCGTGGTACGTCTCCATTTGAGTCTAGCGAAGAATCTTAAATCAAATCAAACAATATTCAAAAACCAAATGTGTGAAACTGAACAAAAAAACAGGATACTAGTATTGTAGGAAATTAATATTTTGCATGGTTAATGCTTCTTTGCCTTCCTATCACCTCTTCTTATCTTCATGACTATGAATGAGTCTACATTTTAATCTCATAGAGTAATAGTAGACAAACACATTTGCACTGTTTCCATCTAGATAACTAATCTTTGAAGAAGCGGACTGTAAAGAAGCCTGTGGCCCAGTGGACTAATGAATAAGACATAATCTGGGGATTGTGTGTATGGGGCAGTGGTAGCTAGGTGGTTAAGGCATTGGACTACTGATCAGAAGGTCATGACTTCAAATCCCAGCCACTGTTTGGCCCTTGAGCAAGGCCCTTTATCCCTAAAGAATGCTTGTCCCCTGTCTCAATTATAAATCACTTTGGATAAAAGTGTCAGCCAAATATGTAAATGTCAGTGATTATAGCTGTCATAACAAACTCAGCACTGGACTATTCTGGGACTTGCTGCTTCATTCCTGGAAATGAGATTTCCAGGAACCACATTAAATTAGAAAAATTACATTAAAAATGGTGCAAATGGATACAACAGATAGCTAAGTAGTACATCTGACTGGTTTCAGTTCATTTCTAAGAACAGCATTAGATCAGAATTATGCAGTAAGTCAGACATCCAGAGAGAGAGAGAGAGAGAGAGAGAGAGAGAGAGAGACTGCCCTGCACTAGAAGCATATGCAAAGATATCGGTGGGAAGAACAGAACTACAGTCATCTAAAAAATAAACAACACAATAGTAATAAATATTATAGCACAACAACTGAATTCTCAGTTATGATTGGTCAGAAGGTGTTGACTAATTAGCTCCAGGTGTAAGGTTTATATGGACTTGTATGGCCGATGTTCCATATAAATATAAACCATTTCAAAACTTCAGCAGTCCAAATAAAGTCGCTTTCGGGATACAGAAAAGATTGTACACCCCAGAGCTCCAGACAATACTCATATGAACAGCCTTACTGATCTAATCATACTGAGTTCCTTGTCATAGCTGATTTCAATCAAATATAGTGAGACATTTCTTGCGCAAACACTATATCCAGGGAAGGATTCCTGACCAAGCTTCCTGGGCAGGTTCCTAGAGGCCCTGGCCACCGGGAGGTCCTCAGCAAGCATAGATTTGAAGTGAATGATTGGCTGTTATCCAAAGTCACATACAACATGTTTCATAGGACACAAGTCAATTAATGTTAAGTCACAGAAAGGTTACTGGAGTGCAGGACTGAATATGTAACCTATGAGTAGCAAGTTAGGGCCTAATTGTGTTAACCCTCACTAAGTGTTGCACTAAATGGGCCAAAGAAGACAATATGCTGTCAATGCCGACCATTGGGTCAGAGCTTGTTAAACGGCTGCATTTCAATGATGAATGAATGCATTTTATTTTGCATGTATTGGGTTGTGGGGTGAGGGAGTCAAGGCTATGTGTATTAGTTCATGCATAATCCCTGAAGCAGGATATACAGTATTCAACTTCATTCAAGTTATTCAATACACATCTAATTTGTTTCAATTATTTTTCTTTGACTCTCTCGCTCTCTCTTTCCATGTCCTCATCACACTCTCTCTCTCTTAGTCATGGATAGAGGGGGTACATGTCAGAGCTGATTAGCTTTACACCCCACCATGTCTTAAGTGTGCCCTTCATCCCCAAACAGAATGACACAACCTTCCATGGCCTCTCCATCTGTCTATTTTAGTCTTCCACCATCGGCTGCGGCTTCCAAGAACCTGGCCGTAATTTGTCTTGCCTTCTCTCTTCTCCTCTCCTCTCTCAGCCTCCATTATGGTGCTGGCTAGAGCACACCTGCATTCATAGACCTGCCGGGGGACATGAAGATGGATTGGCAGAAAGAGGAAGTGGGCCTTGGCTGGCCCATCAGCAGCCCTCATTCAGCCAGACTCCCTCAGACAGGGCCCCAAGAGAGAGACAGTGATGTGCCATCAAGCATGGAGTACAACCACTAACCTAACCCAGATCACATAGTCACATGACTCAATTCCACAGACGCTCGTGCCCCGTCTACAGCCATAGCCTGAAATAGACTAAAGAGGCTAAAAATAAGAAACATTAATAATTCTTTTTTCCCAACCTGTGCTGCCGGAGGAAAAAAACACTCTTGCCAGAAAAGTGGCTCACAAGGGGCTGTGTTTGGTGCACCACTAAATAATTCATACACGTCCTTTAATTTTCCATTTTTAAAGAGGGGAGGGAGAAAGTGCTGCCGAACTCGTGGGATTTCCTGGGACCATTTTAGGCCACCAATGTCCAAGTGTTTCTTTTTTATTCACAGAGATATGAAGGAAGCGTAGGAAAGCCATTGGATTTATAAAAAAGATTGTTTTGTTGCTTTTTATAGAATAAAGAGCAGCACTAGTGTTTTGCTAAGCACTTTGAAAGAGGCGGATGATAAAATATGTGTTGGTTAAAAAGGGTGATAAATAGAAAAGAATGAAGGTCCATTTTTGCATTTTAAAAATCACGAGGAGAGAATTCACAGAGGAGAACTTAGGTTGTTTTTTTCTGATTTAAATGGTACCTCTTTACTATACACACAAACCCACCCTGACACGCAAAGCTCTGTCACTGCCATCACATCTGCATCCTGTCAGTGTCACAGCCCTCTGAATGGTACATCTCTTTACTCTGAGAGTTGGCTGTATTTATAGCATTTACTACAAACCTTAACCACAAATATGGCCACAGAAGAGCCAAATGCTTCAATGACGAGGAAATAGTAAATAAATCACTGTGGCTCATATATGCAGTACAGATCATCCAACGATTTTTAGTCTTGAAAGAACACAAGATGTTTTTGTGTTTGGATTTGTAAAGTAGTTATGTAGCATCTCATGTTCTTGAGATTGCACCTTTCACACATCTTCAGTAAGGCAAAGGAAAGATATTGCAGCTTGGTGTGAAAATTGTGTGCTAACTATAACGTCAAAAATGCCATTGCTGAATATTGCAGAACAGTAATAACAGAACAGAATGGAAGAGACAAAAAGCACACATTTATTCAGTGTGTTTAATGTAGTGATGATTTTACCATCTTATGGCACTGGGATCATTCAGTTTAAACTATAAATGTCAGGATATACAGGGTTAAATTTTTTTTGTAAATTATATTTATAATATTTCAGACCATACGCTATGGTGTTATGACATTTGCCTTATGGATTATTACATTTATGTAATTGAAAGTATTATAATTATTATTCATCTTCAGTAATCGCTTTATCCTGGTCAGGGTGGTGGTGGATCCGGAGCCTATTCCAGGAACACTGGGTGTGTGCGGGAATACACCTAGAATGGGGTACTATGCACACACACATTCATACCTAGGGGCACTTTATAGCCAATCAAAGAAACCGGAGAACCTGGACAAAACCCATACAGACAGAAGGAGAACACGTGAAACTCCACAGACAGACAGCAACCCGAGCTCAGGATCGAACCAGGGACCCTGGAGCTTTGAGGTGGCAACCCTACCCTCTGCCTCACCATGCTGCCCTCTTACTGCACTTTCAGCACTAAAATTACATAAACTAAAATGAGTAGTCAAATGTTTCCCTTAAATGTGAATGATATTATTATTACACATACTATCAATAGCAAGGTTTTTTAGCACAGGCTATTTTCACCCTTATAGTCATTTTATTATGTGTATATTTAATATTTCATGCTATTCTAAACAACCATGTCGTCCTTGCCTTCATCTTTAGTCACGTTTTGTACCAAAACCAGCACAGCAGCATTTCCTTACATAGCACACAAAAGCACTAAAGCACACTGGGTTAGAGATTTGCAGAGAAAATGTGATAATAGGAATTGCACTCAGGTGTGAAACGCACAAACAATTAAAGAGCATGCAACCCCACACACACACACACACACACACACACACACTCACAAACACACATGAATGCAATTTTTCAACCATTCAAATTACTATTTAGCTGAAAAACATGAGGATAATAATTTATCATCAATCAGATTAGGTCTATTAAGTACATTTAGAATTACAAATGGAATTCACCATATTTGTCATATTTAATTTTCTGCAAATTTGTTGGTACACTAAATATATAAAGTGCACTATTGTCAATATTTTGGGTTCGGTGTTGTATTTTATGACAATTATAAATCTAAGGACTGTCGACATCATACAAAAGTACATTCACACAGACACACTGTACCCCCCCAACACACACAGACACACAGACACACAGACACACACACACCCACACACACACAAACAACAGATCAATGCAGATAGTGCTGGCTGATCATGACAGGCTACCGTGTATACATGTTGATGTTATTGCCTCATCTCACACTCCTCGGAGGACAGTGATAAGACTTTGAGCTATAGAAACAGACAGCTGTCAGAACGTCTTCCTCTCCTCAACCAAACTGCCAACGCCATCCTCATCTTCCTCCCACTCGGCCTGCAGGGCTCTTTCTGAAACAACCACACACTCTCGCTTTAGCAAGCAGCTGTGCTGTAGCGACGCGCCGTTCATGTCTGTGCACATGCCATGCTGAGTGCATCTATATCATAGAGTTTCAGCATTTCATTCTGACTGCTTGAGTAGTGAATGGAACGATGATGGGGGTGAGCACTGCAGCATTGTGTTATAAAATACTTTTGCACCCTCTGAAACAATTCTAGTCTTTAGTACAAAAGGGATAGAAAGCCATGGTGTACGCTGGAATCATGAAAATGATTAAATATATTGCTATCATTATAATGAGCGAGAAAATAAAGGAGGAGAAATTTATACCAAAAAGCAGAGGCACATCTGTACTTCAGCAGTACTTTGGGTCTATTTATATATTGTCAAATATTTATATATTGTCAAATATTTCCTCAAATAGAACATTTTATCTGTTTGTACCCCCCTTTTCTGTGGCTGAATCCCAAATTGCATACACTACATATAACACACTTTGTTAGGTGTACAAAGCCAGTGCAGTCTGTATATTTAAAAATAAAGGAGATGTCCAGCTATAGGTAGAATATTTGCAAAAGCACTAATGACAAAAAAATCATTTTCTCACAGTTATTATTAATTGTTTTTATTTTTCACTTTGCACAATAGTAATTTCAATATTTGCTTAAAAGAGAGATATTGTCATTATTTCTTTCTATAGTTGTATAAACTTGAAAAGTAGCAAAAAAATTCCTACTCTTACTGCACATATAGTTATGGACACATTAAAATTGTATACTTAATTCATTGCATCTTACAATATCCAACAATCTTCTAACATCTCACATTTTCTGTCCCTGTTGTACAGCCCAATGTTTTTAAGTGTCCCTGGATATGTCAGATTAAACACAATTTGAATCTCCACTGAACGAGACATTATTTATTATGCTTTTTATTAATTGCCCAAGAAACTACTAAAATGGCTCAGGGAAATCTCGACATACCTTCATAAAGAATGCAAGGATGTATTAATATGCATGATTATGACAAATTGAAAACACCTGATGTTCTCCTGCCATCCTGTTCCCACACCTTCCTTCCACTCTCTAGTCTCCTTACACTTTGACATTACATATGGTGAACTACAATATTAAAAAGTTAAGAGGCCACAGTGTGTGTACACACAGTCCTGTATGTCTGATGTCTGTTCACCAAAATGTACCAGGTTCAGTATGTTCAGCTTGTGTTTTCTTATATTTCTATCTGCTAATGTATAAGCGTGTGTGTGTGTGTGAGTGTGTGTGTAGCACACAACTAGGTGGCCAGATAACTGCTGGCAAACTCGCTGGCAGCTGGGAGAGGTACACATTGTATTATTTTAAAAGCTTCATTATCATGAAAGCAATCTGCTTTCCATATAAAAGTACAATGCACATGAAGTTTTGACGTGTAAATTCAATAAACAGCACCACTGTTGAAACTGGTAAATACAAGTTTAGACCAGACTGATTACTATCTCTCAAGTCGTTTCACGGTGTAATAGTTGGGAAAGAGTTAATAACAAACTGGAGCCGTAAATAAGTCGTCACTCCTCTCCTGGGGAACCCAAGTTTACATGAATTACACTGAAGCCTTTGGCAAACTGCATATCAAGCAGGATTTTGCAAAACAAACAACTGGCATATCTACTTACCATCAGCACACAGCAGCAGGGGTTGCTGCTGAAAGATTTAAAGTCAGCCTGGTCAGGGGACGGAGTGTGCAGATATAGAGGAACATGCACACACACACACACACACACACTTTACAACTTCAATTTGCTTCTCTCTCTCTCTCTCTCTCTCTCTCTCTCTCTTTCTACCCCATCCCTCATGAGGACACAAATATTGGTAGGTGTAGGTGTCCCAACATGCTAAATACATTTACTAACGTTTAACTAAACAGTTATTGTTTCGTGTAAAATTGCAGCCATCTCTAATTTGTTTCATCACATGGAGATTTTTAAATCTTTCAGTGGCCAGTAAACAGCCTCTCTCTTTTAAATGTACAAAAACAATCATCTCCATATCCTGTGTAATATTGGTAACTGTTCAACCCTAACTGATGCCCCCTGAGGTTGGCATGTGGGTGCAATTAGTGTCTAGCAGCGGGCCAGCCTTAAATCAACTATGAGTAGATTCCTTTTTTTTTTCAATGCTCTGCTTTGCATGCTTGTTGCTACCACCAAGATGTCCCTTGGCATTCTTGAACAAATTTATTTTTATTATTCAAATGCCCTTTAACACAAAAGCCACTCAAGCTTGGAAGATGTTAAGGGATAAAAGAGAAGCTGTTTTGAGGACCTGCCAGAGTAGTTCGTGTTGCTCTTGTATCTCTCTCTTTAATGTGCCCCCTTATAGCTATTTCACAGAAATGTGTCTCTCTGTAGCTGATGTCTCCTCCTGCTTCTTTATGAAGCGGTCCTGTTCTGTCTCAATGCTGGCCAGGACACAGACGGGTTTATTTTCATTTCTGTGCAACTGGCCAACAATGACTACCCAGGCTTTTTTTCATAAATAGAGTAATTTAAAGGAAAAATTGAAAGAACAAATGAATTGACATTTGCTGTCACTGGCTCTCCTAAGCCTGCACACTGAAAGCATCTGATCAATTTCTTGCCATATCCCCTACGGCAGAGGCACGATGAAACGGCTCTGAGCCTGCTCTTAAAAGGCTGGGCTTATTGATTTATTTCCCGTTGGTTTCTTTCTAAAAACATGCAGCTTTGGCTTTGACTGGATATGGTGGCCCTCCTGAAGGAGCGGCTGTTGGCTAGCAACAAAAACTCACCCCTGGCAGCGTCTTCTGTTCGTGGAGGGCGTTCTGGGCTTTGATGGCTGACTCGCGGGCGCAGTAGGTGAGGAACGCACAACCTGTGAGACAAAGCAATCAGGAAGACAAATCGACCAGTCAGCGCAGGCTTTGTTTAAACACTCAATGGCAACACAGGACATGACCATCATTGCACTTTATGATCCACACAAGTAGAAATGAATAATCTATGAGGGTGTGATAAGGATCAGCGCTGAACACAAAACAAAAAAATGTCTCACAAAAATATGTCGATTATTTCATGTGTGTCTTTTTGAGCAGTTGCTTATTTTTGTTTATTGTCCATGCTGGAAAATCAAGCTGGCACAAAGTAAGCACATGCCTTACAATGACAGGGTAGGAGCTGCTGCGAGGTGTCCCTGTAGACTGGTTAAATACACACAGCCCCTTTTCTAATATGGAGGAGCCTGTCTCATCTGTTCTTCACTGATTGTGTATGTGTGTGTGTCGTAGCTCCAGCCTGAGCTCTATAGATCAGCCTGCCGTCACTGTCCAAACCACCCACGTCTCAGCTGGGTGGGATAAACTCTGACTGCTCCTGACAGAGAGATGGTGCAGAAGGGAAGGCCTTGGGGGGTGTGAAGGGATGCAGACAGTGGGGGAGGACAGGAGAGAAAATCTCATAGCCCCAGGGCTTCCAGAACACACTGTGAGACACGTACACTCATATATACACATGCATGCACACAGGCACTGCCAAATGAGGGGCATTCACTAAGGCAAAGCAGCCTGGGTGAAACACAGCACTAGAAAGCAGGGCATCATTAATGTGCCCTTGCTCTATGACAGTGACAGTAAACATGCTATAATGGTGCACCTGTGCTGGTGCCAGTGGATGCTTTGCCAGGGTTAAGCTGCTTCACTGGCAGCTTACAAACCCCTCAGTGGGGATCACACTTTTATAGGTGTGAAAGTGACTGCTATAAAATGGATCTGCGCTCTCTGCTCTCATCCTTTTTTGGCATGTAAATGTACACTCTGGAGACTGCATAGTTTCAGAGTATCTTCTATGCATTTATTAATGTGGAGAGTTGCTTTATTTATTATGCCACCAAACACTTCATTGAGCGGTGTTAATTTTAGTCCACACTGCAGAAATGTGTCATCGCAAAAACAAAAAATGGCAGCTATGATGTGATGAGATGAGATGAATTGAGGAGAGAGGTCTACAAGAACTCAAATAACCACTCTTCACAACTGTAGTGTGGTGAAAAGCATCTCAGAATGCACAACACATCGAACCTTGAAGCAGACGGGTTACAACAGCAGAAGACTACATCAGATTCCACGTCCTGTCAGCAAAAAAAACAGGAATCTAAAGCTACAGTGGGTACAGGTTTCTCCAAACCTGGACAACGGGACAAACAGGCAACGTCTTCTCTCATCAACAAGGCATTTCTGCTCACAGACCTGAATCTCCCCATGCATGGTTATGGCCATGGCCCCAAGAAACATAGATAAAATAGAGTCATGAGCTTTTGACTGTGCATTGTACTGTAAACATCTCACCTGATACAAACGTCTAGAAAATTACAAGACGTGACCCCTTCCATGCAGCTGAAACAGGCTGTGTCAAAGTAGCAGCTACGCTTGCTCCATACGCTGTCCTAACATAATGATTTCCAATAGCAAACAAACAAGTCAGCCAATTGTGTACTTTTGCCCATTACAGCTTCCTACTAAACCAGCATTGCTTGTGATCACATCAAAGCGTTTTTATGGCTATAAAGCTCCAACCAAGGCCACATTCCCTGACCCTCAGTTTGAAAGGAATGTTTTGCATCGTGCAATTATGGTACTGCTAAATTGGATGCATTTGCCGAGGTGGAAAACACTGCGTGTCTGGAGCAAATTAACTGCTGCAATAACATTAGCAAAAAAAAGAAAGAAAGAATAAATATGTGAAAGGCTAAGAAATACAATCTCAATTTAAAAGTGTTTCTCTGTGCTTTAATGTATGGTGTAATACGCATTTGCAGCCCACAGGCACTGGCTCTAACAACTTCATAATTGGAATCCAAACATGTACAAATTACCAGCAAGCTGTTGCATACCAAGTGAGAATTTTTTTTGGCTGCATGATGAAATTATACGAAATTCAACATAAAAGAACCCTGCTGATATAGCGGCAAGTGGTGGGGGGAAAAAATAACAGGGACAGTGTAAGTAAATGATCTGCCACGGTGTTTGATAATCACATCTTTCTACATTTGGTGCTTATGCAATGTGAACAATGCTGGCGTGTACAGAATGCTGTCATTTCTAATAAGAAGCTGCATATACTATAGGCTTTGTGTACACACTGTTCCAAGCAAGACTCCAGGGATGACTGGAGCTTCATGGAGAGACATGGTAGAGATTAAGCAAGCTGAATGGAGGCTGCTTTTCTGCCTCTTCGCCACTGACAGCATCCACTTGCTGCCTTATTTACGGACGGCCTATTGGAACACTAGTGCTAGTGCAGCTGCCACAGTACCGTGATTCTCAAGTGCTCCACGACTTTGGGCCCTAAGCTGTGAGGTGCCCATTAAACGTAGATGTCTTAGGGATAAATCTGCCTCTCAATGATTCAATTCTTCTTCTCCTAGCCTAATCACATTGCCAGCCTCGTCTCCATCAGTTCTGCTTCCTTCTCTTCCTTCTCTGTTATAAAAAAAAAAATTGCCCGGGTTTCTCATCACAGTGTAGTTAGCTCCTAAGTAGTGGGCCAAGGTCTGTTGCACTGAACGTAAAGTCTCATCAGGCCCTTACTTTGAATGCACAGATCTTAGACACGCTCTACATAATGAGCACCACCACCACCACCTACACCACAAGAGTTTGATTCTCTACAACGCAATCACCCTAACTGTTTCGACAACAGCATTGTCCCTGCTCCAGCCTAATTAGCTTGTAATGAGTTTTGTAATATAGGCAGTACTCTAGCGTAACCTGTAAAGCTTAATTAAGGCAGGCACCTTTAAGTGTGCCCAACATCCATGCTCCTTGTATAGCTGAGAGTCAGCAGGCCTGGAGCACAAAACTCGTCTTAGGACTAAAGGGCTTCTTCATTACACATGCATGGACTGATAGTTTCACACTGGTTTGAGCCCTAACTGATTGCGATGATGTGCCACCTAATGCGTAAGAGTGACCCTGGCAGGGTGTAAGGAAGAGCAGGCATCTAGTTAGCTTTCAAATCAATCAGCAAATATAGTCATTACAGCCCATGCCATAAAGACATAATTAATAAAGTTTTTGAACTAAACATGTAGCATTACATTTTTAATTGATGCCTGGAACATCAGTACAGAGGAACAGAGTCAGTAGTGTTTCAGCTGAGTCACTATTTCAGGTGCAGGAAAAGTTAGAGAGGGTGAGTCACTGGTGCTTGAGTTAAGTTTGAGTGACTGCAGAGAGAGTCTGTGGCTGAAGTATTAAAAAAATCACTTGTCACTACATATTGAAGTAGTTGAATAGACTGGTATAAATAAGACTGTTGAGTAGAAAGAAGATCCAATCAATAATGTAAAGTGTAATATAATATAATGTAGCATTTGCATTACTTCTAATCCATCTGGTTTATTTGGGTTTGTATGCTTCTATATAGAAAAATGTATACTGTTTGAGTAAAGGTACAAAAGCAGGAACATATACATCACTGAGTACTTATTAAAAAGAGCCGAAGTGATACTTTACATGCACCAATAGAAGCCTTATTAAAAGTTTTTAATTAAAAACTTAATTTTTTATTTTTAAATATTTAAATATTTTTAATAATTAAAATTATTAATCTTTAATAATTTAAAAATTATTAATTAAATGTTATTAATTGTTAATTAAGTGTATCAAGCAATGTAGTGCTTTAAGTGCTGATGATTCCCTGAAAATAACACTTCTTTTATTAAAAATTGTGAAAAATGACAGTAACAATCTTGCTTGCCAAAATTTTTCAGCTAGAATTTATTTCTGCACAATCTCAGAACAAAAGGTAATAAAGTGTACATTTCCTTGCAACTGTGGTGGTACGCTCAAGGGTATATCTTTTGTACCTTTAGTGGGTATCTATTACATTAATCTATTATTAATGTGTATGTAGTTTACTTTTAGAAATGATTTAAGGTACAGTACAAAACTGGACCTTAAAGGCTAGAGCTTTAACCTTTAATTAGCTTATAGAGTAATAGCTAACTTTTCCAGGTGATAGATACACACTAAAGTTACAAAAGATCCCATATCCCAGTGAGAAGGAATGGTATAGTTTAGAACGCTTTCTTCTGAGAGTGTACCTGTTGCATTTATTTTATCTTTTCACTTAAACTGGCTTATTAATATTCCCGTGATTTTTTTTCCTATGCAATCTAATCTATTCTATATTTTTTTAATCTAAAAA
Source organism: Pangasianodon hypophthalmus (assembly GCF_027358585.1). NCBI lineage: Eukaryota > Metazoa > Chordata > Actinopteri > Siluriformes > Pangasiidae > Pangasianodon > Pangasianodon hypophthalmus. The sequence goes on from NC_069720.1 coordinate 16,579,385, forward strand.
AACTTTTAATTAGAGCCAGAGACAGCTAAGATGTACACTGAGATAAATGTACCTAATGTACCTTAAGCTCTGTAAGAGTAACCAAGAAACACTGCAAGAATTTAACAAGGTATGAAAACACATACTGTGAGAAAGAAAAATATATATTTTATTTTAATACCGCTTTGATTTCAGAGCTACTAATGCATAACACTCAGGGCTGGGTCATTTTAGGAAGTCTTAGTGATCCGGCATCATTCTAACAAGTGAAATTACCTGAGATGCCTCCAACCAGGGCAAACCAGCTCCGCTAACAAAAAGAAAAAGCAATACGGAGAATGGTGGCAAGTCATCAGACATACAAGGTCTGAGTGATGCTATGCAGTGAGGAAAAGAGGGCTATGGAAGAACAAAGAGAAAATGAAACGGCAGCCATAGACGGCGCATCCACCCCCCCACACCCCCCCATAACCCCCACCACCACAACTCCCCCACCCCCCTACCCCCCCGGCTCTTTTGTTTCCAACACTCTGTCTCTCTCTCCTCTGCTCTCTCTGTCCACTTCAACACCCCCCCTGCCAGAACACCCCACACCCCCGTCTCTCTCTTTTCCTCCCTCACGCTCTGCTTCCCTTCATTTCCACGGTACAGGAGCAGTCTTTGGGGGAAGGCTGGCAGCAGAGTGGTGATGTCATGCCAGCAGTGCAGTGATGGCAGCTTAACCTATTTTCGGTAATACCACAGATTTCTATTTTTAGCCCTGCTGAGCAGTGTTCCTTTCAAACACATCCCTGATGGGTGACACAAAGAACACTAATAGTATTCCTCTCCATTTCAGTTCTCATTCATCGTCTTCTTTCATGGCATTTATAAAAATGTTAGTAATAAGTATGCTAAAAGAATACATTCCAGTCTGGGATGATGGTGATGACGGTATTAACTTTACATTAAGTGTTACATTACGCTGGGGAAAAGTTTAAATAATCATGATTGTAGTAGCTCAGTCCGTTTCTGTGGTTATGTCAGCATTTTGCAGTTGTGATCATGCTGCACATCTGTATAGTCTGCCCCTCACACCTTTACTTCACAGTAAATCCCTTTGTTTCCCTTCATGCCTTTCTCAAGCTGCTACGGCGAGTCGTCACTCCATTGGGCACCTTCACATTAAAGACACTGTTTGTTTTCTACGGCTTTGACAATCGCTCCATCTCTCTCTGTCTGTTCATCTGTTGTGCTTAGCCTCCTGCCTATCTTTCATTTCTCTCCTGTCCAGTTCAGAGATACAGAAAGAGAGAGGAAGTGAGACAGTGTGTGTTTCAGTGATCACAGATTTCTGACTCATATAACATGTCTTCCATCACAACCATCACAGCATCTGAAAGCAGGACTGATCAGCATTATGTTCTTCTTCCTTTCCCTTATAGTAAGAGATTATGAAGTTTCTGGCAGAGTTATGTTTTTTTTTAATATGCAAATGTCTGGGAAGATATAACAGATTTCTCAGCACACTTGCGTCTCTCTTGATCATAGAGTTTCTCTCATAGGAGTTCTCATGAATCAGCTCAAAACTGTGAGTGATTATCACAAGACGCTAAAGCAAAATCTCCTAGGAGCTCTCAATTTATCTTCCTCCCATGAATGGATGGAACACAACATTAAAATTGGTCAGCGTTTCATAACCTTTTTCATGTCATTTGTCATTTCCACTCCACTCTCAGAAGACCCTCAGAACAGAACCAGTGAATGCTTTCAACAGTGTGTAAATTCACCACTGCTTATTCACCTCCTGTATAATGACTTATATAAAAAAAAAACTGTGAAGTTGTTAAAATACAGGAAATGTCATTTCCTGCAGAATATCTGGTGTTAGGCATATGCATCTACGCCTCTGCTGATAGAAAAATATTTCACTGTAGTTGCCATGACAATATTAAGCATGGTTTGAAGGAAGCTGCTGGCTTCAAACTATCAAAACTGACAAGAACTGAATTTGTCTGAGCAAAACGTTCCATGCTTTTATGCAAAAAACAGATTTTTTTGAAAATTTGCCCAGCATTTACAGAGTAGTCTAAAGTTTCTAGAGGGATGAAACAAAATTAACTTATAGGCAACATACTCAAAAGCACACACATCAAGTGGGTCCCTTAAACACGGTCCCAAAAATGACTACATCATTATACTACATATTTAAAGGTAAATCAGCTTTAAAAACAAACAACCGTGTCTTAATGTGTACATGTTCACAGTTCACATGCAAAGATCACTGGTCATGCAGATCTTCAAGAAAAGAAAAAGACTTCAGGCTCCTGTCAGGGGAAAAGCTGTCTGTTTTGTTTGTTTTTTTTTTTTTTAAAAAAAGAAAAAGAAAGAAAAAAGCGCCTATTGCATAGTACACTTAGTTTTGGTAATTGTGACTAGTTTATCAGTGTCTCACTTGTTTCATTGTAAAATTCCATTGTAAAATTTGGTTAAGGTGAACCCTTTTGGAATCAGTCAGATTTTTGCATCAATGACTACATTTCTGTTTTTATCTAAATCATAATAAATGTGTGTTAAGATTAAGTAACTACATAAGCCAGAAGAGCAGATTAGCTGTGCCATGAAAATTCCACTAAAATAAATACTTATTAACCAAAAAGTAAAATTAAACACAAAATGTAATTCTCCAAGAGTTCTTGGTGTTGTTGCAAAATTGGATTGTGATGCATCATAACAGCTAGCATTTAGTCTTACAGCCAAATTTAATAAGTAGTTAAGCCATGTAGACTATGAATAAAATGTCAAACATCAAAATGGGTGAGTGGAATAAAGCAAAATTGATGAGCAGACAATACAGTGACGTCTGGGTGAAACACAGGAAATATAGGGCCATGTTTGTGATGACATTTAGAATGGATAGTGTTAGGGTTGTGCTTAAGATTATATTAGTTTAAATGTGCTGTGACAGAAAAAGCATATTAACTAGCTTTTGATCAGGCTTGTGCTGTGACAAGGATGAAATCTGGCTAATTTCTCAACCAGTTTTGGTTCATATTATATTAAATTAAAGCTTACCTAAATAATCTACTACAGATCGTGTAATAATATTTCAGTGCAACTGAAGTCAGGTAGCTATCCTAATATTCTATGGCTGATTTTCATTGTAGAATTTGAAAATGTATAATGCATGACTGCAAACAATCCGGATCCTGAAAAAGCAATGCAGATCCAACATACTCCCTCCACCATGCTTCGCAGATGGGATGACATTTTGGTGTTGATGTGCAGTGTTTTGTATGAACAATCAATTAGCAAAAAATATAGTTTGTCCACCAAATATTGCAATACTTTATCGAAATAATCACTCTGGTTTAGTATTTTGTGCCTGCACCTCTTTACCTGTCAACAATAAGACCATTTGTGGTTTCGGTGTGCAGTAATGGTGCTGAATTTTGTTCCGTTTGCAAACTGCCTGACATCTTTGTAAATTGCCTGACACAAGTCTTTAGAAATCCTTTAATGCTCTTTTCAGTCTTAACGGCTTCAGAAACAGTTTTCTGAAGTCCTGTAAAGTATCTTTTGATTACATCATTTTGCAGTTTAACAGAATTTTGTTGTAAAGAGCAGGTAACAAAAAGTTGGATTTTTTTTCCTATGGGAGTGCAGTCCAAACCCACACTCAAATTGATTGGAACTTCTGACTCCAATTAACCTCTTCTCAAGAGGTAATTATCCTAGTTTCACACACTTTTCTATTAATGGCCTTGACTTTTTAAGCCATTGTTCAATAAAGATGCAGTCATTTAAAATGCTTGGATTGTTTGTGATATACAGATGTATTTTAATGTTATGCCCATCCATACAGAATAATTCCATGCAATTCAAATATATATATATATATATATATATATATATATATATATATATATATATATATATATATATATATATCTTAGGCACATGCAAAGAAATGCTTTGCAAAGAATGCAAAGATGCCTTCAAAATGATGAAATTAAATGTTTCTACATTTAAAAAAATACAATAAAGAGCAGTAAAGAGTAATAAATGAAGCAAAGTCAATATTTAGTGTGATGACCCTTTGCTTTAAAAAAAAATTAGCAGTCTCTGGTACAATTTGTGTACCAGAGCATCTTGCAGAACCAGCCACAGTTCTTCTGGGGACTCTAACTGTTGCACTTGCTTCTCACAACCCAGCAGCCTTCATTATGTTTTTGTCTGAAAAGTGTCTCTTATGTAATATGCTGCTTTCTTTACTGACATACAAACATTTGTCTGTAACATTTAATTCTGTGCTGGAAAACTATTGTCAGGAAATCTAAAATGTTTTTGTATTGACTGAAGTCATAAAACAAAAAAATATAACTACTAACAAAATTATGGCACCTAAGACTTTTGCACCGTACTATGTATGTATGTGTGTGTATATATATATATGTATATATATATATATATATATATACATATATATATATATATATATACATATACACACACATGGCCATCACAAATCGGACAGTAAGCAGACAGTAAGCTGGATAGAGAAAAAACAAACAGCAGTACTACATGACCAACCAAGTAATAATCAGTCTGTATGGCACATAAATGCTCTGAATCCGAGCGTTTATCTCAGGACTAGTGCACATGCAACCCACTTACATGAGACAGGGGTTAAAAATAATGCTGGCATTTTATTAGATTATTGCTCTGATTTATTGTGAAGGGCTTTCCAGAAACATTTCAGCACCAGTTATAAAGACATTAGGACTCTGATCCCAATAACATTAATGCTAATATTTCACTCTAGCACATATGATCATTTGTAATGACAATAACCATTCTCCATACACGTGAAAACTGCTGTCTTCCATATTTTTGTCAAAGTCACGGCAGTCACAAAAACCAGAATGAAGAATGTGGTCACATGCATTTGAATTGCATGCAGCAAAGATGTGCCATATTTCTCTTGTATCTTGAAAAATTCTGCATTTATCAGGATTTATAATATGCTGAATTCAAAAGATCACATAGTCCCATAATGGTTTGTTAAATATTAAACATCCAAACTTTAATTAAGTGCTAAGGGAGCATTACACTTTGAGCGATCAATCACTAAATATCGCAGGGGCGAATGCTAATTATTAATACCAATATTTGCCCGGGGGCTAGCATTGAACAGCATTAGTCATATTAAATATTGCTGGGTACCGGAGCAGAGCATATTTTAATTGGGGAAAAGCAGGCTGTGTTAAGGGACACGGCAGCTGATCCAAGAAACCGAGGCCTCGAACAATACCTAGAACCACTAATCCTCTTCAGTCAAGTCATTATGGTCATGCATTATTATCACGCCTAACAAACTAATGCCGTGTTTTCCCGCGTGAATTAGCAGCCTGGCCTCACATCTGATCCCATTAGTAAGAGGAACCTCTTAAATCACAAGTTAATTAAGAAAACACGGGATTTTTCATAAAGCTTGGGTTATATCACACTGGAATTTTCATTTTGGGGGCATGTGTAAAAAGAATGTATACAAACTCTAACTGTCCAGAATGTCTCATATATGCCATATCTATCATATACATCTATCTATATCTATCTATATCTATCTATCTATCTATCTATATATATATCTATCTATCTATATATATGTGTATATATATATATATATATATATATATATATATATATATATATATATATATAAATATGGCATACCTATATAGGATTTAGATGCTTTTGATGATTCATTAACAGACAGAAAATAAATAGCAGGTGATGAGTAAATTTTCTCGCATGTTCTCCATTTCTTATTTCTCTACTAGCACTAGACACAAAAGTGAAATATTTGTCATATCTACCAATAAAAACATTGAGAAAAGAAAGACACCTCACTTTTCCTGAGGACCGTGAACGCCACTTTCCCGTTCAGTGCACCCTAACCACATTGTAGGAGAAAGCAGGATTCATTTTCATCATAGTTAACTTGATGTTTTCGAAAGAGCACGGTATTACTGGTCAGTCACCACCATTTCGAATAAAGCTATCTTCCACAGAGGACCACAAAAGGTTAAAAGCAAGCTGTAGGTTCTGTAGCACTCTGGCCTCATCCCAGTCTACAGAAGATAATGTCATCATTCTGATATGCAGCTAAACATGAAGTAGTGAGGAGAATGGACAGGACAGAATGGACAGCATGAATACATGAGGTTTACATGAGGTTTTCTGAATGTGGAAGAATGGACAGTGATGAAGAAAACGTCAGATCGGAAAAAGCAGCACATAAACAGAGTGAAATGACTGACAGAGGCTTTGTGAAGGCTGCCCAGCGTCACACACTTACACACACACACACACACTGTAAATCCCACAGGTACACTACAGACGACATGTCAAAAACAATAACACGAGTGAAGGGAAACATTCTCTAATGCATGACTCTTTTATAGTTTCAAGGCACAGGAATGAGAGAATTTCTCGTGAATATTATGACGATTAGTAGCGGAATGGTTACATTATAATATTATTCACATCTGGAGAAAGTGATCCCGCAATCTCGTGTCACAGCTTTGATTGACATGTCAGTTTTACGACATAAACAGGTGAAAGCTTTTCTCTGGCTCGAGTGGTTCAGGCTACTGTACACTGCTGTCCGGGGGAGAAGGGGCGATGGACGCTTTACCTTTGTGCATGCCGGTGTATCGGTCCTTTAACACTGTCAGTTCGTGGATTTTCCCAAACTGTTCGAACAGTGGCTTCAGGTCTTTCTCCTCCAGGTTGCGCGGGATTTGCCCGATAAACAGTTTGATCGCGTCTTGGTCTTTCATGGTGCCGCTCTCCGGGTGGATGGAGATGGACTCGGAGCCGTTCATGGGTTCGGGAAGAACCTGGTGCTGGTAGGGGAGGAGGAGGAGGAAGAGGAGAGGCTGTGGGCTCGGTGCTGCCCCGGGGCCAGGCGCGAGCAGGCTGCACGGAACCGGAACCGGAGCGCGTGAGGGAGCGGGAGCGGGAACCGGAGCGGGAGCGGGACAGCGCTGCTGCCTTCCTGCCTCACGCGAAATGAATCTGGCCATCGCGAGCGCGGAGCAGACTGGATAGCAATAATGACAGCGCGCGCGCGCGCACACGCACGCACGCGCATACACTCGCACAAACACACACACACACACACACACGCGCGCGCGCACGCACGAACAAACACACACGCGCACAGAGAGAGCGAGAGAGAGAGAAAGAGAGAGAGAGAGAGAACTCAGCTGGAAACCCGCGCTCTTTTTCGGGCCGACACTCACACACACACACACACACATACAAATACACACACACACACATATATACACACACACACAGGCACAGCGGGTGAGGGGAGGCTGGACTGAGCGCACATTTAGCTACACACGAGCAACACCAAACGGTGATAAAGTGGAATCGCAATTGTTTTAGTTTTGTAGCTTTTAAACCACAACATTGAATACGATGTAAATCGTTTATTCAGTTTAAAACAACATGTGTTGACCAAGTGCTTGCAAAGTGCTATGCAGTATATAATAAACATTGCCTCTCTCCACTGACAATAACATAAGGAGAAGTGTATTTGGTATTGTCTAGAAGAGTAGAGAGTGGACACACACAGACACACACCTCTTGTAGCAAAAGGCAGATTGTTCAGAGGCTGTCCAGAAAGCAAAGTTAACTTCACTCATCTTCAGTAAGCACTCTATCCTGGTCAGGGTCGCTGTGAATCCGGAGCCTATCCCAGGAACACTGGGTGCGAGATGGGAATACAACACACCAGGCCATCTCAGAACACCATGCACACACACACACACACACACACACAAACACACACCTAGGGGCAATTTAGATTACCCAGTCCATCCACCAGCAAGTTTTTGGGATGTGGGAGAAAACTAGAGAACGTGGACATGTAGACATGTCACAGGACATGTACAGAATCTCTACACAGACAGTCATCTGAGCTCAGGATCAAAACAAGTGATACAAGTGTCACTATGCCACCCAAGCTAATTTCAAATATCCAAAATTATTTTCATGTATAAATGATATCTGTGTTTATTCTACCACAGTCTATCTTTTCCTTTCCTGTGCACATGGTATTGAAAACCAACGGAGCAAAAGAAATCTCCAAAAACATACATTTTCCTTAAGTAACCACCATAAAAGATTGTTTCACAAACGTGACCATGACACATATATCATTTCATGAAGAAAAAAATGTATACATTTCTTTTTTCCTTAAAAATGCAGTCAGCACGAATTAGCAGGATGTTGCATGTAGGTCATTGCTTTCTACTTTGTGTACTCTGCAACCCTTTCTTTCTGTTGTAGTTTTTTATTTCCTATTTTCAAAAAAAAAAAAATTGTGCTTTTTCTGTGTTCTGTAACCAATTTTTTTTTTTTTTTTTTTTTTTTTTTGTACAGAACTAGAAAATCCTTTTTCCTCATTCCATGTCCTACCTTAATGAGAGGAAGTTGCATAGAGCTTCAATACACCAATCAATAGCTCAATCAATCCTGGAAAATAGGCACTTTAAAAAGCATAATGCATTGTTGTTAACATTGTTGTGCAGTGTTGTAGTATGTTTTCATTTCTATGTTATCCTTAGGTGATTCAAGAAGTAAACTTTTGCATGACATCATTGTGACTGAGGACTAAAAAAAACTAGAACATTTATGATGACTATGTTTGGGTTCCTGATGGCAAGGCTTTTTGACTGGAGAGTCAGTTAGATTGAAGCTTTCTGGTATTAAAGCAGCCTTGGAGCAAGGTAGGGTATCTATATTTAGAGGTGTGTTTGATGGGGTGGAGAGAGGCAGAACTTCCACTCCATGGTTTATTGACCATCACCATTAGTATTTCACTTGGCTGAGAGACTGCGACGAGAGATCGATTGTGGTGAGACTGTTAGCACATTGCAGAGAAAGCTACATATAGTTTAGAGTGCTACAATTTCTGCTGCTTATTAAGCAGACAAAGCGAATTGGAGAGACATCAAAACACTTGAGACCAACCATCTCCAGATAATCTGGGGAGATTAGATGTAGTATGAGTGATCAAGCCCAGTTTCTTGCAGAAGACACAAATTAAAGGTGCACATGCACTTACTCACACACACACACACACACACACACACACACACACCCATTCACACAGACACATACATACAATATCAGTAAAAGTACCAGACATCCTTATATTTTACTCTTCAAAGAAGCTTGGCATTCTCTAATCCACCTTCATGAGCTAACCACCTAGACTTTTCATTCACTTTAGTCTACGTAACATCAAACCATCTCTGTTTGGTTTAGCCACGTCATCTCCCAAAATTTCACTATTTACATTTCTCTTAAGAAACAAAATTTGCAAATTTAAGCATAACCCTTTAGAATTTTCTATAAGTTTATGAAAACATATGTTAATCACCTATCAGGGTTTTTATGAATGACATGACATTTACCTCAGAATTAGTCTCAGGCTGTACATTGATTTTGCAGGGATGGAAGACGCTGACAGTATGGGCCCATTTGAGCTTCAAACCATCCATGTCCAGATTGATGATGCTGTGGAAATGGAATATGGTTGAAAAGTTCTGCTTCAGCACTGCAGGCATAACCACCTTCAATGAGACGCCTGTGAAGAGTCTAGGCATGGTGTTCAACAGCACGCTGAGGGATACAGCTTCCATCAAGACTATCTTCAATGAGGAGTCTAGACTTCTGGAAAAGTTTAAAGCATGGCTGTGCCAGCATGGTATACTTACACCAGGATACTAATGCCACATTTGTTATACAAAGTTACACTCTGAACAGTTCAGGCCTTGGAGAAGAAAGTTAGCAACCACCTTGGATAATGGGAGATACTGCCAAGGAACCATAGCAGCATCACAGTTTGCAGGGACAACAATAGGCTGCAACACCCACTCTAATACTTGGAAGAAGAGTTTAAGTTGATGAAATATGAAGAAGTGTGATAGTATCAGCAAGCAATCTGAAGGTGGGTAAGTTGGAAGGGAGAAAGTAGATTGCAAAAGAAGCTGTCTCACTGGAAGAAACAGGCTAGTGGGAGTGGTAAGCCAAGGTAGAGCTTCACTTCAACTCCCCACATTGATACCTGCAAAAAAGGCAGTGCTGCCTAATCCATGAGGAGGTGAGAGCAGCAGTGGAGGAGAAATGAGCCTGCAGAATGATAACAATATTACGAGAAGCCTGGATGAGATGGGACACGTTTGAAAGGAAGGTGACTTGGGTTAAGCTGCAGTTTTTTTTTTTTTTTTTTTTTTTATTTTTTTTAGCTGCAGAAAGCTAAGCTGACTTCTTTGTCCTGACAGTGGGCTTCCCACGACCTATGTGTCACAAATCTTTATTTGCTGCCCCAAGGCACTAAGAGAGGAATGATAAAGCTGCCTCTACAATCAAGTGGTGAAAGTTATTGCAGAACCCAAAAGTTCAGGAGTTGAGGTAAACTAGCACCTGCGCCTTCCAAAGCAGCCAGATTCTCTGCAAGAACCTGGTAGCTGTCGGTACATCTGGAGAGAAAGTTCCCCGAGAAGGAAACTCACTAAGTATGAGGAACAGGTCAGTAAATGCATAGATGTGTGTCAATAGAGGTAAGATACTTTGTGGCAAGACCTTTGTCTTTCATTTATATCATTCAGCACACACCTTTATGCAGAGCAACTTACATTTGAGGTGAGCAGACAAAGGTCTTGCTCAAGGACCCAACAGTGGCAGCATGGCAATACCAGAATTCAAACTCTGACCTTCCACTCAGAAGCCCAGAGAACTGAGCCACCACTGCCCTGAAGGTGAGAGGAGGTAAAGAGCCATGCATGCTACCACTGAAGTGACAGAAAGAGGCTCAAGGTGACTGTAGATTAAGAAAGGAAAGCCACCGAGGCCAAGGTAGCTGGTTTGCCATCTGGACACAAGCCAAAGTTTAATCAACTGTCTGGAGGCTAGTGCAGGATGCTCCCAGATAATTCCAGGAAGCTTAGTTGGAGATGTTACTGGAAGCATTAAAAGTTGTATTTGCATGGTAGTCTAAATTTTTGACTGGTATTGTGTACCCTATCTTTCTCTCCTCTGACATGTTTCCCAATATCTCTCAAGCTGAGATGAATTTAAGATATTTAATACTTTCAGATCCCTCTCCATTGCGACTAAAAATTCTTGCAGTACTGATAAAAGTTTTGAGTTTTGTCCCATCCAGGGTGTATTCCTACCTCGCACACAGTTTTCCTGAGGTCCACCACAACCCTGACCAGGATGAAGTGGTTACAGAAGATAAATGAATTTTAAAAATAATTGTAAAAGTAAGTTCTGTTTACCATTTATTAATTTACTTGAACTATGTTTATCATTTTGCTGTGATTGTGAAGCAGCAAGAAAGCAACATTTAGTATTTTATGACTCTGGGAAAGAAATTGGCATATAAGCAAATCTGGGTGATAGTAAAGCTTCAGTAACCTTCTAGGTTATTGTATGTGTTTTCTATCGTATGAGATAAGAATAAATACTTAAATTATATGTGAAGGTGGAACTGTACGTGCTTAAACTGCAAAACATTTTGTCACCACCAGAGGGAACTTGTAGTCAACCATAGCATGTCCTTATATATATACATAAAAAAAAAAATCTCACTTTTGAACTCTGTAACCTTTGTATTCAAGTAAAACATAAAGGCAAAAACACTCATGGTTCATATTTGTTTGCAGAATGTTGTATCTGGCAACAGCTGACAGGCAATCTAATCATCCTGAAATTATGTCCCTGAATTAATCAGAGACAAACTAAATTAATTGTCAAACTGTTTATTAAAGCTTCATGACATTAATAAAGCATGGCAAGGGTATTCTGATAAATACATGCACTGCATCTCTATCTGATGACAAGGTGCAAAAAAAAAAACCCTGTGAAGTTGGCATACGCCTTCATAGGCATCATGAAGCTTTATGTTTATGTGTTAAAATGTTTATGTTTTAAAGTGTAACAAAATACAAGGTTTAATATGGGCTATACATTATCTAAATTCTACAAATATTAGCCAACTAATTAATGTTACGGTAATGTTCATTTTAATGTAATGTAAAAGCTCGGGTTAGTGTGGAGTTTGCCATGTTCTGGTTGCCGGATGCTGTTAGAAAGGAAACAGTTTCTGAATTACCCTCTACTAAGGCTATATCATATACAAGTTATTTTTAAAGAAATAACACAACAGTAAGGCGATTAGAAAATCTCATACGTTACTGATCAGTTTAGTCACGTAATAAGGGATCTGGAAAATAACTGGCATAAATAACAGGTGACAAAGACAGTCTACCAGCTTGACCACCTCGCCCTGTGTTTTGGTAGCTGTTTAGACCAAAGTGGATGAAATTTTATCAAATTTCATTCAAGGCAAGACCACGTGGTGCTGCAGTGTAACTAAAGGCTAAATTATAGCCATATTGCCTACTCTTTAGCTTTAGCTTTTGCTGGGTATACACCACACTATATAATAAAATAGTGTATTTAGAAATCTAGTTAGAAATCATTCTGATGATGGTATAAATATAACTCAAGTGAGGTGCTTCACATCTAAAATATAGATTTGCAGTAAATTAGTTTGAGTTGCACAAACTGAACTGAACTGCTGAGCTCTGATTTACATTTGTGAGAGTTTTGTGAAATGGCAAATGATGACACCACTTGTGTTCTCATCAAATAGTTTGTTCATGGCTGATTTCATAACATCAATGAATTTAGTGCTATACAATTTGTATTTTGATGTCATTAGAAGATATTATATACTTACCCTATAATGCTCTTCAGTCACTAATACATTTAACATAAAGGGAACTAAACTTATCTGCATTCAGTCTTCAAACCCTAATAGGTTTATTTGTTTGGGTATTTTGTTTGAGGATTGTTTCATTGTTTTGGTTGTTATAATACATTATGTACTAAAATCACCACTTTCTGTTTCTTTAGTGTTTTAATTATCCATAAAATTGTTAAATTACAGCAAGGTGCTTCTGACATTTCATTCTTTTTGAGGTGAATAGGCCAAGGTGACCACACAAAGGGTTTACTTTTTTTCTCCTGTACTCACCATTTTCATTCTAGACAAAAACACATAACACACAAACACAAACACATAAAGGCATCACTTGTGAGACATTAAGTATTCACAGTACAGCGCAGAGTCTTTCATTCAGGTTTCAAACTTACTGTCATATTAATGCACCTATTGCCTGTTGCTTGATTGTTGAGAGCTGTCTATTAAGTTCAGGTGGGGGAAATCAGGTAGCCAGGCAATCCATTTGAGAGGTGATGCTTGATGAACACCTTGCAGGGAGATGGAGCCAAGCTGTTATCTTTTCTCTTGCACGCTGGTTCAGATTAATATTTCATATGTATGGCTGCCCATCAATACCCTGTGACCTTGAATTGCAGATGAGTTGTTAGGGAGGGCCTACGCAAGTTCTCATTACTCCAGTTCACCTACTCCATACTCACTCATAATTACGCAATTTTGTGTGCAGGTTGTACACCTGAAGCTGTCCATTCCAATCACACAGAGAGAATTAAAGAATCAAGGGGCATGGTTCATAATTCATCAGTGAGTATCAGTTACACTCCACAGCTTTCAAGCCTTCATCCTTATTCATTTAGGGCTTGGTAGTGTGTCTTTGTAATATGATCTCATTGCTCCATGGGGAGGCTGTGTTTGTGTGTGTGTGTGTGTGTGTTTATGTGTGTTCTATAAGACCAGATTCATTTCAAGCAAAATATGGCCAATAAATGGGGTGGAGAGGAATGTTAGGAATAGGAATAGTTTCACAGAAAACCAAATTCACACAATTTTCCACTAGCCCCAAACATAATCACGTTTGGTGTCCAACTTTTTTTTTTCTTTTGTTTTGTACTGGAGCGATAATATTAGTTGCAGGTTACTAATGGAACTAATTTTAAAGTTAAGCAATAAAGTCTATGTCACTCATTCATTTCTATAAATAGATGCCCAAGTGTTTGTATACTAGCTTCCAATGACACTGTTATGCTGCATATTCTGATTTTTGGAAAAAAAAAAACAGCTTTTTTTTATGTTGCAACATATATTGGGGAAGAAGTATTTCTATTTGTCCAAGATGTTCATGTACACAATGTACTGTTATAGATTAGTGTGAGTCATATTGTCTTAAACTACATTGACAAACCTGTGTTACATTACTGAAGCACTGACGGCAGAATCGTACGGTGGGTAGGCATATATTTATAAGGTATTGAGTGACCTCCATTACTTGTTACGCACATGCTTTGTAGTACCAGTGAAAGACTAAGCCAAACTATTCACTTTAGAAGGCTCTGCTTCATCTTCTCTGTCTAGTCAAGCACCATTTTCAGTGTTAGACTTGGGTTAACTTCAGATCAAACCTTCTGAAACACTGAACCAAAAAAGAAAATTACATAATTCAATTCAATTTTATTTGTATAGCACTTTTAAGAATACAAATACACAAAAATCAGCTTGTAAATGCATATTTAGATCCCTAGATGAGCAAGCCAGAGGAGAGAGTGGTAAGGAAAAACTCCATGAGATCACATAAGGACAAAAACTTGAGAGTAACTCTAAAGGGAACCCATCGTCTTCTAGGTGATACTGGATAGTGGCATTATAAATCATTACTCTTCTACAATTGTATACTGTAATGTCAAACTATATTAAGTGTGTCGCAAGGATCTACACTATGAGCATCACAATCCTAATATTTACAGCAGCAGTCTTGAGGTACAAGTCTACAGTATCCAGGTGAAATTATCCACTAACAAAGGGGTGAGACGTGGGAATAACCGTTTTTTGGGAAGTGCAATCTGTAGGGAATCCATGTGGGATCAGCCACAGCAATCTTTAGAGCATACATTCTCAATCTTGGGCTTGCAAGCCTACATGGGGTCTCCTAAGTAGTGGATGAGGTCACATTATTTACATACTGTATAATAGTTTGTGGCAGCTGGGTCGAGCGGCAGCTGTGGACCGAGAGGAGGCGGGTCGAACCAGCAGGTAACACGTGATGAGTCTCACCTGTGTCTTATGACTGCCAGTCTCCTTATTTGTGTCTCTTTGTGCTTTCAGTGACTCCTGTAATGAGAGAGAGAGAGAGAGAGAGAGAGCACATACATCACTAAAATTCCACCTGTCTCCGTAGTCTTCCTCCATACCCTCACACACCGGGTTCTACATAGATTTGTGAGTTAGAATCTTTTAAAATAATACTTAAAACTTTCAGATTATTATTAAAATTAGCCTTCATTCAATTTGGAGGTGAAATAATAAGGTGCTGTCTCATACAACATGTGAAACTGTTTTTCTTATGCACTCCATATTTTGAACATTTCATAGAACACACAGCACAGATATCAAGCCATGCAATGAAGCAGAGTGTATAGATGAATCCTATGTTAGGCTATTATATGACATACAGAAGGCTTTCAGAGGGAAAAACTGCATAAATGCAGATTCAGGTTTTTGTGGGTTTTTTTTATTTGTTTGTTTTTTTGGCAATTCTGATCAGCTCCTGTGGAGAGCAGAAGCCATTTCACACTGGTTCAGTTAGAATATCTCAAGGTCCTCTGCAGCTAATATACTGTATGATTTGACTGAGGCCATGGGATATGGTCTTAACTTCCTCTTTTTTAAGTGCTGTATAATGTAATGAGACAGGGAATTATAGAGAAGCAGAAATAGCAGAAAAAAACAGCTCTTACCACTGAAGATCTGCACCGGTGCTTAACCCATTATACTGTATGCTGGAGTTATGACAGTGTATTTTTTCTACTGCCAAAAAAACTTGCTGTCCTTTAACTAATGTGTTGGGTAGTTCTGTTTCTTGGCTGGAATGAGAAAACTACAGCCAAAACTCAGAACATCATTGTTGTTTTTGGAATTTTGTAAAGCTAAATGTTTCATTTGCTCTATTGTCTTCCAGAATCTGAATCTGAATTGGGTGACTTGGACACTTTCTAGGAGTTTAACTTCCCATCCTCATGCCCACTGGCATGAAGCATGCCTTCCTTCCTCATGCCCAGTGTTCCTACTATGGCGCTCCTGGAACAATCTTGGCAGCTGCCACACAGAGAACACAGCAGATCCAGGGTAAGGACACACACAAGCTTTTATTTATTGGTGCTTGTGCCCTTTTGCATGGTCAGTGGGCAGAAACACTGCTTATCCTGTTTTGATTCAGCTTTGCATAGCTCAAGGCCACACACACACACACACACACACACACACACACACACACATGCTCAGCTCACCGCTCAGAGAAAGAGAGCAATATATATGGCATCAAATGTAAACCCCTTTCCACTTCTCCCCCAAATCATTCCCTCCCACTGCAGACTCACACCAAACCGGGCCCTCCAACTCCTACAGCTCTGGACCCTGACTGGGATAAAGCGTTTACTGAGAATGAATGAATGGATGAATTCATTAATTGCACTGAACCAAGATTTAAGACTGAAAATAAAACTGACTTACATTTTAACATGATGTTAACGTCTAACGTTTGCAATATGTAAAAAATGCGTTGTGTGAAGTATGTACTGAATGTGTAGATTAAAGTATCACAATATGCAACATACTGAACAGTACATACAGGATATCACATGTGCAGACCTCAGCATAATTAGAGTGTAAGAGTATTTGCACTGGACTTACAGGTGCCATGCATGTGTAGTGCTGTATTTCAGCAGGTGCAGTGTTAGTGCTAGAAGCATTGTGCAGAGTGTTATTGCACAGTGTTACAGCTTGGGGTAGATGCCTGTCTCTGTCTCACCCCTGAATAAAGGAAAATGTAGTTAGCAGGATGTGAAGGATTTACAAGCTTGACAATATTTGCCTTGCAGGCCCATAAGGAAAGGGCAGGTCACAGTCAGTGATCCTATCCACTGACCAGATTATTCACAGTTCTTTTACCTTCTCTGACAATGCACTGCACCGCACACACTCAGTTTTAAAAGGAAATTAGAGGAAGTGATTTCACCCAATCACATGTCTTGATAATGTATTTATTCAAACTCCTTTCTTTTTTATACAATGTATAATTGCACCACTCTGAACCAAAGTAAAACATATAAAGTATATATAAAACACCGCAGGCTCATGTTTTATTTTTACACTATGATTGTTAAAGTAGGGCCCCCAACTTGTTCACAATGTGCTGGCCTGAATTAATCTTAGGCCAAGGTTAAGCAGCAGTGTCGATCAGCTTTCCTATTTCTGAATATATGTCCTACATATCCAATGTTTAGACATCATACTGTTGTCTGAATCTAGTTCAGAGTGCGAAAAGGTGTAAAAAGCCATCAATTGAGGCACTAAAATGTCTCATTTAAGGATTTTAATCTCATAGGAAATGGCTGTGCAATTAAGGTTAAGTGAAGGATGATAAAATTATACCCAGACAGGGAAGTGCACAGCTACAAAAGTTAAGTATTGCAGGGTGAACGAGTGGATTTCCCTGATCTTAAAAGCACTAGATAACAACTTTTCTTTCCTCTTTTGTCTTTTCCCTGTCAGTCCATCCACTCGCTCTGTAGAATTGATTGACTGACAGAGTTGTAAGCTAAGATTTGGTTGGTGAAATATTGAAAGCCTTACATTTAAAGCTCCAGTAACAATGAACATTTAATATTACAGTTTCCAGTTCTTTGTTTTTTCATTTTTTTTTTTTTTTTTTTTTTTTTTTTTTTTGCTTATGCTGACGCCCTTGTCACACATGAAAGTAAATACAGGGTCAAAAACAGAGTGTCAGCCCCCTCTTTGGGCGTCCTTCGAGCAATTTTGTCATTCAGGGCCCTGCTCATAGCATTGGTACATCTTGGGATAAAAGCTCACATCCATCAATCTCTATCAGTTCCATGATACAATCTCATAGTCCTCATGCTCAGATGGTATTCACTCCTAGCAATTCTAAGACAACCTCACAACATAACCTCCTGTCTTTTAACGCACATAAGTGGCCTTTGATTTTTTTTTGGTTTTAATTAAGCCAGGGAAAGTAACATTTACTGAAGAAAAAACTCATCTTCTTCCCATCCCTTTGTGCCCTTGGATACATAATTACTTCTTAAATGAATGGTGTGCAGATATTAGGTAAGAGGGGAACAAATGAACTTTTTCAGCTTCAAAGGTGCCCTCCGAAGTAACTGTGTATTGAAATTCAGATCTTAGTCAATTTACATGGAAATCAGATAGCACAATGATAGATCTGCTGAACAAGCCTACCACAGGCATGACTGCTAGAGTGCGCAATAAAATTAACTGAAACTTGATGCTCATTTATTTATTTATTTGTGTTTGTTTGTTTTTCTTTTACTTTTTTGCAATGCAAGCACAATTTTTTTTAGTTATTGAACTTTTTGTGACATCTTTTAACATTGTACTAGTGAATTTAAGCTGAGAGCAGACAGTTTCCTTGCTCAGCTTCTGTGACTGAATGGTGCTTGTTTCAAAAACATACATTTCTCTCTCTCTCTCTTTGAGTGTGTGTACTTTTATCTTATCTTCTCCTTGGCTCGCTTCTTTCTCTCTGAGATAGTCGTCTGCTTGTTCACTTATTTATAGCTTTATTGCTTGGAGCAGGAACTGCTGCATGTTTGTTGCCAGAATAATACAATAGCATTCTTGCCGATGCTTGATGAAACGTATTTGCCACCAAGGACAAGCCATCTGAACCAAAGGTCCCAGCATTGATATTAAATCAGCAAATTTTCGGTTTATTGTGTTACCCTCCAACATCCTTGAGGACCCCACTGAGGTTTCCTGTCCATGCCTGTGTGTGATGCGTGATGCTGTTGATGACTGCTTTCTTCTATGAAAATTGATCCAATCAGTCTGGTTACACTGGATCAATATGTATAGCCACAGGCAGCCACTGACATGTGGACAACTGGCCTAAGAGGACTTCTTGTGGTAGAGGAAAAAGATATGCTGAAATCACTTTATGGCAGCTGTTCATCCTATCAGTGCTAATGGCTGTAGCTGGCTTATTGCCCAGAACACAGATAACTATGTTACCTGCAAGTTTCAGTTATTGGCACACTGGTGTGCTGCTGCTTCATTTTGATGATGGGTCTAAATGCAAAAAAAAAAATGCATCTGCAATGTTTGGGGTCAGAGTCGGACATCTCAGCAGCCATTTTTAATCCTGCCAGTAAGTCACTTAAAATATATAGAATGTCACAAAGACTGGTTGATAAACTCATCTTTTTGTCCCAATCTACAAATATGTGACATTCAAGGGGCATGAGAATCAATACCATCAGCAGCTTTTACAACTTTCTCTAATGTAAAGACTGAAGAGAATATAATGAATTATAGGGCATTCTTCAATTAAGCCCTCATTATATAAATAACCTACAAAAATTGAGTCTGTCAAGCAAGATCTGCAATTGCAGAAAACTCTATTCTACTTCAATGCACCCTTAATCCACATTCACTTGGAAAAGCGAGACAAGTGGTGCAGAGATGTGGCACTTTTCTTGAAAGGTTCAGGACAGCTGAATTAAAATGAATTACTCAGATCAATGTCTTTTTCAAACTCGCAGGTAATCAACCCACGTAGGTTAGCTTTGCTAAATTGCGTGCTCAGAACTTTAATTAGGTCTTAGTTTCTGTTTGCTAGACAGTGCTCAGTTCGCAGGTGACCCTGTGAGATTTGGGAAAATGAGCAAATTGAGCAAATACACAATGACTGTCTTGCTCTATGAGTTTGGCAGGCACATCTATCTGGTTAATTAATTTCGCTTGTCAACTGTGAACTTTACAAGAGAACTTTTACAGACATTGGAAGTTCTGGATTTGTTATTGGCTGGTTTATTCATATATAAAAGCAGCAGGGAATAATTGAATATGAATGCATTATTAGATAATGTTCATACAGATAATGTTTTCTTAACAGATACAAATACAGATACAATTAGGTGCACTATTTGTTTTTTTTCTCTTTGAAAATTTGCCAGAAACTTTCACAGGGCATCTGGTTGAGACTGGAGGTGTGCATCAGGACTGAGATCCCATGGGACCAATAAATCAAAAAAGCTGCACGGTTGAGTTTTTTTAATTTCATACAAGCACAAGTCAGGGGTCAGATATGGAGCTGGCAGGACAAAGATAGACCACATTCATTCTTTCATCCTCAATAACACACAGTGCTTTAAATTAGGCTTTTAGTTTGATTATATTTTGGGAAGTAGAACCACCTAAATTCATTAGACAGTATTGCAAGTTGGTACACATCTCTCATTTAGATCAATTATGAATTCCAGTGATGTAGCTGAAGTTGAGGAACTGTCAGAGCCACACACCATGCTGACAGTGCTGGAATTTCTACCTCTGGGGTTGTTCCAGTGTTTTCCAGTATTTCTGGGCCCATAGTGCTAGGATCCATATTTAATTAAAAAAAAAAAAAAAAAAAAAACAGTAGAAACTCAACACCAACAAGTTTAGTCTGTTCAGACATTTGACTTTGCTGTGACCTCAACCCGGTTTGGATCAATTCCAAAATCTAATCAGTTCATCTGAATTGATTTTGGTATTGAGATATTGCGCTAACAAGAATTTCGGACAGACACATGGACGGACAGATGGCTACACCTAATTCGAGTTTAAATCTAAATGCAGACACAGTTACAGCTATTTGGAGTACTAAACAGATACAGATAGTGCCACTGCGTTACACCCCTAAACTGTAGGAAAGGTTGCACATAGCATATTTCCTCTGTAGCAGGATGTAAACTTGGAAAGAGCATCTGTGTTTAGTCAGTAGAAACAGGTTTGTATCAGTTTCCATTATTTTGTCATTCTTAGTTCTGATTTTAAAAACAAAAATGCTTTAATTATTGGCAACAAAGCTGTGTGAGTAACAGGAGAAAAAGCTAGGCAATGCTAGGTAGGTTGATAATGTTTGTTAGCTAGCCTGATATTCTAAATATATCTTGTGCTCTTATGTAAAGTGAAATGATTACTTCAATAAATAATTTTATCAGGTTCTTTAGTATGTTTTTGTTAGGATCTTTCCTAAAAACAAAGTAAGACAAAGCAAAAATTCATGCCTTACATACAGTCACGAGTCACTTTATTATTTATAGACCATACTGATACTGGGTAGGACCCTGTTTGCTCTCAGAACAGACTTCTCATGAAGACTTCTTCATGGAATGGATCCCACAAAGTGTTGCAAATCTACTGCAAATATCTCATTCTCTTTAGGATTCAGATCTGGTGCCTGGGGAAGCCATTAAAGTACACTGACACCGTCATGTTCATGAAACCAGTTTGAGATGACTTGTGCTTGTGACATAGTGCATTATCATACTAGAAGTAGCCATTAGAAGATGGGTGCCAAGAATACATCCCCCATTATACCATCACCAACAGCACCAGCCTGAACTGGGTTGGGTCCATATATTTGTGCTTTTGGTACCAGATTCTGACCCTATCTGCATGTCACAGCAGAAATCGAGATTCATCAGAACAGGTGATGTTTTTCCAATTTTCAACTGTTCAGTTTCAGTGAGCCTGTGCCCCACCGTAGCCTCAGATTCCTGTTCTTGGTGATGTGGTCTTCTGCTGTTATAGTCCATACACCTCAAGGTTCGAGGTGTTGTGCGTTCTGAGATGGTTTTCTGCTCACCACAACTGTAAAGCATGAACATTTCAGTTACCGTAGCCTTCCTAAAACAGTCTGGTCATTCTCTTCTGAGCTCTCTCATCAACAAGGTATTTCTGCTTGCAGAACTGCCACTCACTGCCACTCATTTTTTTTTTTTGTCTGTTTGTTTTTCACACCATTCTGTGTAAATTCTAATTGAAGCTCTTGACCTGTATCTGCCTGATTTTATTGCACTGCTGCTACATGATTGGCTGATTGGATAATTGCCTGAATGAGGAGGGATACAGGTGGCCGGCGAGTGTAATTGTCTTAAGGTAGCAGTATATCATGTTTTTTTTCCTTTAAACAAAAAAATCACTGAAAAAACACTTTTTAAATCAGAACACTTTGTAATATTTAATACATTTAAAGGAGTATTTAATCTACGTAGTATTTAAATGTCTTCTTACATTCTGATAGATGTCAACAAAATATCTGTGGAGAGATCAAACTTGAATTTGTCTGAATTTTTGAGTCAGCTGATGGCCAGCAAAATCTTTGATTATTCCTGTAAAATAGGCAGTAATTGTGTCTATTTTGAATCGGCATAGATGTGTTAAAACATGATGCACAGCCAAACAGCTTGAGCACTATGTCCATTCGGTCAGGCATGGAATCATTTTGAGCCTTAATTGTGAAAAATAATTATAAGGCTCATGTGAAAGAGAAACACAGAGGACAGGTGTGTGAGGAATGGACCGGAGTGCATTGCGTCAGCTCCCACTGCTATTCACAGCCAGCACATTCACTTTGCACCTCCAAACCCCCTACGCCCACACCCACCTGCCGTCTTCCTCCACAGGCCCTGCAGCAATCCCTTAAGATGAAGAATACGAAGGACATGTCACTGAACAGCAAACAGTGCTCTTTTCAAAGCTCACAAACTTTCCTATAGAAAGTATTACCTAAATATTAAATATGGCATATTGCCACTAATGCAATCAAGCCACAACTCACTGCGCTCCATTATGCTATCAGCGTAGAAAGAAAAGCTGTCTTTTCTCAGCCAGGATAAATGACAGGGTGTCAGCAGTCTTTCTGCTACTGTGCTGCCAAAAATCCATTATCTGTACCTTAAATTTTCAATAGTTTCAAGGATGGGTGGCATATGTTTGTGTGCTGCAAGGGGTTGGTTCCTCAGGGGTTTGACCTGCAGAGATGCAATGTGCTGCAGTTGATAAATTGCTGCGACTTTGATCCGGAGGCACTGTGACAGCTGCTGATTAGGTATCTGAGGCTGAAGATGTAACAAGAAAACACTGTCATAATCTAAAGACTTCCACTTAATCTGGCTCTAATTAAAGTCCACCAGCAGAGGCCTATGATGGCTTTAAAGAGAGCCTTCAAAAAGAGCATGCAAATACCCAATGGCAAAGAGAAAAAGGTTAACTGCCACAGTTGATGTGTTGCTGAAATGATGGGAGAAGAACCAATGTTCCATTAGTGCTTGATTTTGTTTTCCTTCAGACAGCTCAGCTCTGAGTCAGAGGCTTAGTCGCCATTTAGAAAATCAATGATTAGACCTTTTTCTTCCTTCTTCTCTAATCTTCTCTTCCTCAGTGAGCATAGCGCTAAACCTAGTGCATCACTAGCTCTCTCCTCCTATTTATCTCTCGAGACTTGTACTCCTAGACCACATTTCACTTTTTTCCTCTTCCTTTCACTCTCTCCCAATCCTCCCTCTCACTTACCTTTTGTCCATTTACATAAAAAGCACAGATACGTGCTGGAGGAATTTCCCAGTAAATAAACTAGTTCATCTCGACTAAACAGGTTAGCATTAGAGTGTAGCAATGTTGTCCTTGTGGCTGTAGCCTACAACAGTTTCAAAAGATTACAGGGTTAGTGGCATGAATTCACCTTCTCACACTGTGAAATACACCACACATTAATCCTGTGTCGTTTTGTTTTAGGTTCGTGGCAATGTGCTTTTTTTATATTATGCCATGTGTTTTTGTTTCTGTCCTAGTCCTATATCTGCGCCTGTTCTGACATTGGTCGATTGCCCTAATGTGTTCACCTGTTCTGTGTAAAGTTTTTGCGTACCATGCTGTTTCTGTTCCATTGTTGTGAAGTTTTGTCTACGTTCTGAGCTTTGTTTTGGAAAAGAAACTTAGAGAATCTCGTGACACCCACTTTAAAGCCCCTGTCAATTTATTTTCATAATTATGTTCTGTTTTTCGTTGTTGTTGTTGTTGTTGTTGTTTTCAGTTAAGAAATTTCTGAATTTCTTTTTTCTGCTGTTTTCTATTAGCCAACCCTAGCTGGATGGTAGAGCTATTTAATAAACTCAATTTGGTAGAGCTTATGCCAGATTTACCAAAGTACCAGTATTAGCCATTTGTTTACTCAACTTTACCACCAGCACAGAAACTAAAGTGACTTGTTTCCTGGTTGCTCAGCCTCTTTGTGTCTGAGGGTGAGCATCCAGCAGGATTTTTTTTCCATTTATTGTACACTATATTAGTGTAGTAGTATATGTGTGGTAATAGTTCTACCTTACATTTTTTGAAAGGTGAAAGGAATAAGAATTAGGAGAGTGGTGTAGTACACCTGAGATAATCAAAATCTATCTAGTACTGAAAAAGATAGGAAAGCTGCATATTTAATTACCACATTGCTAAAATACTCATTACTTACATGTGGGCATATTGAAAAGCCAAGATTACATTTACTGATTTAGTTTTTCTTTTTTAACATTTAAACATTTTCTGATTCAGTTTGTTTTGTTTTAGAAAATGTCACGTTATAACAAAAAAAATCTTGCTAAGTTTTACCGTCCAAACTTATAACCCTAAATAGTTAATAAGCTACTTGATGCCACAGGACTTGTTGTAGCTTTTAGTTATCATCAAATAGTATTTAGGGATATACATTTCTTGAATCTGTCATTGATAAATACTTAATAAATGACATATCTTTAGTAGCACAAAAATGTATCTTGAACAAAACCACGTTGTCAGGGGCCTTATATATTGCAGATATCACTATAAGCCAGCAGCCCCTGGAAAACTCCAACGTGCTTTGGCCAGTCATGTTTCCCATTGGAGGGATCTTAGAGTCAAGCAGAACATCGATCAGAACATTGTTCAATAAAGACAATATTCTTTTTTTAAGAATGCCTACTAAAATGCTAACTGCTGTTTCACAAATAGTAATTGTAGAGGCAGGCCAGGCCAAGTGATGATGAGTTGAATTAAGTGTGTTAACTGAAGAAGAATAGTTACCTCAGCACTGGAGTCTAACAATCCTGGACAAGAGGAATCATGGAAGACTGAGATGGATAATATACTGGACCAATGGTGGTTGTGTCTCTGGTTTGCATGGACCCCATGTGTCTCAACCATGAGGCCTAAGGTGACCCAAGACCTTTTGCTGATGTAAAATTTATATAGAGGGGAGAAAGTGATGTGAAATATTTGAAGTAATGTTATCTCAGATTATAGACAGTTATATGGACCACTAGGACCCCCAGGTCCCTCACCCCATATAGTGCTCAACCCGTTCTAACTGAGATCCAGAGGATATCCCATTTTAAATTCACCAACTTTTTTTTTAACTCCAAGATATATTTCTTTATGTTTTCATCACAGCATATATTTCTTTATGGTACTAGAAGACAAGCTTATGTCGCAGTATTCTGATAAGAGAGGGCTATCATGGTTCGTTTGCCTCACTAATGGATTTAGCTCATCAAACAGTCAATCAATTGATATTTCAGATGCTTCACTGCACTTAAATTACTTACATTATATTTATTATTTCTTCTGTTATTTCTAAAAAGCTCAGTTAAGCTAGTATATGAGATTTACAGGCAGCGACTTAACTCAGCAATTTAGGTTCAATTTAAGTTACACCAAGATATACTTAGGAAATGTTCTCTGTATTGAGATTCAGCATATGCAGGAGCTTAACTTGGTGACCCAATCAGATTAATATTAATATTGCCTGTGAGGCATTCATGCTTCCTGTGTTCTTCTTGTGTAGAACTTTCAGTTCAGGAGTGTTTCAGCTGTGTTTAGACTAACACCTTTAAGAGCAAGCACTTTCCTTTTAGTCAAAAAAAAAAAACTGGACTGACAGAAGAGATCATGTATGGGTTCCACACACTGATTGGTTGCAAGTCTATAAAAGAGCACTTAAAACAGCACACCTTATGTTTTACACAATAAACAATCCAGTCTCCTTGTGACACACTCCTGAGGTCGTTTCAGAATTGGGTTATGCATTCAAAGTCTAGAGTTAATACTGAAATTGTGGGCCTTCTTGCGTCTCAATTGCGTTAATCTACTTATTGGAGGAATCTCCTAGTAAAGAAACTAGTTTGACTTCACTAAAGGCTTTTTCAGACCATAGCGATGTTGGCTTTGCTGCTGCAGGTGACAACAGTTTCAGAAGATTATAGGATTAACATCCACTGTGACTGTAAACTCACTGGTCTACTGGATTTTATTAACAGGTTGACCTTCACTTGGAAGAGAAAGTGAGAGAATCTCATGACACCCAATTTAAATATTGTTGATCTCAGTTTAAGCCAAAGGCCCCTGGAAGACAGCAAGGTGTAGATAAATGTGACATTTTAATAAATTTCCTGCTGCCCAGCAGTGAGATATAACTTGATCTCCCACATTCTTCTACACATCACAATCTGCTTGTCCAGCAAAATCTATACTGCATCATTCTCAAAATTGTTCAAAGTGTCATGGCTGTTAAAACTAAAGACAATATTTTGTTTAAAAATAAGACTAGCCATTAAAATTCCATAGTTAATAGTGTCAGACACTGTTATCACATCCAAAGGACATGAAGCAAGCAGCATGCTTCTGTTTCAAAAAGAGCTGCTGGACAGCACATACTACATTATGATAAATGCTATTTTACAAATGCTAATAGTAGAGCTATAAACCAGGCTGAGTGATCAATCAGTCATATTTACTAAAAGCCCTCCTAATCACCGGACTAATCATGGACTCATTGCAGTGCTTTTCATCATTCATAATTTCCTATTGAAGAAGTATGAGAATTTATTATGAAAATCAAAGCAACAGAGTTGACAAGTTGATCAAGATGTGTTTGTTCTCAGTCTAATAGTATGAGACTCCTGGGCTAGAGGAATCTTGGAAGACTGAGATGGATAAAACCCTGGACCAATGACGCTTGCTTCTCTGTTTTCCACAGACCTCAGGGGTCTCAACCATGAGGCCTTAGATGAGCCGAGACCTTTTACTGGTGTAAAATTTATTTAGAAAGAAGAAAGTGATGTAAAATATTTGAAGTAAGGTTACCTGTCCCCAGGCCACTCAGTGTATACACTGTCTTTGGACCACAAGGACCTTCAGGTCCCTCACACCATATAGGGCTGTCTGACCACCAGAACCCCATACTGCAACTGTTGTGCCTATAAATTATTGCACACCGATGGTGGCGTATTGAAATTGTTGACATTTTTACTACGGCCTTTAGATATCTGCATGAGAACTTTATGCCCTCGCAAAAGAAATTTTTATAGCAGGATGCAGTGTTAGAAATAGTCTTAGCAATGTTATAAAATCATAACTCGTAAGCCGTTCAGGTGGAGATCCTGAGAATAGCAAAATGGAAATCTCTTTCAATCCTATTTTTTCCAACTTAAAGAGATTTCTATAGAAGATATTTCTATAGAAGATATATATTTGTATATAATTGTGGTCTGTGGGATGTTCAAAAAAAATTTATTTTTTTTCCCAAACCAAACTCAAGTGAACTCTGTTCAACTAATTGGTTGTTAAGTTGTTATTTGTAAAGAGTTTTAGAAACTATATAGATTTTTACCCCTGCTCCAATATAATGCACTACAAAATGTGGAAAGGTTTGGAGGGTAGTAGGGTTGTGAATACTTGCAAGGTTCTTTTTTTAAATGTGAGAGACACTGAACCATTGTAGCTACAGAAACCTAAGAATAAATTTGATTGGATATGCCATTAGCGTCACTGAAACGAATTCTCAACTTTTTCACATGTTCTTACCAAATAATTAACTATGATGTTTTTATGAATTAAGTGTGATGTTCCCACAACAAAGTTACACAAATAATCTATGGCTATGAGATACTTAGTTTGTGGCCTCAAAATATTAAAATATTAACTTGTGGCATCAATATTAATTCCTGGCTAAGCCTTATTAAAAAATAATTACCATAAGTCTGCAACATAGACAGGCATCCATACTTAATCAGTGTATTTAAATTTATTTTCATATTTTTATTAGGTCACCGTTTACATCACTTTCACCACTAAATTTGAGCAGAAGATCCAACTCAGTAGCCAGCTAAGACAGGTTTTGACATGTATGCAGTCCTTAATCTGCTATGGTGCCATGATGATGGAGTCTGTGCTACAATGTGGTATCACAAAGACAACATTAGTGCAAGAATTAAACCTTGATTTTGTACATGACTGCTTGTATTAGCCAAAAGGATGATGTAAGAATAAGGTAGTTCATGCTTGGGCATCCAAAGTGAAAATGGAAAGGGAGCTCAATTGGATTTCTACATGCCAAGCCACAGTAAGTCAAATATGGATTCACTGTCTGTCATGCTAAATCAAATATATGGAAAATGCATTTTGCTGAAATGTTAGCCCCCATTGTGCCTGGATGTTTTTAGCTGTTGAATGACCAACATGTCAATTCTCAGCAGGAGAAAGTGTATATCTCAAATCTAATTTTAATCAGGATTTCATAAAACATATAACCAGAAGCCATATGATTTGCCTATGCAGGTTGTGGTGTATAACAATCCCAAAGGCTGAACATGACTATGTAGTTTGATTGTCAGTTTTTTTTTTCCTGTTTAGGAATGTGTCTTTTAGCATTTTTTATGCCTAATTGTGGCAAATACAACAAATTCTTAATAGGCCTCAACCTCTGGGCCATCAACAACATAAGTCCAAATGTAATGTTTCTTCAGGGAAAGTTAAGTGTGTTCATAGTCAATTTTCTGGGTGCGCCATTCAGATTATGCTAATCATCTGTGTGTAATTCCCCCCTCCAATGTTTCCAGATTTTTCTTGAGCAGAAGCATCCGAGACAGGGTTTTACAAAAGACACCACTGCCAGATAATTGTGTGCACAACTTAATGTAGCCATGAGATATTAAAATCATGAGATGTGTGTAGGATGTAGGCTTTTTTATCATGATTTTCTTGTGATGCAGAAATCAGAGTTGTTTCATTACAGTGAATATTTGTTTAAATCCTACTGTTTTTTTTCACAAAATGTCCAGAACACTAGTGTTTCCCTCATCAACAGACTCTCAAAATTCAGTTATGTAAATTCTCTACTGAGATACCACTCTGTTCATTTATCTTCATGAGAAGACGCAGTTAGAGTAATCAAGAAAAAAGCTTCTTTGCTACCTCCAAATTATGACACTTTTACTGCTCTTAGCTCTGCAAGGCTGATAGAAAATGCTATTCTCATTGTCCCCTAGCTATTTAACAGCAAATTGGACTTTTTTTCTATCGCTTCAGTAGCCAAAGTGAGCACAAGTCAAGGTGAGATTCAGTCATGTGGGTCTTCTTAGTATTCAAGTTGTAAGTTTGTGTCTCAACAGCAAACTGTTAATTGTTTGCTTGGGAGCAACTGAGGATAAGCAATCTCACTAATTGAGGCTTCTAATGATGAAGGCATACTCCATTTGCTATTCTTCAGCCTAGGGAACAGATTACTGGGATTATAAAGGTTTGTTCTCTGGGTGAAGGAATGCTATCCCAGTCAATCATGTATCATGTATGCAGTGGATAAAACCAGTTCATGCCATAACTGCTCCTACTACTGTCTTGCAGCCACCCAAAATCCATGAGTGCATCAGGCTAATCAATATAATTATACAAATCCCACAGTGATTTTACTTAGTGTATTTCCTCACCCCCACACCTACTCACATTATGGCATATTGTACATGTATGTGTTGTAAAACTCAGTTGTTTTTAGATGTCTCAAGGTCACAGAGCAAAATATTCAGTTTTCCATATGTTACATTTTTGTACTCTTCCACACATGCACTGATTAAGTACATTGTGTAAATTTATTATATATGTGAATGAGGGAGTGTGGGAGATTAGAAAAGCTGTTCACTCAATACAATAAGGAACCATTCAAGGAAGCTCCATTGATATTCTATAGGCACTGACATTCCTTCATCAATGTAAAAGTTATTGTTAAAAGGTGAAATCAACCCTACTTTGGACAAAACCAAAAGTAGATGGACTTTTTCATTTTTTGAAGAGTCAGAGTCAAGGATATTTTCATTCCCATTAGCTATAGACACTTGGCAGGGAATATAACATTATAGAAATCCCTGTTAGCTTTGCTGGTTGCTATGACAACAGTGATGTCAGGAAAGGTAAGAAGAAAGAAATATGTCTACACTTTGGATTTCTTAGGAATGAAAGTTACACAGATCTTGAAAGGTGGATTTGAAACTTTTTTTTTTACCTCATACAACTTCTGCAGCAGCTTGCTTGCAATACATGAGTGGCCCATGGCTGAGCTCTGGGAAGGAGAAGCACAAGCTCACTGCCTGATCGTACACCATATCCTGATGGTACACCAGATTAATGAAATGAAGTTAAATGAGAGGTTTTTAGATCCACTACCGTCATAGCACTACTACTTCGTAGCTTTTTGATGAAAATCCATACAGTTATAAGAAAAGCTGTGAACTTTTTTGGAATTACCTGGATTTCGACATTAAGGGGAATATTCTTGGGGTGTAGTGAGAAGTTGATACCGAAATTGCGCAAATCGGTATCCTAACCTCAGACATATCTACGGACATATTAGAAAGTAAACTGTTTAGAAAGTTGCGCAAGAACCATGCACACAAGGGGGAGTTTGCCTAAAAGAGGTGTGTCTTAAGCGAGGAGCACCATGAAGTCTAGCACCAGTGTCTGACAGTTTGATGTAACTACAATATACACTGAACATAACACTGAAATGTATGTTTTAGTTAGTGCCATTTAAAATGCACTGAAAAACCCTATGGAATGCCATTCAAGGCCAATGTTACATAAATACTTAAATAGTCTATTAACTAATTAATGGTGTCATCCATTTGAAATCCACGAAGAGGGTTTTTTTCCACACAGAGAACAAAAAATTAAGGAAGAACACTTACTCCAAGCATTTAGTTTTGCCTCAAAATGTTGTGTAACGACAGAGATGGCTGAGAGAGACTGGATGTAACATATATAGCTGTTTGGCCTTGTATGAAGGCTACCTTGTCTCCTCCCATGCTGTTTAAATTTATTTACATTTTCATTGACTTGTCACGGTAATAGAGAGACTGATATTACATGCATGCTGCAGACCAGCAGCTGTACTGTCTCCACATTGAACTCGACTGTCACCAAAAGCCAAAGCTGCATAAAAGGTCGATTTTTGACAATTTGATTCATGATTGTGACCCTACAGTCACTCTCATATACCAATCTAGTTGTTTTGTGTATGAGCTCTTATATAACATGTTTACATGACTACAGTAATGGAAAGGGTAGATTCAGGGTATCTGATTAAATGCCCTTCAAAATGCAATTTGCCCTGCCACTTGTAAGCAAACTTAGCTAGCAGGCCTGAGTGGGAATTGACATTTCATGCTTTACCCTCTCTAAATATTGACTCAGTGGTATTTAATCACAGGCTCCAATTAATTGAGCAGCATTTAATATAACATGATACAGAATAAGATACTTGCTATTGCCATTTCCATTTTCAACTATGCCACATGTTTTTAAGTTAATTGGATTTTCTCTTTTACAGAAAATGAAGAACATACAGTTTAAATGGACTTATAGAAGATTTTAAAAGTAACACAGTAATACCAAGGTCTATATTCATTTTTCTTGATAGCATTATCCATATATTAATTTACCCAACAATAGTGTAAAAATATATTATACATTTATTGTATGGTGACATCAATTATTGAACTGTTTTTCGTCATCATCATTCATCTTCAGTAAGCACTTTATCCTTGTCAGGGTCAAGGTGAATCTGGAGCCTGTCCCAGGAACTGGAGGTCAAGTGCGAATACTCCCTGAATTGTCCCTTACAGGGCACCATGCACACACACACACATTCACACACTCATTCACACATAGGGGCAATTTATCATAGCCTTTCCACTTATGGGCATGTTTTTGGGATTTGGGAGGAAACCGGATAACCCAAAGGAAACCCACACAGACACAGAGAGAACATGTAAAGCATGGCACAAACAGTAGCACTGAACTCAGGATCAAACCATGGAACTTGGCCCTGTGACATGTCAATTCTACCTATGTTGCTTATGGTTTTTTAATTAAAATGCATTTTTAATTATTTATTACTACATGCCATCCAGTAAGCATAACAATTCTGTGCCATAAAAAGCTGTACTTTCATAACAAATTTATGAGGTGCCAGCTATAGCTCAAATAAATATGGCTGGCACATCATAAAAAGCTGTACTTTCATAAGAAATTTATGAGGTGCCAGCCATATTTATTTGAGCTATGAGTTGCTTGGTAAAGTTATCACTCTTATGCTATGCATGACCCTCGGCACCCAAACAACATAGAAATGTTTTTATTTAGACTACTTTCTAACCTTGCCTTGACCTGAAAAGCTCATGTTGAGTATGTTTAAAAAATGCAAGGGTAAACGCAGTCAGTCCGCATGTCTAAAGCCTTGTTTCATTTAATGCTTAGCAAATTCAACCTGATCAATTCAGTTTGTAATCAGATACTAGCTGTCAAAATGTCTGCGTTGCTCCTGCTCAGTCACATCATCATCAAAAATGGAGAAGAGCACTTGCACACTCTGTACAGATGACAGCTGACAAAGATTTAAATGACCTATTAAAAGAAATTAATAAAAAGAAATTTTGTCAACAGATCTGACTGAATTAATTTGTCCACCTATATTAGTGTTAAAAGACGAAAGATCAGTCGAGTGAAGAGACGAAACGAGGTTCATGTTTAAATGCAGCAAGTGACTTTTTCATCACAGGTGATGAGACAGAGACTTGTGGATGATGCTGATAATCAAAGTGAAAACTCATTTCCAATCCTAAACTTATAATTCTTTCAAATTCAGCAGTAAGGGTTTTTTTCCATAAGTATTGGAATTCATTGGAATTGGAATGAAATCTTTAAATGTGATTTTCTCCATTGTCACTTTTGGAGTAACCAAAATTTAAATATTAATTTAAATATAAATATTAATGTTAAAATTTCAAGGGTTATTGTAGGCCACCTCGCAATTATGATCATGCATTTCAACAATGGTACACAATACGTTGTTTGAAAGCCGAATACAGTGTACACTTCGATATTTCTTGAAATGAATTCCTATGTAATTTTCCACACATACTCTAATTGATATGTTCATGTGTTATTTCAGCATGCTCGTTTGAGTCTCAAGGTAAGTGTAGTGCCTGGTGGATTCCTCTTTGCCTTCTTGACTGACACATGGTAATTGTAAGCTTACTTTGAAGACAGAAGAAAGCGTCAGAGATGCTCATGTAAATAGGGCAGAGTGGAGACGGCTCAGCCTTTTCCCTCCTACTCCGCCATTAATTATTTCAGGCTTTGTGTTTTTTATCAGAGCGCAGCACACACATCCACACAGCTTCAGCTGAGGATGCATTAAAGAGAACAAAGATACGTAAAATCCTTGGTCCTCTAAAGCCTGTTCTGAGATATTTTGGTTGATCTCCCACTCAGCCAGATGAACAAGAGTCATGTGGAAGAGATGAGCTTGTGCCTTTGCTTTTTTGATGGTTGCACTCCACCAGGACTGAAGTATGAGAGTCTGAGAACTCTCCAGGGAGACAATTTTCCAAGAAACATCTGCGCCACATTCTGAAGTACTGTGAATTGCACTATGAAAGCACTGGGGAATAACAGTGAGCAAGTTCTGGAGACCTCCTAATGAGTTCAGACATAAGCCCATTTTTTAGGAGTCTAGGCCACGGCAAAGAGAATATTTATTTATGTATTTCAGAATATACTATACTGTGTGCTTTAGACAGCTAAAGATTGAATATCATTTCCTTCCAGAGTGAAAATGCTGGCTTATAGAGTATTAGCCTGAGTGATGGCACACAGAATTTTACAGAGTGAAATCAGAGTCAGCAAAACGTGAACCAGAATTAGATAAAGCTTGAAAACGTGTAATGTACAGTGGCCCTAAAGTGCAAAACACTTTAACAAACCAAAAACGCAACGGCAAATAAAATAACACAACAGCAAAACCAAAAACACAACAACAAAAATAAAAACACAACAGCAAAACCAATAACACAACAAAACCAAAAACACAACAAAGATAAAAAACTTGAACAACAAAAATAAAAACCAAAAACACAATAACAAAACCAAAAACACAACAACAAAATTAAAAACACAACAAAACCAAAAACACAACAGCAAAACCAAAAACACAACAAAAAAATAAAAACACAACAGTAAAACCAATAACACAATAAAATGAAAAACACAACAGCAAAACCAAAAACACAACAGCAAAACCAAAGGGTATGGCCTTATTGAACATCACATGCCCATTTCTGATTGGACACGGGGTATGTCCATCAAAGTGAAGAGGTACTATGCTTTTCAGTCTGCTGTTACCTTGAATGATTTAAAACGCTTGAATGATTTAAGTTCTTTTCTTCTGTTTCACAATTGAAATGTTTTGCCCTTACTGTGGCAAAAACATTGAAGCCATTCAAGCTTCACAGCAGTTAAGCCAGCTGCTCTTCCTGAAACCAAGGTTAATCTGGCCACATGTAAAATTTTATGGGCGCAGCTTTTAGACACTTAGCGATGATAGTGCCAAATTCAGAAAGCAAGCATCCGCGAGCTCCTACACAACCAAAACAACTTTCTAAAAAATGACCATTTTAAATAAATCAGTAAAAACACACACACACACACACACACACACAAAAGAACCAGGATCTAATTTAACTCAATCCTAGCCAATCATGACACACCTCTGAGGTCATGGAGAGTGGAATCTTTGTCATATTCCATGTTGATGCAGTGGGTTTCCCAATTTTTAAATGTTTGTGCTTGATACCAAATCAGATTCTATGTCAGTGTTATTAGCTGTCATTACAAGAGATAAGATACTGCTTGATATTAAAGTTTAGGTTAGGGTTTGATGTAGATGTAGCAATGGAAAGTCCTCACAAGGATAGTAAGACAAACATGTGTGTGTGTGTGTTGGAACCACACACACACACACACACACACTACTCTTAATGAGGTACGATTAACCAGACACCCCCCATCTACCTGCAAGAGATCTGCTGAAAGGTCACTTGTGGAGCGTACCATTTACTAGGTGCATCTCCAATAGAAACCTGATATATTGATCATTTTAGACTCTGTGTGAGTTTATTTTATATTAATGATGTGAATAAGATTTGGGCCAATTAAAATATTTAGACTCGGCTGCCCAAATCTTGCATAATGCAGAACAAGCTTTGATTTCAAGACTCAGCATGTGCTAGCCTCCCTCCTCTCTTTAGGTAGTTCTACCTCATAAAATCTTCTCTCTGAACTGAATGATTTTGTCCTCATCTTATACTTTACAAAAAAAAAGAAAAGAAAAAAATACATTTTATAAGCCAGTCAATGCCGTTCATAATTTATTGTCTCTTTTAGTCCCAGCTACAGCAGCACTGAAATGACCTACATCATTATATGATACTCAGCTTTTCAGATTTTAGACATTTGTAGCATACATATACATACATATATATATATATATATATATACATACATATATATACATATATATAAATATATATATATATATATATATATATATATATATATATATATATATATATATATATATATATATATATATATAAAAAACACTTCAGGTTGTTACAATATCACCAAGACAGAAGTTATTACCAGCTTTATAGCTGAAATGTCAACCAGAGTCAATTTAGATTCCAATTAGATTTAAAACTTTAAATCCTGTTGTAACTCGGTCTAGTTCTGTCTTACACATCTTTCCTTAATTCTCAGAGGAAGCATCTATCTGGTTCTGCTACAGTTTTTACATACTATGAAACACTCACTCCTGTATTGGGCTGTTTCACCTGATCACATGACAAACTATGACATGAAATTGTTCAGAGATATTTGTCAGGGGGGATGTTTTGGAAATTCAATTTGTGCATCTGGATCTGTTGTCACATTCACTTATCAAAGTCCTTCATCACAGTAAAGTGTCCTTTGTGTGATTCCAATAGACATTTTCTACTCCATCAGTCATTATATACAGAAACAGGAAAAAAAGCCACCACTTTGTTCCTGCACAATTATGGACACATGTAAGGCATAAGTTATTAGGTCGGAATAGTCACAACACTCATAAACCTTACTGTAAGACATTTACGGGTTTATTTGTAATACCCCATTCAATCAATAATAATCTGACAAAGAAAATATCATTGCATGCATTAGACAAGAAATATATTTGTGTTAATGGTTAAGAATCATAGAAACTGTTGATAGCAGCTATCATGTTTATTAGTTTTATTGATTTTATTTAATTTTCATGAATATACACTTCTTATACACATTAGTTACATACACTGAATGAATAACTTGCAATTTTCATTCATGTTTATATATATATCAGGATTGCACTGAGGATATTTCTGCAAGGGCATTTTAGATTGGCAATTAACCATCTAAGGTTGTGCGTCAGACAGACAATTTTTCCTTTCTTATCTCTCATGAAATAGTCAGGCATTGTAGAACTGCTGCTTGCACTTCTGCTCACATCAAAGGTTGAACCACACAAATGTATAATTTATTGTTCCCCTTAAGGTGTCCTTGATGAAATCCTTAAACTGCACCACCAAAATCAAGGTGAAGAGAACTTGCCCTGAACTGAACTGCAGACCAAATGATGACCAAATGTGCATGCCAAAAACAAGATCAGAGATGGTACAGTCAAGGGAAATGGATTAAATAAAGAGCACAAAAAGAGCAAAAAAAAAAACTGGGGCATGCTCCACAAGGGATTCCTCATGTCTGATCCTGTCTCTCACACAAAAACAAAGATTTAAAAACAAGAACAGCTTCAAAGGGCTTGTTTGTCTGTGCAGATGTGTAAAGGAATGTCAGCCAGGTTGGGTCTATTTTTTCAGACATCCATCTGCACTAACACTAAAACAGTGGGTGCCTCTGCCACTTTTGCCTTTCGGGGGAGCAGCTGTGCCAGGCTGCGGTAAGATGGTGTGGCCCTAAGCACTAGCTCCTTGAGGCCAGCACGGAACTCTCGGCGGATGAGGCAGTAGAGCACCGGGTTGAGGCAGCTGTTGGTGTGCGCCAGGCACACGGACAGTGGGAAGGCGTAGGCCTGGGCATTGTAGAAGGCGTTGCTGAAGGGCACAATATCAAACTTAATGAGTACGGACCAGAGCGTGAGAGCCTGATTGGGCAGCCAGCAGAGAAAGAAGGAGAGCACCACAATCACAACTGACTTTGTGACTTTGGACCTGCGCTTGTTACGACCCTGCTCAGTCTCGGAGCTTACGCTGCCAAGGATCCTGCGGCTCATCACGAAGCGCAGGAGCAGCAGATAACACAGCGTGATCACCACCAGTGGGATGACAAATCCCAGCAGCACCTTTTGCAGCTGGTACAGGCCCAAAAGCTGCTGAGGATCCCAGCTGCCTGACTCCGGGAAGCGGACGAGGCACAGCTCCTCATCCGGGGCCACCTGGGCAATGGTGGAGTAGACAGCATGTGGCAGTGTGGCTAGGAGTGACACAGCCCAGATGCTTACACTGACCCACTTGGCCCTGATCGCAGCTGACCGGTGTCCATGCATCTTCAGGGACGATGTGATGGAGTAGTACCGAGCCACACTCATGCTGGTGAGGAAGAACACGCTGGCGTACATATTCATGGTGGTCACAGAGCTCACGATTTTGCACATGACGCGACCAAAGGGCCAGCGGAAGTCCAGCGCTGTGTCCACGGCCCAGAAAGGAAGTGTGAGTACAAACTGCAGGTCAGTAAAGGCCAGGCCCATAACGAAGAAGTCAATGGAGCTCTGCTTCTGCCGGTGGCGCGAGTGGAGCAGGTAGAGTGCCAGCGCGTTGCCCACCAGCCCCAGCGCGCACACCACCGAGTACACGAGCGCAATCATAACGCGCAACGCCAGGCTCGAGGGGTCGCCCTGCAGAGCCGAGTCATACTCTTTGGTCAGCAGATGCAGCCAGCAGCGCACGGAGAGATTAGCGTCCAAAGCGCCAGTGCAGTTATCCAGCGCAGCTCGGCATTCCAGCTCGCTCTTGCACGCGCCGCTCGGCGCCGTGTCGTTCCTCTCCATGGCATTCACGCTGTCGGCATGGCGAAGCGACAAGAAGCGCGCGCGGTGGTAACGGAGCTATGTGAAGTTCATCTGGTGCGCGGTTTACTGCGTCTGTTCGCCGGAACAATCTGCCGCGCGCGCGCGTGTCCAGCCCGAGCGCGTGCCGTCTGTACGATGCGCTTCACAGCGCGCGCTCATTCTTTTATACCACGGAGCGCGTGACGCACATTTACTGCTACACCATCACTTTATTTACACATCTGCTTTATCCCATGTATACTTTTATACTTCGTGATGTTAGTCTTAGTGTATGACCAATTTTGTCATCGTAAACGTTAATGTTTACTCCGTCTATGGGCTAAATTAGGGGAAAGTAGGGAAACATATAACTGAACAGTATAGTACTTTATAGTATTTTATTTACAGATGTGTAAATAAAATAGTAAAATATGATGAAAATATAGCCTAAATTATAGAATGACATAAATAAGAAGAAGAAGAAGAAGAAGAAAAAGAATTCACCTGGGAGTTAGACAACATGTGAAAGTCCGCACAGATAATAACCCAAACACCAGATTGATGAATATTAGTTGGGGAAAGAAAGAAAAAAAAAAACAACTTTGTTACATCGTTGCCACCCGTTAAAAACAGTAGGCTTCCCCTACTCTAAATTAATAGGAGTATAAACCTCAGGCTTCCACGTGATCATCACATGATCACCGATTCGATTCTTGACAAGGGCCAAACTGTGATGGCTAGACGACTGGGTCAGAGCATCTTTAAAACAGCAGGCCTTGTGGGGTGTTCCCGGTATGCAGTGGTTAGTACCTACCAAATGTGGTCCAAGGAAGGACAAGCGGTGAACTAGCGACAGGGTCATGGGAACCCAAGGCTCACTGATGCGCGTGGGGAGTGAAGGCTCGTCCATCTGGTCCAATTCCACAGAAGAGCTATTGTAGCACAAATTGCTGAAAAAGTTAATGCTGGCTATGATAGAAAGGTGTCAGAACACACGGTGCATTGCAGCCTGTTGTGTAGAGTGTCCATGCTGACCCCTGTCCACCACCAAAAGCACCTACAATGGGCACATAAGCATCTGAACCGGACCATGGAGAAAATGAAGAAGGTGGCCTGGTCTGATGAATCACATTTTCTTTTACATCATGTGGATGGCCAGGTGCATGTGTGACACTTACCTGGGGAAGAGATGGCACCAGGATGCACTATGGGAAGAAGGCAAGCCAGTGAAGGCAGTGTGATGCTCTGGGAAATGTTCTACTGGGAAACCTTGGGTGCTGGCATTCATGTGGATGTTACTTTGACACATACCACAGCACGCCTTCAGAGATCTTGTGGAGTCCATGCCTCAGAGCTGTTTTGGTGGCCTACACAATAATAGGCAGATGGTTTGTATGTATATATTTGGTTTTTTATTCTATCTTCTACTGCCCACTAATGCCTCATTACAGCCTTGTGTGTGTTTGGCTCTCTATGTCCTAGGCTATATGAATGGTGCCATTATAAATTTTTATATGTTTTTCATTATAAATGCAGTTATTAGTCATCCAGGCAGCACACTAAACTGACCTTGTTTTCAGCTTTAATCATAAGTACATTTAATTGCTGTAGCGCATCAGAGGGGCATCAACTAGAGCGAAGCAATAAAGAGCAATGCAAAATGCCTGCACTACACTGAAAGTTCAACTCAAAGCAAATACTTTTGAAAAAAAGATACTGAATATTTATGTCCAGCTGGATGCAATTTAACAAATATAGGAGTAAATTCAACACTGTAGTTGTTTATGGTTTATATTGGCTTTTATTAGGTACATCTACCTTGTATCTACACTCATGGGCCATTTTATCAGTTTATCCTACTCTATAGGCATACTTTTTGAAAGTAAACAGTTACTGACTGCAGCCCATCTGTCACAGTTTGCAATTTGACATCCCTCCTCTGTCCTAATGGAAAGAGACACCACATAACCATCACTGACCAGATGACCATTCTCAGCACTGAAGTGACACTGGCATGGTGTGTAGTGCTGGTACAAGAAAAGTAGTGTTTTTTAAACACTATGAACAATTTCATTCATTTATTCATCTTCAGATGTGGCTGCAGCAGACATGGGCAACCCCCCTCCTAAATCTTCGTTCACAAAATCAAGCCATGATGATGACTGCTTTGTCCTGGTCATGGCTATGGTGGACCTGGAGCCTATCACAGGAACACTGGGTGCGAGAACACTCCCTGAATGGGACGCCAGTCCCTTATAGGTGTGCACCATGCACACACACATTCACACACTCATTTACATATAGGTGGGAGAACATGCTCAGTAATGCAGTAACCCAGAGCTCAGTTACCTATTGGTTATTTTATTAGTGACAATGTGTTAACAACAAACTATAGTTCATCTTGTTCTATGCACAATGTGCTAATAATCATCCAGTTTTTGACCACAAGACTATTATCAGCTGGGTATTTTTGGTTAGCAATAGTTAAACTGAGGCATTTGAAAACTCCAGCAACATCTGCTGTACCTAAAATCTGTCAGTGGTCATTTCTGTGGTGCTTCCTTTTCATTGATTAGTGGCTGACAAATTGTGTGTAGCAACAGATGAGCTACCAGTCAGTAACTGTACATCTACAAAGTACACCTAAATGTTACACTTATATGAACAAGAACTCTTGAACCAATGATGAATGAACATGAATCAGTATTATCATGCTATCAATACTATTAGAGTTAACTTAACACTGGTTCGTACTTCTGTGAGTGTGTGAGTGTGTGTCACCATTTATGGCATGGAAAAAGTAAGCTACACATAAAGGCGATCTAACCCCATTTATTTTAGACTTTAAGCTCTTTTAGAAAGTTTTCAGTACCTATAAATTATTGAGTCATCTTAGTACATCAAAAGTCCATCCATTTGCAGATTAATTGAGTGAAAATGCTTCTTTACCACTCTCCTGTCCTGTCCTGTCCTGATGTGAGCTGAGGATGAAGACTACATCCCTGAGGGAAACAGTCGATCGAAGAAGCAAGTAGCAGTCATACAGATGAAAGATGCCCTCGTTCTTTCTTCATGATTAAAGAAGCCCAGAGTGAAAGAGAAGTCAACAAGTAATAATAGTTATGCGTCTTCAGTGAGGACAAAAAGAGCTGCTATTGACTAGCCGACCTCTCAGTATTACTATCACATAAAATGATCCGTTTGGTCAGGGGAGTCTAACGTATGATCTGATCTGTTTTAGGAATATGATTAAATTTGGCTCACCTTTTTTGTTTTCTGAATTTTTTAACCATGTTTTTAAAGCAATCATTCAGCAAAAATGAAACTTGCCCAGTTTTCCCTTATCTCTCATGTAGTGAATTGGCCAAACATGTCTGGAGTCCAAAGTTTACTTTTGTATTGGAGCTACACAAACATGCACAAAAATGTACAAATCACTACCTCATCTCATCAAACCTCAATTTCATCAACAGAGTTTTTATTTGTGCAATGAAAGGAATATTACATTTACATTTTTTTCATTTTTAGGACACTAAAAAAGTGAAAAGAAATACACTCCACGCACAGAGCTAAGCTAAACTAGCACTTATTTAGCGAGCGTACTGATAATGGGCAGAGTGTGCATATATTTGGAAAAACAAATTATTATTATTATTACTGTTTGGTCATCCTATGCCTTAGGTCAGGGATTCCCAAATGGGGTCATGAGAGGAGCTCACAATCTCATTTTTTGTTTTATTCACTTATTTGAGAAAAGAAAATTCCGAACGTGCTGCTATTTTGAAGCCGCATTCAAACAAGCTACATTTTATTTCAGAGTGTACATGCTAGTTTAGTCTTGTTTGCTAAACTGACATGCTACATTAATGTAGAGTTCAACCATTAAAATGGATAAACATCTCCGTTCATCTGTCTCCTCTAGTCCCTCGACAACTTCCAGTAGCACTGACCTAGTGGAACCCTGGAGGTCAGGAAGGCATTTTTGTGAGTTTTAGCACATGGCAAAAATGATGGTTCCCTTTGCAAGCTCCTGTCAGTGTATTAAGTAAGGAATAACCCACTTCAGGCCACGCTGCATGCATTATTTACCCAAAACACACACCACACTGTGGTTTATTCCTTACATGTCATTTGAAAATAGATGTGACAGAGGAAATGAGATGTGCCATTTCAAACACACCTCCTGACTTTTTGAAAAGCTGTGTGAAGAAATGAAAGCTCACCATTCCCACTAGACTGGTAAATCAGTGCAAGGAATATTCCTCTGATTTTTAATATGTTACACATATGTTACTTACATAATAACTAGACCTAAATTATACATCTGGAAGGATGTAGGGTGATCAAGGCTTGGGGTCTCAGAAAATTCATAATGTCTATTTGGAGTAATGGCGATTTTTTACAACTCCTTCCTATCTGTATTCCCATCTCATTCTCTTTCAAAATGAAACAAATAAAGTTGTGCAACTTTATGATCGCAACTAGGGCAAATATCAGACAGACTGAATTTAGTAACTGATTAATCCTGCTGATACAATACAGTGTGTTTCAGTCAAAATTGTAACTCCAGAAGTGATGATTCAGAAATGATCAGTAGCCCATATAACAAGTTCAAAAGAGTTTATTGAACATATCATAAAATGAGCTGCATAAAGTGCTTGAAATACAGTTATGATTATAGATTTTACAGTGCATTAATGTCAGTAGAAGCTTTATTATATACACAAACAAACATCTAAACTATGACATGGAGTTATTTGTTCATCACATGGCCAAAGATGCATCATAGCTTCTGTTCCATGTAGAAGCAAAATGTATTTCACAAAACATTTGTTAACAAAAACTTACATGCAGAATAGAAAGGATCCCACTAATCACTGGGAATGGATTATTTTCTGTGCATAATCCTTTCTTTTAAGCATCAACAACCTATATACCCACGTATAAGTTGAGCTTTGGTTTCACCAATGATTTTTAACATACAAAATCATAGTGTTATTAAAGGTAAAGAGCAAACTTGGCTGTCTAGGTTTTGCTGTATGTAGGAGTTCGGAGAAATCCTGCTACAAATCTATCTCTGCCCTTTTCATCTTATCCCTGTGCGGATGGAGTCCAGCGTATAAGTTGATCTAAGGTCACAACAAGCTTACACAACATGCTAAATCTTAGTGTTATAACATTTTATCTGCCACTTATTAGTTTTGGAGGTAAAGGACAAAAGGCTACGTTGCTTTGCTGGCAGCAAACTTAATCTGTAAAACCATTGTGGAAGGAGGTTGGAGAAATCCTGCCACAAATCCCTCCCTGCCCTTCACATGTCATCTGCGT
Source organism: Pangasianodon hypophthalmus (assembly GCF_027358585.1). Classification (NCBI taxonomy): domain Eukaryota; kingdom Metazoa; phylum Chordata; class Actinopteri; order Siluriformes; family Pangasiidae; genus Pangasianodon; species Pangasianodon hypophthalmus. Next base: position 16,622,797 of record NC_069720.1, read on the forward strand.
GTGGCTGGAACCTTGCGCCACGCCGCGAGCTCAAGGTCACTGTCGCTATATGCCCAGTAATGGGGTCACCATGGTAATGATCGTCATGCTGGTCTAGGCTAGCGTTGTGAGATCCCAGGTTGTAATCAGCCAATCCCGGACCACGACGAAGTTTCTCCATTAGAGATGCTATCTCCTCCATGCCTTCATCGTCAGGAAATCCAGGAACAGACTTGGATTCCTCTGCCACTGTGTAAGGACGCTCCAGAGCATGCATCACCCGAGAGGACTGCAGACTGTGCAATGACCGTGACTGAACTAGAGAGGATTAGAGAAGAAAAGGACACAGAGATGAACTCGAGGTGCAATTTGATCATGTGACATTCTTTATTTCAGAGTGTGCTGTTGTTAGTCTTAGCAATTCTGTCAAATCTTGAAAGTTCAGAAAAAAATACACAGATTTATTGTGTCTATTGCTTGCAGCTATGATGTATCCACATGGCCATCTGCCTGGTGGTTAGCCAGTAACACACAATTTAAAACTGCCACAGGACAAGAGAGACTGATGCAGGCTTATGGGTACTGCTGTGGAATTCAGTGCATTGACAATTTCAGTATGAAGACTATACATGGGGCCAAATTAAGGCCACGGATACACTAACAGATTCCACCAGGATACACCTCACCCTACAATCATACTAGAAAGCAACTCATAAGTCACTCTATTTGCATAGAACTGAGATAATCTCAGTTTAAATGTCACTTGTTGCTTGCTGCTGTTGCTGAAATCATGGCTCTGTGTCATGCACATACCATGAAAATGATTGGTCACCTATTGCTTCATCACTTGTAACATAGAGTTACAGTCCTCATTCTTGTATCTACATACCTTTTGCTATTAGTTTTATTGCAGTTACTGAATCATTCGTATAGCGAAATATCTCGTTTGCAAAAATACTTATTTGTATGCATTTTAAATAACCATACCATGAGGTACTGCAATTTTCTATACAGATTATGCTGCCATGTTTAAATCACTTATTTATTTCATTTATGTGAATTTAATGAAATTGTGAAAATCAGTCATTTCAAATTAATGACTTGAAATAAAGCAATCCAAAACAAATCCATAAATTAAGACAAATAAGACTAGCTATTCAATTAGGAAAAAAGAAATAATGGCCTATAAAAAGTGGAAGAGTTAATATGTGTCTATGGTAGTCGACACTATGCAATGACTGAGCTATATTACTGAAAGATTTATCACACACCACGCTTAGGAGGCGCTTTTCTGCCACTTAGTCATCATTTTGTTGTTTTCAGCTGTCAGCTTTGCCTTTAATGGAGTCACTAAATGCAAATGAGCTGGGCCATGACCTTGTAATTTACACCTAATTTGTATTTATCAACATGCTCAACTGAGCGTAAAGAAATTTAGCCTTACCGAAACCTTCGTAAATCTGGTAGGAATTAAATTAGTCTAGAATTGCGTTGTGACTAGCCATACATGTCTCAGTCATTCATCTTAGGTGATGGTGAAAGCCATACAATCAGTGACCTCAGAAGTTTGGAAAAAAATATCTTGGAGCCTTAATGTTGGTTAATGGCTTATTAATCAGCAAACCTGAACTGATAGCAACTCTGAAATTCGAACATATTCAACATCGTGAAATCCGTCTAAGTTGGTCATATCAATCTTGCAATATCTATTCAGCCATGCATGCACTTCATTTGGTGAAGTCTGATATCCTTCATGACTAACAGGAACTGTTAGATGCCCATAAATACCCAGAGATAAAAGCTGACGTTCTGTGATTGCATCTTGTATTTTTTTCTTCAGCAAAATTAGCTAGTACAACATGTCAAAATGTCAAAAATAGTAAATACAGTTTCAAGGTGCTGATACATGGTACTTGCTACATGTAACTGAATGAAACTGAGCAAACAGTTCTTCTTTCATGTGTGAGAGTTTTCTAAATTTTAAGTAACTTCACCAGGATACACTTATGCACACACATTTATGTTCTTTCCACGTTTTGTACTTTTGCCAAAAATCACAATGAGTGTTCAACTTTGCTACAGTGAGCCATGAGACTTCTGATAGCTCATATTCTCAACCTGATTTATTCACAATCTCACATCACAGAAGAAGTGCCTGTATTCCTACAGGCACTTCTTTTCCTGTATTCTTTGGCATGTCTGAGGAGATCTGAGCCTTTGGATGGCAAAGATTGTTCAGCTTGTTCACTTTAGAAGACCAGCGTCAGTTACTACAATGCAAAAACATGTCTTGCGATTGTCAGTGTGTTTATGATCCGAAAATCAGAGATAAAATCTTGTATCCAGCAATATGATTGATGTGTAAGATGTGAGTGACTTCAGTTTGATTAAATATTAAATCTATAAAACTTTATTATTAATTAAACATATGATTTTTCCATTCTGAGCATAGTTGATATTTAAGCTTTGCTTTTTAGAAAAAAAAATATGGGAAAGTTTTGTTTAGTATCTGCATAATCAGGATACTAAAGTTTGAAGTAAATTACCCAATATCAACCTAATTCATGTATTTGGTAAGATTATGGACAACATGCTATTAATGTCGATGATGTTTAAGTGAGCACAAATGCACTCAGCCTATCATTTGAGATCCCACCACAACAGCTTTAGTCTATAGCACTGTGCTAATTTAAAGTGCGCAGGTCAAAAATGGACCAAACTTCTTACCATGACTGCCTATTATCCTGTCACAGAGGCAACAAAAATTGATCCTGTGCAATACCCGAGAAAGATGCCTGATGAGGAGAAATTACAGGTTACATCCACACCATTGATTCCACATGTGGAGAAAATTATGGAGCCATTTTGCCCTGTACCATAGCCGTTGTCAGCTCTTTGACGCCTTTCAGTAGTCGTCCAGCTTGGATCTAAAGGCTTGTTGATGGTAATAGTATATTGCAGTATATGCTTTAAATGCAGTTTGCACTACAGACATGCACATATATAGGCCACAATCATCTTTCCCTAGAGGGTCTGAGCCCAGGGGGGTGAAGTGATTGGTGGACTCACCTCTAAGTGGGCTGAAGTCTCCAGACTGGCTGACCTTGGTCTCGGTGAAGGGCTTCAGGCTGGGCAGCAGAATCAGAGTGAATGACAGCAGCAGCACCTGTGGGACACCAGTAGATGGGCAACTTGTGTAAGATGTCAAATCACCACTGGCAGTGTGGCACCTCATTGGACTGTCCCCACTGTTGATAGACTTAGAGGTCTGAAATGCCTGTGGCTGCAACTCTTTTCTCTGGAATTACTTCTGTCTAGCTTGTTTGCTTGTTTGCTGACACAGTGATAAACCAAGTAACTTGGATTTTCTTGCTTTATTTTGTTTCCTCCATGGATTTGAAGTTTAATACAGATGTATAGCATATCCAAATTTATAATGACCAGCATATCCAAATTATAGGTCCAATTTATTGATCTAATAGGTAAAATATTTACTTTGCAAATAAACATTTGCTTTGGAAATATTTTGTATTTAATGTATTTACTGTCATACTTACAAAATAACGTAGGAATATTATATATATATATATATATATATATATATATATATATATATATATATATATATATATATACACACACACACACACACATATATATATATATATATATATATATATATATGTATGTATATATATATATATATATATATATATATATATATACAGTTTTTGGGGGTCATTCTGTGAAATTCTGTGGTTTCTTGGTCAACTAGCAGTTCTATCTTTCTGAAGGGGCTCTACTTAGAACCTTTTCTGAACGGGACACTCTGTTGTAGTGTTCTAGAGAACTGTTTACACTCGCAGAAATAAAGGTACCAAACTGTACTTTTCCTTGTCGATGGAGTGGTACCATCAAGGCTTTAGTATGTATCTTTCACCCGGGAAGGGGCATGTGGTGAACCTTTAATTAGCTTTTAGAATAAAGCTTTAATAATGTATCTTAAATTATAGGTAAGGTATAAATATAAGGTATAAAGATACATAATAAAGGTACAAAAGATGTACTAGGTTACCACTACATTGACAAAGAAAAGTACAGTTTGGTACTTTTAATTCTAAGAGTGTAGCTGTCTTCCAAAAGAAAAAAAAAAATCAAAGATCTATTTATGGTTTTAGATGGAACATTTTTGTACGTACATATATATATGTGCAGATATATTTAAAGTGTTTAGAGTGTGTGTTGTGGTTATGCTGCTCACCAGCACGCAGGTCCCGGTCTGAGCCGGTTTGTTAGATCCATTCATGACCATAGCCTGCAGCCGACGCAGCTGCTCCATCAGAGAGCTGTGACAAGTACAAATAGAGAAAATGGTGGTTCAATTATAATACTCAGCATGAAAGAACAGTGAACTGGAACTCTGAAGATTGTCTGAAATGTGTTCTCTCACATGTTACATTTCTCCAGCTGGAAGACTTTCCTCTGCAGCTCTTGGTTCTCCACACTGCAAGCTGCCATCCTACCAAAGCAGATTTACCAAATGAGCTCAGCTTACAGTTGAAGAATACAGGCAGGCTCTTAAACGCAGATATGATCCATTCCGAATCACAAACATAGGGTTAAACACAGCAATGTGCATATTACTTTGGTGTGTCACAGGATACATAGGGTAGATTCTGATTTTTGTTGTGTTAAAGTAACCATGCTGTGCATTATCTGGGCACAATGGATGGTGAGAAAATGAGATGGTTGCAAAACCTGACACTGTGGCATGTGAATAGAAAATAATTGATTTTCCAGTGCCAGCCCACAGGTATCACTTTAATCTGGCCACATTCAAGCATGGAATGATGTCAAAGAAATTACCCAAATCGCAGCCCTTGATTGATCTTGATCATATTGTATCTTAGGATTAATATGGAACCAGAGCTTGCAGTTGGGTAACTTTTGTCCTAAATTTAAAATATGTTATTGTTAGATATGGTTGTTTGCATTTGCAACATTTTTGGTCAAAACTCCTAATGCTGTGAAGCCATTAAATACACAATCCCAAATCTGTGCCTAACCTCTACTATATTAGGCCTGGAATCACATCCTATTTGTAAATGTTTTTTTTAAATAAATTCATAAAATCTACAAGCATTTTCTCTTTCAAACCTGTTGATACCTGATAGTTATGCTTTGTTTTCTTTAAGAAACATATAACATAATTTTGTTTAGTATGTGTGGTTACATATATTAAATACATGAGATACTATGAATTGGAATAATTTGCTCAATATCGTCCTAATGAGTGTATTGTGTAGAATTTGGTATTAAGTGGAATAACGTGTACTAGATCCATGGCCCTGTCGATACCTGCTTTCCAGTCCATCTATGTATTCTTTCTTCTTCTTCCTGCTCTCCTGGGCAGACTGCTTATTGCGGATCTTCCTGCGGATTTTCTTCAGAATCCTCTCCTCAAACTGATCATGGAAAGAGAAAAAACAGGCATTGTGTTACAGGCATGAAATCATAGTGGCTGCACACTGTGGTAGTGAATGTGAACGTTATACCTTGGTAAGAGGAAGTTGACTTGGCAAAGTCACTCCCTCCTTGACGAGTAGTTTCTTCTCGTCCTCATTGAGAACCAGCTCCTGGCAAGATTGCTGTGAAGCCGGTGGAGACTGAAGAGAAGGCACATATGTTCATGTTATCCATCATCTCGTGAAAAATACTTGTGGGTAAAATTGGTTTGATTGTAGGCATTTTGATCCAACTTCAAAAATTGGGTCTACCTCCATAAGCCTGAGCTAAATCCCTGTGCTAAATATGACTTTTGTTTCCGCCCTATTTATTCTCTAGTGCTTCATGTAGCTTGGTACTATTAGGACTCACAGGCTCTGGAGCACCAGAGAGCAGCAGATCCTTGATGGTGAGAGGGAAGGAGGTGGCCAGTTGATCTGGAGGCACTTCGCATGCATGCTGCCTCCCTGCACCCTCTTCCAGTAAAATACCAGACCCCCAGCCATCTGAGGAAACAGATCATAGCATTTGTTTGGCTTTTTGTGTGAATGTGTGTGCATGCAACTTATCACAAAGATAACTGTTTGTCTTCAAGGTGTGAAACAAAAATTTATATTTGACCTCACATCAGTTTTGTCAAAGGACTATAACATTTATGTTTCAACTTCTCTAGAATGCAACAGTACACCACAATTGAATGTTTAGTGAGGAATTTTACTAAAGGAAATGGTTATTGATCTGTGAAGCTATTTTTACACATACAGTATATAGTCAGCTCACCAGGATTGATGGCCATAGATGTGTTTGGAGCAGGAGCATAATGTGTGTGTGGAGGCACATAGCAGGGATCCAGAGGGGGACTCCCAGGAGGAGGAGGGCTGTCATTCTGGTCAGAGTGCGGGTCCTCGCTTATTCCACTGTCACTTGGAGAGGGCGGCCATAACGGAGAGCCAGACGCAGAGTCGGTCCCACTCAGCAAGGTGTTGAAGAAGTCTTCACTACCCTGAGCCGGCATCATCATCTACCAAAAAAAGACAAAACACAAATTTTGTGTTTTTATATTGGAACATGTTATTGGATGTATTAAAGTCCAGGGAGATGTGCTGAAGGTGGTGAAGGCTGTTAGATGCATCACTCACATTAGGGTCTTGCATCGGCCAAGGCTGGTCATTATGGTGCATCATGTTCTCCTGGCACAAGATGCCATCATTCTTATCGAAAAGCAGATCCAGCAGTTCTATCCCATCACAAGCCTGTATTGTTAAACGTGAATGTTTATGTAATTCAATGCTGTTTCCTGTCAATTTGATTTAGTGGGTAGAAAACAAGATCAATGCAAAGCGAACAGCTAAGAAAAGACCTCCATCTTTCTATCTGACACACAACACACTTTATTTGGAGCTTTGTTGTAAAGTTAACTTCTATATTTTCTGAACTTTGGTCTTTGGTGTGCATGACACATCTGGGCTAACTAGATAACAAAGGCAACACAGTGTTTCTGCTGAAAATATGTCACTGAATCCTAAATAAAAGCTACTTACCTGTTCTGAGTAGAATTCCATCACCGTGGCCTGTCAAGGATACTGCCAACAATCTAATTACTGTAGGAAAAAGTTTTTAACAAAATAAACAAACAAACAGATTTGTAAGCTCCTCCGCTGTGTTTTAGTCCTGCCTTTCTCTCTGTCTGATCTCACTGTGGGGACAAAGTCTAAACTCCAGCAGTACAATCATCTGATCATCAGGAAGACCTCCGGCCTCCCATTGGCTGCTGTTAGGTTTGGAGACAGTATGATGAAATGCCAACTAATATTGCCAACTAAAATCAAAATTTCAGAAATAACTAAATTCAAATAAGCAAATGATTATTACAGCAAATTATATTCATTAGTTTATTTATTACCTGATTATGTAATAGTACTAAATATGTGAAAAGAGCAAAATGCTAGATTTTGTTTTTACTACTAAAATAGCAGGTTGCATATCTCTGACTCAGATCTTTGGTTTGGTGTTTGACTGGCTGATCACACCCCTGTTCTGACCTGCTTAGATCAAGGGTCATATATTCCTTTTCTGTGTAAAGTAGGTTTGATAGCATGACCTTTAACACAGTTTAGATCACCGGTCATATATTCACCTATTTCCTAACATTATTACATTTGTTATGAAATTCTGTTGTAGTTTCCTAAGGTTTAATTATGTTACCCTACAATTTTATTGTACTTTGGAGAAACTTTGGTCATCTAACGTATTGAAGTGCTTGATTGTGATTATGACTATGTCTGTGTTTTATGGTAACTATGTTTACTGTGACTATGATACACTTTTGTATTATCTACCTGACATTATTATACTCCTAACACTGACATTTTCCTGGTTTTACTGTGGTACATTTGTTTGAAAAACAAATATACATATCTTTGAAAAACATGGTTTGATATTGGGTTGATATTTGTTATAAAAGAAGGGATTTTCTCCAGTTTACCCTGGTCATGACTCATGTATATAACTGTGATACGGCAGTGTTTATTTACTGTGTGATGTTCTACTATATTCCAGAATTTTAAAAAAATTCTTATAAATAAAATTTTTATGAAATGAATAACAAACACTGGTGTGGCAACATCAATTCTTTTATCAACCATTTCTGTATATATTCAAAATTGAGTCTGTTTCAGTTGTGCTTGCAGTTCTACAAGAATGACATAATGACGCTGGTGGAAGTAAAACTATGACTATTTACTACTATGACCTATGCACATTTCCACCAAATAACTATGGTGGTTTGCACCATGAAAAAAATTAAAAAATAAAAAAAACAAATAATGAAAACATGAATAATTTGGGATATGGGGTAAATCCTTTAACAAATGTAAGACATTCATTCTAGAAAATTCACAACTAGGGGCAAAATATCGACTAGGCAATCCACTTACCAGCATTTTTTGTGAGGGAACCCAGAAGAAGATCCCAGAGCGATTCCAGAAGAAACCCACATGGTCACTGGGAAAAAATGCAGAGAAACTCTTCACAAATAGTAACAGGTGCTCAGGATTAAACCAGTGACACATGGAGCTGTGAGCGGGCGCTGCTACCTCTCCACCTCTGATTTTCATGCTGCTGCTATATTTAAGGAAGCCTACAGCACTGCTTCTGGTTCAGTCAGTAATCAATCAAAGCTGTTTCAATAGATTACAGAAGCATTCATTCATACAGACTTGTGGTGTTCAAAAGACTGGTTTCATCCTAGCGTTCATGAATAATTAATGTAACCCTAAACATGCATGTTCATGTATGAACATTAGAAAATGCTAAAAGAGCCTTTTACTAAGACTCTTGGATAAATATTACATAGAGCACTGAGGTGTATGCTAGCTTAATAAACTTTACATGAGTCTATTCATCGTTAATGCATTGAATTCATTCTTCTCATTCAGTGGACTAAAGGAGGTGAAAACATGATTTCTGACACCAGAGGTGGAAGTTAATGGTGTGAATTAAGATAATCAGTGTATACTATATACTCTATACACTAAACTGAATCTCAGCCATTGATATAACTGTGCAGCTCTATGGATAACATTTGAAAAGTTAGACAAAATAAACTAATTAATTAATAGACAGAAAAGAGGTTTTTTACTCATCAAGAAACAACTTCACAGGTGGTGCAGTGGTAAAGTGTTTTCCCTGTTATTAGAAAATTAGGTTCAAATCGTGCTGATGCCAAGTGTGCTTTTTCTCTCTGTTTTCTCTCTGTGTTGTTTCCTTTAATGTACTTTAATGTTTCTTCTAAGCAAGAAACATTTGTGACAAAGATGATATCTAAATGAAACACAAGCAAAAATCTCTGTTAAATCCCCTGAGATATCAAAGAGAAAACTTTAAGTAAAGAAAATCTCATCTAAGTTAGGTTCTAGTGTCAGCATGTCCATTTGTTCCAAAACTTGGTTTGTCAAAACTTTTGCAGCCAGGGATCCTTTTCACCGTAAAAATAATCCATGGACCCCCACTGCCACATTTATTTTATGAACTATTCAAATAGGTGCATTATTCAAATGTGTAAAATTATATTTTGGCCACTCTTTTATATTTCTGAACCTTTTTCATTTTTATGAGTCTTTATTTCTGAACTTTCCACAGACAAAACTGATCCAAGTTGACATCATATTTATAGCTCTATTTGTTTTTCAGTTATTAAATTCAAGTGACCAGCCAAATAGGCTAATAGATTATAATTATAATATAACAGTTATATTATAATTATAATATATAATTGTAAAATGGTGGGTTGATTTCCACCATTGTAACAAAATTTTTAAAAATCATGGACCCCCTTTGGCTATGCTTCACAGACTCCACTTTGAGAACCACATAAAGAATTTGGCACTGATTATAGGCTTTTTTTTATGTTCGAGCACAACGGATATGAAGTACAATTACTTCTGCTTCAATCAGACCTCATCAAAGCTCTTTGGGCAAATTATAAAAAATAATTCTTCTATAAGGACCCATGGTTATCAAAAGCCAGGTTTCATTATAACCTTCATGAAATATTCATGTAACCTTGAACATGCATATTCGGCTATAAGCATTAATGTAGTTTATTAAAGGAGCATTCCCATGTTAAACTAGCTTGTAATAAGTTATTTTTCATGCTATGTAGCATTTTGGTGTTAAATCCTTAAGGATTTTTCAGTTGTAGAATGCTACTGCTGAGTATTTTGCTATCTGATAGTGCTCTAACTCCAATGCTTTTAGAAAGCTAAGAACATTTATCTAGCCAAAAAAAAAACTTGAAGAAAATTTAAAAGGTCCTTGAAGAGTGTACTGGGAATTATCCGGCAATTTAGTAGCTTCCTGGCAGTTGTCTTTTGTACCATTGCTCATTCTTCTGCCTCAGCTAATGATAGCAAATTTATTTCCACCTCCAGGCATCATCAGGAGAGGTTTTCTCCAGTATTCAAACCATTACATCTCACTATATGGCAAAAAATAAAACTTTTTAAAAAATGAGCTGAGCAAAAAGGATGCATGAAATTTAGTATTTTTTTTTATTTGGCAAAAAATAAAAAAGTAGTAAGACTGAAAAAGTAGTAAAGACTGAAGAAATATGTTGGTAAACCTGCAGTCTTTTGCACACAGACATTTCAATGTTCCATTCATTTTTAATGACCTCCCACTGATGGTATACAGGCTGTCAAGATGCTATATTAGGTGTATTAACATAACGTAGGTCCAACATTTTTGTGGCAAAATGAACCTTGGCCCATTTGTCCCAAAGCGTAGATGTTTCAGTGGTTGCTTTGTATTTAATCAGACACTACCATTGCCTGCATAAATATTACTGTAAGACTTCACAGTACAGTTCCTATGCAACCTATCACAAACCACAAATGAAGGTAGTACTTTTTTTAAACCAGTAATGGATTGTTAATAATGAATAACCGTGAGACGTTATTATTTATTCCCATAGTCATGGACATTGGATAACATAAATATACAGGGTGAACTGACAGATTAACCAGGAAGGGATCATGAACTAATGAAGCAATTATTGTTGAAAGAATTAATGCTTTATGCATTTATTTTAATTACTAATGAATGAACACAAAAAGTCACTATTTGTTGCTAAATAGTTAACATTAGATAATGTTAATTTCCTGAATGAGCCAATAGGAAAACTAATGTAATAGTAACCCCATGTAATAGTAATTCCCATCTATACATATAACAAAAGACATGGCAAATATTTGAAGCAAAATACAGTCATGCATTTTTTAGGAACACCTTTACACTGGCCAGTTGTAAATGTTTTTGTAGTCAATGTTTTTCCAATCCTGTCCAGCTTTAGTCAGTCTGTGCCCACTGTAGCCTCAGATTGTTGTTCTTGGCTGACAGGAGTGGAACCCGATGTGGTCTACTGCTGTTGTAGCCCATCCCCCTTATGGTTTGACATGTAGAAGTAGAAGAAGAAGCCTTTATTTGTCACATATACATTACAGTGAAATTCTTTCATCACATACCCCAGCTTGTTAGGAAGCCAAGGTCAGGGCACAGGGTCAGCCATGATACGGCACCCGCAGAGCAGATGGGGTTAAGGGCCTTGTTCAATGGCCCAACAGTGGCAGTTTGGTGGTGCTGGGGCTTGAGCTTTTCTGCTCACCATGGTTGTAAAGATTGGTTATTTGAGTTACTATAGCTCAAACCAGTCTCAGATGCCACTCTCCTCTGACATTCTCTCATCGGCAAGGTGTTTCCACCAACAGACCTGCCACTTAATGTTTTTTTGTCTGCACCAATCTGTGCAGCTATTCGCCAATCACCAACTCTAGAGAACAGCAGTTTCTGAAATACTCAAACCAGCACATCTGGCATCAACAACCATAGAAGTAGATGTATGAACACAGATTTTCTTAATACTGTAAATAAAATGGCAGTCATCTTTTTTAGTATTTTCATGTCTATATGTTTTGAATGCTTTTCAACACAATAAACCACGACACAAGTAACTAATCAAAACAACACTGTTTCATTCAGGACTCTGTAATTTTCCACAATCTTTCTCTATCCCATCTTCAAACACACCTAAACAAAGAATGCTGAATACCTGGCTGTGTGATAAATATATACCTACTGCCTTCACTGCCTTATGAAGAAGAGGCATTAAAGATTTAAACTAAGAGCTTTTAAGTGAGTGCAAAATCTAGGCCATACATGGCATGCTCTTACTTTGGCAAATCCATTTGTCCTCTCAAGCATCCTCTTTGACGCGTTGGAGTTTGAAGAGTGACCTGAAGAAAATTTCTAGTTCAACTCTCATTGTTTTTATTTATATGTAGTGCTTATGTATGCTTTGGGTGTTGAATGAAGAAACAAATCAATAGCAAAATAAATCAATAGTAAAGAGTTCCTCTAAGAAAATACCAATTCAACCCATGTACTGACTGTGAAATGCTTAAAAGAAGTGCCCACAAAACTCCAGGTTAACATCAAAGCATTTACAGACGTCTCTGCCCACAGTGAGTCAACAGTCGGAAAGACCGTGCTTGAATTTGCTCTTCTGGGGAGGTCAGAAGAGAGCACATTTACTGTACATTAGTGAGGTGAGAGGAAGTTCACGCAGGTGCAGAAGAAAACTACTGGAATTATGCATCCTAATCAAAGCCAGACTTGTTTAATTCATCTGTTTTATGGAAAATAAAAAATGCACTGCATATTCAAGACAGCTGTGTACTGTGACCACTGTGTGAAGTGGGCAAAAAATATTCCCAGTCAAGGGAAGGGACTGATAGACCATAAAAAAATGCAGAATTTAATGGTAGTAAATGCTTAACATTACTTCTGTGAAATTAATAATGTTTGTTGTTTTTCTGTAATCTTAAATCTGTGAGCAATAATAATTGGATTTGCGTATATCCAGATATTCAGACTGGAATTAGAAATGGAAGATGATAATAAATGATTGTATATATAATCTAATAATATATATATATATATATATATATATATATATATATATATGTAATTATATATATATATATATATATATATATATATATATATATATATATATATATATGTAATTATATATATATATATATATATATATATATATATATATGTTGTATGTGTATCTAGTCTCACCCAGAAGAGGATGGGTTTCCTTTTCTTCCTCTTGTTGCCTCAGGCAGTTTTTCCTTTCCACCATCATTTCTGGCTTGCTCATTAGGGATAAACTTTATATCCAGATTTCCATAAAGCTGCTTTTTGACAATGTCCATTGTTAAAAGCACTGTACAAATAAAATTTAATTAAAATTAATTGTATTTCCACTGTTAGTGGTTATTTAGTAATAATAATAATAATAATAATAATAATAATAATAATAAAAATAATAATAATAATAATAATAATGTTTACTTTATAAAGAGCTTTTCTCAATCTCAATCTGTGAAGGAGGAGATTAAACAGAGAAGATTAATATGAGATTGAATTCAGTAGGAGGTGAATTGAGTCGCTTAATATGAACACTGAAACATCTGCCACCCATGGAGCTAAGTCTAAATACAGGGACCAGAAATAAAAATGGACACAGATAACCTCGAGCTATAGGGATAACCAGGGGTTTACAGATGTAGCAGTTACCTAGGTAACACAGGTCTTTGTGTATGTGGAGTAAAATTTTGTATTAAGGACAGTATTATTTATTACTTTATATAAAAAAGAGAGTAAGTGAGGTGTGGGCAGAACATTTAGTGTGTGTGAGAACTCCAGTTTAAATGTAAGATTCAGTGTTTTGGATGGAAGGTCAGTAAAAAGAGCACTGAAAGAATCAAGGCAGAAAGCTATAAAGGCACAGACGTAATTGACCATCCTTAAAAATTAGTATAGACCAGAGCCAGGCAATTGTTGCAAAGGTAAAAGAATGCACTCTTGGTGAGAAAATTAAGATGGTATACAGTGAGTGATGAATTGAAAAGGTTGCAAATAATTGTGCATGTTTTAAAATTAACCCCATGAATATATATATAAAAAAAAGTATGCATCCAGCACTTTATATAATGGATTCAAGTTAATAAAGATGGTAGGGGCAAGGTTATATTCATAGTGGTGCTAATATAAATCTGCATGTCATTTGCATAACAGTGAAAGAATGCAGCATTGGAGAATAATATGGGCAAGAGGAAGCCTGTAGACTTTAACGTTCCAAGAGCAAAGCCCTGAGGAACAACTTGAGTAATGGGAACAGAGGAGGATTTGTGTTTGTCAAATGTAATGAAATATTTCCTGAAACTTGAAAAAAAAAATCTGTGAGATAAGATGTGAACCAGGAGTTCAAATCCCAGTGATGCTAACTGCTGTGAGGCATGTAGTAAGTATGTCATGTGAGACGGTGTCAGATGCAGAGCTCAAATCAATGAGCAATAGACTACTAAGATTCTGTGTATCTGCAGACAGGAAAGCAGTATTTACAACTCCCACAAGGCCAGCCTTGGTGCTACACAGAGACCAGAATACATAATGATCGAGTTTATACAAGCTGCATGAGGCATGATGTACTTGGATCTGTATGATGAGCACACTTTACTACAAATGGGATTTTTTTTTCCCCTACAGTTAATTAGCTCACTTGGATCCAGGCCTGAGTTTTTAGAATGGAGATGGCAGCTGTTATTTTAAATGCTTTTCTACTACAGGGCAATATTTAATAGACTGTTTTTAAGAGGTGGCATCAGAGTAGCACCTAACTACCATGATATTTTATAGTTTTTAAGTAACTTATAGGATAACATGCAAAGCAAGAACAATATATTTAGGATGGAAAACATTGACTAGAGAAGGGAAGGAGCAAGAAGGGGAAAGATATTTCTGCAGAAATGAGTCGCACAGTTTTTCAGAGCCTGTGACAGAAGTTCCAGGCATGTGGGTTTGTTTGTTAATATTGGAGAGACTTTTTAGTCTCCAAAAGCACACTGGAGGAAAAATAATCCCAGTTTACAGCATCAACTTCAGCCTGATACTTGAATAAATCATTAGTTTTTGCCAACGCATGCACTGTGAGAGCTGTGAGTTTTCTTATGAAGTCAATTTGAACCGACTGCAAAGCTTTCAAAGCTGAAAAGAGAAGAGTGAGCGAAACCAGCCTGGTTTTATTGACCACTTGCTCATAAGCTATATATAACGTCAGAAAAGTTATAGAAAGCTAGATAGGAACGCAACGTAGTTGAGTAGCGTCAAGAATAGAAGAAGCACAAAAGACTAAGCTTTGAAGCAACTTTCTTATGGAGCTTTTCGTCACAGTGAGCAGTAGTTTTTATGGCCCAAAAATGCAGAATGAAGCGGCAAAATGAAGAGATGCACACTAAGGGTCAAAAGGCATGTAGTTCTGTCTGCAAAAAAATAGTAATTAAATGGAAAATGATATGGCACTGATTACATGCACATACACCTACATGTAGTTTAACATAGTCGTCACAGTGACTCAAAACATACTAAACGCAAAGACGAGATTAAGCTGTAAACTGCACATCTTGTGTTGCTTGAAAAATGGTGATATGCCTGGTACATTTTGTCTGCTGTTGTTATTATTATGAGATATGCCATTGTGTCATTAAAAACTCCTCTAAACTCTGGCATAGCATTTCAGAAAACTTGTTTTTCTTGTTAAAAATACTTTGCAAGATTTGTAATAAGAGAAAAAATAGAATGTGATAAAATATATATAGTACCATTAATAATTTATAGGTAAATAGGTGGATGTGTACTCAAAAATTGCTGCTATATGTAAACTTTATTAGTAGTAGTAATAGTAATAGTATTGTTGTTTGTTATTGTTGTTATGGTTACTAGAAGTAGTATTATTATTACTTACTTACGTACTTACTAATATTAATATTATTATTACTTACTTACTTACTTACATTTATGGCTACAGTTAATGAAAATTCAATCATCTGGGTTTACAAAGACTTTCAGTCAAAATGTTGATATAGGAGCAGTAGTGCCACCTGCTGATAGTGTCTACTGGTGACTTTTTTTGTTTAAAATTTTGTTTGAGTTTATTTATCCGTCCATCCATTTTCCATACAGTTTATCCTACAGAGGGTCACAGGGAGCCTGGAGCCTATCCCTGGGGACTCAGGGCACAAGGCAGGTGACACCCTGGACGGGGTGCCAACCCATTGCAGGGCACAAACACACATACTCACACACTATGGACAATTTGGAGATGCCAGTCAGCCTACAACACATGTCCTTGGACTGGGGAGGAAACCGGAGTACCTGGAGGAAACCCCCGAAGCAGGGGGAGAGCATGCAATCTCCACGCACACAGGTTGTGTGCTAACCACTAAGCCACCATGCCCCCAAACTCATTTATTTATTTATTTTAATGCATGATTGTTTTTATTGTTTGTAGTGAATTGGCTCATCATGATAAGACAAGTAACAATTTAGGGATTTTTGTGTATACACTAAACTCATCTTAATCCCACATCCTTTGTATTTTTTATGTAATTGTGATAAATACAATCTTCAAATGGGCTGTTTTATTTATTTGTCAGTATGAATAGAATTTAATTGAATTTCTATATTTTCTTTTCTATTCTATTCACTGTATTGGGATTTATATAAAATTATTCTGGGATATTTTCTCTATTCACTACCTGTAGATTTGCAATTTGGAGCCAAATCTCAAACGGCTATCTAATTCCTATATAGGTGCACTTTGTAGGCTATAAAAGAATGGAATAGACCTTTTGAAAAGCGACCGTTTCATGACGTCGCCACGCAACATTACGCGTGACGCACACACGCTATATATTCCTACGTGTTGACGTCAACAGTCTCTTCCCTGCCTATGCCCTGTTGAGGTAGGCAGTGTAAAATTTGTGTCTGCTTCTCCACACAGCGAATCCAACAACATCCGTCAAAATGGTGAGTCTACTTGTTACTTCATCACTCATATACATTTGTAGGGATTTATATCGTATCCTCGCGTGGCCATTTGAACGCTCAAAATTGTTCTTGATGTGTATTTTTGGGCTGCCGGGCTGCCATTTAGTGTACTAGCAAAGCAAAATGGCAGCCCTATTGTGTTCCGGCGGTAGGCCTTACTGTGCCGGAGAAGAGTCCCTGTGTAGCGGGATAATGTCTGCTGAAAGTTTAATGGTGGTTTTAAGGAATGGCATGTCTTTGGCACGTTTTGTTCGGTATCAAAAGTGTCGCAAACTTTGCCGGTTTTCCAGACAGCAGTTTTCATATTTTCAGGCGTTGGCCGCTGGCTAAATGATTAGCCTGCTAGCTTTCTGCTAACCTTGCTTTCATGGGGGGGAAAAAAAGGTTGTGTATTGAGTAGTATTTCTGAATCAGACTTGTATTGATTGGGGGTTGAAAGATTATACCACAGCCACTTGGAGCTGTGTGTTGAAATACTATGTGGTGGTGATGTTAAAGCCGTTAGCCGGCCCGCTTACTGTGTCTGGTGCGTACAGTTACACGTGGCCTGTTACCGGCTGATGTGGCGCACGATGTTAAACCGCAGGGAATCCCGGCTTTACCAGATGTGACAGATCATGACTGGGCAGGTGAAGTATTCCTACTCGGAACAGGCTGTCCTGATCTCCCCTTTTTACGTTTTGACAAGCAACCCCTTAAGTGTAGGTTGTGGTTTGGTTCTGAGCTGCGTGCTTGGTGTTTGTTGGTTATGACTAATCTCCACGTTTCCGGGTTTTGCCCTTCTGCCCCGCGTGGACTTTTTGCCTTCTGGATTGATGCAGTTCTAATTGCGTCAGCGAAAACATGCCAGGCCTCACTGCCCTTTTGTAATGTTTGTATTGTACTAGTGTGACAGATTATGTGCTGAAAGCATTTGTTTCCCCATCATGACTCTTTGAGATTTTGAAACGTATAAGCCATGTATTAGTTTTGCTCAAATCATGAGTTTTGCTTTTGTCCTCCCTCAGGTGAACTTCACCGTAGACCAGATCCGTGCCATCATGGACAAAAAGTCCAACATCCGTAACATGTCTGTGATTGCCCATGTGGACCATGGCAAATCCACTTTGACTGACTCGCTGGTGTCTAAGGCTGGTATCATCGCTTCAGCCCGTGCAGGAGAAACCCGTTTTACTGACACAAGAAAGGATGAGCAGGAGCGTTGCATTACCATCAAATCCACGTGAGTGTTTACGCCCTCACCCAGAGCAGAGGTTTCTGCCAATGAAGCTAGTTTTGCTTCATGCCAATAATATTTTTCATTTTTATTTCTGCAGTGCCATCTCAATGTACTATGAGCTCACTGACAACGACTTGGCCTTCATCAAGCAGTGCAAGGACGGCTCTGGCTTTCTGATCAATCTGATTGACTCCCCTGGGCACGTCGACTTCTCCTCTGAGGTGACCGCTGCCTTGCGTGTCACTGATGGAGCCTTGGTGGTGGTTGACTGCGTGTCTGGTGAGTGCAAAATCCTACGCAGAGTATCGTTTAGCTAAAGATAATTATGCAGTAGAATGCAGCGGTTTTATCAAATATGGCATGAAGCACAAACCTGACCTGTTTGCTCCTCTCGTAGGCGTGTGTGTGCAGACCGAGACTGTGCTGAGGCAGGCTATTGGTGAGAGGATTAAGCCTGTGCTGATGATGAACAAGATGGACCGTGCCTTGCTGGAGCTGCAGCTGGACCCAGAGGAGCTGTATCAGACCTTCCAGCGTATTGTGGAGAACGTCAACGTAATCATTTCCACCTACGGAGAGGACGAGAATGGACCTATGGGTAACATCATGGTGAGAATCACAAGTTTTGGTTTTCTGAACGTAACATTTTAATGGTCCTGTTTGGGAGCCCTTTAAACTTTGTTAGTGTAATCATATTAAAGCAGGTGATACTCTGTGCCTCTGACAACCTCATAGATTGGTATAGGTCATGTTTGATTACTTATTACTGGCTAGCTAATTTTTGATGCATGTTGTATATTTTAATACTGAATTAAAGTTATTTCTTATACAGGTACTGCTTTAAGAATGTGACTAATCCTAAACCATTTTTCCTTCAGATTGACCCAGTTGTTGGTACTGTGGGATTTGGGTCTGGACTGCATGGTTGGGCCTTCACCCTTAAGCAGTTTGCTGAGATGTATGTGATGAAGTTTGCTGCCAAGGGTGATGCCCAGCTTGGACCAGCAGAGCGCTGCAAGAAAGTGGAGGACATGATGAAGAAACTGTGGGGTGACAGGTGAGGCCTCCAGCTTGAGATGGCTCTAGATTAGCAAGGAAGTTTATGCATTGTAGTGGTAATGCATAGTTCACTGTAACAAGTTTTTTGCTTTTTGTTTAGATATTTTGACCCAGCAACTGGAAAATTCAGCAAGAGCGCTACTAGTCCTGATGGCAAGAAGCTCCCCAGGACCTTCGCTCAGCTCATCCTGGACCCCATCTTCAAAGTAAGCAGAAATAATTGTCTTTAATGCTAGTTCAGTAGGTTTGTTTTTGCCAGTGCCTGTGGGTGATGACTTCAATATTCTTCACTTTGACCTGACTGTCCAGTGATGAAAGACTTCAGTCTGATATTTATCATGGCAATGGAAGCATAAACAGCAACGATATCCAGATTTCACTATTTAAATCTTCAGTCCTTCAATACAGCTTTCTCTCTCCACAGGTTTTTGATGCCATCATGAACTTCAAGAAGGAAGAGACAGCTAAGCTGATTGAGAAGTTGGACATCAAGCTGGACACTGAGGACAAGGAGAAGGAAGGCAAGCCCCTGCTGAAGGCTGTAATGCGTCGCTGGCTGCCTGCTGGAGAGGCCCTGCTTCAGATGATTACCATCCACCTGCCTTCCCCTGTCACTGCTCAGAAATACCGTTGTGAGCTGCTGTATGAAGGACCTGGTGATGACGAGGCTGCTATGGGTTAGTTGGGCTTGTTTTTATCTGGAACATCATCTGACATGACAAGTAATTGCATAAGTGTTTAATTGTCTTTATGGTTAGCACTGGAACATAATCATTTATTTATTTTTAAGGTATTAAGAACTGCGACCCCAAAGCTCCCCTTATGATGTACATCTCTAAGATGGTGCCCACTTCTGACAAGGGTCGTTTCTATGCCTTTGGGCGTGTCTTCTCTGGCTGTGTGTCCACTGGCCTGAAGGTGCGCATTATGGGACCAAATTACACCCCTGGAAAGAAGGAGGACCTTTACCTCAAACCCATTCAGAGGTTAGTTGATTCTCATGCCTTTTCCTGGTGTATGACTCTTTGATAAGTGGCTAGTTTGTAGGACGGTTTAATGCTGGAATCGTTAACATAACTGTTTTCCATTAGGACCATTTTGATGATGGGCCGTTACGTTGAGCCTATTGAGGATGTGCCCTGTGGTAACATCGTGGGTCTGGTTGGTGTGGACCAGTTTTTGGTGAAGACCGGGACCATTACCACCTTTGAACAGGCCCATAACATGCGTGTGATGAAGTTCAGCGTCAGCCCTGTGGTGAGAGTTGCTGTGGAGGCCAAGAACCCTGCTGATCTGCCCAAGCTGGTGGAGGGTCTGAAACGTCTGGCAAAGTCTGACCCTATGGTACAGTGTATCATTGAGGAGTCTGGAGAGCACATCATCGCTGGAGCTGGTGAGCTGCATCTTGAGATCTGCCTGAAGGATCTTGAAGAGGACCATGCCTGCATTCCACTGAAGGTACTGCCATGTCCATGATTGTATTTTTCAATAGTATAAATGTGCAGCTTGATTTCTAAATCATGTCCAACTTGTGTCCAACAGAAATCCGACCCAGTTGTATCCTACAGAGAGACAGTGTCAGATGAGTCCAAACAAATGTGCCTGTCCAAGTCCCCCAACAAGCACAACCGTCTGTTCATGAAGGCCCGTCCCCTGGCTGAAGGTCTGCCTGAGGATATTGATAAGGGTGATGTCGCAGCTAGGCAGGAGCTGAAGGCACGTGCCCGTTACCTGGCTGAGAAGTACGAGTGGGAGGTGACTGAGGCCCGTAAAATCTGGTGCTTCGGCCCTGATGGAACTGGCCCCAACGTCCTTGTGGACGTAACCAAGGGAGTGCAGTACCTCAATGAGATCAAGGACAGTGTGGTGGCTGGCTTCCAGTGGGCCACCAAGGAGGTGAGTTTTTTCGAGTATTGCCTTTCCAAGTTTTCTTAAGCATGTTAGTGTTTTTATTTATCCAAAGCATTTTTTTTGTGTGTTCTCAATTTCCAGGGTGTGCTTTGTGAGGAGAACATGCGTGGCATTCGCTTCGACATCCATGATGTTACACTTCACACAGACGCCATTCACCGTGGTGGTGGCCAGATCATTCCCACAGCCCGCAGAGTGCTTTACGCCTGCCAGCTGACAGCCGAGCCCAGGCTCCTTGAGCCTGTCTACTTGGTGGAGATCCAGGTGAGATAGCTAGAAGTTGTGCTAAATTCTTGCTAGTGTTAAGTGTAGACCAGTGACTGACACTTTGCTCTACCCACAGTGCCCTGAGGCGGTTGTTGGTGGCATCTATGGTGTGCTGAACAGGAAGAGAGGCCTGGTGTTTGAAGAGTCTCAGGTCATGGGAACTCCTATGTTTGTGGTCAAGGCTTACCTTCCTGTCAATGAATCTTTTGGTAAGTGAAGCACTAGCATGTTTTGGCTTTTCCTTATTAGATTTATTGAATGTTGGGCATAATTCCTTTTCTCTTTCCCCCCCAAGGCTTCACCGCTGACCTTCGTTCCAACACCTCTGGTCAGGCCTTCCCACAGTGTGTGTTCGATCACTGGCAGATCCTTCCTGGAGATCCCATGGAACCCGCCAGCAAGCCTGCTCAGATCGTGGCTGATACACGCAAGCGCAAGGGTCTCAAGGAAGGAATTCCAGCTCTGGATAACTACTTGGACAAATTGTAAAGCTCCTGTCCCATTCATCGCTCCCCTGCCTCCCCTCACCTTCCTACTGAGGGACTGGACTGTACAGAACATCATGAGCACTATTGCTTGCCAAAAACATGTTGACAACATAAACTTAAACATTAATAAAGAACAATACAAATTACATTGTGTGGACATTGCTATGTTCTTTCAGTCCATGGCTATTTGACATTTATGCCATAACTTTGACATGTGGCTAAGATGGTATTAAAGATACAAACTCCTGTATCTTGCTTCCTGCCTTTGTTTTTTAGTTGCTTGGTCGAAATAGGCAAGAAAACGTTTCTGGTTAAACCAACCTATAATCAAGCAGCAGTAAAAGTTGTACTAGCTTTTGGCTTGTCTTCTATGGCACTTAGTACAATTTAAGATGGTTTAACACAGCATCTTAGTTGGGGCATGATTGAGTAGTCGAGTATTTGCTTCTGTTCAAGATCTCATCACCTTCCTTTATAGAGATCACAATTATTCCAATAGAGACTATTCTCATGATTCTTGTGTGAATCAATCCAAAGGTATAGTTCAATTTGATTTATTGCTATTGCTAGAAA
Source organism: Pangasianodon hypophthalmus (assembly GCF_027358585.1). Classification (NCBI taxonomy): domain Eukaryota; kingdom Metazoa; phylum Chordata; class Actinopteri; order Siluriformes; family Pangasiidae; genus Pangasianodon; species Pangasianodon hypophthalmus. The sequence goes on from NC_069720.1 coordinate 16,645,255, forward strand.
CTATTTCTGAAAATCTAAGACCCATGAAGGGATCAGGTGTAAATCAAGTCAGCATGCATTGCTTCCTTTCTGAAGCAAAGACACAGATGAAGTGTACAGATTTTAATTGAACATATATGATGTATTTACAGCATTTTTACAATGACAACATACATAAGCAATACACAGATCAGCAATTAGATGTACATTCATTTAGGTTATCCTCATTCATTTCAAAATAATAGAATAGCGTTTTGAATGCAAGTGCTCCAGAATTTGTACTGAAGACTATCAAGGGCATTTACAGTTCAACAGCATTTCTTGTAAACATACTTTTCCACTATTTTCAACATTATGTCTCAGCAAATGTAACAGTTTGTTTGTCAAACAAATATAGTGTATTTTGCCCAAACACACTTTGCAGTTGCGTCTGGGTCAAAAGTGCATCAGTGCAACTCAGAACCTCTAAACATGATTTACTAGAGTCAAAATGTGGACCCAGTTCAGACCCGTTTCACACTAAACTGACATGAAGCTGTCTGTTACTGAGCGGTAAAGCTCTATTGACAGCATCTGACCATTCAGATGTCACAATTTGGTCATAGGTTCAGCCTTATACAATGAGGTGCTACACAGGTAGAAAAACAAATCTGTACCCAATGCACAGCTGGGTATGTGATAGATTTCTCATGCTCAGACAAAAAAAAATGAAAACATCATTATTGGGTCATGTGTACACAGAGCAGTTCACCGAAAGACTAATAAGTAGTGAAGGAGTCCACACACGTCAAACAGATCCACATCCATCATTACGTGTAGAAGATGAGTTCGGGAATTTGTCCATCTTCTACCGAAGTGCCATTGTTGTTGCCCGCAGCGTAGCAGAAGGTAAAGCAGGTCTTAGTGCCTGTAGCCGGAGCTTCATGAGTAACTTTGCGCATACCTTTTGTCCCGTAGTGGGAGTCTGGTCCCTACATATAACCAAAGACAATCTTTTTTAATTAATTTGTAATTATTGTTTCAACGGTTATTAACACTGGGCTCAGAAGACTACCTTAAGTGTTGCACAGGCAATGTAGTTGACACTAGGGAGAATTTCCACAGGCTCTTTAAACATCACACGGAAGGTATTAGCCGTGCCGTCGCAGCTGAAGCCAGTGTCATTCTGCCCCAAGACTGTGTTGCTGTCCGTGTGAATGATCTGTGTAGAAATAATTTGTTTTGTATAAACATATTTCATATGGCTGGTTTCACAAGGACATTTTGGTATCCATAAATAACACACTGCTTTATTACTGCTAATTGCCACTGCAATGATGTGTTGAACGTTGACCAACACACAGAGATGAATTAAAATGAGACACTTTTGCCTGTTTTAAAGTTCACCAGCATTGAATTTTTTGATGAAGCATATTTACATTCACAGCATTTGGCTGGTGCTCCTATCATACACATCCTCATGCTAGTACAAACAGGTCAGGGTCTAAAACCCTGTTAGAGTGGAGTTAGTACAAAGAGTTGGTACAGCAATAGAAGTAGTACGAGATTGTTGTTTTTTAATTAGTGCTTTATCTAAGTGCTTAGTGAACAGGTAGGTCTTCAATCTTCATTAGAAGACAGCCAGTGACTCAGCGGAAATCCAGGAAGTCAGGAAAGTTCCTACGAGTTCAGCGCTCTCACCCTTTCCTTATGGGAAAAAATTCCAACCATTTTCAAGACTTTGTCCCAGACTGAACTCTGAAGTTTGTTTTCTGCCTTTTTGCTAATTTTTAAACGTCATTAACTGATCATAAAATGGGAAAAAATGAAATGTGATAAGAATTACTGAGGCTGTATTAGTGCAGAGAAGGTCCTCAGTGCACTGAGTTTATATTAACAACAGAATATTCATCCTCTTTTTAAATGTTTTCTGAATTTCCACATTTTCCAGACCTAAGCAACTATATGCCTATCCTGGTACTAGACCTTAGACATTTATATTGATGTTGAAGATGAAAAAAGAAATTTACACATACACTTTATGTGCACTTTAGGATACCTTAAGGAGGCATATCATGAGGCTAGTTTGTTAACAGCACTATGACTAACTATAATGAAAAGCTAGATTTATATACAAATATAAATACAAATATAAAGATATAAATATTGCTTTAGATTCTGAGTTCTTCATGTTTGTGTTTGCCTAAAAAGAAATACTCTCCTAATTTAACTATAATGAATCTTACCAAGCTAGCCCATTTGGCAAGCTGCAATGACTATATAGAAAATGATTATATAGAAAAACCATGTGACTATATAAAAAATAAACTGTGACTATATGAAAAACTATATGAAAAACTGCACTGACTATATAGAAAAACTATGTGAACACACCTACAACATAGTGATACATTTTCTGACACATATTGAAATGTCTTTGTGAAAGCCAAGTAAGCAACATTATGTACAATGCACAGGTCCTACCTGGATGTTGACTTGATAGTCAGTTGGACCATGTATGGAGCCGTAAAGCCCAAATCCAACCACAAATATCCTGCGATTGACAGAAAACCTAAGGAGAATGTTGGATAATTGATTATCTTGCCAGTGCATCACAGCAACACTTCTCCAACCAACCTATACTGCCCCAATCTATACTGTCCTACATCTGTGCAGTTGTTATTACCGGATGCGGTCGCTGGTCCCACTGTATCCCCAGCGGCTCTCCACCTGGCCGAAGCGTGTGATGCTGCACTCCTTCCCTCGCAGACAACAGCGTGGCCGATCAATAAACTCCACATGAGGTTTGGGGTTAACGGTGAAGTGCAGGAAAAGGCTGACTACCTCTCGGTCTGTCAGTATGCCTGACTGAGCGGGACCTGAAGCAAACACAACCAATCAAAGTTAAGCGTGAGAGTCAGAGGAGTCAGTGCATTCTAAGGAGACATTTGTTATATAGTGCTCAGACAGACTGTTAAATAATTCACTATAGTGATGACCAAATCAATAAATGTAAATGTACTACAGACATTTTTATCCACAGTAACTTAGTATGTAGCTGTTAAAGGAGCAAAACTGACCTAATTCATTCTAATTCAATTCTAATTCTAATTCATTTTTGCCAAACTGGACAGTGAGCCAGCCAGGAAGAGGCTTTTTGCGTCACTGACTGACTCACCACTGTTAAAGCGAGTCTTATCTCGGCTTTCAAGATGATACAGGACACGTAGATGCATTGGGACATGGATGACAGAAGTAGTTAGCATTTTTATACCACCAATCGTCATATACTTAACATTAGCTTGTGCTTTTTATGGCTTACTTGCATGAATCCAAGAGTACTGGATGCTTTTGTCTGTTACGAATCTGTAAATAAATATAGCTAGCTAGTTAAATGTCTGTTGGGATTCAAATGAAACAAGTAATCAGTACACATAATGTGTTCTTTTGGTTTGACAGTTAGTCATGGTGCAGATCAGACAGTTGAAAACCTTGTCGTTGAAATTTACTGATTAAAATGCATTTCTGTCTATTACTGTCTATTTTTGTTTATCTGATCACATTCCTTAGTCTAGTGGTTCTCATCCCTTTTGTGTCCAGCTGTAACTCCCCAAAAATCTTCTGGACACTCCAACCCAAACCCCCCTACCCCCAGCTCATTTAATAATACAATACCCTCAGATTCTCCATGTAAGGGGATGAGGACTGCACTAAAAAGCTGCATAATCCACTGTTCCAAACACAAAACTTTACTACCTTTGCTCACACTGCTAGCATGTTCGTAATTTCATTGCATACATGTTTGTATTATACTCGGGGGCTAAAAAACTAACAGAGGTACATAGCATTGCGGACCAATGGTGGGGGGGGGGTTGGGGGCAGTCATGCTCTTTTTCAGCAATAATAGCATTATAAAATACTAACAATATAAGACTTCTTATACAAAAGTGGCTTTAAGGAAAAGAACAGTTAGGGAATTTGATCTTTTTGTTTCCTTTTGTATGATATATTTAGACAACGTTTCAAGTTTCAAAGTACAGACCCTAATACCCAACTGCACACATGCCGTGTCTTGTGTGTGAAAGAGATGGCTCAGGTTCTTTTACACTCTCTTTTAATTTTAAAATGACATTCATATAGAATGAATAAATATAAAAAGCTTATATAACACTGGCTAACTGTGGCTAACAGAGAGCATGTTGTTACCTGCTGCAAACTCTTCTATGGTCATGAGCGGGAAGCGAATGAGGCCGAGGGCTTTACCCAGCACTCGCCTCTTGTTCTCTGGTGTGGGCTGCAGCTGCTGCCTCTGAGCCTCAGCCTCGGCCCAACGCACCGCTGCTCCAAACAGACGCACCTCCCGCACCCCGAGTGTGTCCCTCTCCAATACTGCCACCAACGTGTCTACAAAACCACCAATAGTTTTATAAAATAATGTACAAAATAATCTGATAACTGCAAAAAGTATCATTGCTGTCAATGAGTCATCCATCACATTTACATGTATTTACATAATATTTACATATGAAGAGCATTTTTTTAAATCAAAACACTCAGAAACCTATCTGGAATCTCAAAGATTACATGATCTCAAATTATTCAGGCAACACAAAAACTGTGGAGGCTAAGGGACAGAGGATCATTTACATAGTCTAGGTACCTGCAATATCAGTACTACAAAAGCTAATATTGTGATAATGTTAACAAATTATATATTGTGCACCCCTATAAACCTCCATTAAACCCACCAAAGATTAAACATAGCATTATGTGCTGCAGAGCGTTTAAGATGGAATCTTTTCATTGGTAAATATGTGCTGAGTAGTAGCTTTAAGCAAATAAATTGCAAGTATAATGTTATGTGAATGTTATGTTTCATCTTTGATGTTATCTGTGATGTTATCTGTTTCTGTGATAATAGCTTTTCTCTATCTGCTTATGTTTGAGCAGATAGAAAGATACCAATAAGAAAAAAACAGACTAAAATGGTACGTAAGTGCTGAATAACCTAATAACTGGGCTAAAATACAAATGTTTTAAAATAATTTGTTTTAATAAGATGTTATACCACAGCAATGTTTCTGAAACCTGATTGGTCGGAAAGTGTTGATTTGAATTTTCTGTAACTAACAATAACAATAATGCCAGCTGTAATTCAAATGATACATTTATATTAATGTGCTCATTCTAATATGTTACAATTTCTATAGTAACAACCAAATCACAGGGACTTGTATAGTGGAAGATCTACATATACAAGGCTAATAATAAATGTATTTAAAAAATGTGTAATCCTGAATACATTCCCCTCCAAAAGTATTGGAAAGGCAAGGTCAATTCTATTGTTTTTGCTATACACCAAAGACATTTGGATTTGAGATCAAAAGATAATATGAGATGATAGATCTACGAGATGATGAGAATTTGAGCTTTCATTTCCTGATATTTACATCTAGATGTGTTAAACAGTTTAGAACATGGCACCTTTTGTTTTGAACCCATTTGTTCAATTGATCAACAATATTGGAACATGTGACTGACAGATGATTCTTGTTGCCCAGGTGTGACCTGTTAGAGTGATTGTTTAAACAATTAATAGCTCTGAATGTCTACTCTTGGTTTGAGCCCTGGGTTTCACCTGTGAAGACTGTATTTGTTGTTAAATAGGATAAACCAACATGAAGACCAGAGAGCTGTCTACAGAAAAAAGCAGGTCATTTTGAAGCTGTGAAAAGTGAGAAAAGTTATCGGACCCATTCCACAAGCAATGGGCATAGCCAATCCAACAATTTAGAATACCCTGAAATAGAAAGAAACCACTGGTGTACCAACAACCAGATATCAAACAGACTTTGAGACTTTGAGAGCAGAAATATAGAGGCCATACCACAAGATGCAAACCACTCATCAGCAGTAAGAATCAGAAGGTCTGATATGAATTCACAAAGAAATACAGAGATGATCCAGAAAAGTTCTGGAACCAAGTTTAACCTCTACCAAAGTGAAGGAAAGGCCAAAGTGTGGAGAAAGAAAGGATCTACTCATGATCCAAAACATACGAGTTCACTGCTCAAGAAGAGTGGAGGTGGTGTCATGGCTTGGGCTTGCAAGGCTTCTTCTGGAACAGGCTCACTAATCTTCATGATGATTTAACTCATGATGGTAGCAACAGAATGAATTCAGAAGTCTACAGAAATATTCTGTCTGCCAATTTACAGAGAAATGCATCTAATCTAATTGAGAGGAACTTCATCACGCAGTAGGACAATGACCGAAAACACACTGTCAACACAACATCAGTGGAAAAAGTGGTAGGTTTTAGTCTGGCCAAGTCAATCACCAGACCTTAACCCAATTGAGCATGCATTTCACCTCCTGAAGAAACCCCCCAAAACAAACAACAACTGAAAGAAGCTGCAGTATAAGCCTGGAAAAGCATCACAAAAGAAGAATGCAACAGTTTGGTGATGTCAGTGGGTCCCCGGCTTGATGCAGTCACTGGAAGCAAGGGATATGCAACCGAAAATTAAGTGTTATTTACTTTAACATTATCCATTCCAATACTTTTGCTCATCTAAAAATTGGGTCATCTGGGACAAAAGGTGCCATGTTCTAAGTGATTTAGCACATCTAGATGTAAATAACAGGAAATGAATTCTGATCTATCATCTGTATCATTCACCTTTTGATCCCAAACTCAAATGTCTTCAATGTATAGAAAAAAACAAAAAAATTAGCCTTGCTGTTCCAATACTTTCAGAGGGAACTATATGTTTAAGACTTCTTTATGGAGATTTCTTTATGGAGATGTTTATTTAATATTTATGGAAGAAATCTGTGGTGTCAGTATGTTTTCCACCAAGGGAAAGTATGCAGGACAGAAGACTTTGTAGTTTACGGTTTCTCAGTAACATGACAAGATATGTTTGTTGTCTTATTAGCTTCAAGAGAGCGAAAAAACAGCGAGGTTCACGAGGGAATGTCAGCTTAGAGCTGCTATAACACAGGAAATAACTTGTCCAGTGGACGTTGAACAACTTTCAATGTAACTATAGCTGGATGAAAAAACCCACAAATTTTTATTTGTTAGTAAATCCAAAATTATAATCATTAGCAAACTGCTGTTATATAAGAGGAACCAAACACTCCACGTTATTTCTATAATTGTCTGCTGCCTAAATCAGATAATAATCAAATCATTAGTTTGCATTTAAACACATTTAGTTCTGTATGTTGTGGGATCAGACACTAAAATGATAAATACCAAGGTCAATGTCAGTGAAGCCCTCAGCAGCAAGTGCATCTGCCGTGTTCTTGTCAATGTTCTCAAGGCAAAGGCTGGCAAGCTGTGGCTCGTCAAAGAGCCGCGCCTGAAAACGAAATTAGACACGTTTCTATATAATTAAGAAGGATTTTTTACGTCAGAACACCTGTTTTCAAGCTCTGGGTGTTAAAGCAATACATTTGAATCTCCAGTATATCTAGTAGTCAACGTATTAACTCAAGGTTCTGACACAGCAAGGCGAGGTATATGCTATCATTTTAGAATTACCATAATGATGTCATCTGCTAATAACTCATAACAATAAATACTTAAAAACAGTGGATACATGGAGCCAAATCACAAGTCAGTAATTAACGTGTGTGCAAAAGAAAACCACTGTGATAGACATTAGAAATCAACTGTAACCAAATGTAGCAATGTAGGTGAAATGGCACTAGGCTGTTATAGCTAGTCTATAACTAAAAACATATTTTTGCATTTTTGATACTTGTATAACAATTCAAGGCTTGTATTTAGTTCCTTAGAGGGATGTATGTTATACTCAGGTGGGCATTATAGTCCAAATAGATACCATACTCACAATAATGTCAGTGTTATCAGAGTCATGTACACACCCTTGCACAAACACCGGAGCTGCATTTTTACACACCTGGAGCAAAGGTCACAGGAAATCCCACAGCTCTTACCTGGGTAAGCAACATAAAAGCGTTGTCAGCTCGTAGGTTCTTCTTCAGGAACTCGACACAATGTGCCTCAAGCGCAGGCACTGCATATTTTTTTGCAGTGTACAACGTGGTCATCACTGTCTCTGGCCCAATCTGTACCTCATCAGAGTACAGAAACCTGCAAGAGGTGGGAAATCAGTCATGGCTCATATATAGCTATGGATTGAAAGAACGGTTTGACGGAAAAGTCTAATTAACTGGTAACATCGTTTTGCTTAGGTAAAATTTGTACAGTGAAACCCGTCTTGGTTGATTTGGTACATTTGAGGAGAATCTCTGGTAAATGTGTACACTCTTTAATTTTCACCTAACCTTTTCTTTAAGGCTTTGAAACAGCTTTGTGATTGAAATTTCTAACACGTCCCACATGGCCAGAGAACAAAATGAAGAAGATGTATATTTAAAAACAGGACATTTAGATTAAAAGGTTTCACAGATGCTCCTTCAAGTAACAAAATACACAAGTAGTCCATGTTGATATTAATGGGGGAAAAAATCTGATTTTAAAAATAAGTTCAATTCCAGTGCTTCTTGGAATTTCAACAATTTGAATATAAATTGTTTATGCAGAAACCAAGGGGGGGGATGCAAACTTTTGCACTCGCTGATCCCGCTTTAACGTCAAGGGCACGTCAAGGACACGATCAGATGCAACACTACTAATGATTATTATTACCACCTAGTAATGCTTATGTTCTTACTTAAGGAGGGCCAGAAAAGCAGCTGGTTCCACGTCAGGCAGCTCGATTTCGGTGGATGTGGTGGCCATGCCGCCGTTAAACATGGCATCAAACACTGCGCTGCCAACGGCCAGGGCAAATCTGTCGAGACGCAAAGAGGCATCACTGTGTGCTGAGTAACAACAGGTCTTAATGATGAGGACTGAAGGATAAAGGGTTACTGAAAGGTAAAATAGCCTGCTGAACTTTCAGACTCAGAGATCGGATGCTACGTGTTTACCTATAAACATCACCCACAAGAAGCAGCCGAAAAGAAAGACGCGACTTCCTGTTTGCTTTCAGACGCAAGCTGTTTACAAAATGCAAACCTGAACCTGTTAAACCGTTCCGTCAGGACAAAGCTACAGGCTATTAGCTATCATATTCCTGCCATGCTAGCTTCTACCTGCGTTTCGGGGCTCTGTTTTCTCATTAGCTAAATTTACATTTAAAATAAAAAGTAAACAAATGACTTATAGAACTGCATTGGCCCCATTTCGGCCCTACCTGTGCGCAGGAATGCGCTGCACTCCCATCCCCTTCCCCACCAAAAAATGGACGTCGCTCAGCACCTCGTTGTTGAACAGAAACGCGAACCTTTCTTTCACCGTGCTTTTCGTCGCCTGCCAGTTGTAAACGGGTTCACGATACACGAGCACTGAGGCTGGGCTGCCGGGGACAGAGGCCGAGACTGCGGACGCGCCCGCAGATGATGAGGAAGAAGAAGAAGAAGAGGAGGATGAGGAGGAGGGTGAGGATGAAGATGCCGCCGCCGCGCTGGACGTCGACGTGGCCGTCATGTTCATGTTGGAGGCGGCGCGCGGAGCGTCCCTGCTCGCCGTGTTGTGAGGCGCGGGCTGCCGCGGAGGATTCTGCGCGCTCCCTGTGCTCGCGGACACCAGCGCGGTGTCGCGGTCGAGGCCTGGCGCCTGGGGATCAGCGTTCCCCGCGGACCCTGCACACCCCGAGCCCAGGTTGCTGACGGGCACCGAGTGAGCGCCGTTGCTCGGCCGAGCGTTGCCCAGCGAGCCCGAACTGGGCGGGTTTAAACAAGCGGAGCGGCTGTTGCTCTCACCCGCGGCCATCTTGCACGGCGAGCACTGCAGGCTGGGCTGGAATAAACGCACACAACAGCGCATAACCAGAAATACGGGCTAAATGAGTCGAGAGGGCGGAGAGAGGTGGCTCGCCCAGCCGTCACTTCACTGTCTGCCATGACAAATGAAATGGAGTGTTTTTACATAAACACACGTCGCATCAAGTTTGTCTCCCAGCCTTGGTTAAGCTCCAGTGTCTACAGTTTGTCAGGCAGCAGACTGATATATATATATATATATATATATATATATATATATATATATATATATATACATGAATATTTGGACATTTTCATAGTTTTGCCTCTGTTGTGGGAATGACACAAATATTAATTTTCACAAAGTCTGCTGCCTCAGTTTTTATCATGGCAATTTGCATATACTCCAGAATGTTATGAAGAGTGATCAGTGAATTGCAATTAATTGCAAAGTCCCTCTTTGCCATGAAAATGAACTTAATCCCAAAAAAAAACATTTCCACTGCCACAAAAGGACCAGCTGACATCATGTCAGTGATCCTCTCGTTAACACAGGTGAGAGTGTTGAGGAGGACAAGGCAGGAGATCACTCTGTCATGCTGATTGAGTTAGAATAACAGACTGGAAGCTTTAAAAGGAGGGTGGTGCTTGAAATCATTGTTCTTCCTCTGTTAACCATGGTTACCTGCAAGGAAACACGTGCAGTCATCACTGCTTTGCACAAAAAGGGATTCACAGGCAAGGATACTGCTGCTAGTAAGATTGCACCTAAATCAACCATTTATCGGTTCATCAAGAACTTCAAGGAGAGAGGTTCAATTGTTGTGAAGAAGGCTTCAGGGCGCCCAAGAAAGTTCAGAAAACGCCAGGACCATCTCCTAAAGTTGATTCAGCTGCGGGATCGGGGCACCACCAGTGCAGAGCTTGCTCAGGAATGGCAGCAGGCAGGTGTGAGTGCATCTGCACGCACAGTGAGGCAAAGACTTTTGGAGGATGGCAGGAAAGAAGCCACTTCTCTCCAGGAAAAACATCAGGGACAGATTGATATTCTGCAAAAGGTACAGGGATTGGACTGCTGAGGACTGGGGTAAAGTCATTTTCTCTGATGAATCCCCTTTCCAATTGTTTGGGGCATCTGGAAAAAAGCTTGTCCGGAGAAGAAAAGGTGAGCGCTACCATCAGTCCTGTGTCATGCCAACAGTAAATCATCCTCAGACTACTCATGTGTGGGGTTGCTTCTCAGCCAAGGAGTGGGCTCACTCACAATTGTACATTGAATTGTACAAAAACATCCTCCAAGAGCAACTTCTCCAAACCATCCAAGAACAGTTTGGTGATGAACAATGCCTTTTCCAGCATGATGGAGCACCTTGCCATAAGGCAAAAGTGATAACTTTTGAACAAAACATTGATATTTTGGGTCCATGGCCAGGAAACTCCCCAGACCTTAATCCCATTGAGAACTTGTGGTCAATTTTCAGGAGGCGGGTGGACAAACAAAAACCAACAAATTCTGACAAACTCCAAACATTGATTATGCAAGGATGGGCTGCCATCAGTCAGGATGTGGCCCAGAAGTTGATTGACAGCATGCCATGGCGAATTGCAGAGGTCTTGAAAAACACTGCAAATATTGAGTCTTTGCATAAAAATGTAATTGTCAATAAAAGCCTTTGACACTTATGAAATGCTTGTAATTATACTTCAGTATACCATAGTAACATCTGACAAAAAGATCTAAAAACACTGAAGCAGCAGACTTTGTGAAAATTAATATTTGTCATTCTCAAAACTTTTGGCCACAACTGTACACCACCACAATGGATTTGAAATGAAGCAATCAAGATGTGATTGAAATGTAGACTTTCAGCTTTAATTCAAGGGGTATAACAAACATATGGCATTAACTGTTTAGGAATTACAGCCATTTTTACAGAGTCCCTCCACTTTCACAGGCTCAAAAGTAACTAGACAATTGACTGATAATCAGTTTCGTGGCCAGATGTTGCCTGTTTCCTCACTATTTCATGACAAATTAAGGAGATAAAATGTCTGGAGTTGATTCCAAGTGTTGAATGTACATTTGGTAGCTGTTCATGGAAACTCTCAATATTGCTTGTCGATGCAAGCAAAGAAGGTCATCATTAGGCTGAAAAAACAAAACAGACCTATCAGAGAGATAGCAGAAACTTTAGGAGTGGCCAAGTCAACAATTTGGTACATTCTTAAAAAGAAGGAATGCCCTGGTGAGCTCAGCAACACCAAAAGGCCTGGAAGGAAGACAACTAAAGTGGATGATTGCAGAATTCTTTCCTTAGTGAAGAAAAACCCTTTCACAACATCTAGCCAAGTCAAGAACACTTTGGAGAAGGTAGGCGTATCATTGTCAAAGTCTACAATCAAGAGACTCCTTCATGAATGTAAATACAGACAGTTTACCTCAAGATGCAAACCACTGGTAACACTCAAGAACAGAAAGGCCAGATTAGACTTTGCTAAAAACCTCAACAAAAAAAGCCTGACCAGTTCTGTTGCAAGATTAACATGTACCAGAATGATGGGAAGAGAAGAATATGAAGAAGGAAAGGAAGGGCTTATGATCCAAAGCATACTACTTCATCTGTCAGACATATGGAGGCAGTGTTATGGCATGGGCAGGTGTGGCTGCCAATGGAACTGGTATTTATTGATGATGTGACTGCTGATAGAAGTAGCAGGATGAATTCTGAAGCTTGTAGAGCTATACTTTCTGCTCAGATTCAGTCAAATGCTGATAGGACAGCGTTTCACAGTACAGATGGATAATGACCCAAAACGTACCACAAAAGCAATCCAAGAGCTTGGAAATTAAATGTTCTTAAATGGCCGACTGACCTCAACCCAATTGAACATACTTTTCACAAACGGAAGACAAAGCTGAAGGCAGAAAGACCCACAAACAAGCAGCAACTGAAGGCAGCTGCATTAAAGGCCTGGCAAAGCATCTCCAGGGACGAAACTCAGCGTTTGGTGATACCCATGGGATCCAGACTTCAGGCAGACACTGACTGCAAAAGATTTGCATCCAAGTATTAAAAATAATCCTAATATTAATTATGTTAGTTTGTCCAGTTACTTTTGAGCCTATATATATATGTATAAGAGAGAGAGTATATAATTTATAATAATTTCCCATTCTATCAGCAAACTACAATATGCCACCTCACAGATGTGTAAATTGATTTATTTTTATTTTGTTTATCTCTGTATTTATCTCAGCACTAACACAACATCATTTAAAAATGATTCATAATGCTATTTATTTAAAAAGAATAATATTCTCTAATGCAACAAAAATACTCTTCCTGTGAAAATTTCTCATCTGAGTAGTTTGGCTTTATTGATCTGTAAACTTGATCTGATGTTTTCAACATTTTGTACTGCCAATATGAACAGTTTACCCTGACATGACAACACCATCACAAGTCTGGATTAAAGTCTATTTCCAGACCACAGATTATTATTTATGCTGGCTCAGATTCAAACCAGTCAGGAATTATGACCAAAAAAAAAGTTTGTTTAAAAGTGTTAAGATTTTGTAATTAACTTTCTAAATGAATTTAAATAGCATTCACAAACAGCACACCTTCAATCATCACATTTACATCACAATAATCATTTAGAGAGATCTTTTCAAAAAAAATTATTTCCGTTTAATGAAATCAGTAGTCTGTATCTGACAGGAAAGGTTACAGGGTTAAAGTCATATAAAACAGTACCTGTAGAGAGCACAGGTATATTATTATGATAATAACACTCTTACCTGTGAGTCTAAAGACAGAAGTAATCATTCCTTTGGAAACTCTTTAGGATGCCTGCTCCTAATAGCTACTCATCTAGAGAAGTGGCACATTGCGCGTGCGCGTGTGCGCGTGCGTGTGTGGTAACAGCTGCCTGTAGGCTCACTGTGTAGTGCTGCCTAATGAGTCAGCGTTTCTGGATGAAGGCTGGTGGATTGAGACGGACTTCTCAGGCAGCGATACATCACGATATTGTCAACACCGCCACCTGGTGGTCACTTGGACTAAGGTCAGCATTTCCTGTTACTGTTTTTAATGTCACTCCTCTGAAAAGTGCCTGTCACAGAACTGTGAACTTCCACAAATTCAACCCTCTTCGAAATGAATAAACGCCAGCCATGTTTTTTTTCTCAACCAAGACATGTTCAGAAGAGGGAATTTTCAGCGGGAAGACGCACAGCCAAAATTCAACAAACAAACCATGTTTCATGCTAATGAGCTGCTACTCCAGAGCAAGACCCGCCCCCCTGTGGGTGGGACATATACGTTTTAGAGTGCATTTAATTGGACGAACAAAAGACTAGTACAGGATGAGTCATCAAATAAAAACTTTATAATTTTCCAGGAAGCAACAACTATAAAAATTTAAATGAGAATAGATATAATATCTAATTGGTGTCAGGTTGAAAAAAAAAGTTTTGATTTTGAGGGCATTTTTAAGTTAAATAAAAATAATTGGGTGGCAATACAATAAACATTTTACTAGATTATTGCTTGCCAGCTTAGAAAGCTGACTAACCTTGAAAGAGTACTTTGTATATATACTGTATACACACATACATTATGTTATATACCTTCATATATATTTTTTAAAGCTTGTATACATAAACTGTAGCCTATGTCCACTACTGCTTTCGCTCACCATTTTCCACCTGACTGTAACAGAGATCATGCACAGGAATATGGAGTATCTTGGCTATATGCTACCTTGAGTAGTACCCTAGATAAAGGCGCCTTAGCGGCCGCCATTTTGCGGAATCGCTGGATTGGGACAGGACTTGCTGACTTTAGAGTGCAGTATGTTTCATTTGGTTTTAGACATGCCCAATGTAGAATAGAGGGGACTGTTAGAAGGGCGCCGCTCCACCTACTCAGTTGAAAGCCAATCATCTTTCAGAAATCGACCCTAACTGACCAATCATCTATTGCGAATCCATTCCGAGTACACCTCGTCGTCCAATCACAGTTGAGGAAACACCGCACAGTATTATGCGCTAGTTGATTTGGGGGGACACATCTACTCAGGTAAGCTGAATTGATGTACCTCTAACAAACTATATAACGGATATAATTTTTGAATATAAACAACGGGTGGTTTTTATATAAATTAATTCAAACATAAAAGCTGGTGGTTTGTTTTTGTTTTGTTTTTTTTCGCACCGCCATGCCTTTGATCCGGCTACGAGTTTACATCAGTGCTAACTGTTTAGCTTGCTAGCTGTTTTGCCAGTGTTAATAATTGCTCGTTAGGTTGAGCTAGCGCTAGCATTAGCTACCTAACGCTTGCTAACATTACAAACGAAAGCAAGAATTAACTTCAAACCATTTTAATTATCCTTAATTATAAGGACCAAAAAATCTGTTCTTTAGCAGTTTATATATAATAATAATAATAACCGAGGGTTTATACTGTGATAAGTAGTTTTAAATAAAAAAAAGAATAATGCCAGGGCTGCGTCCAAATGGCTCGTTAGTGGATACGAAGTGCACTACATAAGGCGAAGAGGCCATTCTTTCATTCCCTGTGTAGTGCACGTAGATAGGATATAAGGATACATTTGGGATTGGGCATAGATTACAAAATATTTTGCTCAGCTCGCTATAGGATACATCAGCTAGTTCTAGCTGGAAGAATTGTAATGTGGCTCATTCAGCTGTTTAGTGAAATATAATTGATGCTTAGAGGAAAACTGATTAGAAAGGCAGCATCACTGATGGTTAAAACCCTCAGGTAGATGAGTTTTGCCTAACATATCAATTCATTCATTCATTCATTCATTAACTGCAATTGAGGCAATTCAGACTAGCTAAAACACCTACATGAATGTTATAGGGAAACTCACATGGATACGGGAAGAACATGCTCAGCTCGAACCGTGGACCCTGGAGCTGTGAGGTGGCAATACTACCCACTGCTCCACCGTGCCACCTAACATATTGTCAAATCTAACTAGTGCTAGTGCTGACTTCCTGGTTATGTGTCCCTGAATACTGATCTCCAGTCATGCTTATTTTGTCCTAGGTTCCATAGGAACAGATGAAGCTGTAATGGGGGGAGTAAAACAAGAGCAGAGCGATGGTCCTGGATCAAAAGGTTTTCATCATTCCGACTCAACACAGGAAGAAGTAAGAAGCTTAACAGGACATCAACTATTATGTATTGTCATGACTATTATGTTTGAGATACTTGATTTTATTCATTATCTACTTCACAAATTCAACTTGTCCAGAACAATTCCCTCAACGCACAGCCTGTAAAGAAGCGTGGCTGGCCCAAGGGTAAAAAGAGAAAGAAGGTCTTACCCAATGGTCCCAAGGCTCCAGTGACTGGGTACGTGCGCTTCCTGAATGAAAGACGGGAACATATACGTGCCTTGCACCCTGACCTCCCTTTCCCTGAAATTACAAAGAGACTCGGGGCCGAGTGGAGCCGCTTAGCTCCCCATGACAAACAGGTAACTTTGGTTTTTGAGTAGCAGACTACTGAGTGTGCACATCTTGAACATTTTTGAATCTTATACCAGGTTAGGTGTTATGTATTTGCATAATCTTGTGAGCGTGCAGCAAATTCTTTTTGCTTGCAGCGTTACCTGGATGAAGCAGAGCGGGAAAAAGTGCAATATGCACGGGAATTGAGGGAGTACCAGAAGAGTGAGGCCTACCAGATCACCAGTGCCAAGATCCAAGACAAAAGAATTAAGAAAGGTCAGAATAATTTATTAGTGTATTATGCACCATTTGCTGTATTCTTGTGCAATCTGCATTTATGAAGATTTTCCCCTTGTACTTTATAAACCATGTGATCATAGATTATGAAACCTTATACGCATAGATCCATTTTCTGTATTTACTGAATACGAAAATGTTTTTCGCTTTTTTTTTTCTTTCTTTTTTTTCTTGTAGAAGAGTTAACATCTGTTATTATAAATGCCAATAGTTCAGGATCAGCAACTATTAAGGTATGTTTTAAATGCTGAATTTAAAAAAAAAAAAAAAAAAAATTCAGTGTTTTATTTTTCTTTATTCTTCAGTATTGTTCTATTACTTTATAACCCATTTAAAGCATTCTGGACTTCAGAGTTCAGATCTCTCCAACAGATTCGACGTGCCCATTTTTACAGAGGAGTTCCTCGATCAAAACAAAGGTACAAGCGTCATCATGTAGAACAGTTCTCAGCTTATAACTGGAAGTAGTTGTTTTTATGAAATGTTTTTCCCCCCCACAGCGCGTGAGGCAGAGCTTCGGCGGCTGCGGAAGGCCAATGTGGAGTTCGAGGAGCAGAACATCATTCTGCAGAAGCACATAGCCGAGATGTTTAGTGCCAAAGAGCGTCTGGAGGCCGAGCTGGGTCAGGATGAGCTGCGCACGCAGGCTCTGCACCGCCGTCTGCAGGCTATCAAACAGACGCTAGTCACCAGTCTGGCTTCCGTGCCCCTGCCAGGTCAGTCCTTTTGGTGTTTGCTTTGAAACCGTTCAGCAGTATATTACTGATATCAAGTATCATCCTGATACTGTGCCGATTTACTTGTACTCATGAAAAAAGTACTCCAATACCAACATCCCATACCATATGATACTATGTGAGTTAAACCTCTGTACGTTGCCACACTAATGACCAGATGACAAGAAATGACAGCACTCTGGACATATTTCATGGTTATGTGGTAATGATGATGGCATTGAAATCAGAACAGACTGTAAACTGTGCTCTTCAAAAGTAACCTGATAAAACATCTTATGGTATTTTGACAGTGTTTTTACTAGAGAGTATGAAGGTGGCCAGCCTGTGTGTGCAGAGCAGTATTAATGAGCGTGGTCATTAAAAATGAGCACAAGGTGCCAAGAATTGCATAGGCGAGTATGGAGCGGTGAAGCGAGCTTGCAGAGAAACTGTTGCGCAGTGTTGACAGGACTTCAGCACTGACACACGTTCCCTTCCCTTCATTTCCTTCCCTTCACTCTCCAGAGTTATCATTTTGCTCGTAAGTCAAGGTGCAATTCACAGCACCTTGCGCTCATGTTTAAACGCCATGACATCTTAACCATAAAACTCAGTAGGAGGAGTTCATTGCTAGCAGCACACAAAAGCAACCAACGTAAACAGAGTTTAATAAAATATTACTTAATACTATGTAGACTACTGATTTCGGTATAGTTGTCAAAAAAAAGTACCGAAAACGTGTTGGCATTTTAAACAGTAAGCATCCTGGGGTATATAACAGTACCGAAATGATACCTGTACGTTGTTTTGGTAGACTACAGAACAACTAAATTATACATATACTGTGTTATGTTATTTAATCTCATCCCTTCTGGAAGCAGATATCATGAGATTTAACTGTATGGTTACAATGTTGTGAATTTACATCTCCTTATTGTTTCCTTTGTAAGATTGGTCTCTTGTTTACAGGCACAGGTGAGACCCCCTCGTTTGGAACTCTTGACACTTACCTGAGCCGTTTGAGCAGTGCCTTGGAGAGCAGTCCTCACGAGCATCGCGCTCTGCTGCTCAAGCTCCAAGAGCTGCTGGCTCACTTAGACAGGTAACTTCTTAATGGTGTAGTTTGTCTTTTTACTCTGCTTTTTGATCTCTAATCCTAATCCAAAGAGCTGCGTCAAAAACTAGAGTTAATATTTTATTGCATTTGAAAGATGGAGAGACTCATTGTCCTTCTCGCAATTAATAACAATGGCAGTAAATTTTTTTATTGCAGTAAGGGGCTCAAATATCTCAGCAGCTCAATTAACAAAACCTGCAGTGAATCTCCAGTGTGAATCGTTGTTTATAACCAAGAAGCATCTGAAGTTTCTGACCTCTGAGTGTCCATTCCATCAAAAATCCATTTAATTGATCCTCCAACTGGTAATTCCTTCTCAGAAAGTTGAGTTGGGGTTCTGTGGCTTCATTTCAAGTGTTGGAAGCCTTTGTAGCAGACGTTTGAGTTTCCTTTTCCATACAAATACAGGAGGGTAGTTGGATAATTAAATCACAGTTTTTTAAATTATTAAACTGTGAGCCTTTATTTTTTCTGCACTATTAATAGTGAATTATAAAGCCTACATCATGCATTTAAATTTTAAATTAACCGCTAACTGAACAACCCCACTTTGGTTTTAAAAGCTATTTAAGAGCCAAATTAACATCAGTCTTGTTCTAACAGTTCTTAACAGTACCTAACAGTAACAGCGATATCCATTCTCATTTTTATCTTTCAGTGAGAAACTTTGAGAAAAGTGTGCAGCTGTGCTGTGTCTGGAATTGAGGTGTTCACTTCAGCGTCTCACATAAAGCCCCATGAAGACAGGATTACCCAGAAACCCGAAGGAAAATCTCTGCTTTTCATGGTGTGCAATAGTGCCTGAATGTCTAACTAGGTGTAGTTGGGTCTTTAGGCACTATTGACATGGTAGTTCTTTAGAATGTTTTTAATTTCTCAGATTTTTTTTGTTTTGTTTTGTGTGTTATTTCATACCTTAAAACTGTCCTTTATTCTTCTCTTTGTTCTTCATTGCTGTGGACTTAAACAATGTCTATTTAATAACAATTGTTCATTTGTCATTCCAGAAACTTAAATCATTCTCCACTAATTGATTGCTAATTACTTAATGGAATTGCAGTATTTTGGGGAAATTATTATTGTGAACCTTTTCCTGAATGTAGATTTTACATTTTACACTGATTTATAATAATTGTGTATTTGAAAAGAAACATATTGAGATAGGTACTGAGAAGCTGAATCAGGGAATGTTTCGATTAAATTAAATTGTTCTTGTTTTAAAATGTTTACTCTGTAAACAGTTTTTCTGTAATGTGTTACTGTATGATTGCAAAATTCTGTGTAAGTGTATGCTGCTCCATATAATGTTGCAGTGAACTAAAATGCAATAAAAAAGAAATACAGTATTTTTAGTTTTTTTCTTTATTATTTTAATTTGTCATTAACTTAATTCTGCTGATTAATTGCTCCATGGTGTTTCCCTCTTAATAATTACTTCTAGTGAAGATCTTTATCAAAGAAACAATATCATGTAAAAAAAAAAAAGTTCAGGATTTAAGCTCCCTTGACAAAAACAAATGGTAAATTGCATTCATTTTTTTCTTATACTTGGTTATGCCTTTATTTGCAGCACCAATCCTGTCATCTAAGGATGTCATGTGTGTCTTGAGATAGTTCCAGTCAACTTTTAGCCCACTCAACTGGGTGTGCAGTACGTTTTCTATGGGATTCAGGTCTGGTGATTTTGCAGTGCAGTCCAAGTGTCCCACTGTGCTTCATGCTTTTCAAACAGGTCACACAATGATTTGGCTCTAAGCACGCTACAGTTGTCAGCCTGGATCATGGGAATGTCTGGACATGAAGCACATAAGGCAACCACAGAATCTGACCAACAACTGACCATTTGGTTTAATGCCAATTTACAGTCTTCCAGTTGCACGGCCCATTGACATAGTACAATAAGAAGCTGCTATTGATGGATGCAGCAAAATTCTTTGCATGGGGACCTCATATTTTGAGTTCTTCAGGGGAAAAACTACCCAGAAACTGAAAATCATAATATTTATTGATAAAAATCACCAGTGAGACATGATCCAGCTCTTTCTATTTTCCTCCTCCTAAAGCACCTGGTTATTACACTAAACTCAAATCTCGAGCATTTCTCTGCTTGAACATTGATAAGCACAGATATAATTGTTCAACAGCTCTACAACCCTTCATTTTCTGAATAAATTGTGTCTATGCAGTGAAATCATCTTACTTTACAAAATCATATCCAGCAGAGGGTGGCATTGACCACATTACAGCACCAAAAGTTACAAGAAAACTGTTTTTTTAGGCCATCACAAAAGCCATCAAACTTTTTCTCAAATATTAACATCAATTTCAAATCATTTTCCAGTTGAAGATTTGTATAATGCTTGTATAGGCAAGGCTTCACAAAGGAATTATTGTTATTAATTATTGAATTACTTGCCAGTTTATTAGGTATACGAACATTGTATCTACACTCATTGACTTAGCAGTGGAACCTGCTATATAGGTGGAATTTGTACTGTACAATTTCATCTGTCACTATGCACAATTTGTCAGCCCCCCTCTGTCTTGTCCTAATGGAAATGGACCACCACTGACTAGTTATTACTTGGCCAGAATTTGAACAATAAGTCTAATATATAAATTGTCAGATATGCTCATAAAGTGAACTGATGTGATGTTGAATTTATTTAAAAGTTTAAGGGGTCCCTGGGTGCAAAAAGTAATAAAGTACCCTTGCTTTAGTAGACACACCTAAATTATTGGTCCACACTGTAGATGTACAGTATAGTTAGAGAGCTATAGCATTGTCCATGCACAGTTTGTGTTAATTGCCCTCAAGCCCTTCATTAGTGTCGGTTTCTGACTAGAGGCTGCTGTTGGTTGACTATTTTTGGTTAACGTACTGTTCATACCCCAGCAGTGACAGTAAACTGTTTAAAAACCTCAGTAATGCCTCAGTAATCTCTGGTCACTGGTGGTCCTATGGTGGTCCTTTTCCATTGAATGATGGGGTAGACGTTGCTAGCTATCTATGTAACAGAAGGGCTGCAGTCAGAAATTAGGGTTGAGCAATGCATTATAACACAATATCTCATTATTACTCTCTCACTCTAATCTCTCTCTCTCTCTCTCTCTCTCTCTGTTATAGGCAGATAGGCAGTTATATTCATGATTTCTAATTTGTTGCAAGTCCATAATGCTCTACTGTGTTCGTGCCATGTTCGCTCCAAATACAAGCATGGTAAACTTCTTGTCTGTCCTTTTGTGTAATTTATGCTGTGATTGTGCACTGTGTCTGTTTGCAACATGCACTTAGTCTCTTTAGTTTCTCCTCCAAAGGCATTTTTTGGGGAAAAGGAAGACAGAGTAAATAATCCACTTCATTCTCGTTCATTCTCGTTCATTTCAGTCTCATTCGAGATTGTATTTCCCATGTGCTTTCACAATCACTGCTAAAGAAGTGTTATGGATATGTAAGCTGAAATGGGCTGAAAAATATTAGCTAAAATGCATGAAAAAGCTAGGGAGTATTTCACTCTGTGTAATCACCTGACATGACTGTCACTGATAGGCTGCATGGCTCTACAGCCTGGGCTAGGAAGAAATCAGCCCCAGTCTTGATTCTTCATACCATAGTGTGTTTTCTTACAACTGTGGTGCTGTTGTGCTTGGTTCCACAAAAATCTAAAAAGGACCTGATTTGACCCAAAGACATTTGTTAACTATAATACAAAATGGACGTTGATACCAAAAACTAAACTTATTATCATGTCTTTCTATCTCAGCTCTACTGTGTTATTTATTCCAGTCAGTAATATTACACTTACAGAGTGCACTATAATGTAATACCTGACAAACTGGTAACTCAGTGTCTCCCAAGACTATCATCATTACACTGATGCTTTCTTTTTATTTTATTACACCACATTTAATTTGAATTTCGTTTTATAAGTGGACAGATGGTTTTTTTTTTTTTTTATTTATTTACAAGGCATAACAAGACATTAAACATTGACAGGGGTAAACATACTAAACAAGAAGAATCAAGAGGGTTACAGTAAATGAAATTCTGAAATGAACTAAAACATATTATATTAATTTATAAGTGGTACACCATAAAAGTCTTACAAGCTATTGGGTGATTTGAGTTCTTTAAAGAATTCAAATATAGATCAGCATCTTTCTTGAAAATAAAAAGAAGGTATTTTATTTGAAAATTTACACTTATGAATATAACATTTTGGAAGGAGTAGTAATAAAATAATACATGGAAAGAGTCTAATTTCAAGAAATCACCAAAATAAATAAATAAATAAATAAAATAAATTCTGGCCAATACAGATTGGGGATAAATCCTTTTATTTATTTATTTATTTTTAAACAAAATTTGAAAAGTCAATCCAAAACACTTTGCAGTAAAGACAGTTCCAAGAGAAGTGGTCAGCTGTGTGTTGAAGGTGATGACTAAAGGAAGTGGGCTGATTTGATGGGGTTAAGTTATGGTGTTGACCGCGTCACGCCGGTTCAGCTTTTTTTTTTTTTTTTTTTTTTTTAGTGACGTCACGATAGTAGCTCTCCTCGTAACGGCGGTGCTGAACAAGATGGCTGTGCGGCGGGTTACGAGAGGCTGACAAGACGAAAAATTCACCGTTTTTCCCAGCAGAGCAGTGAGCTCTTATGTAGGAACGACACTCTAGACAGTCTACTTTAACACTGTAACTAGTTCCTCGTGTTATATTTGTTTGGTGAGCTCTTATTTCGATCCGAAACAGGGCGGTCTCTCCAATCTCGGCGTCTCTAATCTCTGATTTAACGCGTAAAAGCGTTCAATATCCTTCTGTGTCTGTAAAGCAGCAAAACAGCCAACATAGATTATAAACCACTGAAAGAGATGTCACTGCTGTGTGTTGGAGGTGAGTAAGGCTTTATTTCACTCAGTGAAGTGTGTGTGGGTGGGTGTGGGTGTGTATGTGTGTGTGTGTGTGTGTATTGGACCACCAGCTGTTGGTTAGGATTAATGTGGCTAATGTGTTAACTTTGCTATTATCATTCGGTCTCGCGCTGTAAGATGGATGTGAGTGCGCGTGAGGATGGATCTCAATTAGCCAGGAGTGCTTAGATTGCTGTTTTACTTTTAAACTGATCGAGAAATCCGATCACTAACATGTAGGAGCCTAGTCACATGAACCGCCTTGAAATCTAGCGAATAATTTCACTCGACTAAAGGAAACCCGACAGTAAAATCAGGAGGTATTTTAGCAGAACCAGCAGCTCCATTGCTTTTGCTTACTTCAACAATCTTACCATCTTGCTCATTTCAACAATCCGTGGCTTTTATCGCCTTTTCTGTCGGGCATAAAACATTACCTCAAGATAAAATCTCGACATTAGTGCAAGATAAAAAGCTTAACGTTACTGCAATGATGCCAGATGCTTGCACAGGGAAATGAGCTTCGTGCATTAGTGTTGAGTCGCTGTCAGTGTGTAGGGGTGTGTTACTGCCTGGCTTCTCATTCTGAAGCAAAAATAGCTTATAGCTGCTTTTATAATCAGTAATGTTACAGTAGGCTGTTAGAGCCTTTATTATATTTTGCAAGTCATTAAATGTGTGTGACTCAGTTGTGCTAATGGGCTCTGTAATGCACAGCACAATCCTTGTTCATTCATTCATTCATTCATTCATTCATCTTCAGTAACAGCTGTATCCTGGTCAGGGTCAAGGTGGATCAAAACCCATCCTGGGAACACCAGGGGTGAGGCTGGAATACACCCTGCTAGAGTCATCAGTCCTTCACAGGGCACCATGCACACACATACACACACATGCACGCACGCACACACACACGCACACACACACACAGACTAGGGGTGTTACAGTTCAGAATTTTTATGATATGACATGCTAGTCTGAAAATATCATAATTTCACGTTAGCACAGTATTAATCAAACATTTTTTGAAAGCGCGCAAGCCACTGGGGAAAATTCAAGGAAAAATTAATGAGAAAATCTTTGTCCAAGAATGTCTGCGCACATTCTTGTATGTCAAAAAAGTATTGTTGAGAAAAACAATATTTATAAATATATTATATTATAAATATAGTATATAAAATCAGTTACATTGTCAGTATTTATCATGTTGTTGTAAGCTGAAAGAGAGAGTGGCTGCATGGAAAAGCAGTGGACAGAGCTGTGCAGCCCTGCTTAGCTAGAAATAGTTGCTTTGTTTAGTTCTCAGCAATTGTATGTTCTGTGCATTTGATAGCAGTTGTGTTTGATAAAGTTACAAACGTTCTAGGAGTGGAAAAAGAGGTAATAATGTAACTCAGCCAAAGGGTTTTCAGTGCACTCTGCGTCCCCTGTGTGGAGGTCACTGTACTATAATATAGGGTGAGTGCAGAGGGATGGGGTTATAACATTTTTGGGGAGTCGCAAGTAGACACAAAAGGGATGAGCACCAATGGACTAATGTACTTCATCAGATTAAAAAATTACTTGGTAATAGATGGATTCTGGGTAATAGAATTTTAAACCATATTTTGAAAAATTCAAAGTGAAAAAGTCAACCAATCACACACCATGACTAACAGTGACCCCAAAACAAGCCTAATTCACACCTAGGGGGAATTTATAGTTCACAGTCCACCTACAGGCATATTTTTGGGAGGAAGCCCACACGAACACAGAAAGGACAGTAACCCGAGCTCAGGATCGAGCCAGGGACCCTGGGGCTGTGAGACGGCAACGCTACCAGCTTCACCACCTGCGGTAAAGTCCTCTTAAAATAAACTACTGCAACATAGACTGCAACATAGTCTCACTCAAGTCACATGAAATTCACACCAATCTTGTGCCTAATAAACTGGTAATTAAGTGTCTTGTTCTAGCATTTTGAATCTTTTCCTTTACTTCTCACATATCTGGTTTAACTCTGCTAATGCAGAGATAGCAAATGCAGTGAGTTGACCTGTGTGTGTTAGAACAGGAAGCTAACTAAACTATAAATTAGAATGGGCAGTAAATATGTATCACAATAATTAAGCAATATCGCAGAAGCAAGAGTGCGTTTATACTGAATATCGGCATGGCTGTTATTTGGCCATAGGCAATCACCACCATGCCAGTGTTCAGTGTAACCGCACAATTGTTCCATAAACAAGAAATTAATATTGCGTAAGTGACAAAATATGGTCTGTTTATTATTGCTCCTCTATTATTGCTCCTCACTATATAGCATGTTGGCTAGCTGGCTAGCTAGCTCACATTGATTTGTACATTCTCGTTAAAGGTGCTTCTGGGGAAATTGGTGTCCCTTCTTCCTTTTCATCTTCAATTGATGAGCTTTCATATTTTAAGCCAAAAGTTTTATTCCTTGAAAATATCATTTGCCATGTCCACTGATGATGTCGCTAACATTACTGTAGTAACCGTTTCCAACTAGGAAGTTTTTATCTGAAATTTTACGTGGTTTACACAGACAAGTGGAGTGTTACACACAGTGAAACATCCCAGTGCTGTTATAGGAAATATAGGCACTCTTGGAACGCTGTTAATCCAATCAAATTAGTGCACTGGAACTAACTGTTGTATAAATGACATTATATCACAGTGCTCAAAGCAAATTCTCAATTCTGATTGGCCAGAAGGCATTTATTAAATTTCTATAACAGCAGCTCTGACAGTAGTGTGGCTATAAGACAAATCACAGGTTTATATTAACGCTCTTGTTCTAATACTTTATCCTTTCTAGAGTAGCAACTAACACAGATACATGTATGGGGGATAATCCACAGAAACGGATTTAAAATGTGTCTAATTCTTGATCTGGTGAAGCTTTTGGTAAGGAGAAATTTACTGAAGTTGACTTTTTTTTTAAAAGAGTCTCCAGTCTCAGCATGTTGTAACAGTGAGAGGTAAAGCTGTTCCTGTAAGAGTTCAGGATGGAGGGCTTTGCGCTTTCTGATTTCTCAGTAACGTGAAGAGAATGCTAGTTTCTAGTATGAGATAGAAAAAAATAGAAGCTGGCTGTTAACTTGTTTCGCACACATTTAACTATAAATGGAGAAAAAGCTCACCATATCACAAATAATCTCACCATATCACAACACACTGTCAATGATTATTTTCCTATAACAGCACATTCCATTGTGTTTTTCCTTACATACGATACACATTTTTGAGAGTATTTCTGCTATTGTCATTACTTCTGTAAATCTATTTGTAGTACCAAATAGTTGATTGGACATTAAAGTAAATTTCATTATTATTCTTTCCATTTTATTTTATTTTTTCACTCATTTTTAACCCAAGTTAGACATTCCCAATTCCTCCCACTAGATAATTCTCCTCTGTTGCATAACAGCTACCAACCAGGGAGGGTGAGGGTTAGCAAATGCTTCCTTTAAGACACATGAAGCCA
Organism: Pangasianodon hypophthalmus; assembly: GCF_027358585.1. NCBI lineage: Eukaryota > Metazoa > Chordata > Actinopteri > Siluriformes > Pangasiidae > Pangasianodon > Pangasianodon hypophthalmus. The sequence continues at coordinate 16,672,031 of NC_069720.1, forward strand.
GCCTCCACATCTCATGCAAAATCATAGGGCAGCTGAATGCACGTGTAGGAGCGCGCTATCTGTCCTTCCCGATACATGAGCTCACACACACCCACCATCAACTAATGTCCTTCTGATAGACAGAAGACATCATGCTACCCATCCACATTTGTTTTTGTGAAAAAATGTATGTGAACTTATATGTAGTTAATCTCTATCTGGCACTGCGAGCAAAACTAAATATTGTGATTGTAAGTACTGTTTTATAATCTTTCATAAAATGCTATATCGCCCACACATACAGGGCGGAGGTACTCCAGGATTGAGGAACACTATTGTAGGAGATAATAATGTCAGAAACCTGTCACATGTGAAATCAGCAATTGTAACGCCTTTCCAACCTGGACTGATCTACTCTGAATGACTCTGATACTAACTTAAGTCTGTCGTTTAGTTTAGGCTACTAATTGGACTGTGGCTTGCCAAAGTTCATTCACCTGACATATTTCTTGACTGCCCTCACATGCACTGTAGTGCCCTGGGTTCATTATAAATGGCCAGGCTTAGAGTTCCTTACAACCTGAGTCCCATTTGCATGCACGCCTACCAGTCTGCCACCAGTTTGTAATGAATCAGGCAGAGTTTCCAGCACTGACGTCCAAGTGCGACTGCGCGTGTGTGTGTGGGCGAGTGTCAAAGAGACTGGACAGATTCCTGGCAATTGCTTTAATAACCTGAGCAGATGCACAGTGCTAAGGCTTGTCTGTTCTCAATTGGATGTTTTTGTTTTTTTTTTTGTATATTTGTTTATAACCATATCTATTACATTTTTCTTTTGTTTTATTACATTTTCTCTTTTGATAATTCTTTTTGTCCTTCACTCTTTTGATGAAGGGAGACAATGAAATAATGTAAAGGTTGGCATAGAATGTGTCACTGTGTGTCATGGTAGCACCAAAGGGGTGCTGAACTACACTACCCATCAGCCCCAGCATGTCACATGTCCTAACCACTATCACCTGTGTTTCGTTTCACCCTGATTAACACCGCAATATAAGTTCTAGTTTCTCAGCACCTCACTGTCAAGCTTTTGTTGCTGTCATGTTCAAGTGTTGTTTCATGTATGCGCCACAGCCGCGCTCATAGTCTACATGGTTTAGCCTTCTATCCATTGTTTTCACTGTTTTTGTTATTAGTTTTGCACTTTATACAATAAAAATCTGCACTTGCACCCACCGCCTCTACAATTTACTCATACTGTGTAAATGACATTATTTTGCTTAAATGTTTCAGTTAGAATATTAAAATATAACAGACTGATTAGGGTTACGTAGGTAAATATCATAGGCATCTCATCAGCAAGTAGTCATATAATAATAATGGATATGAAATTTGAGTGCAGCCAAGACTGTTTGCATTGTGATAATTTTTTTCCTAATGATATATTATCAAAATGCTTATAATTAAATAATCAGGTCTTGCAATGATGAGTGTTCATTTTATTTATAAAAGCATTCATGGATTCATCTTTAGTAACTGCTGTAACGTGTTCAGTAGTGTAACTGGTCATCTTGGGAACACACAGGGCATGAGGCAGGAGTACATCCTAGATCGGGTGCCATAAACTAAATTGAAATTATGTAGAAATATATAATTTTTCTTTTATAAATAATATATAAATTCTCCATTCTTATTCTTATGAATTTTTAATACCCTTCTGTAATGATTCTTGGAGTTCAGATTGTGAACTGAGTGTTCAAAAAAATGTGCAAATTGGATCATAGTGGGAAATATTCTTTTCACAAGTTACAAGATTAAACACGCCACACACGACTGGCTTTTCCTATGATTTGTTCCAGTCCATCAGTAGCCTTGAGGAATTACACTGATACAATTATATCTGTTCCATATTATGAAGGGACTGTATTTAGACCATACTCATTAGATCTGTGAGCTTACTATTTTTGTGAGACAGCCAATTTTCACCCCTTGCCTTTTCACCCTTCACCCAGACAGTCTCATCGATCATCATTTCTACCATAATGACCATGTTTTTTGTGTTTGCTCTTCATTTTGTCTTGGAAGGATGAGCTATACTCCTCTATTTTCAACCACTGAGAACAGACTGGGAATTTTAAATGTATTAGCTAAATCTTAAACATTAAATTCAATCACTTAATTTTCATGACCCAGAAATAATTTGTGATGGTTTTTCCACTCCATTTGTAACGAATTAGGTTTGAACACATTTAATCCAGGCTTTCAATCAGAAGGTGTTATAATATTGTTGCTTTGTGCTGAGTTTTGATAGCCACCCTCCCAAGTCTCAGCTCTCTGTCACACTAAAGCAGTTATTTTTAGTAGTGGGGATGCAGCACTCGACAGGACTGAGAGATTAAAGCTCGTGAGCTCGTGCAGAAGAGATGGAGAGGGAGCGTATATACATGCAAGGAAGCCACATAAGAGGGGAGCTGTGTGTGGTTGCAAAACTTGTAGAATCTGGTCCAAGGCACATTGAATCTGTTCTGGTAGCTTGTGGTGCCCCAGCATTTTAATAAGCCGCTTTATGTTCATTTTTCTTTTTAGTCACTGGTCTGTAGGGATGTCCAATGACTTTTATCACATGTCTACACATTTATGTAAGACTGGTGTTGTGTAATCAGGCCTAGTGTTCCGCATACGAAACCCTGATAACACAAGGATTTAAATGATTCATGCACTCAAGGCAGAAAGTATATGTGCAAGTGGTTTTTAAGATGCTACGCATCTTTCAGTTTTGAGAAATACAGAAGTGCATCCAACAGACTTCCAAAAATCCTTTTCTGTATGGGTCATATGAACCTCAAGACATTGTTAATGCCTTTATGGTGCAAGCACGTAACTGGTTATATTACATATAAATATATATTATATTCTTCTAAATGCATTACTGATGTAAAAACAATCCTTATCTGTTATGTGTATATTGTACCCAGTTAGGAAGCGCAGGCCTAACAGAGTGGAACATAACATGGTGGAAATACAGATGCAAGATTACCTATTAGTCATTGTGTTAAACTAATGGTTAACCTCAAACTTGTGCTGTATCACACATATTTGGAAATTATAAACTTTATTGTGCTTAAATTGAACATGGTGATTGTTATAATAAAAAAAAAGATATAAAATGAAAAGGTGAGTTTGCACCAGGAGGCTGAAGCACACCATTAAACTGAAAACCATGACACTAAGTTGTGCAGTGATTATACCAGGATTTTATGACTGTTCTGTGATTCTATATCTAATTATTACCAAGCTATTGAGCTAGCTATTAGATTAGTCTAATACCCTAAAATGTTTTTTATGCAGTATCAGGAGAATAAACACAAACGTAACCTTTCCAGCCATCATGCATGTGAAGTGCACCTATTAGGAGTGAGAAATCCTCAGGTTGTTTGTATAGCCATCATTACAGACATTAAAGCAAGGTTTAAAAGAGACAGCATGGCTTTTTTGCTGTGGATTCCAAAGTGAAAGGTGGGTGTAGGGGATTAACAGGAGAGCTTTGAATTTTAATGCCACCTTTACACTGAAGCTTGCCGTCCACGTTGCATGGGTTTATATGAATTATGAATCAGCATGGTGATGTCAGGGTGCCTATAAAAAAAATAGTTGGCTCTTCCAAAATCCCCAAAGCACAAGTGACAGCAGTTTTCTGCTTCCTTCTGTGAGAATCTTCAGTCTCTTTGTTTTTTTTTTTTATATAGAATATTTTATGCCCTTTCTGTCCCTGAAGAAAGAAAAAAAATGCTGTATCATGTTGATCATATTGTATTTTATTTAGTTTTTTTGTCTTTCTACAATATCACTTTTCATCCTGTTTGCATTTAGTGCTTTACTCAAATTTAGAGCTTTATGTACAAGTTCTATTGACTAAATATTTCCTGAAAGTGTTCTACAAAAATATGTATTTTGCATAAGTGTTTACTGAACGCTCCAACAACTGCCCTTGTTTTTTGACCCTTCTCCAAAATAATCAGATATATATACTGTAGGTGTGGTAGGTAGAAATTATATTATAAAACACTGAAGTATTCTTTTAATTTCATTTATCATTTCTCTCTTTGTTACAGTGAAAAAAGCAAAGCTAGATGGACCGCAAGGTAGGTAAACAATCTCTGATAATCACTACTTGTTTTCAGTTTCATTCTCTGTAGGTTTTATCCATGTTAGCATTGCAGTAAGGCAGTGTGTCAGAGCCATCACCTGTGTGTGTGTGTGTGTTGCAGAGAAGTTCAACACCTATGTGACACTTAAGGTGCAGAATGTGAAGAGCACCACTATTGCTGTGCGAGGCAGTCAGCCATGTTGGGAACAGGACTTCATGTTGTAAGAAACACTTATACTTCTCTCTTTCTCTCTCAGAAGCACAAGAGACTTTGCAGAAATAATTGTAGTGATTACACTTGGGAACAAATTTATTTCCAGCTACTTAGATAATAGTGGTGTTTTTTTCCCTCTTTGGGCTCTCAGTAAACATTAGCCTTCACAACAGTTTATTCTTTAAGTTCTTTTCACTTACCAGTCTAACTGGTGGAGGCTTTTTGTTATTTACTCAGAAAAGATTTGGAGTTCCCTGGGCACAGTGGCACACACATTTCCCTAATGGCCTCAATCTCAAGGGCATAGATGTTACCTAGTGCTACAGACAACAATTCCTGATTTTTGAGCAGACATTTTTTGAGTGCAGCTTAGATATTTGTAAACCATATATAAATATATATATAAAACCACTGACAGGTGAAGTGAATAATATTGATTATCTCATTTCAATAGCACCTGTCAAGGGTTGAGATATATTAGGCAGCAAGTGACCAGTCGGTTCTTGAAGTTGATGTGTTGGAAACAGGAAAAATGGGCAAGCATAAGGATTAGAGAGACTTTGACAACAGCCAAACTGTGATGGCTAGATGACTGGGTTGGAGCATCTTTAAAACGGCAGGCCTTGTGGAGTGTTCCCAGTATGCAGTGGTTAGTACCTACCAAAAAGTGGTCCAAGGAAGGACAAGCGGCGAACTAGCGACAGGGTCATGGGCGCCCAAGGCTCACTGATGCGCGTGGGGAGTGAAGGCTAGTCCGTCTGGTCTGATCCCACAGAAGAGCTATTGTAGCACAAATTGCTGAAAAGTTAAAGCTGGCTATGATGGAAAGGTGTCAGAACACACAGTGCATTGCAGCTTGCTGCGTATGGGGCTGCGTAGCCACAGACCTGTCAGAGTGCCCATGTTGACCTCTGTCCACTGCCAAAAGTGCCTACAATGGACAGGTGAACATCAGAATTGGACCATGGAGCAATGGAAGAAGGTGGCCTGGTCCGATAAATCACATTTTCTTTTACATCATGTGGAAGGCCGGGTGCGTGTGCATCGTTTACCTGGTGAAGAGATGGCACCAGCATGCACTATGGGAAGAAGCCTAGGTGCTTGATTTTATACATCTGTGGCCATGGATGTGATTGGAACACCTGAATTCAATGATTTGGAGGGGCAATATAGTGTATATTTTGTTTACAAATATCTGAGCTGCACTCAACATCTGCTCAAATATATATTATATATATTATGCAACACAGAGCCAGAATCAGTATGACCAAAAGCGTCCACGTTGCTTTTTAGTGTTTTACCATGCTGATTTGCAGTACCCCAAACGTCTGTGTCTCTTTAAGTGACTTATTTTGATGGTTTCTTTCTATTGCTTATATCTCTGCCTGTGTTTAATGTGGCAACAACTATCATTCTGTAAGATTTGCCCTGTAGTCACATACACAGTGATTGGTACTGATATCAAAGCTATTAATAGGATTAGATGCAGCAAAGTGGTTTCCTTCCTGTGGAGAGGAACTTATAGTGTCATAATGCAGATGGCAATGGTCCATGGCAAATGGCAAATGTTTTTTTTTTATGTGTGTCTGTTTTTGATCATATCTTATTTTTGTAAACTAAAACTTATATTAAATATCAAGGATATATTTTATTCACTAAATAAAATGTGGTTATTCTGGTTAGTTTGCGTACGTTGAGCCGTCCTGCCAAATCCTGACATTTCCAGTGACGTCTTTGCAGTGGCTGTGTCTCTTTCATTCTTCTCATCCACCTCTCTCTCTCCTAGTGAGATTAACAGGCTGGATCTGGGCCTGACTGTGGAGGTCTGGAACAAAGGCTTGATCTGGGACACCATGGTGGGCACGCTGTGGATCCCTTTAAGCAGCATTCGCCAGTCCAATGAGGTATGGCACAGATGGCATGCTCGCATCCAACAGCCTGCAGCACTACTCACCCTCTGTAGGCCTATACATGCAGAATCTGGCCAGCTGGCTTTCGATACATTTTAGATTCTCTCATATTAAATGAAGATTTTCAAATAAAAAATACATAAAACATGAACATAAAAATACATTGATCCTATAAACTGTGCATCTATGTAAGCGGCACATTTATATATTTTCTTCATATAGTGTTCATGATATGAATGACATTAGTAGGTATAATGTAGTATTATAAGGACAGACCAGATTTTTTTCAAACTAATATCTATCTACACTTCTATCTAGCTTATGTATGTTTCCCTGTACTGAGAGAAGAACAGAAAATCCATTTACTTGAAACTTACTACAATTAGAAACCTAAGGGCAGTTATTCTCTCAATAAATGTATATGCACATACTGTATGTATCATGCTAATTCAAAACAACAAACATTACATTCTCTAACATTAAAAGCCTTAGAAGACAGACATGAGAGAATCTCTTACCTGTGTTACTCATACATAGTTTTATCCAACCTTCCAGCACTGGAGCAATACAGTAAGGTAACCCCAGTTACTTACAGTTTCACTGGGGTTTAGTGGTATTCCTGTATATTTAGGTAAAAATGGACATTTCATATTTACATGTCTTTTTTGGTAACCACAAATATTCCCTCTGAAAAAGCATTCCTTTAATAACATATTAATGATATAAAAAGTATAAAAATATACTCCTTTTCTATATCACACACTGGCAACGACTAAAGATCTTAGCGCTGTCCTTTTAATTTCCAATTTAACAGGAAGGGCCGGGGCAGTGGATGACTTTAGACTCCCAGGTCATCATGGCAGAAAATGAGATCTGTGGCACCAAAGATCCAACTTTCCACCGCTTGCTTCTGGACACACGCTTTGAGCTGCCTTTAGGTAAACTAAGCACTGCTGTCTGTTATATTGTGTGTAGTAGTAAGCCTAGGTGACTTCATCTTGTGACATGCCCCAGAACTACTAGCTGTTGAAACCTGTGATTTCAGACATTCCAGAGGAGGAGGCTCGCTACTGGGCCAAAAAACTGGAGCAGCTAAATGCCATGAGGGACCAAGATGTGAGTTTTCTCATCCATCTCTAGACTTTTGGGCCAAAAGGCCAGAGCAGCTTTTAATTAAGAGAAACTGTCACTCAGTCAAGCAGAGTGAACAGTGTCTTTATTACCTTTCTCCTTCTCTCGTGTACCCGCTGATGTGAGGGAAGTTAAAAGCTATTTTGTCATTACAAGCTATTAGGCTCTTGTATTTATTGCTTTGTTTATTCATGCAGTATTCATATCAGGAGGAGCATGAGAGACCACTTCCAGTGCCATCAACACAGTGCTGTGAGTAGACACACCACGCTCTCACACTCATTTCTGCCACACGCACACAGGCCCAGACACTCATTTCACAAGATTTATAACCAGCCTGAAAGGTAGGAGGTGTATTCTGAAAATGTAGATGTTACAGTCAGCAAAGGAGCAATATTGTAAACATTTCGGTGTTAGTTATAAAGGGGAGGCAAGGTGAGAATTGCTCCTGTGGCTATATAGCTCCTAGGTGAAAGCTCTGATTAGAAGTAGATGCTAACATATTGTCCTAATCACAGTTAGCCTACAGCAGCAAGGGCATTCTCACACTCTGCTGATGTCCAGTTTACACCCTTGTCATGTCTGGCCTTTATAATCCACTACCTGGGTTTATGAATCACCTGCTCATCACCTCTGTGGTCTATCTATAGCTGATTTTCTCTTTTCTATTGTAGGTAATTGGAGTCTGTGGGGAGACCAACAAAGTAAGCAACATTCATTTAATTTCTTGTATTTTAATCCCATCTTCCTTTTACAGGAGAACAATTAAATGTGCCTTTTGTATTTTTAAAAGGCTTGTAGTTCTATAATTATCATATATTTCCAAATATATCTTCAGAAAACAGACTTTCTTCAGGTTTCTTCAGTTCAGGCATCTGGCCCTGAAATTAGCCTCACCCATAACTGAAGCAGAGCTGCTCACCTCTGCTACTTTCCCTTAAAAGTCATGATTATGTTTTACATTGTTGCCAAAAATTACAAACTGCTCCTTTAATTCTTAAAAAAAAAAGTAATGCTTCTGTACAAACTATACCACACGAGACAGCCATGTTGAAATGAATCTTCGCATCTGTAGCCAAATGTTCATGTACAATATATGTAACTTTCATGGCTGCTGCATGTGTGTTTAAATCATTATGTAATGCTTCCAGATGATGATCCAGACAGTGCAGTGGACGATAGAGACAGCGATTACCGCAGTGAGACGAGCAACAGCATCCCTCCTCCCTATTACACCACATCCCAGCCCAACGCCTCCATGCACCAGTACCCCATTCGCCATATGCACCGCGGCTCCCGCTATGATGACATGCAAGACTATGACTACGATAACCAGAGAGCTATGAGGTACACAGTGCTATTGCCCTTGTGTGTGTTTGTAGTTTATAGTCTTATTTTAACTGCCTCAGTCAGGAGGCTTAGGTTGTTGCTGCGTATGCTAGTGTAATTTATTTTTGCAGTTTAATAGATAAACTCTTATGTATGACTCTGAATTCACATTATCCTTATGAACTTCCTCAGAGTATTCAGGGGTCCGTGTACACAAGCCCTTGGATGAGCACTTATTGTATACATAGAATTGGTAAGGGGGCATCACTGGTGCCCTCTCTGACCTGAATACTGGAGATACATGCAAGCCTGTGCCCGTCCCATTAACTCATGTTTCTCCTTTTTTCTCTAGTCTTTCCAAAACAATATCAAGTTTTGGAAACTAGTGTTGCATTGAATGCTGGGATGCATTAGTGCATAAAGATTCCATAATCCATACTCCTTTATAAGACAAAGGCTTATGAATCCGTCTGTAACATATTTTAATTCATGAATGGCTACAGAATGTTTACTAAAGCTTTTGTGAAGAGTTTTATGCAGCCTGGTGAATCGACCACCTGGAGTTGGAAGCTGAACCATGTTGCTTTTACTATGGCTGTCCTTGAAAGGCCAGATGCAAATAAGCCATGACTTATGCTCCTCCTCTTCCTGCCTTGTCCCCTCCCCTTCCCTCCTCCCAGACGCTATGATAGTTTAGACTCCGCCACCAACGGCCGCAGTGATCTCGATTCGGCCTCCGGCTCGAGCAGGCGGACCAGCCGCCAGTACTCCTTAGACAGTAGGCGCTCACTCTCTGATAGGTGGGTCTCTGTAGCTCCTTCACCTCCACCCTCCTCTTCCTCCTGCTGCTCCAGCCTGTGATTCCATGCCGCTGTGATGATGTCGTGGATTTGGACGTGTCTGGTCCTGTGGTCCTTGCTGTGCTTGCATGCATGCGCACAACCCTCTTCTTTTACATGCATTATCTATATTGATTATACATATAAACATATAAATTTCTGTATCTTTTGTTCTCTACGTATTTCTATGCTGTGGCGTGACTTCTGTGTACTTAATGATGCAATGTGACATGTTATTTTGATGTGTCTGACTGAATGCTTCTGGTTCTCACCGCTGTTTGTCGTGCTGTGTCAGGTCAGCTTAGTGTGTCACACAGTAAAGAAGAATGGTATGTGTTTTCTTCTGGTAGGCTGCTATTTGCTTGTCTTTTGCCTGACAGAGATAGAGGGCGACTCTGTGATTCAAAATGTCTAACTTGAGCTTCAGTAATTGCAGAGCAGTTAAAAAGCCCATGTTCAGAGCTGGCAGCTGGCAAGACTGCGTGTATGGATCAGAAAGCAGAGGACTTTCTCCTCAGTGTTCACTGGTTTCCTCTTCGTTCTGTAGTACAGTGCCTTAAAGTCGGCCACCCTCTAAATGCCCTTGATGGTTTTTTCTCTCTGGTGTTTGATCTGATCTCAACCAGACCTAGTCGTCAAAATGAAATGACCATTTATAGATACTTTTTTTGCAAAATAATCATAAATGTAAGCACATATGATATTTAAGAATGGTTCAATTACACGTGAAAGACAAACGGAATGCAGAGTGTGATTTTGAAATTGTATCAGAATTTTTCTCTGGATTAGTGATGGCTTTTTGGCTTAGCCTTGAAATTCTCACACAATTCTAAGCTGTAAACATTAGTAATGTGGAACTCACAGAGACCACATAAGTCTATAGATCAGCACTTTGGTGCACATTGTGGATCTTCAAGGTTTTCACATCAGGCTAAAAAAATGAATAACAAGAATGTGTTAACTTATAAAAATTGCTGCAAATGTGACATTAAAAAACAAATATTAGAGAGAACAGTTGTTTACATTTTTAAAAAAGGTGGGTGATTCAGTCCTGAGCTCCGGTTGTTGTTTTAAATGTTTGCCACGTGTGCGTGTGGGTTTCCTCCGTTTTCCTCCCTTCTCCCAAAATCATGCTGGCTGGTAGAAAAATATGCTGTATGCTGTATGCACCCTCACTGCACTCTTTAATTAAACAGAGTATTATCAATTACATAATGTCTATATTTGAGCTACACATGATCTTATATGGAGTTGAGGTCAAGTTATTTCCCCACCATACATCATTTACATTTGTCAGTGTGATCTTTCCCAGATAGCAAAATTGGTTGTGGGCCTTATCTGGTTGAATTTAGGCCCACATACCACCACGGCCCACTCCCCTCGAATGGCACTTAAGCTCCAAACTCATGCCAGAGCTCAGCCTAATGCTGTTTCACACAAGACTGTGAAAAAAAACTGTGCCAGAATTAAACCAGAAGGGCCTAAAGTAAGCCAGATCTCACCCAGATTTTGTTGCTATCTGGGTTGCAATTCCTGTTTTGGCAAAGGGATTGATGAAATTATTAAACACAATGTGAACAAGCATTTGGGTGATGTTTCCCTGGATAGGCTCTAGATGTTCAGGATAAATCAGTTACAGAAGACGGTGTATATTGCGAGACTTCTGTTGGAGTGGCTGACTTTGGATGCTGTGCGCTAATTATGACCATATAGGGGAGGAAAGAGACATTGGAGCTGCATGGTGAAAAATAAAAAAGAAAAATACTTTGTGATCTTACATGTGTGAGAAAGAAATAAACAAACAAGAGAGAGGTAAAGTGATCTTTTGCGTGGTCTTTTAACCTTGTTGCACAGTTTTAGCTTTGTTGAAATGTGACTGAGCGTGGGGGTGCGCTGTGTGAGTGGATTTGTGTATTCTGTCATTTTAATACTCTCTCTCTCTCTCTGTCTCTCTCTCACTTGGATGGATTTGTTATCGCTAATGACTGTTCTTCCAGTCTTGTTATCTTGCTTTTGTGTTTAGATTAGTTAATGGTAGGAAAAGCTCTTTAAAATCTTATGTTTTTGTGCTTTATTTGAGTTTTGACATCTGCTTTCTTCACAGCTTAGTAAAGTAGTGTTACATTTTTACTTTAAGTTCTTTTGCATTATGTTGCACTGGCCTTCTACATAAACACATACACACTAGGGCTGTCAGAGTGAATTTCACTGTTCATATGTTCTACAGATATTGTCGATATTTAAAATTAACAAATGTCCTTAAAGGCATACTCTGTTTTCACATTTAAAAACATGCAAGCTCTACGACACCATTATTTATTACCATGTGTAGTGAGCATACTGTATATAGCAAATAGGAAATAGGAGTTCATAGTGTCGAGCTGATTATAGGTGAATCCTGCATAACTTGTTTATATAAATGTTAGTAAAGAAAACATAACTATCAGTAAATAAAAAAATAATTATTATTTCTGAACGATTAAATTGTAATTTCCTTTGCTTAAAATGCCATAGTTTTTACTTGTGGTATGTATGATATGAAAGCATAATAGCACTGCTAATAGTTGTAGCAATAAAATTATGGTTTAAATAATACTTAAATGCATCTGAATGCTAAATATTGTAATTAATTAAAATTGAAATGCAATTTTTGAAAGGAATTTGACAGCCCTACTACACAAACAGAGTAGTTTTTTTTTGTCAGTGTTACCATTTTCCCTTGTATCCATAGGAACCTACCCTCACTCCCCATCTCCTCTTTTCTTGTTTAACACTTCCTTACTCTCTCTGCAGTCCCACTGGGTCCAGTCGATACGCTTCATCAGGTGAGCTGAGCCGTGGTAGCTCACAGCTCAGTGAGGATGGCGAGAGCTTCCGCGGCTCCGGAGAGTTCTACGATGAGAACGACTCCTACCACTCATGCCACTCCTCAGTCAGCTACGGGAAAGAGTCACCTGGCTGGGACCACGACGAGCCCCAAGGAGTCTACAGCGACGAAGGTAGCTACGTCAAAGATGGCGGAGAGGAAGGTGCGCTGTATGAGGATGAGGATGGTGACTTGTACGAGCAGGAGGAAGGGGATTACCCATACGAGGAGGAAGAGGGAATGGGCTTTGAGGAGGATGAGGAGTTGTATCCTCTGGATGGCACACTTAGTGAGGAGCAGGAGCCCCCATATACACCCACCCCAACCAGTGTGGCTCCCTCGTTAGCTCGGGAGACCTCCAGCTTCAGTCGACCACCTTTGGAGAAGCAGACATCGCTGCACCAGCATCAGCCCCCACAGGCCGAACCTCAGTTCCGGCCCACAGATTCTCTCACAGAGGCTGTGCCAAAGCAGCAGAGCTTTGATGACTTCAGCAAACCTGCCAAATCCACCGCACCTACCTCTGATCTGGAGCCCCTTGGTCCCGCAGCACCATCACTCACACCTGCAGCAAAACCTGTTGGAGCTACAGAGGAGCTGAAGCCTCCGGTTGAGCCTCCAGTCTCTGAGCACCCATCTGAAGCCCTGCCCGAGAAAACGGAAGCACCTCCAGAAAGGTGAACTGTCAAATCTGAATTCTAAGCAGGGATGGGCATAATACATCAAAATATAGTTACACCATAGCTGCTTTGACTGCTCTCTAGCATCAGCTAGATACAAAGTGTGACAGATATTCAGCCACCACAGCCTGGGGAATAATAAAAGCTGAAGAATTACTAGTTAATACAATTTTAAAACACTTATTAAACATCCAATAACAACAGTCATTGTTTTTGCATGCTGCATAGAAATGAATCAGGCAACACACTGCTACTGCTACACACCCACCCTGATGATTTCAGGCATTTGGAAGCTGCTGCGTTGGTCATACACTGTTTACAAGCAAGGGCTGCCTATGATGAGTCTTTGGTGCTGAAGAGAATTTCTGAGAATGACCTGGTTTCTGTATTTGGAAAATGGAGAGGAACACAAAAGTGTTTGGGCAAAAATGACATGTATTGTTTTTCTATCACCATCAAGATTACAAAATTTATAATCACGCACTCACAGAATATTGTTAACTAGACATTGACATAATATTCAAGGTTAAGGCAGAATAATAAAGCAAGATGTGATGAATGTGATTTAATATTTAGCAGTAACACTCCTCTCCTCTGTACTCCCAGTGTGGCAAAGCGAGATGAGGTAGTGGATCCTGCTGAACGTGCCAAGGCCAACTGGCTGCGACTCTTCAACAGGGTTCGGCTTCAACTGCAGGAGGTGAGTGAGACTGATAAGAAAGTATGGTGAAGCAGTAGAGTACACTCTGGCACTGATACTGTCTGGGAGTTTGCTGCCCCGCTCTCAGTTTTCACTGTGGAAAGCAGACCATAAGGTATTTTACAATGGCATCTTCCAGTAAGAACAGGGATATTTGTTTGTGCAGTCTCTTCTGATGTTTTGTCTTGATAGATTTCATTTCATGTCTCTCTTTTGCATTTTTTTTTTTTTTCGTTATTTTACTGTTGACATTTAAATAATTTATTGTATTGATTGTTTTTCCATAAAAAAAAAATTTCAACTGAATTTTGTGTTTACTTCATTTTGTGCTTGACTTTCACCCCATTTTGGTTTTTTGTTTTCTTTTTCTTTTATATTCAGTTTTATGTCATTGCCATAGCAATTGTCATGCTCTGTCCTGAATGGCCAAGGCTGGATGAGCCCTCAGAAAGGTGGGTGTGTCTGTGTGCGGGCTGAGGTAAAGGATGATGGGGAACTGCTGCCTTTGTCTTAAGAGATGGATTTACAGCTATTACCAAACAATGATCACACCACAAATCCGGCTTCATTATATGAGAGATGCCTATGACGTCAATGATATCTGCAGGTGCATATCTCTAGTCACAAATCAGAATATGGTCTTTTCCTCTAATAATAGGAACAGTACTCAATGAAATGACAGTCAGTGGGTTTCAAATTGTTCTGACTGAGAATTGAATGTGGTCTAATGGATGAAGTGGTAAAATAATGTTGCTCTGAGTCTGTGTCTCTGCTGCTGTCTGCAGGCCCGAGGCGAGACTCCTGGACTGGCATCACTGTTTCTACAAGCAGGGTGAGTAAAACAGAGAAACCTAGTTTCTTTTTAAGGAACTCTGTCTAAGGCAATACAGTGCTAAAAATAACAAGGGCAGCTGGATGAAACCTTTCAGAGTCATCAGTGAAATCTCAGAAAATATAGAGAATATAGAGGACAGGCAATGTATTAATTAAGATAATTTTCAACCTATCATGTTGGGCTGCTTGTACACTCCTTCTCCATCAGAGACTCATTAGCAGGGTTTAACAGATTTCTTTTGTTTGTATCTTTGCTCAGGCCTGGAGGAGCTCTGTACACCATAGACAGTATGCCAGACTTGCGTAAACGCAAGGCCATTCCTCTGGTTCGTGATTTGGTGAGTTATATTTACTGTCACTGCATCCTTGTTCAGTCCAAGGTTCCCACATAAACAGCACCAAGTCACACCTTCTCATATTAGCAGCCCAATAAATCACAAATAAGGATCTGTCTAACACAATGAGTCACTTGTACAGCTTTGGTGCTTGAATTGGCCATTATTTGAGACTTTTTTGCTGTAACAGATTTTTAAATCTTGACTGCTGACTAGGGCAGGAGAGTGAAAAAAGCGAAGTTAATCACTTTCCATTATTGTCACCACTGACTTTATTTGTAGTGTTAGATTTGACACTTCATATTTTTCTTAACTATTTTTGGACAAAATTTTAGATGGCATCCCTAACAAATATAGTTCACTGATGTTAAATATAGTTAATCCCAGATTGAAAGAGTTCAGGGTGTCTGGTTTATTACCAAAGTATGCACTAGGGATGTTCACTCTTTCTACTGGACAGCTTTAGGTTTCTTTCTTTTTCTACTTCATTCCCTGACTGCTGCCTTTTTGTCAACGAGCAAGACTGTTCCTGAGGTTCACAATCTGAACTCGGAGTTATTGTCGCAGTGAGGTGATTAAAAAAATAGTCTCATCAAAGAAGACAGGTCAATCTGCGTTGCCTCTCCTGTTCTGCTTGTCTGGTTTACAGCCATCCTGACTCAACTCTCCTGACAGTCATTTTAGTCAGACTGAGCCCCCAACACTCAAACTGAACACACTTTAATAAAGTTGAGCCTTCCTGACTCACACTGAGCCTCCTGATTCAAACTAAACACTGGACTAAGACTGAATAATACATACTCAAACTGGACACTATTTACTCATACTTCTTGAGTGTTTTGGACTCAGCATGAGCATTCGAATATGTACACTCCTAGCAGGTTTATTGAAGTGAGAGATATTAACATTTTGGACATAGTAGTCCAACGATTTTAATCCAACATACCATTCCGCACCACCACCTCTCATAAGTGGAGCTCCCAGCCTGACAGTTACATGGCTGACAGAAACAGACCTAAGATGCTCAATTCATCTGGAAAATAAAATACTGGTCTCCCTTCTATTATCTTCCTGTTCTTTGCCTTCCCCACTCCTTTATTTTTCAACTTTTCCTCTCACACTTCTCTGTTCTTTTCATTTTTGCACTTCCCCTGCTCTTTCTTTGATCTCTGCCCTTTCTCTGATCTCTGCTCTTTCTCTTTTTCAAAAGACAGTTTTTCTATCTTTTTACCGTGTTGCTTTTACCAAGCATGTTTTTAGATTTACTCTTATTTTATATCAGACATTCCTTAGAGACCTCCTTTTAGAATGACATTTCACAAAGGCTTGTATGCTTTTCTGCTGCAGTGATACTTTTTGAGTTATGTGACTGAGTAATGGTTTGTCCAGCATCTTCATAGTAATGTGTTTTTTCCTCTTTCCTTTCTTTCCTACCCAAACATTTGATCTTCAATAGGCAATGGTGAGTCAGATTTTAAGAGTTTTCAATGAAATTTTGAAAATGAGATATAGGCATATTTCCTGTCACTGGGAAAATTAGCATATTAGTAGAAATCTGCGTGTATGCATGTAAAGGCAATTTTGATATCCTGTTCCCTATGGCAAAATATTAATTGTTACTGAATGTTAACAGAAAGAACATGTTCTTCTTTGCATGTTCTGCTTTAGTCCCTCGTCCAGAACTCTCGGAAGGCTGGAATCACCTCGGCTATGGCCTCCAGCACTCTCAACAATGAGGAACTGGTATGCTCAAACACATACTCATCACAAACACAAACACATCATCCTTCCGGTCTCACTGTCCAATTTTGTCTGGGTTTACTTTCTGTTGTTATACTTTTTGTTATATCCCCATATCTGCACACGCAGAAGAGTCATGTGTATAAGAAGACCCTCCAGGCTCTGATCTACCCCATTTCCTGCACTACTCCCCATAACTTTGAGGTGTGGACGGCCACTACACCAACATACTGCTACGAGTGTGAGGGGCTGTTGTGGGGTATTGCCCGACAGGGTATGCGTTGTACTGAGTGCGGTGTCAAATGCCATGAGAAGTGCCAAGACCTGCTCAACGCTGACTGTTTACAGAGTAAGGTCTTCTTTTGGCAAAATATCACTGGAACTCTTGACTGTTACATCAGTTTTCTTTTGTTTGCACCATTTCATCTTTCTTTTCCTCTTTTCCTCACAAGCAAATAAACACACAATACTTTTTCTCTCCAAAGAACCGCTGTACTGTAAACTGCTGTTTCAGGTGGTTGCTTTCCTGCCTGTAGGGGAGAATTTTTCTAAAATCACATTTATTCAGACTTTTTTCCACTTTTTTTCAGGAGCTGCGGAGAAGAGCTCTAAGCACGGTGCAGAGGATCGGACTCAGAACATTATCATGGTTCTAAAGGATCGCATGAAAATCCGCGAGAGAAACAAGCCAGAGATCTTTGAACTCATCCAGGATGTGTTTGGAGTCCCCAAAACCACTCATGTCACCCAGATGAAGCAGGTCAAGCAAAGTGTCTTGGATGGAACCTCCAAGTGGTCAGCCAAGATCAGCATCACAGGTCAGCAGGATGACCATCACGGGTCTCACAAGTTAACTGACACACGTCTCACTCAAGTCATGAAACAGCTGAACACTTAAGGCTAGTTTCTCTGACCCAGATTGCATAATTGGTTGCACTAATGTGTTGGAATGACCATAATAACTGGGTCAACGGTAAAAACTAAAAGGTTTTCAAAACAGCAAAAAGGTAATATTCTTATAAATATGCTACAGAGATTAATTTATATTTTTATTGAGAGATTTTTATTTCTTTGACTCCGCCATTTTGATTGATAAAATAATACAGTTTGCTGCACTATAAATCCACCGCTTTCCACAGTTCTGTGTGCCCAGGGCCTGCAGGCCAAGGACAAAACTGGCTCCAGCGATCCCTATGTAACAGTGCAAGTGGGGAAAACCAAGAAGAGGACCAAGACCATCTACGGCAACCTCAATCCTGTCTGGGATGAGTCCTTCAATTTGTATGTGCTGCACTCAACCATTCACTTTGAATGATCTCTGTTTAATAATTCCTGTTGTATGTACAGTAACATTATTCTTTTCATTTTTAAACTAGTTTGAGTTTCAGTAGGTACGTTGTGGTATAAGAGAAGATGAGTCCAAGTCTGATGTGTGTTTTCAGTGAGTGCCACAACTCTTCAGACCGGATAAAGGTGCGAGTGTGGGATGAGGACGATGACATCAAATCACGTGTTAAGCAGAAGTTCAAGCGAGAGTCAGACGACTTCCTGGGGCAGACTATCATCGAGGTGCGGACACTGAGCGGAGAAATGGATGTGTGGTACAACCTCGGTGAGTGAAGAGTTTCTCTTTCTCAGTGACCTACTTTTGTAATAGTAATGATGGTGTGACTGAGGAACTGACTGAAATTACCACGACCATAGAGAATAAACAAAGATGCTGCTCAGTTACGTAACTGTAATGTAAAAGGGTTATAAAAGCTGTTGCATGTCTGTCTTTGAAGATCGTAATAACACAGTCTCTAATACTTAATGGCTGACTGATACTGAATATATCATTCTATAGTAATTGCTCTCCACCATTTAGTGACATGTTTATGGAAACTGTTAGAAATACAGAGCATGCTGACACACTCTTAGAGAGCATTAAAAGACAGTACTACACAGTTACCCATTGGTTGCCACTGACAGACATTCATTTCTCTGGTCTGTTTCCTGTTCAGACAAGCGTACGGACAAGTCTGCTGTGTCAGGAGCTATCCGAATGCACATCAGTGTGGAGATCAAGGGAGAGGAAACAGTGGCCCCTTATCATGTCCAGTACACCTGCCTACATGAGGTCAGTCGGCTGTGACGTTTGTGCAGACAAGTGTCTTTTTACAAAAAGGATTTTTTTTTTTGTTATTGACAATCAACCTGGAATGTGTAGGAACTTACAGGAGTACTGCTTGCCAACCAGGACGTTCTGGTTAACATCATCTCTTTCGCCTTGTAGAACCTCTTCCACTATGTGACAGATCTTCAGAACAACGGTGTGGTGAAGATCCCAGATGCTAAAGGTGACGATGCCTGGAAGGTCTACTTCGAAGAGACACCTCAGGAGATTGTGGATGAGTTTGCTATGCGTTATGGAGTGGAATCTATATATCAAGCCATGACGTGAGTTTAAGTCTGAAGCATGAATAATAACAATAATATAAAATATATCTTTATTCATCATTTTAATGAGAAATTGAAAGTGCATGTCATGGGTTACTGCAGGATGATAGCAGCAAAAAGCAAACAGTCATTATGAATGTATAAATACTTATTTTATCTTTTTTTTTTTTTTTCATTAGACACTTTGCCTGTCTATCATCTAAGTACATGTGCCCGGGAGTGCCAGCAGTGATGAGCACTCTGCTGGCTAACATCAATGCATACTACGCCCACACCACCCAGGCTACCAATAATGT
The DNA here is from genome assembly GCF_027358585.1 of Pangasianodon hypophthalmus. Classification (NCBI taxonomy): domain Eukaryota; kingdom Metazoa; phylum Chordata; class Actinopteri; order Siluriformes; family Pangasiidae; genus Pangasianodon; species Pangasianodon hypophthalmus. The sequence goes on from NC_069720.1 coordinate 16,691,470, forward strand.
CTCTGCTTCCGACCGCTTCGCTGCATCCAACTTTGGGGTGGGTGGCTTATACCTGCCTATTTTCATAAACACATTTTTTGATATATTCACAAAACTCATAAAAGCTAGCGTTAGCAGGACCTGGACAAAATAATAAAATGTGTAATAATGTTGGTGGCATTTTTTGAACATCAGTTATGGGTTATGTGCTTTACAGAAAGAACGCTTTGTAAAACTCCTGGACCAACTACACAACTCTTTGAGGATTGACCTCTCCATGTACAGGGTACTGTGTCCTGTTATTTTATGTTATTGCTTCTGTTGCTGTGTCTCTGTAATTCATTCCCTCTTTCTTTGTTTCAATGTTTGTCTGTCTCTCACTCTTTCTCTGTCAGTTTGGCTGTCTCTGAGGGCTCTATTTTTTCCACAGCAGACAAGACTCATAGAGAGTTTCCTGCAGGCAGAATTCTGTGCTGCCTGATATGATAATAATAAGGATGATGGACATGACAGCATTATTAAATAACCAGAGGATTAGATTTTACTTAGAAAAGTCAACTCTGTCCCCTGAGATCAAGCTTTCTAGATCTCACACAAAATTAACTTAATTTTTTTTCTTATGAATGTAACAGAATAATTTCCCAGCCAGCAGTCCTGAGAGGCTGCAGGATCTCAAATCCACTGTGGACCTACTCACCAGTATCACTTTCTTCAGAATGAAGGTATTTTACTCTTTAACACACAAATATCGACATGGCGCAACATCTTTGTATTATCCCCACTGATGACACATTTTTTTAAACTGTTCTCTACACTTGCCTATGGATGTAATGCCTGTGTAGCTGAATTGAACCCATTTCGTCTCACAGGTCCAAGAGCTACAAAGTCCTCCTCGTGCCAGTCAGGTTGTGAAAGACTGTGTGAAGGCCTGCCTGAACTCCACATATGAATACATCTTCAACAACTGCCATGAGCTGTACAGCCGCGAGTACCAGACTGACCCGGTGAGCAGCTACTCTATGGTACAGCTTTCCTCCTTGACTTTGAACCACATGGCCACTGTGGGTTCTGAGTATATAGGAATCAGCTCCAAATCTACACTACAGCTAGATTACAGTTTTGTTCATGCGTCTTTAGTATGTCAGCATGTTATAGACTCTTCTCAAAAATATCAAGTACAGAGTTGTCTTTTAAATAAAAACATGCAGCCTGATGGAAATATGCGGGGGAGGTTCTTTTCATGGTCATTAGTTATCTTGCTCCCATGCAGTGGTTGGCCTCATCTGGCTCTCTGAGGAGCATCTCTGGCAGCATTAATTTTTCAGGTCATTTTTTTCCAGGAGTTTGCGATTAAGTAGCAAAATAAGTTTGAGCTTCCATCTAAAGTAAAGTTCCATAATTAGTCTTCTTTCATACAGTCAAAGAAAGGTGAGGTTCCTCCCGAAGAACAGGGTCCAAGCATCAAGAACCTTGACTTCTGGTCCAAACTGATCACCCTAATCGTGTCTATCATTGAGGAAGATAAGAACTCCTACACTCCTTGCCTTAACCAGTGAGTTCATCATCAAATCTTCACTAAAACTATCCAACTTCCTTATCAATTCCATCACACAATTTCCATAAGTTTTGCCTAGTCTACTTCCAAAACTAGATTTTCATGCTATATTGACAGGATGTGATTGCATTCTTATTACACATCCTCATATCCTCCTAGGTTTCCACAGGAACTGAATGTAGGGAAGATCAGCGCAGAGGTCATGTGGAATCTGTTCGCCCAGGATATGAAGTATGCCATGGAAGGTGAGGCTTACGAAGTTATTTTCTCATCAAAAATGCAATGATGGTAGTTTTATAAAGTGCAAACCGAATGTGGGACTAATAATTCAGAAATGTGACATGAAGCATGCATACAAGGTGCATGTCACAGGTCTTGGTACAGATTTACTAAATTAACTATGAATTTCCAGTGCATATAATTATGATTTTGGCATATTTGTTATTCATAAAATTACAATTTCTGAATAACAGAAATTTACACAGAATTTGAATGCAAAAATATTCAATTGCTATTCAAAGGTTTCATTTAGGCTATATTAATGTGGAATAGATTTCTAGTACTGATTCCTACAGCCTTGCTCTCCATATCCAGCTCCAGCTAATGTAATGAAGTGCTATTTTCTTTACCTCTCCCGTCCTCAGAGCATGAAAAGAACCGCCTCTGTAAGAGTGCTGATTACATGAATCTGCACTTCAAAGTGAAATGGCTTTACAATGAGTACTGCAAAGACCTGCCTTTCTTCAAGAGCAGAGTACCAGAGTACCCAGCGTAAGTGACTTCTATTCTCGTTATCTCCTCACACATGCATACACAAACACATGCCCACAACTTGAAGGTGACATTTGAATCTAAGGATCTGTTCATTTGCAGGTGGTTTGAACCTTTTGTAATCCAGTGGCTGGATGAGAATGAGGAGGTTTCTCGAGACTTTCTGCATGGAGCTCTGGAAAGGGACAAAAAAGATGGAGTAAGTCTAAGCTGTATTTTCCTCCCGTTCTGTCTACTGAACATGACCATAGATTCTCTGTATAATGTCATGGAATTTTGATAATATTTCTATGCAAGTCTGGAAGAAACATTCAGTGAATAGATAGATGGATGGATGGGTGGGTGGATCTATGAATGAATAAAGAACAGCAACAACAAAAAAACAGTTATTGTTTTTAGTTAATAAATTTGGAACGTCTCAAATAAGATTAAGAAAGTACCTCAGTTCATTCTTCACTTGTTTCCAATTTGCAAGTCACTGCTGCATACATGAGATGTCACACCTGCTGGTGTCTAGCCACAAATACCAGCCACCCTCCTGTCTATCTGGCTGCAAAACCTCCATAACTTTTCTTCTCCCACTCACTCTTCTTTTATCTCTCTCCACAGTACCAGCAGACATCAGAACATGCACTTTTTTCCTGCTCAGTGGTCGATGTCTTTTCCCAGCTCAACCAGAGCTTTGAAATTATTAAAAAGCTGGAGTGCCCCGACCCACAGATTGTGGGCCACTACATGAAGCGATTTGCTAAGGTGAATAACAGTAGTGTCACTAATAGGATCTCAGAATTGTATAATGCTAATGCATCAGCATCATTATCAGCATTTTATAGCAGTTGTCAGCATAAGCTTACATTACGGCAATAATTTACTCATATTAATATAGCATTATTATGTAACAGTACTGTATATCAGTATTGTATGTCTGACTGCTTTATGACTAGTGTTTGAGTACTAGTACTTCTTGCAACATAGTTGCTGCTCTCTTTGATTTTACTATAACAAGTTGGTTCTTGCTTCTGGTTAGTTGATTAAAAAAGTTGATTCTATAGCACTTATACCACTGTCAGCTCTTTTAACAGCTAGATTTTTAGATTGTATTCTATAAGTAACTCAGGTGAAAAAAAATCAAAGGAGTAAATGCAATGCATTGTAGTCAGAGACTTAACTGTTCTTTCTGCTTCTTCTGTTGCAGACAATAAGCAACGTTCTGCTCTCCTATGCCAGCATAATTTCCAGAGACTTCCCTAACCATTGCACCAAAGAGAAAGTGGTAAATTTTTTTAATGTCTTTGTGGTAGTGTTCTCCTCAATAATTTATATAGTTTCCTAATAGCACCATTTTTCTTTTCATCCAACTCTAGAATGCTAAAGATGGTGCTATAAAGGTATGGATCAAGGCTATAAATTTGATGAATTTGGACCTTGCAATCAGTTTTAAGTCTTAAAAAGTGAATGTAGTCAGTGAGTCATCTCCTGCTTTTTCAATGGCGAGTTAGATTGCGAGTGGAGATTTGCTGTCTGATTACTTTGAATACAAATGCTGAAATATACATTCAGTGGTATTTTATATTTTACACTATGTAATATTAATATGCTATTGGATTTCCACAGCCCTGTATTCTGATTAACAACATTCAGCAACTCCGGGTACAGCTGGAGAAGATGTTTGAGGCCATGGGGGGCAAGGATGTGAGTCAGCATTAAAACCTACAATGTGTTCTTCAGTAATTTAGAGACATCAACAGCCTGTGTGAATATTAGTTGGTGTATTGTTGTCTCAGCTTGACCTTCAACAAGGTTTTCTTGTTGAATGTTGTGTTCTAGCTGAATGTTGAGGCTAGCGATATCCTAAAGGAGCTGCAGGTAAAGCTCAACAATGTTCTGGATGACCTGGCCAGGATCTTTGCCACCAGGTAAGACCACCAGAGGGATCAACCTGGAAAGTAAACAAAATTTTATTTGAAAGCTGATGCTGACACTGTGTTCTTCCACGATTTTAGAACTTTAGATGAAGAGTCTCAGCATTGATTAGCATTTCTCAGTAATGTGATTTTTGTTCTATGTCTGTTTTTTTCCAGTTTCCAGCCCAACATTGAGGAGAATGTGAAGCAGATGGGAGACATTCTGAGCCAAGTGAAAGGCACAGGCAATGTGCCAGCTAGCGCCTGCAGCAGCGTGGCTCAGGACGCAGACAACGTACTGCAGCCCATCATGGACTTCCTGGACAGCAAGTGAGTTTTCTCTACCAAATGGCCCTCCTACTGGTATTTATTTCATTTCCTCTCTATTTAGGATACAGCCAAGGGTAAGAGTGCAGATCTAGGAAGAGTTTTTGCTATCTCCGGAAAGGCCATAAACAGCAAGTTTTAATGTTTTATCTGCCCCAATATACCCATTTCAACACATAAGGGCCTTTGTAAGTGGCTTGAGGTGAATCAAAGCTGCACTAAAGTGGGAGTAGATGGAGAAGGCTGACTCCAGATTAAACATCAGCTCAGGTTTTTTTTTTATTTTTATTTATTTTTTTATTTTTTGCTATTTTCTCAGCTTGTCACTGTTTGCTAAGATATGTGAGAAGACAGTTCTGAAGCGGGTGCTGAAGGAGCTCTGGAAACTTGTCATGAACACCATGGAGAAGACCATCGTTCTGCCTCCTCTAACTGATCAAACGGTGAGAGACTTTTCAAACTGGCCAAATTCTGCATAATGCTTACATACTGTAGCATAGGATCCAGGGCTCTACATATAAGTTTCAGCTATTATGCTGTACTAACACCGGCGGCATTTTTTCTCCTGGCACCTCTGCATTCATTCTGCATTGGTTGCTCGTGGTCGTTTCTGTCTTTAGATTACTGCCAGTTGCCATGGTTTCACAGGTAGTGCCTAGCTAGTGCGATATGGCTAAACGACAGCTAGGAAAAGAATGTATACAGAAATACGCATTTGAATATATATGCATAGCAGATGTTTTGCTAATTTTGACCAAAAAGTAAACATATTCCTGCTAAAAAAATAAAAAATCTAGAGGAAAATATTATGCAGTGGTGCATTGCATTACTGTTTACCAGTGTCAGAATGAGGCTAAGATGTTTTTGCCGATGACAATTTCTGCCTAAAAGTGTTTGATGTCCCCAAAAAAAGCAACGACAAACACCAGCACTGTGGTGTTTTGGGTAAATCAAGTGAGTATCACTGTAAGCGAGTATCACTGACTGGCTCAAGAACTCTGAGTAGGAACAAATATGTGGAACCAAAAACTGCTGATAATGTTTCCCTGTAGTAAATTCACTATAGTAAACAAGAACTGGAAAACTGTCCCTCACTCCCATTAGTAGTCGCCACATCATTTTGATTATAATTTGCAAAAAGTTAAAGTTTCCCCACCCACTTCGCATTGCTAATCTTTGCTCTGCCTCCTGTCACTGTAGATTTCTAGCTTATATTTAAAATGAATGGTTTCAGGCCACTTTGAATTGCATTGCTGCCTGCATGAGAGCAGGGTTACACATATTAGAAACTGATACTGAATATTGCATATTGTTTTCCCGTATGGATCCTGAGGCCTGTCCCAGCTGGAGTGAGGTGACTAAAATACTCCAGTAGCATCCCCCGCTGAGTCATTTTTAACATTCCCTGTTCCCTGGCCCACTTGCAAAAATACCCATTTCTTCCATTCACTTGAAGATACTCTATATTGGCCTAGGGAGTGCACCATTATCATCCACTAAAGGCTGCTCTTTGTTCTCTGCTCTTGGTGACAATTATTTTTAAAATATGACATACTGCTTATGATGAGATCAGAGACCAGCCTGATTTTATTTGTCTATATACATCTGTTATTATTTGTGTTTTGTTTATTTGGTTTGTTGTTGTTTTTTTGACAAAAGAGCCCCATGTCTTTACTCGAGATCCCTAGTTTTTGGAATAATGTGCTAAGTTAAAAGCTTCTTAGCTTCTTGCAAGTGTTAACACTGGAACTCAATAGGCACTAATGCAGAAGAGCTGAAACTGGCAGTGTGCACACTCAGGGCTTTTTTGATGTTGATGCTGCTTTGTTTTGATGTGGGGCTCTTTGCAGCTTCACTGACCCTTCTTTCTGATTATTATTACATTCTCGCTTGCCCCCCCGCTCCTCCTCCTCCTCCTCTTCCACAGATGATAGTAAGTACAGCAGCCCTCCTCTTTGTGCGTCTGTCTGTCCTGCAGTCCGTCAGTGCTGGGTGGCCATCCACCCACTCCTTCTGCTCTGTGTGGCTGCAAGTGCCCCCTCCTCCCCTCCCCCGTGTGCATCCTCATCCGTCCATTATGTCTCTCCATGTCTCTCCTTCACCTGCTCTCTCCATCCTCACTGTTCAGCCTCTTCCTGTTCACCTCTTGTTTCCAGCTGAGGTGGCTGCAGCATGGTGCATTCCTGATTGACTTGAACGAGGCCTTTCCTAATGAATCCTTCAATCTGGTGGCCCCTCCACACTTCTTGTCCTCCTTCTTCTCCTTAATCCTCTATCTTTCCCTTACTTTCTCCTCTCTGGAAGTGGCACTCTCCCTCACTTCCACTGTCTCCTGTTCCTCCCTCTGCATTGCGTGGCAGGTTTTTGGCCTGGGTGGCTCTGGTGGTGGCTTTGTGGTTTGGTTAGTAACTTTCACCTGTTTGAACCCGTCTCTCCCCTGTCGGTCTGTTGCTTGTGTCTCAACTCTTGAATCTGATCTGCAGTTTTCTCTTAACAGACTTTGTTTTGTCAGTTTGTCCTATTATTGTGTTTTCTTAAAGTGGTTAAGGTTAAAATTACTTATTTGTTTGTGTTTCAGTCCAGGCTAGGTCTCTGACTGAACTATTTCATTTACTTTTTTTCTTGTAACATTAAACATTAGGGCCATATGGTAATATTGTGTTTCCCCTGCATCCTCATTATACAGTATAATGCCCTTTAAGTTATTTGGATTTTTTTAGTATCTATTGTTTTTTTTCTCACTTTCATTTCTCTTTTTTATTATTCCCATCATTCCGTTAATAATATGTTTGTGGTTACTCTAATGATTTAACATTTGCAGCTGTGTGCCAGTTTGTTCTGCAGTGATATCAAGTCTCACCAAATCAGGTGGATGGGAGCAAATCAGGCATAGAGGTCCTTGAAACTTAAACTTCAGGCCCATCCTAAGTGTAGCTGCTGCAAACCTGATATTGTTTAATATATATATATATATATAATTAGAGACTGTTTTCAGTTTCATTTCAGTGATGTATTACACACATTTGTATGACGATATTTGACTGGTGTGTCAGTGTGTCAGTCCCTGTCATTCAACCAATGTGAGAAAGGCAGAAGCACTTCTGGAGTTAATAATGCATTTCCTCTCTTCACAGGGCAGGGTGAAGCTTGCTTGTCACAGTGATGTAAGAACTAAAACCCATTTAGATTAATGTGTCCTGTCTTTCTTTCTCTCTCCATTTCTAAATGTTTTTCTTCTCTGTCACTTAGTTCCCCTGTCTCAAACCAGTCAGACTGAAGCGGTTGTTTCTCTCTTGTTTTCTTAGATTTCCTTTAGTTGTAGCTCTCTCCATCTCAAGGTTCCTGTCCATAGTGAGTGAATGATACCAGGCTTCAGGCTCAACCTTTTCTTCATGATAGCTAGTTTTGAACCAGTGGTTTTCATCCCCAATTCCTGAGTACCCTGACCTGCATAATTTCCTTCTATTCATTTATTTGATCAACTAATTATTAATTATCAACTAATTAACCACTTACCGGACATCTCTTAAGATCACTGCATTAAGAGTCCATGTAGTTCTCAGTGGTACATTTTTGTATATTCAGAATGGCACACTGTGTCTGTATTTACTGAATGTTGTGGTTTAAGATAACACTGAAGCTATATAATAAAATGTTAACAAGGGACAGGATCCTTACTATAGTATCATCCAGTCCTACTGGGTTGTCCACCATGTTGGGCAGTTCATTTAGTATCTTAGTGCCTAATTAGCACTGGAATATACTAGATCAGTGTCTCCCGTGTTCAGCATTGAACTTATTTGTGATGTCACACTCCACAGTAGTGGTTAATGGCTCATATGAAAGTAGACACTCAGGGCTTTAAGAGTTTGGGGTTTTTCATAATTATATCTTTTTTTTTTTTTTACCTAGCCTACTAGGTTTAAAGGTTATAATTTTATTATGGCAGTTGTATACACTGTTTACTATTAAAAAAGCTCTTTAATTGTGCTGCCCATTATATTTGTACCAATGTTATTGTGGAGAGGTATGAATTGCTTGCCCAGCAGGCGGCTCACACACCTATCCCTATCCCATCACCTTGCTCAGCAGCAGCTAAACACAGAATCATGATACTCTACACACAGAAACCCAACAGTGTCCTGACTAATGTTATAACAGACTTGCAGGGATAAAATAATTTATTTGTTCACACTGTTTGAAAGCGTCCAATAAGTTGATTTCCATTCCACCGGCAGAATGGAACACCAGTGTACTGCTAGAAAGGGTTAAATTTGAGGTGAAAACTTTCCTGTTCTCTCATTTTTTCCATGTGTTTGTGGAATGTTTGTACTTGTTTGTACTTTTTTGGAAGTATACAATTTGGCTGTCTGGAGAGAAATTGAGTTTAAGCAATTTCTTCTTCCTCCTCTTTTTCTTCTTCTTCTTTTCTTCTTCTTCTTCTTCTTCTTCTTGTTATTATTATTATTATTATTATTATTATTGTTATTATTATTATTATTGTTATTATATCACCATAGTAGTCAAATAGGTGGTGGACCTAATGGATTTTATAGATCTTTCAGCTCTCTCTGTCTGTACAGTGCTGTCAGTTGTGTCCTCTCTACATGGCTATGTTTACTGTCTTATGTTACATTCTGTAAATGCTGTCTCTGTGTGTGAGAAACATTGTGTATTTGATTTCTTCAGATGGTTGTTAGCAATTTTGTTTTGTGGCTTTTTGTCTCATGCTACTACATAACCTCACCACTATCCTTTTCCTTGTCTCTTCTGTCTTTGTTTTGTGGGTTTTGTCTCCTTCTCCAGGGTACACAGCTAATTTTCAATGCTGCTAAGGAGCTCGGCCAGCTTTCCAAGCTGAAGGTAACCTAATGTTAACTATATTTGTGGATAATATAGTACATGGTGAAAAGTAAATGGTTTGTGTGTACCCCCCATGGCAGGAGCACATGGTGCGTGAGGAGGCCAAGGCCTTATCACCCAAGCAGTGTGCAGTTATTGAGTTGGCCCTGGATACCATCAAGGTAAAACTCTTCTGTCATATTATGAGAAGCTATCTGATCCTAAATGTCTCATATTCCATTTTTTTAAATGTGTTAATATTAAATGTTTATTTTTATATAAAACCAATTACAATCCCTTCTATCATACCCCATTAACACAGTACTACTAGTAGTACTAGGTAGACAGCTGATAATGATGCTTTATTTTGTAGCAATATTTCCATGCTGGAGGAGTGGGCCTAAAGAAGACCTTTCTGGAGAAGAGTCCTGACCTGCAGTCTCTCCATTATGCCCTGTCTCTCTACACACAAGCCACAGACAAGCTCATCAAAACCTTTGTCCAGTCACAGAATGCACAGGGTAAGGTCTTATTCATCTTGTTTTTTGGCATTCAGCAGATAATATGCACCAGAGATGGGGACTTGTGTTAGGTACTAACGCTTGAGTCGCTCATTTGCCGACTCATGATTTGACTCAGACTCTAACTTAAAAAACTCACAACTGGACTCAGACTGAAGACTTGTAAAATTTCAATAAAAACATGAACATAAAACTAGTAAATTAGGGCCGCCAATCAAAATTTATTTATTTCTGACCTTAAGTGTGTGGCTTTGTCAGTTTCGTGACTATCGTGCACAATTTATTGCTATTCACTTGCAGCTTAAAGTGGTAATTAAGCACAACACCAGAAAAAAGCGCAGAGCAGTGTCGGAAGCAGAGCTGTTTTTATTAAAGTGGTTGAAGTTTGTCAAAAGTGATTCAGAAAAACAAGTGCCTGGTTATAGAAGATTAATAAAGGTAACTAAAATGCCTAAGTTTCTTAAACCATTTTTAAAGCGTGCTACACACCACAACATATATGTGTCTTCAACCACAATAAAATTCTACCTGTAGAAAATCCTCCATTAAGAAAATGTTCGAGTCTGTGGCAGACTTTTATATGCTGTAGAGTGTTTGTCAGTTTTTGTTTGAGTTATTGTTTCATAATGAAGTAGGACTTATTATTATTATGATTATTGACATTAACAACACAACTTGTCCATTTTAAACAGTTCTAAATTTCTGTATCATAATCTAATGGAGGAAATTATAGATCATAGGTGGATTATCTAGATTATGGATCATAGATGGAAGAGATTATAGTGTTATTTTTTCTAGTTTCTGACATTCAACAGTAAGGCTATACTCACTATAATGTGTAATAATATAATAGTATTTTACTTACATCCAATAAAAAAACCTAATGTTTATGACTAATGACTTGAGACTTGACTCAGTCTTGTGAACATCTCTGATATGTACATTTATTGCTTTTAAACAGCATTCCTGCCTCTGCTTATACTTTACTCTGTCTTCTGTTCTATCAGGAGATACAGACTTTTTTTGGGGACTGGTGTACTCTTCGTCTCCTTCCTTTTTTCTAGTCGCTGTTATTGTAGTCATGCTTATGCTATGGGAATCCTGACACAGTTTGGCTTTCAGCGCCTCTGGCAGAGAAGCCCTTTTAATGAAGGATCACTTGAAATGTAATTAGAATAAATGTCATTCCTTTAGCTAAGCAATTAAATACATTTACAAAGGATTGGATGTAATGCAGTATGTGTGTGTGTGTTGAGTAAAAGCCACAGCAGATTATTAAAAGACTGAATGAAGCAGAATCTGTATAAGATATCAGAAAACCCTATAAGTGCTAGAAGTGCTTATTTAACTGCTGGTTTATTGTCTCTTTCTCTCTTTCTCTTTCTTTCTCACATTCTCTTGCTCTCATCTCTCTTTTTTTACTTTGTTTCTCTGTTTCCTTCACTTTCTCTTTTTGTCTTCTTTTCTGCTATCTCCCTGTACATCCCTCAACTCTTGTCTGTTCTTAATGCTCCGTATTTTCCATCCTGTCCTCCCTTGTCTTTCCACCAGTTCATGGAGGGAAGGGGATAAGGTTCACCCATAGCGAGGATGTGTACCCCGAAAAGGGTACGTCTACGAAGGGCCCATGCCCTGCACCACCAAAGACCCATCAGTGGCCCAGCCGAAAGCTTCTCTCAGATGATTATCAGATCATGTTCATCCCATAAATTTGGCCCAGTCGCATGCCCTGCAATCACTCATATCCTCCCACAGAGGCAGTCTCAACATCACTACCTTGCATGTACGAGGTCTTGGGACTGATTTGCTGTATGTGCACATACATTGGTTGGACATGTATACTGGCACTACAGGAAGAAGAAAACCTTGAAGAGTGCGTGTGTCTGTGCATGTTTTTATGTCAAATGTCCCCACAAGGATAGGAAAATCTGACAGTTTTGAACTTGTGGAGACACTTGGCTGGTTCCTACAGGAAAAACTGCTTTTTTTTTAGACAAACCCTGTGTGTGAGTGAGAGAGAGGACTCTGTGCACACTGTTAAGGGGTAGCTCACGACTTGCCTTGGCACAGTCATGTTCACACATGTGCGTGTGTGTGTGTATGTGTGTGTGTGTGTGGGCGCACAAGTGGTAGCAAGCAAACTGAAGCAACAAACAACTGAGATGAGATGAAAATGGAAATTTTTTTTCTTCTGAAGTGAGAGCCCTGCAGATTCTGTTCCTCACTGGATCATGTGATCAGAGCCTTCGTTAGTATTTATTTGATACCTGAATTTGAGTATTGAAGTAATATTAATGGATGCTGACTTAGTGTGTCCAGAGGCAGAGTCAGTCCTTTTTGTACCTAAATCTCAGACAGCCAATGCTTACTGATGATGTGACAGCACCCCTCAGCCAATCTATAGGGGCTTCTGAGGACAGACGATGCTCTCTTTTAAGATGCATCAGTGTTCTGTGGCTCTCTCTCGTCACTGACATGACTCACGTTGCTACATGTGTTTCTAGAGCATGCTCAGTCAGGCCCTCCATCATGTACACTACAGTATGGCCTTGATGTCAGTAGTGTCTTGGGGCTGTTAGCATGTGGAACTTCATCTCAGATCAGAATGACACTTGTTTCTTCTGTGTCATTTTTGCTTTCTGGAAAGCACTGCTTTTCTTGTACTGCACAGAGCTTTACTGTAGCCACAGAAACCAATGGGATTCTTATCTCTGTGATATATATATATAGAACCGGTGGCTCTGTTTGGGTTTGGGTTCACTTGTTCCCTTAGTGGAAACTGTCACTATAAATCAATATAAAGTTCTTCTGACTGATCACCTTGATCTTATGATGATAAATTTCTGTCCTGATGGGAGTGGATGAGGGCTCACTGAATGTTTTGATGAGGATGAAAATTATGCAGTGCTCCCAATCCTGTACACCACAAGCCCCTTCAAGTAGCCCCTATAGTGACAGCTTCTCCAGTCTGTGCTTAGAATAACTTTTGATCCAGGGGTGTGGCCACATGGGCAATAGGAAATAAGTCTTGCCATCTCTACTCTGAGAGGTCTGTTACACCTGTGTAATTCATGCAGGCTTAATGAGTTGATCACTGTAGCATTGTATGTATTTTGACAAATTACTTGAGTATTAGGAACCATAGAGCAGCAATGAAATACAGCAATGTCATTATGTGGCACAAATGTGGAATAAATCAAACATTCTGCAAATCTTGTCCTGTACATAATTAGGTGGTGCCATCCCCCACCCCACCCCCTGTATGAAAACCTGGACAGACCACCAGTGCCATCCTTCTCACTGGACTTGTGAATACTGCAGTCAGAGTAATTTCATGAAAGAACACAGCACCCTAAATAGCTATTTTTAGCTTACTCTGCCTAGTGCGGAATGGATCAGTGAGCTCCTGCTGAACTGTGCTGTCTAACTGGGCCATGGTGCAGAGAGTGAAATGTGGGTATCACCATCAACCCCCTGCTGTTGAGTCCCTTTAGGCACAACACACTCAGAGAAGCCTAGCCACTGAAAGTGCTGTCATCAGCCTCTTTCACCATCACACACAAATGCAGTTTACAGCACATTTACTGTTGACAGCCAGCTGGTGAATAGATTTTAATGACAGCAGAAAACCTTTGAGATGAAGTTTTGAGATGTGTGTGTATCTGTGTGTGTGTGTGTGTGTGTGTGACAGCCGTTATTTACTTATGCATGTTTAAGCTTATGGATCCCCTGGAATCCATGGGCAGAAAGAGTTGAACAGCCTTACTGCCCCCTGCTGGACGAATGAGCCAGTACATGTTTGCATGTTGCCTTTCCCCTCCTTTCCCAACATCAGTAGCATGGAGCAAAAGCTCAGTTAAGCTCAGGGACTCTCCTTACTAACACACACCTTCTGATAGAGGGGTAGCACCTGCTATATACACACAAGGGGTGTAATGTATCTGTATCCGTCTAGTGTTCCAAATATCCGTAAATCAGGATTGGGTTTGTTTGTTTGTTTTCTCCTGATCTTCTACAGTTCCTAAGCTACATCACTTTAGTTTATAATTGGTCTCAACCAGATGCCCTGTTTCCCTTTCTGGGAAGGCTTGTATATAATGTGCCTATCTTTCAGGAACTATCTATCAAAACAACACTGTCTTTCCCACATCAGGGATCTACTGATTATAGTTGTCAACAATAGCCACCTAATAATATTTTATCAGATTTACTTCAGATTTTCTTGGGCATGTTACATTCCAATAAGATCAGAAAAATTTACTGAACAAGTTATTTGATTAAAAAAACGTGAACAATGAACATACAAGATATTTCTAAAAGTAATGTAAAAGTTTTTGTAGACCCCAGCAGAGAGATGCTGCCGTGTACACAGCATGTGGTCTGCATGGGCTATATGGAGCAGCGACTCCAGAAACAAAAACATATTACTTTTTGTGGGGGTTTTTGGGCCAGTTTCTTTAGAAATATGGTAGAAATGTGGTTTTAATTGGGGCTCAGTAAGGCAGTGTTTAGGTCAGCCAGGTCAGGCGGAACTCACTGATGATAGACAAAACAAAAATCAATACTGTCTCCTATTCGTATCATATCATTCCGTGTAATATATTCATATTCGGTTACATTCCTAATGCACACTGTTTACCTATCTGTAGAATGTTGTTTGACTCAGCTAAATGACACAGATGCTGTCTACTATCTTGCCATGCCCCCATGGCTGTGTAGCACAGTGTGACCCCTCTAGCAGAATGTCTATCACACACACCTTGCAGTGGCTGCTAGGACTTACCACTCAGAGGTGATGCCTCTGTCCCTGACAGTCTGGAGATGATGTGGAAATCAGCACGTTTTGGCATGTCCCTGCCTGAGTTTAAGCCAGTAGAAGACAGTTCTATGCAATGCCCTTCTTCCATTGCTGGAGTGGTGAAGCCACCACTCTCTTTCTCCTTAGTTACAGACCTGCACAGAGCAAGTAAACATCCACGGCATGTGTGTAGATCAGACATAGATCTTACATAAAGTGGGCCCCTATATGGGTCTTTTAGCTGTCTTTTGGTTAATTTTGCATGACTTTGGATATTTGAGCATAGTTTCAATTATCATATTTATGAATTAACATACAGCAAGCACGTTATGTTTGAAAAGTGAAACTGGTATGTATTTACAAAAATGAAGAATTTGAAGTGAAGTCTGGGCCCACCAATGTGTGATTTAAGGGGTTAAGGAATATATTACACATTGTGTGCTTTAGAGATGACTAAGTAACAATTTCCAGAGCTTATAAATGACTCAAAATCATATCACAAGCTTACTGTCTGTCCACCACATCTGTTTGATAATCACAGACAAGAATTTCAAGAGTTTCCCTGTACTGAGAAATAAACGAAAAATCTGTTTACGTAAAACTAACTTGTACTAACTTGTAGTTACTGTGCTAACTTGTAGTTACTGTGCTATCAGTTTAAGTATCGCAGGTATCACTAAACCGTTACAGACTATTACAAACTTTTTTTAACAAATGCATTGATCTGAATTTTACTTTAATATGGAATTAAACCAGGTTCTTTTTCACTGGCATAATCTCCTTTTGGTTGTAGCCAGTCATCTTCAAATATATACATGAAACAGGGTAGCTGGTCAGAGACATGTCTCAGAGTTATGCAGAGGCGAGTTGTCCAGGCAGGCCATAGAGCATGTGCTGAGGTGAGAGCCTGATTTGTGAGTGCTCTTGTCTGCCACTTCTTCTCAGGCTCTGGGGTGGATGATGCCGTGGGAGAGGTGTCCATCCACGTTGAGATCTTCACTCATCCCAACACAGGCGAACACAAGGTCACAGTAAAAGGTCAGCAGTGCTTCTAAACCATTTTTGTCGATTAACTCTTCTGGATGGGTTGCTTCACTGTAATGAAAAGAAATGTTACGAGCAGAAACACGTCTCTTTGTAGTGGTTGCAGCAAATGACCTGAGGTGGCAGACGTCTGGAATATTCCGACCCTTCGTGGAGGTCTACATCATCGGCCCCCACCTGAGTGACAAGAAGAGGAAGTATGCCACTAAATCAAAGAACAACAGCTGGGCTCCCAAATACAATGAAACATTCACATTGTGAGTATAATATATAAACATTGATCACCCTTGAACTCAAAATGAAGAAATGTGAATAACATTATTAGCTGCTTTTGGTTGGCTGATTTGGATTACGTTGGATTATACAGACTGGGTTAAATCTGATAACACAGCACATTGTTTTAAATTTAAAACAGACTTTCACAGAACTAAAAACTGATTAGGAGTGTGGTACATATGAGCTCTACTACATAAAGTATTAAAGTAGGGGTCTTCAAGGGCTGGTTTGGCTATAGGCTTTCATTCCAGCCAAATAGGAGGCACACTCGATAGTTGATTGGAGCCCAAGAGCAACTGATTAAACATGTAGAAACAGGTGTGACTCCTGCCTGGCTGGAATGAAATCCTGCAGCTACACTGGCCCTTTGTGGACAAGACTGAAGACACCTGTAACAAAGGATGATGTAATACTCAGAATCCTTTAGCCACATAACTTCTTTTATATAAATCACTAGAAATATAACAATGCAAATAGAGATTCGTAAACTTGTGTTTGCTTGTTACACGTGAGCTAGTTTTCTACCCGTTAGTTAGCTAGCAAATTATTATTTAACATAGGTTTTATTGGCGTATTTACATGTTCAGGATACATTAGCATTGCCCCTGATGTAACCTGAGGCCTATATTTGTAACCATGACTATAGCACACTGAGTAACGAGGTGGGGCCGGAGTGTTATGAGCTGCAGGTGTGTGTGAAGGACTACTGCTTTGCGCGGGAGGACCGCACTGTGGGCATGGCCGTGCTGCAGCTGAAGGATGTTGCGCCACGGGGTAGTGTGGCCTGCTGGCTCCCGCTCGCCAAACGCATCCACATGGATGAGACGGGCCTGACCGTGTTGCGCATTCTCTCACAGCGCAACAACGATGATGTGGCCAAAGAGTTTGTCAAGCTCAAGTCTGACCAGCGCTCAGCTGAGGAGGGCCGAGGGAGCTAAAGGTATTAATGAAGGAATTGTGGATTTGCAAAATAACTGCCCACCTCCTTTTTCTGTTGAGTGTTGCACTAAAACAGACAGCCAATACACACGCGCGCATACACACACACACACACACACACACTCTGCAGATCTGATTATTCTGGACCAATCACACAACATAGTGATACCTAAGACACTGCCAAAACCTGCTATGAGGCTTGTCTGACAAGCACAGTGCAGCACATAAAAAGATACAGGTACAAAAGCTTGTATCTCTATAATACTTGGTGTTTGTGGTGTCCTTGATTTTCAAAAGTACATATTATATGACACAACCTCATGGTTGAAAGATATTTAAAGAACAACATATTTATCTAGTTATTCACACATAAAATATATAAAAATTGCAAATATTCTTTCAATAATATATATAAAAGAGATAATATTGTCTGTCATATTGAAAGATGTCTAAATGGATCCTTTTTTTGGAAACAGTACAGAGCAGAGATATGCCTGAGTGAAAGCAGGGTTGCTATATGTAGTGCCATTGATGCCTCCCAGAGCCCTAATACCCCAACTCCCTTATTTAATATATGATAATGATGTCTGTGGAAAGCTTGTCTGTAACTGCCTTGTTCATTTTTTCAATCATTCCTGCACCTCCACATGGGTGTCTCAGTGTCAGGGTATTCTCTTTTGTTCTCAGCGAGATGTCCTTCTCTGCTACTTCTGAAAGGTACACTGTTTAATGGGGCCAATGTTTTTGAAAATTATGCAAACCTTTAGATCAAGCACAAGAACATTATTATAAAGTGAAACCATAGCTTGCAGTGCAAGTAGCTTGGACCAAATACATCTCACAAAGCAAAGGATCAACATTTCTTTGACAATTCTTTACATCCCATGGGGAATGGTATGAATTTGGAGAAAGCAATGACTCGGCGGCTCACATTAATTTAAGCATTTGTTTAATGTGCTGTATGAGTTTATTTAAATTATCATCGAGGTTTAACTCTGTTGTATATGTTTTATCTGCAGTGCTAATGTAGGCAAACAGTAAATGAAGGCTATGGGAGCTAAAGTTAAGAAGGTTTTGCGTAATACCACTACTACTGCTACTATTAGCCCCTAATCCTTTGATTTACTGTTAGCAATGTTGGCATGTTTGGGTGAAGTATTCCTTTAAACACACTGCCAATCCTCTCTTATGTCCAATTTTTGGGGTTTTATATCAGTTTCTTTGTGTGTGAGCATGTGTGCCTTGCATGTGTGGTGTATAAAGTGAGTGCATGACTGAGACTTTATAAATAAGAAGGCATTGTGAAGTGTGGGTCAGGTGCAAATGTAGTGAACATGAGATTTAAAAAGGACCTTAAATGACTTACTGACTCATTTGCGTTGTTTACTTTTATAAAGTAGCATCTGTTTTACATAATTTCCCTCATAAGAGACACAGTAGCAAAAAAAACTATCTTCAGTTCAGAATAATTGCAGTGCTGTTGCCATAGCAACCACCATTGTCTTGCCACCCATCTAAGTGTTAGGAAAGCACAAAGTGAATGTAGACTCTGTGCTTGTTTAACCTGATAAATATATCCCTGCATTGATCCTACCCCTTCATTTCCAGCCATTGAGCAGTCAGTGCTGGGAATGTAGCTATTCAACCCTCTAGTGTTCTGCAGTGTTTTACAGAACACAGTGGAGGTCAGAGATAATGACTGGTTTATCTTCAGGAGGGATGAGACCTGGTGAGTGGTGGTAGAGCTTCACATTTAACCACCCAGCATGAAATATCTCACTTGTATGTGTTGGACATCTGGCACAAGAAACATTAGCTATGTCTGAAATGGCGTAGTTTTATTGCGAGTGTGGTCACAGTGGGAAAATCACCACATGAAATGTACTATTAATTCCCAGATAATTTACTAAAACCAACAAAAAACAAAAGTTTTGACTGTTTTTCAACTTTTTGCACTAAACGTTCACAGCCTGCTGTATGTAGGGGAGGGAGGCACCAGAATGTGCTGTGATTTATATTTCACTGAAAGGCTGAGACATAGAGTGAGAACACTGCTTTAAACCAAACATTTTGGGTTTTTTTGCTCCTCTGGCACAGTTCAGTGCAATTTCGGTTACCCTAAAAAATTATCTACTACATAGGGAGGTACATGGTGTATAGTATATAATATATAGTGCATAGAATGCTATTTGAGACACAGCTATTATCAGGAGAGAAAACAGTTCACTCAGTGGCCATCTTGGCAATGCCTCCAGGTATTAATATCTGAATGTTGAGAGACCTATAAACCCACAACTGACAGCCAAGCAGTCATTTCAAACAATTATTTAAAATCTTTGTTGAAATCCGACTAAAAAGGCATAATAATAACACCAACCTTCTGTATGATTTTCTGTGTTAGCTGTGATTGTCAGACCAAAGGTTAATGAATGCCGCCCTACTTTCTGCACACATAATGACTTCTACACCCTACAGCCTATGTAGTTCACTATATGTGCAACAGGAAGCCATACAGGATTCACCTTGAGCTAGGTTTGCTAGCTGTAGAGGTAAGTAGGAATCTAAACTAAGGCTAATGATGTATTCGCTAATGTAGTAGGAAGCATGCTGGCTTTAGATGGACTATGTAATTAAATAAAGAGCTTATGTGTAGCTGCTCTGCAGCTAAACCACAATAAACCGTACGTTGTATCGTCATATCTAGTTGACAAGTTAAGAGTTGCGAAGTCTGACCTGTTTTGAACTGTCACAAAGACAGCAGTATCCTAATTGTGTGCTTGCATCAGTGTAAGAATATGATAAATCTGACTTATTCCGTGACTTATTCCCACTTTGGCTTTAATAATTGATTGGGACTTCCCATAATACAGCCATGGGTTGTTTTGACCAGTGAACTGTCGCCTCACTTTATAATGTCTCTGGAGGAACCTTCTAGAAAGCACTGCCAAGCAGAGAAAACATAGCCAATTTAAATTAGTTATTTTAAACAAACTCCCCAAAATGACCTTTACAACTAACAGTTTCCAAGTGTCAAATCATGTCAAATCACTAGACTTAGTCTATGCATTAAAGTTTTAGGTAACAATTTTTTATTGTTTACATTGTGGATTATCTACACAAAACATGATGTTGATGATGATGTCACTGTTCTTATATCCTAATTAGGATACAGTAAGTGTACAATAAGTTACAGCCACAATTTTATTCCTGAATGATTTGAAACAAGTCTGTTTTAAGGTTGAAAAATTTGCAGACTGCAGGACCAGTGAATGCTGCACAGATGTTGTGAGAGGCTCTGAAGCTGTGTGTGAGATGCCAAAGTGGCTGTCAATAAGAACTAAGTAGAAGCATAAGTGGGAGCATGTAAACAAAGCACATGGAGATCATGCTTTCATGCTCACACACACACACACACACACACACACTGCACTGATGTCTGACCTCACCCAAACCATGACTCCAGAGCTGTAGATAGGAAGCAGTGCATGTTGGAAAAGATCTCTCTTGTGCCAGCATGTGTCTTTGATGTGATTTTCAAAATGTTGTCTTTTTGTTATTTATTTTGATATTTGGTATTATTTTCTATTTTTGGAAGGCTTGTGAATATATAAATATGTATTACTGATGTGTAGTGACACAGAGTTCTAGCATGAGAGACTTTTTTTATACACAGATGTTTATAATTTCTGTTTTTCTAACTATTATTGTTCTTATTGGGGATGAAAGTGAAACTAATAGCATTTTGCTGTGTTTCTACTTAATAAATGGTCATAAATATATGAAATAAATGGCTATAAATGAAATTATGTGCTTCATTATTATTATTATTATTATTATTATTATTATTATATTCCACAATTAGTGCTAATCAGCACACATGATAATATGATAATAACAAAATCAATAGTTATATACCAAAATAAATTCATTAAAAATATATATATCAATTACTCCAAATATTTCTCAAATGTAAACATTGGATGAGCTCTACACAAATATGCAAGTCATATGGTTGTCGGGGTTTGAGTGAAGTGCACTTGCTGTGTTGTGGGTTCTTGGAGATCGTCCCTCAGACCCTGCGCAGGAAGTTGATCTTGAGTGTTTCAGGGATGTGCAGTTGCTCGGCGCTGATTGGTGCAGGCGGGGTGTGTGGGAAGGTGACGGGGAAAACCCTCCGAATGTCCAGCAGCAGTGGTGTGGGGTTTCCATCCGCACGCCCCTTCAGCAGCCCCTGAGGAACCCCGTAGACACCAAGTTAGCATCGTCTCATGAGCACGCTCTCTTCATTCAGGTTTTTCTTTCAGCAACGCTTTAATTTTTTTTTCTTTTGATTAATTTTGATTAATTCTGGACTCTTTTACTATCCGCAAGCGTATAAGGGTTACATGTGATGTGCTGTGGTGTGTTTTGTATAATTTTGTGTTTCTTAAATACATATTTGAGCTTGTTTACTGAATAAAACATGCGTGTGTACCTGAACAATGCGAATGAAATTGAGCGTGACTCTCTCCTCAGCATCACTCTGTGGAGTGTACTGTGATAAAATCTTCACAACCTGCAAAACAAGATATTACTATTAACATACAACACACTGACCTTCCCACACGGCATTACAGTAGCCCTATATTTAATCCAGGTGCACCACCTGCTGGCTGGACAGGGCATTGCAGGTGTGAACTATGGCCTGTGCGTCCGCCTCTGACTTCTTGCTCATTTGGAGGAGCTGTGCTGCCTGGATGAGGGGCTCCAGTGGGGCTGCAGCGCCCCCTGTCTGCAGCCCACGACCCCGCAGCCACTCCTCCAGCAAACTCACATTATAGCTGAGGAAGAGAAAAATAAGCAGTGAGACTGGCAAGCAAAAAGCATTGGCAAGTGACGTAGCTTAGTGAACTGCTTGAAAAAGCTGCAGTGAGGATAGCACTAAAACTGTTATATGAAAATATATAAAGCACTTTAACTTCTTATGCACTTCTCAAACACTTATACTCAATCCTTTTCGTATAATTTTCAGACTTTTTTTTTGAGGTGATTCAGATATTCTGTTTTTACAGTGTTTGTGTCAGAAGATGAATTTCCACAACAATGTGGAATTTAATTTAATATGTTCTCATACTCTAAACTTGAATAATTTGTTCTTCTTTTTGTATAGTTTTAGCTCTAGTCTATGGTCCAGCTTATGGACTGTCAGCAATAATGTTTGCTGACCGGATCAGCAGGCCACGGTTCCAGCAGCACATGTCTTTGCGCAGTAGCAGGCTGTTGAGTGAGCAGGCAGCGAGCAGGTGTGTGAGCTGGCGGAAGGCCTGTCCGAGCAGGGCGGGAGGAAGCTCTTGTCGCACAAGTGCAGTGTGCAGAGCTCCCAGCTCCCTCAGGACAGTTGTCATGCTGGACCCATCTGGAGAGCCTGCAGGCCGAGGATCTGAACCTGCACGCTTACGAGCGGTGACCGGCTTTACCAGGGCTCCAGACAGTCCTGGGATGGTCTCACTCTCCAACATGGCTGAAACTGAAGCGCAGCAATGCAGAATTGAAACCAAATTAGAAATGCTGGTTCAAAATGCCTCAGAATAACAGCAGAGTAATAAAATCACTCATCATTCATTATTTAACATTATATCAAAGTGCTGTTGAATATTTGAATCTGACCAGTCAGACAAAATGTTTGCACAACAGTGCTGGCTGGAAGTCAAATGACAGGTTTAAATTAATGCACTCGTTCTAAAGGGTTATTCTTTATATAGTGACAACTTACACAGTGACTTCATGTAATGTAAACGAGATGTTACGTAACAAAGAAAAATGCATAATGGTTTATATAACATTTATGGAAAGAGTCTCCAGTGTCAGCTGTTTGTAACACTCAGAAAGTTTTCCACCATGGGAAAGTCTTCAGGATAGAACTTTTCAGTTTCTGTGTAACATAAAAAGCTGTGTTTTTTCATCTTATTAACTTCAATAGAGAAAAAAAAGGCTGGTGAGAGAATGACTGCTATAACATAAGTGATAACAGGAACTGCAGCTGTTTCGCAGTAATGCATTTGGCCGCATCACACCTGTCATTGATTATTTTCCTATAACAGCACACCCCATCATGTTTTATTACTTACGTATTCCTAGGACAGTCTAAGGGACAACCAAAATAAAAGTTCTGTATGCATCAGTGAGGACCACAGAAGCTATGATGAGAGAGCTGTACCAATGATGGGCTGCAGGCGGCTCTCAGAGATGGAGAGGAGCTGCTGGTAGGCCTGAATAGACACATCATCAAGCATTCGTACCTGCTCCTTCAGCTCCACCTGCAAAGGGAGCACATCCTCACCTCTCCCTGTCTCCTATTCAGCCACAAACAAAAATATGTTTAAAAGTTCAAGAATAATGTTTTATATCACTGCATTTCTAACACAATAATAATTATGAATTATCAGTAGCGAAATATGAATTTATCACATGTACTGCATGTGTAACATGCAAATGATTACCACAGACAAGTATTTTAAAGCATGTTCCAGCAGTGAGAAAAGAACATAATAAAAAAACTTTACTTGAAACTCACTAAAAATGGAAAACTAAGAGCAGTGTTTGGGTCAGACATGCACATGTATATTTGTAGAACACTACAGGGGTGAAAGGTGTGAGTTAAGCCCTACACACGTCTGTCCTGCCAGTGAAGGTAATACTTCTGCAGAAAGGCAGATGTGTGTTCCATGCTGCCAGCATAATCAGTTTCTGTATACTGGTGTATGGATACTGCCAAATATGTGTAACTGGAAAGTGTAACTGGAATTTGTTATGAATGTATTGCTCCATTGTTGGAAAATTGGATAAAACTACATCGGAACAGCTTTGGTAAATGTTCTCTTATGTCTAACTCATCCTAAGACCTATATTATTAGAGTATCACTATTGTAGCTTTGGATTTGCATTATATGGACTTATCCTTAAGCATTAATTATAAGTTAAGATTATATGTTTTGAGAAAAAGGGGGTTTCCCTCTCACCACTAGGACACATGTCAGAATTCCTGTCTTTGGTCTACATAGTGGATAGAGATTAGGTTGCAAAATGCTGTAGTGTTACTTGAAAAGTTTTGCTTTGTCATGCATTATATTTCTGAAATTAATGCTGACAACAAAATAGCTTGAAATAGACTGAAATAGTCAGCACACGGATAAAGCGAGCAGCTGGGACCTGTGTGGGTGAATGCTGGGTGAGCAGGTCTTTGAGCAGGTAAGCGTTCTTCAGCCACAGAGCCGTCATATCCAAATCACCACTGTGCTTCTAAAGCAGGAAACAAAAATAAAGTCTACATAAGTCTGCATATGGTACTGCTCCTTCATCATCTGTATGACCTCATTTGAACGTTTTGAATCCTCATGGACATTGACTGACATCACTCAAGCCTCCCAAAAAAATAGTCGAAAAGCTTATACTGTTAGCATTTTGATCCTAGATGAACTAATAAATATGACAGTCTGAAGGAGAGTAAGACAAAGCTAAACGAATTCAGCATAACCAGCAGCATCACAGAAATCAGTTTAGCATATTTATTGTGTTTCCATGCTAATATCCGTCCCACAATGCCTTTCAGATACCTGGGGGAATGCTTAACCCATCTCATTATTGGCACAGTGTGTTTGTGCTTTTTACTTTTAAGGCTGCTTTGATGGCAGTCACTGCGGCGGTACAGAGGCCTCGGGCTCGAGCCTCGTCTCTGCTGCAGTCCGCCTGGCGCACACACAGGAAGAGGAGCTGTGCTGCCAGTCCCGGTGCCAGTGAAAGAGCCACATCCACTCGTACATCTGCAGAACAAAACACAGCACTTCACTAACACATTCAGTAATGACTTAAAGGTAGTATTATAGGTATTGTATTCAGTGTGTATGTGTGTTTGAGTGTGTGTGCATTAGGGCCCAACCAACATATCATTTAACCGATATTAGAGTTGTACAGTCTTGGGTGGAAATCATTTTACCTGGTCTTTTTAAATGTTCTATAATAAAACTGCATTCATAAATGTGATACTATTTTGAACAACCACCAGACACAGCACAGCACTAACAGACTGGAATCGCTAATCACTGGGTGTTTGAAGACAGTTATACTGTCTTTGACACCAGTAATTATCTCACAATTTTTAGATGATAGGGCATAACCTTAAACAGCTGTGTGAGTTTTTTGAGTTTGAAGAAAAACTAATTTTCCTCAAAATTTAACATGGTCTGTTTTTTAACCATGTGAAAGTACTTCAGCTGACATTTTAGCTTCTTGAAATCAGCATCAGGGTAAAGGAATTCAGGCGTGTATGTAGTGTAGGAACTGTACTGCAGACAGACGGTGTTTGGTGATTGGTGTCGATGTATGTGTATGTACCTGTAATGAGGTTTTTAATCAGTCTGCTCTCATCTCTCTTCCTACACTCCAGTAGTCCAGTCAGTGCCAGGCTCGAGTGTTGTGGTGTATTCACTGTATTCTGAGAAGTAGACACAGCCGGACCTGAGGAGAGCCAAGTTACACGGTTACATTTAAGCTGTGTGTCGTGTGTGAATGTCTTTTTCGGTATCTGACAGACCTGCATAAGAGAGAATTCTTCTGAGTGTCACTGTGTGTTTCAGCTCCTTTAATTCCCTCCTCAGCCTGCAGCACTCATGTTCCCGAACCTCCAGCTGCTCCATTAGCTCCTAAACACACACATAGTCATCAACCCAAAACAGTGCTATATGCCAGAGCAATAGGAATAGGCTTTAGTGCAGATAAGCCAGCTTCATTGCAGAGAGATGCTGGAGAAGAGAAGCTATGAGTGAAGCTGATGCAGATGATAACCTTCAGCTCTTTGCTAACTGGAGCGTCTCTAGCGTGGGCTTCCTGGAGCTGCTGAGTGAGAACAATTTTCTCCTGCTCCCACTCAGCTCTTTGAGCCAGCAGCTGCCTCTCCAGAAACCTGTAGCAACACCATAACACTGCTATCACACACCACACACACAAGTCCCATAATGCAATATTTTCGCCATGTTGCCTACCCCTACTATACAATACAAAGGTTCTATTTTTATTACATGTATATATTATTCACACATAAGACACATGTCTTAGATTATATAAACAGAATTTATGTAAATAGAGGTGTAGAGAAGAGAATGTGCAATAAGACTTATATCTGAAATTCTCCATTCAATAATTAAAAAGCAGCCAAATTACCATCAGCAAATAAAAGTGGCTGAAAATAGGGAATAATTATTTTTTTAATAACTAATAGCAGCTTAACTAAGAATTCATTTTATGGACAAATAAAGTTTAAATATACAGCACAATAATTAAAAATAATAACACTAACAACTTCAGATAATGATAAATATTCAATTTTCAATAAGATAAATAAATATTAGGTATAAGAGAAGAAACTGACTTGTTGGCCACCCTGACAGCATCGTAAGCATGGTGAAGGTCCTCTCCTTGCATCTTTTCTCCTGTGTCCTTTGACACACCCAGATCCTCCATTAATGCATTCTACATCCAAAACAGTACAATATTCAAAGCAACTCAGACATGTGCTGGGTCAAAATGAGTCTGAACATTTGCCGGTTTCTCAGGTAAACCCACCATATAGTTGCAATTTTTTGGTACAGTTACTGAATGTAGCCCATCTGATGCTATACACAGTTTGTCAGCCCCCCTATACCCCATCAACAGAAAGGGACCATCATAAGGTCACTGCTGGTCAGCTGTTTGGTACTATTTGAGAATGGTCAACTACCCCAGTGCTGGACAGAGAATGGCTGATAAATTGTGTATAACTGATGTGCTACAGTCAGTAATTATACAACTATATGGTAGGTATACCTGATAATGTGACAACTCAGCAAATTAAATCTCAACCATGATCTAACACACCTAATTATTTAATAAAAGTATGAACAAATGCTGTCATAATTTACACAAATCTCTCATATCCAGGATCATGGTTGGACAAGCTTGATGTTAAAGCACAAATTTGTTAAAATAAAAACTTGAAGCTGAGAGCGATGGCTGATCTCACCAAAGGTGTCTCTGTGCTGCCGGGCCTCCTGTCAAAAGGTGAGGTGACGCTGATCCTCCTGCTCTCCTCAGAAGAGGAAAAGTCAGGGAAGCTGCCAAAGGATGGAGAGATAGGAGAAATAGAGTCCAAAGAAACACTCTGTGTAGAATCACTTCTTCTGAGTCCAGACCAACGCTGCAGCAGTACAAAGACACACATGTAAATCAGCTTTCATACAAAGAATAATGGAGGGTCTGAACCTCAAGTAAGATTTTCACACAGACAAGCAACCTAGACACCTAGACACTTTTTTTTCTCGGAACAGAAACAACACTGTGACAGCAGTAGTACCTCAGCAATAGGGAGCATGCTCATGTCCCTCAGGTTGTCGTATCTCTGCTCTAAACGGGTAAACTCCCTCAGCAAGCCCTGATATCTCCTCCTCTCCTCCTCCAGTTCGGCCTGTACTGCTGCTCCTGCCCGCAGCACCGACTGCTGCCTGCTCTCTAAAACACACACACACACACACACACAAAAAGGAACAACACAGTCACAACATTAGGGATGCTGGGTTTCATTCCCAGCATAGGAAACATGGCCTGTGTGCTTGTCAGTCCCAGTGAAGGAGGCATGGTCTTCCACTTTTTTAATGTATGTGTGGCAGTCTATGAAAACCTGTTGGATGTATCTGCAGCAAAATTCTTGCAAATGGCCAAAAAGGTTGAAGAATTGTTGCTGCTGTTTATGTCTATAACATGATTTGACATTTCAACTTTAGGAAATCATAAATACATTTCTCTTTCAATTTTTTTTATTTACCTTTTAATCTTGCCTAAGCTATCTTCCCGCAAAGATCATGTTGATTAAGGAGTCAGTTTAACAAACTGTGTGACTTTCTCACACAGTGAATGTAAGGTGTGATCAGGTTGTTGGGTAGCTTTATGCTGTAGTAAAATGGACATAAGCCTAATCAGTTCAGTCTGTAATCAGATATAAACTGCCAAAAAAAATCTGCCACAGTCAGAATGCAATCTTTAAATGCAATTTTCACCCTTTTCACTTTTGGTTGTAGCCACATTACATAATGCTAGAACTTTACTTATGTTTGAGAAATGTGCAAAAGATACATACTTCAGTAAAGAAGCATATTTCAGGAAATTCTGGAATTTTCAGAAACATAGTAAAAAATGTAAATATTTCATTATGAGATAAGGTGTAGACTGTTTTTACTAAGAGTACCCATCTATCTCAGTTCAATTTGGCTTTGCAAACAAAATTTTACGTTGTTGCTTTTTCATCAGTTGATATTCTTGAACCACAGGTTCTACATGTTGCAGCCCTTTTGTTGTTGCAAACACAGTCTTTGTAGGCAAAGGCTACTGTCTTTGGGAGCATGGCTACTGAAAAGTGTCTCTGTTGTCAGGAAGTGAGCAGCCTTTCAGCTTTGTCATTGTCTAGTGCAAGTTGATTGGCTGTTGGACTGGTTGAACGCTGATGCCAACATTTGCATTTAAACTTCAGAACCAAAACAAAAAAAATTAAGTAGTGTTGATGTGAAAAGAGAGCAATAAACCACTGAACACCATTTTACCTTCTTGAATTTTCTCCTGCTCCCATAAACGACTGGCCAGATCATCTCTTTCCTTTTCCAAAGAGTCCCTCTCCACTTTCAAAGCTTCCATCTCCTATAGGAAAAAAGGAAAACAGCAAAAGCGAGACATATGACATGTGAAGAGAAACATGCAACATGTATAGAGAAATGCATGGACTCTAAATTCCTGAGGCTAATTGGATAGTTCCCCATCAGAATCATGGCAGTTGTTGAGATGTAGTGGACACACAGACCTGCGTGAGTCGGTGAATCTCCTGAGCTGCTCTCTCCTCAGCTATCCTCCTCTCCTCCTCCTGTTTTGCGGTGAAAGAGGGAACAGCTTGGCTCTGCTCCTGGAGCTGCTGCTGCAGTTTGAGCAGAGTTGAACGCAGCTGATCCACCTCTGTGCTGTGTGACTCACGTTCAGCATGGAGACATTCACGCAGAGATGCACTTTCTCTGGCCTGAGACGCAACACACACATTTAGGGAATTGTTATGACTGGGGTCTGAGCCTTTAGCATGTATAATGAGAAGTGGCCTATGATTATCTGCAGCATTGGTAGAGAACATACAGTCAGCTTCAGAATCGCTGGCACCCTTTGAGACAATAAGTTGGTCAATTGCACAACACAGGCAATGGTATTTTTTTAAGAATCAGGGGTTAAGACAATCCTTGGAAGAGGAAGCAAATTTTAGAATTGTACAGTTAAATTTTTCTGGGGTTGTTAAGTTTCAACTTCAATTATTGGGTGCTACCTCTATACGTACAAGCTGTTTGGGAGGGTTGCACAAAAGAAGCCCCTCCTGAGAGCAACTCAAACCTTTTGGCCTTGAACTTCATCAGCATGTTTGCTGAAAAAAGAGAACTGAATACAAAGGCACTCCAACAGTAAAATATGGTGGCAGTTCAGTGATGCTTTGGGGCTTCTTTGCAACTGGTGGTCCAGAAAAGATGGTGGTATAATGAATTTTGTTATGTATCAGGGCTTTTTAGCCTAAAACTTAGTTGCCTCTGCCAATAGGTTAAAACTTAGCCATAGATGGACATTTCAAAGAAACTGACCTAATCAGACATTCAAATTAACAGAGAAATAGTTTGTAATGTCAGTCAGTGGAATTTAATGGAAGTGAAGGGGGCAGTACACATGCACACTAGACTTTACAGTGCCAATAATTTCAAAACCAGTGTTTTGCAGAAAAATCTTCTCCATCACCTGCTGGTCAGCACGCAGCTGAAGCTGTATGAGTTTGACCTCCATGCCCTTGTTGAGCTCTCTGTACCTCTCCACAGAGCGAGCCTCTGCTCGCAGCTTACGCAACTCTTTACGTGCAGCTCTCCTGCGCACACAGCACTGCATCAGCACCACCGCTGCCCTAATGCGCCTGAACCAACGTTGAGCAAGCCAGCAGCGCACCCACGCCTGCAGACAAACTGCTGCCCTCTCCATCAGCACCTACAGCCACAGAGTTAAAGACACACCACTTATGATTTATTATGCAAACATATACACGTGCAATAGATCATGCTCTCAGCATAGATGGATTCACATCTAGTCAAATTCTTAATGGCAGTCTATCAAGACAGATCTTTAGGAACCACTTTACCATTCTGTATGCACGGCGAGCCTGCATGCCCCTGGCGAAGGCCTGGATAGTTACTGTGGCCTTTCTGGTAGTAAGGTAGAGCTTCCTTACTATTACCATACGGTATGTCTTCTGAATGACCAGAGCAGCCTGTGTGTACCTCAGCGTCCAAGCCAATCTAACATCAGAGAACATCACATTAACAAACAATATTAAAACACAAGACAGAAGTGAAGACAAAACAAGACAACAATTTGGAGAACTGGCTCACATTTCCACCAGTCAGAGTTTTGGTATATAAGGCAAAATATGATAACAGTGAAGTTACAATTGTTGTTCAACAGATACATGTTTTTTATTGCTTTTAGCTATTAATTTTGTGTTTAGCTGCTTAGAGAAAGTTGTACTTAGTTTAAACTTGTATTTAGCTGCATTAACCAGATAAAACAGTTATTTCCTTTTCGATTCAGTGATTTATGGAAATAATATTTAATTAATTTTTTCATCAAAGATTTTTCAAAACACTGCACAATGTTCACATCTTACTTTAATGATGTTCATGAAAAGAAATAAGTCTGTGACATCACTGGTTCTTGGTTTTGGACCAGCAGCATTTTAGTGCTAAAATTAAATCAGTTTTGGACTCAGCATGTCTGTGGTGAAAGGCACAGAACATTTCAAGATTGAAAAAGAGTCACCTGCGGGCCAGAGCTCCCCGGGTGTATCTCTGCAGAATCAGAGTAGCCCAGCGTAGCTGCAGGTAGCGTCGGCGCTGGATCTGGCCTCTCACCCAGCTCTGGATCTTTAACCCTGCTGCCCGTAGCCTCTCAGCCCTCAGCTTCTCCAGCAAGGCCACCTGACCCGCCCGAAAGAATATTTTTGTCTTGCCAAAACAATACTGCTCAGAGTCGGGGATGAGGGCAGGGATTTTTATTCGGCAGGATGCCCGCAAATCTTCCTGAACAGACAAACCATGAAGGAGAACTCTATAGCGACTGAAGAAGTCCTCATATGTCCACCTGGAGGAAGAAAAACAATAAGATGTTTGGCATTACCTAAAGGCCTAAAACAATAAAGTCACCAAAACCTTGTTTTGAAGATCATGGATGATTTTCTGTTTTGACTAAAGCAATGTTTGATGTGGTGGTTTCAAGTCATTACATCAACAAGAAGAAGAAGGTATAGAAGCACCTATACTAATCCAGATTGTTTTAATATGCAAATTGGAAACACCCCAGCCCTACACACACCCCTTCCTCTAGCAAACGAGTGTTATACGGCCTGCATTTGCATACCTGTAACCTGGTAGGCTCATCTATTTTATGACACAGTAAAACTTGTCTGTTAAATGTTTAATAACAACTCAGATTTTCCAATATTTTCAGCATTTTTTTTGCACTTTGACTCATTGCTTTCTCAAATTATTAAAATCCCCCTGAAATAATTTAATAATTAAAAACCAAACACTTTATAAAGTTTAGAGTGTTTTAACTTAAAAAAAGCTAAAAATCTACAATTTTCTTCCTCAGTCTATGCATTTCCATGTTCATGTTTTACAAAGTTGACTTGTGATCTTCTACTTCAGTTAATCTACAGTATCTGGAGTCTCTGTAATGAGCTGCATATGAGAGGTTAGACTTTGCCTGGATGGGTAGCCTGCAGCACTGATGCGGATTGTCTCCAGCACACCGCAGGCTCGCAGCTGTTGTACTGCTCTTTTAGGATCAAATCTGAGACAGAGAGAGACAAATTACTCAAGATATTAAGCAGACAAAACACTTGAAATCCGTTGAGACCCCAGCATACGTACAAGAAAGGCTGTTTGAAGTCATTGGGTTTGATGCAGCGGACATAGTGTGGGGTGGTGCTGTTCAGGGTGTCCATCAGGAGCTGCAGAGACTGGCGGAACTGGAAGGCCACTGTCAGTTTGTGCTCGCGGTGAGCTCTTTTACCTGCACGCACACCCGCAGGCACAGACGAGGCAGAGAGAGGGCCCCCGGCTGACCCCTGCTGGAACAACTCAGCAACCAGCTCCGACTTAAGAGACAGAAAATGTTCATAGATAATTTTTTATCTGTTCAGCTTTCAGTATTCACTTTTTCAAAGACCTGACAGGGTGTAGAAAAAGCAAAGGTACATCTGTACCTGACTGGCTCGCATTATATTAATGGGCTCTTCAAATATTGTGTCACGATTCTTATCTAAAAATCCTTCACATTCATACTGGACCTGAAAGGGAAAAATAAAGCAAATTAAACACAGTAAAATTTAAACACAGTAAAACAGAATAAAATTTTAAATTGAAGTGTCTAACCATGTCAGCAAAGTGGAGCACAATAAAGGCAGCATTGGACATGCGTGGCTTACGGAAGTTGGGGCTTCGGTTCAGGTGCTGGTCATAGAGTTTTCGTGCCCAGTTTTCATCTGAGCCTTTAGGAATCTTGTATCAGAATAACACCAGATTTCAACAGAGTTTAATCAGATATGGCTCTTTGTATGATTCTATATGGTTTCCCAGTGTTAGACCAAAACCATGCTAAAGTTTGTCTTATATATATATGTTTGGAGTAATATATATATATGTTTGGAGTAATATATTT
This sequence comes from Pangasianodon hypophthalmus, assembly GCF_027358585.1. Classification (NCBI taxonomy): domain Eukaryota; kingdom Metazoa; phylum Chordata; class Actinopteri; order Siluriformes; family Pangasiidae; genus Pangasianodon; species Pangasianodon hypophthalmus. Next base: position 16,724,215 of record NC_069720.1, read on the forward strand.
AAAAAAATATTATACTTGGTGAAGAACTGGTATTTGAATAAAACAAATAGGTCTACAAATATAATTAAAATATGTATATCACCAAAATCACTGAACATCCTATAAAATTGCTAGATCAATTTAAAACCTATAACCAAAGAAAAAGTGTCAGCTAGTGTTATCTAGTATTGCTTAAAAAATGGAGTTGCAAATTTTTATACTAGAAAAAGCAAAACATGCAGATATTTGAGATAATTCTTATTTATTTAAAATGTAAATAATTCTGAAAAGAATACCAATTCCTGGATCACATAAAAAAGTGGGACCAAAGATTGACAGGCTGGCATCTCCTTTGTACCTCTTTTAATCTGTTCCTAATCTGTAAGGCTCGAAACCCTGAACACTGTAGTAAGCCTTCAGGTCAACTCACTCTGCATTCCTCATCCAGCAGGTCCAGGAGACCCAGAGAGCCCTCTATGAGGGTGATGCAGGGCTGGTTATCACTGAACCCAATACGGTTCCAGGGTAGCTCCTCTCGCTCGTACTCCTCCTGCTCCAGCTGGAACACGTGCTGCAAAAATTACAAGAGACAGCTATCACGGACACACACATATCAGCAGTGGAATATAGGAATATAGGAAGGAAGCAGTCTCATAGTAAAATCAATGATCAAGCCAAAAACAGGACAGTTTTTCTTACACTGCGATTTTTAAAATTATCTTTCACTATTTCCTTTACAGAACCATAATAAAACTGCTAATGAGTTCTATGAGATCTACAAACTCTTCTGACAAGGCATTTGTAGCATTTTCATACTGATTTATTTCTAATTATCGCAGAATCTCTACAACTGTATCGGTTTAGTTACCCTGTTGAACTGTTGCTGAAGTTTCTCATTGGCATAATTAATGCAGAATTGTTCAAAGCTGTTTCTGTCAAAGGTCTCAAACCTGTAAAAAGGAGAGACTTTAGTAATCAGCAAAGATCAGGGACAGCACATGAGTAAAACTATCCTACAGTTCCCAACGCACCCATAGATGTCCAGCACTCCTATAAAAGTCTTAGGCTGCTCTCTGTGTGCCCTTAGAGCTAAGTTCAGCCTCTGTACAGTCCAGGTGAACAGCTGCCCATACACATGTTTAGCTAGAGCGTCCCGTGCCTCATTAGCCTTCTGGGCTGACATAGGCTTTACTAGGAGCTCCCCACCTACAGCTAGACGCTGATGACACAACCAGTGGGCCATCTGAGGGCCTTCCACCCCCATTAGTTTGGAGAAGACTACCAGAGATTGGTCCTCTGCCTGGCAATACACACACACACACACACACACACAAACATATTTATTTATTTGCATGGCTAAAACACTGTGAAATAACATGTTTTTTTATGCTCGCACATTGATATAGCTACGTTCGCCTCCTCTGCCGCTGGCTTGGATATTAACATTTCCAAGATGGAGGACAGCCGCCAAGATCCGAAAGAACTCCATCTGCTGGTCAGGCGGAACTCCTGCAGAGTTGAACCCAACATCACATCAGATCACGCATGGAAACAGTTCAAATCAATGTGCTATGCATGCACATGTCTTACCCAGAATAGCCAAAGCATTTCGAGTGTTCTCCAGCTCCATGGCATCATCTGTGCCTGGAATGTTTATATCTTGTCCTTGGTTGGTGTAGCGAAAATGCTCTGCAGTGTCTAGGAGCAAGAGATTCAGCTATTCTGATCAAAATCTAATCTTTTGCAAAAATATGCAAACAGGGTTTATTGTATGTGACAGACATTTATAGCTTACTAAGTCTGAGTGGCCTCAGTTCTGGCAGGTGTCTAGAGGCACAAAGCTGGTAGAAAATGTGATAGTTCCTTTCCTCTGGAGCCTAAAAGGCATAAGGAATCAAAAGACATAAACATGAAATAACAAAAACCCTAAATATACATTGTTATGAACAGGTAACAGGTAATGAGGAGATATCAGTAGTACATATGATTTGAGTGAAATTAAAGGTACCTGAAAAACAACTCTAGATTTCTCCAAGAGGTAGGTCCTCATGTTTGCTCCAATTATATCCCCTTTATGTCCAAAGCCAATCTCAATATACTTCCCAAACCTGCTGCTGTTATCATTGCGAGTAGTTTTAGCATTCCCAATGGCCTTCAAGACAAAATATTGTATATTGTCATAGTCTATAAAACTCCACCTGATGTTCATTAATAAAGCACAACACAACGCAAGTCTGCCTCACTACCTCCATGATGGGATTGGAGGCCAAGACTTTCTCCTCTACACTGGTCTGCTGAGCTGCTCCTCCAACCACAGCAAAGTAGCGCATGGTGAACTTCGCAGACACGGTTTTCCCAGATCCTGACTCACCACTAATAATAATGGACTGGTTTTTCTCCTCCCTGCACATGAAAAAAATTCTTTTTACCTTCAGTATGCATCTACTGTGTTTTGACAGACATTAAATGATCAGGAACAAAACATATGTACAGATAGAATAGTAGTAAACAGCCTTTATCCACTGGGTACCCACTTTTACATTTAAGATTACAAATTTTGATGCACTAGTATTAAAATTAAATATACCTAAATTTGGCAATTCCAGACTCTCTGTATGTACAGCTATTGCCCCGGTAGTACTAATTACCTGCCCATTACAGGAGTTTCTATAAAGACAATAAAATGGGCATAGAAGAGAGCGAGCATGGCTGAATCCTTTTCTATATGACATAGGGAGTAGGAACCATTATTTCATACTCTATGGTTCATACCTGCAGTCTCATGATTACTACTGACCTGATCATGGTATGATAGGCATCCTCTGCTATGGAGAAGATGTGAGGATCCATATCAGCCATGTCCTGCCCACTGTAGGCATCAATCACCTCTTCCCCATAGATGGGCAGCTGTTCATATGGGTTCAGGGCAACTAATACAATTCCTAAATGATACAGAGTAGGAAGGAAATAAAAGAGTTTATGCTTTAGTTCTTCTTCGGTTCTCCTTCAGTCAGGTAGGACTCACCCCATCAACTTGCTACTGTATACTTGAGTCTGTCCACCCTCAGACCCACAGAACAGAGTTACAACTGTTAGCTTCTGGAAGTTCTATTTAACATTATTTTTAAAATATTTTAAGAAACAGTGAATCATATTGATGGACTTGTGTTACAGTGAACTTTATCCCCTTTTATAACAGAACCTATAGTACAGACTGTAAAAGAGGTTTGCTATCTATTGTGACCATTATAACCACAAGTTACTTGCTAACCATGATTCCTCAGAATTATGGAGGATTTCGAACCTGAAGCGCAGAACTTGTTGGGGTCCTCTCCAGGAAATGATTCTGAACTTTAGACTATTGCCTTCTAGTTACTTTTAATGACTCAACATGACAAAAAATTAGGACTTTAATTTAATTTTAAGGAATTAAATTAATTTTAAGTTAAAGACATGTATTAGTAATCATTTTGAAAAGTAAGTTAGCAAGTGCTATAATGGCTCTCGATGATTCTGTTTTGAGGGGGTGTGGTCATATCAATGGTTACAGCAGAGATCAAAGAAGGAGTCATTAAAGTTGACTGACAGACTAAACTAAAAGTTTACTAAAAGTAAACTAAAAGTAATTTCTTCTTTTTGTAGTGAGCAAAACAACAGCAATACACTTGAGTCCTGACCTTGCGAGAATACCAGGCTATGGAATTAAAGTTAGTCAAGGATTTTGGCAGAAGTCAGCCTAAGAAAACTGTTTTGAATATTCAAGCAAATTCAGTTTCTATTTTCAGTGCTCCCACTAAAGCCACAATCGGGAGCCTTCTGAATTGGCATGTAATTTTGTGTGTGTGTGTGTGTGTGTGTGTGTAAACTGGTCACGCACCACAGTAGGTGTAGATGCTGTTGTAGTGTAGGAAGCGCACACGCAGGTTGTGCAGCACAGCAGGCTCGTGCAGGAAGGTGAGCGCTGTCAGGTCGTTTTCACCCTCCAGTATATCCGGGTTTCCCAGAGGGGGCAGCCCAGCAGGGGGTGCCACGGGGTACTGCACCTCCTGAGGGGGAATAACCAGGGTAATTGCTAGTGGGGTGAAAGGAAATTCTAGTAGCCCACAGCTGGAGAGGGGCTCACAGTAATTCCAGTATGATATATACATAATGCAAAATGAAATTGAAGAAGGTTGGGGGGCCAAAGCAATATAATTACAGGGGGCCAAGCATTCCTGGCTACACCCCAGGAAATAACATACTGCAACATTATATATTTATTTTTCATTCATTCATTTTCAGTAATTATTCTGATCAGGGTCACGGTGGATCTGGAGACTATACATGGAACACTAGGCATAAGGCAAAAATACACCTTGCACGAGATGCCAGCACATCACAGTGCACCATGCGCACACATTCACACCTAGATCAATTAGGCATAGTCAATCCACCTACTGGCATTTTTTGGGAGGTGAGAGGAACTGGAGAACCCAGAGGAAGCCCACATAGACACAGGAAGAACATGCACAGAAACTCCATGCCGACAGTAACCCAGCCTCAGGATCAAACTGGGGACCCTAGAGCTGTGAGGCAGCAATGCTTCCACTGCACCACCATGCTCCCTATGTCTATCTTTAGATTTATTGTAATGTGGCTTCATTACTTTAAATTTTTAAATACTTTTCAGGTAACTGAAAAGATCTAGATTAATTCTACTTGAAAATTTTTTAATATGTTAAAAGCATATTATATTTTAAATAATTTTATGTCATGGAAACAAGTTAGTTGAGCAATTATATTATTTTATTAATACATGTTAATTTTTTAATACAGTTGGCAACAACTCTAATTTTACAACTCTAACATGTTACAGTTATGACATAGTTGTGAAATGTGGTAGCTTTGAAGACCAATGATCGCTTGACACGACTCATAAATTTGGCCTTTTCTAACCTGTAAACACATTGTACCTGCAGGATCACAGACTATTACAACATACAGTATGTTGACAGTTAAAGAGTCAGCATTTGCCACTGCAGCAGTAGACTGGCCTGAGTATTATGATCTAGTGTTCAAGAAAGGAATAGGTGTGCTCAAATGTTTTCTCAAGAAACAAAGCCATAGCTTTTGAAAAATTGTTTGCAGTCAGTGTTTTACTTTTGAATTATGTAACATGTAAATGAAGGGTGTATATGAGTGTGTGTGTGTGTGTGTGTGTGTGTGTGTGTGTGTTTCTCACTGTGCCGTCACTGAGCTTTAGTATGAGTTGCTGATCTCCAGGTTGGTAGTCCTGTTCAAGCTGAGCACACACCCACACCTCTTCAGAATCCGGCACCCACACACACGCTCCCTTGGAACAGAGTGGTTCACACATGCAGTATAAGAGCCAGAGAGTGCCCACATCACAAGCTTCACCAGCAATTACATGACAACCTTACGTAAAATTAGAAATCACCCATTTTTTTTTATGATAAGAGGTAGTTTCTGAACAACTGGATATCTGGAGAATAGTTTTGAACAGTGAATATTCAATTAAACCTCTGTTCTCTAAGGAAAGAAAGGTTGACACTATCTTTATGAGCAAAAATCCATCCATTTTTTTCTTAACAGCATAAAACCCTCAGGTTCCTGTATAGGTGAAGCCCCACCCAGTCACAGTATTTCTCCAGCATCAGCACAAATTAGACTCTTCTGAATTAAACATTAACACCAGTCATTCATTCCTCTCTTGTGGCTCTTCATCAGCTTAAAACACTACTGAACATGAAAACATAGTAATGATTTTCCCCCCCAAGAAACAAATTCTTCTAGCAGGACTTTAACAGAAACTTTTTGGAAATGAAAGAATGTCATCATTGCCAGCTTTTACAATCTTATGAGAATGAGTTACATCCAGCACCTCTTTGAAAAGCAGATTTCCATTCTTACCTTAGTGTACAATTCAGGAGATTCCATATTAACTAGAATTATTTGCTGAATGAGACAATGGAGGCAGAAGGACAAGGAGAAATTTAAAAATAATAATAATAATAATAAAAGTCATTCGCTACAACACTGATACAAACACTGCTTCCTCTCTTCACCCCTCTCCCTCAGAGTCACTGGCCCTGTGCCCTTTGCTCTGGCATGGAAGAAAGGTATCATAACTTTATTGGCAAGTTAACGGTTAATCCTCACGTGGACACTGGGAGGGACAGTAGGGTTTAATTACTGCCGCCGAAGGAGCATTGGTGCAATAATTTCAGACTAAAGAGCTTATTTGGGTTAATAAAATGCATCATGATGCATTTCTGATTCACTGGTAAAATGACAAATGAGAGCCAGTCACTCATCAAATGTACAGAAACACTTTACTCTGTAAAATGCCAAAGGAAATTCAACAGCTCATGTACATGTTTAAACCACAGAATTAACATATTTTCAAAAAAATCAAACATGTAGTTTCAACTTAGCAATGTGCGTTCATTCAGAAAAACAATAACTTTTTTTGCAGTATTATATAATCTCCATTCACATTTGAATTCAGATTTTAATCCAGTTCAGTATGAAAAATGTGAACAGCAAATGAACCAACATTAGTCATGTGAATGAATACCATAGACTGATGAAACACAAATGAAGATCTGTGGTGTGATTTTTGTTCTTCTCTAAACTATTGTGCCCAAGATAAACATTTATGACCATATTAAGGTCAATACACCAATGTAAGCATACAAATGTACAAAAACTTTGTGGCAGTTTATGATACAACATATGACTCAAACTTGAGGCAATGTTTTAAAAAACAGAGTAGAATACTGAACTTATCTTTATCTCCGTAACCAACACTGAATCTGTATATTGAATAATCAGGGGTGAATTAATCATGAATCCTAAGTTACAGTTTATGTGAGATTCAGTTAGCTGAGGTTCTGAGGTTCTCTTGTCTTCAAGTGGCCAAAATTAGGGGATTTGGGAGACTCAATTTTGAGCATAGTACAAAAATTGTACTGTGGAGAATAAATGTATCAAACATCCAAAATTCAACATGCGTTTCATGTGGCTCCTTCAACAGTGCTCTATATTGTACAGCACTAACTGCATTCTTCTCATCACATCCCAGTATCCTGCATCATTAAAGGACTAGTTATTCTCAGCTATATCATAAAATCTCCATGCTTAATTAGACAGGAGGATTCAAGTTTGCCCCGATTGTCACATCACTCCTCCAGACACAACCCAAACACATGGAAGTGCCACTTCCAAATGGAATCTGCAAATGGTTTGTTCTTAAACACATGAAAAACAAAAATAAAATCAAGCAATGCCTAAAATCCAAACTGACAGTCCTGGAAAGAAATCCCAACCAGTGGGTTTAGATTAGTGTCCTTCATAGCAAGACTAGAGCGTCTTGGTAAAAGGTTGAGCTGATCTGTTGGGGAGGGGGAGTTCTGGTCCTCATTAGATGGTTGAGTTGATAGACTTGTATGCAGGTAGTTTCAGACATGCATTGCTGCCCTAAAAAAGAGAGGAGATTGAGCAGTAACTATCTATCACAATAATGCAATGCTTTATGTTAAGTTAAAATCTCTCAACAACAGGCTGCAACAATACATCCAAACACTGGTCATTAATAATATGTAATAAAATGATTTATTTTATAAGGTTTATTCATATTGGTATCAGTGGCTGGCCTATTCGTATGACTATAATAGACAATGCAGGCTGTTAATACTTTTAAGGGCTGTAACGTTATAACAGTACATATAGTGGAAACAATTTACTCTAAGCTCTTGTCATTTGCTAGATGTCATAGCAACATAATTCATCTCAGGACTATGAGAGAAAACAGACTGCTACTTTTTGAGAGCTCTAATTAACTTGTTTACACTGTCTGTCCGTATGTTTTGTTTCATAGTGCCTTAAAATATTAAATTCTTTGGGCACAGCCACTTGCTTGGGACCAAATTACACACGTTTTTTGGAGTTTATTTCTCAAATGAAATGTCATTGTCCATTCCTGGAACGCCCGGCATTCAGAATCCAGAATCTCTCGGTTTCCATTGTTCTTGGTTCTTCCAGACGTTTCATCCATCAGTGAAAGAGCTGCAAGTGTCCTCACCTTCGCTATACATCCTCTTTGTCATCATGGCAGTTTCCCTCATCCTTAAGTGCCTCTCCACCACTGGAAGCCTCCTCTACATGAGCCAACATGTCAGCCATGAGAGCCTCCTCCAGGCGCTTCCTCACGTTGTACACCAGCTCCTCCTGTTTCCTAAACCAGCAAACCACACAAAACATACAATTCATACAAGGCAATTATTTCATAATAAAGATAGAGGCATCCATATAAGGGGTCCATATCATTGCAATTTAAGTGCTGTTGGATTTAGAATGACTTATTCAAAATTGAGATCATACTAAAAATTAGTTAGGCATTGGTTCAATTTCTAAGGGCATTAAAAAATTATTTTTAAAAGATCATATGAGAGTAAAAAAGGTTATACTGAAACTGTAAAAACAATTATAAAGATCCATCTCTTATTTACACACCCTTGCCATCATGCAGATCCGCAACATGAAGGGGTTTTGTGTCTATATCCAAAAATAGACAACAGTTTATGTTGAAAATGTATTTTAAAATGCATTTTTCAAGGTAATAGCATGGACCAATATGACATTCATTTCTAAAGCAGGTCTAAAATATTGTCTAAAAACTAAATACTTTTATTTACATGAAACTCAGGGCTGAGTTTCCCAAAAACATTACAAGCAGCATCATAATGAACATTCTACTTGTTAAGACAAGCTTAAATATACATGTTTAAGTACACATATTTAAGTAAACAAATGTCCCATTTGCAACATGTTTGTGACATGTGATCAAATGAGTCATATCACCTTTGTGGTTAACTCAGGCTACCAATAGTGTACCCACTCACATTATACAACATCATGCAGTTATTTTTAAGGGCAGACTAGATCATCTATTATTCAGATACTGATATCCGGTTACAGACGACATGTTAATGCTTGTTGTAAATGAGGACAAAATGGAGCAACTGCTAGACAGAGTGAATCTCACCTGATATCCTCGTCTGTAACAATGAAAGCCTTGCAGAGCGGCTGGGCCGTGTTCAGCCACACTCCGGGGTTCTTCTCCACAGCTGCCGACAGCTGGCCTGTGATGGGAGCAGAGCTGGTGTGCAGGGCGCTAGCAATCGCAGACAGCAAAGTCTTATCCGTGCACCCAGGACCTACTCCTGCAGGAAAGCAAAGTCACCTCCCTGTAGTCGTGCTGGTTTTGCATCATGTAATAAATGTTATCGTCATAATTTCATAAATGTGTTTAAATCGGAGGTACCCTTAAAAAAATGACACTTTTAATGTAATTGAGACCGTCATACCCTGTAGACCTTTAGGTAGGTCCATAGTTTTCACCAGCTCCTCAGCAATGTCATAAGCATTAAGACCACTCAGCTTCTTCTCCCAAAACAACTGCAGAAAAAAAATATCAGCTCATTTCTAATAATGATTAGATACAGATTCGAAACACACTTACTGATAAAAGTCAGTTCCAGTATTATTGCCACAGTTCATAAAAAAGTGCAAAAATTAATATACACAAGAAATATCACATGCATAATAAATGAATCATATTGTAATGCATGAAAAAGGAATTTTACATTTACACTCACTGTCCACTTTATTAGGAACACCTGTACACCTGAACATTCATGCAGTTATCTAAACAGCCAATCACGTGGCAGCAGCACAATGCAAAAAATCATGCAGATACAGGTCAAGAGCTTCAGTTAATGTTCATGTCAAACATCAGAATGAAGAAAAAGTGTGATCTCTGTGACTTTGACTGTGGCATGGATGTTGGTACCAGACGGCTGGTTTGAATATTTCAGAAACTTCTGATCTCCTAGGAATGGTGTGAAAAACAAAAAACACTGATTGAGCAACAGTTCTGTGGGTGGAAACGCCTTGTTGATAAGAGAGGTCTCAGAAAAATGGCCAGATTGGGTTAAAGTCACAGAGATCACACTTTTTTTTCATTCTGATGGTTGATGTGAACAGTACCTGAAGCTTTGACTTGTATCTGCTTGATTTTATGCATTGCGCTGCTACCACTTGATTGGATGATTAGATAACTGAATGACTGTACAAATATACAGGTGTTCCTAATAAAGTGGATGGTGCATGTAAGTCTACAACCTCATAGTTCTACAGAACAAGAAATGGTCAAAGGTTCCTGGAAATCAATTAAATTTTTTTTTTTCAAGAATGACAATTTGTTTGCATTTATTTAAATATTCTTCATGTAGACAGCATGTTTTTTTAATTCTTTAAAAAAAATTCCTTCTTATGCTGAAGTTTTGCTCTGGTTATTCTCCTTATAGCCTATTATTAGGTTTGTAAATCTATGAGTTTAAGGGGTTAAGACATTTATAAAAATGATTTTGTTAGAAAATTTGTTTGTCCAATTTTTTAGAGAAAATTTTAAAAACATTTTGTTTAATGTTTGTTTTACACAGTCATTTATGTCCAGAACGCCAATACTTCCTGAATTGGTCACAGAATATATAAGCAAAATATTCCGTGCTCTCTAACAAAACATATTTAGATTTTTGTTTTATATTTAGTCCCACAGGTGTGTACCTGTCTTGGCTGGTCTACGGCTTTCTGTGGGTCTGTTTTGACTTTGTTGCTTGGATGGTTGGTGACTTTCGTGACAGGCTGTTTGAAGATAGAGGCTGTCTGTCGCACTGGGAGAGATGTGTTCAGGTCTGGTTTTCCCTACAGCACACACAACATGGGATAAAACTCATGACACAGCTATGAAAGTTTCATATTCAAACACCACAGAGTTGTTTTGGATGGACACACTGGTCTTAAAAAGTGTCTGTTTGAAATGGTTAGAGAATATTGTGTATAAACATTAAGATAACCTAATTAATTATTAAAGGAGACAAATTAAAGGATAAATCAGTTGTGCTGTCAGGGGCATTTTGCTGGCATGGTTTGGATTCTGTCTGATCATTATTATCATATGATGATACATTTTTATCCTGGAGAGAGTGGTCTCTTCCAAGATGACCCCGCCCCCATCCACAGGGCATAAGGGCTAGCTGAATGGTTTGATGAGGATGAAACCGATGCAAATAATATGCTACGGCCTTAGCAGTCACCGGATCCCACCCCAATTAAACACTTGTAGGAGATTTTGGAGTGATGTTAGACAGCGTCACCACCGTTATCAAAACACCAACTTAGACAAGCCAATTCACCTCCAGGCATTTTCTGGGAGTTGGGAGAAAACTGGACAGCCCAAAAGCAAACCCATGACACTGTGACGCCTCTCTATAATCACCTGTCATGACCTTAGATGTAATTTCTAATATTGTTTATCATCACATTTATTATTATTATTAATAGATTATGAATACATGATATCATGGGACTTGTAAGTGTTGAGCAGCATTTTACACATTCACGGAATAATCTGTCCTCACCTTTGTCTGACTGTTAGTGTCGTAGCGGAGCCGCTGTCTGTTCTTGTTCAGTTTACTCATGAGCATCTTCCCTGTGCGGAAATCGAACGAGCTGAGGTCCATGGAGTTGCCAAGGTAACGCACCAGCTGAGGCTTGCTGCGGAACTTCTTACCCGCGGGACTGACAGGAAAAATAGGACAAATCTTATGCAAACCATTTCAATCAACAGATGCACAATACAAAAAAAACATTGTGATTAAGGTTTTGGCACAAAGACAGATAATAGATGAAAATGCATGGGGTTATTTTTCAGACCACTAACAAATGGAAAAGCATATCGTGGCATGCAGTGATCACAGCCTAGTTAGTTAAGCCAAATTCAGTGAGCAGTTTCACACCAGAGCCAAAGTTACACACATCCACTGACTAATGTTATGAATGATTTCCGCAATGCACCGATACCATTTTCAAGGGTTGATACCGATATCAGTTACTGTGCTTATACAACTTGACTAGGTTTTTTTCTATACAATGGATTATATAGAAATGTTCTGAACTTCCACTGAAAAAATGTCAGCATTAGACATTTAAATACAATCTCTTACTATCATGACGCTTATGTTATGTAATCATATCTCTCTAACTGTGTGGCTGAAGTGTGGTTCCAAGTCAACCCTACTTTGTTATGTATGGTTTGATAATATATACTCATAGAAACAAAAATATACTCGTATCAACCCAATACTGATACCAGGGAAAGTTATTGGTGCATATTATGACATGCATGTGACATGGCCTAAATTACTTCTCATTTGTTGCAGTCTCTGCTCTATACAAGATGAATATACCGAGTGTTCCATAAAGGTCTTGCATTATCCATCATGGAAATATGGAATACTGTTCCAGTTTTTTTTACATGAACTCTGCATCCAGGTAGGCAAGCTAAGGCTTTGCATCTGTCTTTCCACACAAGTTGTCTATCATGCAAGTATGAGCCCTCACATTGTCTTGGGGTTTTTTTTCATGCAGCTGTCAGAAGGCAGGACTCCCATCTATACTCACCACATCTTACACAAAGCCTATCTCTGTTTGTGCAGTGTGTGTATGTGTGTGGGGCTTTCCTTATCTACGAGGAAAACTGCTTTTTTTTTCACAAACCTGCAGCTCTCATTTAAAAACTAACAGAGCTAAAACGTTTCCTTTTGGTTACTGAGCTTAAGGTTAGGGTTGAATTTAGGTGTAGATGTAGCATTAATCAGCATAAATAATGATTATGTCTTCACAGATAAATGTGTGTGTGTATGTGTGTGAGCGTGTGTGTGTGTGCGCGTGCATGTGCGCCCTTCACTTCCTTTTCGGTTGGATGCAAACACAGTATGAAGTTACATAAATATTGAGTATGACTGGTCTTGAGATGAAGATGTCATGCCCAGTGTTCTCAAGCTTGCGAGACGTGCAGAATGAAATGGTGATAATAATAATAATAATAATAATAATAATAATAATAATAAATAGCCTACCACAAACTAAACAACCGACCCGCCTCTCTCCTGTGCTCTTCCTCCTCTTCCTCACCTCTGCTAAAAAAAGAGACAAGTCTACTTCGGGTCACGGCCGCATTCTGCTTTTTTGCATGGTCCAGAAGAGATGAAACTGTGTTTATGTTGTGTTTTTAGCCATTGAACTGAAACAGGATTGACTCTTGAGTCATGAGATGAAATACATTCTGTTCACTTTCTTCCTGCACATTTTCCTTTTACAGGCTCCAGGTCTGGTGTGGGGTTATGTTATTATTTCAGTAGGAACCATATTTGAGGCACATGAGGTGTATTTATCAATGGTTTATCATTTATAAGTCTCACCATAACGTTTATTAGTCTGTGTCCAGATTAGTATGGCTCACATTAGCGACTCTTTATGGCCAAGCTGAAGAAGCAGCTGTCTTCATGGACAGAGCAGAGGAGCACCTGGACATGCTCAAGCACTGTACACAAACACACTGGTCCACTGTCAACACAAAACCGCTTCGTGTCCTGGCTCCAAAGCACATATTCGCATAAACCAACTTTTGACATTTGATAATATCTGACTAATTTCTGTGTAAAGCTCATTGTAACAATGACACGGGTTGAGAAAGGGTAATTCATTCCCGACTGCGCGACTCAGAGCTGAGAGGGTTTGCGGGTCTGCAATCAGACAAACGCTACGATTGTTTTCGGCTCGGCCACATTAACACTGCAATTCAATGAAAATGGCAGTAAAACTGCGTGTCTTAACGCTGTGACCAGCCGTAAACGTGTTAGGACGCGTGAAAATGTAACTACCCTGCTACGGACATGTCATAAAGCTGTAATGATATGCGGCTAGTTTTAGTTTAGCTAGCAAAAAAAAAAAAAAAAAAACACACACAGTGTCCCGCTTAGTCATAACGTTAACCACTATAAACAGGCTCGGTCCACTAATCATAACACAAGGCCACCCTGTGAGCAGACAAGCTCATTTATTTCCATTTTGAGCTGCATTTCGGCAGCACCGTCGCCTGTTCCGCTCTCCTAACCCGCACATGGAGAGGGAAAGCTAGGCTAGCTTTGTTACCGAGCTGAACAGAGAGCCTGCATTATCTTACATTCTGTGCGCAGGAAAACTGATCTGCTCGCCTGCTCACATGAACGACAACAAAAAAAACACCGACCTGCTTTATTCTCACACAAACAACCAGCACGGCAATCTCACTGCAAGAAGGAAGACATAAACGTGTTCAAATGTAAGATTTGCACTTGCTACTTACTCGTTTTTCTCCATTTGCATGCTATTTGGGTGTCTCCTGGCTGTTCGTTAAATCCCCTCTTCTCCTCTGCACTTGCGCTCCCCTCCCCCTGCAATGAGCCTAATGAAAGCCATCATGCGCCCTGCAGGGACAATCACACTCTCCCGACCTGTGCAGCACTGGAAATCCCCTCCATTACCCTTTACACCGACAACTTTTTCTACATGTCTGATTGTAGTATAGTGTAGTATATATAGCTTTAACAAAGCACATCATAAACCCAGGGGTTAAACTGCAATTCAGGAGGTGAGGAGATGATCCTTCATTCATGAGTGCCAATTCAATTCAATTTTATTTGCATGGCGCTTTTAACAATATAAATGATCACAAAGCTACTTTAGAGAAATCTGGATGTAGATTTGCATTAAGATGCCTAATGAGCAAGCCAGAGGTGACAGTGGCAAGTACTGAGATGACACCAGGAAGAAATTTTGAGAGGAACCAGAAGGGAGCTCATCCTCATCTGGGTGACACCTGATAGTTATAAATCATCACACTTCTTCAGCCCTGTACTGTAAAGTCAAACAGCAGTCTTTAGGGTATCCATGTGGGATCAGCCACAGCAGCACTGAGTGTGTCACAAGTGTAGAAGTTACAAGCAGAAGAGGCATCCAGATAAAAGAGAGAGGCATCCAGATATTCAGAGAAAGAATTATTAGGAATGCTCTTATCCTAATGTGGTTTAAAAGTGGGGTACCTTGAGAGATAACAGTGTGGAACATGACTGTTCAATCTGATTTATTATAAGGAGTTTTCCAACCTAAAAATCATGGAAACACAAGGTTTCCATATGACTTCATGTACCTAACTATAACTCCCCAGATCTTAAATTTTCAATATTCCCTGTTGGTTAGTTTTGGTATCAAAATGACAGATATCAAAAATATTTTCTGATTCTTTTTGACATAGGTACATGATACAATAAAGCCTTTAAATTACCAAATGAACATATGCTCAAATCATCATGAAAACATTTCTCTTTATAGCAGTATATTATCATTATTATTATTATTATTATTATTATTATTATTCATACCTCGTCAGTAGTTTACATCCTCCATATTTCATAAGACAAATCTGTGATCTGTATTTCATTCATTCATCTTCAGTAGCCACTTTATCCTGGTCACGATTGCAGTGAATACAGAGTCTATCCCAGAAACAGTGGATGCAAGGAAGGTATATACCTTTGGATGGGACACGATTCCATCTCAGGGCAACACACACATGCACATTCACACACTCATTCACACTTAGGGTAACCAGTGTAGCATAGACAATCCATTTTCTGACATGTGGTAGGAAAACAGAGAACCTAGAGAAAACCCATATGGGTACAGGAAGAAAATGTACAGAAACTCTACACAGACAGTAACCTGAGCTTAGGATTGTACCTTGGACCCAGGAGCTGTGAGGCAGCAGTGCTACCTGGTGTGCCAACGTGCCATGCCATTAACAATATGCTGTCATTGGATATATGTACCATGAGGTGAACTTCAGAGTGCTTGTCTTTTCATAATAATAATAATAATAATAACGCATTGTTATTCACATAAATTATCTTACACTAAATTACAATAATGTTATCCAACTGCCATAAGTGCCATGGGAAGTGGTAGCTCAGTGGTGACGGGTTACCATGTGATTGTGAGTTCAAGTCTCAGGACTACAAGTGAACCACTACTGGGCTTTTAAATAAAGATTTCAATTCTCAGCCTACTTATTCTCACCCATTTATGTTTAGATACTGCCTCACTTGGCTCATTAGAAAAAGAAGAAGGTGAAACACCATTACATCTATTGTACAGCACAACTTCTAGTCCTTCTTGAAATTGAAATAGTTGTAGGATACATCATCCAGAACAAGCCACTGATATCTGAAATAGATCAGAGCCACAACGCATGCAGCCCACTATAGCTGGAGTCCTTTAAAGGTCTTGGTAGAAATGTAACATCAAATTAATGCTCAAAATTTGCACAAAATTTTAACCTCTGATGCTAAATGTATTTTTTCCCAGCCTGCTTTTCAGCCTGCCTAATGTTTGGGTTTGGGTGATATTTCAGCAGACACTATGCAATAGGCAGATTCTCTGTGAGTATGAACTCTTAACCAGTCATATTGCTGAAGATGATTAAAGAACAACAACAACAACAACAGCTGTATTCACATTAAGCTGAGGTTATGTCTAAGTAGTAAAACACATATTATGCTGTTATAGGAAAATAATCAACAATGGGGTTGTCATGCAGTCAATGCCACTTACAATTTTTAATTTAGTAATGAACATTGTCATACACTATTTGTATGTTGACGCCTCACCCTCATATCCATGTTGAACATCCCATTCCAAATTCCAAAGCTTGTTGAACATCCCATTCCAAATTTAGTCCCCCTTTGCTGCCATAACAGCCTCCAATCCTTTGGGAAGTCTTTCCACTAGATTTTGGAATTTCTGCCTATTCAGCTGCAAGAGCATTAGTGAGGTCCGGCACTTGTGTTGCGTGAGGATGTCTGGTGCACAGTTAGGGTTCCAGTTCATCCCAAAGGTGTTCAGTGGAGTTGAGGTCAGGGCTCTGTGCAGGCCACTCAAGTTCTTCCACACTAACCTTGACAAACCATTTCTTTGTGAACCTACATTTATGCAAAGGGGCATTGTCATGCTGGAAAAGGTTTGTGCCTGTTAGTCCCAGTGAAAGGAAATCTTAAAGCTACAACATACAAAGACATTCTAGACAATTGTGTGCTTTCAACTTTGTGGCAACAGTTTGGAGAAGACCTACATATGGGTGTGATCATCGGGTGTCCACACACTTCATTTAATGTTGCGAGACTATTAGCATTTACTTACATCAAACAGACATTCCCAGGCTCTTTTTTCTTTTCTCTTGAAAAGAATTTGACAAAAAAAAAAAAACCCTCATCTTCTCATGTTACAGAGAAACTGGATGGCGCAGTCCTGAAGACTTTTATGGCAGAAAACTTATTGACAAAATGCTCACACTGGAGCCTCTTTCCATAAATACTAAATAAATGTCTCCTTAAAGACAACTACACCATATCAACAATGATACATTTTCTTTGTTACATAACACATTTTAAAAATCAGTTTATTATTAGTCATAGATTATGAGCTTCTACCATACAAGTCCCTGTGAATGAGATGTTACCATAGAAACAATAATGTATTAAACCAAGAGCATTAATAAAATTCTGATTTGAATTACAGCTGGAACTACCGCCAGAGCTGCTGATATAGAAAATTAATCCACACCTTCTGACCAATCAGATTCAGTTCAGATGTAACAAAATTTAAGCCAAATTCCCAATTGCTAAACAAGGCATAGAGGCTACTATAATATATGCTCTGTACCGATCAGCCATAACATTAAAACCACTCACAGGTGAATAACATTTATTATCTCACTATAATGGCACCTGTCAAGGGGCAGGATATACAGTGCATATAAAAAGTCTACACACCCCTGTTAAAACAGCAGGTTTTTGTGATGTTTAAATAAAAAAAAATATAAATAAAAAGATAAATCATATCAGATCTTTTTCCACCATCAGTGTGATATTACAACATATAAAAAAAACAATCAGAAAAACAATCAGAAACATTTTAGGGAAAAAAGGGAAAAATAAAAAACTTACAACAGCTTATTTTAACAGGGGTGTGTAGACTTTTTATATCCACTGTATTACAACAGTCAGTGCATTGCCAGTGCATTGCCAGTGCATTGCAGCTTGCTGCGTATGGGGCTGCAGACCAGTCAGTGTATCCATGCTGATCCCTGTCCACCGCTGAAAGCACCTACAATGGGAACATGAGCATCAGAACTGGACCATGGAGCAATGGAAGAAGGTGGCCTGGTCTAATGTTATCACATTTTCATTTACATCACGTGGATGGCTGGGTGCATGTGAGTCGCTTACCTGGGGAAGAGATGGCACCAGTATGCACTATGGAAAGAAGGCAAGCTGGCGGAGGAAGTGTGATGTTCTGGGAAATGTTCTGCTGGAAAACCTTGGGTCTTGACATTCATGTGAATGTTACTTTGACACATACCACTTACCTAAACATTGTTGCAGACCAAGTAAACCCCTTCCTGGCAACAATATTCCCTAATGGCAGTGGCCTCTTTCAGCAGGATAATGTGCCCTGCCACACTGCAAAAATTGTCCAGGAATGGTTTGAGGAGCATGATAAAGAGTTCAAAGTGTTGACTTGGCCTTCAAATTCCCCAGATCTCAATCCGATTGAGCATTTGTGGGATGTGCTGGACAAACAAGTCCGGTCCATCGACAGATCCAAGGATCTGCTGCTAACGTCTTTGTGCCAGGTACCACAGCACACCTTCAGAGGTCTTATGGAGTCCATGCCTCAACAGGTCAGAGCTGTTTTGGCAGCAGGTTTTAATGTTATGGCTGATCAGTGTATAAGAAGTAGGGAGCAATTTGGGATTCAGTGGACAACAGATATTTTGACTATGAAAACTTGACCCAGCCAGTCACTGTTTTTGATTTACAAGCTGATTTAGAACTTCCCTTTCTTCCCTTTGTTGAGGAAGCAGTAAAGGCTGTCAAAATAATGCTACGCCTTCTATTACGTTTTTTATTTATTTTTTTTTAAGGTATACAAGATTCAAACCCAGACAGTGAAAAAATGTAGAATTTTGTTATTAAAAATGGCACATTTATTGCTACATTACTGTTATATACAGGACAGAATCTTAATACCTACTTATATATATATATATATATATTTATAAAAACAAAAGACAGAAATAAGAGACTGAGAAGACACCCACGCACACATACACACACACACGCACACACACACACCCCAGGAGGCACTCTGAAGCCACAACAGCAGTATTCTGTATTGTTCATGTCCCCTATTCAAAGTGTTAGCATAACAGTGGTGTATTAGCACAGAAATGTCGGGCAGGACGTTTTGCTTCAGATACAACAGCAGTTGTAATTAATGCTGCATTTTGAAAAGCTGGAACACTTCCCATAAAAATATAAACTGCCACAGGACATGCATGTTCATGCTTAACAAGACTTGGCGAATGCTGAAATTTAGATTTGTGTGACACATTTATAGTGATTGTAAACAAAATTTAAAATGAGAAAAATCATTAGATGTCCCAAAATGCAGCCTCTCTGGAAATAACTTTCTCCATCATTCTGTAATGTCTCGCTTGTGCAACTGGACCAGCAAACAAAAAACTTTTTAAAAAATTTTTGTATTTCATGGAAGATGCAGTGACTGATTTCTTTAAGCTCATGTGGGCGACAAAAGCAAAGTCAGACAGAACAAGTCTGTTTTTCATTTTATAGAATTCAGACAATTGATCTTTCTCTGGGTTTAAAAAAAAATAAATAAATAAAATCTCCACCCAGAAGCTAATTTGTGTGCTCACTGCTAGAGTCCTACAATACGGCATTTCTAAAGTGTTTATAAATTGGTCTGGTGGTGAAAAATACTGCCAACAGTCTAGTGTTTAAACAATCCTCAAAATGGAAGATCCTTCTCCCATATTTTGACATGCTTTCCAAATCATAAGCCGTTGGAAACAGACACCAACAGAAAGAAATGGGATCGGGGGGAAGGGGGCTTAGACAAGTAAACAAAAAGTAAGTCCAACCACATGTGTCAGATTACTGACAAATCACACATACCTAATCAGAAATTTATAACTTTATGGAACAGTTGAGTCATTTTTCCTGAAAAATGAAATGTCAGTCGAGAGACTTTTTAGTCATACATTTACTTTGAGCACTTCAGAACATTTTAAAGATAAATGAAGAATATTATTTCAGAAGAAAAATAAATTTAGGCACTAATAAGGCACCAAATATGACTGCCTTGAGAATGAGAAGGCCACACTGAAAATATTCAAAAGGTCAATTATGCATCCCT
This sequence comes from Pangasianodon hypophthalmus, assembly GCF_027358585.1. Taxonomy (NCBI): domain Eukaryota; kingdom Metazoa; phylum Chordata; class Actinopteri; order Siluriformes; family Pangasiidae; genus Pangasianodon; species Pangasianodon hypophthalmus. Next base: position 16,744,414 of record NC_069720.1, read on the forward strand.
CCCTCTGTAATCAATATGCATTCCTATAATCTCTTTTTGAAAACAAATATCGGTATTTAAGTGTCCACAATAGACAAGATTGTAGACGTGTTAATTTCTAACACTGTATTATCTCACATACATTAAACCATCCATGTAATCACACAAGATAAAAAAAAAATCTGTTTTTATATCAGAAATGGATAGATTATATACTGTCAAATGAAATAATATAACTGAACTGGCAATATTCGACGTACAGCAAATAAGGAGTATAATCTATATTTGAGTGTACATTCAAAACCAGTTGCATAATGTGTTCAAAACTGAGATGAGAGCTGGGTAATACTTGCTTAATAACTACTATATTTCATTCCATAAAAAATTCAGTATTAAGGGAATTGCAATTACAGACAGTGTCATAACTGTGTTACCCGCCTTCCCTAATCAAAGGAAAGATTTTCTTCCATCAGTAACAATGTTTTGACACAACAGGCTTCCAAGAACTCTAAAACATTAGAATTAATTCAATCCTTTACCTGTTTTTGTGACAGAGCTAAATGAAGCCTAAACACAGCAACGTAGAGAGTAAACGTTACACATACAGATGCTGTCCGTGGTCAGTGGAGCGCAGCTGAACAGAATGGACGAGATATGGAGATTGCGTAAATAATCCAGGGCCATTCTGAAATGCACTTCTCCAGTCATTTTATCATACCCTGCCCTGCTCTCTCACTTGAACAATATAGACTTCTACACTTCAAATTAATAGTGAATTTTTTTTATTTATAAATCTACAATGTATATACTAACAAAATATATATTTTTTATATATATGTTCTTACATTTTGCTCAAGTTGAAATAATATCCTTTATGCATGTGTGAGGTGGACATAATGAGGTTTCAGTGTTTTGGCAACAACAGTCGATTAGAGCATGTACGCCTCTTTTCAGAAAATGCTTTGAACTGGTGTTTAAGTTAGGGCAAGAGAACAATGAGAGGTGTGCTGGAGTACTTACTCTCTGCAAATCAGAGTATCTTCAGCTATATCAGCAGACTTACTAAGCTGACAACAGGATAACCCTGAAATAATGTTCTAACTCTCACACTGCTGGGCATCAGGGCTTCACTCTGTGTTTATAGAGGAGAAAAGATAACTGGAAACAAGCAGGAATGCTGAGGCTCACACACCACACACTGGTGAATTTACTCAGAAATGTACCAAATACTTCCAACTGGGGTCTTAATTTAACAGACATTTTCTGAGTGCTCTCATGAGCTTTGTGTTTGCTCTGACTGGCAGAACAGTGAATGATCACAGTCTGATGTTTGAAAAATCTGAAGTGTTATTTGAAAAAGAAAAATCTCAGCTTTGATTGAAACCATTAGTTTCACAAGAGTCTGATGACTTTAGCTGGCCTGTGAGCTTTCTCCCTTTAAATACAGACCTAGGGCATGTTGGGAAATGCAGTCCCCAAAAAGCACCACAGGTTCTCTCCCACTTCACATGGGTTTGGTTACACAACACATGTAAGACTGTACCTTTAAGCAGGGAATGCCAAGCTACATAAAAACATTGCTCATTTACAAGCAACTCCCAAACAGATTTGTTCCACACAAGTAAGCAATTTGCTTCAGTGTCTCTTATAAAAATGTAACAATTATTTAGGCACAAATCCTTGATTAAATTTTGACATTTGTAAGTTTATCCCCTCATACTCTCAGCTGTGGGGTAAATTGTCCATGGTAGATACAACATATCTATCCCTGTGTTCCATCAGTTCATGGAAGCAGAAAAATACAAAAAAAAAAGGAAAATAAAATACACAGAGTTCTTCACATTTACGCTGGTAATCACAATCAGGAGTGCAGCAAAATGGGTTGTCAGTTTGGCAGTACACTTGTGTTTCTGGACGTGTGAAGATGCACCTCTTACACTTCATGGACGATACACTTTCCAAGTCAACATGTGTGAAAACACACACACACAAACTTTAAAGAGGATGAAGGAAGAGATAAAAAAGGCCACTTCTTCCATGAGCCAATGATCTGCAAAATAAGTCATATTCACATTGGTTGTTTAGATACAACTTTATCAGTCAACTCAAAACCTGATCATTTCCTAACACAATAATCACCAGGGAACGGAAACAGAAGTAACAGGAGAACACGTAATACTAGTGAAAAAACTGTCATCAATCATCTTGAACCTCTATAGACCTACCATCATATATGACCGACAGAACTGTGACCATCTCCTCCCAGAGCAGGGTGAGGTCCTGGCAGCTGCATTGAAGAGTCACCCACCACACCAGACACCTTTTCTTCCTCCCGTCGTTTCAGACACGCTGCCTTCGGGTTCAGATTGCGCTCTGGAGAAAAAAACAAAGGAAGGTAGAGACAGAGGGCAAAAGGAAAAGAGACAACAGAATCTATATTAGGGCTTTGTTGTTAACTGTAATTGTAATTTTAACCTACAATACACGAATGTGCACGGTAACCAAATGTTCTGACAATTCTCACAGACCTCATAGTGGATTCTCCAGTTTGTAATAACAATCTATAGCACTATTATCACCAAGTCGTCTTTGGTCAACTTTATAGGACATGAACCTTATCTTTCTACAAAGTTCTTGCAAGAAAACCCATAAATAGACATCTAAGCCTATGCAGTATACAGATTGGATTAGTTTGAGCACAAGTAATGTGAGTAATATATGTATGTATGTATTCATTTATTTATTTATTTATCTATCTATCCATCCTCCCTCCCCCCTTTTCTTCCCAATGTACATCATACAACAGCTACCAATCAGCAAGGCTGAAGGCTAACACATGCTTCCTCCAATACATGCAAAACCAGCCAACCACACTGTTTCAGGCTGCTGCTCATGCTGTGTCACAGGGTTCACATAAATGTATACATATACGATTATACATATGTGAGCTCAAAGACGCCCAAAATGGGCAAGTCTATAACTCTTAACCCTCCAAATAGTCCTTTAGAGATTATATATAAAATATATTCTAAGGATAACACACTGGACAAGCATACTGCAGTACAAATGACTGACAGTAATCCTAAACACTTGAAGCGGGACTTAGCCAGCACTGACCCCGCACTTGCTGCTCCAGATTGAGGATGACGTTGACGGCCTGGTGAAGGATGAGCAGTTTGGTCTGCGGTTTGTCAGTGCTCAGGTGCAGTTGACACATGCGGCCCAGCTCTTTAAAGGCCTCGTTGATGTCTCGCACACGCAACCTTTCGCGCGCATTGTTGGCCACACGCCGCTCTCTCTCCCTTTCTAGTTTCACCTCGGCGGGCAAATCTTCATCATCCTCATCATCTCTACTATCAAGGGGGGAAAAGGAGGTCAAGTTTAAAAATGTGTTCATGACCATTTTTTTAAGCACAGGTTAGACTTTAATATAAAGTGATTTTCTGTTACTGCAAATAAAATTAATTAGCTAAGACATGTTTACAAGTTTTCTTCAATATTATTACACAAGAGCTGCAAGTCTATTGACAAGTAAGAAATGCTTAATCTAACAGACTTGCCTCTAAAGACATGGTTTTGCTCAGTAGCGCTAAGTGTACATAAACAATGCCCTAAATCAGAATTCCAATTAATGTACAAGTCTGCTTTCAAACTAATCAAGTCTGATTAGACTTAGTCTCCTTATGTAGAGTGATAACAAAATAGATTTCCACCATGAAACTGGCTTCAGGATCACTGCTACTGCTTCCATTTTTAATTGATAACCGTACATAATAAAGCATATATGCAAGTAAATGATGATTTACATATGCACTTTGCATTAAACTGATACCGGTGCTATAGATAGCCTTGCAGCTCTAAAATGGCCACAAAACATGCCTCGACCGATAGATTACATTTGGGGCAAGGCAAAAAATGATGTGAATGTCATGTTTAAACCAGTGGTGTGGCAAAAAACAAACACAGCAAATGTAGTTTTGTATGTGTGTGTTATGTGAAAGAGAAAGACTGCATTCCACTTCACTTAAACTGATACTATATAGTTCAGCATTCATGTGTATCAGTGAACACTATTATACACGTTATCAGCATGTCTAGTTTCACAAATACAAATAATTTTACTTTAAACCAGTAAAAATCATAAAATTTAATCGTAAGACAGTTTGTACCAATTGCATAAAGCATTCACCACTGGTGAATTGTCAGACATGTCTGAATGTTTTTACTATGATGTGTGTATGTTCTATACATTCAAAAAAAAATTTATAACAAGAGATACGATTGACTATTTGATCTTGAGGCGTCTCAGCAGTGCATTCTTTGGTGGGAGATAGACTTACTCTTCTCCCTGGTCTGAAACACTTGAATGGACCTGGAGGGAAAACGCCTCCTTTCTGAAAACAATGTGAGAATTGGGGAGGGGAGGGAGAAGACCATGAGAGGGAGCAGTGTGCCGGGGATAAGCCCAGACACTTCGAAAATAGACTCGGCCCTTTGTTCAAGAGCATGAACACATTAACACGCAAATACAGCATTACACACAGTTCACTGGAGGATTAAGGTATGATTTAAACAGTCACCGTTCCAGGCATGTAAGATTTGGAAGGCATACTCAATACACAATTCTCAAATCTGTCAAATGTTTCAAAGAAATGTAACATCACAAAGTGATCTCACACCTTGTTCTGCTGCGAGACACTTTGGGATCCTTCTTTTCCTCTTCAGACTTATCTGCAATGGAGGAGTTCTCGTCCTCTTCTTTGTCTTCCCTCTTAATCTCGGCACTGTTTGAGGAGTGTGTGGCTACGCCTCCTGGCAAACCTGCAGTCAGAGAGCCAGCATAAAAACATAAGCAAACCACAACCATACATCTCTGTGCATATCTGAAGGTCATTTGGTTAGATCTGGTTGGTACTGACTAGTGAAGCCCTCTGGTGCTCCTGCAGGCTGTGGGGTGCCCGAGGCGTGGGATGTTGGTAATAGGTTGCTGCTGGGAGGGAGGCACGCAGGGTCATCATGGTGACTTCCACCCTAACAAACACAGGTCAACACAGAGAAAAGTTACTGAACACGTGTGTTTGTAAGTGCATTTTAATATACAGTCTAATTCTGTTTTATGCCATTTGCTACCTTCTTGCTCTCTGGCAAGGCCTATTTGGCAAAGTAGCAATGCTGCCTAGCCAACTAGTTAATAAATAATAATAAAGAAAAAAAGATTACAGAGAACCTTCTCAGTACAGAGTTATTTCATGAACATTATTTAAATGGGTACAATAATATTTTAGCTATTTATTAGAGACATAGAACTTCCTATTATTTCCCCCCACTGAGTACAGTTTTATTAAAATTGTTATTGGAAACAAACTGACATTTTTAAGGTCTAGATTAAACCCAACTGACTAATCAAACAGGAGAATAACTATAAGAACTCAATAATAAATATAAACATTCTCATAATGGTGGGTTGTGGTTTGCACTGCTTTGACCAAATAAAAGTAAATAAATAAATAAATCATGGAACCCCAGGCTATTCTTCACAGAACCCCGGGGTCCCTGGGCCACACTTTAAGAAACACTGTTCTAAACAATTTGTCAACAGCCAAAGCTATTAAAATACAACAGCCAATATTTTGCTCATGACTAACATTAGCCAAGTTAGCTAGCCACCTAGCTTTGTATACAGGTTCTGTAGCTATAAAAATTTTAGAAACCTTGTCATCCTGTACTAATTTGCATATCAGATGGATATCATATTATGGATTCAAAGACTTCAAACCTATTTCGTAACTCAAATTGGCATGTAACTCTTGTAACGTGTAACGTGAATCTGTCCTTTAAGGACTTTCTGACAAAGTCAGAAATTTTTTGATTTAAAATTTAGCAATGAGTTTAAAATTAAACTAAACTCCACTATACAATTGGAATCAGCCAGTCAAGAAGTGTTGACTGTTTAAAAATACTGTTTTAGAGATACTTTATGCACAACTAACACCAGAATGAATACAGTGTTGCTTTTCGATGTCACAGCAGATCAGTGTAATCTGATGAATAGTGCCAATACCAGAATGACTCCCTGTCCAGGTGCTTGGTGCACTCACCATAGCGGGATGTCTGTTGCCCAGAGCCAGCCCGGCACCAGGGAAGCCCTGGCCAAGGCTTCCCAGGGCTCCATTATGAACAGACGAAGACACAGCACCCAGCAGACTGTGGACCTCTGAGTGGGCTCCACCAAGGCTTGAGCCTGGGCCCTGACCCACTGCATGACTGCGCAGCACATGGATGGCCTCCTCTAGATGGTCCTCCATTTTATTCTGCTGTTAAAGTAAAGCAGAAAGTAAGCACAACAAAAACAAAATAAAAATTACACTTTTTTTTTTTTTTTTTGCTGTTCATGACTATTTATTTTATGGTTTATCCATCCATCCATCCATCTATCTATTCCCTGTACCGCTTATCCTACACAGGGTGTAGCCTGAAGCCTATTCCAGGGGACTCGGGGTACAAGGCAGGGGACACCCTGGACAGGGTGCCAACCCATCGCAGGGCACAAACGTACAGACACTCACACACCGCGAACAATTTGGAAATGCCAATCAGCCTACAATGCATGTCTTTGGACTGGGAGAGGAAACCGGAGTACCCGGAAGAAACCCACAAAGCACGGGGAAAACGTGCAAACCCCACACACACAGGGCGGAGGCGGGACTCAAACCCCCAACTCCGGAGGCGCGAGGCAAATGTGCTGACCACTAAGCCACCGTGCCCCCCACTTCATGGTTTAATATATGGTTATTTTGTAAGGCTCAAGAAAGGTTCTTGATACTCACAAGTGCATGTAGTCCCCCTTCATAGCTAGGTGAAAGGGCTGTCTGGCTAGCAGATCTTGGCCACTGAGAAGCACCTGCCAAATAGAACATCAACATGAATCAAGCAAGAAATATCCAACAACTGACTTACAGTACCAAATCAGGAACAGCAGAGGGCACTCCAAGGATGTGTTTGGGGAAGTTAGAGGGGAGCTCATTTACAGTCTAGGCATGTGCTCACAAACACCGAAGCAGTAAAGTGCTATTCTAATATCTGCCTTTCCTCCAACATCACATTCCCCTTGACATTCCATATATAGTAAAAGAAGTTAATTTGGAGTTTCATTTCAAGAAGTGACACAAACTGGCCATATGACCAACACAGTACTGTGAGTGGAGGCAGGGTTTAGGAAAATGTTGCATGTGACATACCTGCAATGCCCTGGGGCGAGCCGACTGGCGTGGAGGGTGTGGAGGGGAAATTGTTGCTGTTGTGGTCTGAAGGGTAGATCTGTGATAAGTAAACATATTGTGAGTGGCCCCAGTTATTTTCATTAAACCACCACAAGTATGATATAAAGGTGTATGGGTGAGGGGCTAGGATGAGCAATAGCATCTCCAGCAGTATCCAACACAATTAGTAACTCTAGTTTAAATACTCTAGCAATGAAACCAGTAAATCAAAAGTTTTAAACACAGCCCGAAAAGCAGTAGTCATTGCACTGTATTGTGCTGTCTGCACATGTCTGCACTTGTGCACTTTATGTAAATTTCTGTAGTCCCTTGTAGTTCTGTGTAGTTCTGGGTTTGTCTTATGTATCACCTTGGTCCTGGAGAAACGTTGTTTCGTTTCACTATGTACTAATTGCTGTATATGGTTGACATGACAAACTCCACTTGACTTGACTTGAGAAACTAACGAGTCTCCACTCACCGAGGCTAGGGCTTTTCCAATCTCATCACCTGAGCTGCCTGTAGCTGAACTTCTACTGACTGTAAGAGGTGGAGAAAAAAATAGAAAAGTTAATTACTAACCCTTAGAAATACCACTCCACATCAGGTAAGCTCTAAATATGCATATTTAAGCTGTGAAAAATAAGAATTGCTTAAACCCAATTTAAAGTGCCCATGAATACAAAACGGGATTTTTCAAAGAATTATTTGTAATGATACAGATAGGTGTTGAGTTCTCTTAAAACAGTGCTGAATTCACTTTGTATTTAAAAAAAAAAAAAAAAAAAAAAAAAAAAGTCTTTCTCCAAACATTTGCAAAAACCTTACATGAGCTTAGCTTGTGATTTCATAAAATAGATTTAATGGCTTCGGAGCAAACACATCTCATATGCAAATTATTACAGGATGTGATACCTAGAAACTTTTAGCCACAGAACCTACCAACTTAGCTAATGTTATTTTATGAACAAAATGTTGGTGTATTTTGACAGGTGTCTTGGGCAAAAAAAATATATGAAACCACTTATTCTTCTCCATGTTGAGAAGAACTCTACAGCTCAAATCAAACCATTTAATGCTGTCCTTCTTAATATACATACACTCAAAATGTCATACCCATGACAGCATCATGTGTCAAATAAGAATCTTTAGGCAGGTCAAAAAGGCATAGTAAAATGTGTGACTTAAACCCAAGACATATGAATGGTTTCACACCCATAATGCTGTCTGCTCCATTAATGGACGATGTGTGGTTGTATGCTCCCGATCCTGAATGGAAGCCATTGACGTCAGCGCCGTGGAGAGGGTAGTTTTGTGGGGAGAGAGGCAGCGGCTGGCGCTTCTGGAATGACATGATCGCACCACATTTATTACACAGGATCAATCAGTAGTAATGGATCAGTAGTAATGGCTTGTTAGTCTATAACACTACAACACTGAACAGAAACATAATGTAATTTGTAGTACCTGAATAATACCTATGGAATTACCGCATTGGATAAAAGGTTGTTTTCCCTGAAAATCAGTATATACTGGAAATACTGTTGATACTTTAACATTTGTGAAAAAATTATTGACTACATTAACCAGATTCTCTTGGAAGATGCAAATGCTTATGAGAGCAGAACCTATTTAATTCTGCCAGCAATCACAGAGAACAAAAGCATGAAACAAAACTGCTTGCTTTAATGGCTCAGGCTAAGCAAGGTAATGGACCAGAGAGGGACTCACCATCCTGTCCTGTGGATTGATGGCAGTGAAGGAGCCTGGCTGGCTGATGTGGGGTGAGTTGCCCAGCATGGCCGAATAGCCTGACTGGCCCAGAGGCCCAGAAGTTGCCCAGGGGTCAGAGGAAGTGTGCAGACCCTCTATTAGCGTGAAAGTACAAATAGAGTTTATACACATACATATATGACTACATTAAGTACAATTAGAAAGCAGTAAATAATCTCCTTTTAAATTTTTTTAAACATTCTCTTGAAAAACTGTACGAATTAGAATTCCATGAATTCAGTCCATGTTGTTGAAATTCACACACCTTGCATGTAGAAAGAGCCGGGGTACACAGGACCCGGTTTGGAAGGTGGATATCCAGCGCCGTCTCGAGGATACTCATCACCGGATGTGGAGGCATACACCTGGCCCAAAATAAAACCCCATACTGAAGCAACAAATCTGCATCTGCGCTTAAGGGAACAATTGTATAATGACCTAAACAGCAATATCTGCACAGCTGTGCATGCTTCAGCTATTCAGCACTCGAGAGAACCGAAAAAGGGCCCAAAGAGTTTGTCAAGTGCTCTCACATCTATTTATTTTCTTTAATAATTTATATATTGGGCTAATGACGTGTGCAAGTGTTTCCACAGTGCTCCCTCAGATAAAGTGACAGGGACTGGGAACACAGCATGCTGGGAAAGGTGCCACAGCCATGTCGCGGCACAGTCTGTGCATCCTCTTGCTCTCTCCCATGAGCCAAAATCAGGAGAGGGTGGGTGCGTACAAAAGGGCATCTCTAAAAGCCTCATCCAGATCAAGTCAAGCACCCTCGGGATGTATTGCTCTACAGGATCAAGCGAATCATTCTCTGTGTCTATGGCACCCATTTAAAGCGTCATATTTTTTCCTCAACTGACCAGATTGAATAAATCAAAATAACAAATAAAAGAATCAAGAATCAATGTAGCAGAACCCACAACCACTGGCAGTTTGGGGGAAAAAGACATTTTCAGACTCATTTTCCGGCTCAAGATGCTGATTTGTATTTCTTCAGCACACCTCACGCAAACAACCTCACGCCACCACATACCACACGCTCCAACATAAAGGGCCACCATATACTCTTGCCATGTATGATTTGTATGAAACGCTCTGCACATCCGAATACCGGGGGGAGAGTAGTTTGGAGCCCAGTGGAGAATTGACAAATCCAGCAAACTGATATTTCTCTTTTTCCTGTAATTTGATTTAACCGGGAGAAGTGGGAAGGGAACGGAGAGATGCACTTCTAATTACAGAGCCATCTGCCTGCTCCTGGAGCCTGTCCAACTCCACAGGCAGCTGGGCTGAAGAGAAGAGAGGAGGGGGGGAGGGAGAGAGGGAGGGAGAAGAGAGGAGTAAGGGGGAGGTGGTGAGAAGTGACAAGGGGAGAGGTCTTGCAGAAGGAGGGGGGGAAAAGTGGAAAAAAATAGACTGGCTGGTCACATGGTAGCTAGAGATGAGAGCCTGCGAAGACAAAATGAGATACAGCCTTTGCCACCCAAAAAAATTCAAAAGAAAATACTTAGGTGTTGTTAGAAACCAATATTTAAGTCTGATACCTAGCATGAATCAATCTAACTAAGCCTTTGATTTTACTGCAATCCAAAGTAAAAACTATGCCACATAAGACAAAGAACAATGTAGAAAATGTCAAGCCTTTAAATATAAAGACAAAATGAGCCATATAGCGCACTAAGAGCCTTAGAAAATTCAGTGCAGGCTTTAGGGTAGTTAAGGAGAGTGGCCCATGTTGCTGGAAGAGTGGGTGATGGGCAACAGGAAGTTACCTAGCTGACCGAGCCTTACCAGAACAGCAGCGCTACACAAAAAAAAAAAAAAAAAAAAAAAAAAAAAAAGAGGGGGGGGGGGGGGGGCGCTGCAACTTAGGATCATCAGCGGCTATTAATCTGAGCGAAGACAGGTTAGTGAGACAAAGAGGGAGAAGAAAATGAAGGGAACAAATAAATGGGGCACAGAAGGGGGACGCACTTCTGGTACCAGCGTGCAGAGGGAAGGACATTGTCGTGTGGTCAGGCTTAGGTCGATGGGAGGCTAGTGTACAGGGTGGGGGAGGGGTGCATTATGTGCGTCTGGAGGGCACGTGGTAAGCTCATTTGGCTTCGGACCAAGACAAAACAATTTCTCTTTGAATGGGCCACAGCTTAACATTATTAGTAAACATTATCAAAGCCTTAAACCTTATAAAATTCTGGCCTTCAGTAAAGCTGAATCAAGAGAATCCCCTCGCCAAATACGTTTTTTATAAGTTTAACCGTCAGACGTTCCACCGTTTCCTGTTTACACAACATGTCCAAAACTGTTGGATGTGTATTTCTATAGCAATGACTTTGTTTAAATATGTTTCTTCACAACATGGACGTTTTCCACCCTGAGTGTGCCAGCAGTCTCTGGCAAAAGTATTATTTACTAATCTTGGCAAACATATACGTCAAAGCAGACGAGTGCTGGGAATCCTACAAGACTTTGAACTTTACAATATTAATACCGTGCTCATTCCCCAGTCACCTGGACCTGGTGTTTTTTTCCTCAGCATTTCCCAAATTAGCTGAAGCATGTTCACAGCTTACGGAGCACAGCTGTGCGACGGCCCTGCTATTTTTTGCACATATTCATGGATTCAGACTCCACGAAGACAAGAGAGCTGTCGCCGTACAACACCACGGAGCATTTTTTTACTGTGGACTCGAATCTTTGTTACAGTGCAAGTGCATGACTCCTGTCACAAAACTACTGATGCTGAACTTGCTTACTGAGACCTAGAGGGGGAAGGGGGATCTGGAGGCAGCTCACATGACTGTACTTACAGAAGACGGCAGTCCTGGTGGCTTCCTAATCTTTTTTGGCTGGGTGTCTGAAAAGAGAAGAAAGGTCACAAAGCTGTCATGCGAATTCTCACACAGAGCTACATGCTTGAAAGTTCACAGTTTTGCCACATTAATATTTCTCTTACCAATGTTTCCATCTGGTGGGCGTCTCCGGGGGTTGTTGGAGAACGTGGAGTAAAACTGAGAGCCAGACTTCAGGCCTGAGGGAGACATGGCATCAGCATTGGCCATCACGATGTCTGAAGGCAGGAACCCTTGCTACACAGACAGAACATAGCAGACCACAGAGAAATATTTACTCTACTCTTAGTCAACCACGTAAAAGCTAAGACCAGATCAGAGAGATCACTCAAATGTCAGGGTGAGTTTTTCCCCTAATAGCACCACTTTCTTTCTTTCTTTCTTCATCTTACCTGGGCACCAAATGAAGAATAAGTTCCCCTTTCATTCTTTCCTGTATGGAGAAAAAAAAATATATATATATATATTTTATCAGTAACAACATAATACATTGACTAAAACACACAGTGCATTCATAATTTATTTATTGTATTATGATATTATGATACATGTTAGTAGGTATAGTAAATCTCTTAATTCTGTTTAAGAAAAAAAAATAGAATAGCAAAAGAAAATCCAATGCCAGTAGTGAAAGTTATGAGTCAGCCCCTCCCCCGAAAGTAGGGGCCTTGCTCAGCTACAAAGAGGCACTGTTGGTCAAAACTCAAGGGAGAGTTTCTGCCTCAGCGGCCTCAGCATCACACAGACAGACACATATGTAGAGAAAAACACAAAGACGCTCTGAAAAAAAAAGGAAAACCCACCGCCAATTCCGGAGTTGAGGAATGGGGAAGACAGCCCATCATGCTCGCTGTAGTGTGAGCCCTCGCTATAACTCTGTATTAAAAAAAAAAAAAAAAAGTTAATTCCTAACTACTTCACCAAAAAAAAAAAAAAAAAAAAAAAAAAAAAAAAAAACACCACAATCTATTACATACATCCGTTCTCACAAATGCTGTCTCTTACGTACCCGTCCATGGTTGAACGAAGGGCTGCCCTGCTCCCCAGCAGCCCAAGGACTGGAACCGCTGCGCTCATCCAATCCTGCAATACACAGGATGCCAGGAAAGTTAGTGACAGACGGTAAAGAAAAGCTCAACAGATTCAAGTAGGGAAAAAAAAACATTCAGTTCCTTCTGTGCTTATTCACATGGGCTTCTTTTGACATTTGGTTTGTGAATCTCCGATTACAGGAGCTAAAGCTATGGATCTGATCCTGGAGTATCACACAGCTCTAATGGGCTAACCCATGTCATTCAGCAAGAATTAATATCCAGGACTATGAAGAGGGCGTCTGTTCATTAGGAGCTCATTAGAATGAAGAAATTATGTAAAATGGAAAACGAAAAACAACAGATCAAAGACATTCAATGGAAATAATAGAAAAGACATTTCTGTGCATGACATACACAGCTATGCAATGCTTTTTTGGGTAACTGCAACCTGCTTCACATATAAGAAGACATATACAGCATCTGTTTCCAAAACCACTATGAAAGAATTTATGAAAGCATACAGAGCCTAATTTTCATCTAACCCTCTCCTTTCTCTCCCTGTTTTATGCCTTAATGCTCGCTAAGCTCTCCGGAGACACACAGCTTAATTGCATGCTGATTTGCATAATTGTGCATATTAATGCAGTTGCTTTATGAATATTCATAATCCCCTTTTGAGGGAAGGGGGGCTTCGGCGATCGCAGCGGCTGAAGGCTGAGCATGAGTGATGAAGCTAACAAAGCAGTGCAAATAGCGACATCCACGCTGACAGACGTGATCTATGAAGCCTACGCAGGCGGCATGGCAAATGAAGTGGGCACCGACCGGCCGTGTGAAAGAATATGGTGTATAAAATAATTTAAGGTGGGAACATGAAAGCAGGGAAGTCATTCAGAGTGAGTGCGAGGTGCTACATGTAGGTTGATCATTGCAGGGACTCGATTTAAGCTTTCGCTTGCATCTATGACAGATCCTTGACAGCTCTACAGACCTCCAGTGAAGTTTAAAAACCTGTGTCAGTACAGTATACTTCACGATGCTTGCAGTTTTCACACTCAATACAGGATATAAATGAATGAATTTAAATGAAGTGCAGTCTTTTTCGGTTCCAGTTTCAATAAGCTGTAAATAGGTTCACATCCTTCCTGGTAATCTTAAGAGATTTGGTAACAGCTTGAGGATGGAGGTTTAGAATCAGAAAAACACTCAAACACCACTGCCAACAATGAAGACCAAAATATTATACCTAAGCAATCAGGATATGTTAAATCCCAGATTTAGAGGCAGAGGCTTCCAAACAGAAATGACACTCAGAAATCACAAACTATCCAAGCAGAAGAGTAGAGGCTTTGATTTAAGGTGAGCGTGTGTTAGGCGGGAAAGGTGTGAGCAAGAGGGAAATGGGCTGTGTCCTGTCTTAACACTGTGCATTCCGGGTGAAGAGACAGGCAGCTGCGGAGGTGAGCGAGAGGATGGCCGCAGGAGCCCACTCGGGCAGAGCTCTCCCGCAAACACGGGTGTCCAGATACACACCAGGAAAGTGAGTGAGTGGTGGGGGGTTTAATGCAATTAGCACCCTTCTGAGCACTTTTGTCTTAAGAAACAGACACAGCATGGATGGCCTTTGCGTCATTCAGGATGAAATTCTTGCAGTTTAACTTTTTACACTTGAACGTAAACTTAAGAGGTATGTTACATCCTCTTCTGCAGAGCTCAATGAATTAAAATGAGGTCCGCTGCCGCCCAAGACTTGTAAACATCTGACTGATCTGGGATAAGATGTCCACTTGGACATAAAAACAAAACTGACCCAGAAACAGCACTCCAAGTCTCCTAGCCCTAGGTCGTCTAGAGTCAGCTTCTCAAGCCTGGACACATTTCATGTGGCTAAGTTAATTCAACAGGCCACTGACCGGATCATGAACTAAAGGATTCATTTACTAATTGTTAGATAAGTGCTGGGTAAATTTGAGAAAGACGTCACTGATCTTTCTCAGCGTGTACTTTGCTATCTTCATGCTGTGCAGTCGTGGAGCTCTTGAGATGGTAGGGGGCAAGGATGAAGCTTTGTTTCAGCGCAGAGCCGTTTCCTGCAAGTCGGCAGGGGGAGAAAGTGTTGTTCAGGGGGAGGAGTGTTTTATGCTGTGGGGTGGGGGAATCGTTTAGAGACCTCCATTTAACCCTTTGTTCTCAGATTGTTCTCATTCAGGGAAATGTTTGGTGTGTCGATGGGGAGAAAAGAACACAGTCCTGAGAAAAAAAAATCTGAGAGAAATGCAAGAACACCTCAAGCTTTTAACAAAGCTGTAAAGGGGCTGAATCACATGATACAGTGCGGGTGTCAAGAATTAACACAGAAAGTGGGAAGTAAAGTTTGGCAAACAAAAATCAAGCAATCCGTAACTTGATCTTTTAATGTTAAGTTATTTTAGAGACCTGCATGACAATGTATTAAGGGATATGTAATGTAGTAACAATGCTGCAATAACATTAAAACAGAAATTGAATATATTCATAATGGGAATAAGAGAAACTTACCTGATCCACCAAACTGACTGCTGGCAAGCGTGGTTGGTCGGGTCTTCCCGTTGGCCACAGGGGGCGCAAACATCTAGAGCAAAGGAAAGACACAGTTTAAAAAAAAAAAATTACAGCATGCAGTAAGGCCTCAACACAGCTCATTTCCAATATCAAAAACAAATAAATATACAAATAAAAATAATATAAAAAAAAAAAAAAAATCAAGACCACAGCCCTGTAGGAGAACATGTCCTCATTTGAATAAAAAAAAATCTGATTTATCAGAATTAATGCATTCTTGATTTAAAAAAAAAAAAAAAAAAAAAAAAAAAAAAAAAAAAAAAAAAAAGGGTAACTTCTACACCAGGATTCAAACAGACTCACGCAGAGATCGACAGGTATTCATTTTATAGTCTGTTCTTGCCCTGATCAGAAACACAGCGTCTCTGGGCAAATCAATTAAATCAAAGTTTCTGGAAACACCAACATAGTGACCTAGCCGTGGCATCCTTGAACTTTTTTCTTCCTACTGTGGAAAAAATTGCATCAGCCCTAGAGAGCACGGAGAATAAAGAGCTTTCACAGTCCACGTTCTTTAAGATTTTCTACACTGTTTTGGGGCAATACTACTTGGATGTTACTCATAACTGATTTTAAATTCCTGATAAAAGTGAGTGGGATGTGGTATTTTTTTACACATCCCTGTACCTGCAATATTAAAGGAAAGGATAATATAATAAAACTAATCTAAAATATAAAAATAAATACAATTAAATCAAACTAGAAACCCCTCCTGGCTTTTGTACAAATAAAGCCTACAGCAAACCTAAGGAAAGACCCCAATCACTAATTTATGTAGACTACAAATCTCAGGTTACGCTAATCAAAGTCACTGGAATAAAACAGGGAATGTCTATAAAGAAAACATATGGCATATTCTGATTACACCAGCAAATGAAATAAGGACAGTTTAAATTAAAATGCAAATTAAAAAATGGTATGAAATTATTATTATAGCTAGCTTTTTTAAGTGTCCATATCAACCTGGCAAACAACAATGACCTTATTCTAGTGAAGAATAAAATGTTTAAGCTGCATAATTTTTAAAAATTGTTTAAAAAAGAAAAAAAAAAGCGAGGTGGTAGATTAAACGACTGAAGCAAAATCATTAAAATGACAAACTTGTAGGTTTCTTTTTTTGTAGGTTGAATACAATGTAAGCATACCACAACAGTGTTCACCACATTCTTGTCATGATGCACAAATATCTCATAATTAGGAGCAAAGCTGACAGTAAATGTTTGCACAATATACTACAATGTCTTTGGGTACCTGGATCTAGAACGCACACTCTGTACAACAAAAGCATGTGATGAGTGATTGTAGTCATGGACTCAGCATTAAAATGAAAGGAACCATCACAGTGTGACAGTTCTTTCCTCACTACACACACTACATTGGAGGATTCGCTTGCATGCAAGCCTTTAAAATTCTAAAACATGGCTCACATTCACACATCGCTGCACATTTCAACGAAAGATCACCAGCAGGTAATGAACTTCAAGTGGTTCCTCAACCAAGCTAAACTCCACGCCGCCTCAACCCCCAATCCCCCAGTGGGCCCACCCCCCTACACACATATTCACTCTTTCTTATTCTTACCGCACTAAAATCCAAAAGGTCGCTGAGTTCCTTATCTGTTTCGACCGCCATTCTGTGGCCCTGCTGCTCGTTCATGCCCCGCTGTCTTTAAAGAGCCCTGCAAGAGAAAGTTTTAACTGACGTGAGCGAAACGAAAATGAAATCTCATGCCATTGGTTTGCTTCTGCAATGCAAACATGTCAACTGGGAACAGTCCATCAAAGTGTCTTAGCCCAAAGCAATAAATTAGAAGGACAATTAACATAATTATTGACAGATGAAATGAATGCACACAAGTCAAACTAAGAGGTCCAGAACATTCTTGCCCCACCCTGATGCAATCTCATCTTCAGGATGACAACTTTGACCTTGCCTTGGAAGAAAAACTAAGCTGAAGTAAAAGAATCTGCCCAGGGTCAACATGAACTCCTGTGCTATAGCAAATCAATATTCCGATTAAACACTCGATTAATCATTTTTGTGTTGGTTCTGTGCCACAACGAATAGTCAAGCCTTAGTTTCATCCACTAAGAGAAGTCTTTCAAGTGACCACTTAAGTTTCAGTGTTTTCCACACTCTGGTATTTCCTCAGTGTTCAAGTGAGGCCTTCTGCAACTGCTTTGCATCGACTTCCACACTAAACTGACATGTCTTTGTGTAGGAATTAAGCGCAGGCTCAACAAGCAAATTTTTATTTTTTTTTTTTTCTTTTTTAAGTGGATTTATGAAACAGCACTGGATACAACCAAGGATACAATCACATTTAGCAGAATGAAAGAAAAGCCAAAAAGAGGGACAATATTCCTCCTGACTGACAGAGTCAAAGTCGAGGATGTGAAAAGCCTCCATTAATTTGGGATCAAATTCTTTTATTCACACATTTGCGACTCAAAACCAAAAAAAAACCAACAACAACAAAAAAAAAAAAACTGTGTACTACTTCGTGTGGTAGTATGCAACCATTTCTGCTGCACTACTTCAGTACATTAGCAGGCTATGCAACCTGTTGTGGTGCACTATGTTGACATACTGCTTAGTGCTTTAGTATGCAACCTGTGGTCGCGTGCCATTTTGACACAGCCTATTATTTAGTACGAGATTTGGGATAAAACACACACACACACACACACACACACAGAGGGAATTGAGAAGGATTCAAAAAACAAGCTGACTGAAAAGAAATGAAGAAAACAACAACAAAAACGGATTACTGAACCCATACAAGAGGCATATAATAATGTGGTGATTTTTTTAACTAGTAATATTTCCCGTACTATAATAAAACAATTATTTATAACCAGTAATAAACTCATCTAGCATTTCCAGCAGCAAAGAGACCAGAAAGTTTTTTTTTTTTTGCCCGACATCCTGGATCTTGTGCGACATTGTGGACATAAGCAACACTGAGAAATGCCCATTACTCACAGCCAGTGGCTCATTTATATGTATTTTATTAATAAACAAAGACTGAGAGGGGGGAAATAACCCAAGCAGGCTGGTCGTTATGAGTAAAAAAAAAAAACAAAAAAACTGCGGAGTCGTCTTACTAACTCAACGAAAAATGTCAACTTTTAGTGGGAGACATTTTTTTGATGGAGTGAGAGGGAGTGGAGTGAGATAGGGCTGGTGGTGAAATGACTCGGGCTGTACAGTGGGGGTGGGGGGACATGAGGAATTTCCTGCCAAACGTGCGACTACAGCCCGAGTCATTTCACCACCGCTGTTTGAAAACTGTTTGTGAACAGAGAGAGGGAGAGAGAGAGTGTGTGTGTGTTCAGCCCAATTGAACTTGGTTTACTCGACAAATTAAGCATGTTGGAAACGCTAGCAAATAATTTGCATGGACAGCCCCAGTTCAGCAAGTCGGGCACCAGTCAAACAAAGTTAACTCCTAAACCATTATACTGACATAAAAACACAGCAGTCGGTGGAGTCGAGGTAGATTTGCTCAGAAGTCACATTATATCACACACAAAACTTCAGCTCGCCTTTCCAGAGGCGCTCTTTTTCCCTCTTTTCTCATTGCTCAGACCCATTACAGAGGAAATGGAAGTTCAACACAACAATAAGTGACTTCATGACTAACACACACACACACACACACACAGACACACACACACACGGAGCCTACGCACAGTGCACTCTACTCGACAAAAGAAACCAAAGATTGAGCAAAATGCAGCATGTTACCTCTCTTTATGAGATGCTTCACATCCAGCGGTTATAAAGAAAGGCTGACTCTCATAGGAGGAAAAAAACCAAAACTTGAGCACGGTTTGAAGCTCGGTGCATGAAAAGCTTTTGGATCACCATAAAACGTCTCCTATTTGCACTTCATCCTTCGGCAAAGCAATCCGCGTCGTAAATACAAAGTGTACAAACTACCCGGTCGGTATCCAAACACCCGCTCGCTGCCAGCCACACGACTTCCCCTTTTTTTGTTGCTACAATTGAGATGGATTCATTCTTCTAGTAGACATCTTAAAGCTCCTCCATCCACATTGTCAGCAGCAACAACGTATTCCTCCGCATGGAAAAGAGGGGGCCTCAGCGCCAGCGGTGTCCAGTTTCAAAATGCCCAGAGGAGAAAACAATTGTGTCGCCTCTTTCGAAAAAGTGAGAACTAAATATAGCAGGCAGGAAGCACGAAATAAGCATTTAAGACATACCGTGCAAGAGACACCGCGCAGTTAAGTGTAAAGTAGAAGAATTACCAGTGCGAACTATATATTTTGGCGGACGTAGATGGCAGGATAATAAGCTGTGATGCTACAGGAGCAGCACGCGATGGAGAGATAAACCCGCAAATCAGTAGCCAATAGGAGAACGAAGGGAAGTAATAGACGGCAAGGACATCCAATGAAAAGAGCGGTTGTTCAGTCAAGCCCCGCCCGTTTTCGTGACGCCCGCGGTGTGCTCCAGTGAGGCTGTGTGAAGGGGCTTGAGATATCGTTTTGTTGCTCTGGTTAACGTCGCCTCCTGCACTGAAATTTCAGCATGGGGTAAAACCTACTTAAAAATAAGACCAGCAGATGAATGCATTTCTCTTAGAATGTCTAGTAATGATGCACAATCTAATCCTTGTGCACTCGTTAATTTAGACGTTTGGATAAAACTTTGCCTGTTGGATACAGGTACATTCTGAGACTATAAACAGAGAATTGCAGTATCTACTAACTCACAATACTAGTGCACTAAACACAATGTTAGTGGACTGTAGAAGGGTGCCCTGTTGGGAGGATTTAGACAGCATCAACGCATTCGTATTATTTCTGTTTTCTCACGACTGTTTATTTCGCAGCTGAATGTGAACACGGCCAGAGAAGTGGCCTTTTCTCCCTCCCTGTGTGATTCATAAAGCTTCCTAGGGTTTGTGGAGGGAAGGGGAGGGGGGCAGAGCGGAGACTGGGATCGTCACACGGAGTGGGGGAGGGGAGGACTGGCCACAGAAACCGAGAGAGGCTCCGTCCCAAACCGAGCACTACCCTACTACATAGTACGCAGCCTGAGGTAGCGTCTGGTGGCCTCTCATTTTGCCACAATGTTTAGTATAGTAGTATCCGGTTTGGGACGGCGCATGAGAGTGGCCTCAGTTAGGGAACTGGGTAACTACAGTTTATGTAACGCTCATGATGATTTCTAAAGAATCCCATTCAGGAGAAAAATGACCAGAGTTCAATTTTTTTTAAAAAAAATCAGTGTTAAGAAATGAAATGTAAAATTTACACTTAGTAGGTTTAATTGGTTTTAATATATTGGTCCAAGTTAAATAAAAATAACCATACACACTCTCAGAAATGTAATTTGTTGATGGGTTGGTATCATGACAGGCATCTTCTTTTGTACCTTTAGTATTTATGTTTTACCTGGGAAAGTGCAGGTGGTGTACCTTTAATTAGTTTTAGAGTAATGCTTTAAAATTACCTCAGTAGCCTTTAAGGTCCGATTATGTGCCTTAGTTTTTTTTTTTTTTGTTGTTGTTGTTGTTGTTTTTAAATATATAAATATGGATACCAAAGGTACAAAAGAAGCAACCCTTCATGGGAGCACCCCAGCAACAAGGAGAAGTACAGTTTGGTACTTTATTTCTGGGAGTGTACAGTCATTACATATATGTAATGAATTTATAACTGAACTCATTTAATTGTGGTGATGGTGCTCACTGGGGAGAAGTGAAAGTAAGAAATTGGTAAATAATAACATAAATTTCCCTTGAGTAAAGAACCTCAGTAAATCGTAATAATTAACCCCCAGGGTGTTGTATGGTGTGCAGTGTGTATGGCAGTTACACATACCCTTACTGTTTCCACTGAATAAAGAAAATGTCCTATTCCTCACATCAGAAAAATAATGCTATAATATGTTATTTTCCTAAAATAAAAAAGAGGTGATAATTGTAGTATACTAGTGTTTGCAGTGTAGTTGGGCTCATGTAAGAACAGCAAGGTTCACTACAGAGCTTGTAAACGCTCCAAGTAGTTTGTAGTAACAGCTGGGCCTGACATGGAGAGCAGGCACTAGGGCAACGAGACGGAAGGAGGGAGGGTTACAATGGACAAAAAAAAGAGCAAGAGAATGGAGTTAAAATGAATTACAGACAATATGATAAATGACATAAAGAATCATGCATGTTTCGGACTCTATTAGCATGTGTCGTAAAATGAAAATTGGAAATTTGCCAGATTTTGAACAGGCTTTTATACTGACTAGGCAGCAGTAATTTCTGGAGATTTTCATATGCATGGTAGGACTCATTATCTGAGAGAGTGACTCTGTTGAGCCCTTCGCACTTCCTCCTAGCCATTCCCCACCCTCTGTCCTTAATTAACACCAGATGTAGAAGTAAAATTAGCATATGTTTTGTACAGTTGTGTAAACATATAAAATATTTATTAATGTAAAAAAAAAACTCTGTATTTGAGTATTCACCTATGAACGAATCAAATATTTTCAGTTGCGTTTATTTGTCACAATATTATGCTTGGTAATAGAGGAGTATGTATAGAAATTAACATGTTATTATCATTTAATTATTGCCTGGAAAAGCTGTACTACTATGGTTCATTTGACATTAAAAGTTATTTCCATATGTTTGATGACAACACATGCATATTTTTATAAGCAGTAGCCTGACTCAAACGAATATGTGGAAATGTTTTATATAGGTTAAAGTTAATTATTTTATTGGATAGAGGAAAGCCTATATATATATATATATATATATATATATATATATATATATATATATATATATATATATATATATATAAAATATGAGATTAGGCTACAAACACGGTGTAGTGTATAGTAATTTAAGATGTTATGTAATATAATAGTTAAGAAAAATATACAGCTTTGGCACTATAAGCACTTGAAACCATATGTGGCTTACTTTTTATGGTTTTATACATTTATAATTGCTACTTCCCTGCATTTAGTGAATCGGCCAGATGTTCAACATGCATTGCACTGCACTCGTCGACTACCTGCAGTGAAGGTTGAGATCTGAGATGCATACGGTACTGATCAGACACAAAAGTAGGCCAGCCTACTCCGTGAGCCCCAAACCTCCACCATCCCCCATCCTTTCCCATCACTTCAAACACTGACTGGCTCTTGTCAGTCACAGGCATGTTTCAATCTTTTGTTTAAGATTAAGGATATATTACAAGTTACCTTTTTCGTTATCTACGCCAGATCTCTAGCTGGTTTTAGATCCATTTTCAGAGCTGTTACATATTTATGAACTTAAAAAAAATAAATAAAAGCTTTGCTTCACAGTATGCCTGCTGGTAGCCAGGGCTAGATTGATGGCTCTGGCCCACTGCCCATGTTCAGGGTCTATCTACGCAGAAGGTGGGAGAGAGGGGGTGAGGGAGAGGAATCTATCTGTTTTGCTCGCATGGCTGACAGTAAACTGACCCCCGCTGAGCTTGCTTGATCGGAGGCCAGTAAAAGGACATCGAAGCTGAGACATTCACCTTAACAACCCCCCACTGCCTCAGAAAGGGACCATTTATTACTCCTATCTGGCTGTCCCTGACATCACGTGCTGGATTTTTTTTCTGGTTACATTTTTTTTAAAACTCTACCTTTTAAATCATGCAATCAGGCAATAATACATAAACATTAATGAAGACAGCTGAAAAATAACACCAATGAAAGAGCACTCACTGCATTTGACTTGCTTTCAAGCATGAATTCATTAGCACAATCATGAACTCCCACGAACAGTAACAGCCCCATACTGATACCAACACACCTGCCGATATGGAATCCCAGTGTTGTGCGGTTTGCTTGAGCAGCTCTCTCTCTGTCACCCATGCATCGGGTACAGTGAAAGGGGCACATGCTTCCTGTTTACAAACCATAAGATCTTCTTCCCTGACACACAAACTTGGGGCTGTGTGAAAAAGCACCGATAAAACACCTGAAGCAATGCAGAGCTGATAATATAAACCTTAGAAACATAATTTCACAATTATGTGTCTATATTTCGGGTGAACTGAGAATATCTATAGCATCAGCACTGTGTGAAATATATTTGCATTGCATAACTTATGCTCTCTTAACAACTAACAATGTGACAATAGAGAAGTGCAGTATGTGACCAGGAAAAGCAGGAGGGAGAGAGATCAGTGAGTGTATGGAGGATGGGTTGTGAGAATACTGTGGGTGTTGTGGGAGTTCTTGCTCAACAATAAGAGAATCATGTTGGTTTGCTTGTGTGTGTGTGTGTGTGTGTGTGCGTGCGTGTGTGTGCACGTGTGTAACACAGGATGAAGGGGGGGATTATTGCTTTGTAAAAGTGATGAAATGATGTCTCTGTACAATGCAGCTGTTGCTGCCGTAGACATGCAGCAATGTCTGTCTAGCTGGTATTCCATTTCTTTTCTCTCCGTTTGTTTTCTTTACTTGAGCGCATTCACTGATAACATATGCACAGCTTCTACAATTACAGGCCAATCCCAAAATTTTTTTTTATAGTACTCTAACATTCTAACAGTCTACAGTTAAATTAATTGTTAAACTGACCATTCTACGAGACCCTTTAATCTTATTCATGTCTAAATTTAGGGCCCAAAATAACGTCTCAGGCTCATACCGAAGGAAATATGATCAGGATGCCTGTCCTAATATTTCTCTTTTTTGTCTTCTTTTCTTTTATCTATTTTCCTCTCTCCCCTCCCCCTCTTCTTTGCAGATTAGAATTCATTAGCAATCAAAGAGCCTCCAGAGAGCACTGGCTCTTAATTACCCACTCATTTGCATTTTTGCATATTAATGACTGCAGAGTTTTGGTGTGGCTTTTTTGCCGCAATGGTTTAAAGGCACCTCAGGCTGATTCTCTGGGGACTACGCGATGCCCGTAGGCCATGTTTCAGGCCTGTAGTCTCTAACAGCACAGTGTGGGTGGACTGCAGTTAGGTGCACTTACGACACAGGGGTTAAGGGCCAAGGTCCCTAATCAACATATGAAAGAAAGTTCTGTCTTCAGCGTCAGCAAGGAGTGTTTCTTTCTGTAGTATGACATGATTATGCTCCTTGTTGGTTAAGATCATTCCAAATTTTTATGTTTTATGATTATTTTATAAGATCATATTTTACCCATTTCAAATTGTAGCCTGTCATTGAAGATAATTAAGATACATTCTTCTTTGTTGAAAAAACCTATCCTGGTGTTCATTGTTAAAAAGGCAGCAGGAGTCCTTACAGCTTCTGTCATTGCATGAAATCTCTTTCATACTCTTTCTCACAGACACACAGACACACTTTAATACCATAAGGAGAGAATAAGGGGGCCAAGCACTTTTAAAGGTCCTCCATAGACAGTTTTGTAGTGAACTGCTAACTCAGTCTATTTGTAAAAACATTAATGAAACCCAATAGCTGCTCTGTTCTACTTAATTATTAATTTCCACTCAATTCCCTGGTTCTTTACAGCTCGTTTTATGAAACAAAAAAGAACAGTAGAGGTGAGACCTTGAAAATGACCTAAAATGTCATTATTCCCAAACTAAGGTAAAAAAATAGTGCAATAGAATACATTAGTTATGGAAAGCCTCACAATACACAACTGTATGTACAAAGCTACACCCTATTTACTGCATAGTATACTATTTGGGACATTTCGTAGCATTAATATCCACCCTGTGTCCAAGCCGCTGCTTCTAATTTCCTGCAAACCATGTCCTCTCTTTGAAAAATGATCTGGGATCATTTTTCCTGCTTGGGACACTCTCAGAAAAAGGATACTAAACTGTACTTTTTCTTGTCACTGGAGTGGTACCCTCAAGGGTGCATCTTTTGCACCTTTGGTATGTGCCTTTAACCTAGAAAGGTGGATGCACCGTACCTTTAAAGCAGTGGTGTCACTGGGTCACACTAAAAAAAAAATCAGTTTAGTAGATTAACAGCTCCTCTTAAATGTGTTAATTTATCTGCAAAGGTACATTCTCAATGCACATGCAGACTGAACGTAGTATACCTACAACCAATCCCCCACCCCATCCCCTTGAACTTTTCCATGTTTTGTAGTATTATGGCCTTAACTAAGATGAGATACAAAATGTACTTAGTTGGAAAATGGACCTGTCTGGGCTTATGTCGATTTTTTAGCTTGCTAAAGAGGAATTATATATCATTAACACATTTTGTCAGTAGCTGAGTTTATGGCCCTGAGATTATTGCTCTATTTTGCCTCCTAGTGGAATAACAGTCACTATCTCCTTTTTTAATCTTCCCATGCACTTACCTTCCTGACCATTTTAATTTAGAACACGGATACTAAATTCATTTGGTGGCCGGATCACACACTCTGTCTGGTATGTGTTGCACCCCTACTTTAAAACTTTATACCAAAAACTAATTATGGTCCATTTATGTCTCCCTAAAATATTTTTAAAGGTGCACTATATTCACGTTTCCAGGTGAAAGACATATATTAAAGGTACAAAAGATATTTGAGAGTACTTTTTTTTTTCTTTTTTTTTTTCTTTCAACTGAGAGTGTCCTTCATATGGATATTAACCTTGTGGGGTTTCAGGACTGCACTGGACATTCTTCACTGTGCTTTCATTTGTGGCTACAAAAGGGCAAAACTCCCCAAAATAGTGCACTGTGTAGAGAATAGGGTGTTATTCATAGAGACCGTGTACTCATGGAATTCCCACAATGCTTTGCGATAGGTTGGTGTCCAAATTATGTACGATAGCTTGTACAAAACACCCATGATGTACTTTGTGTAGGGAACAGGGAGTAGAGCACCGTTTTGAGCACGGGGTAAGAGTTACTGGAACATGCGGACACTTTCGAGGGGAAATGTCACTTTAACGCCACATTTTGTTGGGATAGCGATAAACATTTAGACAGAACATTAAATAGTAATGGATATATTATTATTATTATTATTATTATTTAAGGAATTTAATCCCCCCTTGTAGTTCCCAGTACAAACCCCACTTTCTAGTGCTGTTTGCTAAGTTTGCCGTTTTGTTAGCAAAACAAAAAAAAATTAGCAAAGAGGACCAGAAACGTTTCAGAGAAATGCTGTAGCACTTTATCACCCCCATCTGGTAAGTCAGATTTGCCTACAGCACATGATATAAATAATGGAGTACGAAAGCCCCCCAAATAATTTGGTTTTATTTAAAAAATACACTTTTTGTTGTTCGTTGGTTTGATTAGCTAAGTCATGCTAGTTCTGGTCCCCAACATTTTGATATGAGGGACTAACCTTTCAGCGCTGAACTCTATATAATTTAACCATTTGGATATGTTACATGACTGAAAACGTTGTTTGGCCATTAAATACGAAAATGGTGGATTTGAGACACTTACAGTCTAATTCAGGTCCGGCTAATTTCTGCTAAGATCGGGGGTTAAACATACTCAGGGGTCCATGATTTTATTTTATTTTTATTTATTTATTTTTTTTTAGTTACAGTTGTGGAAACCAAACCACCATTATAAAAGTTACATTTAGTTCTTACAGATATTAGCCAATTTGGCAATACCTTGGGCACACTTGTCATGGAACTAAATGGGTTTAATCCAAACCTTAATAACTGTATAAAAGGTAGGCCTAAAATAAGGTCAATTTATAAAAACTCCAATAAATGTTCAGAATATTACTGTACACACTAAAATGATGAGTCTAATATTTGAATTGTTCATAAAATATTGTTGGCTTAAGGAGGTCGTGGTGATTATTTATTTATTTATTTATTTATTAAGAAAACGGCTTCCTGGCTGCAACCCCTGAGTCAGAGGTCATCTGGTGTAGGCATATTTCTCTATCACTTATTTAGAAAAATATAGCGGATTTTCCAGTTCATTCCAAGAATTTAGGAGAACTATTTTGAGAGACCTAATCAAGTCTTAATTTGATGGTTTGGCGCCATCATGTGGCAGAAAAAGTGCATTGGGTATCCAACTGTGTTCTTACTTTCCATCTTCATCTTCAGTCTTCTGTAGCTGCTCTATCCTGGTCAGGGTTGTGGTGGATCTGGAGCCTATCCTGGGAACACTGGGCTAGAGGCAGGAATACACCCTGAATGGGACGCCAGTCCATCACAGTGCACCAGACACACACATGCATTATATGGCTAAAGGTTTGTGTACACCTGACCATCTCACCTGTCATTCATACTGGCCTCTCCAAAAGTATTGGAGCAACAAGCCCGATTCTTTTATTTTGCTATACATTGATCATTTGAGTTTGAAATCAAAAGATGAATATGAGATGATAAATCAGAATTTCAGCTTTCATTTCCTGATATTTACATCTAGATGTGTTAAACAGCTTAGAACATGACACCTTTTGTTTGAACCCATTTTTCAAGTTATCAGAAATATTGGAACATGTGACTGACAAGTGATTCTTGTTGCCCAGGTGTGCCATCTTAGAGCGATTGTTTAAACAATTAATAGCTCTGATTGTCTACTCTTGGTTTCACCTGTGAAGACTGGATTTGTTGTTAAAATGGATAAAACCAATATAAAGAGCAGAGAGCTGTATATGGGAGAAGAGCAGGCCATCTTGAAGGTGAAAAAGAGGGGAAATCGATCAGAGCCATTGCACAAGCATTGGGAATAGCCAATACAACAATTTGGAATGTCCTAAAAAGGGGGAAAAAACACTGGTGTACCAACAACCAGACATCAAACAGGTCAGCCTAGGAAAACAACAGTTGATGACAAAACCATTGTAAGAGCTGTGAGAAAAAAACCCAAAAACAGTCAGTGGCATCACCAACAACCTCCACAGGGCAGGGGTGAAGGTATCACAATCCACCCATAAAAGAAGACTTTGAGAGCAAAAATATAGAGGGCATACCACAAGATGCAAACCACTCATCAGCAGTAAGAATCGGAAGGCCAAATTGGAATACGCAAGAAATACAGAGATGATCCAGTTCTGGGCTTGCAAGGCTTCTTCTGAAACAGGCTCACTAATTTTCATTGATGGTGTAACTCATGATGGTAGCAGCAGAATGAATTCAGAAGTCTACAGAAATATTCTATCTGCCAATTTATAGAGAAATGCATCCAGTATAATTGGGAGGAACTTCATCATGCAGCAAGACAACGACACAAAACACACTGTCAACACAACAATGGTCTTCATCGGGGGAAAAATTTAGAA
This sequence comes from Pangasianodon hypophthalmus, assembly GCF_027358585.1. Classification (NCBI taxonomy): domain Eukaryota; kingdom Metazoa; phylum Chordata; class Actinopteri; order Siluriformes; family Pangasiidae; genus Pangasianodon; species Pangasianodon hypophthalmus. The sequence continues at coordinate 16,773,122 of NC_069720.1, forward strand.
TGTTTTAGACTAGCCAAGTCAATCACCAGACCTTAACCCAATTGAGCATGCTTTTCACCTCTTGAAGAGGAGACTGAAGGAAGAAACCCCCCAAAACAAACAACAACTGAAAGAAGCTGCAGTACAAACCTGGAAAAGCATCACAAAAGAAGAATGCAACAGTTTGGTGATGTCAGTGGGGCACTGGCTTGATGCAGTTATTGCAAGCAAAGGATATGCATCCAAATATTGTTATTTATTTTAATTTACTTTAAGACCATTTGTTCCTATATGTTTGTTCACCATTTCAGGGCAGTGGTGGCTCAATGGTTAAGGCTTTGGGTTGCTGATCTGAAGGTGGGGGGTTCATGCCCTAGCTCTGCCAAGCTGCCACTGTTGGGCCTTTGAGCAAGGCCCTTAACCCTCTCTGCAACCATATCATAGCTGACCCTGTGCTATGACCCCAGCTTCCTAACTAAGTGGGATATGAAGAAGAAGGGAAAAAAAAAAAAAAAAAAGAATTTTACTGTGTCATAATGTATATGTGACAGACAAAGGCTTGTTGGGTAATCTGCTACCATATTCTACGTAAATATCAAGAAGCGAAACCTGAAATTCTGGTCTGTCGTCTCATATTCATCTTTTGATCTCAAACTGAAATGTCTTCAGCGTATAGCAAAAAAGAAAAGAATTGGCCTTGCTGTCCCAATACTGTCAGGAGTGGTTTTTGAACATCCCATTCCAGATTTAGTCCCCCTTTGCTGTTATAATAACCTGCACTCATCTGTGAGGGCTTTCCATTAGATCTTGGAGCATGGCTGTGGGGTTTACCCGTTCAGCCACAAGACTGAGGTTGGGCGAGGAGGCCTGGGATGTAGTTGGCGTACTAGTTCATCCCGAGAGGTTTGTAGTGGGGTTGAGGTCAGGGCTTTGTGCAGGCCCGTCGAGTTCTTCCACTCCAGCCCTTGGCAAACCATGTCTTCATGGAGCTTGCTTTATGCACAGGGGCACTCATGTCATCTCAGGGAATTTTTCCTTGCCACTGTTGTCTCTGGCTTGCTCATTAGGGATTTAAATGTAAATCCATATCCAGATTCCTGTATAGCTGCTATTGTGACAATGCCCATTGTTAAGAGTGCTGTTTAAATAAAATTGAATTGAGAACATGCAAAATTCACAAAAAGCACAGACAGTAACCCAAGCTCAGGATCGAATCAGGGACCCTGGAACCACACCATGATATCACTTCTTATATTCCAATGTTTACTTTCTAAAATTGTATCATAAATCTGCTTGATTAACATATTTGACTTTACTAACCTGCAAGCTTACACTCTCCGTCCACTTTATTAGGAACACCTGCACATTCGTGCAGGTATCTACTCAGTTAATCTGTGGCAGCAGCGTAATGCAAAAAAAAAAAGTCATGCAGATACAGGTCAAGAGCTTCAGTTAATGTTCATATCAAACATCAGAATGGAGAAAAAGTGTGATCTCTGTGACTTTGATAGTGGTATGGATGTTGGTACCAGATGGGCTGGTTTGAGTATTTCATAAAATGCTGATCGCCTGAGATTTTCATACAAAACAGTCTCTAGAGTTTACACAGAATGGTGCAAAAAAACATAAAAACATCCTGTGAGCAGAGGGTCTGCAGGCTGAAACACCTTGTTGATGAGAGAGATCAGAGGAGAATGACCAGACTGGTTTGAGCTGACAGGAAGTCTACAGTAACTCAGATAATCACTCTTTAAAATGGTGGTGAGCAGAAAAGCATCACAGAACGCACAACACATCAAACCTTTAGGTGGAACAGCAGAAGACCACATCAGGTTCTGTTACTGAATCTGAGGCTATCATGGGCACAGGCTCACCCAATCTGGAGAGTTGAAGACTGCAAAAAGGCCAGGTGATTTTTTTTTTCAACTGTCCAGTTTCGGTGAGTCGGTGCCCATGATAGCCTTGGATTTCTGTTCTTGGCTGACAAGAGTGGAACCCAGTGTGGTCTTCTGCTGTTGTAGCCCATCCACCTCAAGGTTTGATGTTTTGTGCATGCTGAGATGCTTTTCTGCTCACCACGGTTGTAAAGCCTGATTATTTGAGTTACTATATCTTTACTGGCAGCTCAAACCACTCTGGCCATTTTCCTCTGACCTCTTACCAACAAGGTATTTCCACCCACAGAACTGTTGCTCACTCAATATTTTTTGTTTTTCGCACAATTCTGTATAAACTCTAGAGACTGTCATGTGTGAAATTCCCAGGAGATCAGCAGTTTATGAAGTACTCAAACCAGCCCTTCTGCTACCAACCACCATGCCACGATCAAAGTCACAGAGATCACACTTTTTACTGATGATTGATGTGAACATTAACTGAAGCCCTTGACCTGTATCTGCATGATTTTTTGCAATGCGCTACTGCCACATGATTGGCTGATTAGATAGCTGCATGAATGTGCAGGTGTACAGGTGTTCCTAATAAAGTGGACGGTGAGTGTATATTTAAATAACATCTGATAGCAATGATAATGCTATCTCCATAAAATATACTGAGACAGAGAAATCATAAACATTTCTTTTTTTTAATAGAAAGATCTTATTTCTTAAACCAGGACACCAGACATTTTTGGATATATTTCATAAAAATAAACAAACAAAACAAAAATTAAACCCAACAGAATAAAATGGAACCAAAAACTGGAAAAAATGGAATTACATGATTTAGACGATGCACATTTAGTGGTCTCATATACATTACAAATTCTTTTCATCGGCAAAAGTGCAAATTCTCCCAAACTCGCCCATCCCTCCGTAGCTTCAACAGACACTGACAATTTAAAGGAATAGGACTTAATTTAAGCTGAAAAAGGACAGGATCGCTACCGTCCAAGCCTGAGATACTGGGAAATATTCTGCCGCCCCAAAGTTTGCCTAAGTGATCTGTTAGAATGTGCCCTAATGCTCATATCAGGGTTTAAATCAAGATGCTATTGCTGAATTATTGGTTCTATATGTTGTTTTTCTTGCCTGTATGCATTTTATATAATTATATACATTATATAATCTCTGTAAGGATTTGACAAAAATATTGTATATATTTCTAAGGATATTTTATTTGTCCCTCTAACCACTGAAATTTGTTTTAACAATTGATTGAAATCTACTATAGTGTGCTTGTACAAACTAGCATTAGAGTAGGAAAATAAAGAGAGGTCGTATGTGGCCTCATATGTGCATGGAAGATTGACACTGTGAAAGATGAGTATGTGCAACTAGACCCTGGATGGGTTTGAGGGGACCAAGGCCACCACAGTACCATTCTAAACTGCAGCAGTTTAAGCTGTAAATGTGAATTCTGGAAAGTCATTTAAACATATTTATAGTCTCATCTTTCCAACCAAAAATGTTGTAGAAAGCACGTCCTGTTTGATGTACTGCTGCTGTTGTTCCTTGCTTTGTTGTCTGTCTAAAAATGCATGTTGTTTAGTGGGGCGGCAGTTCAAAAGGACTTCAACCCAAATATTAGCACGTTCAAGTTTTTCTTTCCATGTAGTTTTTTTTGCATTTAAATAAATCATCATATCCACAATGAGATATAAAAAAAAACTAAACACATTAACAAAAGAGAAGAAAACAGCAACAATAACATTAACAGTAAAAACCAATGGAGAAAGCACATAAAAGTGCTTTTTTTTTTGTTACAATCACCAACCTGCAAACAGCATGATGGCTTTGAGCCCACCTTGCTGCCTACCTACTAACCTCAGTACTGAAGTAAGGCAGAGGGAAAGAAACACATCACTTCTCTTCCCTCAAACCTAACCATGTTTACTCTCCTGCCATCATTTGTAAGTGCGAATTTTGTAGTTACGGAATGCATCCTGGATTTGTTGGTGGCTTCAAAAAAACCAACAAAAAGTCTCTCTCAGACACAAACTACTCTCTCTACTGTGGATATTTTGTGGCCCAGAGACTGGAATGTAGCCAGCTCAAACTGTAAACTCAGGGAAAGATGTTAACCCTGCAGTTTGATGTTTTTGTCTACTAATCTAACTCTTTGATTCTCTTTTACTTGAGAACCTTAGAATGCACACAATAGGCAGAGTAATGAGGGGGACTGTGGGTGCATAGGTCTGTTTGGTACATAAAATCTTAACATGGACAGGAATTGTACAATAAAGCTTTGATTAGATGCAAGGCAAAAACTATGGGGTGGTACCAAACCAATGGTCTGCAGTGTTTTTGAACCTGAGAAGCAGTTGACTTAAAAAATAGATGATTACCCATAATCTCCACAACAGTGACTTGTGTTCTAACACACAATGACACACACACAAGCACACCATGCACTGTTGTTCAGCATCATTTCAATGACTGGTAAAACACAACATCTGAAGCTGTCACACGCTTAGGGAGGCATCATTCATTCCTGAACATAACAACGCAACAACTACCTGTGTTTGTACAAAAACGCTACTCGCCCTCCCCATTCTGTGCAAACGACTGGTTCCCACACCCACAAAGGACTCCTAGTGCAAAGCGCCTGTAAGCAACAGACAGCAGTCTCTCCATGGATGTTCAGAACTACAACACAAATCTCTCTGTAGCTTGCATATACCTAGTCAAAAATCAACCCTTGGCATGCTGATTTATAGCTCAGATGTGACCATTTTCAACCATAACTACATTTCATTCCATGATTGTTACAGTAATCACTGTCATTGCGTGTGTATTTAATGCTTGTCCAGAACCCAACAAATAAATAAAACAAAGACAAATTAATATTTGGATATTACAAGTGACATTTTTTTTAAAGAGAGACACCATCTCAGTGTAGCATCTATCTAAGGAGTCAAAAAAGGGAGCTGAGACATCAACCTTCTATGAAGAGGAGTGAAGACCAGAGCTTTTCACTAGGACTGGGCGAAATGACAAAAATATATCACAATACTTAAAGACATTTTTACATATACATTGTGATATTTAGGCTTGGTAACAAAGTGCCAGCAAAACAGTAATGCCGCTTTTAAAAATCTATGTAAAAACATGGCTTCAAATAATGGGTTTATTTAATATCTAGACAAATAATTGACTTGAATCTAACTAAGAAAAAACAGGACAAAAACAATTTAACAACCAGTCAGCTAGTTGATACTGTGTGTAACAATGGAATCGGTCAGTGTTATAAAAAGTACTGACAATTCCTGGGATATCTCATAAAAGCGTATGTACTTGCATATGATGTAATTTATCACAATATTCGTGTTATATTGTCATATTGCCCAACCCTACTTTTCACAAAACCTGCCCTAGCATTGCCTCATATGAACAGCTTCATGCGTTCTGATGTGGTTGTTTACGGGAATGAACAAGAATGGTCCTGATATCTTCCCATTTTAAGGCACATTCTTACCCAGTTCCCTCTCCGCTTAGTCAGGTTTATACACAGCCTCCCCCAGACTCCTTGTGGACCCATTTATACAATGTTTAAGCCCCAGACAAGGCCAGTGAGCTGCTATGAACCTACAGATGTGAAATCAGGTATTTAGCGTTTTATCCAGTTAACAGTTTGTGTTAAGTTAGACAAGTTCCTAAATGCTCTACCATCATATGTTTGGATCTGTGGTTTCGCTGACATGTAGTATGTGCTTTGGATTTTTTTTTTTAACCGCACAACTTTTTAGTTAGTTATGTTGCTCAATAATGTAGGCATTATTTGGAAATTTTTATCTGATGCAATAATTAGATTAAGTAAGGAAGAGACAGCAAGCTTATTCAGATATAAGTTAAAAATTTTCAAGTAATCCAGGCCTTACCTACTTTGGATTTATAATGATTAATAATAATAATAATAATAATAATAATAATAATAATAAGGGAGGTAAAAAAAAAAAGGGGGGGCGGGGGGAGATGAAGCAGGCTTAAATTAGGCTCTGCGTTCATGGAAACTCAAAGGCCTTGCCCAGTTAATCAGTCCTTCTTATTTAAGGACTTTTAGTGCAAAAAATTCTTGCTGTTTCAGCTAAAGCACCATATCCAGTGCTATCAGGCTACATATCACCCCCAGCTCTGCCACCAAAAACAATCATCCATCTCCACAATATAAGTTCAAACCCCATCCCTCCCCTACACACACGTCAAATCATACAAGAGCTATTAACTTAAAAGTAAGTATAGCAACAACCCTTGCCAGGGTAAAAAGAAGAGACTCATTTCATCTAGTAAACAGGCAGCAACAGATCACAAAAAGGACAGTAATAATGAAAGAAAGAACTCAAGTACATTTCCTTTTCTCAATGATTTCTACTCAACTTGCTTAAGTAATAAGGGGGCTTGGTTTTGGGCTGTGGCTAATTTGTATCACACGCAACTTCACTCTGCTCTATGGACTGACCAGCTGCAAGTTGAGTCACAGAATGTTTTAGTGTAGGGTTTAGGTTCATGGACAGCCAGAAGCCGTGCTCCCAATAATCAACCCAAAGTGCGTTTAAAAAAAAAAAAAAAACAAACTTGGAATTTCTGGACAGACTAGTCACATAACATGGGTTGGGACAAACTAAGCTCACTATGCAGTGAGCATTGCTTAGGGTGTGGCCTTGCAATAGCAACCTTAACCAAACATATCCCTTTTATTACAAACCCTACACAGGTTGTCACTGAGTGAAAATTGGAGTTAGACTATAACAGGCAGTCTGTTCTCTGCACATAATGATACAAACCAGAGTAATGAACTGGTCAACTGTCTAAATGGAATATACATCTTAAGAATTACTGGAAGACCCCTGCAGACACGCAGGCACCCAAACACGCATTCTCACACACGCATTCTCACACACACAAGCATGTAGCCACCCCCTCAATGACCCCATTCTGCATTAAGACATATATAAAGAAAAAAATTATACATCAAATGAAAACTTCAAGTGCAATCAGATATAAGGGCAATATCTTCTTTTTAAGGGTGTCTTTTTAAAAGTCTGCTTGTTGTCTAATCAAGGTCACACACCATTTTGGAAACTCAACATGATAACCCTGCAACATGTGACTGTACAGATTGTATTTTGGCAGCCAGTCGTCAAAAAAACCACAACAAAGAACCCAGCTAAGCATCATGACATGGATGGGTGTCGTTTTTTTTTTTTTTTAGCACATTCTCTCTTTTGTTTCAAAGTACCCGTTTATTTTGACAAAAAAGTGCCCTTCTCAGTAACAAAGTGCAATCAAAACCTGCTGCTCCCGTTAAGGTGCAAAGGACTGAAACGTTGGGCACAGCACTGCAGCAATGGCAAAGTGGGTGATATCTGCCTCGCAAATGGTATTAAAAACTTTATTCTCTAGTCACTACCACCAGCAATTACACCAAGATTTTTCTCTGTATTCTCCAAATGAGGCAACTCTATGTGAGGTCTGTAAAGTCCATCAAGCACTTTTGGAATAATAAGATTTAGCTATGATAGCCCCTCTCTCTCTCTAATAAAAATGGAGGCGACCATAACTGCAGTCACAATGCCAGATTTTGGAGAGAAGCATGTTTGGACGTGCCCACAAACCTGACATGCTGACGCTCCCAGCCCCGGGGATTGAGTCACGTGGCTTAGGATGTGTCCAAAGGACATTGTTGCACCCTCCCAGAGATCAACACTCACAAAATAATGGAACATTGACCCCCCTTCTTCCCCAATTTGGCATCCCAACCCAAACAAGTATTTATTGCTCATCTCATCACCCTGGTCGTCCCATGGATTTGTGGTCCCTTGGGCAGAATGTTGGAACAAGTACTTCTAACTTCCCTTCTCTCTCTTAAATATAAATCTCTCTCTTTCTTTCTCCATTGGGATTAAATCTTTAGTAAAGTTGTGCAAATGCATAAAAGGTGCTCATCTCTCTTTCCTTCCTTCCCATGCATGAAAAGAGAAAACATTCTCAGCCTTTGTGCACCAGCTGTCTGTAAAACAGCGCCCTCTCTCTCACTGAGCTGGCAAACCTTGGCAGATTCACTCAACATCTCTCTCTCTCTCTCTCTCTATCTCTCTCTCTCTCACACACACACACACACACACACAGATCACGGTTCATGCTTTGGGATGGAACTTGCCGGTTCCGTCAAGTGCTGAGTTTAGGACAAAATGGGTTCCTCAATTGAATGTTCTCATACATTCAAACAGCCTTTCACCCTTTGTAAGCTTCAATCAGGGAGGAGCCTGGAGTGAAGCTGATGGAAGATATAACCCTAACAATCTGTAATAAACCTTTTATAAAGGGACCAATATCATTATCACCTAATATATACACACATGTATACAATGTAAAGTGTCAAGTACCCAAAACAGCCAATTCAAATGAAAACATCAACAATGACAAAAATAAGACAAGAAAAAAATAACCCAAGAATTCTAAAAGGAGGAAAAACAGGCTTGTGAGAGGTAAAAGATTCAACATGGTTTTGCTCAGTGGCAAAGTGATGACGGTAGTGCTTCCGAAACACAGAACCTCATCCCATCTCTTCCTCCCATGGCCTAATGTGATTTGACTCAAATTTTAACCTTTTAAAAAGATATAACCATGTATTATTTTTATAGAGAAAGTAACACTTAAAATCAAACCCCTGTCTGATTCTTTCTGGAACATTTATAAAGAAGGTGCTGCATAAGAATTGCATAATATTGCCATATTGAACTGAGACAATAGAATCTTTTCTTTATGGTATATGTACATATTTTTCACTGCATTAGGAAAAAAAAAAGATTCATTTGTTGCTTCTCCCACATCTTGGATCATTCTTTGTTTACCTGTTGCATTAGCAGCCGTGGTCAGCCAGGTGTTTGACACCTCACTTGTTTAAGACAAAGCCCTGTGGACACAACCCAGAGATGAGGAACCTGTTTTAACTGCATAGTAACTCCATTGTCTCGTATGCTTATGGACAAGCGATTACGCCAAAGTTAATTTAAGAACACAAAATCAAAAATAAACACCCAGAAAGACAGAGACAGCACAGGTGAGTGATGTCAAGTGCTCTTCACTCTTTCAACAGGCCAGTAACTGTGGCTTCAGGTCTCTATGCTGAATGTTAAAGGGAAAAAAAAAACAGAAAGAAAGATGTAAATTAAGAGATTAGATTTTTGGGACACCCTGATTTGGTTTTTAAAGAGAAGCATGGAGTTGTAGCTTTTTTTTTTCTCTTAATTGATTTTCTTTTTTCTCTGATTTCTGTGCAACACCAGCACCAGCAGTGTGTAATTTATGGCGTTGTGGCGTCTCTTTGCCTTGCAGTTGCATCTCCTCTAGCCTCTCTGTCAGCAAGTGGGCTGTGTGTGCGGCTCTTTGGAACTTCTTCCATAACGACCACACCGATGCCCTCCTCCTCCTCATCCTCCTCATCCTCTGGATGCAGCTGGCCCCTGGTGGATCTCGGTCCTGCGCTGGTCGGCTCCAGAGGGGCTTCAAGCACATCTGGTTCTCGTACGCGAGGCTTGCGCCCACGGCGAGATGGGATGCCATTGCAGCCATCCTTCTTCAAGTGGCGGTGGAGATGGTCCGAGCGAACAAAGGTCTTAAAGCAGCTGGAGCACTGATAGGGGCGTAAGCCTGTGTGTACACGCATGTGATTCTTCAGGTCATAGTTGTGAGCAAAGGCGGCACCACACTGTGTGCACAGGTAAGGCTTCTCTCCTGTATGCTTGCGCATGTGAACCTTGAGCTTGTCCTGTCTGGAAACATGCATATAAAGACAAATTTATTTAATTTACAGAGTTCAAGTCTCATAACTGTGCTGAAAAATAAATAGTTCATTTTAGGTAATGTAGTTGCCATAGGTACAGTGGGTGCCATGAAATAAATAATTCTACATTCAAAACAAAAATTGCTGGTAGTACTGAATTATTACATATCATTAATTTCTCAGAACCCATCAGTGCTTTCTCCCAGAAAACCCTATTACACTGTGATATAATGTAGTATCAAAACATTTTATATTGTAGTACCATGACTTTTTCTAGTTTTATTAAAATTGTAGTTGAGATTATTTATACTTGTTTTTTTTTGTTGTTGTTTTTTTAACTGTTACTGCAGTCTAGATTAAACCCTTTTAATTATTAAACTTACCAGTCAATTATGCTTATAACTATAATAACAGATATCCTTGACAATAGATACTGGCAGCTTCCAAAACCTAACGTCATTAAAAAATAAAACTACAGACCCCATTTTGACATCCACAAGATTAAAATACACTTGGCACTTCTCACCCTTGAGGGATCTATACAATTACAATGGGAGTAAACTTTCATAAATGTTTAACTAAATTGAATGCAGATGTCCTGAATTTATGATTGCTTTTTTTTAATCAATGCTTTTTCATATATCATTCCTTTATTAAATAATAAACAGCTATAACCTCTCTTCTCTTATAGAATCTTTTTAAAGAATAATGTAGGTTTGGTTGTTGATCTTGCAACATATGTTTGCTCCCAGGAGGCACTGGGTCATCTGGGGACAAGAGCCATAAAGCTAGAATCTTTATCTCTAATTTGTCTGTGAGGCAATGAGGAGTGCTCAGTGTTCACCATTTGAGCCTGGAAACTCCTAAAGCAGTTTGACAAGGGGTGATATTTTATCGCCATAGTAAAATGCAGATTTACAGGGGCTGATATGAGATTACTCCACTCAGAAAAAAGATCAGAAAGCAAGGCTGTGGATACACACACATATCAATATCCATAAAATACATGTCCATTTTCAAATTCAGAATGTGTAATTGGGGTTAGTTACATGATTGGGATTTCAGTTAAATATAAAGCTATAAAATATAAAGCTAAAAGCATTTGTTGTTATCTGAGACGGCTCAAGTTGTCTAAAATATTTAAACATAGATTGAATCAAGAATATGTGAAGGAGGGACAGTTTGTGTCCAACAGGTAGTGACATGCTGTGAAAGTGAGACAGATTCCCACCACTAACAGGGCTATGTTGTGAGATCAAGTGCAAGGTCTTATGTCGAAGGACCTCTGCACATGCTTTTCCCATATACCCCCTCCCGTTTGTTTCTGACCAGGGCAGAGTACAGCTAAATAAACTACTGTGGCTGGCCAGCCCGGAACTGTGGAGGCTTACTGTACAAACACACACACAGATGCGCACACACACTCATGTGTATATAAACACAAATACACAGACCCATAGTCAAACACATACACACACACAAAACCACACAAAAACACACACAGGCGTATTTAAAACACACACACACAAACAGTGTTGCCCTGAAACCCATAAACACATATATTCCTACCACCTAAATCTTACACGTATGCAAACTCACTGTAACCTACATACTGGCACGCACAGGGAGACACCATACAAACCCTTGGGACAGTGTAATAAAGTGGCTCACTGACAGAACTAAATTATTTAAAGGACAGGATTGATTTATTACAGTGTGAGGGAGAAGCCCTGATCAAACATGATTAAGAGTACACCCCTTCCCATTACTGCTGCATTTACTCCTAGCCAGCCCAAATGGACCCCTGGATATTTTCAGTACGGCATTTATTTCCAATGTAAGTTCCCTAATTAATTCATTAAGGGGCCAGTTTCATGACTGACCTGATGCCCTTAGGTAACAGTGCACGCCATGGTAGCAGCTCAGTAAAGAGCGTCATGTGTACAGGGGGCAATAATCAACATAACACCCAAGATCACAGGTTCAAATGACTTGCTGGCAGAGATATGGCACCAATCTGTAATTCCATTCAATATCGACATGGAGCAGTTTATAGCGGCCTCATCTCTGATAAGAGGCAGCACAGCCATGCCAACACAGCCCACTTTTTATTGGATCCCCCTTGTTAAAATTCCGGGACTTTGTCATGCAGGCTGCCTATGCCTATAAAAGGTTGTTTTATAGCCGCTTGCCCCCTGACCAGAATACAGAATATCTACCCACTTCCTTGTTCCTTGGCATTTGCAAGTTGGGTTAGGTGATGGTGACATGATTTTGGAATTTACAGGATTTTTCTGAATATAAATAAATTCAGTATTAGCCATCAAATGAAAAATGCTGAACCCCCAGCTCTGTAGTTGGTTGGTTTGTTGGTGGTGACAGAAGGACTGGACTGGAGGATCATGAAAACTCTTCCTGTGCTGTCCTTGTGGAATTCAGGCTATGGATATTGGCCATAGGTTAAGACAACTAGACTTGATATAATAAAAATATATTTAAGACCATAAAAATATATTTCTAATAAATTAGCTTAATCTCATGCTGATAATATTGGAGAAATCAAACTTTTAATTGAATTACATTTAATCTAATAAAACAAAAAAGTTTAGCAAAAAAATAAATAAATAACAAAATGTGTCCAATTATTAGCACCACTGCATTTAGCAATGTAAAAGCACTAGTCTTGTCCTATAATGCTTGATTAGATTGGAGAATAGAGAACAAGGAATCAGCAACCATTCCTCCTTGCAGAATCTTTCCAGATCCTTCAGGGTCCTAAGTCTTTTATTGTGGACTGATTTCCTCTTTAGCTCACCATACAGAGTTTCAGTGGGGTTTGGGTCATGAGACCGCGATGACCATGTCAGGATCTTCTTTATCTAGTCATTGTTCCATTTTTATATGGAAAAACAACCCAGATCATAGCTAACCAACATCACGGATCCTCCACCATCCATCTTTTTACAGCAAACCCACCTTGAGTGTTTGTTGTCCAGAAGCTCTATTTTTGCCTCATCTAACACAGATCCGGTTCCAGTCAGAGTTTCAGTAGTGTTTAACGAACTCCAGGCACTTATGTTTGTGGTTTTCTTCTGGCACACCTTGGAGATGGTGTCTAATTGTAGATTTGGACACACTTTTGTATCATTTCATTTGTGTATTCTCTAATCTTCCCCCATGTTGATGAATGACTAAGGACCTCTGTGTCACCCCATATTTATACCCCCGTAAAACAGAAAGTCTTGGATGACCGCTTAAGAGTTCCTAATCACTCTGGTGAATGTAAAAAAGTTATTTTGTTCACAAGACTTTTTATTTTCTAATAATTATAAACAATTCTGACATGTTGTTTGTTAAAAGTGTAGTATTTTGATATGATTTTAAAAAAATCTTAGAATACATTTACTTTAATTAAAGTTATGAGATTAAAAGTGTGAGATTAGGCTAATTATTAAAAATACATTTGATTTCATTTGATCAAACAGTAAAGATGCTAGCAGTGCATAAGAGTAACCTAACAGGGACTTAGTTAGGTTACAGGTTGCCCTGAAAAAACAGTAAACCCTACTCCATAAGAAATAGCTGTGTTGGCTTGAAAGAGAAAAGTACAACCAATCACCTAAAGGAAATAAGGCACTCAGGTATTAAAACTGTTTCCTCTTACAAACTATTTGATTAAAAAAAGGAATGATGCTACCAAGTTGGTCCTGCAGAATGAATTTCTTTGTTTTAGAGAGTCACTTTTACAAACTGACTTGTCCCCATTTCCAAAGTATGTGTCTGCCCTTTCAAAGACTTAAGAAGACTGTTCAAATGGAAGAATAAACCAGCCGTAACTCTTACAGTCAAATTAGTTGTTCTTTAGCTCACCTGGTGAAGCGCACTTTGCAGATGGCACACTCGTAGGGCTTCTCTCCAGTGTGCGTGCGGATGTGGCGGGGTAGCTTGCCAGCACCCTGGATGACCTTGGAGCAAATAGGGCACTTCTGGAAGGCCTTGGAGCGCATTTTTCTCTCACCACCGGCATTCCCTGTGCTAGGTTGGCCTCCAGTGCCTCTACCTTCTCCACCTCGCACCGAGGTCCAGAGTGGAACGGTTGCCTCCTCACGTTGCACACTGTTAAAGTACTTCAAGTAAAACTCCACGTCAGGCTCATCTCCGTCAGCGCCCTCATTTTCAGCCCCAGCTGGCCTCTCCTTCTTACGCTCTATAGAGTCCATCATCTGCTGCAGGAGAGCGCTGGCGGGCCCTCGCTCCACCTCGCGCTCCGCCTCTGCTTCCCGCTCTGCCTTGGGCTCGGATTGATGGAGGTAGAAGTGTCCATTCTGTGATGATGGGGCATAGATGTGCGAGAGCGCTTCAGTGCCATTCCCTCGAGTCCAGATCAGCACGTCCTTGGTGTCCTGCTGCTCATCTGGGTCATCCTCCGGGTCTGGTGGAGGGTGCATCGCCAGCCCTGGGCCTGGGGGGGGGAAGTAGTTAGACGGCGTGCCATTGCTGTCAGCGCCGTTGCGATGGCTAAAGTGCAGGTGTGCGGGCATGTCCCTGAGCTCTGGCGTACTGCAGCTGCTTCTCCAGTGCGCCCCTCGCTGGAAGAATTCCAGGTACTCGCGAGCGCGTAGCCAGTTGCCCTGCTCTCGGCTGCTCCGCCCGCACTCTCCATCCTCTTCCAGCTCGTCCTCTCTTCGCTCGTTGCCCGTCTGAGAACAGAAAGCCGGGCCGTAATGTTAAACTTAATAACAGGCATGCTTTTTTGTTAAAGGGCATAAAAATGTACACCCTACTGTCTCTCCACTGCATATGTAGCGTATGCACGATGTTTGCACCATGGACACAAATTTTATTAAATTTCTGTGTATTTAAAAAAATATAGAAAACCCATGTACTCAAAATTCACTTGGAACGGAAGTCTAAGGGCAGTTGTTGAGGAAGTTAGTGAACATCAAACATAAACAAAATTCTAAAACCACAAATGTTTGTAAATTAAGCTCTAAATCTATAAAATGTATCCTTTCAAAGAAGGAACTACATTTTCAGGGGAAATCATTTGTCATTTTGAATTTGCATCATATACTCAGGCATTTTAACATTTAAATCTATATCACGGTCACTACTGACCCATGACCTCCTTTTCCACCTCTAACATCTATTTTTTTTTTTTCAGATAGACCCCAAATTATCTAGTATTCTTCAACCTTTGCGCTTGAAACAATTTACCAAAACAGAAATCCCAAAACTGAATTAACAAAAATAATTTACAGATTTTGTTAAATAACTAAAATTTAACTAAACAACTAAAGGAACAGTTTGTTGTGCACAGTAAAAGATGGACTACTCCTTTTTCTCACGTTATCTCTCTGAAATATGAAGTATGTAGGATGGTCTAGAAACTAACATCTCTACTCAAACATCACAACTCTTTCTTCAGAAAAATAGTTGACCCACCGGAAGGGAGAGCACTTTGGTGTCGAGCAGGTGTGTGCAGATGTCTTGGACAGGTGAGATCTCAAGCAGACGGGCAGCACTCAGGATGTCCGCTACACTGCTACGACTTACGGTGAGTGTGGCTGTGTAGGCGAAGTCCAGCAGTGCAGCAAGCGCCTCAGCACGCACAAAGTCCAGTGCGTAAACGCTCTGGCGCTCAGCAGCCAAGCCTGAGGTAAAGAGTTTGTGGAAGTAGGAGCTGCAGGAGGCTAGAACCGAGCGGTGGGCGGGGAACTCACGCTCCTGCACCACCAGTAGCACATCACACAGCAGGCCGCTGAGCCGCTGCCGGTTCAAGCCTTCCAGCAGGTCGGCGCTGTGCTCAGGAAAGGGGATGCCCACTGGGCCCTCCTCTCCCTCGCACGCCCGCCCGCCGGCCCCCGACGACATCTTCCACCAGCCTGCCGTCGAGCCGCCAATCGCAGCCGCCGCTCGGGTCTCCGTCCTGCCGTCTGTCCGTCTGCCTGTCTGTGAAGGAAAAAGATGATGTGGCTTCAGTCTAAGGTGAGGTTTTTAGACATATGGAGCAGTCTTCTGTTATCAACTGTTAGGATGTTAGAAAAGCATAAGAATAGGCTGTGATTGGTCAGTTGTCTGTCTCTGTTGGTCTGTAAAGGGAAATGTATTTTACAATTTTACAATTCAGTTTGAGAGCTTTTGCAGATATGTGGAATAGTAATGTTTTTGCATCACAAACAGAAAAATATTTATGAAGACTAGTATAAGAATAAGACTAATCTGCGATAGGTCAGCAACACTTCAGTAGTCTATTGAGATAGCATCATGCAAATTCTGAGAATGGAGTAACTGCAGTTACTTGTTCCTCTTCTACTGACAGTTTTTCTTACTTCAGACCTGTTTCTTTCTAGAATCTCACTTCCTTTTGAGGCAAACCAGCCTTTGAGTTATTATCGTCAAGTTGCCAATGCAAATGTGACACAGACAAAGAGAAGCAAGCAGACAGTGGTCTAACGGTTGCTTTTATCATATACAGGTCAAAAGACCACTGATTGAAATGACATGGGCAGTTCAAAACAATGTAAGCTGAGGTTAAATGGGATTATTAATGTTATTGAAATACATAAGTAGAATAACAGTATATGCAATGCACCAGTTCAAGGATAAGACACATAGTATCTTAAATTCTTAGTGGGTTAAATGTGAAGATCAAAATTTTGTGAATTATTTGGGAAAGTGAGCAGTATATGACCTTTGCTTTAGCAACAGTCACAATTATCTGGAGCTAATATGCTATACTTTTACTCATACATGATCTTCATACATGATCTACTTTATTACATGCTCCACTGCAATATATGGAGTGTACTACTATGATATCTCAAAGTTGTGATGAGTTTTGGGTCCCTTAAAATCATAGCTGGGTGAGAGAGGGCAGTAGGTCTGCTGTCTCCATAGACAGTAGGAGAAGACACAAGGAGAAAAGAGAAGCGAGCATGTTCAGGGCAGAATGGCACACAGAACAGAACTGTGCAACATGTGCACTCAGTAGTGCACACAGAGGGTGGGGGGAGGGGGGGACAAGGGACTGCAGAGGATAGGCCAAAGTTGAAAAAAACACACTAGAGAAGGAGTAGGACACATGCACGGCTGTGAGGGAACGGTATTAAATAGGGAGGTTGTCAATCCGGTCTGAGCCGGTTACCCCACCCTGCACTGTGTGCCAAGTTTCAGGAAAGGCCTGTCCCCTTGGTCACGTGTTGAGGGGAGATTAAAATGATCAAATGTAGCCTGGGTAGTAATGGGAGGGAGGTGGAGAGGGGTTTTGCAAGGTAACCCTCCTTGATTTGTACGTTCAAATGCACACACAAACGAAAGCCAAGCCCCTCCTCCATCTGGCAAAGCAACCCAGCAGGGGGTGAGGCTGGTCGGGGATTATTCTCTATAGGAGCAGCATATTCAAAAGAAATTCCTGCTTAACCTGGGCACCCTGCCCACTCCTTTCCACACACCCTCTTGAAAATACTGCTTCCTACCTCACCTGGCACAATGTCATCACACTGCTGAGGTCACGTTTAGGTAAAGCACAACCCTAATTCTCTAAACAAACCTGTCTGCTCAGCCCATTCCACCCTAGGCCACGTTTCATGCCACACAGTGTATGATCTCTACATTAACATTACATTACTTTTTTAGCTTCTAATTATTATGAATCACAATAATACAATAATTTAGGCCACATGTGCTTGTGCCATGAAACACTTCTATATAGTATACATAAGGGTTACCCTACTTTCACCTATTAGTGTACCTAATAGGTACACTCTATTAGTTACATTCTTACATCTTGACTGGTTCATCAGTAATGACTGTCGGCTAATCTGTCTTACTTCTTTAGCTGTGACACAGTGATGGGCACCTGCATGCTCAGCCTTGACATCACAGCTTGCTCTTTGTTTTCTCTTTCAGTCCTGATAAAGCCTGGCTGACCGACACTCATTTCACTATCTCTCAAATGGCTTATTTGAATAGACTAGGGTAAAGACCGGCCTAAAGGCCGGGAGTAACGGACAAACGCCTAGGAAGTTTTACCTGGAGAGGGGAGTACTGGGGGTGAGAATGGTAAATTGAGCTACACCAACTAATTCCAGCAAGAGAATACCTGCAGTGTGAGAAGTCAGGAATTGAAAATCGGAATAAGAGAGACAGCTTTCTGTGCCATACACATTCCATAAAGAGACGTCAGTGCTTATGTGCTTCAGCTAGGAGGTGAACAATCAAAGTAGCTGTCCCTGTCCCAGAATAAACCCTACTTGAGCTGAAAGAAAGAGGAAACACTGCAAACAAACCTGATCCTGACACCTTCTCATGGCTCCAAACATTCCTCATCATTAATTCATGTCTGCGGGTGACGGGGGCTGTGCCTTGGCCCCAGTGACTCGCTTGCAGGCCTCTTAGCCAGCAGCCGCACGCAAAGCCCGCCACTGCTTTGCAAGTCAAACCACAATTCGCTGCAAGTAGCCATCCCACCCCGCCCCCACGTAACACCCCCCCCCCCCCCCCCCTTCCCCCTCCTTCCCCAGCTTAGCCCAGGTCTGACTGCCATGGCCAGCACACAGAGCAGTTATCAGCATTGACTGTTGGAATACATATTTGAGAGTAAACAATCTTAATTACTTTGAGTAACTATAAACCTGTGTTCTCATTTGATAGTTGTGATACACATTGTTTTGTGTCAGTAAGCAGATACACTTTTCCACTACTGAAAAGTATGCATTGTATATTCATATAATAATGGATAATCAAACAGATATTACAATGCTGTTACACTGACTTCTTGACTGAATACCCTTCTAGATATAAAGCTTGTGAAGGATGAGCTTCTTTATAGATAAAACTATTTAATGTGTTCAGTGATTACTTTGTTAGTAGGCTGATACGTTTCACCTTAAATGACTCTGCATGATGCACATGCCAGATCAGATTGTATATTTAATCCACTGTAAACTCAAATTGAAATGTCTAAGCTGAACGCATACCATACATTCCAGGAACACACATTGACTTATGACAAAAACCAAAACAGCAATAGGTTTTTCTGAGAGCAAAGCATATCACTGGAGTTCTCAGTGCCTTCATTGGCATATTTCACTTCTTTCTTTCCTTCTACATTCCACCAGTCACCATTTACAGCAGGTTGATGGAATCGAAACACAAGCTTGAGGATCTTTTGTGAGAGCCCATCAATTGATCACACACAGTCCGCATTAGCTCCAATTCCTCAAAAGAGTGCATATGAAGGGTGTGCAGAGGCATCCTTTGAACAGTGTGTCTGATCAGTGCTTGTGGAAGACCAGTAGCAGTCATTTGGTGAGGGGATTCACTTCACACAGGTTGGAAGAGTTCGAGGTCAGGGCTGAAAGGATATTAACGGATAATCAGAAATGCTATGGAGAGAGGGTGTCTAGTTCCAAGAAGAACAGGATTTTGAGCAAGACCTTGCTCATGAGTCACTCCTGCCGGCAGTAGTTAGGGAAGCCTGATTGGTTGTGTAGAGTGCAAGCAGGAAGTGGGCGAACAACTGATAAAACTGGAGTTATGAGGTTGGGCTGCTTCACTGCAGATATGTCAGTAGCTTGCCAAAAATCCAGGCTCACAATGCCCCCTTAAAGGTAGTGGGTGAGGCCGTTTAAAAATCAACATACACAACTTTTGAGCTGCTACCAAAGGCCAACTCACTCCAGACTTGAAAAAGCAGTGCCTAACACTATATAATCATACATTTTCATTCAAACAATTTAATTCACATTGTCACATCATATGGTTTATTTTAGATGAAAAATTTAACCATCTGTAGGTCCATCACATTGCTCAGTTAGAAGATGAATGGTGAAAGATCACCTTCCTAAATGGTGACAGAATGTTTATGATTCTCCTGAACTGGCCGTGGCTTTATCGGGAGGTTAGACCCAAGTGTGAAAAGGTCAGACGCCCCCTCAGAGTTTGACTAAAGTTTTCCAGGCCTGATTCCCTGCATCTGGCAGCTGGCTGGCTTCAGTTTTTGTGAGTCTTTTGGACACTGTGGCCAAGCTTACGGGAAACCAGTGAAGAGAGACCAAACAACGTGATCCCCTCACCGAAAAATGGCAGAAAATGCAGCTCTGCTGTTTCCAGCGCCCTTGTGTTGTGGCTGTCGCCATGTCTCCATCGCTGCTGCAGAGGCCAGGCAGAATGGACGGAAGATGACTTCCTGTGTGACTCTGGCGATGGTGTAACAGAACCCACTCTGTTATCAGATGACCAGCTCTCCCAGACACTGCACTGCGCTCGTCCGCCACCAGCCCACCACAGCTTCCACTTCCTCCATTTCTGCCTCTGCTGAGGAGGCAAAAAATGCACCTCCCACCCACTGCCGTTTTATTATCCACAGATCTCACAACGATTACGCAAAGGTAAGTGTGTCAAGGACTCTCCTCCACTCGCCGGAGGCCGAGCTCCATAATGGCGAATGGGGGCGGATGAGAGAATAACCTTACAGCAATCGGATTCCACATTACTGTAAAGGAAACTAAGAAGTAGGCCTTGCCCAACTTGTCGACAGACCCACTGCAGATAAGGACAAGTGGAAGAAGGCCCTTTAAGGAGTGCAATGAGAGCATAATGAGATGAGTTCTCTGATTACTGATAGGGAGGAAAGCTCACTGCAGCCCATCTCCCAGCATCACAGTCTCTAATTTGATCACTTTAAATATGCTTCACAACAGCCCACCCAGCTGACTGCCCCCAAATGAAAACTATATACAGAGCACTGGCTGCCTGCTGGAACTGCTCCTTGGCCTAGACTTTTGCACAAATGTTCAATTCCATTCAACTCCAATTTAGCAAATTCCTCCACTAGGACAGTCACTCCAAAACAACACATGAATACATGTCACAAACTTATATATTTGAATACATGTGACCAACTTTTATATGATTTAGCATTTTCTAAATATGAGGGAATGGAAAATCTCAACATTATAAAATGTGCAGACCCAATTTTCCATAAACGAAAGCTCTTCCAGAATGCAGTTAAGTTGGAATGGCACACGAAAATATCTAAAACTTTATAGTTAAATTTTGACCACTGATGTCAGTGTAGTGACATTATGCAAAAAAACTGAAATCGAAATGAAATTCATTGCACACAAGACACCAACAAATCTCTATTTCAGGTAGACAGGTCAGGTGTGACAGTATACACTTTATCTTAATAAATCAGCAAACTATAATGAGAAAATACTTCCAGCAATCCTCCATTTATTTTATATAAAAGAAAGGCAACATTAATGTTTACTTTATGGGCGGTGATCTTAGTGTTCCCAAACACTCACACACACATACACACACACTCGCCAAGTTTCTCTGAAGGCCTCATAGCATTCCTAGGTGGGTGCCATGACTCAAAATGACCCCATGGCATAATCTACCCATATATAAAGTACACTCACTTAAAGTGGGCTCAAATATGTGTGTCATTCACACAGCAACTAAGAGACAATAAAGAGAGGCCTCACCCCTGACAAGACAAGGCGCCTTTTCTGTGTATTGTTCAGACACTGGGCGTCATCAGCGAATAAAAATACCCCTCGCGCCCTCCCTGTACCCGCACCAGCCAAAACGAGTTAAGCCAGTATGGGTTGGAAATTATCCGCATACATCCTTGAATAAAAAAGACGGAAAGAGAAAGAGAGAAGAAGTTTCATGCACAAGACACCCAGAGCAGACTGTTGACCAAACTGAAGTCATGAGACACTACCAAAAGACCCTCGGTGACAAGCAACTGTGGTGTTTGGGGTTTGTGGGGGTTGAGCTTGAGCTTTTTAAAAAATGAGGAAGGGTTTAAACAGATACATTTCACATCTGCCAACAACAGAAACAAAAAAGTCACAAGGCTAAAGGTTATGAAGTTTTCATTTGCAGCATGTCTCATACATAAACTGAACATTTTCTAAACAGTTTAACAGTCCACTAGGGGTCCCACATTTCTTCATGCATGCCAGATGTGTCAAACTAGAAGACCATGATAATGATCTAATACTGTGTAATTCATAAGTATAACTTTCTTATAATCAGCTCACTTCATCAATGTTTAGAAACATCAATGTCAAGTTTTTAATGAGATTAATCTTGACACCCCATTGACAATATTTATAGAAACAGTAATTCCATGCAAAGTTAAAATGAGTTGGATATAACCTCTTTGGCTATACCTTAACGCGGCAGGCCTCCGTTTTCCATCTCTACTCCACCTGCAACTGGGTCAAGTGCTCTCAGCTCAGCTAAGCCTAGTGCCCCTCTATCTATATATCTCTCTCCTAAAGATCCCACTGCTATCCTGTCTTCTCCACTCCAGGCAGCAGAGAGAGTGAGATTGCATTAAGAAGATCTTACCGGCCAGGCAGAAATATGTTTCTCTCTGTGGGCCAGCTCAGTGTTCCCTGCCTGCCTCTTTGCCTGGGCAGGATCGTGCCGTGGAATAACTGCAGTCGGCAAACTTCCGAGTGGCCCTAGTTACACAGGCAAGCCCTTGCCTGATCCCACACACAGGCAGACACCTACTAACTCTAACTCTCCCCCTTCCTCCTCCCACCCCCAGCCCACTTTTTTCAGCCCACTGCTTTGGCTTCACTTCCCTCTCTGCTATTGGCTTGACAGCTGCTCACTCACCACACCTCCCCACCGGGATAGGCTGCCGGCTGTTCCCTTTCCTGTATGGCCAAGGGCAAGGCTCTCTGGGATGTGGAGTCCTATAGAGTTGCTCTGAATGCTTCTAGGCCACAGCAATGGACTACAAGTCCCAAGCTGTCCATTCTCACCAACCAAACAGCTCTGAGCCCTGGTTCAACGTAAGCACTCTGAGCTGAATTATATGCTACGGTGTGTTGCTAGCAGGATGCCAGGTATTAAAAGTACAGAGACCAGCCATCAAGCAGAGCCAGGCTGGAGACAAAATAAAGGAACTCATTGAAGCAAAATCAAGCACCACAGTTCTATGGTGTCTCAAGCGCACCTGAATAATATAAAAACTTATACACTCTTGACCTAGGACTTTTTAATAACAATGAAATATAAAAACAAAACAGCCAAAAATACAGGCACAAACAAATAATCCAGACACACAGAAAGCTGAAAGCTGTAATCCATCACAGCTGATTCCATTTGACAACCTAAAAGTAAAGCCTGTCACATGCCACTCTACCTTGTATGACAGCATTATTTTTGGTTCCTCCTTCCTTACACACTGCCCTAGTCTTTTTTCTTTCGACCTCCCCCCCCCCCCCCCCCGCCCCCAACACACAGACACACACTCGACCAAACTAAGAGTGCTAAAAAAAAAAAACTAAAATAAAGTTCAGCAAAACAATAGCAGTAAATACAAGGTGAGGCAAATTAGTTTCAGTGGCAATCCCCTTCCAACCCCTTTTGCCCTCTCTCTGCCCCCCTCCTTCATTCCTTTTTCTTTCCTGACGACAGGCCCTGGAAGAGATGGCAAGGGAACCAGGAGGGGGAGCGCAGGGGTTCAGCTCACCTGTGATGGCCGTGGTGCTGCTTTTGTGGGTTTGCTTGGCCCTCCTCTCCTCCTCTCTGGAGCTCTCTCTCTTGTGTGCGCTCTCTCTTTAGCTGTCCCTGCTACTCAAAGCCTCGTTTGCGCTAAACAGGCAGCAGTAGATCAACTCAATTCCCTTCCTGGTTTCTGGAGGGCAAAGAGGTCCCTCCCTTTCTCTCGCTCCCTCTCTCCCTCTCTCTCTTAAAGAAACAGCATTCTCCCTTGCTGGTGTCCTCTTCACCTCTCTAGGGAATACAGTAAATTTATATTACCGTGTGACAGGGGCAACAATCAGGTGGGACAAGGTAACACGGGATAAAAAGAAACATGCCATAAATTTTAACTGTTGAAGTTTTGCAACATAACATGACATTTACAGTGAGTGAGCATGTGCATGATAATCATGATTACAACCGTCCTTTTCTTACTGGAGTGGCTTTGAATGTGTGTTATAGGCACACCCACCCATCCCACAGCCTGAGGTCATGGAGTCCCACCCCAGAAACAAGCCTTGGCACATTCCAAAACACTCAGGGTCTGCCAGCACCCCCCCACCCCACCCCACCATACACACACACACACACACACACACACACACGCACACAAAAAAAAAAAAAAAAAAAAAAAAAACACCACACAGAGCTCTTTCACTTATGCAGTTCAGAACATGCTGATTCTCAATGGTCCCCAATAGAAGGTGCTACTCATCTCCCATCTATACCATAAGTGCCATTTTTAACAATTTGATAGAATAATACACCAGCACTTTAATTAACAACCAGAATTCATATAGCTCTGCAAATGATAAATTGAAATCTTCTACCAGAATCATATATTAATTACCTGAAAGGCCCACTGGACAAAGAGTTTAATTATCTAAATTGCCATTACAGTGTACAGTGTACATTACAGTTGAAATTACACAGTCAAGGGTAGAAAAGTTACTTTATGTACCTTATGGAACTTATGGATGATGTTAATACAGCTTGACACTGATTGTATGAGTAAGACCTGCTCCATTAAGCCAAGAGTAGAATACACCAACTTGTTACTAGGGGAGTGGGGGACCCCAAAAGACAGATCAACGTACTTTGGCCACAGAGGGTACTGCCAACAGACCAGCGGGAAGCAGAAGCATTCCCATGAAGTACTAATAAGACACTGTGGGATTCCATATGGTTCTTTCCTTCAATAGAATATAGTAAGCCAAATAACAGCAAAAGTCCTGACCACAGAAAAAAGCCCCTGCTCATTTGTCCAGCTCCCTAAACAGCAGATTTATAATGCAGGGATCATTTTGTTTTTAAATGGTAATGCTAGATTTAATTTGATGTTAAACATATTTGAAACTTTCATCGTTGGGAATAAGAATGCTTTAACAATAAAGGAATACTCCAGTGTGTTTTCAACCTTACCCCTACCTACCACATCAGTAACATATGCGGGTTGAAGAGTGAAGAACCTGGAAACATTGCACTGTACTGATAAATGAACAGAAAACCTATTTATTCCAAACTCATTTTCAATAGGAGCCTAAAAGGCAGTTATTGAATAACGCCAATTAGCACTTATGAAAACATAATTTTGTAGCATGCTTTAACAGATTCTTTAGTTACAAGTCCCAAATCTGAATAATTTTTCCTTTAAAATGTAAGACTACCTTTTCAGGACAAAAATATTTTTAGGTCTGTTTCACCCTTTCAAACTGCCAGGGGCAGTGAGAAACACCTGGGTACCTACTTGTGCTTGTATGCATGAATGCCTAGAACTTCCAACAAGTTACAAATTGATTTATGATGTAGTATTTAAAATAAATATTGCTATTATACAGCCATCTTCCATCTTTTGTTCTTCATGCTTCATACACATCAGACTACATGGAGCTATCTGCATAAAAACATGTGATTACAATTGGAGCTACAGGTTCCATGTCCTCCAAAGATGTTGATAAACCTCCCATAGAGCCCTTTATGAAGAATGCTGAGGAACTCCATGACACCCACTAGCCTTGAGGTGGTTTCCCTTAGGCATTGCTAGCCTGGTTACCTTCAGTCACCGCATATCTCTGTGCTGTGGCAGCAGTCACTTCTCATCCTTCCAGGGTCAATTGCTTCAGCACCATCTCCTCTAAGTATGCATATGTGCTTCTAGTGTGATTGAATTGGTCACCCTCCCCATACCATGTGGTCTCCCTGATGCTGCAAAGTAAGCTGGACTCAGCTAGCATGGTCAAGTTGATTCCCTGGCTACACCTACAGCAAGCTGTTCACTACTGAGCCTATTTCAGTTGCTGGATTGCTAACACAAAAACACAGGGACAAGAGTCTGTTTTCTTGACCATCTTATACAGCGTGCCCAGCTGACAGATTTAGACCTGAATCTGGCCCAGACGCCGCAAACTAAACAATTAGCCATGGTAAATGGCCACATCTGCAACTAGTAAATGGCAACATCTGGTAATGACTGATTAGAAGAAGCTGATAAACAGCCCAAGTCACTTTCTAGGCATATGGACAACCTGGCAGCAGACACAGCTCAGCCAAAATAGATTATTTTGGAACTGAGACCACGAAGCATGGAAGCTCATGTCCCTCAACAGATCCCTCCATGTAGCCCAATGACTGGCCTTCCAGGCTGATAATGATCCAGGAGTTGAACTGCCGTGTTCAACTCCAGCCTCAGTACCGTTTGAATACGAGTCTGTTTGTGCAGATGCCACAACAGATGCATCAATGATCAAGGCACTACAAGGTTAGAATTTATAGTTTGCCTTTCATGGATGCTTCTTTTGTGGGCTTATCCATAATTAGGGACTAACGGGACAGTACAATGGACTGTATAATGGTTGACGCGTATGCCTAGGAGAGTGATGCCTGCAGACGTGGTGTTCAAGTGATGCCAAGGTGGAGCCAGACATCTCTCTGGGACAGGATGCATTTGCTCACTGATGGCCCTGCCATCGACTGCACACCTTTCTGCTGTGGCCTTGTCACATTGCACAGATTTCAGCAATTAAGCTACAAAGTCCTTCTTATGGCTCCTGATACTAAGATCTGCTCTGCCCAGAGCAAATCTACTCTCCCAAATGCTGGTAATTCTCACTGTTATCTGGGATTCAGAGAACCATAGTTACATGTATGACTAGTGTTATGGGTTACGAACCTATAAATGTAAAGAGAAGGAGCTCAGTTCAGCCTGATCACACATCAGTACCACTAAATTTTTAGAAATGTTTAAGCAACTAACAGAATGACTTATGTTGCATAACATTGTTTTATAAACCCTTATGACAGAATTGCCCTTAACAAATGCTTTTTAAAGTCGCCATTATAAGTAAGATTTCAGTAAACAATATTTTTAATTTCTTTTTTCAGTATGGGAATATGTGCCATATTTCTGTTTGTGATGTCGCACATATAACTACAAATGTGGTGGATAGAGATTATGTTGTAAAAGTGCTTAAGTAGTTCTTTAATTATTTGAGATTTAAAGTGGACATGACTAGAGGTAGGATCTAGAGAAGGGAACTGGTGCTTCTCATTTGAAAGATACATTTAAAAGGGATGCATTATGATATTAAATAAATTAAACCCAAGGAAACAGAAATTTAAAAATAATGAGTTTAAGGAAATAGAAATTTAAAATGATTCTAATATTTTACACCAGTGTTTTCTGTTCTTTAGCCAGTCTGTCTGTCTGAGCAAATCCATCTTCCAACATGTTAGGCAGCAATTACCTCACTCAGGTGTGGTTTTTGGTAGTTGGAACAGGACAAAAATGTAGTTTGGCAGTGAGTCTCCCTTCTTTACACAACACATGCTCATTAATGAGTAATTGATACAAAGAAATTCCAACAAAAGTGACTTGTTATAACAAAAAATAAATATTCCCATTTAGTGGAAACATTGATTCACAAATGATTTTATTCCTGTATTAGAATTGTATTCAACAAATTTCATATGATAATAAAATGACTCTTTCCAATTTTTCCTACACCAATCAAAAAAAGAAAAAAAAAACACAACCAAAGAAGGCTATTTTTTTTAAGACTGTGAAACAGTACCACTGTACAGTACTGCATATATATTTTTATACACATGTGCATCTGCATTCATTTGGTTGGAGGTGAATGCCAGGTATGATCGTAATAAAGGTCCAACATAATTATGTTCAGTTCCCCAGAAAATATCATAAAGTAAAGTAAAGACTATCATAAAGAGATAGTCTTTTTCAACTGAATGTGATACTTTTTCTATGCCTAAACTATGCCCCAATTTGTTTTGGAGAAACTGAACACTGAAGAAAAAGGTAAAGACACACAGCCAAGCCCTATCAGCAGTCAATGGGCCTATACTCCTACCTTACATCAGCCATCCACTAACTGTGTATTTATATTAATTTACATTTGCTTGCATAGTACATCACATTTATCACAACTTAGTGAATTGTGTACTACACATATTCTTTATTAACTCATATTTAACAGAGCTTGCTGAGGATATAGTCTGTGTGCATTCCAATGCAAAGGTCTCTGGATTGTCAGCTGTAATGTGGAGTGCAATCCTGGTTTATCTATAGGTCAAAAATGTATCTCAGTCTTTAGTTGGCAAAAAATGCAACATCAAAGCATAAAAAAAAATCTTCCCCAAAATACCCAATGGTGAAAAAAGTTACAGCATTAAACAAAATTTTCAGATGACAAACCTAAGCATCAGATACAGCCATGAAAAAAAAAATTTAGGAAGTAAAAGTGCCCTTCTGGATATTATAGAAATAGCTTGTGACAGAAAACGTGTTACATCTCTTACTGCAGACAGAAAGACAAGTTTGTTTCTGTGATAAAATGCAGATGGGCTGTTCATCAAAGTATTTCCTTATTTTGGGATATAACCATATTGTTTTACAATGGAAATACTTAATTTTCTTTGAAATTAACAACTTTAAGGCAGAAGATGCCAGAAGTTGTTTATATCTCCAAATTTATAACCTAACCAATAACTGATATGTTACCAAACATCCTGGTCTTGCAATGTCTCAGACTTTGTGTATACCTACATAGATGTATGTAGGAGTAGCAGTTCAGCTTCATGAATTCATTCATCTTTATAGATGTATCCAGCCCATAAATTACCAGAAAATCATTATCAGTGTGATCTGCAGAAGCCCTCTTTGGTTTAAAACTGTTCAACACAAGATAGAGTAGAATAGAAATGTATCTTCTGAAACAGAACATTTAACCAGACTGCTGTTTTTATGCAGCGACACCATTACACGATCACTGCAAAATATGACACCTGAAAAATCATAGTAAAAATATGCATTATACAGTATACACCCAGTGCTCTAATGCCATACCTGTAACATTCCCAAATAACTGCTCTGAGATCTTAAATATGCTGTTAATGCAAGGCAAGACATGTCTGAACCTAAATCCAATTAAATGGACAATTGTACCAATGACAAAGATGACCTCTCATAAACTAGTACCTGCAGAAAGCCCTGCGGCAACAATAGAGTAAGTGAGGAGGAACAAGGGGAAGTGAGTTGGCCTGACCAGGCTTAACAAGCAGGGAAAAAGAACAGAGGGGAGAAGAGGAAAGCGCAGAGAGGGTGATGGGGACGGTGTACGTGGCTGGACTGAGGTTCATTCAGAGGTGCGAGTTGGAGTGCTTGGCTGATTCAGGCCCATGGTTCTGCATAACCAACCAGCAAAGTCCACCTCATCCACTTCTGCACGCTTGATAAACGTGTGGCCCTGCAACAGCAAAAGAGGATAAGGCCTTGAGAAACACCTTATTATATATTTAAATGCAAAGCACTATCAATAAGTGACAAGTGATCAATTCAACTCTTCTGAAACATAAATGTTATGGTTACTACTATGACCCCAACTCACATGACTAACTATAGGGTAAATTATGACAAGCATGGTATCATTCAGTATGTGAATGTAATGGCTAGTGTTTAAAATAAGTAGGTTGCTTTATATCAACTCATCATTTATAGCCACCAGAAAAGGAAAAAAGACAACAAGCACCATCAACATCTTCAGGTCAGCTCTGTCAGCAGGGTTCTTGATGAGGCTGTGAAACAACAAAGAGAGTCAAAATGAAATCCCCTTGGGTAGAGAGCAATGTGACCACAAAACTATAGCCTTTTATCATTGAAAAATAGAGGACACAAAATGACTGTGCTGTGCTCTTTCATTTAAATCCAAGATTCCATGTGAATGCGTAAGATTACAGCAGCACAATAAAGAAAAAGAAGACACTCTATAGAGTACAGGCTAACCATTTTGCGTGACATCCATCCTTGGAAAAGTGTATGCATCCAAAAATGCCAATTCTGACAGGAGACCAAACAAGTGGAACTCACCATTTTGTCACAAAGTCCTGGAAGTCTGAGGTAAATACACCATGTGGCAGTTTAGGTGGGGGCTGTGGAAAATGGAGGGATGGAAAAAAAAGCAAAAGAAGGTGATATTGAGGAGCAGTGCAAAATGGAAAAAATGTATGAAAAAACACCAGGAATAAAGCTGTACACTAGGCAGTTTCTCTGACCTCATTGACAATGTAGTCCAGTAGCTCAAATATAGCCATGGCCGGCCTGCTGTCCATTCCATGTCCTTTGGGGAAAAGCATTTCACATGAGTCAACTAAATTGCCTTATACTTTATAGTTCTATAATCTCTATATAGCTTTATATTTCTATAGTAATCTCCAAGGTGTATCTGGTACACCATGGACAGTAGCAGGTGTTTTATTACAGAGATCAAATAATTACAGATCCAGCCATTATGAATGTAGCAAACAAAAATGTAAGGAATATATCATAATTTTTGCAATTATTCACCAATACTGTTATAATAATTAGGATAAGTTAAATTACTGAATTGCCTAAATTAATTAAGAACTAATTTGCTTTAGTAATGGATTAATGAAGGACAGCTGTGTACTCTCACCACTAATGGGGCGTCCTGGAGGTCTAGGTCTTGGGGATGTGCTGTGTCCCTCTGTCCCTGCTCCATCCAGCACGGGTCGCCCAAAAATGGCCTCCAGCTCCTTGGCGTCAGGCGGGGGGATGGGGTAGCGGCCGATGGCCAGCTCTACCAGTGACAGGCCCATGCTCCACACATCCGACTGCACCGAATAGTGAGTGCCCTGGAGCCTCTCCGGCTGTCAAGGCAGGAAAAAGTAAAATTACAAACAGTCGAAATAGCGTCAAAAATGCAGGACTGGGCCGAGCAAGCAGTGGCAGCCTCCGCACCCCATACTGCGTTGCTGGGCATGGGCTTGGTTTCTGGCAAGGGCAGGGGCAGGACTGGGAGGGTGGGGGAAGAGAGAGAGGCCTGACTCACCGACATGTACGAGCGTGTTCCCACAAAGGAATTGGCCATGGAGTCGATGAGCTGGCCGCTCACGCCAAAGTCGCACAGCTTGATTTCACCGCGCGAGTTCACCAGGATGTTGGAGGGCTTCACGTCTGCAGGAGCCAAAGCACAACAGAGAGAGCGAATGTAGGTGAAATGGAGGGATGAAAAGGGATAAGGAGGAGTAGGGAGGCTAAGAGTGCCAAGGCTCAAATCCCACCACCTGGCCCTTTTCCTCCAGCTTCACTCCAGGCATCCTATTCTGTGCCAAGTATTCGACCAGAAAAACATTTCACAAGCAGCCCTGCATAAGCAAGCCTGTATAGCTCACAAAATGCAACTGCCTCTGATGGCAAACACGCATGGCTACATTTTCACCTTTTTATTGCCCTTGTAGGAGAAATAAATTATATGTTTTAATGACACACATACAATATCTTTTTGCCTTGAGACATTATAACAGAAATGCAGTTATCAGTACTAAGTTCAACACTTGGAATTAGAACCAAATTTGTGCATCCCTACACAGTAGTTACAAGCAAGTAGTCTGACAACTTCTCCAGCCAACAGTTATGTTCTATACTGAGTTATAACCTGTTGTGTGTCCTCCATAAGACCCCCATCCAGCTCAGCTTTCCAAAGGAGAGTTCAAAGGGACTCGATAAACAAGCAGGAAAGAGAGGTGATGCAAAAATAAGAATAGAGGGGGTTGCAGGGCGCGGCTGCCATATAATCACATCTGCAAAGCCATAATTACCAGCCTGGCTCCCAGACAGTTCTGCACTCGCATGCTGACTCTCCGAGTCACAACAGCACAGCTACAGACCTGGGTGTCCCTCATGAGCTTGTTCAGCTCTAACCTGGCCTCCAAACCCTTACACAGCCTCAGCGACGTCCAGTCAGCCATTTTGAGTTCACTTATAGCCCTGTTTCACAGTGTCACTCAAAGAAGGCAAAACTTTAACCAATGGCTACTAGAAAAGTGCAGCTAGGCACTCCACAGCCAACTAAAGGAAGACGTTAATAATTTTCTTATTTAAATGAGGGTTATCACCTGGATACCCTTTGGAAATATAGCAATTGTAACTTCATGGTCACCTTACTAACATTATTTCACAGCCACCATTTGCATTGCTATTTTTCATGTATTAGATGGTCATGCATCATAGAATGTGAAGACAAACATCACAGTGATACAAATACACAAGTATTTGTGCTTGTAAAACTTTGGATGAAGCATAATAAGTGATTTAATACAAATGCAACATATCATAAATATGTTTAAATGTTAGTGGGCCAGGAAATTTTTGGACAAAAAAAAAAACTTACATCATCAGAAAAAATATTAAGAACAAAAACAGGGTAGGGATAAAAAGGAGAGTGATGAATAAAGCCCTCTGGGCAGCCTTAATGTGTGAAATGCAAGCTGGCCTTTAGCTTCTATTCCCACAACTTTCCAGTAAAAACCCACCACATTTTCAGGAGTATTTCAACCTATAAGCCAAAAGTTTTGCCATTTGGAGTTTCCAAATAGTTCTAATCTTGTTTACACTGATTTCTGATCGGCAACCACAGCTGGCAACCAACAGGCAACACAAAAGCATTAAAAACTAATTTTCATTTTACCGTACAAGCTACACTATATTACCAAAAGTATTCGGTCACCCATCCAAATGATCAGAATCAGGTGTCCTAATCACTTGGACTGGCCACAGGTGTATAAAATCAAGCACTTAGGCATGCAGACTGTTTTTACCAACATTTGTGAAAGAATGGGCCGCTCTCAGGAGCTCAGTGAATTCCAGCGTGGAACTGTCATAGGATGCCACCTGTGCAACAAATCCAGTCGTGAAATTTCCTCGCTCCTAAATATTCCACAGGCAACTGTCAGCTTTATCATAACAAAATGGAAGAGTTTGGGAACAACAGCAACTCAGCCACGAAGTGGTAGGCCACGTAAACTGACGGAGAGGGGTCAGTGGATGCTGAAGCGCATAGTGCAAAGAGGTCGTCGACTTTCTTCACAGTCAATTGCTACAGAGCTCCAAACTTCATGTGACCTTCAGATTAGCCCAAGTACAGTACGCAGAGAGCTTCATGGAATGGGTTTCCATGGCCGAGCAGCTGCATCCAAGCCACACATCACCAAGTGCAATGCAAAGCGTCGGATGCAGTGGTGTAAAGCACGCCACCACTGGACTCTAGAGCAGTGGAGACGCGTTCTCTGGAGTAATGAATCACGCTTTTCCATCTGGCAATCTGATGGACGAGTCTGGGTTTGGAGGTTGCCAGGAGAACGGTACATTTCGGACTGCATTGTGCCGAGTGTGAAATTTGGTGGAGGAGGAATTATGGTGTGGGGTTGTTTTTCAGGAGTTGGGCTTGGCCCCTTAGTTCCAGTGAAAGGAACTTTGAATGCTTCAGGATACCAAAACATTTTGGACAATTCCATTCTCCCAACCTTGTGGGAACAGTTTGGAGCGGGCCCCTTCCTCTTCCAACATGACTGTGCACCAGTGCACAAAACAAGGTCCATAAAGACATGGATGACAGAGTCTGGTGTGGATGAACTTGACTGGCCTGCACAGAGTCCTGACCTGAACCCGACAGAACACCTTTGGGATGAATTAGAGCGGAGACTGAGAGCCAGGCCTTCTCGACCAACATCAGTGTGTGACCTCACCAATGGGCTTTTGGAAGAATGGTCAAAAATTCCTATAAACACACTCCTCAACCTTGTGGACAGCCTTCCCAGAAGAGTTGAAGCTGTAATAGCTGCAAAAGGTGGACCGACATCGTATTGAACCCTATGGGTTAGGAATGGGATGGCACTTAAGTTCATATGTGACTCAAGGCAGGTGACCGAATACTTTTGGTAATATAGTGTATGTGAAGGACATCAACTTGAATAGTAATTCTTACCCTAAAAACAGACTTGTTTTGAAGCACCAATCAGGACTTACTCCAGTTTTTAGTATTAAAATAAAACAATCTTTTAAGTAACAAGACCCATTAAACTATACTATATGTAAAATCCTGTGTAGAAATCCTAGGCCATCTGAGACAATTATTTTTAGTGCAATTTATCTTAATAGCAAATGTTTTTTGGAATTTTTTTGTTTGTTTGTTTAGTTATTTAGAATCTTTTAGAATACATAATGAAGTAGTGCTGTGGTACATTCTTCCAACTTTCATATAAAGCACTTGGCTGCTCTTCTCCTTCCAAAGGCTCCCACGCAGCTTCAGTTATGTTGAGGTCAGGGTTTTGAGGTGGATGACTTAATACTGTACGTGTCCCATTGGACTTCCACTCCAAGAAGGTCTTAATTGTGTTTGGGTAGTCGTTATAGTATGCTGCTCTATTACTTATCATCTATTATTTTTGAACAGATCCCCTGCATCATTGGTTGAAATGCACCCCAGACCATGACAAAGCCACCTCCATGTTTCATAAACAATTAGACAGGAATCTCAAGTTTTTTCTGACATACTGGCATCTCAAATGTATCTGTATGGAGATACATATAAATAACACTTCTCCTCATTCTTCTTCTTCTAAATAAATCTTCTGGTTCTTCTATGCCATGCTTTGTGGCATTTAATGTACTACATTTTTTCTACTTTGTCTTTCTACAACACGCCCTTTAAGACCATTTCTTGTAAGACAACTTCTCACATTGACTTTGGTGCCAGGTGACTCTGCCAGATGCCAAGAAAGCATTTGACTGGATTTGTTTCTGTCCCTTAAGGAAATGACCTTTAAGATGCAGACAGTTTTTTGGACCTTCCACTGTATTATTCTGCCCACAACTTGTCCAGTTTCTTCATACTTCTTGATGACAGTTTGAATGCATCTCAAAAGGCCAGTTTGGTGGGCTGTTGCTCGCTGACAGTATCCTTGCTGAAACCAAACTACAATGACGTATGTTAATATGTCAGTGTGTCAGCTTAGCTATTTTCCCCTGGAGGCACCCTAGTATTGCAATTACCATCCAATATACCAATTGTATTTTCCAAATTCTACTCCACCTGGTTTGTCTATCCATGTGTATTTATGTTTAATCAGATGAGTTGCTGAGGAAATTTAACAAATTCAATGCCTGGGGTGCCGTGATATTGCCATATCACAAAATATCAATACATTTGTTACAAAATGAAAAACATATGTACAAACAAACAAACTTCTGCTGCCCAGAAAAAATTGCTTTAAACAAAATCTGGCCTATTGAATAGGTTCACCAGGTTTCCTATTACTAGATTCAGAGATAATACTTGGGCATGCATGGTTATCTTGTTTTACAAAAAGATTTTTTTTTTTTTTTTTTTTTTTTTACTATTATAGAAATATTTTCTGTTGAAGGCCCGGTTTGGAGTTGCTGCAAATGCAAATGTACTTATCATGGACAGAGAAGAGTTTCAGTAAAAACTGTCCAATGCTTATTAATTTTCAAATCCATATGCTGATCATATGTTTAAATGATGTATAAATATATAATTTGATATGCATCTTATACAGATTATATAGTATATGTATAACATATCAGGTCAAATAATCTACTCATAGCACTGAAACGATTAGAATATGTCTAAATGATGTGTATCAATATGCTCATTTCCTGCCTGAGCAATAGTGTATCAACTTGCACATGTACATGCATGCAGATTCACAAACATTGCTTTGGAATGTTCCTCCAAAAATACCTCGGTGCATAATTTGGTGCTTCTCCCGTAGATAGGCAAGTCCTCTGAGTACCTGTGGAACAAATAAATAAATCCATTTTAAATAAGGGCCAAACACTCAATATAGTCTTTCTTTCTTCACTGTCTTGACCAAATGAGGCAAGTCATTATTTACAGAGTATTTTCTAATAAATGAAAGCTTTCATGCATAAGACACATTCAATTATAATTAAATTATATTTGCCATAAGTGAAAGAATCAAACAGTACATCAGTACTTTGAATTAGATTTCACAATCAGATTAGCTTTTGGTTCACACAGCGATTATAAATCAAATCTTTATTTATTTAATGCGTCTTCATTTTTATGTCTATAAACTGCATTATGTTTTTTCCACTATAATCAGTTGCTACTTTTAAAATATACTATCAGTTTAATCCATGATGAAAAACATTAAGCTTGATGTTTTCAATTATTCATCATGCAAGGAAGAGGGATAGTTGCGCTCAAATGAAATAAATATGTCCTCAGGTGCGTAAAGCAAGAAAATATTTAAAATCCAAGGCATGAATGAAAACCAGACCGCAAAGGTCTATCAAAATATGTTTACTATTTTAGACTTGCATTGTAAAAAAGTGCAAAGATCAGTGAAGAGCACTGAAGAAAGCTATGGGCTGCTCACTGGTCTGTTTTAACTCACTGATCTTAGCACGTTTTTCACTATGCAAGTCTAAAATAATAAATATGTTTTTTGATAGACCTTTGTGGTCTGGTTTTCATTCAGTGTGCAGACTGCATTGCTTTTTCAATTATTCATCTTAAATATTTATTGTTATGGACATTTATCAACCAAAAGAAAGGGTTTATATTTAGGTTTACATTGGTTTATGATATTTTGTGTATCAATCAAGAGAGAATCATGATGCATCTAAGGATCTTTCTGATCCCATATATTTCTAATACATTCCCTTGCAGGTTTATTCAAATGATGCTTAGCATTTTTAACTCATAAGAAATAAACACCTGCAGAGATCCTTTCTAACCTGCATCTTAAACTATGGCTCCATATGAGTTAGTAAAAAGCATAAGCAAGAAAAGGAACAATTCTTATGATTATGTGATGCTTGGACTAGTTAATAATGAGCAGAACAGAATGATACTCACTGCAATACTAACTTTGCCCAGGATTTCCTCTGGAATTCTTCTAGCTTCTTTTAGTACCTGATCTAGCGAGCCTCCATCCTGAAAAAGATCAACAATTATATTTTTCACCTCTGTTACAGTTGAATAGTACACTTTTATTCATCACTCCAAGGCTGCAAATCAGGCAAAACACTCCAGGCTATTTTTTTTTCCAGGGCCTGAGATCTTTAACAACATTAAACACTTTTTAGCAACATACTTCTAGCACATTCACCTTCACTTAACTCTTCTCACTCACCATATGCTCCATACAGATACTGATCTCCCCATCACTGTAGAAAGCTCCATAGAAGCCCACTATGTAGGGTGAGTTACACTCATGCAGCACCTGCAGCTCACGTATAATCTGGTTCCTGATGGCTGGTTTGATTTCCAAATGAATAAGCTGCAGTAAAATGGAGAACATGGTTAGTTATTTCATCCACTTGGCAGCAGCAAGAAGAATACACATACTCAACACATATGCTCAACACATACTTTACCTTTCTGGCCATAACCAGCCTGGAGGGTTTGTGGCGTACTTTGTGGACCACTCCTCCGTTCCCGGCACCCAGCTCACAGATGGGCTCAAAGTCGTCATCTTTCAGCTCACCCACCTGAGCCTTCTGGGTGAGGAAGGCTTCGAGACGCTTCCTCTGCTGCTCATCCAGGTCCAGCTCCCCTAGCTTCTTCTGCAAGGCTTCCAGATTAGCTCTAACCACCAGGGGGGAAAAATCACATTATGCATTAATCTGGCATGGAAGGACATAGCGATTTGATACCAAGTACTTATATCAGGCTTGATATTTGTTCAAAATGCTGGATTGGCATCAGATCCACTGGTGTATATACTGATGTATTTTATGACGCAAACATGCATGATCTTGGCTATCCCAACACAGATCATGCATGTGAGAGGGCAGTGTTGTGTAGAGTAACATTTCTCAAAGTGGTCCATTAAGCATAGCCAAGGGGTCTGTGATTTTCTTTATAACTGGTTTTCAAGCCAGTGCTTGTAGCGCAAATACTGAATTAGTACTGAAAATGGAAAAGCTGTCATCTCTATTGATATGGCATGCCCTTACACACCATTCAAGCTGGAAATGAACTGATCACTTCAATCAGGTGCGTTAGAGCAGGAAATCACCAAACCAGACCAGAATTAGGTTCTCCTGGATTAGACGCTATAACAGTGGTGATATTTGATAGAATGTAATGTATGATGTTAAATACTCACTCTGAGGCAGCATCAGCGTTGGTGGACGGTTGTCCCTCTCCTGTAGGCGTTATGTTCAGTGGGACTGGTCGGGGTTTCTTCGGGGCCATGGCTGACTAGTATATATATATTTTTTTATTTATTTATTTATTTTACCGAGAAAAGCAACGACAACGAGTTACCGCCACTGTAATTTCCCTAAAATGACAAACTATATTATAAACTAGCTGTTCAGAAGGTTTAGTTGTTCGAGTCTATCATGCCTCACGGAGTTCTGTCACAGTCGGGCAAGTAGGCGGATGACAAGAAGACAAGACAAGCTGCTCCCACACACACAGGTAAGCATTGGTCGGTCGGAAAACCTCTCTGACAGCAAAATGGTCTAGTGTATGAGCTGGAACAAGTTTTGAGACGAAGTCATGTCTGTAATATTTATCAAAGCTCTCCCAGTAGAGACTGGAGCCTGACTCGCCGCGGCCCTGGCTCCTATAGGAAGCGTCTTCGGACAGTTGACAGCTTTTAGGCCTCTGTCCTAGCACAGCTGATCCCTCCTTTTCACCGCGGGATTGCAGCATTAACTCATCCCAGGGGCTGTCCTGTCGATGCGTGACTTGTGCTCAAAATTCCGTGAAAACACTTATTGAAATTTTGCAGAAAAAAAAAAAAAATCCGGTACAGGAAACAGCTCTCCAACCAGGAGGAAGCTTTCTGTATCTCGCGAGATTTGCGAGTATCGCGATAAGACAAGTCACTCGAAGCGTTGTAATGCTGTGCCCAGTGTATTTTATACCGGTTCTGGGATTTCAACATCAAGTTCATTCGCGAAGTTGTTATGGACTGTGGGAACGAGAAATGAACATTTACACCATGTATCTCCCCTCTCCCTTCACTTTAATACCACCTTCAGTAAATTTCCTCAAGTATGGCGAATATATCTGGTTCCTCTTCTCTGTGTCTGGTATTTTATGTGCAGAGCGGTGGGACCAGTGAACTGAGAGCAGAGAGGACTTACACACATTCAACAGCGCGTTTCAGTACTGGTTTTAAAACGCCGTTGTCGATTTGCCCTTTCTCCCTAAGCCCTCTTTAGGGCTAGTCCATTGCTTTAAAGAGCAACTCCAGTAAATGTAAACTAGCAGCGTTGCTAGTTGTAGTTTACATTTTACTAGCATGGCAGTAGCTGAGTTGTTCCAGTACCTGCTAGTTTTTCAATAAGTAGCAGTGTAGCGCAACAAAATGCTTTGTAATCTACTTTTTCTTAGCTTGTAGTGTAGTTAGCTGTTTTATCAGAAGAGTAGTTTGGCTGTAGCTTAGCTATTTTCATTCAGTACATTCCCAGGTCAGCCATTCTTTTGGGCCAAAGGGTTACCAGGGCTCACAGACTTTCTGTCACCTTTAAGACCACCTTGCCAACGTTGGCCCAAGTTAGGCAGGGTTGTTATGAAATGTGCTCCTTTGCCAGTGTTGGCCCACCATTGGCATGGTTGTTATTGAAAATACTGCTAACCCAACATTGGGCCAGAGCTTTATAGGGAGAGCCAACATAGCCACCCAAAATAGACATTAAGCCAACATCAGTTTGCTACATGAGTTGTAGCTTAACAAGTTAGAGTGGAAAATTAGCTTCCCAAACACTGTATGCAACACCTGTGTGGTTCTCAGTATGAGGTCAGCTCATCTTAGGGACATTCATTACTACATTATCATACACATCTTTTTACTGGTCTATCTGAGGCAAACACAATTCTACACTTTCAATTTCAAACTAGTGAAATAACAAAAATTAGGCATGTAAATGTGCAGTTTTAAAGGTGTGGTAGTTATGGGAGGTTTACCGGTAGGCTATAAATAAGACACCAAAAAAAAAAAAATAGCATGTAATTTTTAACCTCATTTATACTGCAGTAGTTAAAAACTACAAAGGTAGCTGATGTATTTAACACATTATTTCTTATAAAACTGCCAACGTCTGTCTGTGGTTTCCAAATTCCTTAAGGCTATAACTTATAGCTATAGCTCTCTATAACTTTCCAGAAATAGAGCTGTAATCTTTATTTATTGTACAAGTCAAGCTTTCAATTTATATTGCAAGTGACTCATCTAATAAATCAAATTAATTCTGTAAGTACAGCATACTATTGCCTCACATTTAAACATATGCAGAGTGAAAACAAAGCCATGAGTGAGAACAGGTGGTGTTATACAGAAGAGCCAAAGACTTATGTTAGATTTTGTTGAGGGCAAAACCACAATGTCTATTCAGTACTTGAGCTGTGAAAAATGACCAAAATTCACAAATAAGTAACGCTTAGTGTCTTTCTGTGGGTGACATGACCAAGTGAACATGCCTTTAAAATACATAATGCATTTGAGAGCCATCCATTTTATTGCATTTTCTAGAAAGCTTTCTGTAATAAATAGCAGTGATAAAGAAATAAAGAAAGGATTAGTTTACAACCAGGATAAAATGGTTATTGAAGAAGAAATGAGTGTGTCCTTCATAGACCTGGTTTACTTACTCATATTTAGCAAGATAAAGATTCTCTACAAGGGGTGGAGAGCTAGTAACACTTTAAAAACTGCCTTTGTTTGTGGGCACTACTGTTAGGGAGGAAACTGCTAACAAACAGCACCAGCAGGATCTCACAAATTTCCTTGTTTTCTGATACTGAATTCAGACACTTCAAAATTGGAAACAGCCAGAACCCTATATGATCCCTTCCCCTAATAAACTTGTTTTACATGGTCTGCATTTGCATACTGGAACATGATAGAGTTTTATGTATATTTTTTGACCCAGTAACACTCTCCCGTCACACTGACTACTAACTTTAATACTAATTTTTCCTAGTGAAATGATTTCAGCTCTATTTCTTAAAACAATGCAACAGAACTGAAACAGTGACATTTTTCCCACAAAAAGATGTAATGCTGAAAATCCCACTTTTAAGTTTAAGTTGATTTAGGTTTACAGTACTTTGATGTTTAAATTTGTACTTACAGTGCTGTAATTGGCACTCTGGTGCAATGGATAGCGTTGCCACCTCACAGCTCCAGGGTCCCCAGTTCAACCCTTATCTTGTTACTCTCTGTGTTGAACGTTCTCCCCAAGTCTGAGTGGGTTTCCGCCTGCTTCTGTGGTTTCCTCCCACCTCCACAAAAAACCTGTCAGTAGGTGGATTGGCTACTATAAATTGCCTCTAGATGTAAATGTGTGTCTGCATTATGCCCTACCATGGACTGGCATCCCTTAAAACATGCCATTTTATATTGTGTAGCTCCAGATTTCATTATATTGAAATTAAAAAAAAAAAAAAATTAAATTAATTGAAAATATTGAAACTGTACCTTTAATTACTTGTTTAGATCTAGGCTTCTGAGCTAGATAATGCCATTAGTTAGCTAGTAATGTTTGTTTGGGCTCAGATGATTTTTCAGTATTTTTTAAAACTGGAATGCAGAGCTACACAAAAGCTTGCCTGTCTGGAAGCCAAATGGGGCATCTGGAGGAAATTTCATGCTGCTCAGGCGAGGGAGAATTTAAAAGGTACACACTGATGATGGTATCGATTGAGTAAAATGTTCCAGGAACAAGTTCTACTTGAAGAACAGTTACCTTCAAACAATGGCGGTAAAATATACTACAGTCATGAAGGACACAGTAATGATACAAGCGCTGTAAGATATGTATGTGTCTTTACTGATCAGAAACAAGTGAACAGACTTCCTAACCTTATAAATAAGGGATGGTTTCTTACTGTGTACCAAGTATGACATCTAGTGGAAGGATGCAGTAATTCTCATGTTAAACTTTACATCTGACCCTCAGTAGGGTATTGTATAACTAATTAGCTAATTATGGTATAGAACATTCATTCATCTTCAGTAACTGCTTTATCCTGATTAGGGTGATAGTGGATCCAGAGCCTATCCTGGGAACACTGGACATTCACACACACTAATTTAGAATAATTTAATGTTACCTCTCCACCTACTGGCACGCTTTTGGGGAGGTGGTAAGAAATTGAAGAACACAGAAAATCCACATGAACAGGGGACAACATGCACAGAAACACCACACAGACCCGCTGGTACAATGGTTTAAAAAAAAAAAAGACACAACACTAAATTTTTTAAAATCAGTTTAATTAATTGCACACATAAATGACAGTATGCTGTCCTTGAACTTTTTACATGATTTTCCATTTAAACAGGGCCCACCAAATACTTGATTCCACAGCCAAATCCACTGTGAGGACATGACAGAATTTCACTGATTTATTTATCTCTTCTGAAAGTGGCAAAAACAAACCACTAACATTTTACCAGGACCACCCACTGGAGCAAACTGGAGGCAATTCAAAAATTGATAAAATATTATTTATTTTTTATTGGCTTTTGATATCAACATGTAAAAAGACACACACAACAAAAAAAAACAATTACATTGCAAGCCACTGCCCATGCTATCTTAAGCACTGTAATGAGAAGGGATGTCACCAGTCAGGATTCACCTCCAATCCCAAAGAACCACTTCAGGTCAAACCCCAGATTTCAAAAAAATCACTGAGACTCAACACTTCATCGCCATCGAGAAGCTGAAAGTCATTTTACTTCATACAAATGAACCTTTATCTACCCAATTCTCTTCTAATTTATTAAGTGTAGAATGGAAATCTATTCAAGAAGTTCCTACAAAAAAAAAAGAAAAAAAGAAGAAAAAAAAAATCAGTCAAAATGTGGTCCAGTTGGAGGACAAAAACAAAAACAGGGACTAATAAAGAGAACAGAATATGCCAATATGAGCACTGTTGCTTCTCTACTAAAACTTGAAGCTGGGAATATTGTGGACAATACATGGAAGATCATATGCGGACTCGCAAATCAAAATGAAAATCGACTTTCTTCAATGTTATGGTTTTCAGTTAAGACATTCCCTTGCACAGATGGAATACAGTACTGACACTGTTTTCAAGTTAGAATTCAAGATGATTTAAGGAGGGGAAAAAAAAGTAAGCGCAGGCCTGTCACTCAGAGCAGTGGACATTATGCAGTGGTTTCTCTTCCTACTCACTGAAAAGAATTTGCAAGCTGTGAACCCCTTCATGCTAACATTGTACCTGGTACTCAGGTATTATGGCTCGCTAATCAAATGACTTGAATTTATGAGATGGACTCCAGAACAAAACCTTCAGTCCCCTTTCAAGTGGTCAGCCTCCATCTCCTCCCCTAGTACACAGTTCCACACTAAATCTAACTGAAGCTTGAAACACAACCCAGAGCAGGATTTCTGTGATTAGGATCAAGTCAAACTAGTTCCTCATGATATGCCCATGTATAAAGCGTCACATGTCTAGCCCACAGGCGCGTGGATTACAGACTTCTGTGATTTCTGTGAGTGGATGCAGCAAAATCTCCTATCTAACCAGGTAAATCAGAACCAGCCTCCTAACCATTTTTCTTTCCCTTCCAAAAACTAGCACTTCAAATAGCACTGCGCTCTTCTCAAATGCCTCAATATGTACAAATAATACAAAATGCTATTTAAAGACAAATGATTAAAACAATAAATACAGATTTTTGAATGCCAAAAATGAAGAATGTTGCATGTTACACTGATCACTGATTCCACATCAGGAGATTAAGCCAACATACCCATCTCACGACAAAAATAAATGACATCCAACATCAATGTCTGATTCACAGGGCTCACAGTGGAAACAAAGTCTCCTATCAGTTTCAAACCAAAAGGTCCAATTAAGGGAAAAAACATGACTGACTTGAAAAAAAAAAAAACAATTGAACAATTGGGTTAGATGCCTTTATACCCATCTGAGTTCATGCAGTCACTGAATTTACTTCTACAAGTGATTTAAATGGCTGTTTGTTTTCTTGGCATTGTCTGGACTTCTTTTCATCTCCATCTCCTCCCCTGCCTTCCACATCCTTAAGTTCTCATGAAAGCAGCTCCGTATACTTCACAGCCTTAGTTAGCAAAGCCACAAAAGTGAGACTCAGACTTGCAATCATCCATTTAAGTTCAGATACGTAATCATTAGCTCCTACTGTATAATATTTACCCGCTGGAACATCAATTTCAAAAGTTCTCACAGTTCCAAGTGTTGACTGATGGGAGAGCATTCCTTATTTCAGCTAGGAGGCAAAGCGCAGCGCTCATGTCTGTGAGCAAGCCTGATTGGAAATCCACTTGTGAGAAAAGTCCAGGGCTGTTTTAGTGAGATTTCTAAGGGCACGACATGATGTAGCGAACAACTTTTCTTTCCAGTGTTAATGAGTATGATGAAGAAGAAAGGAAAAAGAAAAAGAAAAAAAAAATCAAGTCATGTTGTCTAGCCTTTCAAGTTGTGGTCAAGTTTGCCTTTAGACTGAGGTAGGTTGTCAATTTCCATGGAACAAAAGAGAAATAAAGGGGTAGAAAAATAAATATATGAAAAACAAACCCTTACCTTCCAAATCTGACCAAACCATGAATAATTACAGAGACAGCTGAAAGTTATTTTGGCTTTTGGATAACAGCTGCTCCACAATATATCTAAACTCAACGGAAATGCCTCTGTATTAATTATAGGTCGTAAAATTTTAATTCCTAGTTAAGTTTTTTTTTAATCTAACTTGGAGTTTGTCTCTGTATACGCCACTTGCGGTTCTGACCTTATATTGCTGACAACAAATCTTTTTAAGCATCTCTTCGCAGAACTCGTCTATGGTGAAAGCTAAAATGCCTATGGTGACTGTGAGGCTAAGTGGTTTGGGCTGGAAATACAAAGTGTGGGGGAGATGGAAGAGAAAGAATCAAGGGTGGTTTATAACTCCTCCATAGTTATTTAAAGGGAGAAAACAGTATTAAGATGCCGTGGAGAAGACAGAGGATGGCTTTAGTGGGCATCTGTGGATTTCCAGTGGTGTCATGAGGATGCCCACCTGCTCCAGAGGTCAACAGTTTGTGCATGTGTTCGTATGTCTGTATGAGTATTTTGGGGAAACGCATTTTAGGAGAGAAAACGATGGGAGTGAGGGGATTTTTCTAGGGCTCAGACCCAAACCCATATCCCCTCTCCCTCTGTCCGCATCTGCAGCCTGTTTCAGTATGCAGTGACCAGATCTTTGTCATAATCGTATCGGCCCCTCTTAGGCGCTGGGCTGTCCTGGCTGTCCTCTGTGTCCTCGCTGTCCCCAGCCCCCCCTCCACCCTCTTCCTCATCTGATGAGTCGTCCAGCG
Source organism: Pangasianodon hypophthalmus (assembly GCF_027358585.1). Taxonomy (NCBI): domain Eukaryota; kingdom Metazoa; phylum Chordata; class Actinopteri; order Siluriformes; family Pangasiidae; genus Pangasianodon; species Pangasianodon hypophthalmus. The sequence continues at coordinate 16,818,042 of NC_069720.1, forward strand.
TAAGGTCCACCACTGCCCCTCCGCCTGAAGGTCCGGTGGCACCACCTGTGCCTGCTGCTGGGCCGCCCGATGCCGATCGTCCTGTCTGGCTCGTACTGCTGTGTGCTGGGGAGTGGCCATTCGTCTCAGGAACACCTGAAAAGATAAGTGAAAATTAATCAAGTTTTAATTTACAGACCAGCAGCTTCTGGTAGTGCTCACATCAACCATCAGAATAAGGAAAAACGTGATCTCAGTGATTTTGACCGTGGCATGATTGCGGGTGCCAGATGGGCTGGAGGTGAGTATTTCTTTAACTGCTGATCTCCTGGGATTTTCATGCACAACAGTCTCTAGAGTTTACTCATATTGGTGCAATAAAGAAAAAACATCAGGTGAGCAGCAGTTCAACACCTTGTTGATGAGAGAGGTCAACAGAGAAGGGCCAGACTGGTTCAAGCAGACAGAAAGGCTACAGTAACTCAGATATCCACTCTGTACAACTGTGGTGAGCAGAAAAGCATCTCGGAATGCACAACGCATTGAAACTTGAATCTGATGGGTTGCAACAGCACAAGATCACGTTGGGTACCACTTTTGTCAGCCAAGAACAGAAAGCTGAGGCTGCAGTGGGCACAGGCTCACCAAATTTGAACAGTTGAAGACTGGAAAAACATGGCCTGGTCTGATGAATCTTGATTTCTGCTGAGACACACAGATGGTAGGGACAGAATTTGGCACAAAGAGCATGAATCCATGAACCCAACATGCTTTGTGTCAACAGTCCAGGCTGGTGGAGGTGGTGTAATTGTGTGGGAAATGTTTTCCTGGCACACTTTGGGCCTGTTAATACCGATCAATCATTGCTTGAATGCCACAGCCTATTTGAGTATTGTTGCTGACCATGTGCATCCCTTCATGGCCACAATTTCCCCATCTTCTAATGGCTACTTCCAGCAAGATACTGCACCATGTCACAAAGCAAAAGTCGTCTCAGACTGGTTTCATGAACATGACAATGAGTTCAATGTTCTTCAGTGGCCTTCCCAGTCCCCATATCTGAATCCAGTAGAACACCTTTGGGATGTGGTAGAACACAGGCTCACCCAAACTGGACAGTTGAAGAATGGAAAAAGACCAGGGCATTTTTTTCTAATCTTCAACTGTCCAGTTTCGGGGAGTCAGTACCCATGATAGCCTCAGATTCTTGTTTACAGGCTGACAGGAGTGGAACCCAATGTGGTCTTCTCCTGTTGTAGCCCATCCACCTCAAGGTTTGATGTTTTGTGCATGCTGAGATGCTTTTCTGCTCACCACGGTTGTAAAGAGTGAGTATTGGCGTTACTATATCCTTCCTGGCAGCACAAACCAATCTGGCCATTTTTCTCTGACCTCTCTTATCAAGGCATTTCCACCCACAAAACTGTTGCTCACTCAATGTTTTTGGTTTTGTGCACCATTCTGTATAAACTCTAGTGACTGTTGTGTGTGAAAATCTCAGGAGATCAGAAGTTTCTGAAATACTCAAACCAGCCCATCTGGCACCAACAACCATGCTACGATCAAAATCACAGAGATCACATTTTTCCCCATTCTGATGTTTGATGTGAACATTAACTGACCTGTATCTGCATGATTTTTTGCAATGCGCTACTGCCATATGATTGGCTGACTGAACAGCTGCATGAATGTGCAGGTGTACAGGTATTCCAAATAAAGTGTACGGTGAGGCACAAATGTCTACACTATGTAAAAGAAATTAAACCAGTAGTTTGTACATTTTTGGAGCCCTCTGATGCCTGTGAGGCAAACTACTGTACTGACAGCAATAAATAAATTAACTGCAGCAATGAATTAGCTGACAAATTGTTTTCTTCCTCCTGACTGATCACACCCTCCCTAAAACTACAGATGCCTTGTGAGTTGCCTTTTGCTTCTGCTAGAGATGCTAATCTCTAAATATGACCGACAGCCTGAAATGAGGACACTACTGAGATGTTTTTTTGGGGTGTCAGGAGCTAAGCCTCTGGCCTATGATCAGAGGGTTCAGAATTCAAATCCAACCACCCACCTAAACCCCCAATTGTTCCAGGCTGACCCAACAATCTGAGCCTGGCTTCCTCATCATCTGCGATTTGCAAAGAAAACAAAATATACTGTGCATGTGTAAGGCAGTGGTGGCTCAGTGATTAAAGTTCTGCTGTTGTGATCGGAATGCTGAGGTTAAAATGTGGGCCACCCCTGTGCAAGATCCTTTACCCACAACTGATCTGGATTTGAATTTGGATAAAAAGTGATAAACATGGATGTAAAAATGTTGTTCTAATTTATTCAGAGCTGCCAAGTCCTGCTTTAGACACAAAGGAAAATCTTACATATATCCACAACCGGATACTCTGGAGTGTGGTTATTTTCTCTCTCCCTGTCTTTTTCTTTGTCGTCCCTGATTGGTCTCCATGACCCATCAGTCAAATATTCAATCTCCTCCACATCCTCAGTCTCCTTCAGGATCTCAGAGAGCAATCTGAACCAGAAAAAGTAGCTGTTAATTAAGCAACTCTGCTTGTACTGTAGGAAAAGTCATTAGCAACACCCTCAGCTTACCCATCAATGGTGAGCAGCTCAAAGGGAGCAGGTTTGTCACATACAGGGCAGGTCCATGTAGGCTTCTTCTCGTTCATTTGCAAGAAGAAGACAGCATCAAAACACTGCAAGTGAGCACAGGTGAGTGCCCGGCACGGCACTCCCAGACGCATCTTCACCAGCTGATGGGACATAGGGATGGTGAGCATCATATGTACTTCTCCAAAGAAACAAATTTTGGAAAATAGCTGAAGAACCACTTAGAATAAACAGAGTCTTTAAACAAAGATCACTTTTCTCAAAAGCATTCATTCATATTGTTGAGCCAGATTTCCTAAACTTCTTAAAGACTGAGAAAGACCTCCTAAAGATGAACAGTGATCTGAAAATAAGTAATTTATTACCAAATTATTTCAGCATCCTTTTTTAAAATTACTATGTAATTTTTACAGTCTTCGCTGTATGTAATGTAGATTACAAAAGAGACATTGTAAAACTTTCTCCTTTCCTCTAAATGACTTTAAACTCTCTACTGAAACAATATACACCTACTGAAATACATTTTAAGGAAAACGGAAACCAAAGCCTAAAATAAAAATATATTTAAAAAAAGCCTGATCCACTGCATGGCAAGATCACAGTACGTTGTAATTTGTAATTATATGATTCTTACAAATTCTAGAAACACCTTTAAAAAAAGTTTGCCCTAGCTTTGAGACATGATTGTTGCAGTTCAACTCATTATATTTTGGGAGATGAAATGAAAAGATGGACTGAATGAATAAAGGACAATGACATACTGGGCAGATCAGAGACACTCTCAGTCCTGTAGTGGCAATCTCACTCTCTGGATCGAAACGCAGCTTGTCTTGAACTGCAGAGAGACAAAGCACAGTTCCAGGAAACATTTTATTTATTCGAGTCTTAGCCACAAGAAACAAAAACAATCTACTGTATTTATAGGTAAATAAAGCTTCTGCTTATGGTGACTTACTGCGTTCACGACATCGCTCTGCGCTCTCCACTGAGCAGTGCTTGAGCTGGTTGAAGAGCTCTGCAGATGTGAAGACCCTCACCAGGTACACAGCCACGGAATACCGCTGCAATTACGAAACAAGTCATTATGGATACAGTAATATCAGATGAATAATGGTTTCTTGCTTCAACAGTCTAAATATAGAGGGGAATAAAAGTTCCTTCCCTTCTGCCAGTACAGCCAATGACTGTATAAAATCAGGGTTATATCAAATAACATACGTTTAACAAATATAATAAACAAACAGCTCTCCACTTGACTTGTGTCAATGCATAGTTATTTAATATTAAAGTGTTATCATGGGGATGTGAGACATACTGCCATTTTCAGCCCATCATAACTGTAGAAGGAGTAGTGCACATATTTGCACACACACATATATATATATATATATGAAAAATTGATAAATATTGAGAGGTAATTAGAGTAAAGTCCTGTACATGCTGAACATTAGAAGACAGGAGGACAGGGGCACATTTTCAATTTGCATATACATGTATTTTCATATGCATAGGCCCTTTACATTAGGGTAAAGAAGTAGAGCTGTTTCTACAATCAACAGCTAATAAATTTCACCTCATTGAAGTACACTTGACCTTTATCCAAATCACCCCATTCTGCATTATACTACCTTGTTACTGTAACTACATTTATTATTTAACTACATTGCAATTATTGCTAGAATCTTTATATGTCTTTACACTATACCTTTCCAAAGTTGCCCCATGTGATGGTGACTCTGTTGGTAGCTGTCGAGAGATGAAGCCAGGGGGTGATGTTTATAGGGCGACAGGGGCGACGAGGCTCCACACCTGGTTTATTGGAAGGATAATAGCCCTGGAAATGATAACAGAGAGAAAATTAGCAAAGGTGCTAAGAGAAAACTCTGTGCAGAAATTTACCCTGAAAGGATGCACTAAACACAACAAATGGATTTTGTGTCCGTAATATGAAGGAGGCTTTCTGGGGGGTACTCACTAAGAGTCTGTAATAAATCTAGGAACATTTATGCCAAAAAGCCAAAATCTAGAAATTTATTCTCCTACCTTAGGCATCATTCACTAGAGCAGGAATCAAAAACCAATAGGTAGGCAGGCAATGGATATTACTCCTTCACTTTCAGCCATCTGACAATCTAAATACCAAGCAACTGAATTCATAGAGCTGATATAAACCTACTTACGGGAACATGACAGTAGGACTGATTCACTTTGACAGCAATATTGGGAGGGTACTGATCCTCCTGAACACCAATGGAGTCAGTGTAACAGATTCTGAAAAAGAGCATCACAAGGGTTGAATGTTCAAATCTGCTTCGCAAAATACATTTCACAGTCTGTCTTCACCAGAGCCCATTCTTTGTACATGAATTGCTCAGATATCCAGATAAGACTGTTGACAATTTAACACGATACAGGATTTGTCTGTTCTTACCAAGACGAGGGGACGGGGCAGGAACAAACAAGTGACAAATTAGAGGGGAAAAAAAACCACAGTTATGCCATAGGGGGACTTATTTTGCTGGCAGGGTTTGTGTCCAGTTGTCCCCTTAGAGAGAAAAGTCACATATATTTCCGTACTAATGGGAGTGGTCTCTTCCAGGAAGACTCTGCCCCATCTACAGGACATGAGTGCTCAATGAATGGTTTGATGAGGATCAAAATGGTGTAAGTCATATGCTAAGGGCTTCACTGATACCAGACCTCAACCCAGTTAAACATCTGTTAGACAGCGCTCTCCATCACCACCAAAAAAAACACCAACACCAAGCTGTTTTATCATCTCGTGGTGACCCAAAACCTTACTAAGACACTTCATGCTGGTTTTTGTCACTCATCTGCATTTCTGGAGATTATTATATTTTTATATACATATGTATGTATATATACACACACCCACACTGATCAGCCATAACAGTAAAACCACTGACAAGTGAAGTGAATAACATTAATTCTCTCATTACAATGGCACCTGTCAAGAATGGGATATATTAGGCAGCAAGGCAGGAAGAGGGAAAAATGGGCAAGCGTAAGCATCGGAGTGACTTTGACAAGGGCCAAATTGTGACGGCTAGACGACTGGGTCAGAGCATCTCCAAAACGGCAGGCCTTGTGGGGTGTTCCTGGTATGCAGTGGTTAGTACCTACCAAAACTGGTCCAATAAAGGACGACCAGTGAACCAGCGACAGGGTCATGGGTGCTCAAAGCACATTGTTGCGTGTGGGGAGCGAAGGCTAGCCCGTCTGGTCCAATCCCACAGAAGAGCTACTGTAGCATAAATTGCTGAAAAAAAGTTAATGCTGGCTGTGATAGAAAGGTGTCAGAACACACAGTGCATCCCAACTTGCTGCGTATGAGGCTGTGTAGCTGCAGACCGGTCAGAGTACCCAGGGGAAGAGATGGTACCAGGATGCACTACGGGAAGAAGACAAGTCGGCAGAGGCAGTGTGATGCTCTGTGCAGTGTTCTGTTGGGAACCGTTGGGTCCTGGCATTCATGTGTATGTTACTTTGATGCGTACCGCCTACCTAAACATTGCTGCAGACCAAGTACACCCCTTCATGGCAATGGTATTCCCTAATAGCAGTGGCCTCTCTCAGCAGGATAATGAGCCCTGCCACACTGCAAAAATTGTCCAGGAATGGTATGAGGAACATGACAAAGGGTCCAAGTTGTTGACTTGGCCTTCAAATTCCTCAGATCTCAATCCAATTGAGCATCTGTGGGATGTGCTTGACAAACAAGTCCGATCCATGGAGGCCCCACCTCGCAACTTACTGGACTTAAAGGATCTGCTGCTAACGGCTTGGTGCCAGATACCACAGCACACCTTCAGAGGTCTTGTGGAGTCCATGCCTCAACAGGTCAGAGCTGTTTTGGTGGCACAAGGGGGAGCTACACAATATTAGGCAGGTGATTTTAATGTTATGGCTGATTGGTGTGCGTGCGTAATTATATATACATATATATATACAATTATATAAAATGTATGTATGTGCGTATATAAATAAAAAAAACACAGACAGAGAGAGAGAGAGAAGAAGCAAAATTAACCAGTTTGAAAGTATCATGGTACATAAATATGGCATACATCAACTTATCTGGATTTGCTAAACGGCGTATGAAGAACAAGACTCAGCTCTGACACATTCAAAAAGAGTTGACCAAAACATCCCTTTTAATATTCTGACAGACTTACCTAAGGACCACCTGGACCGATTTCACTCCTGGGCGAAGTTCACTAAGAACACAAGTGTAGATAAAAGTTAGCTGTCATTCCATTTTGCAGTGAGTAAACTGTGAATGTGTAAACAAAGAGTGCATATCCTAAACAAACTACACATGGAAGAAAAGATCTGTTTTTGCAGAAGTCTCACTCCATACTAAAGAAAGCAGCTTGCAACAAAAACATCATTTTGCTCAGCCGTGTCAGTGTTTGTCACATCCCTTTGTATTCCTGATTCTGATGCGAATGTAAAAAAGCAGTGCCACGAAATGTGTGATAGTGTGTCATCTGTTGTTAGTCATGGCACCGGTATGAAGTATGTGAGGCAGTCATACAAAACCAAGTGTGCAAGTACTTAAATCCTAGCGACAACAGAGAGAATTTTGAGTGCAAACCAAATTTTGTTTAAGAACCCAGGAAGTCAAGAATCTGCAACATTCACATCTTCTACTCACCTGGAGTTTCGGATCTGGTCTATTTGGCTCTGTGTTAGTTCAAAAACACACTGACTATCCTGTAGTTTCTCACTATTCTGCGCAACTGCAAAGTATGACAGAGAGAAGAGAATTAACCATTAGCGTTTTAATTTTTAATAATTAAAAGGCAAACAATGGAAACTAGTTTGACTTTGTGATTAAATATGACATACTTAGCTCTGTAGGTGGCAACAATGTTTCTAAGTTGTGGTAAAAGGGCAAGGGCACTAGTTTAACTTCGGCTGCTGGTGGAGCAGCCAGCTTGGGCATGCCATTGAGGTAGTCTGTGCCCTGGGCTGTGTTTCGTGGGGGCGAGTTGATCGCTGTATAGGACACTGCTGGTATCCCCTCTGGGCGACGGGCAGCCAACCATCCGGGTGCTTTGGGAAAGCGTGTTTCGTAGAGCTGTCGGACGTTCTTCAGCAGCTCCGGGCTGTATTCTGTCTGCACCAGTCTCAAAGCTCGTCCCACCAAGTCCTGCTTTAACCCGCTTTTACTGCGCCCCATAGAGGCCAGTAGTGTCTGCAGGTCAGACACCCGGAAACTCTTCACCATGTTCTAGGCACAAGAGGAACAAGTGTGCAGAAAAAGAGACAGAAACAAAATGTGATAAAAAGGTAGTTTTTAAACAGTGGGATTCCTCAAAAGTAGAGCTAAATGATCTGATTACATGCAAAAAGCCCACAATCCCTAATGTTTACCTGTCTTTTTGACATGAATGTTACAAATAAGAAACCAGTATTTACAACAAGCAATTTTCTTCTTGCCTGCAAACAAGTAAAGCTCTGTCACATTATTTACCTTCAAAGGACAACTGCAAACTGTCAGTGTCCAAATGTAGACAATCCCCTACAAGTTCAAGTATGTTTTCAAATACGAATGCACACGGTTAACTTACATAGTTTGCACTAGTTAGCCAATCACGAATATTAACACTAGCTGTATCTTACACAATAGGAAATCCTGAGGACCAGTGCAGGGAGCCACCGGCTCAGTTCAACACCACAGTCATTTATTAGCTTTACTTCAGCTCTTGACGTCAGGAGGTGCATGAAGTGACAATGCTATCTGTTCTGTTAATTTTTAGGATTCGTGATTTGTGTTGAAATGAGAAAAGTAACCCTGGTTTCCTCAGTGTGGCGCCTACTTTGTGAGCTGGTGTTTATAACAGTCCCATCATTCATTTCTACTAACGTTAGCCAGTAGCGGCTAACCTTAGCTACGTCCAGACACCAGTGCCAAGCGCAGTTTATGGACCACTAACTCTAAGAAATGACTTCAGCTGAGCCCCGTGCTCTCAATCAGTTCTTGTCGTATTCAAATAAATGACAACCGGTCTCTCTTGGGCTCGGAGAGCTTTTATTTTTCCGCACTAAAAAATAGCTCCATCTACTTACCATCGCTTCTACCAGTTCGGCCGCCATCTTCACAAAGCAGCCCCGCGAGAGCCTGAGGGGAAAGGCGGCAGCGCACCAATGAAAAGCGCAGGAAAGATTCAGTAAGAGCGCGGCGCGTCCAATCAGCGCTCTCCTCCGTTCCAAGGTGGGCGGTGCCAATGAGAAACAGGCGGGCTACGAAGATTTAAAACGACAGTACAGTCGAAAAAAACAGACCGATTCCAGGCAGGTCTACCCTTCCTCATAGGCCCTTCGTTCTTGTAAACATATCCAGTGATGTCTGAACCTCATGGTCTTACTGGCCCGGTTTTAATAGTCTGGTTTTACGACGAAACTCGGTATAGTTTCAGTTCAGACTTCGCCATGACTACCGGGCATTACGTGTGAAGTGGAAGGGAGCGCGTGGCTCGGGCAAGTCCGCTCCGTGTCAAAGAAATCCATTTCACAAGTTGTAAAAAGCCAAGCCTGAAGAGATAAAATGCTTTTGTTTTAGTTTTTATCTCCTGTAGGTGTTTTAGATGACGATATTTATATATCCAGTGAGATATTCGTGGATAGAACACGTTCTTGTCGTATTATGCGATCAGAAATAACAAAATGAACGATGTTATTGCGAAAGAAAACGGAAAAAACAACAGCCTGGGAAAAAATCAATTTAGTCCATTCCTCAGTGAACTCCATGTCGTGTTTTACTTGTCTGGTGGATGTGGTGGGGGATGGGAGGACAGGGAATTGTACAGAACAGCATTTGTGTGAAAGAATCAGGGCTGTGCATTGATAGGAGCCAGACTGGTATTATAATAAAAAGATCCACTGCAAATGTATTTATACACAACGAGATTAACAGTGGAGGATTGTTCACCAAATAACTGACAACTTGAATCTATTATGTAAAGACCGTTTTAAAGGTCTAGAGGCTATAAATGTTAACAGTTGTGTTGTGTTTGGTGGAAAGCCTGCAGATTTATATTTTTAGCCGTGAACAATTGGTTTTGTGGTTTTGTAGGGTTAATTACTGACAGCGTCTCCTTCAGGAACTGTGTTTTATTCATGCAATTTTATTTCAATGCTTGATTCAAAACACTAGGGGGAGCTGTGCTTTAGAAATGAAGCACAGACTGTAGACACACACACACAGTAGGTGCAGAACGCCTACTTAATTTTACCATATATATATATATATAGACACACACACACACACACAGTAGGTGCAGAACGCCTACTTAATTTTACCATATATATATATATATATATGGTAAAATTAAGTAGGCGTTCTGCACCTACTGTGTGTGTCTACAGTACATATATATATATATATATATATATATATATATATATATATATATATATATATATATCACCCATAACATTAAAATCACCTGCCTAATATTGTGTAGCTCCCCCTTGTGCCAACAAAACAGCTCTGACCCATCGAGGCATGGACTCCACAAGACCTCTGAAGGTGTGGTGTCTGGCACCAAGACGTTAGCAGCAGATCCTTTAATTCCTGTAAGTTGAGAGGTGCGGCCCCCGTGGATTGGACTTGTTGTCCAGCACACTCCACAGATGCTCGATCGGATTAAGATCTGGGGAATTTGGAGGCCAAGTCAACATCTTGAACTCTTTGTCATGTTCCTCAAACCATTCCTAAACAATTTTTGCAGTGTGTCAGGGTGCGTTTTCCTGCTGAAAGAGGCCACTGCTATTAGGGAATACTGTTTCCATGAAGGGGTGTGTTTGGCCTGCAACAATGTTTAGGTAGGTGGTACGTGTCAAAGGAACATCTACATGAATGCCAGGACCCAAGGATTCCCAGCAGAACACTGCACAGTACATCACACTGCCTCCGTCGGCTTGCCTTCTTCCCATAGAAGGAGAAGAGATCCTGGTGCCATCTCTTCCCCAGGAAAATGATGCACACACACTCGGCTGTCCGAGTGTGTGTGTGCATACATATATATATATATATATAGGAGGGAGAGAGAGAGAGATAGAGTTGGCATTTACAACCTTCAGATCAGTAGTTCAAAACCTTAATCACTGAGCCACTGCTGCCTCTATAATAATATTTTTCTGTCACATCTGCCTCAGTGTATGCAATAGCTCTTCTAGAAACTATCCAATCTTGTTGAGTGTAAAAGACCAAAATCTTCGAAAGGAAAGTTTTTTATTAAATTGCCACAAGTTAGTCATTTTTGTAACACATTTTTACACATTCACAATCTTATCAAACTATAATGTTATTAATCATGTTAATCAAGTAAGGATAAACTTCTGCACTCATAACCTCTCAAACCTAGGTTCATATGGCCACTCTGTAAACATACTGCTCCTAACAGGAACATTACACAATTAAGAATATTAGACAGCTGTAACACCAGCTAAAGGAATGGATATCCGATCAGCAGGGCACTGAAATCAAAAGCAGTGGTTATCTGAAAGCAGACAGTAGGCACAGCATTGATGAAATAATAATTCTTCCTAACTGGATACACTTGCAAAACTGCAGAACTTTTGGCAACCGAAAAAAAAAATACATGCATATTTTTTAAATCATGCTAAATAGAATAAAGTTCATTCTTTACACATGCTAAATATAATAGAGAAATTGAGGAGCTGAGGCAATAACTCTGAGCAGCAGAGAGAAGTGGAAAAAAGCTGCACTTAGATGGAAAAAATGAAATGTTCTTGGCAAGCTGAAAAGCATGCAACGCCTATGCACATCTTCAGTGAATTAAAAGGCCAGACAAATCAATAGAACACACCTTTTAAAATCATTGAAAACAAATTAAGTCATGGTAGTGCAGTGTGGGGATTTTGTTATGTAAGGCATCATTTGGCAAAATAAATACCAGTGTTGTGATTTAAAATATTACACTTCTCACATTTAGAGTGAAAGGCTCTGGAAAAGCTGCCACTACTTTAGTGTGAGCAGCATCAATCCAATCGATTGTGTTTATACAGTAATATTACTTACATCAATCGGAATGTAACTGAGATGTTTCTTACACAGCCACTTTTGTGATGCAGTTTGTAAACAAATGGACAGTGGAATTTGTAGTCCTTTTTCTGTAGTGTCAGCATTTCACAGTCATGCTGTTCACACTGAGGCATGAAATGACTGAGATGATTAAAGCACAGGGAGAATGGAGCGTTCTGTCTCCATCTGGAGTCCAGAGTGGTTTATCACCACGGCCTGCTTTCTGGGTAGCTGGGCACAGAAGCCGGGTACTGGGGGAGACTGGGGCCGGTCTCAGCAATGGCATTGAAGCCAGCTTCTCTCACAGGAGCACTCTTCCACACACCGGTGCTCCATTCTTCCTGGGCACGCTGAAGGCTGCCTCCACCCCCACGGTATAACCTGTGAATCTGAAATAAGAAAGACCAATGTGTAATATTTAACAAAATTCTACACACTGTCCACCTCACCTGACCTAGCCATAGACCAGGGGTATTCAAGTGAAATTTGTAAAGGTTCAGTTACATAAAGCTGCTTTTTTAACAGAAGAGTTTTGCATGGCGTGGAGGAACGGAGATGATTGTGCTTATTATTTTCTGTGTAACTTATTCTGGCTGCTTTCAGGTTGGGCTACAACTCTTTCTGAGTGACTGCTGGCTTCTCTCGTACCTTCTTTATTATTAGTCTGAGAGTGCACTGTGAAATTTTGCATGGCAAAACTGTCCGACGACGATTAGTTGTGGTTCCATGAACGTTCCACCTGCATATTAACAAACAATTGTCATGACAGGGATGTTTAAGGGCTTTGCTATGGGGAAGCTCTGTTTGCAGCATTTATTTCTGAAAGTTTTTTAAATATAGTCTCTGAATACTTTTTTCTGTATCAATTTCTTTTTTTTTTTTTTTTTATTTCTTTGTTTACACTTATGAAAATATACTTTTTTGTTCATTTTTATAAGTATAAGGTCAAAAGACATTATGTGTGTGAATCTGAAGTGGATATATGCACTGGAAGTATGTTAAATAACAAAAACAAAAGTATCTTATCTTATTTTCCTTCACTGTATATGTAGTGATGCTTATACCCAATGTTCTGTTACAACTGAGACAGGATCCACCAATGGCAGCATGGCAGTGCAGGGCTTTGATATCATGGCCTTTCGATCAGTAGCCAACTGAGCCACCGCGTCCCATTTAAAAATGTTATAAATGTATACCGAAAAATATGTGCGACAAATATCAGATCGATGCAGAATTCCCATACTGAGCCATCCCTATTACTCAAGTACAGGACAGTGTTTATTTGGTCATAATTATACTCATGGTTTGTTGTTAAACTGGTGTAAAATGTGTCTGTCATACTCACCCTGATCAGAACCAGTCCCATAAGCACAGTGTCTACAGTGAAGAGCAGAGCGGAGAAGAGCATAACCACCGCAGAGCCCAAATTAGTGCTGAAAAACATCACTGTAGCTATCCAGCCACTAGAGTGATTTATGAGGGAGGGAAAAGAAGACAGAGTTATCCATTACCATGAATAGTCTTTTTCACATGAGCAGCTCCACACCAAATCATGTGATGATGACCATCAGATTTCAAAGTTCTGTCATGCAGGCTGCTTTAAAAATGTGAGCTGAATTAATGACTTTATTGTTTATTTAGCAAAAGCAATGTCAGGCCAAAAGACTGCAACCCCTTAAGACAAAATTAAAATGTATAGGAGTAAGATATTTAGTGTGTTAGGTTTCACAAAAATACTTAATTATCACGTGTAGTGTATGTTAAAAGTGTTGTTAAAAAATCTCCCCTTCTGATTATGATATAAATATTCTCAGCTGTAATATTCATCAGCCCCCATTGATCTTGAGATGCTTGTTTTTGGATAACACTAAAACATACACTTTTGCACTAAAGTGTATTATGTCCATGCTGAAAACATTTCTTCTTAAAGGAGCATTTTTAACTTTTTATTTAATTACAATAGGGTGTATCATTCTGTGTCAGTGTATGAGATCTGGGACACACCTGTGAAAGAGATGGAGAAGGCATCACATAGCAAATATGTGTGGCAGTCTGGCAAAAACCAATGGATATCACTGTGGCTGAATTCTGACAAACATACTTATTAACTTATTAATATAATTTAACACCTCAACTTCAAGAAACCATAAATATATTTCACCAAAAAGATACAGAAATGATTTTATTTATTTTTTAATCTTGTCTATGCTTCCTGCAAAGATGCTGCTGGGTAAGGAGCCAGTTTAACAAATGCAAGGATGAGAACAGTCAGTCTGCCTAAAGATGTATATAACATTGCTAACTTGGTGTGAATTACCCACACACTGAAGGTCAGGCTTTGATCAAGTTGTTGGATAGTTGCATAATGTATATTTTTAAAATGCTCTGACAGTTTTCTGGTTGAGATACATGCCAAAGAGAAGCATATTTCTGTTCAGTATCCTGTATGTTTCAGAATTTATAAGTAGAAAGTGTCCAACATTCACCATGTTTGGTTAAAACCACCACTACTGTCATCTTTAATGAGTTTTAGCCTGTATTTCCTCCTATTGTTTGTCTTAAAAATTTGAACCCTAACCTTATACAGTTATATGCAAGGTTAGCACCATTTATTTGACTGTTATCAAATATCAATTAGGATTTTTTAAAGCCAGGGTTCTTTCATATGTGCTAAGAGGTAAGAATGTCAGATTTATTCTAAACTTCATGCCATGGACTTGCCATATTCAGGATTTTCTTGACCTGCAGTCAGGTTTCAGTCAACATTTTAGACAGTAAACTACAGAGCTAACATTACAGCTAGTTTCACAGTTCCAGTTAGACGGTTTGATGCGACGGCAAATTTGTCAAATTTGATGAGGCAAAATCCACCAGTGCAACACAGTCAAAAAACGAAAGGGCACAACCACTTATTATCTGGAACTTCCCAAAAAAGCAATGGCTGAGAAGTTTGTTTAGTCACAGCTTTGTCTGAATAAAAATTGCAGATTACTTCCTTAATGTGGTAGAATGATACTCACCATGCACCCCAGTTGTTTATTCCCAGGGTCTGAATGAAAGCAAGAACACATTGAAGGAAGAAAATGAAGAAGAACGCCATGAAGTTAAATGAACTGTCAGCCCTGTGGAAAGAGATAAATCAACCTGTTTTAAACACTCATTTGACATGTCATACATTAGTCTTATTTCTTCTCCCTGGAGCGTCTTACCTAAATGCCTTGTAAAGGGGCCGGAACCAGCAGATGTATCCACAGGGACTGAACAGCACAAGCCACAGGAGACCAAGCCAAAGGTTATTTGTACTGCCTCCACCCGCCACCCAGGCTATGCATGACACCAGGTTGACGCAGAGTGTAATCGAGTACACTATGAAGAAATGTCAGTTATCATAGATGTTTTTACACAGATGTGTATGGATTAGTTTGGCTCTGCGTCTACAGTGGATTGTGTGAAATTGGTGCTACTTACAGATCCAAAGCTTGTAAACTCTGTGAACAATCTGGCGGTGAGGTTGGGGAATTTCCTCATCAACATTTTGGTAGAAACACGGCTTAATGCGCAAAACCTTGGGCAGAGGTGGGAAATTGTTGACTCGCTCTGAAAAAGACAAAGAAATGCATTTTGATTCATTTTGACTGGACTTGGATTTAAAGTCCCCATGAAACGAGAGCCATGATTTGATTCTGTATGTTGACGTATTTCCTTTTGAATCAGGAAATCAGAGTGATGGCATGTCAAAGTGCCTGACTGATTTACCCAACACCCAAAAATGGATTTGCACATAAATGTCAACTTGCACAAATTCTACCCTCTGGGATAGTTGGTTGAGAAAACACACAGCCAAAACCACATAGATGAACCATGTTTGCTGTTAACGAGGTGCTACTGTAGAGCAAGAACCACCCTTGGGGGCGGGACTTAGATGTTCTAGAAAACATTTAATTGGATGAACACAAGACTAGAACGGAATGAATCATAAAAAAATATTTTTTTTTGACAGAATGTTTGTATTTAATTAATTAATATACTGTCGTGTATAGTTATATCATAACTAAAGGACAGATACAAAAATTTCAGGGGCACTTTAACCTTTCAGAAGTATAGTGTTGTATGTTACTCACCTGTCATTGTCAGGTCTCTGTGATATATTAAAAGAAAGAGAGAGAAAAAGTAAACATTAACAAAATCCCAGCAGAAATGCACGACTCAGTACATTACTTTCAGCTAGGCTGATGTGTGAACTTTACAGCAGCGAAAAACACTGTTCAGATTTGTGTACACCCAACTAGCTGTAGATAAAAACACATTTAAAAAGGAGCTAGACAGTAACTGCATATTATTTGTGTTTATTGAGTAGGTGGCTAACTCCGAAACACTATCTTCAGCTAAACAAGTTGCAGCTCTCCACACAAACTCATTCAGACTCTCTAGCACATTTAAGATAGCTCTGCGTGTAAATTAATTAACAGACAAACCTTTATCCACTTTTATTAATAATAAAAAATAAGCTAAACAGACCACGAAAACATAATACCTACCTGTGGAAATATTAACTTTGATATAGATGTAGTGTGTAATGCTGGCGGTCTCGAGAATAACGGGAAACGGCTTCATGGCGCTTCTGGGAAATGTAGTTCTTATAGAGGGCTGTTCAGTGCTCCGTTCAACAAAAACTGAGTGCAGAGAACTACATTTCCCAAGCTACGGTGAAAAAAGGGTGTATACGCAACACTTGTGACTACCTAGGAAGCTAGGAATTGTTTCTATTATAAAAGTTTTGCATGTAGTTCAAATAAATGTACATTTTTTTACATTTACATTTTTTATTTACATCAAATAAATTTACATTGACTTTTTCTTTAACATCAGGTAGAGTATGCTACCGTTTCTGGATCCCTATAAACAATTAATTCCCCACCATTCAGTTGTAAAACGACAACTCCTGAGTACTTAAAAAATAAATAAATAAATAAAATAAAATAAGAAAGGTCAAATCAGACCCAGAATTTGTCTGAAAAAGGTTTATTTTATGGTGTACAGATTAAAAGTAAACTAAAAATAATCAAATCATCATCTTCACTAACCGCTTTAGCCTGGTCAGGGTCATGATGGATCCAGAGCTTCTCCCAGGAACAACAGGGGGACAGCTTGCATGGGACGCCAGTCCATTACAGGGCACCATGCACACACACACACACACATACACACTCTCTCTCTCTCTCTCTCTTTCACACTGGGGGTAATTTAGAGTCACCAATCTCCCTAGCAGAATGTTTTGAGGTGTGAGGAAACCAGATAACCTGGAGAAAACTCATGATGACATGGTTAGACTATGCACACAAGCTCCATGCAGACAGTAACCCAAACTTGGGGTTGAACTGGAAGGTACCATCACATCCTGCTGCACCACCATGTCACCGGCTGGCTCTTCAGTTGTCCTTCAATTAACCTAAAAATTCAGACATTTCTGTAGAGCTCTTTAGTGACAATAACCCATGAACAAGGATTTCAGTTTCTTGCTCCTTTTAACTGTCAAGATGATCCAAGATATCTATTTTCAGATGTTAGTTAGTCAGTACACAGTGCAATACTCATATTGCCCTTCCACTTACTATATTGCACATAAATGTCTGTATATTGTTTTCTTATTGTACTTATTTTATTCTTTTTAAAAACATGTGCCAGTAATATAATATTGTGATGATGGAAAGTGGAAAGGTAATATAGACAGTGAAGGTGAAAGTCAAAACTTATTTTACAAAACTACCTGGAACTGCCTGATAAATATTACATAATGTAATTCATGTGATTTCATATAAATGGTTGTGGTCAGCATCAGACAGGAGGTTGATCCCGAAAAGTTGGGGTAGAAAGAATGACACACGCTTTGGATAGAGTTTTATAAGGTTCTAAACTTGTTATGACTAGTATATTACACATATTTATGGTGCATATGCATAAGATGTACTACTGTAACAAAATAATGATAAAGTCAATTAAAATAATTTACATATGTTTATAATTTAATAATTTTTAAGATGTCCCAAATTGGTCATTTGAGACAGCATGGTTCAGATTAATTGGGACAGTCTTAAAAAGATTTTTAAACCCTGCTATTGTTGTTATTGCTGTAAGAAATAAATTATAGAATATTACACATGCCATAATTTTCATATGTAATGAATCTGGAGAAGTCCTGTTACTGAAATTTGATTTACTGATGCCATGAATAAGCTACAAATAAACAGGTTTTTAAAAGTGTCATTGAGGATGAAAATAAAAGCCTAAACCAGTGTGTGTAGGTGTTCCTAATGAATAAACCTGTCATTAAAATAGTTTTCATCAGTTTTGATAAAAAGTCAGAATAATTTATAATATGGTGTAAACATTTTGGTTCTTCACATGAAGAT
The DNA here is from genome assembly GCF_027358585.1 of Pangasianodon hypophthalmus. Lineage (NCBI taxonomy): Eukaryota > Metazoa > Chordata > Actinopteri > Siluriformes > Pangasiidae > Pangasianodon > Pangasianodon hypophthalmus. The sequence goes on from NC_069720.1 coordinate 16,836,129, forward strand.
CTTCAACACCTGCAGGATTTCAGACAGGTATCATATATTGGGGAATTTTGTTTTATTATGGAAAGAAAGCTTAGAAAATGTGAAAATTCAAAAACATGAGTGTTGGGATGAAGGAGTGGTTAAACTCCTGTAGGAAATCCCGAAAAGCGCTAGACTTCCGTTTCCGCTGACGGCAGCCAATCAGCGGCGGCGACGGAGGCTCGCGGATGAGCTCCCGCCAATTCTGACTTGAGCGCGAGGGAGTTCAGCGGGGATGAGCAGCGGCCGGCGGGGAGCTAGTCACGGATAAAAGTCAGTCCAAGAACAAAAAGAAGTTATTGTTATTAAAAAAAATAATAATAAAAACCACGCCGTAACGACACTCGACAGTTTTGTTCTCCCTTTACAAGCGCAGAGCCCATGAAGGTTTCGGAGGTTCTCAGGACGTGAATAGCTTCACTGCTCTCTTTTCATTTCCACGGAAAGTTTCCTTCTTTCTCGTGAACTTTACTCGGTAACCGAATGGTGGTGGAGATGCTCGCGGACGGAGACCCTTCTGCGGCCGGGCCTTTAGCCTGCACGCCCCGGAGAGGTCCGAGTGGGAGATATTTACTGACATGTCCATCTGTTTGTGTCTTATTTCTATGATTTTGATGCGTTGTGATGAAAGCTAGGCTAGTTAACTGAGCTGACATTTAGCTAGCTCGCCGAATTGCTAGTCGAGACACAGAGCTAGCTTTCTTTAGTAGCTTTAGCTCTGTTTGGTTTGAACCAGCACTTTTGCTCTTCTTAAACTTGTAGCTTTTAGCTAGTTTAGTAGATTAACAGCCACACGGCGGCTCGTCTTTCGGACTAGCAGTTGTGTAACAGTATTTGGGAGTGTACTGGTGAGCCGCTGCTGTTAGCTGCCGCTGGTTTTGTCTTGTTTTGCTTTTGTACGCGGCGCTGGTGAGACCGCAGGCCCGAGCTCAGACCGCCCGGCTCGGCTCCACTGAATGGCGGGAGAGCACAAGCAAACATTTTATTCACGTTAGCTTCAGCTCTTTCTCTCGTCGTAGTGTGGAGATGTTAAATGCAGTTCAGTACATGTATTGTGTTGTTTAGTAAACAGTACGGGGGAAACTTATTTGCTGAATGGCACTTCTTAAAAAACTAGCTAAAGCTAAGATGAAGCCCTAAAATAGTCTTCCTTGTGAGTCGGCTCAAACTGTGGCTCAGGACAGATTAAAAAAAAAAAAAAGGCCTGTTGCTAAAACGTATACGTTTATAAACTTAGTGCTTATAATTATGCACGAATCTTTTGTTCAGTTTGTGACTTATCTACTTTTGACATAATGAACCTAATCGTTTGTGGTGGTTTGAAGCAATACTAAAATGGCTTTTCTTTGCATGACACAGGTATGGATTGCGTGGACAAAACCAACACTGCCAACAAGAAGCTCGTTCAAGGTAACTAACATCTCGATTACCTCTCAGTTAGGGGGTTAAATTACTACTTATGACAGTGATTGATCAAAAACAAGGCAGTAGATACTCAGTACAGGGTTCAACACCATGAGCAATTAAAAGCAGAGCGCGGGAGGGTGGCATAATTTATTAACTTATATTGTTGCACTAGGGGAAATCATTTAAATTTAATGAGTTTAATCCAAACCTCAGTAACTCAAAACCAAGTCAACCTGCAGATAATGTGAATTTAGAGTTTGTGTTCTGCTGGTGGAAATATCAAGACTACAAAGCTCTATAAAAGGTCTATACAAAGCTCTATGGCTCCAATAAATAGCCAGAATATTGTTGTACACAATTAAATAAGTTTTAAAAGTTGGATTGTTTTAATTTGAGTTGTTACTTTTAAACATTACGACAAATTAACGATTAAAAGTAATTCTAGCCTCTGGTTTAAACTTTTAATTGGGATTAATTGTAATTGTACACCATGATGAATTTCCAGTCTTATCTACTAAATAATGACTAGTTGCTCACAGTCACAACAGTAAAACTTGTTTCTTTCACTTTACATTTGAAGAACTTTTTAATCTTGCAGCTGAGGTGGATTAAAAAAATGATTCCTTAAATGAATAGAAATCTAGGTTTAAGATGATGATAACCCTATAGCACAGGTTGGCCATTCAGAAGTGAAAAATCTGTAACAACATTCATTTAAAATTGTTTTCTCATTTCAACGTATTCTGCTGTCTTTCAGCACGTCTTCCCTTCAAACGACTTAACCCAGTGCCCAAGAAAACCGGGCAGAGCAAAAGAACCAGAACAGCATGTTCTGCTCCTCCTACCCCTGAACCCAGTGCTTCTGATGGGGAGAATGAAGCTGATGCTACCTCTGCACCCCTGCAACCAAGACCCGCTCTGATAAATGGCCGCGGGCCTCTTGATGGTTTTATGAGGCGGACCAAGTGTCCTCCAGTTAGTTCTGCTTCTGCTGTTGTTATTGACCTAACAGAGGACTCAAACTCCACTGATGTCAAGTCACAGCCTTCTGCTCCTGTGGATGCATTGTGCCCTTCTACAGACGAAGCTGCAAAAAATACCCAAAATGTCACAGAGACAAAAGAGCCAGAAGCGGCCTCTGCTGTTCCACTTTCGTCAGAAGAAACTATGGAAACCGATGAAGCAGAGGACAGTGTTGCTTTCCCCCAGTTGGACAGCACTCTCGAGTCTGAAACCGAGACGGAGCAGAGTCAGAAGCAGCAACAAGAGACTGAAGAGGGTCAGGAGAATGAATCTCTGCTGTCTACCAGCTCTGTGTCACTGGTCGAGAGTTCACCAGAGCCCAGCAAGAGCACACCAACCACTCCGGCATCAGTAAGTAGACAAAGGATGGACAACACCAAAACACAGCCATTACAAGTCCAGATAAGCAGAAAAGCATACAGCTAAATAATTTATGGAGATTTAAATTTATTAATTAATATTGCAAGTATTTTTTAGTATATAGTCTATATATATATTTTTTTTCACTTTTAAATAGTTTGACATGGCATGGGACCTAGCATTTTTTCGCTACCATTTTCTTTTTTGTAATGTCTATTCTCAAATGTCACAAATGGATTGTACATACGTTACTGATTGATAGTTAAGTCCATTAATTACAGATAAGAACTCGGTGTGTTGCTAGCTTGTTATGGGCATCTCTGAATAGGGCACTTAACACAGAGGGATATTGTCAATGACAAAACTGTAAAAATAATTCCGTCCAGTAGCATTTCACATGTGCTTCAGGAACTTTATATTAACTATATTATTGGATTACTTTAAAAATGCCAGGCCAACAGCATTATGTTGTAAGTATAAACACAGAAAATGCTTTTTTTGGTCACAAAATTTTATTGTGACTTGAGATTAAAAAAAAAACAAAAAAAGAGTGCAGCCATGCACATGTCTCCTGCATCCAAATTAAACATAAATAATTTTATTTCTAGACAGTTTTGCATATGTTGTTCCTGAAACATCAATCCAGCTCTGTTGGTAGTTCAGTACCCTGAATGGAGTCTGTGGTTAAATGCATTTAAAAGTGTTTTTTTTTTTATTCCCCCATAGGTGTCAAGGATGAACACTGAGCAGAAACAATTAAAAAGACGCTCTCTTAAGGTAAAACTTTGTCTTGGTGGATCCAGGCTGAATTTTCTGGTATTGATGTTTTAAGGTATATTTGTAAACCAGGACTATGTGAAACAAAGCAGTTCAGTTATCTTTCTGCTGTTTTACTATGCATCCCACAGAATGCTCAAGAACTGGAAGAGAAGCAGCGACAACGAGAGGAGAAAGAGCGGCAGAAACAGGAGGCCAGAGCTGCCAAAGAGAAGAAAAGAGAGGAAGCACGGAGACAGAAGGAGGAGATGAAGAAAGAGAAACAAGAGAAGAAAGAGAAGGAGGAAAGGGAACGGCGAGAGAAAAGGGAAAAGCACGACAAAGAGAAGGCAGAGAGACAGCAGGCAAAGGAAGAGCAGCGTAAAGTGAAGATTGAGTGAGTCTAGTATTGTCTGTAGTCTTATTTTATTGATTTTTACATTAAATTGGATACATTTCGGTTACCTATTGGGGTGATTTATTTTCTTTAGGGCTAAACTTGAAGAGAAGAGAAAGAAAGAAGAGGAAAAACGGTTGAAGGAAGAGAAAGAGGTGATTTTTTTTTTTTCACAATCTGTTACTTTAGCTGTATTCAAGCCTCAACATCTATTGTCGTCAGCGTAATGGGTTTAATTCTTTACTCAGAAGTTGCAGTTCAGTAGTTCAGTCTTTCTTTAACCTCTTTTCAGAGAATCAAAGCAGAAAAGGCTGAGATCACTCGATTCCTACAGAAACCCAAGCCTCAGTTAGCACCAAAAGTAAGATACAAAACTTCAATTTATGGACCTGTATATTGTGGTTTCCCCCCATTCACATGGTTTTATACTATGAAAAATGCAAATGTTTTCAGTTACTCTTAAATGTTCTTGTGTTTCAGACTCTGGCATCTGTCTGTGGAAAGTTTGCGCCATTTGAAATCAAAGAACATATGTCTTTGGCCCCACTTACCCGAGTGCAGTGTGAAGAGGCAGTTCTAGAGGAGCTAGATCGATACCTGACAGACCCAGATGGCACTCTCAACTGCCTAAAGGACTGGTTAACCCATAAACCCCGCAAGTCAGGACCAACCAAACCCAAACACACAGACACACCGAGGTCAGTCCACAGACACATTTGGAATTATGTGGTGTTTGGAAGAATGACCTCCTGAGTGGCACAAAATAAAAGCGTTCGCCCTATCATCCTCTAGATCACAAATTCTAATCCCGAGGGTGCCGCAGCCGTCTGTGGCTGGCAGCCAAGGGAGCAAAGTTGGTTGGTAGAGGTGTAGGTGTATAGATACAATATATTCTTGATACAGCAAAAATAAGATTTTAACTGAAAATAGGTGTTAAGTTTTTGTTTTCAGTCTGTGTTTTTGAATCTTGCAACTTCCCAATTACTATTCACTTCTGTCTAGCTAGTTAGCTATTGAGTAGCACCTATGCAAATCCTCAGTTTTGGTATTTGAGGTTATCATTTTCCTGAGGTGTTTGAAAACTTTATTCTGCTTTCTGAACAGGGACTGTGTAGTGGTTGATGATGGCCCAAAACCTGAAGGTGTTCCTGACCACAAACGTTATGGACGTATGAAGCTTCTTCAGTTTCGTGAAAACTACCGTCCTGCCTACTGGGGCACTTGGAGCAAAAAAAGTAGCCACATATCACCTCGCTGCCCTTTCAAGCTGGACAAGGTGAAAACCTCTGGATTATGTTTCCTAATAGTCATTACCCAAAATGGACATATACTGGGACTTTACTGTAATGTACATTTTGTTATAGAGAGTAAACTGAAGTTGTTTGTACTTAAAATTGTGTTAGGAATTGCTTGATTATGAGGTGGACAGTGATGAGGAATGGGAAGAGGAGGAGCCAGGAGAGTCCCTGTCACACAGTGAAGGGGTGAGGGATGCTGTTTTTTGTATTTGATTTGTAATTATATTTGTGTTTTTGTTTGCATTCTTATCGTATGTTAGAAGATTACAAAGCCATGATAATGTAAATTCAGGTAGCAAACGTGTTCAGTTTTGTAATTATAATGCTTCAGCAGTAGGCGGGTGGCTTTACTAGTGTAGAGACTTCCCTTTGTATTGCCAAATTAATTAATCTATTCTTAACAATGAACATTAGATTAAACTTCACTGTCATTGTGCAGAGTACGAGTACAGAGCCAATGAAATGCACATCAAATTCCATTTAAGGTCTATATTCGGGTTGCAGCCATATTCCGAATAGGATGTTTATATGCGTACAGGTATCAGAATATTTCTGAGTACATTTTTGTTGTAAGTATGCCTGAGTTGCCATTTCTAAATACCTAGCCAACAGCTAAGCATCTGTTAGCACCCACAATTCCTTGTGGACTGAGCATGTGCATCTCCTTTCTGTGGATTTTCTGAATAAGGTGTTAACATACAACAAATTTCCGATTAAAACAAATCCAGTTTGAATATTGCCAAATTCCAATTATCATATATCAGAATAATATCCCAATATTGATGTGCATGTGAACGTAGCCAAGGGTATGAACTAGGGATGCCTGTTTTAATATTTACATGTCTAAAAGACTTGACAGGGAGCTGTGTCTATATGACAGATGTAATATAGAGAAATAATGAACAGAATTACTGAAAGTCAACCGTACTCAGTGCCAGCTCAGTATTTTAGCCTGTAGCCCTACTGTAGAAATGCCTGCTCTGGTGTTGGACAAAATAAAAACTCTAGGAATGAAAATCTCATTTGATTAACAAACTTTGTGATTCCACTGCCAATGCAGTACAGATATTTGCCCATTATATTTACTAACTCAGTGAATGAAAAGGGTAGAATGCTCCATGCAAAAGCAGCCTTCTGTGGAAAAGGAAAAGCATTGTGGAGCAGTGTCGCTTGTGATGTAAAATGACCTTAATCTGTAAAGCTGCCTGATTTATGTCCATTGTAGTTTAAGACTTAAGTATTCAACATCTCTAAGGCCTCTAACTTTCACATCATGATAGTCCTGCTCTTTACATCAAAATATTGCCACATGTTTATAGGGTATAACAAAATACTCAAATGGTTATTTCACTAATCAATTACTAGCATCTAAAATGGGTATTCAAATACTACTCGGTTTCTATATACATGCGTACTACAATTTGTTGAAATGTGGCATACTTTTTTTTTTGTTTTGTTTTGTTTTGTTTTTTTTTGAGCATAATAGCATTTATAGATTGATGTAGTGGTGAATTGATGGATGACTTTCCTGCTTCCTTGACAGGATGATGAAGATGAAGGTGATGATGATGATGAAGACGATGGCTTCTTTGTGCCCCATGGTTATCTTTCAGATGGGGAAGGAGCACTTGAAGATGAGGTACACCTGCATTTAAGCTTTAATTGATTGTAGATTTGTGTTGGGTAGTTTCTGTTCTCTCTGTGTAGGCCTGCTTTTCATTTTGAGGGCAAGGTAAACCTTTATTTGCCCATTTCATAAGTTGATGGAATGTGATCTAATACTAATATGGAGTATTTGAAGATGCAGGATTTTTCCCCCATTCACACTCTTTCTACTTAAAACGCAAAAATGAAGCATGCTGTCATGCGCCTATGCAGAACCTGTGCGTTGTGGATTAAATAGGTGATTGCGTGGCAGCTGTGAGACTCCGTGGCAGCTGTGAGACTCCATGGCAGTGTAAATTTGGGATTAGCCATCATTGGTGTTGCGCACATCAGACCACTTGGTGGAAGTAGTATGAACGTCCTGGCTCATGTTGCAGGTGCAATCTGTGTATGCTAAGCAAAGGTGTTTTCTGTCGTTACTGTCATTTTGGATAAAAAAAAACCTCAAATATAAAGAATAGCATTGTGGACTGAAAACTGTTTTGTCATATTTTCAAATGTGTTCCTGTTGGCATAGAAAAAAAAACATTGCCAAAGTAGTATCCTATATTGTCTGGTTTGTGTGTGTGTAGGAGGGAGGTGACCCTGAGAAGCAGAAGGTGCGTCAGAAGCTGAAGGCTCGGGAGTGGGATGAGCTGATGGCGAAGAGGAAGCTGAATGTGCTGGAGGCAGTGGTGAGGGGCTGTGTGTGGGAGGGAGAGGATCCGCCATCAGACATGTTGCAGCCCTACGCGGTCTGCATGATAGAGCGTCTGAACAGTGAGGAGCCCAACACACCTGAAGAAAACGCCTCGCGCCAACAGAGAAACGACCAATGTGAGTTTACTGAGTGTGTCTGCTTCAGTTGAAGTTGGAATCAAAGCTCTTTAACAGATTTTTGCTCTTGCTCTGAATTGAATGTTTTTATAATTCTTTTATTTCAGCTGTGCATCCTACCTCTCTGGGTAGTGCTGCATGAGAATTGCTAAATTAATCATCGCAATGATTATTAATGACATCAGCTATCATATTTATTCAGCCAGTTTAATAACTAGTTTAATAAATACTTGTTCTGCACTCTGTCAGTTTAAAACAACAGAAAATGGCCTTTATTTCACATTGTATATTAATTAGAGCTGTCAAGATTTAAAATTAAAATTAATCAATTAATTTTTGTCAAAAATAATTTTCTTAATCATGATAAATTGTACAATTTCTGCACAATTAATCACATATTTAATCACACTGAGATTTTATGAAAAACCGTAAACTGTAATGCTGTTTAATTCTAGGGGTTTTATTAATTACTAATCACAGATCCCAACCTACAGATATAAATTACATACATAAATACTGTAAATTTTCAGCGCAATAACACAACAGTGTTTCACACAGGTATGTTCAATGGTAGGAGATAATGTATAACTAGATTATTATTCTGCAGTTGGCTCTGTCATAATTGCTAATAATGTTCACTTGACACTTCCTCTTCTTCTTATTATATGGTGCTATCTGCCATTTAGTCTTGACTCAGATAGAACCATATAGAACAAAGGTCACAACTTGATTCTCATATTTGGCCCAGATAAAACTGTTTAATGTTCAAACAGTGCAACAAAACAGCTGTTTGTAATGCGAGGTCATACTGAGGAAGTTTTGGTTGCTAAACAATGTGCAGTAGTCTCTCCTCGGTGCAGCTGTAGTCTGGTGTGCTCCTTGCCTTACCATAGCTGTGTTCACACCAGTGTATTTTGTTTTTAAATGGTAGGTTAAAGACGTTGTACTTCTGTGATATTTCAATTTGCCGAGATCAAGGTTGCAAAGGTCGCAAACCCAGTAAACAGGACAGGTGCTTAATGACCTGAGTACAGTAACAAAAAGTCTATGATTTTAAAACATGATTTTAAAAGCATGTTGTCCTAGTGTCTGTGTCTGCTTGACTAACCTAGACTTTAGCAATGGTTTTGCGTTAATGCGATTGATTTTAAAATTGATAAAGTTAGCATGTTGTGAAAGCCTTAATATTAACAAAATGAGACTAAATAAATATTGCCACCACAGTATGCAAACAAATAAGTGTACATGAAAGGACATCTTGTAATTTAATACAGCTGTATCAGTTAAAACTAATAATAATTTGAGCAACTGTTAAACTGAAAAAGTCATCAATCATGATACAATTAATTCTACATTCCATGAAGTTTGGGTTTGGGAAAAAATTACCTACATTTTAAAAATATCTAATGAATCTTTTACCGAAGTTGAGATTTATAGTCTTGGGCAAGGTCCATTTTATCTGAATTTGCCTACCTGACATCACAGTCAAAATGGCAGCATGCACTGAGAAACAAGCATTAGTGCGTTTGCCTGCTGCCTAATGCAGTTTTATAAAGCAAGGGTTATTTTTTTGTGTTATGAAATTGTTTTTGGTTTCCAGACAGACTCAGTATAACTGATTTATGCTTAACAACACTACATAGATATTTTCCTATGCAGTATTGTCCTCAATCCTTAAGGTTGTTGTAGAATTAGAGGCAAAATAGTAGATTTTTTAAAGAATAGAGTATACTGTATCGTGATGGAGGGAGCATCAATTGAATACTCTTTGATATTTTAGCTGTTAATGGAATTTTGTGTTTCTGTTCTTGTATCTCAGGGCTCTCTCAGCTGTTGCCCTTGTTGCATGGCAATGTGAACAGCAGTAAGGTGATCATCACAGAGTTCCAGGAGTTCTGTCGCCAGCAAATGTCCTCACCAGCTGGCAGCCCACAGAGTTCTGCAGACAACATTCCCCCCAGGTGAGTTACACTGCGCTGCTGTTGAACTCTGTATACTGTATACAATAGGGATGGGCCTTTCGATTGTACAATTTTGGCATAGTTGTCCTCTTGTCACTTTTGTTATTTTATTTTCATTTTGTGTAGGTCATATAGCATTTTAGGCTATGCTCTGTGCAATTCTTGCTGTGTATCTTAGAAACTCTACCTAAAAGTAGTGCCTAGTGATTCTTCTGCTAACGATGTACAGCAAGTTGGAAGATTTGAAATCATCTTAATTATACACGTGTTTAGGAAACAAGGACGATGTTTTGTTTTGCTAGTCATGTTTTAGATTTTTTTTCTTTTTAAAGACATTCAGTTGCATCAAATTATTATTAGTTTTTAAAATTGCTCCTTTATAACATTCTCTCAGGATTCAAGTCAAGCGTCTCATAAAGGAAAATGCGGTATATGAAAAGCGATCGACCTACAGAAGGTGCTGCTGGTACGTTCACCCAGATGTCCTGGCGCGTTTTGGTCAGGAGGCCTTACCAGTGCCCTGTCAATGGACCTACCTCACCCCTGGTGCACACACAGCCCGAGACGAATCCACTCTGGGGTCACAAGGCTCCTCTCCCACTGCGTCACATTCCACCTCCACCACTCCCTCCAACAAGAGGAAAAGTGGCAGTAACCAGTCTATCACAAAGTACATGAAGAGATGTGGTGAACCTGAACAGGTAGAGCCTTTTTTTTATTGCAGTGTTGTGCTTTTATGTAAGTACAGATTATGATGTAAGGATAGTTATTTTTGTGTAGTTGGTGGTAATAATAATAATAATAATAATAATAATAATGCAATGGTATTTATAATGTGCTATTCAATAACCCAAAATTGCTCAATTTTAAATTAAATATCTGCTCAAATTTAATATGTGAAAACACAAATATGTGAGGACAGCTTCTAAGCTGAAGCTTGCTCTGTACTGTTTAGGCTGAAGCAATGGAAACGGATGGCTTTCAGGCAGACACTGAGGATGAAGATGATGACGACTGTGTTCTTTTGTGTGAGCAATCCGGTAAATGCAAACCTTCAACTGCATATTCTTGCTGAGCTTAAGGACAGTATCTACTTGTAACAATGGGCTGGACATCAAGTAACACCTTTTTTTTTAGTAGTGGCTTGATAATTGTATAGGGGGATGCTTGATATCTAATATTAGGGTTTAAACCATTAAAACAAGTGATAGGAAAACAAAAACAACAAATGCTTAATTTAGATATTTTGGATTTAATTTAGATGCTTAATTTACTGACACACTGCCTGACTGACTCCATGATTGCTTACAACATGTTCCATGTTAAGTAATTGCCATACATATCATGTATTGTTTGCATAGCTCTGGCAGTTGGACAAATCACACTCGACCCAAGATTCCTACAGTCTGAGGGTCTTTTTTAATATTATAATCAATATATGACAAAAATCAATTTCTCTGCCATCTTGATTAGGAATGGATATCAAATAGATAAGAACCACAAAAGCTAAAAAAGTAAGGTCATCTACACTAAAGGAAAGCTCATCAATGACTTTCATTCTTGACTTCTTAATCCAGGATCTTCTGAACAGAACAGCCAAATCCCCAGAACAGAAACCAAGAACACAGAGGCAATGGACACTCTTCTCTCTCTTCCCTGCCCTACACCAGCTACTGCTTGAGGCACCACTTCTGTTCAGTGTCAGTCTTAACTGTGTGCATGAGGGGCTAAAAACCTAGTCAACAGTTACAGGTAATGCACAGTATTAAAGGCCCATCAAATGAGCAGTCATGCTATCTGTCAAACGAGTTGTCTGATAGTTCACTGTAACAGTCTACTACCGGCTTCAGCTCTAACAAGGCTCTTTTTAACAAAAGGCAGCTATCTGTGGATTATTAAATGGTTGTGTATAAACTGTCTAGGCTCTCATCGTCCACGGTGGCCCAACACCTCAGCACATGATTCTGGACGCACAGCTCAGTGTAAAAGCCCCATTTTAAAAATACATACAGTCTATATATATAAATATATATATATTTGTTTTTTTCCCCAGAATACTTGAACTGGTTTATCTCATTAAAAATAATGTTTTTGAAAAATGTATCGCACTTTTATGTCTTTACTAGTCATATCCACATCTTGGTGCCTGCCTGCTAGCGTTTCTGTGGATTTCATCTTTTTTTTTTTTTTTTGTGTAAAAAAGGAAAAAAGACCCTACACATGCTGTTTGTCCTCTAAGCTGCTATACACAGTGTAAATGATATTTAAAACCTCTACAATGTGTAACATTTTAAATAATGGTTTAGAGGTCTGAAAAGGGGGTGGGGGGAGGTTAATCACCAAGTTGATGTTTTGATTTTGAATCTCCAAACTAACTACATCTGTTTGCTGTTGTGATGGGTGTCTTACAATAATTGTTTAAATAAAGCATTATTTAAAAATCTTTTTGTTAAACATAAGTTGGTGTAAATGAAAAAGGTACAATATCAGGTCATACTGAAGTTAATACACGCCAGTGAAGGGTAAAGTGGAGTTCAGTCCTTCATTATAAACACACTGTTCATGAAATGACTCATCTTTGACAATGCATCCTTGAACTTTATTACAGTAGATTTAATTAGGCAGACGAACACAGAACAATGCAATTATAGCGCATGGAAATTTAACGTGGCGTTGTTCTATCCATTACATTCTTTGTCATCCTATAACGGAAACAAAACTAACTAGCGTGTTTCATTCTGCGGTTGGGAAAGCAGTGAGAGATGCATTACTAGCTTGGGGCAAGCAAATTACAGTCTATCTAGTGTTTAGGGTTCTCTCACAAAAATGGTTTACTGGTTTGTGAGGAGGTAGGCTGTTGTCCTTTCTAGAAAGAGTTTAGAACAGAAAACAATGTTAACATTAATTTATTCCTTACTTTTAAATATGAAATCTCTTCCTTTTAAATTTGAAAAAGCAAGTGAGAATAATGTTGACTAGGTGAACTAGTTAGACATCTTTTTAAAAAAAAAAACATTTGAGTTAAGTACATTTGCCATCATTCTTTATCAACAGAGGGATGCTATAGAATTTTTTTTTTTTTTTTGGTGTGTGTGTGTTAAAGTAGGCTGAAAAGTGTAATCATCTCACATATGAACAATTCATTAACAATAGTGAAGCTTGGACATAATCTCTTGTAAAAGATAAGTTGCAATTGACAGGGACAGTAATATGGACAGAATTACAGTGCAATAGAAATTTTCCTTCTTTGGAATATGAATACAACACTACATCACAAAAATCCTTTTCAGACGATCAGGGGCAGTTGGATAGGATGACATTTTGCTCAGTCGTGCTAGCTGTCCTGACCAAATGAGCCCTAGCTGCTTCAGCACTGACTAAACACGAATCTTGTGAATGATTCTTATCCTGTAACACTATCAGCATTCTGATAACTGAACACGGTGGTGTGCACTCGAGCAGGAAAAGACAGCTGCTATAACAGCAGAGTGGGCTCAGGAGGCCCAGGCAGGGTGAGCAGAGGACAGCAGGGCAGCAGAGTTGATGTTCAGCTCAGGGTCTGCAAATTCTTTAGCAGTTCTGGCTTCAGCACAGAGCTGCTCTTTCCTCCAGCTGCGGCAATGTCCGCTTGGACTGCAGCATCCCAGGAGAAGGTCAACAGAGCTGCAGGGACCTAAAAAGAAAGACAAAAATCCATCAAAGACAATTTATCTGCCAACGTTTTCTGAAATCATATGCTCAATAAAATAAAAGTTTTAAATAAATGGTATCTTAGCAACAACATACAAGGTTGCATTCATTTAGTGCCACTTCCTTGTCTTCCTTTAGTTTCTGGCTTCCTGGTGCCATGAGCTCAAAGGGCTGCCAGCCGTTCTCCAGGGAGTCACGCACAAACTGGTACACCACTGCTACCTTGTCCCACGCCAAGAAAGTCCCTGTGGGCATATGATAAACAAGTACAAACCTCAATGGGGAGTCTGATAAGTTCAGTATGTACAAAAAAAAAAATCATACTACATTTGGTCCTAACCACAGTAACTAGAAACACTAAAAAGGGAAAATATCCGCCTTTACAAAAAACAAACACCCCCAATGTAGTTGCTCAGCTAAGGCAAATCTGTTGTCTGGCATTTACGTCTTTAGTGTTTTTGCACTTGAGTCCACAAGCCTGTTGTAGCTGTTGAATGTTCTCTTCTGATTGGTCAGAAGGTGTTGATTAATATTCTATAATGACTAACTTGACCTGTCAGAGTCATGCTACAGGTTTATATTAATGTACTGGTAACATGTCATCGTTTCTATACCTTACTTGTGCAGAAGACAGTCCCTGTATAAACTAAACATAATAAACATTCAAAAACATTTTTTAACAAAGAAAAACAATTGTTGACAAGGTGAAGTTTTCTGAGAGGATGTTTATCAAGCATTTTTGAGTCTCCAATGTCAGCACTTTGTAACAGTCAGAGTTGAAGCTGTTCCTTTAAAGTTTTCTGCCATGGGAAGCTATTCAGGACAGAGGACGTGCTTTGCTGTTTCCATGTGACATTACAAGCTACAATTTTTTGTCTAATTAAAAACAAAGAAAAGGAGACTGGTGCTGATATAGCATAATTTATAACAAGAACTAATTTGTTTTGCAGATGTTCCACAATACTTCTGAATAAATAAGAATTGTTAGTTTTGGAAATTTGCCGTTGTATACAAGGAATAGAACACTTTGGGACGTGTTTTTATGCAAACATAACCACACTACCCCATCATTCATTATTTTCCTCTAACAGCACACCCCGACATGTTTTGTTCCTTACTTATAAACAACTGGTTATGCAGGCAGCCATTTAGACATCAGAGTGCTTTCTTTCTGGTGGTTTGTCCACGCACAGTAGGTGGAATTGTACTGGAAAGCTGTATGCTTTGCAGATGATAAAGTTTTAGTTTGAAATAAAATTTGTAAATCTGGACTGTCTCTGCTACTTTACGAAATTGTCTATTTAAAAGTTAAATATAGCAAGTATAGGAAGATTTGGGCATGTAAACCGGATCAGCCATAACATTATTTCCACTTGCCTAATATTGTGCTGGTCCCCCTTTTGCTGCCAAAACAGCCTTGACCCGTTGAGGCATGGACTCCACTAGATCCCTGAAGGTGTGCTGTGGTATCTGGCACAAAGACGTTAACAGCAGATCCTTTAAGTCCTGTAAGTTGCGAGGTGGGGCCTCCATGGATCAGACTTGATGGCCAGCACACTCCACAGATGTTCGATTGGATTGAGACCTGGGGAATTTGGAGGCCAAGTCAACACCTTGAACTCTTTGTTATGTTCCTTGAACCATTCCTGAACAATTTTTGCAGTGTGGCAGTGCGCATTATCCTGCCAAAAGAGGTCACTTCCATTAGGGAATACCATTGCCATGAAGGTGTACGTGGTCTGCAACAATGTTTAGGTAGGTGGTATGTGTCAAGATAGCATCCACATGAATGCCAGGACCCAAAGTTTCCCAGCAGAACATTGTCAAGAGCATCACACTGCCTCCGCCAGCTTGCATTCTTCCCATAGTGCATGCTGGTGCCATCTCTTCCCCAGGTAAACGATGCACACGCACCCGGCCTTCCACATGATGTGAAAGAAAATGTGATTTATCGGACCAGGTCACCTTCTTCCATCGCTCTGTGGTGCAGTTCTGATGCTCACCTGTCCATTGTAGGCCCTTTCAGCAGTGGACAGAGGTCAGCATGGGCACTCTGACAGGTCTGTGGCTACGCAGCCCCGTACACGGCAAGCTGCGATGCACCGTGTGTTCTGACACCTTTCTATCATAGCCTGCTTTAACTTTTCAGCAATTTGTGCTACAATAGCTCTTCTGTGGGATCAGACCAGACGGACTAGCCTTCACTCCCCACGCGCATCAGTGAGCCTTGGGCGCCCATGACCCTGTCGCTAGTTCACCGCTTGTCCTTCCTTGGACCACTTTTGGTAGGTACTAACCACTGCATACTGGGAACACTCCACAAGGCCTGCCGTTTTAAAGATGCTCTGATCCAGTCGTCTAGCCATCACAATTTGGTCGTTGTCAAAGTCTCTCCAATCCTTACGCTTGCCCATTTTTCCTGTTTCCAACACATCAACTTTGAGAACCGACTGGTCACTTGCTGCCTAATATATCTCAACCCGTGACAGGTGCTATTGTAACGAGATAATCAATATTATTCACTTCACCTGTCAGTGGTCATAATGGTATGGCTGATCTGTGTATATACAGAAAGGATTTTAGGTTAAAAAATTCCAGTACTTGTTAGCTACAATAGCTGCCAACAAACGTAACTTACCTGATCAAGTAGTGAAGGGGAAATTTTGTACTTTTTGCTAAACCCCATTTCTTTGTCATGCCAAATGTGTCCTAGGTAAATTTATATGCAGTAACTTGGTGGAATTAAAAAGTACATTTTTGAGTTTGTCTGTGAAACATAGGATTGCTTACCCTGTAGGATATTTCCATCTGGTAACCGAATTCTCAGTAGGGCATAGTTATACTTCCTTTTCTCCCTTTGCTCCTCTTTTTCCCGCATGGCTTTCGTTCGCAGCATGGCATTTCTTTCAACTAAATCGCTTCTGAAATACAGAACACTTTTTACATAGTCAATGACAGGCAAATAAAACTGTCTATTTATATAACATAAATCAGCAATTAGAGAATCATGTTTCATTCACAAATATTAAAGAGATTTAAGAGATGTTTAAGAGAAAAAGGCTCCCTTTTCATACTTAAGCTGCTGCTCTCGTTTCAGCTCTTCTGCAGTCAGGTTGTAAAAGTCTGGTGGCAACTCGAAGCGTGTTGCGTGCTGTGAGGGTCTGAAGGCTTGTGCCTGGCGGTCCAGCTTGGCTCGGACAGGTTCTCCCTTCTGCAGCTGCTCCTTCTTTTCCTTCATCTGGTCCAGAGCTGCAGCATCCTGCTCAGCCAAAACCAAAAACTCTTCTGGGTTCTCTGGAGAAGGTCAAGAGAAGCATGTACAGATGTTACTAACAACAAATTAATTAGTATTAGTTAATTAATATAAATTAGTATTAATCCAATCAAATTTAGTCTATTTTTATTATGGTAGCAGTTGTTCAGCTAGTGGTGGAAGATTTTGAGGTAAAATTGCACTATACCACCATTGTTGTGCCTGACTACACAAGTCTATGTAAATGTAAATTTATTGCCATCAAATCCATATACACAAATGCAACATAAGGAAATGAGCCTCCAGAACTGCAGTGACCATTCAGGGTGTGATTTGTTTATATATAAAAAAAAAGAAACAGATGGGATGGGGAACATTTTATTTCTACATTGGAATTTTAATCAGTTATTCATATCAACCACATAGTCTACATTTCCCAAACTGTAGGCTAAAACTACAGAATATAATGGTTTTAACTGCTATGAACCAATTCAACAATTAACAGGACCAGGAAACACTTTCAAACATTTTTCCACAGATATGGAATAAATTTGAACATTAGCTATCTATCCCAACAAATACGTAACATCTGGATCCGTCTTGGTCCAGGATAGCTTGCACACAGCTTTCACCAGAAGGTGATGGAAGAGATAACAGGAAGAGATAAGGGGAACTAACTTGTTTTGTGGACTTACATTTTAACATATTTAATGTTTATTAGGGATTCTATATTGTAGACAAATTCAGACACACACACACACACACACACACACATATATATATATATATATATATATATATATATATATATATATACATATCACACATATATATATACACACACACACATCCTTAATCTTTCAGGTAAAGTTAATAAATTTAGTATCTGACAATACTAGTTACTTCTGCACTGCACATTACTCCTGCATTCACTTTAAATCAAGGAATTTTTCCAGAGTTGTCTGAACAAAAAAACAAACAAACACAAAAAAAACCCCAGATCTTTTCAAATAACACTAGACATGGGTTTCATATAGTGTCCTTGATTGGAGGCTTCCTGTATCTGATATTTGACCAAAAGACAATGATCCAACTGGAATTTGTGTGTGTTTTTTCTCTCATGTCACTCTTCTGTGTGATTCACTTTTGTCTTATTTCACACACCCACATGTTTCAGTGCAGACATACCAGTAATAAAATCTTTGGATATTTTATCTTTTCTCCTTTCTTGATCATTACCAGAAAAAAAAAGTCAGAATAAAGTACACTATATTACCAAAAGTATTCGGTCACCTGCCTTGACTCACATATGAACTTAAGTGCCATCCCATTCCTAACCCATAGGGTTCAATATGATGTCGATCCACCTTTTGCAGCTACTACAGCTTCAACTCTTCTGGGAAGGCTGTCCACAAGGTTGAGGAGTGTGTTTATAGGAATTTTTGACCATTCTTCCAAAAGCGCATTGGTGAGGTCACACACTGATGTTGGTCGAGAAGGCCTGGCTCTCAGTCTCCACTCTAATTCATCCCAGAGGTGTTCTATCGGGTTCAGGTCAGGACTCAGTCATGTTGGAAGAGGAAGGGGCCCGCTCCAAACTGTTCCCACAAGGTTGGGAGCATGGAATTGTCCAAAATGTTTTGGTATCCTGAAGCATTCAAAGTTCCTTTCACTGGAACTAAGGGGCCAAGCCCAACTCCTGAAAAACAACCCCACACCATAATTCCTCCTCCACCAAATTTCACACTCGGCACAATGCAGTCCAAAATGTACCGTTCTCCTGGCAACCTCCAAACCCAGACTCGTCCATCAGATTGCCAGATGGAAAAGCGTGATTCATTACTCCAGAGAACGCGTCTCCACTGCTCTAGAGTCCAGTGGCGGCGTGCTTTACACCACTGCATCCGACGCTTTGCATTGCACTTGGTGATGTGTGGCTTGGATGCAGCTGCTCGGCCATGGAAACCCATTCCATGAAGCTCTCTGCGTACTGTACTTGGGCTAATCTGAAGGTCACATGAAGTTTGGAGCTCTGTAGCAATTGACTGTGAAGAAAGTCGACGACCTCTTTGCACTATGCGCATCAGCATCCGCTGACCCCTCTCCGTCAGTTTACGTGGCCTACCACTTCGTGGCTGAGTTGCTGTTGTTCCCAAACTCTTCCATTTTGTTATGATAAAGCTGACAGTTGACTGTGGAATATTTAGGAGCGAGGAAATTTCACGACTGGATTTGTTGCACAGGTGGCATCCTATGACAGTTCCACGCTGGAATTCACTGAGCTCCTGAGAGCGGCCCATTCTTTCACAAATGTTTGTAAAAACAGTCTGCATGCCTAAGTGCTTGATTTT
Source organism: Pangasianodon hypophthalmus (assembly GCF_027358585.1). Classification (NCBI taxonomy): domain Eukaryota; kingdom Metazoa; phylum Chordata; class Actinopteri; order Siluriformes; family Pangasiidae; genus Pangasianodon; species Pangasianodon hypophthalmus. The sequence goes on from NC_069720.1 coordinate 16,855,124, forward strand.
ATACACCTGTGGCCAGGCCCAGTGATTAGGACACCTGATTCTGATCATTTGGATGGGTGACCGAATACTTTTGGTAATGTAGTGTATGAGGAAGTCATGGGTGGGAATTGGCCAATGCACAAGCTGGGAGAAAATAGGGCACAAATGACACCAATGTGATGTTTAAGCATTATCATGAAGTTAGCTCACCTTGTCCTTCCACTGGCACCACAGTGCTCTCAAACCCCAGAGCCTGCAAGAACTCCCGACTCCCCTCGATCACACTCACCTTCTCCTGAAAGAGAGAAATAATATAAAAAATAAACATATGAGTGACATATTAGTAATACTTTTTTTTTTTTGCCTCCTGCTCACCTGGAAGACTTTGTTGCTGACTTTAATCTTCCTGTACTTCTCTTCTGTTGGATTCTTACAGATATTATCAATATACCTGCAATGTTAGATTGAGAAATCAATCATGAGATGTAGCTTTTTTACAAAATAGGAAAAGAAGCACACACTCATCACGATGCTCACTTGCTGATGATGTCGATGGCACCCTTCACTTTCTCTCTGTCCTTGTTAAAAGTGTGAATCATCATAATAGAAGCCTCCACTGGATTCTCAGAGAATCTCTGCAAAAAAAAGAGGAGTTAAAAGTTTCCTATATAACAAGCCAGTCCAGTACTCAAGGTGGTGATGTTGTTTGTGTAGACAAACCTACCAGAAGAATGGCCTCCTTGATGCGTGTCTCTCTCTCGCTCTTCTTTAACGTTTCCCCAGTCAGAGGGCAGATGAAGTACACTCCGGACACGGAAAAACATGCAGCCTCCTTCACTGGAACATTAGAACCCTGAAAAAGCCATAATACACAAGTGATCAGTGTAATAAAACCAAATAACAAATAAGTACCTCGGGACTTACTGTATTAATCAGGTTTAATAAATTGCTTCTTGCCTCTATATCTGTGCTTTTTTGTTCCACTGCTGTGGCTGCAGCCTCCGCCTCAAGCTCCCTCTTCACTGAGGGGGAAAAAAAAGTCTTTTACCCTAACTGGGCAGAAATTGGTCCTGTTTCATTCTTGCTTCAATGACAGCATAATATGTATATTAAAATAAAACACAACAGCATGCTTTTACAGGAAGATAATCAGTGACAGGGTGGTGTGATCAGATCACTTTTTCCCTTATCAACACAAAAGGAGCTCCACCTGCACTTTTCCAAAAGAAAACAGAAACACCTAGAATGAATGCTGCCTAATGAACATGGCAGCTGTTGCCCATGGAAGGTGATCATAGAATGATTTACATCTACTTTCATCCTTACTGTTAAAGTCACCAGTAACTCAAAATGTGCTAAATTATGCATTCTCATTTGCGTAATTGCCTAAACTTTTCCAGGACCACTCTAATATTTTTTTCCAGGGCATTTTGTAAATTGTGTCATGACTGAAAATCTAGACCAGGTTTTGCATGGTGTTCTTTTCTTACAGCCCTGTATATTGTCACATATGATGCACTCTGATCCAACAGGCACAATTATATATACAGATACTGATGAAATGACAATAAAACTCTACTTGATGAACTCAATGCCTTTTTTCTGCATCTTCAGCTAATGTGGTGCCCAAAGGCACAGAATCCCAGCCCTGGTCCTGGTGCACGCACTGTAGTGCATATGCAACTGAATACTGAATGGATGTTAATTAGCTGAATAGATGAATCAGGTGTGTTGAGAGCAGGGAAAACTTGTGCCCAAAGTGGAATATAACATGCCTCCAAAACTTTGCATGTCTTTGCAATAGTCACTAACAGTAGCAATGGCAGTGACTGCTTAAATATGAACAGTGGCTCACCCTGGTTTCTGATGGCGTCCTGTGATGTGTGTGGTCGGGGTTTGTGCTGCTGCTCGATCCTGGCCAGGGCAGCAGCTCCAGCTCTCTGTGTGCTCTCATTGGGGGCAGCACGAGGCTTCGCCTGGTTAACCGTCTGCCCTGCTGGAGCCTTAGTGCTAAAAATATATCATAAAATTGATCAGGATTGAAGTAAAGAGTTGAAAGTGGAAACATTTTTATGGAATACAAAGAAATAAAAATTGTCCAGGGTGGACTGACCAATGCCTTAAAAGAAAACTTCACCCTGAAATGCATGAAATATCTTTACTGTTTGTGATGTCTCTGAAATGTTTGTGATGTATTTATTTATTCTAAAGAAAAAAAAACCCTTCAGTTAAGCCAATGTCATGTCAATGCTAAACTAATCTGACTGCTGACTACTGAGAAGCAGCACGAGTTACATGTATGTCATGGATAAATAATAAATGCAATTAAATAAGGGCACTGTCACTAACTTTTTCAACATTTTGATGAAATAATATTTGACCCAGACTCAGTGCATCGATCTGTGATGTCAGGAAGCCCAACATTACTACTGTATAAAAGAACATGACTGTTAAATACCAACGTTAATTACTTATAGGGTGGGGAAGAAATGCAGGCTTACAGTAAGCCACAAAGAAAAAAAGTGTCATTATTTATTCACACACAAAGATAAAAAGTGCTGAACCAATCAAAATGTCTGAAGCTAGCTGTGGTTAAACTTGATGTAGCTGGCTAATCAGTTGATCCAACACTGAATCCCAGATGGCTCCGTGTTGTGGACTCAGTGCACTAGATAGGGCGGATACGGCGTTATTTCATGTGTAAGTGCAGCTACATGTGAAGTGATTTGGGATTAAGCCTCAATCAGAAGCACTGTATCAGCTGCTGCATGTCAAATACTTGATACTGAGCTCAGAAGCACTTTGTACCTGGTGTCTTCAGTGAGTTTCTTCCCTGGTCCCGCCGATTTAAATTTTATATCCTTTTTAATGTCTTCGAAAAACTTCTTCATTGTTAGTGTGGTAATATTATAACAGAAAGAAATGTTTGTCTGCACATATAAAACCAGCAAAGTAATCTGTTTACATCAACAGAAGGAGGCGCGGCGCACGGACAGGAAATACAGAGTTTCATTACTGTGTGTTTGCGGCGACCCCTAGCGTCCGGGATGTACAACTACACTCCACCCACAACTACTACACTCCAACCACAACTACTACTACTACTACTACTACTACACTCCAACAGCAACAACGACACTCCAACAACAACTACTACACTCCAACAACAACATCAACAACTACTACACTCCAACAGCAACAACGACAACAACAAATACACCCCAGCAACAACCACACTCCAACAACAACTACTACACTCCAACAACAACTACTACACTCCAACAACAACATCAACAACTACTACTACTACACTCCAACAGCAACAACGACAACAACAAATACACCCCAGCAACAACCACACTCCAACAACAACTACTACACTCCAACAACAACTACTACACTCCAACAACAACATCAACAACTACTACTACTACACTCCAACAGCAACAACGACAACAACAAATACACCCCAGCAACAACCACACTCCAACAACAACTATTACACTCCAACTACTACTACTACACTCCAACAGCAACAACGACAACAACAAATACACCCCAGCAACAACAACTACAAGAACTACACTCCAACCACAACTACTAAACTCCAACCATAACGACAAAAACAACTACAACAACTACACTCCAACAACTACACTCCATAAACAACAACGACAACAACTACAACTACACTCCAACAACAACAACTACTACTACTACAACTACTATACTCCAACCACAATGACAAAAACAACTACAACAACTACACTACAACAACAACTACACTCCATAAGCAATGACGACAACAACTACACTCCAACAACAACTACTGCTACTACTACAACTACTACACTCCAACCACAGCGACAAAAAACAACTACAACAACTACACTACAACAACAACTACACTCCATAAACAATGACGACAACAACTACAACTACACTCCAACAACAACTACTACTACTACTACAACAACTACACTCCAACAACTACTACTACTACTACTACAATGACAACACTCCAACCACAACAACTACACTCCAACCACAACAACTACACTCCAACCACAACAACTACACTCCAACCACAACTATACTCCAACAACAACTACACTCCAACCACAACGACAACAACTGCAACAACTACACTCCAACAACAATGACAACTACTACCACTACTACTACTACAACTACACTCCAACAACAACAACAACAGCAACAACTACACTCCAACAACTACTACTACTACTACACTCCAACATCCACAACAACAACAGCAACAACTATACTCCAACAACTACTACTACTACTACACAACAACTACACTCCAACAACAACAACTACTACTACTACTACACTCCAACAACCACAACAACTACAGCATCAACTACACTCCAACAACTACTACTACTACTACACAACAGCTACACTCCAACAACATCAATTGTATAATAATAATAATAATAATAATAATAATAAAAATGCTATTTTGATATATTTTTATTTGATTTAATAGTTGATTTTTACAGCTATATTTATTATTATTATTATTATTATTATTATTATTATTAATCTGAAACCATAATGTGCTTTACATAAAAAAGATTTTAAAAAAATTATTTAATTCAATATTAAACAAAAATAATAAAACAATTAGCGGTTTATGAAACATAAATCCATGTAAAATCACTACATGTCACTGTAGTAATTTTACATGAGACCCAATAATTACAATTAAGCAGTGCTAACCCTTAAGGTTTTTTTAGGTCAGACAGGACACTAAAGCGGTGATTCTCAGTTCGAGTACTGTTACAGTGGTGGAAACCTCAACCCAGCCCAACCCAAGTGATTATATTTATTTCTGAGCTCTTACAGTTATTACCCTGTTTGACTGGTCACTTGAACGGAATGCATTTAACTCAATAACTCAAACAAGCAGGCCTAAATACAGTTGGGTCCATAAGTATTTGGACAGTGATGCAATTTTTTAAATTTTGCCTCTGTACACCATCACAGTGGATTTGAAATTAAGCAATCAGATGTGATTTTCACAGGCTCAAAAGTAATTGGACAAACTAACAATGATAAATGTTAGGATTATTTTTAATACTTGAATGCAAATCCTTTGCAGTCAATGACTGCATGAAATCTGGAACCCATGGACATCACCAAATGCTTCTCTTCCCATCATTCTGATAGAAGTTAGTCCAAAGTCCAAAGAATCTTGTTCCAGAACTGGGCAGGATTTTTTTTTTTTTTTACATGTTTTCTAGCAAAGTCTAATCTGGTCTTTCTGTTCTTGAGTGTTACCGGTGGTTTGCATCTTGAGGTAAACCGTCTGTATTTACATTCATGAAGGGTCTCTTGATTGTAGACTTTGACAATGATACGCCTACCTTCTCCAGAGTGTTCTTGACTTGGCTAGATGTTGTGAAGGGGTTTTTCTTCACCAAGGAAAGAATTCTGCGATCATCCACTTTAGCTGTCTTCTGTGGTCTTCCAGACCTTTTGGTGTTGCTGAGCTCGCCAGTGCATTTCTTCTTTTTAAGAATGTACCAAATTGTTGATTGGGCCACTCCTAAAGTTTCTGCTATCTCTCTGACAGGTCTGTTTTGTTTTTTCAAACTAATGATGGCCTTCTTCACTCACATTGCCACCTCTTTGGACCGCATATTGAGAGCTCCCATGAACAGCTACCAAATGCAAATTCAACACTTTGAATCATCTCCAGACATTTTATCTTCTTAATTTTCATGAAATAATGAGGAAACAGGCCACATATGGCCATGAAACTGATTATCAGTCAGTTGTCCAGTTACTTTTGAGCCTGTGGAAATGGAGGGACTCTGTGAAAATGGCTGTAATTCCTAAACTGTTAAGGCAATATTTTTGTTGAAACCCCTTGAATTAAAGCTGAAAGTCTACACTTCAATCACATCTTGATTGCTTAATTTCAAATGGTGTACAGAGGCAAAATTATGAAAATTGTGTCACTGTCCAAATACTTATGGACCTAACTGTAAATTTGAACATTCCAAAAACAGTGTATACCCAAGAATCACCCTTTCTTCAATGACTAATGTCACCTGGATATTGTACCTAAGAACTGTTGCTGTAATCGTAGACACTATCCTGTGCTCATCCCAGGACTCTTATTCAAAAACTGTTTGCTGTTACTCATCTACATCTAGAGATCTAAATCTAAATACGAATTTCTGTATAGCTCCTTTCTGACAATGTCTTCTGTTAAAAATGCTGTACAAATAAAACTGAGCTGATCTGAAAAAAAAAAAAAGTCAACTCATAATGTCAACTAACATGTTCTGTCATTGGAAAGGGAATAAAAGCTCTATGGCTGCAATAAATAGCCAAAATAATTTTGCACACATTTAGATAATAAGGCTATTTTTTGCATAGTTAGATAGCATTTGTAAAATAAATCTGTACTGAGAAAGTCTGTTGTGTTTATTTTACAGTTAAAGGGGTCCCTGGCTGCAAAAAGTTTGAGAATCCCTGAACTAGGGAATAAAAAATTGTCCAGTAAAAAGCAAAAGAGAGCATGAACCTGTTGGGGGATTTTGCTATTACAATATGAGTGTTTTTATGACTGAATAAGAATAATGCACACTGCTTACAGGCTGTAAGGCTGCTCTTACTCCAAGACAGAGGAGTTTATTTTACGTGGGATTTCATAATGATGCATTATGGTAGGAATCAGAATCAGAATCACCTTTATGGCCAAGTACCATGGGTTTACATGTACAAGGAATTTGTCTTGGTGTACTGGTGCTTAGTACAGTAACAGTAAAATACAAGATATAAAAATAATATTAATGATGTCAGCAAATATACAAATAAAAATATTAAAATTTAGGATAATAATAATAATAATAATAATAATAATAATAATAATTTAGTATTATTATTAGGAGCACAGAGGACTGAGTACAGGAATGTGCTGGACAGTTTTGTGGAGTGGTGTGAACTAAATCACCTGCAACTCAACATCACAAAGACCAAGGAGTTGGTGGTGGATTTCAGGAGGCAAAGGAACCGTCCAAACCCAATCAGCATTCGGGGAACAGAGTGGACATTGTTGAGGACTACAAGTACCTGGGCGTCCACATAGACAATAAGATGGATTGGACTAAAAACACTGAGGCTCTGTACAAGAAAGGTCTGAGCTGCCTGTATCTTCTCAGGAGACTACGTGTCTGCTGAACTATGCTGCAGATGTTTTATCACTTGGTGGTGGACAGCGTCATCTTCTACGCTGTAGTGTGCTGGGGCAGCAGGATGAAGGCAGCCGATGCCAATAGACTCAATAAGCTCATCAGGAAAGCGGGTTCTGTCCTAGGAGTGGAACTGGAGTCTTCGGTAGAGGTGTCAGAGAGGAGGATGCTGAGGAAACTACTCAGTATAATGGACAATATCTCTCATCCCCTGCACGCCACGCTGGAGGCACATCAGAGCACCTTCAGCTGTAGACTAAGACCACTGAGGTGTACCACAGAACGCCACAGGAGGTCTTTTATACCAATGGCCATCAATCTGTATCACTCCTCTCTCTTCTGCAGGGAGTAAAGTTGTAACACCGGACACTGAGAATAATATTATCACTATCATGTGCAATACCATTATTGTTACTATTTATTACTTTTCAATATCACTGACAGTACATCTGTGAATAATAATGTGCAATACCATGTGCAATATAAAGTGCAATATCGTGTGTAATGTAACTTTCTACTTTTCTACTTCTCCACTTATTTTTTTACTAAAGTATCTCACTTTTTGTTTTGCTATTCTATTACGCACTGTGGTTATTTTTACTACTTCATTTATTACTATATTGTCTTTTATTCCTACACTGTTGTGATATATCTGTTTGAGCAACCTCTGGCACAAGAATTTCCCTCAGGATGAATAAAGTTTTATCTTATCTTAATAACAATAATAAAGAATTGGTCAGTATAGTATATGAAAGGCTATACTTAATACCAGCTTGTTATTTAAACTTCAGCCTGGGTTTTGTTATTTTGCTGTCACAGTGTGATATGAATTAATATATAGCTTATAAATTTTGCACCACATCCGCCTTTTTGAATATTTTACCTCATGGCCCTGAGCTGATATCTCAGTTTAACCTTACATTCTTCACTCAGATATTATTTGTTCCCCGCTTTTTAACGACATCTTTTATCCTTTAAATTATAACTATAAAATATTTCTCTAGAACCTCTCGCTTGAATTCCGCTGCTTAAAATATTTCCACTTAATTACAATAATCCGAGCTCTTTCCACAGTGAATACACATTGTGAAATTTGATTGGCTCAGAGCAAGAGTGACAGGCGGTCTCGCCAATGAGTACTGGCAGGAAGGCGGGACATCCGCCTGTTGCTGTCGGTTAGCGGAAGCTGGTGCCGGAACCAGCCGCCTTAACCTCGCGCTGTGGAGGTTTCTATGGTCAGGCTGAAGACGGGCTGCAACAGGGAGATACAAACAACACCAGAGACTAAGCTAAAAAAAAAAACACCAGCACGGAGCATAAAGAAGCTACGAAATGCCACACAATTTCCGACCCGGGGATCTGGTCTTCGCCAAAATGAAGGGCTACCCGCACTGGCCGGCTCGGGTAAGCGAACACAAACCGAGTGGACATTTTAGGTTTTGGGGCGCTTTTACATCTTTCGCCCACCTGTATTCCGAGCCACATCGCCTCCTGCGTTACGATTGGCTGATACGATCCCGCTTTCCGCGCCACGATTCGCTCTGTGCGAATACCTGCAATCTATTAGCTGATTGGCCTGTGTGTGCAGAACTATTAGCCAATCATGGAGCTGGAGGCGGAGCTTGTCGGATACGGGTGGGAAAAGTGAACTGAGTGATAGCATTAGCATTCTTGTGGTGCACACACCCCCAGCTAGACTTCCCCCCCAGTTATGGCCGTATCTGCAGGATGTGCATTTTTTTACATTGCATAAACGTGTTGTGTAGCGTAGTGAAACATGTTTTAACTGTTTTGTGTACTGATAGCAATGCTAGCTGCAGATGAACACAGGTAACAACACAGGTAACAAGCTAACTAGCTAGCTTAACTGTATGAAAACTCACATCGATTGCAATGCAAATAAGCCTGCTGGCGAAGCAGCCCAGAGGACTTTATTAAAGGCTCAGCAGTGTGTAGATACAGAATGTGCTAACTTGACAGTAACTGTTTTTATGCTTCAGGCTTCTTGCTTGGTTCATTTGTTTTGGCCCAATAAGTTACATCAGCTTTAGAGTTCACACATAACATGTTATCTGCTTCCAGCACACCCCTGTGGCCCTTCCTTCTTTAATAATAGACCTTTTAATGGAAGTTAGAGATATCTAACTCAGTGCTTCATTTTTCACATTCATTTATCTGAGTGCCTCATTTTTCACACTCATTTATCTTTCATTAATGAATTGTGATTATGCTTTTTCCCCACCATTTGCCTTGTATTTTCATTCATTCAGTCATTCAGTCATTCATTTTCAGCAGCCACTTCATCCTGGTCAGGATCGTGGTGGTCCCAGGAACACTGCGTGATGTGAGAATACACAGATGAGCCAGGGTTAGGACTGAAGACTACATCTGGACCCACTCCTGTCAGCCAAGAACAGGAATCTGAGGAATCAGTGGATGCAGATTCACAGAAATCAGACAGTTGAGGACTGGAAAAAGAGCAGGCAGCTGTCCAGTTTCAGTGAGTCTGTGCCTACTGTAGCCTCAGATTCCTGTTCTTGGCTAACAGGAGTTGAACCTGATGTAGTCTTCTGCTGTTGTAGCCCATCCACCTCAGGATTTGACATGATGTGCTTTTTTGAGATGCTTTTCTGCTCACCATAGTTGTAAACAGTGACTATGTGAGTTACTGTAGTCAGCTTGAACAATTCTGGCCATTCTCCTCAGACCTCAACTGCCATCAAGCTGCCATTCACTGAATGTGTTTTGTTTTTCTTATTATCCTGAGTTCCTAACAATGTAGGTGTTGAGTGTATATTTGTATACATTCTAATACTGTACATATTGTGTCCTGTCTGTTCCAGATTGAAGATGTGGCTGAAGGAGCTGTGAAACCGCCACCTAATAAAATCCCCATATTTTTCTTTGGGACTCATGAGACGTAAGTGTTCTCAGATTCTCAGGGTAACTGATCATTTGAACTCATTTTATTGACATGTATATTATTCTGATAAATCATTAAATCGTGGATGCACAGAACTGAGAGTTGATTGAAACGCTGGATCAGTGTAAGTTCCGTCCCCTTCCCCATTTACTTGTTAGGTTTTAGGTCATGAATGCAGGTTATGTTCATAGATCATGCACAGGCCCATAGGACTTGCTGCCATCACGCATCTGGTGTTTCACATAACATTCAACTGTAAAGAGCAATAGTCACTGTCACAGAGCAGCTTCACAGAAATCCAGATGTAGGTTCATATTTAGATCTGTAATGAGCCAGAGGTGACAGTGGCATGGAAAAAACTCCCAAGGTGATATGAGCGGGCCCAGAAGGGTACTCATCCTCTTCTGGGTGATGCTGGATAGTGAGATTGTAAAGCGTTACTTATCCACAAGTGTGTACTGTAGAGTGTTTTGAAAGGATGTTGAGTGTAAACACCATATGGCATCTTTATGATTACAGCAGCAGTTCTTGGGAACAAATCTATGGAATCTATAATGAACTAAGCTGGTATTAGAGTATTAGTTGTGTAGGAATATAGTGTAGCACTTGACAAATGTAGATACCACTTAGTATGTTTGACATTAGAGTTTACAGTTGTAGAAGAGTAATGATTTATAATTCCACTGTTCATTGTCATGCAGAAGAGGGTGGGTTCCCTCATGAGTCTGGTTTCTCTCAAGGTTTCTTCCTCATGTCCTCTCATGGAGTTTTCCCTCTGACATGCTCATCAGGCATCTAAATGAGTCTACAGCCTGATTATTGTAAATCTGCTTAGTGACACTGTCTATTTTGAGAAGCGTATTACAAATAAAACTGAGTTTAACTGAATTTCCGTTATTTCTTTTATTGACTGAACTTGTAGTGATTGTACTGATTTGCAGTTAGTTTGTGCAAAACGGCGCACTTCATGATCCTTTGATTTTTCTGCCTCCAATGTAGAGCCTTCCTTGCACCGAAAGACCTGTTCGCTTATGAGAAGTACCAGGACCGGTATGGGAAGCCAAACAAAAGGAAAGGATTTAATGAAGGATTGTGGGAAATACAAAACAATCCACATGCGTCTTACACTGCCCCGGCTGTAAGTAGCCAGTTTTCTGAGGAATTATTAATTTTATGTTAATATTTATGTACCTCAGCATTCCTGAAACCACTTTTTGGTCCTTCTAACCTCATTTACACCTGGCTGGTTTGTATCTGGATTATATTCCTCTACGAATTTACCTACATGCATTTACACTTGCTGTCTGTTGCATCTGCAGTTAGCCATGCTGAAGTCTAATTATAATTAAAATATGCAAATCGACCTGCTACATTTGATTACCAGCTTTGTGTTGTTCCCTATTTTCAGTTTTCATACGGCTGCCACACCAAAAACTGTGTCACCTTTAATTTCCTTTAAGTTTTACATTTGTTATGATGTAATGTATTAGAGGGGATTTTGGTTGTCAGATGTGGCTTGTGGCTATACACATCTGGCGAAACTGCATCTCAGACCACCAGAAGTAGTTGAAGCGACATTAGTTAAATCTGTTTTAAATGCATCCTACATTTTTATAAGGATGATGCCAATCTGGATCTAATTCTGAATTACTGAAGTTGCAGGAAATGCCCAGGTGCAAATGAGGTGTTTGGATGTTTGTCATTTTAACAAATTCAATAATACTTTTGAACAAGCCTATAATGCTCAGGCTGTAATGTTTTGATATGACTACTCAAGTTCAAAGGTCACATTTTTTCTACCAAAAGTGATGAAATAGCAACCTGAGAAATAATTTACTTCATACTGTTCAAAGGTTCTAGCACAAAGAGCACAATGTTCAGCATGTCAGAACTTCTTTCTTGATAAATTAACTGAACTGCCTGCTGCTTAGCCTGCCAGCTCATCTGAGAGTGAGGACAACGAAGCTGCAGCAGGAAGTGATGCGCAAGATGATGAAGAGGTGGTGGTACCGAGGAAAGCCGAATCAGGAAGTGAGGAATCTGACTCTGGAAGTGAAGATCAAGGCAGAGGAGCAGTGAAACGGAAAGCTCCAGCACCTAAGGTAGCTGAATGCTAACACACACTACCTTCTGTGTTTATTGCAGTTCTCCTAAAAATCTTATTTCATTATTGTTGTGGACATGAAGATGCATTTTCTTTGTAACCTGTGACATATTCCAGCATCACAGCTTTTTTTTGCACACGAATGCTGTGAATATTTACATTTGCTCCAGCCCTATCTGAGAACAATGTAGGGATGCAATGTTAAGTGTTAGTGTTTATAATGGGACATCTTCTGAATATTGTGGCTCGTTATCTGAGAATGATTTACATTACTGGTTGTGGGACATGTCATGTCAAGCACATTGTTGTGAGGGTTTTTCTTCTGTAGAGGCCGCCGGCAAAGAGAGGGCGAGCATCATCCAGCGAGCGAGATGAAGAGGAGAGTGGCTCTCCCTCAGAGCCAGAACCTTCCCCCAGCTCTGAATCAGACTCTGGCAAAAACAGCGACCAGGTATCTCTCTGTCTAAACCAGGGTTAGACTGTTTTAGTTCTGCACACAAAGACTGATTCATTTGCTAGTGTCATTTGTCACCCTTCAAACCTCTCTATCACCATGTTTTAAATCAATTCAGTGGTTATAGCTCTGGTGGAGTAAAAGTTCAGTAATACATTATTAGTTTAAATTTTAAAGTTTAAATTTAACTTTCACTTAGGGATTGCATGAGTATTCATTTTTACTACTCAACCAGTAATTAAAAAAGTAGAAGACTAGTTGTCTTTTTCATAATTAAAGCTAAAACAGTTTCAGGACATCACTGTGTTTATGCTATTTTATTTGGGCAGCACAGAATATATCAAACCATACTTCAGTTAACAGCCATACATAGCCATGTTCAAATCCATCCTCAGTAACTTCCGAAAACGAGAGCCGAAATCGGCCTCTCTGAGCTGCTGTACACTGCTGATCTGACTCCGATTTAGCTGAGTGGGATTGGATAGTGACACAACCTGCGGCTCTCAAAATACACAGCGCTGGTCACAACGGAATTTGCTCTGCCTCTCAGAAACAAAAAAAAGACAGTGTTTTCCCAGCGTAGTCTTGCGCAGTTGAGTGTAGAATTGGTGTCATCAGGACTGAAATATTTTCAGACTAACAAGGTACATTTAGCCTGCATTCCCCCCCATCTGCCTCACTGATTTTCTCACAGCTGTGACTTTTTGTACTTCAGCATTGAGCATCACAGATTGTTATATAACCTTATCTGTGTACTCCTCAGGACTTCACTCCACAGAAGGAGTCGGGTGGCCGGGGAGGCAGGAAGCCTGCAGGCAGAGGCAGGAGGAAGGTGGGAAATACAACAGCCATCGCATTCAGAGCCAGTCAACGTGTTTAGATTGATACTGATACTCTCACCATATATTCTTATGTCTTTTTAGAAAGCGTCCTCAGATTCTGATTCAGACTCAGGCTCTCGGTCGGACCATAAGCAGGACAGGAGTGATTCTGAGGATGTGAAGCCACGGCCAGCCGTCTCTGGATCCGAATCTCAGTCTGGATCAAAGTCAGAGTCTGAATCAGATCCTCCACCCAGGAAAGCTCCACAGGCACGCAAGAAAGGTAAAACCAACACCTGTTAGTGGTCCATTTAGCATAGTTAGTTTAGTGCCTCAGTGACATTCTTGATGGCAGCAGAAGCAATTAAAGCCTCTCATTTATTAAAATATACAGGCAAAATGGTATTGTACATATGTTTTCAGAGAAACCACCACAGAAGCCACGTGCAAGGAAGCCTAAACCAGCACCAGAAAGAGCTCCTTCCTCTTCTTCAAACAGTGACAGGTAGGCAAGTTGTTCACACTGAAGATGTTTATTAAAAATGTTTTTTTGTTTCACAGAACAGAATAAACTTGTATGTATGAGTTGAGTGTAAACTCTAAGTTTCTATTCACCACACGTACATAACATGCACAGTGGTAACTATATTTATATCTATAATCTACAACGTTGTTATGATTTTGTAGCGCATAACAGCAGAACAAAAAGTTTGTATAGTAATTATGTTCTATACACACCCAGGTAACCAGATGTCTAAAATGTTAAAGCATCTAGTTATTGAATGTCCAGTGGTTCTTAAACACTTAAGCTGTGATTATGTTGTGTGGTAAGGTAGACACATCGTAAACTGAGACTGGTTGGTTATGATTGTTTTTTTCGTTTGTTTGTGTTTGCAGTGACAGCGAGTCAGACCAAATCAGTGACTGGAAGAAACGAGACGAGCAGCGGCGGCGGGAGCTGGAGGAGCGCAGGAAGAAGGAGGAGGCAGAGGAGCTTCGGCGGTTGAGGGAGAGAGAGAAGGAAGAGGATGAGAAAAAGAAGAAGGAAAAAGAGAGCAAAGGACGGAAAGACGATGAAAGCAGTAGCAGCAGCAGCTCGGATGAAGGCGTAGACGACCACCCTCTCAAGAAGTCCAAGAAACCGCCGCCACCTCCTATCCCTGCACCTTCAGATTCTGATTCACCACCGCCCACTGAGGCAAGATTACGCTTAAGACTCATTCTGTTTTCAACTTGTGGGATGTTACTGACATATGATGAAATGTCACTTACTTGATTTTCCGTCTCAGGCGAAAAAGCTAGCTAAACGTCAAGATAGCCAGAAAGGCAGACAAAAGAAAGAGAAAGGGCAGAAAGAGAAAAGAGAGAGGAAGGAGAAGAAGGTGCAGCGATCTGAGGAGAAACACAGAACGAGGTAAGAAACATAGAAATTTGCTTTTTTTGGGGGGATTTTCCCCCACTGTCTCCCCAGTGCGTGTCATCCCTCCCACCCTGAGAGCATTGCTTTCCTGGCTCCTGGCCATGAATGGCTGTGGCAGATGTCTCATTTTCATACTGAACTGAATTTTACTGGTCGAGTTGATTCTCTCTGATTGGAACTGCTCTTCCTGATAAGGTCAAAGCCTGAGAAGCCAAAACGACGATCTGAGCGTCCACCTGAGAAGAGAGTAGAGAAGAAAAAAGGTATGAACGGCACATTTACACACCATCTGCTCATCAATTGTGAATGGACTTGTATTATGTATAATCCTTTTCTCATACTTTCGCCTTGAACGTTTTGCATCTCTTCAGAGCCATCTCCAGAAGAGAAACTCCAAAAGCTGCACACAGACATTAAGTTTGCACTGAAGGTGGACAACCCTGTAAGTTTATGCCTCCTTACTTATTAACTACCTGTAACAGTTTCAACTAATTCCAAGTTTGAATGACTGTC
The DNA here is from genome assembly GCF_027358585.1 of Pangasianodon hypophthalmus. Taxonomy (NCBI): domain Eukaryota; kingdom Metazoa; phylum Chordata; class Actinopteri; order Siluriformes; family Pangasiidae; genus Pangasianodon; species Pangasianodon hypophthalmus. The sequence continues at coordinate 16,870,570 of NC_069720.1, forward strand.
TGGATTGTATTTATGATTTTGTATACTGATTTTGTTTGAATACTCATGAAACAGAGTGACTGATTATTCATTATTAGTTTTTCCTCATGTGGTTTTTTTTTTTTTTGTGGACTTTTTCCTCTCGTAGTAGCCGTGCATTAATATTGCCTCACTAAGTGATATAGTCTCTTGTAAGTGCAAACCAGTGCAAACTTTTTGGTTGTATTTCCATATTGTGTGTTTGCACTCTGCATTCTGTCTAATCTTCCACTTGGCTTTAAGCCACCTACAGTTATTAATTCATTAAATAATCCATTTATATTTACATTTTAATGTCATGCAACATAAAATAAGTTAATAATAATAATAAAAAAAAAACAAAGCAAAAAAATGCAGCTTGGCAGGTTTCAGAGAAATCACAAAATGTCATTTTTTTTCTGAGGAATTCGTAGTGTAGGAAAACTTACTAAAGTTACAGCTATAAGTTGTAACTTACTAGGTTTACTTGACTGTTACAAAGCACTGACACTGGGGACCCTTCCTTACAAAAAACTTTTTATATGGAGTCCCTGTATAATTTGTTACCATAGAAACGTTACCATATTACAAAGATTGCATTAGTAAAGACTTGTGAGTTACCTTGCGGTCTGAACTATTATCAGAACTTCTGTTATAGAAATTAATCAACATCTGATGAACCAGAATCGAGAATTCATCAGTGCTGTGTTACAATGCAGAATGACCTATGGGCCTGTATTTTCTGTTATGCTCCTGAGAGTTGGGAATGAGATCTGCGGTGAGTTTATCTAAGAGTAATTAGTTTCTAAACTAGTTTTTTCTTTGCTTCAGGACATTGAGAAATGTTTACAGGCCTTGGAGGAGCTGAGCGCTGTACCAGTCACCAGTCAGATCCTACAAAAGAACTCTGACGTCATCACCACACTCAAAAAGGTCTGCCTTCCATATTCACGTATTGAACTTAGGCAAGCTGAAGTCTTGTTTGAGTACCTATATCAGATTGTGAAGTAGAGTGTTATAACATAATAATAAATAGTAAAACGATTTACATGGAACATGTGGAAAACATCAAATGATAAATGCAATGCAATCTGAAATGACAGAAACGTTGCTACACACAAAACAGTGTTAATACCTTATTCTATTCTTTTTTTGAAGGGTGGGAGGAAAAATTATCAGCCAAAGATATTAAAATGTATATCAGCAGAAAGGGTGTAAAACCAGAACGCTCCATAGCACATTATTACCTTCATAACAGTTGTGTCAATCAGGTTCTGATGAGGACTTTATGTATTTATTTGCAGGTTGCTCATGCAGTGCTCCTGTGTATACACATCCTTTTCTTGTTTATTCAGTTCAGCTCACAAAGTGAAGCTATGGCACACTACACATACACACTGTAATCCACATCATTTTAATTTTGTGTTGTTATTATTACCCAGTGAGGACGCATTCTGAATCTCTATGCCTTGCATATTAACATTATGGATGCTTTAAGACAGTGACAGGCTGCTTTCCTGAGTGGTTTAGGATCATACCAATTTAGTTTCAGCCACAAGTTCAGTTTTGCATGGCTATAGAGGATGCAGAGAGCTGCACACACCATATTTTATTTAAAATAAAACACTAATGCTCGCAGTCTGTGCTAAAAAAACAATGAACAGTTTTTGGTTTTTTTTCTTGTCCTGAAATGAAGCAAAAAAAAATTAGCTTTAGTTATTGATTGAAAGAACTTTAATCTGAGGAGTCTTGATTATACTATATTTTTACAGAATGTGTAACTGGTACAAATTGTCATTTAACCAGAACATAAGTAGACTAAGTTGTATGTTGTGACATTTGAAATGTCCGGTGAAAACTCATCTCAGTCTCTGTTCAACAGATTCGACGATACAAGGCCAGCAGTGCAGTAATGGAAAAGGCTACGGAGGTCTACAACAAGTTAAAACTCCAGTTTGTTGGAAAGTTGGAGACAAATAAACCAAAACCACAGGAGAAGGGTGAGGAGGAAAATAAAACGGAGCCACCGTGCACAGGTAATCTTTCATGGGGACAGACAGTGAACACACTTTCTTGTTTTTTATTCCAGTTTTCCATTTTTCCAGTTCTCTGTATAGTCTCATACAACCACCTAAAGTTTCTAGTCCCTCAAATCTATACTATGGCTTTGCAGCTTGCTAAAAATCTCAATGCTGTTCCAGTAGAAAGTGAGCGTTAATTTGAAAGACCATTCATAACCTGCATGGAAGCAAACTATTAGCTTTTAACTTTCCTATTGACCAGGTTGTGTTTGGATTTAACCTGATGTATTTCACTCTCATTTCCACAAGATTCCAAACCAGTGAACGGAGAGTCAGAAGCTGAGAAAAAGGACGTTGTTTCTGAAAGTGAATCTAAGGATCCACAGTCTGCAGAGCAGGATGAGCAAAGTGACCACAAATCACAGAACAACGAGAGGTAAATAATGAAGTTTTACTTACTGTAAATATAATATGTGTGTATATATATATATATATATATATATATATACAGACTAACCTACTAGGTAAACTCTCAGGAATGCACCATTGTACTACCTGTTTATTTAAACGTAATGAAGTACAATATCTTGTGTACTTGTTTAAATTCACATCAAGCATAATTTGAGTATTATTCTTTTGTGGTAATGAACACTCAATGTCTTGTTGTTTTGCAACATCATTTGCAACCAATGGCTTATTATCTGTTATTGTTGGCTGACAAAACAAATGTAATTAGCTTGAACAGTCTAAGGTCTCAGTCCACACAAAGTAAATCTCATGCACATTAGTCTTGATATCTGAACACTTGAATTTAAGGCCAATACTGATTCCAAAGTGTGTGGCAGTTACACTTTCATTCTAACAAGCGTTTCAATCCAGACTAGTTATGTCGCAAAAACGCAAGCTGGTGCGATGTGCTTCTTTTATGCATCATCAATTTTTTTTCCCACTCACATATGTGAAGTGTAAAATCCATAGAAAGACCCTGAAATTGCACAATTACAATTTCTATACCAGGGGTTGTCTGAACTGAGAACTTGAAAAAATGCTGTAGCAGAGCTGATAAACGTATGAAAAAACTGGCAGTAATTCAGTGACGCTAGTTTTCTAAACTTGAAATGAGCTTGGCATGTGTAGCAGATCCTCTTACAACCAATCACATGCATTTATGTAAATTATTTAACATGAAGGCAGCTCATCATACCAGAGACTGGCTACTGGGTTAGACACATTAGGTCAGAAATAAGAGTGTCCCTGCGAATGTTTAATGATTAGCCGTAAACAAATCATTAATAGTTAATTAGAAAAAGTTGGCAGTGATGGTCAGTGTTAACCAGAAAAAAGCCCCACTGTCTCATATTGTTATTGAACTGTGTTGTAATTACAGCTGGCCCAACTTTCTGTCCCTATGCCGTATGTTTCATTGTTACTGTTGTACTTTTTAGCAGTTTTTTTTTTTTTTTTTAAATAAAAATAACAGTCACTCTAGTTCCGATAGTACATGTGGATGTACCACACTCTTGCTACAGGCTGCTCCTGAGGCACAGCCGTGGGACATGTCGAGTGTGAATTTGACATAAGAATGAAAGTACAAAAAATAATGAATTTAAATACTTTTTGTCAACAGAAGGGAAAATGTCGATTACATAAGGAATAAAACATGCCCGGGACGTTGCTGTTATAGAAAAATAATTCACGGTTGTGTGATGCGTTTTTTATTCCTCTTATACTATAGGGATTTACCAATGATTATGATTTTTAATTGCTTAATGAATGACACATCATGCCTTTCAATCGTTTATAGTAATACAGTATATAATCAATCATATGTAGTTGTAGTTTTACATATAGTTTTAATGTTGTGGATCGTGTGCAAGGCAAGTTGTTTTCTTGCCATCTTCTGCTCTCTTTTCAAGTTAATAAAACAAAAAAAAGGCAAGGCCCTCTTTTCCCATGGCAGAAAACGTACAGATCGTTACAGTGCATTGACACTGGAGACAGAGGATTTGGCTCTTTCTAGTTTCTCTGTAACAAGACAAGCTCTACTGACAAGTCCTCTGTCTCCCATGGTGGAAACCTTACTGATCATTCCGAAGTGTGGTCACTGAAGAATCCTTCTATAAATGTTATGTCAATTCTCCCTACAGCTTCTTCATATCCCTGAGAAGACATATTTAACAAATATATAATGTTTTTCATGTATTTATGTGAATTAGCAGTTATAGAAATGATAATGTCGTTAATGCCGTTATAGAAAATTAAGCAAAAAAATCTAATCAATCAGAATCAAGCAGTTATATATAACAATGCTGTGGTATAGTACCAGTTAGCGCCTGGGGTTTTCATGTGATTGCATCCCTGTGCCCTTGTTATCACTGAATGAAACTGGCTGTGCCTTATTTCAGGCCTGGAGCAGACAGCCCAGTTGAGCAGCAATCACAGATGGCTGAGGAAACAGATCGCACTTCAACAGCAGACACAGAGCCTCCACTACAAAGCTGAAGATCTGAACTGCTCTTTTCTTAACTGAACTGAGAACTTTTGTCGTTGATTTGTGTACTCTGTGAAGACATTATCCTTACTCAAGGCCACATTGCTCTTTTACACGTGTACACAGTCTGACTCTTTCCTTACATTTGTGTCGGTTTTGTCCACCATTTATAAACACCTGTTCTGATGTTGTATATAAAATTATACAAAAGTTATTCCCAGTATGAACAAGGTCAGCAAGAGCTTTGTTTGTGTTCAGTGTGGCAGTGATCCTGCCCTAAATGATGTTTGGTTGTAGTGAGGGAGTCAACGTTATTTAAGGACGCTGATATTTAAAAGAAATGCCCAGGCCCTGATATGTGTGAAAACAGTGTGTTTGGTACTTCGTAGGCCACCTTTTGTTAACCAGACTCCATTTCTTTTTCTTTCTTTCTTTTTGTATATAAAAAAGAAAACATAGAAAAGACTTTTTTTTCATTAACCAGAACCCTATGTAAATTGAGCCATACAGCAGGAGTTAATGAACTATTTTCATACAGTAGTGCACCTGAATTTTAACCAACATGAAGTATGATTTGCAGTTATAGTGATAAGGGGCTTAATGCTAAACTCTGTAGAGCAGTCCTGCTGTCCAGTCTTTTCATTATTAATTCTGTGTCTGACGCCTCAACACATTTTGGAGGAAGTTGAACATTTGCTTGTCTTGCGTATATAGATGTTTTTAGTGCAAATGTAAATTGGTCAGATCATTTTTATCATTGATGGAAATTGAAATAAACCTCAGCATGGTGGCCCTAATAATTGATTTTTTAAATATATTTTTGTAGTATTTTTGTGTTTGTGACTTGACTAAGAAAATATGAATAGAAGAAATGTTACTGATTTATGAATCCAAACGCTGATACTTGCGAGTCAAGTGAATTTGGCGTTTAATCAAATTTAGCCATTGTTTATCCACAAAAATTCACCAACCAGAGAATCTCTTGTAATAGTCAAAATACAGACCGAATCGCAAATCACCTCCTTATTGGCTAGATAGTGCTCCATTAAGACTGAGTAAGGTGTTATTCCATAACCTATGTAGTGCGCTTGAGTAGGGAGCAGGCGGTCTTTCGGGATTCGGCCGTGTACTCGGTCAGCTGATCCGGGCGCCATTTTGTCAGCCATTTCCTCGAAGGGTCCGCCGCCAGTCGGTGAGTTTGCAGTTACAGGAGGAGGACGGACCCAGCTGGCCTCGCCTTCTCCGGGCTAGGATTAGCAGACGATAGTGTTCTCCTGTGAGGACGGTGCTCAGGTGGATGAAAGCCTGTCTAACGGGCCTGTCAGCTCGGAAAACCCCGCTTGGTCTCCCCGGACAGGAGCGACTGAAGGCTTGGCTTTGCAGCAGCAGCAGCAGCCATGGCTTTGAAGATCGTTAAAGGGAGCATCGATCGGATGTTCGATAAAAACCTTCAGGACTTAGTACGTGGCATTAGGAACCACAAAGAAGATGAGGTAAGATACTGGATATTATTGATAATAAATAATTTACTGTTGTCGTAGTGAGTTAGCTGTGAGGACGTGTCATTTGCTCAAAGCTATTCAGCTAAACGTAACGGTTCCTATTAGCGACGGCTACCTGCGCTAGCTCGCTAACTTCCTCTGTTTACTCAAATGCCTCGGTTTCTCCGGTTGCTAATGTGGAGGAAACCTTTTAAACAAACTGGTACCTCTACATGCTAACATACTGACAGTTTTTGGAAATACTGCACACATGAATTAAGAGGAAAGACGTCCACAGTAGAGTTAGCCTCTGAGCTTTCAGTCAGGGGGAGTGAAATGAGCACGTCGCTAACATGTAGCTGGAATGAATTAGCTAACCGTCCACTCTCCTTCTGAATGAACACGGAAACTGATTATCCTCCAGCCAGCTAACTGAGCGGCTGAATCAGCTCTTCACTGTCCCAGCTAGCTGCAGGTGATTTAGCCTGCTAGCCTGCTAGCCTGTGAGCTAATCGGGCTAAGACAAGCTGAGCACAGCTGACTCCTGAGCTCCTGACAGCTGTTCTTCTCATTTACATCAATCACTTATTATTATTATTATTATTATTATTATTATTATCCGGAAATGTTACCCAGTGACACGGCTGTCTGTCTGTAGATCAGTTTATGTATTATTCTCAGGTTTAAAATGCAAAATCGCACTACATTACATCAGTTGTCAGTATAAATGATCGTGTAAAGGGCCTCGGAGGTGATTTTAAAATGAAAAGCAGCCTGGACAGAGAGTTAGAGCTGCTCGGTTAGACGCTTTTAATTATTCACGCGTGAACTTCACCTTTTTATTTCACTGAGAAGTTCAGCTGAGTCTGGTATAAACACTGTATTAAACATTTTTAATACTGATCCTGCAGAAGGATGCAATATGACATGCAGTTGAGCTCAGAAGTGTTGCAAGCTCATTTCAGGGGAAAGTAATAATAAATGTAAGTTCAAAAAAGTCGCTAAAAAAAACACCAGATGACGTCATGACCAATTTGCATATTCATCGAATCGTCACGCTCATTTGCATATCAAAACGTGCTACACAAGGAAGGAGGATTTTCTGAAAATACAGAATGGGGTAAAGCAGAGTTTTATTTCTTACAGAAAGAAGTCATCTTTGGTCACGGCGCCACAAACTATTTCTGTATTTACAGACTCAGAAAGCAGTGGTAGTCCGCAGTGGGGAAATAGACACAAAGGACATGGATACAGGAGGAATGACTTGCTTTTATTATTTGTAAATATAGCCATGAAGAGCAAAGAAGTCAAGTGGGTTTATTTTCATTCCTCTATGTAACGTGTATACACTGGAATTAAATGTTTCTTTGGGACCATGGTACTTCACACTACAATACAGTAGCACGGTACACAGAACGACATAAAGCGCAGATACGTGACATCCTGAGACGAGTGCAAAATATGCAATACATTGACAAGACAGTAAATGCTTTCCACACAGGACATCAGAAAAGAAATGTATGGAAGGATGATGAATCATGATGTTCACATGACCCAATGACTTTTCACACCATTTTCGTACAAGGCAATATTTTCATATTTTCACTCGTTTCTTTTTATATATAGCAATACACACACATCGGTTAATGCTGTTGTAGGCTGCGTCTCTGTTTATTAGTATTGGAATAGACAACAAACGTAAGCGCTGGTAATACTGCCCCTTTCACACTTTCAATCTGTTCCAGTAACAGTCAGGTCCAGCAGTTCATACATGGCAAGAAAATCTGTAAAAGTGATGTCTATATTCGTAATTTATAATACAGGTGGACTGAAGCATCCTCATTACTACTAACAATCCATCCAGTTACTACTAACTAATTGCTTTAACTGAGATAAGTTTAAATTTCCAGCCTTATTATTTGCTGTGAAGTCTCAGGACAAATACGTCACTGAATCATTCAGCAGTGTTGTAAGTTTTGTTCACAATCAGTTGTAACTGATACATTGCTAGATCTTGCTAATTTTATATAAGTATATTCCCTGCAAATGCCTGTACACAAATGCAGCTTAACATGATATCAGAACATTTCAAAATTTCATTACAGGTACAACCTCTCAGTGATACAATACGATTTTTATCTGTTTATTACTTTGAGAGCTCAGTAGTGCCTTGTTGACAGTGATGCAGTCCTTAGACATCTTCTATGTTTGTGTAACAGCAGTGCATCTGGCTTTGGGTGTTCGGTGTGTAATGTAGGCCAGGTTGTCCTGTAATTTTATCAGCCTGCTCAGCTGCATGTGTATCAGCTCTGCCCCATTTGTCCCCAGTGCATGTTCAACTATAGTCTCATTACCAGTGCTGAATGCCTGAGGCGGACTCACAGGACATGACGTGATCACGAAACTCTCATTCTTTAGCGCTGCAGGCAGTCACAGAAAAACGTCATTTAGGTGGTTAACTATCCATCTTCATTTGCATAATGTTGCAATATTAATGCAATAAAGCACTAAATCTTTTTATTCCAGCAGCCGAGCAATGCTGTGAGTGTTTACTCCTGAGCTCCTGCTCATTGTTCAGTGACAGTTATGCTAAGCATTGCTTATTATGATCATCGCTCAGTGCCTCTATCCATGACAGAAGGCTAAACAGTAATCTGGTTTCTCGTTTATCAGTATTGATGTATGTCTAGGCCTTGTGCTGCATGATTTAGCAAAAAGTCTCAATCCCAATACACAATATTTAACATGATATTTAATATGGCTCGCAATGTGGCAGCAAAAACAGTACATTGGGAAAAAAAAAACCTAGATATTTAACATATGTGGAAAAAACAATAAAAAGGAGAAAAAGGAAACAGTATAATAATAGATATTGCCAACCAAACAAGTTAATTGTTACTGTAGCACCAGAGTTGGTTATGAAAGTGCTGTGGATGTCAATGAAAAGCCTCTGAAACTATAACTATATCAAAACGCTGTATTTTGTCTGGCTCTAGCTAGGTGTGTATCGTTTTGCAGCTACTCAGATGAGTCCAGATCATTATGCTTTTACGTGTTTGAATACATCAGGTTTATATCAGAATCTGCCATAGGCTAATTTAGCCAATTCTGTTACGTCCACAGCATTGTTTATTTACTCATCTATGTGCCTATATCCAATAAACCAACATCCATTACAGGCCAGTTAGTGCTGATATCCAGATATCCATGTCGATCTCACTCATTCTCAAACGTCTCATTCTGGGAAGCTTGTTTGTTGGTGTGGAGTGGCATGAAGCTGTGATCCACATGCAGATAATTGTGAGCTCTGTTTGCATGTTTTTAAAAAAGTATACTGCTCTCTGCTCATCACTTTGGTGTTACAGATAATTAATGTAGCGTTAATTTCTGAGGATCTGTACATCCATCGTGTTGAATCTTTCATAGACGTATGGGTAGTTAAAAGTATTCGCACCATAGCGCTGTTGAAATCTCGATTCCGATTGGTCAGAAGGTGTTTAAATAAAAAAAATTAAAAAAAAACACGGCTCTGACAGTAGTGCCGACTGCAAGGCACATTGCAGGTTTATATTTTTGGGCTTGTTCAAATAGATTATTGTTTGTATAGTAATGCGATGAGCTTGTATGGTGGGCGGCCGTTAAACTGTAGTCTAAAAAGAAACCATATTATCTTCGCGATGGTGAAATGTTCTGTAAGGAGAAAGACTGTCTATATCTATGAATGGTATTTTGTAAGGACATTATAAACTGGGAACTAACTCATTTACGAACGTTCCACAACATTAAATGTAACTATAAACAGATAAAAATAACATGCCCTTCTTTTAAAGAATAAATATTGCAGTAATTGAGTTATTGCTGTGGTATAAGAAGAAACATTTTGTATACACATGTGGTTATTGGAAAATAAAAAAAGATGTTAACAGTAATTCCACTAATTAACACCACTGTTGATTATTTTCCACTAAGTATTTTCCACCAAGTATTTTATTCCATACATATAACACGGATTTAATTCAGCTCAGTTTCACTGTGGAGTCCTGAAGTCTTGTGCACACAGCACAATCCCACTTTAAACAGCAGTTTTTTTTTTTTTTTTTTTTTTTAAACATTCGGCAGCATCAAGTAAAGTGAGTCATTATTCTGCCTTCAGGCTGCTAAATGCAAACATCAGCAGCTCATTTAATCCTCATTCATTTAGTCTGATTATGAAGCATAAGGAAGCATGGACACTCTTACTCATGCCTACGTTAGTTCTATTCATTAATATAACCAATTCATAAGGGCAAGCACAGGTAACCCTGAATTGCAGTGCTTGGTGATCATGTAAGCCCAACCTAAATAGCTGATTTAATGTTGATTTAGTGTTCTGTAAATAACATGAAATAGCTTCAGCCGGAAGAATGAGACGTTTAGTGTGGCTCTGTGTGTGCAGCAACACTGTGGGTTCTATGAGTAAGGAGCTGTTCATGCACTGTATGATCAAAAGTTTGTGGACACCTGATCATCACACTCTATGCACTTTTTAAACATCCCATTCAAGATTTAGTCCCCTTTTACTGTTATAATAACCTCCACGCTTCTGGGAAGGCTTTCCACTAGATTTTGGAGCGTGGCTGTGGGGATTTGCCCATTCAGTCACAAGAGCATTAGTGATGTGGTCGAGGAGGCCTGGTGCACAGTCGGCATTGCAGTTCATCCCACAGGGGTTCAGTGGGGTTGAGGTCAGGGCTTTGTGCAGGCCACTCCTTGGCAAACCATGTCTCCATGGACCTTGATTTGTGCACCCTGGAACAGGTTTTGGCCCCCTGGTGGTTCCAGTGAAGGAAAACTGTAATGCTACAGCATACAGATTGTGTGCTTCCAAGTTTGTGTCAACAGTTTGGGGAAGAACCACATACAGATGTTATGATCAGGTGTCCACAATCTTTTGGCCATATAGTGTACATGTTCATAAACATCATTTCCAAGTTCAGACATCCATTGTGGACTGTTAAACTTTTTTTCTATTAAGAAACCTTTTTTTTTTTAAAAAAAAATAAATGTAGACTGGGCGATATTGCAAAAAAAAAAAAAAAACTTTATGAATGATCTTTATTAAGATTTTGATTTTTTTTTCTTGTTCTTACATAATGCAATTGAAAAATTATGCAATTTATTTATGGAGGTTTTTTTGTTTATTAGAATAGACTTTGGAAAAATAGTAACCGCACCATCTATAGCAAATAGTGCAAACAATGGTTCTTTTAAATAAAGAATATTTAAAGAAATGATTTTTTAAAAAAATTTATTTGCACTATTTGCTATAGAACACTTAGTGAACCCTTCTTGGATACTTGGGTAATCAACTCCGAGTTCCTTCCCCATTTACAGAGTGACGTCAAATCAACATGGCTGCACACAGCATCAGAAATAAACAAAGTAAAACTTCTTACCTTTAAATGTGTTGTACTGTATGTACAAGTATTAGATTAATCAACATACAGATATATTTGTTTGTTAAATCTAAAACACTGACTGTACAGTTCACTGTTTGAGAAAGAAAATATACATCACTCATCATATCTTGGCGTTTTTTTAAATCTAAGTGCGCAGTGTTTGGGAGTAGCACAGGCTGTAGGAGGTGTTTATCAGGTTAAGAAGGCTGTGTTTTTCCTTTGTATTTGGTTTAAACTTTTAAATAGCATTCATGGATGTTTTAATAACAAATTTAAATATGCATATATATATATATATATATATATATATATATATATATATATATATAAACATGTACAGTCTCGATTAGAACATTTTGAAAATCGTGTAAAAACATTAATTCGAATGAACCGAATTAATTGTGAAAATCATCCAGCACTATTTAAATGTAGTCTGTTTTACATGTCAAGGCCTTTGAGTGTAGTGTCTCTTTTCGCTCTGTTTCATCCGGAGACATTTGGAGTCAGATGTCATGAAAGGCTCCACCTGTGTAACCTGTACCAGCTCACCTAGATACAGTGTCTGTTACCCGGCCAACCGTGGACAGAACTCTGAAATATTCATCCCCTCCTGAATTATGCTTGTGTGTGGTTTGTGTTTCTGTTTGTTCAGCTTTTGCCTGGCCAAGCTCTTTCTGTTTGTTTTCCCGATAGTACTGTCTGTGCACAGGAGAAGTCAGATTTTCTAGCCAGCGTGTTACTTTTTCACGCTGCATTAGGTGTGGAATGCAAGGTGTGTGATGTGTTCTGAAAATCTCACCAGTTTGTGACGTTTGTTCTGTGAGTGAAAGAGAGGTTCAGCTCGTTCACTTGAGAGTCTCTTACAGTGCTCAGGTTATGCTTCTGAAAAGGCATTTGAGTCCCCCCTCCCCGGTTAGGAGACTGAAGACTGCACAGCTATTCACATAGAAAGCACACCTTTTGTATAACACTATAATAAGGACGCAGCCGGGACGCTGGAGAGAAGCAGCTGTGGACCCTTGGCCTTTCTTCAAATTCCTGTGCAGCTGGGAACACATGCACCACTGCAGTTTCTCTCATAATGCCTCATTCCATCCCCTCATTCTGTCTGTATGCTGTCTCATGACTTAAGACACATGACCCTCACTTCATACAGAGTGTGTGTGTGTGTGAGAGAGAGAGAGAGAGGGAGAGACAGAGAGGGGGGGAGAAAGAAGGGGGGAGAGGGAGACAGATGACATTAACAGAGGGAGAGGAGGAGAAAGATGGATAAAGGAAAAGAAAGAGAGACTGACAGACCCAGAAAGAGACTGAGAGACAATCAGAGAGAGAGAGGCAAAAAGAGAATGACCAAGAGAGGGAGGGAGAGGAAGAGAGAGAGGGTTTTGTTCCAGGTCTTCATCTAAGTGCTGACCGAAGGTTTTTTCAGTTTGTTTGTTACTGCTGCTGGTTTAAAATCTTGTCCTTGACGTATCACAAGATCACATTGTGTATTGGCCAAATGGCTTAAATGCACACTTCACATAACAGTTTCTCTCTGTTAGCCCAGTCCTACATTTCTACTGAAGACTTGCACATTTACGGCTAAACCTTAACTTTGGAGCAAGTAGCACAACTAAAAAATTGCATAACTGACATGATTATTATTATTATTAGCACTCATACAATGTACAATTTGTTATTTTAAATGTATGACCAAATAAGTATAATGAGTAAGAGTTTGAGCTAGGTTTGCAAAATGTGCAAAAACGAACAGCTGTTGATTAATCATTGACAAACACAAGGCAGCATGTAAGGTGTGTCACACAGATGTACCCCTCAAATGTACACTATATGGCCAAAAGTTTGTGCACACCTGATCATCACACACTATGCACTTTTTGAACATCTCATTCCAGATTTAGTCCCGTTTTGCTATTATAATAACCTGCACTCTTCTGGGAAGGCTTTCCACTAGATTTTGGAGCGTGGCTGTGGGGATTTGCCCATTCAGCCGTAAGAGCATTAGCGATGTGGACGCGGAGGCCTGGTGCACAGTCGGCATTACAGTTCATCCCACAGGTGTTCAGTTGTCATGCTGGAACAGGTTTGGGCCTCTTAATTCCAATGAAGAGAAATTGTAAAGCTACAGCATACAAAGCTATACAATTGTGTATTTCCAAGTTTGTGGCAACAGTTTTGGGAAGACCCAAATATAGGTGTGATGGTCAGGTGTCCACAAACTTTTGGCCATATAGTGTATATTTATGAGGATTGACTTTTTAAAGCAGAGTGAAATATTTTTTTAAGATCTACCACAGAAGAACAGCTTCAACTTAACATATGGGTTAGCAGTATGCAAATCCTGATCCAATACTGATATCCTCTTATTAAGCAAACCGACTGTTATGGGAACCGTCACACAGTTGATAGCAGCATGCTTTAAGACAGTTTGTGTCCTGTGTTCACAAGCAAGATCAGTACCTGATCTGATATCAGTCCAGCATTTCAGGCCAATATCTATCTAGTACTCATACCTTGTATCTGATCCAAGTTACACCAATCACAGTTTTCAAAGACATTTCTGCGATGCACGATATGCATCACTATCCATATGCTAAATGTCCAGCAGACCAGTAGTGCTGCATAAAAACAGTTTGATGATTCTTTATTTAATGTCTACAAAAATAACTAATTTTTATGTTTTTTTTTTTTTTTTTTTTTTTTTTAATATAAAAAAAAATAAAAAAATAAAAATGTTAACACTGGAAATGTTAACACTGTCTTTCCACAGGCCAAATACATCTCCACATGCATCGATGAGATCAAGCAGGAACTCAAACAGGACAACATTGCCGTCAAAGCCAATGCAGTGTGCAAGCTCACCTACGTAAGTCCACCAGTCTGTCCTTTGCATGCCTGCTAGACTTCTGTTGTACAGAGGTGATGACATCAGCTTATGTGCAGATTTTGCATTTTCGAATAACACTTTTGTGAATCTTTGGGAATAAGCAGTTTGCTTCACTACGTCTTCTGTTGTGTGTGTTTACAGTTGCAGATGCTTGGATATGATGTCAGCTGGGCTGCATTCAACATTGTTGAGGTGATGAGCTCTTCTAAATTCACCTACAAGGTAAGAAGAAAGAAAAAATTTATCCTTCTTCACAGTCTTGAAACTTTTTTATGATATAGGGACAGACAAACCAGAAAGAAAACCCTACATGTTAGAAATGTTTGCCCTTGTTGCCCTTCATGGTGATGTGACGCACTTGAGTGCTGTACTATAGAGCAAAATACACAACCTGAATCCGACCGCCTGCTGCACTACACACCTTAGCTGAGGCTCGATCTGGATCGTGGTAGAATGATTTTACCAGGTGGATTAATTAGTGCATATGGATGTCAGATGATCTTTTCAGAATCAGGAACACACAGCTATGTGAATACACTAATGAAACCGAGCAAAATGAAGTGCAGCACAACACGCAGTCACAGAAAACGAAGCCGCTAGTCAGAGTCAGATATCTTCTGCGTGTGATGTAGGACAGGGCACCACATCTCTTAGCTGAAAAGTTGCCTAATGACTTGTTGACTTTTTATCGCAGGCACAAACACTACTTTAGAGACTTTGTTAGAAGAGGATAATAATGTATACTCCTTTGTTTCCCTTTGTCTGTATCAATACATTTAAATAGCAAATTAGCTTGTTATTGTTAGCTACTACTTTGCACACTGGGGTTTTTGCTTGCCTAGTGGGCTTGCTAATATGATTCTTTTTTTACATTTGTCCTTTTGTGTTTTTTTTTTTTTTTTAATTGCTGTCTTCTCTCATTCTCAGCGAATTGGTTACCTGGCTGCCTCACAGTGCTTTCATGAAGGCACTGATGTCATCATGCTGACAACCAATCAGATTCGCAAGGTAAGCTGTATAGTCTTTTCACTCATTTTTTTTTTCTCATGCCTACACACTGCACAGTTGAGTTCTACCGAATCTCAGCGATGTGCTCTCACAGTGAAGGACAATCAGCTTGTGGTCTTATTATCTGGGAAGCAGCAGGATTCCTCTTTTGAGCTAAGTAATGTACTAGGCAAGTGCACCTTCAAGCTCACACAATCAGCCACTTGGCTGCTCCAAGCATGCTGACAAGAATTCTTAGCGATGCTGCAAATGTCACTCATATGATAATGTAATAGGAAGCACTTAACACTTTTTTGCTGACAAGGTGCTGGTGCTCGTTCAGGGAACTAGTGAACCATTTTAAGAACCAGCTCATAATTTTAGCAGCTTGAAAGCTGAACCATTATGTCGTCAGATGTGAGGAATTATTAATGCAGAGTGTACAAATGAGATAAACTATTATTTAATCAGGTGTAAGAAATTATTATAGAAAAGTGTAAATACAACAACTGTGGAAGATTTTACAAGTTTTTACTGTACTATCCAGTCGAATGTTTTGTTGTCAGACAATAGTAATGAGCAAGACAACAGAGATTATTGCTTTTAGCTGTTTATTCTCAAAGTTTATGATTTAGGTTCACAATATATAATTTAGATTTTTTAAACATAATCTTCACCGCAGCTGCACTGTTATGTTAATGCTAGTTTTTAAAAAAAAAAAAAAAACTTGAATCGCTGGAGTAGTTGTCATTATAATGAAATGATGTTATCTCCAAGCCGCTGTCGTCAAGATTCTTAGTCAAGTGCTGTATCTTTTGCTGTGGAAAAGTGTGGAACAGATCTGGGACCAACAGCAGGACCTTGGAAAAGGGTTAATTGGGAATCTTCTCTTGGCAGAGTCATGCTCTAACTTTACATTTGTGTGTTACTGTGTTTTTTCCTTTCCTCACTCCAGGATCTCAGCAGTCCAAATCAGTATGACACTGGCGTGGCTCTGACTGGCCTCTCCTGCTTCGTGACCCCTGACCTGGCCCGTGACCTAGCCAACGACATTATGACTTTGGTGCGGCTTTTCATGTATATTATAAATATTATAAGAATATTTATGTACCAAAGTAGCATTAAAAAATACTGTTCATCACTATGAAATGTAAGGTAGAAGTTTTGAATACACTGCTCTACTTTTTAACGCATTCATGGTGATTTCATAGGAAATTCGGGTTTTGTACATTTCCTCTGACCCCTTCTTAATTCTCTCTCTCTCTCTCTGTCTCTCTCCATTTCAGATGTCCCACACTAAGCCATACATTAGGAAGAAGGCTGTGCTTATAATGTATAAAGTGTTCCTGAAGTACCCCGAGTCCCTGCGCCCTGCCTTCCCCCGTCTCAAAGAGAAACTGGAGGACCCTGACCCAGGTACAGTTTCTTTTAGTGCCTTATTCATTCAGTCGCTACTAAAAAACTACCACACCTTTGTATTAAAGCATGAGGAAGTGTGTGGGTGCATGCTTGCGCAACACAAATACACAATGCAAAAAAAGTAGGTTTTTATTTCAGTCAAATTTTATTTCAACCTAATCTTTATCTACTGCATCTGTAACACATGTGATTACTGTTTAAGAGAACATATTTCAGCTTTTTTTTCTGTACTGAGAAACAAAAGCTTGAAATTCACTTATAATGGAAGCCTAATGATAGATAAGATAGTTAACAATAGTTAACTCAAACAATAAACATTATATGAACAAATGACTATATAAGGCTAATTTAAAACTATTTATACCCGAACTTTTATACATCTTTCCAACATGTGAATGCAGTAAAATAAATTGTGCTTTTCCTTGTACCAGGTGTGCAGTCAGCAGCAGTTAATGTCATCTGTGAGTTGGCCAGAAGAAACCCCAAGAACTACTTGTCCTTGGCCCCTCTTTTCTTTAAGCTGATGACCTCCTCCACCAACAACTGGGTCCTCATCAAGATCATCAAACTGGTATGTGGAGGACACCTGCTGTCTATATATGCATTTTTATGTTTGCGTGTGTGTCTGTCTAGAGATACATGACATGAATATGCATATATGAATTTTATTTTATTTATTTTTAAAGTTTGGTGCCCTCACCCCTCTGGAGCCTCGTCTAGGGAAGAAGCTGATTGAGCCCTTAACTAACCTCATCCACAGGTAAGATTAGTAGTATATGACTATAATTACAGGTGAATGATGCACATCACAGTAAACATATTTCAGTATGTACACTGCTAGTCAAAGGTTTTGAGCACATGGAGTTTCATGTTTAATTACTGTTTACCCACTGTTGACAGTTAAAGAAGGGATGTTTCATTTAAAGGAATTCTGTTTTTTTTTTGTTTTTTTTTTATTTAAAGGGCTTATTAATTGTCAAATCTCAGATTCTAATGGGGCTCTAAAACAGTGCTTTATTAAAGGCAAGTGTAGTTGTTTGGTGAACCAGTCATTGTGAGCCTAGATTTATGTTGCACATTAGACAGTGTTTGTATCAACAGTAAGACAAATGTATGTTAAGTGCCTGAATAGAGTGATCCTGATTGTGACTGGAAAACATCAAACATTTCTCAGTTCACTTGTACCTTTTTCTTTCTTTCATTTTTTTCCCCACTTGAACTCATTTCTTGAAGTTTAGCCAAAAGTGCTACTACAGGGTGTTCAAAATTTTTTGACTGAAATGACGAATCATTCCATTAAAGTTCCCAAACTTGTGGGTTTCTTCTTCCATATTTACCAAAAGCTGTTAGTGAACCATCAGCCATTTTTAAGGCAGAATGGCAGTTGTTTTTGTGGTTTTCCTGAACCAAGTTAAAACACTATTCAAAAATTTCTTTAAACTTTTACCCTGGTACACCACTGATCACTGACTGTAACTACTCTGTTTATAGTTAGACAAAATATCACTGATTTTCTTTGTCTTTCTTCACTTCTCTTTCAGTACCTCGGCCATGTCACTGCTGTATGAGTGTGTAAACACAGTGATAGCAGGTTGGTACTTGCTCCATACTGTGGAATTAATTGGAATATAATGAACATCTAATATCAATTTATTTACAGAATTAATGCTCTGTTTCTCCTATGCAGTGTTGATTTCTCTGTCCTCTGGGATGCCCAACCACAGTGCTAGCATTCAGGTGGGTCTCAGTTCTTAGGGGGTGTCTTGGCTGGAATGTTGTTCTGTTTTTTATTAAGTTAATAATAGTCTTGCCTTTTCAGTCTTGTCAGATAAGATATCATACTCTTTAGACACTTATTGCTAAGTATTGTAAATGTAATTGTTCTCAATCGGCTGAATCGGCTTTATTGAGCAAACTTGAGCATATCTGCGACCTCAGTTTGGCTATTTGCGCAGTTATATTCATTAGGAAATGATGAGCAAAATTAATTCTAGACCAATATCCCGAGAAGGTTTATAACCGTGATACGATTTCAGTAGATAGGTCATGAGTATTAAAGAATTCAAATTAAAGAGAGCAGCTGAGAGTAAGAAATCTGTTGTGGAAATGACTTTAATATGATAGTAATAACTCTCACTTTCTGATCTTATCTCTTATTTGTTCATTGCATCCACAGCTCTGTGTGCAGAAACTGCGAATCCTGATCGAAGACTCGGACCAGAACTGTGAGCCTTCTGTCAATGCCTGCAGTGTGTCATTTTCTCATTGTCTGTGTGTTTGTGTTAGCCCCTCAAGCCCCTACACATGGAGGACCTGGAGACCTCCATCCTGGATAACTCGAAGCTGTCTTTGTGCTTTAGTTCCGACTCTGCAAAAGAAGGAACAGATAGTTCCAAAATTTATAAATGACCTGTGGTGAAAAATGGACACTTCACATTCTCTAGTTTGGATGATTTAGGTTAATCGATGGTGTATACGGCATCTCTTATAAACCAGCATCTCTCAGTTCAGAGCTTAGCACTGGAATAGCACCTCAGAAGGGTTCGAGTTATCAGGCTCCCACTGAGTGCAGTGAGTAGAGTAGCTATACAATACCTGGACTGAGAAGTTTTGTATATCAGCAATCTCTGACAACAGACAATAAGGATTCTATTTGCAAGAAAGTAAGAAAAAAAGGTCTCTCTTTTTTTTTTTTTTTTTTTTTTTTTTTGCATTTAGATATGCCTCCTAGATTACAGATTACTCGTTAGTTGTCTACCATGTAAATTAGGATATTTGTGTTTTGCAGCTAAATGCACTTTTATGTACTTTTTGTGCAACTCTCTTACCGTCCCCCTCAGAGGCTCTAATCATTTCACTTGACTATTTCGCTAATTGAACATGACCTAAGGAGAGAATGGGTCAGATGCTTTGGTGTTCTTGTTGGATATGTGGAAGCTAGTTATAGAAGGCTAGTAATTAGGCTAAAAGTCTTGCTATAGAAACTGCTTCATTTCTCAGCATAACTGACCAAATCGAGGGTGAATTGTTGAGTTGTTGTACTTTGTAGCCTTCCGAGCATGTAGGGTTTGGCACGCTTGCCAAAACAAGTCTAGATTGTTAATAATAATGCAGATGTGATCTTGGGAATAAGCTGTTTAGTAAAGTACAGGGTTCAGCCTCTATAGTGCATCAGTAGGGTGAGTATGCAAGTGTGGTGACAAAAGTTATTTTTGCATGCATTTTCTCTATGTGACCATTTTAAACCATATTCCAGGGTCACATCGTGTACACATTGCTGAGACTACTCACTGGTGTTCAGTCGATAAAGGAATCCAACTGCATGAAGCCTTGACCTGCATGATGACTCAGCATTAGCCAGTGGTCAAACATTTATAGCACCACTGTGCTCACAAAATCATACAAAACCTCAAGTCCTCGTATGTCTGTGCTGTGTGTGTATATGTTGTCCTGTGTGTCTTTTCATCTTCTTATGTGTTTGTGTGTCTTTATTTGGGTTTAAATGTGGTAGTGTACCTAGTAATATAGACTTTTTATAGCTTCAGTACTTTTTTTTTTTTTGCCAAATTTGACAACTTCTAGTTATATAGTGTGTACAAATTTACTGAAATATTTGCATCTTTTTACTGCAGAAAGACAGTGACTAATTTAATATAGAGATAAACATGTAGGAGAGCAGGTTCTAGGTGGATAAGTGTAAAGCTAGTCTCTTGCAAGAACTCTCTTATTCCTTGCTGAGTGTGCTTTCGGTTGCAGTGAAGTACCTGGGTCTGCTGGCTATGTCCAAGATCCTTAAGACGCACCCGAAGTCCGTGCAGTCACACAAGGACCTGATCCTGCAGTGTCTGGATGACAAGGACGAGTCCATCCGACTGAGGGCACTGGATCTTCTCTATGGCATGGTATGACAGCCTGTTCAGGCCTCTTTATTTGTGTTTCTCACTGGTCTTAATGTCTGTGGTGTCAAACTTAGGCAGGTTATCAGATAAAATGTACCATTTGACTCTTTAGCCAGCTAAAGCTCAAGTTTATGTATTTTGACACTTTCTGACTATGTTAGATGTCTAACATAGCCAGAAAGTGTCGAAATACATAAACTTGAGGTTTTACACAAGTTAGACCCTGACTACTATGCATATGAATAGTATAAAGTACATGTTGTCGGGAGGTACAAACGGCCTCCATGATGATTTGGGAAATCCATGGAAAACACACTTCTTTGGCAAAACACTGTCCTTTACAACTAGCTGGTCTGTTCGTAAAAAAAGTCTGAAGAGCAGAAATGACCATTTGCTATTTCTGTGTTCTACTCAATGCAGTACAATGTCACATGTTTGTAGGTCTCTAAGAAGAACCTGATGGAGATTGTAAAGAAGCTGATGCTGCATGTAGATAAGGCTGAAGGCACCACGTATAGGGATGAGCTGCTAACCAAGATAATTGACATTTGCAGCCAGAGCAACTACCAGTACATCACTAACTTTGAGTGGTAAGGACACAGCGCACACACAACAGAGTCCTGGAGGTTGATCAGATGATACCCTGTTCACCTCATTTTTCACTGTGAAAAGACACTTTTCCATCAGACTGAGACATACAGCTTGTGATTTTGTTATTTGCTGTATTCTATCTACTATATTTCATATGGTTGCATCATTTGGTGACATAATTTGAAAAAAAAAAAAAAAAGTATGTGGGTTGAGACGTAGGCTTGTTCTGCCTTACTGTATAGCACAGCAATCTTCAGGAATGTCTGATACACTCAAGTCTCCATCACTGAACAGTTGATAACTTCAGTTTGATACAAGAAACTTAAACTAAAACTCTAATGATGCTGATACTCAAGTTCCTTTCGACACAACACTGCTTGACTCTACAGTGTACAGTTATAGAAGAGAACAGTTTTAGAATCGCACTATTCAGTGACACCCAGAAGTCTGGTTCAGCTCGAGGTTTTTTCCTCGTTGCCTCAGGGAGTTTTTCCTTTCCACTGTCACCTCTGGCTTGCTCATTAGGGATAAATTTAAATTAAAGTTTTATATCCAGATTTCTATAAAGCTGCTTTGTGACAATTTCCATTGTTAAAAGTGCTACACAAATAAAAATTGAATTGATAGCATTCCCACTGAGTACAGTGGACAACTTGGAATGTTCTGATTCACATCTCTTTACATGAAACTAAATACCCGTTAAAAAAATAACGATCTTTTTAGGGGTTGCTCCTGCTGATTACTTTTAACGCTAGCATCATAAGAATATGATGTCACCAGCCCACAGGCTTCTCCCTAATACTCTAATGGGTACAGTTATGTTATGTGAAACACACACAGTGTGTGCAGTGTGAGCTAATGCTCGTCCAGGGTACAGATAATTTTGGATTCATAGTAATAGCTGTGTCATACTGCACTTTCCACTGGAAAACTGGCGTTGTGTTCCTTTCAGGCTGCAGATAGTTAATCTGAGACATTTATCTAGGCTGTAACTTAACTGGCTCATTTGTTTTCTGCTTGTGTATGTTCTCAGGTATATTAGCATTCTGGTGGAGCTAACACGGCTTGAGGGCACCCGGCATGGTCATCTCATTGCCTCTCAGATGCTGGATGTGGCCATCCGTGTGAAGGCCATCCGAGCATTTGCTGTGGCTCAGATGGCCATGCTGTTGGATAACGCACACCTGCTGACAGGCAACATGCAACGCAATGGCATCTGCGAGGTCCTCTATGCTGCCGCATGGATCTGCGGGGAATTCTCTGAGTATGTCAAATTGTGAATTGGTTTGAGAATAGTGGTTAAGATTTAAAATATTTGAGAGCTGCAGCTATTATAGTTACAGTTTATACTTGGTACATAATTAGGTACTATTATTGTGTGTAATTTCCTTAGGCATCTGGAAGACCCCATGCAGACACTGGAGGCCATGTTGCGGCCCAAAGTGGCAACTTTGCCAGGCCACATCCAGGCTGTATATGTGCAGAATGCTGCGAAGCTATTTGCAACATTGCTGCAGAAACATGAGGGGACAGAAGACAGCCAGGTTGCCCAGGAGGCTAGCCAACTGCTCATAGAGAGACTGCCTCTGTTCGTCCAGAGTGCTAACCTGGAAGTGCAGGAGAGGGTGAGGCCTGAACTGATATGTGTATTGATTTTTTTAAAAAATTTTTTTATTTATTTATTTTTTCCCCGCTACACAGGCAGAAAGCTGGAGTGTTACTTCTTTTACTCTGGTGTGACTGGCAATATACTACTAAACTGTTATTTTTTAATTTTTTACCAAAAAAAAACAGAATGATGAAAAACAGGTGCAGTTCAGTTGCTGTTTTTTTGTGGGTCTTTCTGCCTTCACTTTTGTCTTCAGTAAGTGAAAAGCATGCTTGGGTTGAGATCAAGTGACTGACTCAGCCATTTAATAACATTCCATTTCTTTGCCTCACGAAGCTCTTGGGTTGCTTTTGTGGTATGTTTTGGGTCGTTATCCTTCTGGACTATGAAGCACCATCCTATCGCTTTTGCAGCATTTGACTGAATCTGATCAGAAATCATAGCTCTATAAGCTTTAAGAACAGAATTCATCCTGCTGCTTCTATCAGCAGTCACATCATCAATAAACACCAGTGACCCAGTTCCACTGGCAGCCATACATGCCCATGCCATAACACTTCGTCCACCATGTCTGACAGATGATGTGGTATGCTTTGGATGATGAGCCCTTCCTCTTCTTCTCTTCCTATAATCCTAGTACAAGTTAATCTTTGTTTCAAAAGTATGTTGTTCCAGAACTGGGCAGGCTTTTATAGATCTTTTCTAGCAAAGTCTAATCTGGTCTTTCTGTTCTTGAGTGTTACCGGTGGTTTGCATCTTGAGGTAAACTGTCTGTATTTACATTCATGAAGGGTCTCTTGATTGTAGACTTTGACAATGATACGCCTACCTTCTCCAGAGTGTTCTTGACTTGGGTAGATGTTGTGAAGGGGTTTTTCTTCACCAAGGAAAGAATTCTGCAGTCATCCACATCCAGGCCTTTTGGTGTTGCTGAGCTCGCCATTTCATTTCTTCTGCATTTGGCCACTCCTAAAGTTTCTGCTATCTCTCTGATAGGTCCATTTAGTTTTTTCAGCCTAATGATGACCTTTTATCTCCTTATTCCATTTGTCATGAAATAATGAGGAAACAGGCCACACCTGGCCATGAAGCTGCTTATCAGTCAGGTGTGTACTTTTGAGCCTGTGAAAGTGGAAGTACTATGTAAAAGAAAAAAAAATGGCTGTAATTCCTAAACCATTAATGCAGTATTTTTTTTTTTAAATCAAACCCCTTAGATTAAAGCTGAAAGTCTGCACTTCAATTACATCTTGATTGCTTCATTTCAAATCCATTGTGGTGGTGAACAGAGGCAAAATTGTGAAAATTTTCGCTGTCCTAATAAATATGGATGTGTGTGTGTGTGTGTGTGTGTGTGTATCCCCCCGATCACCCATAATATTAAAACCACCTGCCTACTATTGTGTAGGTCCCCCAGGTGCTGCCAAGACCTCTGAAGGTGTGCTGTGGTATCTGCCACCAAGACATTGGCAGCAGATCCTTTATGTCCTGTAAATTGCAAGGTCCATGGGCCTCCATGGATGGGATGGGACTTGTTGGCAGGGCGCATTATCCTGCTGAAAGAGGCCACTGCCATTAGGGAATAATGTTTCCATGAAAAGGTGTACTTGGTCTGCAGCAATGTTTAGGTAGGTGGTATATGTCATAGTAACATCCACATGAATGCCAGGACCCAAGGATTCCCAGCAGAACATTGCCCAGAGCATCACACTTCCTCTGCTGGCTTTCCTTCTTCGCATTGTTCATCCTGGTGCCATCTCTTCCCCAGGTAAGCGACGCACCCCCACCTGCCCCTGCCTGTCCACATGATGTAAAAGAAAATGTGATTCATGAGACCAGTCCTCCTTCTTCCTTTGCTCCATGGTCCAGTTCTGATGCTCATGTGCCCATTGTAGGTGCTTTCAGCAGTGGACAGGGGTCAGCATGGGCACTCTGACAGGTCTACGGCTAATCAGCCCAATACGCAGCAAGCTGCAATGCACGGTGTGTTCCAACACCTTTCTATCTTAGCCAGCATTAACTTTATCAAATATGTGCTACAGTAGCTCTTCTGTGGGGGCAGACTAGACGGACTAGCCTTCACGTCCCACGTGCATCAGTAAGCCTTGGGCGCCCATGACCCTGTCGCTGGTTCACCGGTTGTCCTACTTTGGACCACTTTTGGTAGGTACTAACCACTGCATACTGGGAACACCCTCAGATCCTTATGCTTGCCCATTTTTCCTGCATCCAACACTTCAACCTCGAGAACTGACTTGCTGCCTGTTATAACCCACCCCTTGACAGGGGCCATTGTAACAAAATAATCAATGTTATTCAAGTCATCCATCACTGGTTTTAATGTTATGGTTGATTAGTGTATATCCTTATTCACTCTTGGAAAAAATCCATCATTTGATTTCTTGGTCTTGTTTCAGGCATCCTGTATTCTACAGCTGGTGAAATATATTCAGAAGCTGCAGCAGAAGGATGTGGAAGTAGCTGAGGAGGTATCTGCACTATTTGCAGGAGAACTTAACCCTGTGGCTCCTAAAGCTCAGAAGAAAGTGCCTGTGCCTGAAGGGTGAGTCTCCTAATGAGGTGCTACACATACACTGACTGTCCACCCCAATTCTGTAATAAAATATATATTTGTTAATTTGTTTGGGAGAATTAAACATCATGGAGGTACTAATTCAATAGTCGTCATGGACAGAGAGAAGTTATTGCCTTCTTTAGTAATGTGACTGATACATAAACAAACCCATGTTTGAGTTCTTCCCTTTATCCACCTATAATGAATTTACTTACCCAAAGGCTGCTGAAATGCCATGCACTAATTTACCCTGTGGTGTTTGGTTTTGCAGACTGGACCTGGATGCCTGGATCAATGAACCTCCATCTGAGAGCGAGTCTGAGGATGAGAAGCCCAAGACTTTGTTTGCTAAAGAGGAGACCAAGCACTCTCGACCTCGCCACACTGAAGTGGACGAGAAAGAGCTGGCAAGGGTGTGTATACCTGCACTCTAGAGTAATTAGCCATAAGACCTCCTTATAAAGCTGAACAGTATATCTCAGACATTTCATTTATTTCTAGTTGTTTTGATAGTTTTTGTGAAATGAATTCAGATCAGTCTTTAACCATGACCAAGTTTATGGATTTCAAAACAAGTTGTGTGTGTGTGTGTGTGTGTGTGTATCTCCATCTGCCAACAGAAGCTTTATAGAGCTGTGTATTCTGGTTATTTTCACAGCTTAAGTACTTGACAGAAAAAATTAGCTTGCCCATTTATTCCCAGCAGCTGTTATGACTCTATAAATCCTGTTGTGTTTGCGCCCTTGACAAAACGGTAGCAAGTCTTTGGCTGTTCTGCATAACAAAGCCGGTGTTCTCTCTCTGATGTCTTCATTTTCACTTTGCATGTGTTTAAATGTGAGGTGATGTAGCGCTGTACTAGTGGAATTAAAAACTTATTGAAGCATTAAACTGGAACATTCTGAGTCTAATAAAATCTTAAGCTAATATTTAAACCTAGAAATCTGAAAGCAGCTTCACACACCAAGCTAATAAATGTTTTATGAACATATACAGTGCATATAATGCATACTTAAAATAATCAAACAGGTCCTATGTATAAGGCCAGCCCCCACCCTTTTGGTACAATAAGCTAGTAATAAGACATTGATTTTTATTTAAAGACAGAAAGGCTCAGGATAAGAGGTAATAGATTTTAACGTCATGGTTTTGTTAAAGTTTTACATAAAATTATCTGGAGTTGCTCTTTAGTATATTCTGTGAAGTCTGGACTGACATTCTCAGGTGAATGTACTATAATGACAATGTGTAGCAGTGTTTCAGTAATATGCCATTTTTGTTCTGTAGCCCTGTTTAATTCCCGGTATACTAACATGTCTGCTATTAACACAAGGAATGTACTTGATGAGTTAAATGAAATCCACAGCAGAAAGTTGTGAGGTATCCTGAACTGAAATTGCAAACCACAGCTTTGGCACAAAAACTCAACTCTTACTCATAACTATGAACTCATTATTCCAACCGCTACAATTATCTGTACTTTGATTTTACTGAGTTTTTGTGGTAATCCTCCTTCTGCCTCTTTCAACCCAAACAGAGAAGGGAAGCCAGGAAGCAGGAACAAGCCAACAACCCCTTCTACATTAAATCCTCTCCATCCACTCAGAAGGTACAGCAGGTTAAAGAAACAGAAAGAATGTAATGTAAAATATGATAAAGTGCCTTCAGGTTTTAGTGCTTGTAAAAAAAAAAAAAAATGTTTGTATGTTCATGCAGGTGTATCAGGACGCGCCAGGTGTAGAGCACATTCCAGTGGTACAGATTGACCTCAGTGTGCCACTCAAGGTCCCAGGTAAGCCTACGTGTGAATATACACAAAAAGGCTATAAAAATATGCATTTTTAAATGTTTAATTTAATGTGTATCTTGGATAATAACATGAGACTACCAATTTTTCCTATTCAAACATGATTATTTGTATTTTTCTGAAATATTTATTGCAGTTTCCATATCACTCAGCTGAAAGTCAATGAATATCACTACTAAATATTCCTTTCCTTTGTAAAGTATATATTTTGTGTTCATAAGTAGTACATTGATTTTTGTTTTAGTTTCATGTGTGTATTTATTTTTATTTTATTTGTAGTTTTGACCCTTTTCTGTGAGTGAGTGAGTCACTTCCTGGAAAGGCTGTACTGTTGCACTTCAATGCTTTCAATCATCAGATTGTCAGTTTTGTGGTTGTCCTTGTCATCTTTGGCTTTATTGTTTATACTGTTGTTTTGAAAGCAACATTTTAGGCAAGTTAAAGTATTGTATTGTCACTTATTATTTTCCACTGACATACTCTCTTCTCTCTCTCAGGGATGCCCATGTCTGACCAGTACCTGAAGCTGGAGGAGGAGCGTCGGCAGAAGGAGAAGGCCGAGAAGAAGAAGAAAGAGAAAAAGAAGAAGAAAGAGAAGCGTGGGAAGGGGAAGAGAGATGACTCGGGACCTGAGAGTGAGGAAGATATCACACCTGCTCACCAGGTGGACATCGTCACTGAGGAGATGCCAGAGGTAATGCAGCCAGGATACTTCGCTGAGACTGTTGTGTTGTGATTCAAAAGGGTAGAATTTGAATGGTTGAATTTTAATATTTGTTCTGATCTTTTTGCAGAATGCCTTACCAAGTGATGATGATGACAAAGACCCCAATGATCCACATAAAGCTCTGGACATCGATTTAGACAAGTATGTGCTGTCTGTCTTGCATGTGGTTCAACTAGATAGCCCTTAGCCAGCCCACTTTCACGCACACTTCATGGCAAAACCTGGCATGTAATCTCCATCATTACACTCTTTTGGTTACACTGACCTTTCATTTTCTTCCTTTAAACCATTTGTTAGTGCACCTATTGATATCAAGTCTCAGTCATGCATTCGAGGGGACCAGTAAAGACGGCCCTTAGCCAGTCCACTTTCACACACACACTTTGATCTGCCTCTTTTGTTTCTGTCTCCTGTGCACACACATCTGTCTCCCTGCCAGTCTGCTTTCTGGTGCTAACTGCAGGTGAGTGCTAGGTCCATAAGCCAGTCTGATGGGCTACCCAATTTCCAATTCCTGGATCTTTCCTTCTTTTCTAAACTATTTGTTGTAGGTATTTGGCAGTAGTAGTTGACCCGGAGATGTCTCTGTGTTGCTGATGGGAAAGCACTCATTCAGTTTGATAATCTGTGCTGGGAAATTAGTTGCTGTGATTTCATGGGGAGATTTTCATCAATCCAAATATGTTGATGTAATTTGAACACATGTTGGTGTATGTAAGGAGCGGAATATTAAAGGCTGTGTTAGCATAGCAAAGAGAAGCTTTTGTGGCCCTTGTCAGTGTAGCTAAAGTTAGTTTGGCATATTAGCTGAGTTTTCAGGGGACTTGCTTATATTTCAGCAAGTCTAAAATATTGTCTATTTGTACAGTACATATTAAAAAGAAAGTTTTCCTTTCTTTGTGGCTTGCGGAGGACTTTGCGTTTTCCTGGTAACACGACAAGCTGCATTTTATTAAATTCAAGAAAGAGAAGAAAGACGCTATTGAGGGAATGACTGTTTCTGCTCCAATATAAGTGATAAAAAGAACTCACTTGTTTGCAGACGTTCCACAACATTAAAGGTAACTATAATGAATAAAAAATATGACTTGCATTTCTTTAATTAATCAACATTTAATCATTGGCAAATTGCTTTGGTGTAGAAGGAATAAAACACTTCAGGATATTCTCTTGTAGGAAAATAATCACACCATCCCACTGTTGATTATTTTTCTCTGACAGCATGCCCCCATTGTATTTTATTCCTTATTATATTGCTGCATGTAAATAGAGATGATCTGCAATTCCCTACTCCATTAAAGTCCCCATTCCAGTTATTTCTCATGCCTGCAATTTGAAATTGTTCTAAAGTAACACACACAGTTTGTCCCAGCACAATATTCATGCTAAATGACTGCTTAGTTATGATTGCTCAACACCCTTGCCTATTTGTGTTCTTCGTTGAGGCTGACTCCTTCGATTTTTTTGGCTTAGTACTGAGGTGTAGAATACTGCTCCCTGCTGCACTTGGCCTAGAAAGTCTCATACATGGGCACTCAGAATGTGGATCACTGAGAACAGCGTGTGTGTGTGTCCCTCTAGGCCCCTGGCAGACAGTGAGAAGCTGCCGGTGAGGACACACCGCCCTGAGGTTGTTAAGAGCCCTGGGGCAGATGAAGACGGAGAGGGTTTCCATCAGGAGCCTAAGAAGAGGAGCAGCAAGGAGAAGAAAGAGAAGAAGAAGGACAAGGATAAGGACAGGAAGGTATGTTTGGCTGAATTGTACTGAGAGAAAGCAGAAGGCCATGGCTATGTAGAAAAGGCTTCTGAGTTAATACTGATATTTTATACACAGCACTGTTGATTTTGTTTTTTATTTTTAATTCTGATTGGTCAGAAGGTGTTTTATTTTTTATAAAAGCAGCTCTGACAGTACTGCCAGCTGTAAGTCAAATTGGATATCAGATACATAAACAGATTTTCAAAACATGTTTAATTGTTATGATGATATTTTCCTGTGGGTCCCCAGTGTAAAGACACATTATAACGCTGCTCCTTTAAGTGTTCCATCACAGGAAGGTCTTAAGGATGGAAGGCTTTGCAGTTTCTTTGTAACACAACAAACTTTCTTTTTTTTAAAAAAAATATCTTATTAACTTCATGAGAGAAAGGAAGAGAGACTGCTGCTGCTATAATGTTAAGTAGCAACAGGAACTAATTTGTTTCACAAATTTCCCATCATCAACTCCAATTTGATAAAAAGGATGATGTCATTCTTTAATAAATAAAATGTAATTGCTGACAAATTTCTGTGTTACAAGAACAATAAGATATGATTTTTTCTTATAACAGTATGTCTCCAAGTGTTTTGTTCCTAACGTATTCACAGTTAATGAGGATATCCCTAAGCCTGTTGGGCCTATGTTTGTTTGTTGCAGAAGAGCAAAGAGGAAGAGAAGAAGAAAAAGAAGAAGAAACACAAAAATGATGTGGAGGAAGAACCAGTGGAGCCTCACTCAGAAAATCCAGTGCAGTTAGAAGAGACCAGTGTGGTGGCGGCCCCACCTACCTCCACATCTGCCGAGGTGTGACTTTACAGCAGTTCAGGATTCTGTTGTGTTTAAGTTTAGAGAAGAAGTGTTCGATGGAAAAAGGCCATCACATCACATCGCAGAGTTTAGAGTTTAACCCGTTTTACAATAATCACGTCATAAGAATGTGTAATACGTCAGCTACCAAGAGCTAATGCCATTTTGGACAATTATAACAGAAATTAGTTACTTGTGTTCCACCAATAGTGGGATAAGAGGCCACAGCCAGTAATAAGTTAGGAACATTTTTCATGTGTATGAATGTTTTTTTAATAAATAGTTCTTAAGAACGGTTAAGAAATAATTGTATGTTAACGTAAAGATATGTTATATGGAATCACCATTATAAATGGCTTTCTGTTTTTCTTTTAAGAGTTTAAGTTGTGTAGTATTTCAGGTGCCTGAGTACTAAGTGCCAAAATCAATCGATCCCTTCATGCATTTTAACCTTTCTGAGATTATTTAAAGTTAAGAACATTTTTAATCAGTATCGTGATATCTTGCTTTGTATTGTCTGCCTATAATGTTGTTTGGTGACAACGTCTCTGTATTCTATTGAACTTGCCATGGTTAGAGGTTTATGTTAAGCATAATATTAGGTTATTGACGCTAAGTAGATTGTCATGCCAAAAGGCATCTCATAAAATTTTGTACTGAGGTCTTTTTGCATTTAAAGGAAAAATCCACCCTGAATGTCGTATCGATATTTATAATTAACACACGATCTTCAATGACGTTTTGAATTAACTTTATTTACTTTAAATTTTGTTTGCTAACATTGGCGGGTATTCACCTTGGCTAATGGTTTCCTACAGTGCATTCTGCAACTTCCATTCTGGAGTCCAACGTTTGTTATCTCTCATGTTTTTATGTTGGATTACATATTAATATAATATTGAACATCACTGAAAAATTGTGAGGAAGGAATCTCTTGCTCTTTTGTTTACTGGACCTAACAGTGAAATCTGATCAGTATCCCTTCTGCTTAAGATCGTTGAAAATTCTTCTCCCAGAATGACTAAGCACATCACAAACATTTCCATATAAATGTGTGTGTCAGGGTGGAATTTTTCTTTATGTCCTAAGTGGTTTAGTGTAAGGCGCATTGATTGAGCTGTTTTTTTTTGTTTTTTTTTTTGAAACTTATTCTTTACCTTGCCCTCTTTGTTCTAGGCCTCCGATTTGGATTTCTGGCTCTCTAGTGCTCCTGTTCCCCAACCTGCCAAGGTCCGATTTCACCCTCCCTCTTTTTTTTCACATAGTGGTGTCTATTTTTGTTTCTCCTAACAAAATCTTGTAATTTCATCCTCTCTTCTTGTCAATGTGCCAAGGTCTCACTCTGTCTCAGGTCCCTGAACACTTATTCACAGGGATCGTGGTTATTCATTTCTGGGCTGGCTGTGAGGTTGTTCCTTGTGCGTTTATGTCTGTGTCTGACCAGCTTTCATTAACATTGTCTTGCTTTGCTGTAAACCATGTTTTTGCAATCAGGAATGTTGCTGACAATTCTGCTTGATCCAGGCTCTCACAGGCAGCTGTTGATCCTGCTGATAACAGCCATAACTTATATTCCAGTGTGTAATTTTTCTGAGACAATATCATAAGGCATTTTGTTCCTTACTCTTTTAAGTTCTTTCTCCCTTTTTCTCAGCACCTTTGCAGCATTTTTTTCTCAGCATCATTTTCCAGAACAGTATTAAATCAGTTAAGCAGGAACACTGCTGCAAGAGCAGACTTGTTTAATATGTATGTTCTCTGTCATATACATAGGTGTGTATTAGTGTGTGATCCAAAACTCACTTCTCTAGTCACATATGCTAATTTGAAGAGTTTTTTGTTTTCAGGAGGCAGCGGTTCCACCATCAGCCCCAGCCCCAGCCCCTGAGACAAGTGTAGCTGCAGCCCCAGATTCTGAATCAGACGAGCCCAAAGATGAAGAACCCGAAGAGATGGTGGGTCACACTTTCTGATTTTATTGGTTACAGCCAATGAAGGCACATAGCTAAAGTCATAAGCTACCTGTATGTGGTGTTGCACATTCTGTGATTTAGGAGGATAAAATGATAAACTTGAGCAGGAACATCATTTTATCTTTTCTGCTTCTCATTCAGAAATCATCTAAACATAAGAAGAAAAAGCAGAAGAAAGAAAAGGAAAAGGATGAAAAGGAGAAGAAGAAGAAAAAGCGCCATCATCACCACCACCACCACCACCACAGTGAGGGAGACGGGAGGGATTCGGTACAGAATGGCACAGTGGAGGAGGAGGAGCCTCTACCGGTCAGTCACTTTCCAACACGTCTGTACACCACAGTATGTGAACGGTGCAGAGTGGTGTGTTTTTGCGAAGAGCAGTCAGAGCTCTTGCTCCGATACCACTCCAGTGTAACACGTTATGTCCCAAAATTCATTTACATGGAACATTTGTTTACCTTCATGGAGTTTGCAAAGTATTTTCACAAAGCCTGTGAAAATGATTTAAAGAAATTAAAAGGTTTAATTAAACTACCAACGGTGAGGGTGAGCCAAAGTGTGAGATTGGAGTGAGCAAATTACTCTTTGAAAGGGGAGCAAAAATTTCCAACGCTCCACTCACTTTCCCGTTTTAATTTCTGCGGACCATAACCATTCTACAGGGTGTCCCAAAAGTCTCCATACATAGGGGACTGTGTACGCCAGCACCATGTTGGATCTGCCGTCGTCAGTGGATGTTCTTGGACACTTCCAGTCTTTTTTAATTTGTTAAGTTTGGCAACAGTGTTGTGTGCGATGTGCTTGCCATGTTTCCTGTTAAAATCCATTGCAAACTTGCGACAGCTTCTCGATCCAGCCATGAGAATAATTTTAAGATGTTTTCTTTTGTCAAAAGTATTCTTAAATACTGAAAAAATATATAAACTTTTGATCTCAAGGTCGTAGGTTTGAGCCCCATATCAGGCACCAAACCCAGCCACTGGGGTCGCACGAACTAGTGCATTCTCTGTGTCGGTCCCAAGCCTGGATAAAACAGGAGGGTTGCGTTAGGAAGGGCATCTGGCGTAAAACCTGTGCCAAATCAAATATGAGGACCATAAACTGGATTTCCATAATGGAGATGGAGGTCCGCTGTGGTGACCCCAAACGAGAGAAACCAAAAGAACAACAACATGGAGACTTCTGGGACACCCCAAAAGCTGCACACCTAGCATAAAAATATTCCCACGGTTTTATTTAGGTTACAAAATGGTCATTTTTGCATTTCATGACCATTGTGTTTATGTAAGAGCAGATTTATTTGTTTATTCTTTTACATCCATGTGTTAACAGTGTATGTGTGTTTTCTCTTTGCAGCCCATGTCAAACTACTGTCTCCTGGCTGAAAACACATACATTAAAATGGTAAGTATATTAGTAACTCGAATTCATTGATTTAAAGTCATATTCATACACGCAATAGTTCCTAGTAATGAATGAAGTCAATTAAGAACACGTTTATGTAATGAGGTTACTCCTACTGACTGGAAATGTATTTGTTCATGGTTGCTTAAAGAGCTTAGTAATTATTATTAGTGAACCATGTTGCTAAGCTAGCCGGTAGATGACCTGTTCTCTTATGGGATTCTGGTGTTTAAATCTTGCCCTGTTCCCTGTCTCCTTTCCCTGTTAAAGATGAAGGAGGATGCTGATCAGGTACTGGCAGATAAAATACAGCTTCAATGAAGAACGTTTGCTGTTTGCTGTGCAGTGCTTCAAGACAATGTGCTTGATTATGCTTTAAACCTAAAGTGCATTTTATTCATATTAAACACAGCACTGTGTTCCAACATATCTGGTAGTACATCAGATTATACTATTTGAAATATATTTTCCTTTCCTTTTAGAGTAGGCTTAAGTTGCTAGGAATCTTAATTCTAGATTTACAAATCTTTTCAATCTCTTAGGAACTAAGTGTGTTCTTTGCAAACTGTTCAGAGGTGTGAGAGAGTGTTCTGCTTGCTGAAGAATGTAGTACCTCATTTCATCACGCAAAAAGGGGCTTTTTTCACACGTGGCTCATTCTTTTCAGGTGTACGATATTCAGGGAAATTTGCAGGATGGCAGTCAGGTCGTGGTGTCTGTCATCTTTGAGAACAAGAGCAACAGTTTCCTCAAGTCCATGGAGTTCAATGTGCTGGACTCCCTCAACTCAAAGCTACAGCGGCCGGATGGAGCTGGACCCCATGATGGGCTCGTCGTGCCCTTCCAGCTGCCGCCAGGTATGACCAAAAATGAAACTTAAGACGTGATTATTCATAACAAGATACATTTTCTCGCTGCCACTCTACCCACCATCTTGCCTTATAAAGACTTATACTTCATTGTAGTTACACATAATCATATCTGCATATCTGGAGACTTCCAAAACCTCAACCGGATGTCATATGAATCTGCAGTGCCATGTCTCAGGCTAATGCTCATTGGCTGAGCAGGGAAGTGTATCCAGTAGCATTGGGGTTGGGACCTGAACTGTTCAAGGTCCCCCCCACCCCAGACCTGTTTGACTACTCTAGCACTCATTTATGAGCATAATATCGCTACAAATTATAATGTACAATGTAAATAACTCGTCCTCTGCAGTCTTTTACTAATTCTCTCTATTCTACAGTGATACGAGACTTTTTTTTTCCACCTGTACATTATGGTTATGTGTGACACTGCCATCCAGAGCACACACACTCATGTTATGTGCACGTACACTGGCAGACCCTTAAGGAAATTAAGTATAAATCATTCCCAAGGCCTCAAAAGATCATTATTACATTTTTCTATATACAAACTAAAGCCAAAGCTGAGGTTTTATACTTGGCGTTTTTTGCTCTGTTGTTCTGCAGGGGTGTCAAATGAGGCCCG
This sequence comes from Pangasianodon hypophthalmus, assembly GCF_027358585.1. Taxonomy (NCBI): domain Eukaryota; kingdom Metazoa; phylum Chordata; class Actinopteri; order Siluriformes; family Pangasiidae; genus Pangasianodon; species Pangasianodon hypophthalmus. Next base: position 16,905,940 of record NC_069720.1, read on the forward strand.
TTTCGTGTTCTCAGTGCAGAGCATTGTCATGCCTCAGAAACTGAAGGGGACCCTCACCTTCATAGTAAAGGTAAAACTGTCATCTCAACACACAATGCACATTTACACAAGGATGTCACAGAACTGTATTACCCAACTGTATTTTCCTTTCACAGTCGGAGGAGTCCTCAACTCATGAGAAACTGGACTTCAAACTGCACTTTACCTGCACATCATACCTAATCACAACTCCATGCTACAGGTCAGGAGTGAGCAGACACGCTTGATTAGAATTGAGTCTTGTTTTTTTGTTAGCTAGATTTATTTGAATGGATCTTATTTGTGTCAACAGCGATGCCTACGCCAAGCTGCTGGAGTCTGGGGACCTAAAGAGCAGCTTTCTGAAGCTGGAGGGAGTCAACATGCCTTTCCACCACCTGTTGGCTAGAATCTGCTTCCATCACCATTTCTCTGGTAGGTGTTGAGAAAGCTGTTTAACAATTTAATCTCTGTCCACCACATGTGTAGTGTAGATATTATAGATGAAGATTAGGTTTAAAAAATGTAATGCTTGTAGATTTGAAAATATCTCAAAGAGCCACAGCCAGCAAAAAAAACAGCTCATATGAAACTTGTGATTTTCCAAACCTCTCATGTACTATCCAATGCTTTCTCTTTTTTTGGAACAGTTGTGGAGAGGATCGACTCGTGTGCCTCCATGTACAGCAGGTCAATCCAGGGTCACCATGTCTGTTTGCTGGTCAAAACCGTAAGTTTGAAGTTCTCAATTTCTGTTTTTTGTTGCATGCTGACCAGGACAAAGCGGTTACTGAAGATAAATTAATAAATGAATTACATTCTGTAACTTACTGGTAAATGAGCCTTAATGTTAGAGAAATGTTCTTAAATGCTCTAGATGGCCCAAACATCTCAGGAATAATAGAACTGCGTATTTAGCAGTGGACTACAGGAAGTGCAGACAAAACTCCAACATGCTCAATACGTCTAAAACAAAAAAAGAGTAAACCGCAGTGGACATGCACAGGTTCAAACTGTGTTGTGAATGTTTTCAAAAAACACACGGTTTCCCCCTCCACACAGTGAAAACGCGTTGAAGGGCCAAACATTAGAGAATAAAATGCATTTTCAAATATCCATATACAACTGGACATGCTCTAACTTTGAGTCTCTTGGTCCTAGGCTGATCAGACAGTCTCCATTGATGCTAAATGTGATGAGCCATCACTGCTGGGGAATGTGCTGGAAGAGATAAAGCAGACCTTCTCACAATGCTGATTGTGTCTGAGAGACCAACGGTGCCCTTGACCTCCCTCTCCCATGCCCTCTTGCTGAATCTGACACTCAGAATCATATCACAAACACTGAGGCTGGTTTCTCCCTCGTCTCTACCTACCTTATATTTATTGGAACTCTCGACTCGATTTATCTTTCTCTTGTATTCCTCTCTCTTTTTTTTTTCTTTCTAGTCTTCGTGTGTCAGCCTCAGTCTGGTGTTCGATCTCACTAACCTTCCTTCAGTTTATTAACTGGATTTATTTGTTGTTTTAATGTTGGTTGATACATTTTTTTTGTATTGTGTTGCATTTTGTTTGTTGCTTTCTTTCATTTTGGTGTTCTCTCTGCGTCTTTGTTGAATCTTCGAATTAAACTTGAGTTTAGTGTCTTCCTCCTCAGTCAGTCTGTGTGCGTGTGTCTGTGTGCGTGTGTCTGTGTGCGTGTGTCTGTGTGCGTGTGTCTGTGTGCGGGTGTCTGTGTGCGGGTGTCTGTGTGCGGGTGTCTGTGTGCGGGTGTCTGTGTGCGGGTGTCTGTGTGCGTGCCTCTGTCTGTGTGTTTGTCTGTCTGTGTCTTTCTTTCTCTCTCGGTTGAAACTCTTTTCCGGAGAGCATTCAAAACTTCATTTTTTTAGTTTTATGCCTGAAGCCCTGCCCATCTTTTGTCCTAGCCACCAACCAAATTTTAAGTTCAACACCCAAGTAGCTGTAATACACAAGCCTTGGAATCATGGTTCCAAAAGTGTAGACTAGTGCACTTTTTGATTGAAAATCTGGTTAGTTCTGGGACCACATTTCAATTCACTTGGACTTGTTACCAACATAACTAATGACTCAGTGGAGTTTTTAAGTAATGGATGACTGATACAGATGTATAATTCTTCTGTCTTTACACTGACAGAATAAATCAAACACAACACTGTTACTCTTATATTAGAGTTTTCCACATTATTGTAATGCACACAGCTTTACAAGTTTACTACACACTAAAAGATGCTGTGGAGGTTTGCAATTAATGAACAGTATAACTAACATATGGGAGAATTATTTACTAAGGGAATTAGTCCTGCTCGCTGCTTGCTTAACATCATAACAAGAAACCAGATAAATGTCTCTTTTAGAAGGCTCCACAATCATTATGAAGGATTTCGAACTCTAACAAATCAGTGACCAAACCAAAAGTATCAGATGAAATCATTTCTTCAGTCAGTATTGTATTTAGTGGTTACTTGTATCTCTCTCTCTCTCTCTTTATGGTAAGCTGCATATCTTTCTGAGATGTGCCTGCCACCTCACCTTTTGCCTGTCACTTTTACTTCCTGTGAACTGGACGAAGGCCAGACTCATGTCTGTGTTTGTCTGTTCTCCTGCTGCTTTGTTCACTTGGCGATTGTGCTGAATTTTTTTTCCATATTTTTCCCTTCCATATACCTTTTCCCACTCTAATGTACTGACTAATCAAAGAACCTGCTCAAATGTAATTCCTAGTTTTGTTCACCTGGTCCAGCACTCTGTAGCACACATTTGTAACATCCAGCTGAAACAGGAGGCTTCTCTTCTGTTTGATTGAAAAGCGCTATTTAGCATTTAAATGACTAACTATCAGTCAGTCGTTTAAGGCAAAAAGCTTCTAATACAGTTGAAGGCAAATGCTGGCCAAAAAAGATCCAGGCTGTGTTCATATAAATGACCAACCAGTTAGGCGTGTTCCCCTCTAAAGTGTGCATATTTCCATGATCATGAGCAGTGTGAATGCAACCTGTGGTGGTGTGTCTGCATGGAAAGTGTAAACTATATGAACACAGGCTAAACCATGACACACAAGGAGAAGCAACTGTAATTATTTTTTTTAAGAAGACAGATTTTCTGTGCAAAGTTCATTTCAAATTAATCTTGCATGAGTAGAAATTTATAATTTTGTTCTTTTTGTCTGTGTCTAAGGACATGCATACACACCATCCCTAGCATTCCTTTTTGTTGCTCTTCCTAGTTTTCTTTTATATATAAATATATACAGTATATTAAGTGTAAGTTGGCTTCATCATACTACACTTTGGATTGTATAATGTATTTTTATCTGTTAAGAGTACATACAATTTAGAAAAATCTTGGAATGGTTTTAAACCTTAAGTTTTGCATTAAATTATCTTATTAGAAGGCTGGGTTTTGTTAATGTTAAAGACGCTGAGATAGGGTGTAACCAGCTCATAAAACAGTCCACGTACTGACTCCCTCATCCCCTCCCGTCCAACGCCATCTTCCCCGGTCAACTGTAGCGCAAATCTTGCTGGATTTTGCTTGTATCACTCAATGTACTCTCAGTGCTCTTCGTTCGAAGGTACTGACTCCTTCAACTATGTATTTTCTGACTGTATGATGTAATATAATGTTTCAAGAATAAATGAGAATGACCAGTGATTTGCTATTTACATTCCCTTTAACTGAGAGGTTTACCCAGCAGAATTATGATAGACGTAGGCTGCTGTAGTTTTCTTTTGTTGTGTGAAGGTGGTGTACCAATAAATTCCCACTTCTGAACAATTTGTATTCTTTTAATTTTTTGTTGCCTTTTGTAAGATGGAGTAATTTATTTAATTAATAGCTTTATATATAATTAATAGCTTTATATATAATAATAATAATGAATATTATGTAGAGAGCACTTTAGATATGATTTGATAGGTATTGATAGTAATGAAACTGGGAATGCTAAAATTTTGTTGGAAAATCTAGTATTTAATTTAAAGTTAGTATTTAACACAACATACACATTATAATTTAATATAACATAAAACTATTGTGTTCCAGTTTGCAAATTGCGGAATATATTTGTAGCCAATGTCAAGGCATTGATCATGCCAACAACACCAACTAACAAATCAGCACCAGAGTCACTAAACACATCACAAATATTTCAATATAAACATTTTATGTGTTTCAGGTGGAATTTTTTTTTTAAGGTTTGACTTATTAATAAGACATTATTATTATTTTTTTAATTATTATTATCCAGAGAAGACACTAATTGGTTTCCACTTTGCTGCTGATAAAGATTGAAGTTAGATGCTTAAGCTTTGCATTTTCTAATCATGTGATGTCAAAAAGCTATGCAAAGAACAGCCACAATCAGATGTGTTCAGAGATTGTGGTGCTAATTTGTTAGTTGATGATGTAGTCTTGTTATGTGAGAAGTTAGTAGTTGTGTTAATCATAGGGGGACATTTGTAACACAGTGTCTAATTTCAAAAAAAAATTTCAGTGATTTCAATCATAAAGGCTAAAGCTATCTACAAACTGATTATTAGCATGAAAGTTGAAGCTTTGGAATCTGATGTGTTTGAGCAAAGCGTACAGAAGAGGAGGTGAGAGAGCGGGACAGACTAAAGCACCGCTGCATCACTCTCTTTCAGTTAACTAAAGTGTAAATATACTAACATGTCGATGAGAGAAGTTTAAACTAAAAACTAAATGTTGGTCACCATTGTGATCAATATTTATAACACAAATAGCATTGTGATCACCATGTTGTTAATGAATATTAATCTACAAGTCGTTCAGGGTGGAATTTTGCTTTAATTAAGTAGAAGTGCACTAGAGCAGTGACTATATATAGCAGCCAGAAAACCACAACCTTAATCAGAATAGCAAAATGGTGGTGGTGCCAGTGTAACATCATGAATGTTTTAGTCTCTTTGGACAATAAAACCCATTATTCCCAATATTTTGGTGATTGTCAGCGTTACTAAAACTTCTATTTAGTCTTTGCACCCATTTTGCACCCAATAATTTGGAAATTATTGCTTTTTATACAGTAATATATTTTATTTTACATTTAAATCAACATAGCTTTTTCGTAAGACTTTTTTGGGAAATGTTTTCTCTGTTTACTCTCATTGTACTTTTCTCACTTTTTCTTTTATGACTACAAGTACCAATAACAATTCACATAATATAACCAACTAGTTTATTGATAATTAATATCATCCTCCTATTTTCTATTATGAAATAGAAAAGAAAAGGCAAAAGTAGAGGTATGGTGTTTGTCACTTAATTCACTCCTGTTTTAATTTCCTTTCTGCAGTGCCTTCCTAGTTCCCTGCATTTGCCTGTATTAAGGTTGTGAAATAATCTGCTAAGGTATTGCTTTCTTACCAACTCCAGTACACCTTGATATTGGAAAAATAAAATTGTTGCGCATGTTTCTGACATGGGAAAGTCTTCAGAACTGAGGGATTTGCAGTTTCTCAGTAACACTTAATATCACTTAACTTTTTTTTTGTCTTATTAACTTCACACAAAAAGAGAGGCTGGTGAGAGAACAACTGTCAATAGCTGTTATAATGAAAGTAATGAGAGGAGCCATTTTAAACCATTAAAAAGTGATGTGTCTTTCTTTAATTGATATAAATCTTAATTTTTGTGGGGATTGGAAAACATTGGGTAACAGTAACTCCGTTAAGTTAATTATATTTCCATCCATCCATCCATCCATCCATGTTCTGTACCGCTGGACCGGGTGCCAACCCATTGCAGGGCAATTTTTCCATACTTTTTCTTTTCTATTATTTTCCGTCATGTTTCATTCCATTCCTATATATGGAGTGGAGTAAAGCTTTAGTAAGCAGCAGCTTTGATATGTAGCTCTTTTCATGTAGCCCTAAAACTTGCTTTCCAAGTGTTTCTCTACATGCCCAGCCTTCAGGAGTGTGTGTGTCTGTGTGTGTGTGTGTGTGTGTGTGTGTGTGTGTGTGTGTGTGGTATAACCAGCTCCCTCTTGTCCTCTCTCTCACACAGTTGGCTCACCATCAAAAGAGGAGCAGCTGACCGTATCAAATCCAACCTTTCTTTTTTGCTCCAAACTCAATCTTGAGTCCTTTAAAAAAAAAAAAAAAAAGCCCTGACAACAGTACTGCAAAGTAAATGTTGACCATTTTTGAATCACCCTGTATTTGTAGTGTGTGACAGTGTCAGGGAGGCCTTCTTGGACTACCTGAATCACATTTTTTCCTAGAGCAGGTCTCACCTTCCAAAGTTTGGAGTCAGAATTGTACTGGAGATCTAAAGTTATGCAGATGATGATGATGTTCTAACTGCATTCTGAACGTAAATTTGCAGCAGTACTTATAGATAACATCTTGGGTGAGTTAGATTTATACTACTATAAATATAGATTTATTAGCCACATTAGCCTTATAACTCTGGTACAAAACGAAAGAAGCTACTTTTTTTTTTGTTCCAGAAGCTTTTCTGTACTTGCATAAAACAAAGGGCATGTGGCTACAAGGACATATTCTTCACTGCCAAGGTGAGCCCTTGAATCTTTCATTTGAGTTTGTGTCACTGATGATGAATCACCAGCTGTGGTGCTTATCCTCACTCCCTCTAAATAAACACGTGCTGTTAATCGTAATGCCGTGACAGTTTGTCTTTACTTAAAAACAACACTGTGGCCATGAAGTAGTTCATGTTCTCATCAAACAAATAGCAGTCATTTGATCATTTGATCTGGTCATCTTGAGGTGTGCTGCTGGAGTTTGACCTTTGCATACTGAATCAATTCTCTGTTTACAGGATCGTATCAAATTCCCTATAGACTACCTTAACTCACCTTTGTCCTTCAGATTCCTCACTGAGATGTGGCACTCCTTTCCTGTCTGCACACTTATGGGCCACCTGCTTTCTTTTGTTTGGTGCTGTTATAATCCCTATCCCATTAATATATGCTTGTTTATTTAGTTTTTTTTTAAAATTATATTTAATTGCAACAGTTTATATGAAGGGGTGTTTTTGTGCTCCTTTAGAATAGAGATGTGTGTGTTTTCATTCTGCTTCCTGGGTGGATGACCCTCAGAGTGGAGAGCTGCTGTCAGAGAGGTGGAACCCCACACAAAACATCAGGTAAAACATAATACACGCTAGGGCTGTCAGAACAAATTTCAAAGCTGAAATACTATTTTTAGAAGGCCACAAAAAATCCAGATTTTAATTTTAATATATAAAGGGTTCATATTCTAGTTTTAGCTGTCTAATATAAGATTTTTTTTTGCCATATGGCCCCTTTATCATCAGGAATTCATGCTTGGTTGAGTTTTAAAGTGCAATTCAATACTGTTAGTGTTTTTGTCTTTGTTTTAGTGATTTTTATGTTAATACAGTGTACCCCAGTGGTATATTTTTCAGTCTAACTGGGCAATCTGTTCACATTTCTTCTTCCTTTGTGTCTTTCCCCAAGCTTAACTATGCCACTGTACTTTTTCTATTTAAAGATTAAAATAAGAAACATTATATTCAGTTGTAAATGCAGCACTGTTGGATCTGTGCTGCATCCTTAGATCAGAAAAAAAACAACAACAACAACAGTGGTGTAGTGTGTGTGATGTCTCTGACAGGACCATTTTGCTGAGTGTGATGTGATTTTTCAGTCAGGGCACTCCTGCCTAGAGCTGGTAGAATGCATATATAGGCCAGTTTGCCACAGGATGGCAGTATTGACCCTTATTTATACTATTTCATTGTGACTGTTCTGATTTTGTCTTTTTCTTCGAATGAGTTGCTGTGCAACAACTGTATTGAAGTAGCGGCATTTGGCAATGAATAACCCCAACTTTTTACTTGTTTTGAGAGGACAGCATTACCTTTTGGGTAGACATGAGGCCAGACCTTGCCACTTAATGCACTGCTAAAAAGTAGAGTGATATAAAATTGTCATCCTGTTGTAAAGGGGAAACGTCTGAGATTAATTGTAGGGGGTAGGAGTCATAAATGTGGCTTGGTTTGTTTGCAAAGAAGGCCCAGTCTTGAGGTTAATGTGTTGCCTATCAAAGCATGTTGAATGTTAATTCATAAAGCCACCCTAGGTAATTTGTGTGCATGGAATAATTTGGAGAGGACAATGAAGGGGCAGGTATTATAAGATTTTTAGTATCAAAACAGCTGCTTTTAGCTCAATTTTGCCAAAATCTCTGACTATACCTTTTAGTGCATGGAAAAACAGATTTAGATTTAAACCTGACAAACGTGAAGGTAGTTTTGTTTTCTATGGTATGGAAGCAACCAGATAATCATGTGCATTGATGCTGTCCTTGAGTAAACAACTCATTCCATGTCAGAGCCTATGATTAGTTTAACATTTAACATCCAAAGTGGCATACAATTGAGACAGGATGACAGCATAGTAAATGAGGGTTAAGAGTCTTGTTGGAGGACCCAGCTTGGCAGTGCTGGGATTTGAACTCACAATCTTCCAGTCAAAGCCTTAACCACTGATCATCACTTCCCCATCACACTGAGATGCAGCAGCCATACTGGGAGTGTGATTAGTTCAACAAATCGGGTTTTACGAACAGGCTTGTAGCATCCTGGTCCAGGCTTGGGGGACGAACTTTGAGGTCTTCAGTCATGTGGAAAACATGAGCAGTTCCGACAGGCAGTTTAATGAAAACCAGAGCGGGACAATAAACACAACTGTAAAATGTTCTTGATGTTTTATTCATGCTCTTGAAGGTTCATGACCCAATTCATGTAGCACATATTACTCACAGGAACATCAAGTTCTCAGGTCCTTTATACATGTCTAGCTGCACCCTCTGTGTCTCACCATAATTTTCTCAGGTCAAGCTTATTTGTTCCAGATTTGCTCTTGTTGTCCTGTTTTGGCTTTTGTGCAAGGGGCTTAAGGCAGATGCGTGACACTGAGAAGTCTCTTGACATTTCACTGTGAGAAGGTGCATTTGACGAACACCTTTCCTTCTTGAAATTGGTGGTTAATTCTTCTATGGTGAACTGCGTAATAGGCTCTTTACTGTAATACTCAGTATATTCCTGGCTGAACTCAAAGTAGCTGCCATTAAATCATTTTGTGTGACTCACAGTTCTGACAGAAGGCCTTAAAGAATAGGAACAAAACAGGCTGTTTTCAAGAATCAGGCCATTGATTTTCTTCTCTGCACCTCTAACTCTTGTACCAGGTTTGGCTCCTGTTTATTCTTGTCTTCTACATGGCATGTCTCATAGTATGGTTATATTAAAGTGCAAATCCATTTCTGTCTTCAGGAAGATAATCTGCATGTGAAATGCAAAATAACATTTTGTAGAATGAGAAGAATTTTGTAGCTTTTTTCACTGTATAATATATTTTTCTTTTTTTTTCAGTATGTACTTGTGATAACTGACTCAGAGCTGAGTTCTTGATATAATATTACTCAAATTAATTACACACGTTTCTCATACACCTCATACTACATGTTGTATGATATTGTCATGCATTTTATATATTGTATACTGTCTATAATTGGTATTCACATTATATATAATACATTAGACCGCTGTTACATTTATGATTCTGATTGGGCATAAAGTGTTTTTTTTTTTTTCCCACTACAGCATAGCTTTAACAGTAGTTCTAGCTTTAACAGTAGAATCTCCAGTGTTCACACTTTGTAACAGTCAGAGCTAAAGCTGTTCCTCCTAGTTTTGTTGTTGGTGCTTTTTCTATAACAGCATATCCCTTTTTTTATTTCTTACTTATTGTATGGAAAGCTGTTTCATCATTATGAAAACCATGAAACTGAGGCATAACTGCACCTTGTATTGTTCTGAAGTAGATGTATTATTATAAATGTGCTCTACTGTGACTGTTGGTCAAATGCCTTTCCAAAGTGAGCTTTACTGGACTATCTGAACTTGTGTAACACTAAGGTACTAACTCATCCACTCATCTTCCCAGTCTTTTCCAATGGAGACTACTGCTTTATTATAATTTTGCTTCATATCATAATACTGCTGACCTTATCACTATTTCTATAGAATAATGGATAGAATTACACCAATCAGCCATAACATTAAAAACACCTGCCTAATATTGTGTAAGTCCACCTTGTGCCACCAAAACAGCTCTGATCCATCGAGGCATGGACTCCACAAGACCTCTGAAGGTGTGCTGTGGTATCTGGCACCAAGACATTAGCAGCAGATCCTTTAATTCCTGTAAGTTGTGAGGTGGGGCTTCCATGGATCGGACTAGATTGTCCAGCACACTCCACGGATGCTTGATCGGATTGAGATCTGGGGAATTTGGAGGCCAAGTCAACACCTTGAACTCTTTTTCATGTTCCTTTTTTTTTGCAGTGTGGCAGGGTGCATTATCCTGCTGAAAGAGGTCACTTCCATTAGGGAATACCGTTGCCATGAAGGGGTATTCTTGGTCTGCAGCAATGTTTAGGTAGGTGGTATGTGTCAAAGTGACATCCACATGAATGCCAGAACCCAAGATTTCCCAACAGAAGCATCACACTGCCTCCGCCGACTTGCTTTCTTCCCATAGTGCATCCTGGTGCCATCTCTTCCCCAGGTAAGCGACGCAGAGGCACCTGACTGTCCACATGATGTAAAAGAAAATGTGATTCATCAGACCAGGCCACCTATCCATCACAATCTGGCCCTTGTCAAAGTCACTCAGATCCTAAAGCTTGCCCATTTTTCCTGCTTCCAACACATCAACTTTGAGAAGTGACTGTTCACTTGCTACCTAATATATCCCACATGACAGGTGCCATTGTAACAAGATAATCAGTGTTATTCACTTCAACTGTCAGTGGCTGATCAGAGTATATACCTCTTATCTCACACTGATTAAGGATTAAATATTTAATGACCAGTTCATTGACCGCACCAAGAGCAATCAGGCAGTGACACGTGTTCTGAGAATCCATTTAGGTGTGTGCAGGGTTGTTTTTTTTTTTTTTAAACCAACAGTGTACGTACACTGTTGAAATTGCTTTCACCTCAGGTTCACTCCTATAGACCTTTTCTCTTATGGATCTTTTTTCACCTGTATACATCTGTTTGTTGCTATAGATATGACCTGGTCTCCAGGACAACTGATGACCAGAGAAGAATGATGGGATGTTGTGCTGCAAGTCCAATTTTGTTTTGCTATGAAGTTATTTTTTTCGAAGCATTTCATGATGACACACTGTCTGTACTAAACGAATGAACATGTCCTTTACAATCAGGCAAAGGTACGAACAAACAAACAGACAAACATAAACAAACAAATAAACAAATTAAACAAATTAAGCAGTTTATCTTGATATGTTTTAATTGTCTTTTTAGGCACCTACCTTCAAGGTACCTTTCTCCAAAGCCTTTTCCTCTGAGCACATGCACTCATACCATATCATATTTTAGCAGCAGGATACAGAATGTGCTGGCCTTTATGTGTGTTTTGGTTGATTTAATAGTCGCATTAACTTTGGCAAAGCTCAAAAATAATGCCTGAGAGCAATTTTGATAAAACCTAAAAAGATTCATGCTTGCTGATCACTGTAGCAGATTTTTATTTACATATCCATACATGCAAATTGACAGTAAGATATTGTGTTATTAAGCTTAAGTTACACAAACACAGGGTCTCAGGGAGCCTGGAGCCTTTCCCAGGGGGACTCGGGGCACAAGGCAGGGGACACCCTGGACGGGGTGCCAACCCATCGCAAGGCACAATCGCACAAACACTATGGACAATTTAGAGATGCCAATCAGCCTACAACACATGTATTTCGACTGGGGGAGGACACCAGAGTACCTGGAGGAAACCCCCGAAAAGATGCAAACTCCACGCACCCAGGGTGGAGGCAACGTGCTAACCACTAAGCCTGTGTGTGTGTGTGTGTGTGTGTGTGTGTGAGTGTGTGAAATAAACAACAAATACTACCAAACAACAGAAAGTGTAACATTCTTTGAATTACAAATATATCTATACAGTGAGTGTTTTGAAATTGTTTTGCACACTGAAAAAAACTATATTGAATTTACTTAATTCAAATGTGTACATTGGTTCCACATGAATGAACTGAGTTACATTAGCACAATTTATATAATCAAAGTCCTGGAGTAAAATTGAATATTCAGGAGCAAAACCGGATCCCTGGCATTGTGAGGCAGTTACCCACTGCACTATCCTGCAGCACATGGGTTAATCAAGTTCATTTCACTCTACAGTCATTTCTTCCAGTCAGTGCCAGACTCCCAGTGAGATTTTATAACATAACTGGATCACCTTCATACTGCAGTTTAATAAGCTAGCTAATGTTCTCAACATTTTTGTTAGATTTATTTTCATGGAATAGATCTGGCATGCTAAGATTTATTTAAATAACAAAATATTGTTTGTAGTGCATATAGCTCATTATCGGAAAAAAAAAATTTGAGATGCTTGTACCTGCCCAACATCACATAAGTGTCGGAGTGGGAGGAGCTTCCCTTCAGTTCCACCTACCAACAACAAGGTATAAGACATAACTCATTCCGATTGGTTAACAATTTCGGGCGGTGTCTTTGTTGCACTTAAAATCTATTAGTGAAGAAAATGAAACCTAGCTTGAGAATAAAAACTTTGAGCAGGAGGGATAAGTTTGTGCTCCCGTGCGCAATATTGTAAACATGAAAAGAGTAAATTTATGCATAATTTCGAGTGTGTACATGTAGGTTTGTGCATGAGCAAAAACAGTAGCAGTGGGTTGAGTGCCCACATTAAGACTGCATGATATTGGCATAAACAGCATATGAAAACCTAAGAGTGGTCTGCATTCATTTTATTATTATTATTATTATTATTATTATTGTTGTTGTTGTTGTTGTTGTTGTTGTAATTATTATTATTATTATTGTTATTATCATTATTTAGATCTGGACATCAGTTGAATGATTTTTTATTTTTTTTTAAGCCATCACAGACAATAAAGTATCTGGAGTATGTGGGATTTGGTCAGAATGATCCCCAAACTCACAAAATAAGATATTCCTACTGTATATTATGCAGCCTTAGCCCACATGAATTTTGGTAGGAAGGCAAAAAAAATCTGACAGCAAAAGGATTTCAGCTGTCGACTTGTAGCAGTAAAATGACGCCATATGCGTGCTTTAGCTTATACATATTTAAGCCTTATGCATTTCGTTGATCCGGATAAAAATAGCATGCAGTGGCTCCGTCTCAGCCCGAATACTATCACACTAACTAACACAGCACATATGGTAAGTGCAGTAAAGTGTTATTTTGACAGCCTAATGACTACAGTGTCCTCTGTGCTACAGCTGCTCACGCGCAGCCGGTGCGTCTGAAATGTTGATGAAGGTGATTGGCTGTTGATCGGAAGCGTTCGGGGGATTCTGATTGGCCGCCTCAGGGATATAAGAAGGTAACGGTCACTTTTCGAATGCGACTTGGTGCTCGCGCTGGTTAGAGGCTCGTTCAGCCTGAGTGAGATGAGCCGTTAGTGTGTGAGGTTCACCACAGGAGAGCTGTTACCAAAGCTCACAGTAAGTCAAGTCTGCTGTAATGCAACAGGTGTCTTTCGGGGTTGTGATGTGTGGTTTGTGTGTTTATAAGCAACTAGTTTTACCCTTTTAGCTTCCTTTTTTATTTTATTTTTTTTAAATAAGTTGTTTAAACGAAATATTAAGGATTTGCTCTGAATGCTACTTACCTACTTACCTTACTCAGCAGTATCACTTAAAATTTGATTGAATGGTAAGCTTAACTACAGTAATTAAGCAAAACTGTTCGTGTGTGTGTGTGTGTGTGTGTGTGTTTATCTTGGCGAGCATCTCAATGGTCCTGAACTGCATACTACCATACTAAATAGTACTCCATCATAGGTACGGTGTATTTGTGCACACTTTGTAGTGCGGTAGTACACGGTAGTATACGGTAGCGCACTATTTTGGCATACTGTTTAGTATGTTAGTATATGCGGCTTTGGTCTTGGACCAAATTAAGCTCCATACTGCAGCAGGGAGCTCCTTGATTTAAGTAGTTTTCAATATAAGAATCTTGTCTATTGTAATTTTCTATTTTTTATGATTATTGATAATTAATTTGGAAATAATGCTTGGATTTATTCGAGACAACCTGTTGCTCCATTTATTGTTTCAGTAACATGCAGTCTTTATACAACATCATGCTCAAAAATAGTCCTACCAGCTATTTTCATTATATGTAAGTACAGTGAACAGGCTGTGTGCATGTTGAGGTAACATTCACATAATGGGATTTTAATAAATTGCTGACAAATACTGTAAAAAGCTGTTGTTTGATGAGCATGACATTCGTCCTTGTATCATCACCAATATTTCAACTAGTAGAAGATCACTGAATCAACAGAACTGTGAGCTAATGTGATGACATTATACCATATAAAACCTTACATGTAATTAAGCAAAAATACAGTAAGAAAGAGTTTATTTATTTCTCCATTTAATCATTTTTCCATAATATGGACATTTCTATAGCGTAACACATTAGAACCTAAATACAATCGGAGATAAAAACAGAAAAAAACAAACAGTAAGTGTTTTATCACTTTCTTGTCTTTTTTCTAATGTTCTCTGAAAATTCAGTCACCTGCCTACTTCACACTGCACATGCAGGTGGGGGAAAATAATAATAACCATCATGTTATGTCTTTATTCAGCTTCCCTCCCACCCCCAGCTACCATCGAGTGCAAAGCCTGAGCCTCTGAAAATATATTATGTACACACATAACTGTGTTTTGGTTTCTGTTTAACAATGACTTTGCACTGCGCATATCCCCCCCAAAAAAATCAATTACCAGCTGATTCCTTTTGGAAATGACTTCCAACATGCTTATGTTATCTACCATCATATGTGTATGTTAAGCAACTCTGCCTAATGTTGCAGACAAAAGCCCAGCTGTGCTTCAGTGGGTCAGACCCTGAAGAATCATGTGGGTTCTGGAGAAAATCCGGAGCTCAGTGGAGAACAGTGCTCCTCGGCCAGGGGAGGCAGGAGACAAACAGGACAAAGCACCCATCTACAGCAACGTTCTCACACCTGATAAGATCCCGGACTTCTTCATCCCTCCCAAGCTGGTGAGCTGCCCACCAGAGACTGAAACACCAGACGTGAAGCCCAAGGAAGGTCTACAGCCTTCCACGTCAGAGCAGACCATTGGCAACAAAATTAGCAGCCCTCGAAGTCCTCGCCTGGTCAGCAAACTAGCTGGAGACACCAAAAACCTGCTAAGGGCTGCCAACCGTCACATCATTCAGATTGAGAGTGCGGATGATGTCGTTGCTGGGGACACCAATGCTGACCCTCAGTCCCAGACAGCTATGTCTCTGTCATATATTCCAAAGACTCAGACCTCCTACGGATTTGCTACACTAATGGAGAGTCCCCACACTCGTCGGAAAGAGTCGCTCTTTCACTGTGACCACACAAGCCCAGTCACGTCTCCCAACACCCAACGCAAGTCGCCAGGCAAGACCACCATTGAAGTAAACCATCTGAACCCTCTGGATTTCAACACGTCCCACATCAACCCATATCGCTACTTTAGTGGGGGCGAGAGTGACACATGCTCCTCGGCTGAGTCCTCCCCTTTCAGCTCGCCCCTGCTGTCCCGCTCTGCCTCCTTGCTCAAGATCTTCACCCATGAGACTCAGGCTAAAGTGGTCAAAGCCAAGAGGACGTTCGCCCGGCACAGTTCGCTCTCCACGGATGAGTGCAGCTCCGCAGAGCCCAGCCCCAGCGTGCCCAGGAGGCTCCACTCTCCCGTAGGTGGTGGACCTCTGGACCATCAGCATGGGAAGGACAAACAGCAAAGGGAGCACATGGTCAACCTCCACAAGGGAGGTATGATCCGGCTCTGTGCTGATTATGACCCAGGAACGGCACGTTTGCGCATCCGCATCATTGCAGCTGAGGACCTTTATGACCAGACATTTGACATAAAGAGCATTAACTGCTGTGTGTCACTCTACCTCAACCCAGGCAAGCAGCAAAAGCAGAGAAGCACTATAATCAAGAACAGCCGCAATCCCGTCTTCAACGAGGACTTCTTTTTTGATTCTGTGAGCTTAGCTCAGGTGAAAAGCCTAGCTCTGAAGATCAAAGTGGTGAACAAGGGCACTAGCCTGAAAAGGGACAGCCTAGTAGGGGAGAGAGAGGTTCCTCTGGGGAAGCTGCTGCCTGGTCTTTAAGCCTGCATAAGGGCTTATGAGGGCTTAGTGCCTTGAAAGGAGGACTAATGTACCTTAAAGTAAATAGCTAATCCTGTTACCGTGTAGTATTAGCAGCAGTTCCTTTAGCAGTGACATATTTATTCATGACTTCAACTTACACGCTAGCTCAGCCTTTATAGTAAGTATATGTATAAATTTAAATCTGGTATGAATAGAAACGAAATTGTGTTTCCTCTTCATCATCTTTCATATATTGTACAAAAAAAAGTACCAGTCAAAAGATTTTGAAAACCCTACATTTTAGCATTTTTGCTTAATTTTTTGCCCATTTTAAATACTGCATAATATTTGAAAGTCTGACCAAGAAACAGATGTGAGTGAATTGAGATATGATAGAAATGATTATTTTATTGAAACAATTAGGATCTTAGAGCAAGCAGTTAATAAACTGCACAAAGATTTAGGCTTTGTGAACTGTTTTAAAACGTATGAAACTGCAGCTGTTCAAAAATGTTAGATTGGCAGTGTATATTTTGTAGTTTTATGCTTGTGGCGTAAAGTGATGCAGTCAGAACATTTGCTTCTTGATAGCAAAAAAACTTTTGTATGGAGGCCAGGGCCTTTGAACCCTCCCCCAAATGATTCAGTGCGCAAATGTCAGCTTTGATCCTGGATGCATCAACCAGCTAATTTGCAGGATGAATAAACAGCCAGGAGGATATTACATCACCCTGTCTGACATGGTGCATTGTTACATGCTTACACTTGTGAATAGTTTTGTGAGACCCCCAAGCCTTAATGATGGAGGTGAAGGTTTGCATGGCTTCACCAAGTTTATCTGGACTATGTTTTGCCTGGTACGACTTTATTAATCTATTCTGACTAACTCTGCGTAATATATGTCACTATATAGAAAATATTAAATCACAGATTGATCATGTTTTTAAAATTCTTTTTGTAAATAGCAGTTTTTTTTTCCTGGGCACTGAATAAAACTGATGAATATAGTTTAGTGAAATATTAGTGACAATAGGCAACTAAGGAAAGTCTAACCATTTAAGCATTATTGTAATAATATTTTTTGCTAAATATCTTCTGCTGGATTAATTGAAATAATTAATAATTCATGATAAAGACATGATGAAAATAAATGATTTGAGATGTGGTGATAATGGTATTAACCAGACTCTCAGGAAATAGGAGTTTAAGTACTGATGGAAATGACAGACTGTGTGACAGTGTATTTTTAAAATATTAAGAAAACCCATGACTGTAGCTCAGCATTTGTTGTGACAGGCCTCATTAAAATCCCTCCTCAAAAACAGAGCATGCTAGCCAGCAGAGTGTGCAAATTATCCCGTTATTATGTCCTACAATGCTGCTTAATTAAACAAGCTGAAACTTGACTTAAGTTTTTCTCTTTTTGTGATTAAAAAATTGTGTTCCAGAGCCATTAAGGTTTTTAAAAGTGTGCTGATGTTTTTAGTTAATATTCACCTTTTTATCATAAATAGGTTTTGATCAGAGAGTTGCGCTAATACTCAAGTCTTCCTGTTATAACAGGTTTTTTTTTTTTTTTTTTTTTTTTTGAAATGCCAATCCAATATACTTGATGTGTAAATTATTTTATTGTTGAAAGTTGTAAATGCTGGATTCTAGTTCCTCTGTTTTTGTGTTTGTAATTTATGTGAACCGATTTTGTGACCAAAAACCTGTAGATTAAGCTGTGAAATGTAGAATGGGAAATTAGATGTGCTTTATATGTGGCATGCTGTCCACATTTCTGCATGAACACTGCAACATACTGATATTTATATATGCTGATAAGCTTTTAATGGAAAACTGCAGGTTGTGGTAAGAATTGTATACTTTGGTTAACGTAAGAACAATAAAGTTATGTGTGATGAATAAAAGGTCTCAGAGCACCTTGCTAGTCAAAAGTGAAGTTCAATACATTCAATATAAACTGAGTAACATGTTTGTTGGCTACAGCTGCCTTGTAATTACATTATTGGCACTTCTGTAAGTGTAATTACTTTGTAGTTGGACAGTTACTGTCTGGATCTCATGTAAGGAATGTCACACAAGAATGTAGTTATACTGAATATTGGCACGGCTGTGATTTGGCCTTAGGCACGGAGCCACAGGCTGAGTGCTGTAACTAATCATAGTCATGCTGGTATTCAATATAACCGCATGATCGTGAGTGTGATATTGCTTTTATACAGTTCTATAAACAAGAAACTAATATTGAGTAAGTGACATTTTGGACACTATAGGCCAAATATTTTGTTTATTTTTGCTCTTCTAGTGGAAATAGATCCTAAAGAAGCCACACTCACTTTACAGCATGTCGGCTAGCTGGCTAGCTAGCTCATATTGATTTGTATATTCCCGTTAAAGGTGCTTCCAGTGAAATTAGCATCCTGTCTTCCTTTTCGTCTTCATCAGACAAGCTTTCATATTTTAACTCAAAAGTTATATTCATGAAAATTGTATCATTTGCCATGTCTGCTGAAGATATCGCTAACACTACTGTAGTAACCGTTTCAAACTAAGAAGTGGAATTTTATGTGATGAACACAGACGAGTGATACACACAGAGAAACAGCCCAGTGTGGTTATAATAAATATAAGCACTCCTGAAACTCCACTCAACCAATCAAATTGGTGGACCGGAACTAACTTGTATAACTGTTGTGATACACTGTTTGTCCTCCATTTACCCCGTCCCTCCATGAAAAGAAATAGCATAGGGCGACCACCTGAAATACCTGAAATATTCGTATCAGTGTTAGTGTCACTACTGTGCTGGACCTCTATCCAAATGTCTGGTCAGTGGTTGTCCTATAGTAGTCTCTTCATTCATGGACAAGGTACACTCAGAAAAAACATGGATATAGTGTACCGCTGAACATGATTTAAGGTACATGAATGGACCAGAATTAGTTCTTAGCGCTTTAAAGGTACACTTCATGAACTTTTACACTTTCAGGGTAAAAGATGCATACTAAAGGTACAAAAGGTGTCCCCTTGAGGGTAGCACCCTAGTGGCAAGGAAAGTGTAGAGAGTGTAGAGGGCAGAGCTGGCTAGTATAAATAGGCTAAGCCCTCCCTCTGTTTCAAGAAAAAAAAAAAGTTAATTAATTTTACTATCCACATCATCTTATTTGTTGTTAACAATGTCTTGTGTGGATTAAATTTAAATAACAGCACCATCAGCAGTCGTTTTCTTTGTCCCTATGAAAAACACTTATATGAAGTAGGGACTAATTTCTGATTTCTGATTTCTAGCCCAAATTGTAGAGTTACACAACCTATCACTGACTGCTGTGACATGTGAAACACCCCCTAGCTTTAGCATCCATCAGCATTAGCATCAGCTTATTTATTAAATCTACATCACTGACACATCCATAGCGCAGTGATTGAGAGGCACACATGAAATACAATAGCAGGTGTAGTAAACATGAATAAATTGGATTTTACTTGCTCGATTATGCATGTTTAATTTTTTTTCATTTCAAAATGCCTTTGAAGAGAAAGGCAAATTACACAGAGACAGAACCATAAGTTTTGTGCTGCCTATCTGTCTTTCAGTGAGTGAGTATGTGTTCCTGTGTATATGTGTAATCTTATTATGCCAATGCAGGCCCGTAACCAGGAACAAAAGGTTAGTGAGGTCCACATTGCAGAAATATATCATAGTTAATATATCACAATGCCGAATGTGTACTACGTCAGTTGCTATTTTTTAATCTCTGTTATGTTATCCTTCCATTATTCTGTAAACTGCTCTGGTTTAATTCACTGTTTAATTTTATTGAGTTAAATATTTTTGGTTTACAGGCCTAAGTTACCTACTGTTAGTCTCTAAAAGTAGAAATTTCACAATACCTATTTCTGAGGTTTGCTTTCATATTTCTTAAAAATGACACAGTGAAATGACTTAATATTAGAGGACCATAGTTTAGTTTTTTTTTTTTTATCAGCCTCAAAATATAAGTGAATATAATGTAATATATTAGCATATATTAATATACAGTATAATATAATAGTGAAGATACAGTATATGAATATTTCTTCTGTATCTTTCAAAATTGTCTTAGTGAACTTATTTCATGTTAAAGAATAAAAATGTAGAGATCTTACAATTAATAAATATCTAATTTATCTAGTTATTGTATTGTACTCTATATAGAATTATAGTTCATTATTTTGTATATTATACACTATTTACTTTAAAAAAAATGGTTTGTTAAACAAAGCTATCAAAAACATACCGACTGTACACCTCTACCAACATAGACCAGGGTTCTTCAAATCTGGCCCCCGAGTTCCACTGTCCTACAGAGTTTAGCTCCAACAGTAATCAAACACACCTGAATCAAACTCTGAAGATTTGAAGAACCCTGTGATAGATATGATGCTTCACTGTTGCCAGTATCAAATGTAGTAATATTTTAGATGTCATTGGCAAGCATAAGCTACTGTATGTCAATCAAAAACTTTTACATAATTACTGTAAAATACTGTTCATTTGTATTATTTCTTATGCTTATATTATATCTGTTCATTTCTCAAAATGCATGAATAAACTTTCCCCAAAGTACTAGCCCTAACTAGTGGAATCTCAAACTCAAAATTTTTACAGCAGAATGCTGCTATAGAGGCCTTATTTCTGTGAAAATTTCAGGTTCGTATCTGGTCCCCCACCAGTAAGGGTCATTTTCAAAAATTGCACTTTCTAGCCCCCCATAAAAAAAATAAGAGTCTCAAACCTGAAATGGTCTGCATGCACACTATAGTTAACTAGGTACTCCCTAAAAAATTAAGACTGAGACTCGAACCCTTCCCAATATAAATTGACCCTAAGAGTGGAACTGTGAGTAATCTTGTGCATTACATTGGGACGTAAGTTCTAAGTCTAAGGAATAGGAATGTGCTAAATATTTATATATGTCCATGTAACTTGTAATGAGCTCTAGAGCTCAGTTTTTGTTCCAAGGAGCTAACACCATCCTGAGCCGAGATATTGAGTTTTTTGTAAACAGCTGTATAACCAAAATTTTTTGTGTGCCATGACACAAAGATGGCCGTTGTGGTTAAACCAAGTAAAAATAAAAAAAAAAATAAAAATAAAAAAAAAAAAGCTGGAGGTTTTGCAATGCCAATACACTGAGGTAGTCACTCAAAAAATTTAGGAAAATTAAAAATGGTTAAGCAACCAACTTTACAATTATTGGACCACTTGAGATGGACTGACCTGGAGATAATTTCCAAAAGTTTCCAAGACAATCAGAAGGAAGTCAGGGTGTTACTGATTAAGGCACAGGATCATCTGTTACAGCTGCCTGCTGCCAGGTCCCTGTGGCTCATTGGGATAGAGAGAGTAAATAGAGAGAGAGAGGCGAGAAAGAAAGATGGCACACCTGTTCCTCCAAATAAGCCAGCTACACTTTCATTTGCTTCACGTGGCATTTCCTCAGTCAGTGGCTGCCATATCAGTCTTCTTTTTATTTCTTCTTTATTTTGTTGGATGTTTATTTTTTTGTTTAAGAACATTTACACATTTTTTCTATGATCCAAACAATATTATCTGCATTCTGACTCGACAAACAGCAGGAAATCTAAGCCATTCTCCTGTTCTGTCATATCATATTCATTCTCCTGCTGTCTCTCACTGTTTGGCAACTGATTTGTTGTATGATACCTAGCATGCAGGAAGCAAGAAGAGAACGTAGGATTAGGTTGTAACAGGAGAATCTTTAAGATTTCATCAAATGAATAATGTAAGTATATATATATTGTACCTTTGTGTCTAAAACATCACAATAATCCTACTTTGTTAAAAAAAAAAAAAATCTGGGTGCAGAGAAATTTTAGCCCGACATACATTTGCCTATTAAACTATTTTGAAAACATTAAAGACACCCATGTGAACAGACAACGTGCATAGAGGCAGTCCTGCTCAATCACACTTTCAACAAAAATCCTTTATTCTGAAATCCAGAATGAGACATGCCAGAGAGACGGGGAGACAAGGTGGGTGGGTGCTGGTAGGTGGGGGTGTCTTGGGAAGGGGGTGGGGGGTGAGCATATTTTCATCTGCCTCTCTGGACTTCAGGGTGCAAATGCAAGGGCTATTATTGGACAGGGGATTGCTATGGCAACTGCTGAGTTGGGGAGCAGGGAGAAGGGGTTTGTTCTGTCCACCGTGTGGAGGAATGAACTTGCGAGGGAGAACAAGACCATTCATGCAGAATGGCCTGTTATCAGTCTGGTAGGCTTTAATAGTAGAGCAAAAACACAGTGTCTTTATTTATTGTTAAATATGTCTGACAGTCAGTTATGAGCCATGCCAGCTTGACAGTTTGACAACTTAATACTTGTTACATATTTAATCCTATTCATTCCATGCAGGGGTTTAGTAAAAATCCAAATAATTACAAGAAGCATATATTTGTCTGTGATCTTTTAGCTTTTGTATTACCAATGTGCTGAATAAAATAGATCTAATAATGATATCCTTATCACTTTGTGTACCACAGGAGCTTATCTGTCAGCAGTGCTAATCAAGCTTGGAGCCTGATCCAGCAAAAAAATCTTTTGAGATTATACAGCGCGTCAGTGTCTTTCACCATGATCCAACAGTGGCCTTTTTCCAGGCTGCTACAGTTAATTCCCAGTGACCCCGACGATGTAGCCCGCTCCAATGATCACAGGCCCTTCTGGAGTATTGAACCTGCAGACATTGACTGCACGATCAAAATCAGAGTGACATGTTCCTATGGTAACCCCAGGATGTCCATCCCTGGTGGAAACATGAAGGAGAAAACATCTGGTGTTGCTCTTGAAGTTCAGCACGTTGTGAGATAGAAATGAAGAAATAAACAGGAGAAGAAAAATCTCCTGAAAAGTGTCCTTTTAACATTGAAGTAAGGAATAACACACAATGGATTGTGTGTTATTCTGACTGTAACAAATAATAGGTTTATTTAATTTAATTAATGCACTAGTTCTAATACATTATTGTTTCTACAATAAGAACACAGGGACATGTATTTTGGACACAACATGAAATTTAAGCCTAATAATAAACAGATTAAAACATTGTTGGTGTTTAAGAAAGAAAATGTATAATTGATAATTTCTGTTAGAAGACTTTTATTTAACATTTGTGGAAGGAGTCTCCAGTATCAGCGCTTTGTAACAGTAATTAATTTTCCAACATGGAAAGAAGACTTGCCATTTCTTTTGTCTTATTAACATGAGAAAAAAAGAGGGGCCGGTGAGGAAACAACTGCTATAATGTAAGTGATAACAGGAACTAACTTTTCTCGTGGTCGATTCACAGCACTAAATAACTATAAACGGTTAAAAAATAAAATCTAATGTATTATTCATTAATAAATAAACTGTTGTAATCATTGGCAAGTTGCTAGTTGAGGGTATCACACCACCCCAGCATGGATTATTTTCTTAGAACTGGATGGTATGTCATTATTCCTTATGGTGTTTATTCCTTACTTAAACAAGGCAAAATCCTGAAGAATAACAAATATATTTACCCTTTATTTATCTTCTCAATCAGAAATCACTTTGGCTGCAGCAATGCTACCAGACTGAACATAACCCTTTAATATTTATCATGTTCTCTGTTAGTAAAGTAGATGTAATGCTATTTATAATTGTTTCCATTCATTTTGTGTATGAAAGTTTAAAGGGAACCTCTGAGCATCATTGGATTTAAGGGGCACTTTTGAATCCATTCATCTCAGATCTCTTTAAGGCCAATGTTAGTGCCACTGTTCTGGCTTTGCTCTAAATGTATATTTTAGTTATTCAGCTTTATTCTGCCTCATTTCCATATGAATTACCCCAGCACTCATATAAAAGCAAAATCAGCCTTCAAGATTTAATGGTGGCTGCCTCTATCAAAAGTATGATGCTCCCTACAGAAAATTGAAAGTAAACAGAACCACAGCAAGGCATTGCTCTTGATATAAATGCAGCAGAGGTGTGTATGCTATGTATCATGATATTAAGTGCTATTTGTTCGTGAGGAAACACAGAGAATCATTCTTGGCTCAGCTGTAGAGCTGGGGAGAACAACGTGTCTGCACATGGTCATACATCACGTACATGCTCCTACTGTCTTGGGAGCATTGCGCATTATAATAATTAACCACATTGCAAAGTTTTCAGTCATTTGCATTCAGTTAAAAATGGCCACAGTAGCTCTCATCAATTCATTTAAATTATGAATTATGTATCAGAGTAAATTGCTACTCAGCAGGTAAAAATCTCAGATCTTTGGTTCTCAGGACTTATCTCATGACAGATGCATCTCTGTGTTTGTATAAACCTGACAGAATTCATTTATTTTCATTTTATGTTGTATGTTTGAACACACCTCTCTGCAGTGTCACAAAACCTGATAGTAAGCAAATGTAGTAATAAGTTCTCTTCACATTGCAGTACCTGTCAATGAAATATTTGCTCAAAGGAAAACTCCATGTGGTCCATGTAAATGAGAGAAAAAACAAAACAAAACAAATGCACTAACATTCAACTATCAGGACAAGAAGCCACTTGCCTGTTAATTCATAAAGTTCCATGTTTTAGCCATGTATGAGGGTCCCAAAATCGCTGACTACACCTTTAACAGCTCATGTAATTATTAATAGTCTCTCAGTTACAGCAAGCTATAAGCTTTTATATTTGATTTTGTTTTAAATCAGGATATATATATAGATATCAGGATTATGTAAGCATAGTTCATTACTCTGAAGTGAAATCATTAGTCGCAGACATTTATGTCTAGGTTGGTTTGGAGGGAATTTCCTCCTGTCTGAATTTTATAAAGGACGTCTTTCTAATTTATTTATGTTATGTCTTTCACAGAGCGCCTGGTGTTGTTACAGTTCTGGCGGTGATTGAGAGAAACCCTCTAAAATACAATGAAATAACTCACTGCTTTTTTGGGAATAATTTGATATTCCTCATGATTTGAGTCAAAACTGGTTAAACTGTTTCACTATAAAAACACTGTTCATTATTTATCCATGCCTTATTACTTTTGGTCACCTTTTTTCTCACAAGAAATCCATAAGTATATTTAAAAATGGCACATTTGCCTTACAGATTTGCACGCTGATGTGAGTACATTTAAAAAAAAAATTCCCAGTCAAAGAGCAGCATCAGAGAGTTGTCATTCATTAGGAGACAAATGAGCTGAGTGCTGGTGATGTATATGTGTATGTGTAAGGAGTAACACATGATAGGTTGTGCTGTTCCACAGCAATTTACCAACAATTACAATTTTTAATTAATTAGTGATAGGCATCTTGTGCTTTTTACCCATTAATTGTTACATATTAATGTTAAAGTTACTGTTGTGGAACATCCACAAGACAAGTTAGTTCCTGTTATCACTTTTATTATTTTTATACCTCTTTTATTCTCTCTATAGAATTTATTGAAGACAAAACATGCAGTTTCTCATGTTGCTGAGAAACCAGAAAGAGCAAACTCGTCTGTCCTGTCAGAAAACTTACTGACTGTGCAGACACTGGAGTCTTCCATAAATGTTACATAAACCTCTCCTAACAGAAAACTTCACCATGTCAACGATTATATGGTTTTCTTTGTTAAATAACAAAGAAAAAATTCTGTTTATTATTAGACTTATATGGAGAGTCCACCATACAAACCCCGGTGAATGAGCTGTTGCTATAGAAACGATAACGTATTAGAATGAGTGCATAAATATAAACCTATCATTTACATAACAGCTAGAACTACTGTCAGAGCCTTGCTGTTATAGAAAATCAATCCACATCTTATGATTTGAAAATTCAATTGCGCTGTGGTATAAATATATCTGTATACATTACATTATAGTCATTATATACTAATTACACAGTGCATTTGTACACGTGTACTAATAATTGCTATACTCATTCATGTTATTGCTATCCTCATTGCCATCATTTAACATTTTGGATATAATCACTTAAAATCTCAGGACCCATGGGTCCAGGCTTAAAAGTCTTGTAACTACATATGACTAATAAGCAGGAAATCTGAGTTTTGCCATTTAAAATGTCATCTTATGTCCTTACTCTGAAATAAGCAAACATGACATTTTGCTGGTCCAAGCAGCAAGGGTCGATGATGATAGCAGGAAACTTGGTGAAAGTTTGGAAATTTTTAAGTTCTGCTTTCTGGACTCATTCAAGAAGAGTGCACATTCACAGGTTTTGACAGGTTTCAGCATTACCATACCCATACATACCATTATATTTCCTCTCCCCAGACTGCTGGAATCCTGCTCCTGACAAGACCATACCATTTGGCAGCCTTGACTGAAACTCTAACTTGTTACAGGGTCCGACCAGGAGACAGGCATATTGTTACTCACAAAGGTTTCCACTTGAATGCCCTCAAATTGCAGTCCAATCTTCACGGTCTTGAAGTCTGAAACTGGGTGGGCTGCAGGCAGTAGACATTGTTTTTGGTCCAGATTAATCAGCATCGATAAAATGTTGGGGAGTAATGGGATACCTCTCTGTCACTATGGAGACCTGGCCGATGTGGACACCTGTGAATTAACATCAGCCTGCCGCCGAGTGGCAACAGCCGAAGCTTTAATTAGAGTCAGAGAGGAGGAGGAGAGAGAAAGACAAGCATAATGCACAGTGTAATCCAGCACATCTTTTTAATGCACTGCTTCCATAAAATCAAAGAGAATTAGTGCACAATTGAACAGGTGTCTAAAGGGGAAGAGCAAAACCTGAAATAGCGAAGGCTGTTTCTGCTCAGGAAGACTCAGTGTAGGTGGCTTTTCTGGTCTTTGGTGTACATTTTGTTGGGAGATTAAGGGATTGGAAGCAGTCTGCAGCAACAGTCTGGACTTTCTGTTTTTTCTTTTTTTCCCTCATTTTCCTTTTTACAATGCTGCTTTTTTTCATGGTCCATTGTCATGGTCCTTATTTTCTTAAAATTCCTTCTCAACACAAAGCTTATTTCTGTCACTGCTTCTTTGTGTTATTTGTAAGCCATTAATAGCCCTTGTCACGATTATGCTTTAATGCAGCTGCAACTTACAAGAATTTAAACATTAAGAGTGAATAGACGCTCCCTTTAGATCCCAGTCTGCAATGGTCAGATCACAAACTCAGAGAGAATATTGTAAAAACAAAAACAGAGTGAATTACTAGAATGAATAGAATAAAATAATAAAAACAAAGAAACATGCATAACTAGGATTTATATATGTGATAACTTTTTGGGATAACTTCAACTGAACTCAGGTGTGGTCCACACCATGTGTGAAAGCAATCTGCTTCTGAGGCAGAATGTCAAATAAAGTGATTGGTACAACTTTCATCTTACTCCCTGTTTCAAGCTGGGAATGGGATGTTGTGGTCTGCAGAGTAGACAAAGTGCTATCTAGGAGCAAAGGTATTCACACACAAGTGACTACTTATTAAAATAAAACAATAGCTTATCTTAAGCAAGCAGGTCCCATGGAAAGGACTTACCTTGAACTATTGATCAAAAGTGTAGAAACATTATATAAGAACAATAAGCTCCCATTATCTCCCATGTTGCAAACAATGTGTGTAGTGAAGAAAGACATATAAAAACTACACAATCTAAGTGAAGTTCACAAAGGAATTTGTGTAAAAACAAACCTCAGTGGTGTTGAAACTGGGAAACACTTTGAAACCGCAGAGAAACATTCACACAAGACTTCTCAAAAACACTAAACTAAAAAGACAAAACAAGATAAATGACAAGTATTGAATCACCTTATTCATCCTAATTCATCATTCTCCCCCTGCTTCAGTGAATACTCTCACCTGGATACTGTAGATTGTACCTAAGAACTGCTGCTGTTATTGTAAAGACTATCCTATGCTCATCCCAGCGCTCTTATTCACAATCTGAACATCTGTTCAACACTTCATCCTGCTTGTATTTACTATTATACACCTGAACACTGTAATAATTTATAGTCACACTATCCGGTGTCACTCAGAAGAGGATGCGATCCCTTTTGAGTCTGGTTCCTCTCTAGGTTTCTTCCTTGTCACTTCTCAAGGAGTTTCTCTGTGCCACTGTCGCCTCTGGCTTACTCATTACAATCTAAATCTACATCCAGATTTCTGTAAAGCTACTTCGTGATCTCCAACATCTATTGTTAAATGCTCTATAGAAATAAAGTTAAGCTAATTGAATTATTGTAGGTGCAAACAATGATCAGGGGAAGTGTTTGGGGTGGAACTAGAGCTGTAGAAACAGCTACTAGAAAATGGGAGCAGAAAACGGATGGTGAAACAGGATGTAAACAGATGACCTTTTTGGCAACTCCATAGTGTTGTAGTCATCAATCTGTGAAGAAAAATCAATCTGTAGTGTTTTCTTACACACTAACAATCAGGTACCCATAAATCATTGCAAGAAAGAGGTGAGTATGGTTAAAGTTACTTTTAGTCTTTTTTATGTCTTATGCTGTTGGGCTTTCCGTTCTCTGTTGTGTGCTCATTTTTCTTGGCTTGCTGCAGGGTCACACTCTTCTTACATGCTGTGTTGGATGTGCTGTAATTCTGCACTTTCCTTTAGATTTCAGCTAATATTTTTTTCCTCAGATTCTATAATGTTCACAATGTATTTAATTCTGGAAAGGAGAAACTACTTTTTTTACAGGACATAGTAAAAAACATAGGGAAATAGTTAAAAGTCATGCATACATTGACACTTTTTCATTTATATATATATATATATATATATATATATATATATATATATATATATATATATATATATATATATATATATATATATATGGTGCCCTAAAAGTCTCCATACATAGGGGAAATTAACACTTTTTAGCAAAATATAACTTTATTTACAAAACATCCTCTACGGAGTCATCTCTCCCACTCATGATGAACTCGTGAGAGAGAGAAAGAGAGAGAGATTTGATAGCTACCTGAAGGTTAAATATACCTACAATTAAACATTCATAATTTGATCAGTAAAAATAACTTTAAAACAGTTCGGTGTGGCATGTTTGTATCAAATTATATGATTATAAATGCTGACATAAGTTGTTTTCATTAGCAGAGGGAGCCCATGTTTTCAATCAAAGCTCAACAAGGTCATTTAACCAAACTAGCAATCAAATCTGTTAAATGACATGTGAATGGCAGTAATGACTGTGTGAAAAACATGCACTCAGAAGATGTCATCGACCAGAAGCAATATGTCACAATCCCTGTTTAAAAATAGCCGTGGGAAACATGGGAGAAAGGAAAAACTAGCAAGCATCTTCATTAGATGGTAGATGATTGGTTTATTTTTTTCTATAATTACACCTAAATCTTTTTGCCTCTAATTATTCTTGCATTATGGTTGAGGAGAGAGAGAGTGTGTGCGTGTGTGTGTGTGTGTGTGTGAGAGAGAGAGAGAGAGAGAGAGAGAGAGTGAAGAGAGAGAGAGAGAGACAGAGAGGGATGTAAGAGTGTGGTTGTTGTCTATGCTGAGAGAATGATTACCACAACAAAGACAGCACTGATTGGGAGAGACATCTGATGCGTCCTCTAGGTGAGCATTCATGGCACCTCTTTGCACACAAAATGATTTGTTACACCCAACTCATGACCCCTCTACAACGCCGAGCACTATTTATAGTGGATAAAAGGGGCAGACAAATCGAGAGAGAATAAGGTATGCCATCTGTAGTCCAAGTTATCAGATAGTGATGGTTTCTTTCTGCATGAAGTCTCAGGTGCATTTCTCATCAATATATCAAAGCCTTTCTGCATATAGAGTTTAGATTATCATTCTTTAAAAAAAATGCAGGCATCCACTGCCTCATGATACAAATGATATTTGTAGTGTTGATAGAAAATCTGAATTGTACCATTTTCATGTCAGTTTCTTGATTGGGTTTAACTGGCTAAGCAGGTGTTTAGTCCACATATTCTGAATCAAAGAGTGTTGTGTGTAAGACAGTCTTGGGCTGTCTTGGTGTAAAGTTTCCCTTAGTTCCTATAAATCTCAAGTTTCTTGTTCGGTTGATTTAGCCCATCACTTTGACTGATCATGTGTGTAGGGCTTTAAATAATCTCCAGACTGGCTCAAATAGAGGAAAGCCTGTGGGACTGATGCATAGTCTGTCACTGCTGCTGCCACAGCACACCCCTCTCACTGCTATTTTTCACTGATGATAAATTAATAATACATTCAGTTGATACATTAGGTTAAAGGAGTACTCCAGTGTAGTTTTATCCACCTAATTTCTATCTACTGCATGTATAGTGTATGTATGATTACCATGGACAATAATTTGGACACATTTCCTTGAGAAATGGACACACAATTAAAATACACTTATACAGGTGGTCTAAGGCCAGTTGACCATTTCTGTCAATAAGTTTTAAAATATGTAACTAAATAGCAGGACTTGAAAATACAATTGTTACACTTACACTTGTTACACAGGTCTTAAGATGAGCCATAGAGAACTTACCAAAGCTGCTCTTATGTGGCTTTATGTAATGTTCAAATACTGAAGAAACAGAATAAAAAGCAATTCTGGTTACCTCTGCACCATCAGACAGATCCTAAAGCACTTCTGTGTTAGTCCCATCACTGAAATGATGAATTCTACAGATTTAGAGCTTATTTTTGAAATATATTTAACTGAGAATTCATGAAAACATTTCATGAAAATGTCTATTTTGTCTGGCATAAATGCCCAAACCACTGCCTTTAGATTTCTATTATAAGTGACTTTTATGTCAACAGGTATTCTGATCTTTTCTCAGCAAGGATATCAAAATTCTTCTCAGTGCAAATCACACCAGCGCCCCAGATGCACGAGACAGAGATCAGATTGTAAAAATGTTGAAGCATTCCTTTAATCCAAGATCCCACCATGGCTCAAATTCCTTTCCAGTTCTTGTTGTATTTTATAAATAAAACAGGATTTATCACTTGCTGTTTCACTATCATGCAATTATTACTTTTCAGTCACTTGGAACCCATGAAATGCTTGGGGACTGAAAGGAATCTCTGAATGTATCATGGTATGAAGCCTGGGTTATATCCAGCCCCCTCATGATATCATTCCTGCATCACCATATGCCTTCCTCAGTAATTCAGCCAATCAGGTTGTCTCTGCTTTGTTAGTTTTTCTCCTTTCTAATCTGTCTCTCTTATCGCTGCTGTCCCTTGTGCATGCTCTAATCTTGCTCCCAAATCTTCTAGCCAGAATTAGTAACTTTGGGGAGGATATGAACGGATTAGCTTTATTTCATCTCTCTTCCTCTGGTGCCCTGAGATTCCCACTGACACTTGTATTGATTTCCATTTCATCAGGCTAAGACTCACTGTGATGTCGTAACGGCCAATAATGGCTTGGGTTTTCAATATTCCTAGAGGAAAAAAATCAGGATGAGCCATAAGGCCTCATTTGTATTAAAGTTTATGGTGATTTGTGGTAAATCACACTTCTGGCTTGTTGGTTTGACTGTTAAAAGCTGATGAAGTTTCTCAGGTTTGGTATCTGTTTTGAGCCCAGGATCTTTCCACTCACTTGATTTCTTCCAATCAATAAGGACCAGTCTCTCTCTCTCTCTCTCTCTCTCTCTCTCTCTCTCTCTCTCTTGCTCTCTTTGTCTACAAAGGAGAAAAAAAGTGGTATGGTGCTATAAATCACTATTGTAGCAGTTTGTCATTCAGTTGACTGCAAATCAAATGGCTGTCATGGACAACCACTGCACTGCTCATTAAAAATGTCTCCCTGTCTCTCGAATACAAGACAACACACATCCAGAGCTTGATCATTAGCTAATGAGCTTAATTGGGAATGGAAAAACCAAAATGATCTCACTCTGGCAAATTCATAACAATTTGCACAACTCATATGTATGTTAGTATAAGGTTAGGGCAAGAGGTGGGGTTAAAATTTATACCTATTCTTATAACATAATTGGTATGAAGTATTCATCACATCACCCTTTGCTAGTTTTAATTTGTACAAATTACTTTTCATGTAATCAGTAAATCACCAACATTTCTCCTGGACAAATTTTAACCAACTGAGTTTGGCAATGTGGCACGGTGGCACAGTGAATTGCATTGTCTTCTCACAGCTTCAGGGATCAATCCTGAGCTCAAGTTCCTGTCTGTGTGGAGTTTCACATGTTCTACCCCTGTCCATATGGGTTTCCTCTGGGTTTTCCAATTTCCTCTGACTGTCCAGAAAAAACGCAGATAGGCAGATTGGCCACAATAAGTTGTCCCTAGGTGTGAATGAGTGTGTCAATGTGTGACCAGGGCCCTGAACAGAATAAAGCAGTTACTGAAGATACTGAATTAAGTTTGATAAGCGTTCTTTACAAGTTTGGTTATATTATAGTTATTTGGTTATATGTTGATATTAAAACAGAATCTTATTTTCCAGAGAAGAAAATTACTTTGTTTAGCTTATACGTCAGCATCTAAACTGCTAAGATAGGTCTGTTATAGTTCTCTAGTTCCACACATTAAAATATGCACAATTAATGCTATTTCATAGCCTCTCATGTTCCTTCTCAGCCTCACTGTCAGTCATCAGTACTCCTCAGGGACTGACTTTAATTTCTTTCCTCCCTCATCTCCTCATCTACCACTCGATAACTGAGTGCCATTCCACCTCACTGCCATCACATGCAGAGATCAGCTGCATGAGAAAGAGGACAGTCAATTGTTACTGAAGTGTGAAATTTTTGTGTTTCTCTCAGCTATTTGCAGAACATGGCTTAAACGAAAGGACCTCTATCAGGGAGAGAGGGATACAGCTTGTGGAGCACTAAGAACATGCTGCTGTTGGTTGGCTTCTTTTTGCAGAACAAGGGTCAGTGCAGGTCGATAGCTCTATCTAATAAAGTTACGGAGGGTCTGGCTTACACCACCAAGCGCCTGTCTAATGAGCAGTTGGGGAGAGAGCAGCCACAGGGGCTCCATAACCCATCCTGTGATGAAGAATAGTATCACCTTTCAGAACATGAATTCAGAGCTCTGTGTTTTGGACAGTGATTAAAAATGCAAGTTTAAATGCATGTACTGCATATAGAGGAAATGCAGGCTTACATATGCCTTGTGCATATTAGAACTAAATAATTATAATGTTTTGTTAGGGCAGTTATTTTACAGCAAAGTACTCACATTTTGAAGCTTATCCTTTAGTTAATGATATGTAAATACAAATTTAATTTCTTAATTAATTCAAATGGAATTGTTTTATTGAGTTTGGAAGCATAGAAGGGAATGTCCATGACTAAAAATAGAGAATGACTTTTATTCCTGTTCATTATACTTCTTTAGCTGTGTGTTTCAGCTTGGCTTATTTACCAGTGAAGGATGTCGAAGCTGCAGACAGCTCAGTGTGCTTCAGTGCACTCAACAGCACACACAGAGAGAGAGAGAGAGAGAGAGAGAGAGATAGTATAATAAATATTATATAAATTATATAAATATATCCGCAGTAGTGATCTGAAGGAACTGCTGTTGTAAATGGTTGCTCTTTTTTGCTGACCTGCTTTTTGCCGTATCACTATTAAAAAGAGGGAATGTTTATCCTTAAGACATTTCCCATTATAATTGGTAACATTTTCCCCCTAACTCTGATCGTGAAAAAATGAGTACAGCATTTACATTTCCATGCCTGAGAAAGGTAGCTTGGTCGCTGCAATTCACCTCTCAAATGGATAATTAGATTGGAGGCGATGAGAATGTGTGTGTGCGTGTGTGTGTGTGTGTGTCTGTGCTCATATGCTCATTAACTCACTGTTGTGCCTCACCTATGTCTCGGTGAAAAAAACAAAGATGACTAATGAGGAAAGATCAGCTCTGAGATGGAAATTCAACTTGTTTGAAATATGTATATCATCATCATTACAAGTCATTTCCGTGATCAAAAAATGGCTTGGATGATCCTGGATACATAATTTAATTGAACTCAGTGGTTGAATGAGTTTTTTTTTTATATATGTCATGAGAGGATACAGAGCAAAATATTAACTAAACTTACTTATCATATGTTCTTCCAGACAAGACTCTCTCTATCTATGTGACAAATTAAGGAAAGAAAAACAGTGGCTATGTTTTGCTCTAGGGGCATTTTGCTGCCATGGTTTGAGTCCACTTATCCATTTAGAGGGAAGAGTCATTACAAATCAATACAAAGTTCTTCTGCCTGATCACCTTTATCCTACAAAGAAACATTTTTTATCCTGATGGGAGTGGTCTCTTCCAGTATGACCCCGCCCCCATCTACAGGGCAATAGTGCTCACTGAATGGTTTGTTGAGGATGAAAATGATGTCAATCATATGCTGGGACCTACATAATCACCAGATTGCAACCCGATTGAATACCTATGGGAGATTTTTGGCACAACGTGTTAGATAGTGTGCTCATCAATACACAAACTTTTGGAAGAAGTTGTATGTAAAGAAACAAAGATTAAAGTTATGGTTAGGGAAAGTTAAGGATAAGTATATAGATATCTTTTCTATACAGTTTTAAATGTTAATGTTCAGCCTTGCTAAAATTGTTCATTTCTTGAAAATAACTTTTCCATGGTGTTGCATTAGTAGCGGTAATTTACAAACTGTTTCACTCTACTAGCACTTACCAAACACTGTGATCAGCTTGACCTGTGTTCTCCAGGCTGGTAGCTGCTCAGACTAAGCTGATTTTTCAGCACTGGCCATTATAAGAGCTAAAACTGTGTGGGACACTAATCTTAACTGTTCTTCACTTTTCACTTGAGGAAGAAAGAGAAAATGTGACCTTAGGCCCTGCTGATGTCCTTAGCCTTCTGCCCATTTTCTTATAATCATCACAGAATAGCATAGAGCTTGTATCACAACAGTGGGTAGCCTTGAAACCTATGCCTTATTATCTACCTACAACATGAGAACACAAGCCTATTTCTAACTTTCTAAAGAAACAGCAGCCCCTTGTCTTCTCTGTACAAGCACTAAATACATTCCAGACACTCCAAGTCACATGCTGTCTGTCAGTTCCCTGAGGCTAAGAGAGCTGTCTTCCCTCTCTGCCTATAAAATCTCCAATTATTGCAGAATATGACTGTAAGTGCTGTCCAATGTCTCTTAGGAAAGCTCAAGCATTCTTTTATCAATCCCAGCTGCACTGATGGCAGAGGAAGCCTTGGGTTTATGAAATATATTAAAGAAGTCTCAGTTCACCTTGCAGATCTATCAAGGAGAAAATTACTTACTGATGTTCAGAGCAGCCCTCTCCTATCTGCTTGTGTATGTGTGGGTATTTTGTTGCCTTCTTTTCGGTGCTACTGTTAAAAGTGCCTTTGGTAATACTTCTGTTACTACAATTATAAAATGAAGTATGTGTGTATGTGTGCGTGCATGCATGTGTGTGATCTATGATTTTGTGTGTGTATATGCTCTTAAATTTCTGTGCATGATTATATGCTCAGCATATGTGATCCTCATGGCTGCTTTAGTATGGCAGAAAAGGTCAGACTCATTCACGCCTTCAAATCAGCCACTCATTAATATACAATATGAAAATAAGAGAGGCTAATCTCTCTGACTACTGAAGCACAGCCCACACATCTGCTCCTGTTTGATACCATACTCAGACAGCAATTTTTGTATCGCTAAGCTAGACCAGAATGCAATGCAATGTGACATTGTGCATTTATGCAATTTGGGATATTATAAGGTAGGGGAATATAAGTTATACTTTACTGAGCAATTCTTGTTCTTAGAAAACCAGGTTCTCATAAATGACTTATTCCTTTTGCCATTATTTTAAATATGGCTGTATATAACATAATATAAAATATCACAAATAAAAAATACTGCAACTGAAAAATGTATTTAAAAAATACAGAGCTATATATTGTGGTTAATAAAGGAATTGTTAGTGTTCTGGTGGATGACACTAACAATAAGTATCTTTCATTTTCAGAATCACCCTTGCTTTCTGCACTAAATCATGAATAGTTCGTTTTTGTGGTTTCTAGAGTATTGTCTTGGCAAGAGCTACAAGATCATAGCAGCGTTGCTTCTAGCTAGTATCCAACTCACTATTAAGCAGTATGATGAATAATATAAGGTATTACCAGTCAGGTGGAATCTTGTGTGTGGATTCCTGCACCTCTTGTGCTCCAGTACTATAATTTGAAGGAATCACACTGACAGAAAACTCAATTACATTACATAATTGTGCAATTATGTTTTTAATCCTTTCTCTTTCATAGTATTTTATCTTTCTACATGAATTAGGCAATAATCCCTCAAGCCTACAGTAGCCTATATTACTGCTGTCGTGTTTTTCCTACACACAGTATTATTTTTCCAAAGGTTTCTGTTATATAGGTAGCTAGTTTACTTAGTGTAGCTAGATGAAATTGTAAATTTCTTTCAAGCTAAATCAGATGTCACAAACTGAGCAGTGCTGTTTGCATATTGGTGTAGCATTGCCATCTCACAGCTCCAGGGTCCCCGTTTTGATTCTAAGCTCAGGTTAATGTCACATGATCTCTCCATGTCCATAGGCTAAATGGCCCCTATGTATAAAATAGTGTGAGAATGTGTGTGCATGATGCTGTGCAACAGACTGGCGTCCCATCCAGGGGGTATTCCCACCTCACACCCAGTGCACCCTGAGTAAACTCAACAAACATGACCAGGATGAAATGTTTACTGAAGATGAACAAAAAAAAATGTTTAAATAGTGTTGAAAGAAGTAGGACTCACTTAGGATGAAGGGGAGAAATAACCTTTTTAAATTCAATTCAATTCAATTCATTTTTATTTGTATAGCGCTTTTTACAAAGGTCATTGTCTCAAAGCAGCTTTACACAAACAAAAGTAAAGTGAAGTGTGTGTGTGTGCCGTCTCTGATGAGCAAGCAGGGCGACGGTGGCAAGGAAAAACTCCCTGAGATGGTGATAGGAAGAAACCTTGAGAGGAACCAGGCTCAACAGAGAACCCATCCTCATATGGGTTTACACTGTAGTGTGCGTGTGTGTGAGCACAATGTGTGTTGGTGTAGTCCATGGAAAACAGCTGAAGCGTTTTCATGGCAGTTTCAATTGAGTATCTTGAAACGTTTGTGTTCACATTTGTGTTCACAGATAAGCAGATGCTCATTATGGCTGTTGTACGAGTTGTTGGGACTTATTATTAATGTGTCTGCCTTGTGTTGGTAAGTGCGCAAATTAATCAACCAATACAAACCAATACAATCAGGCTACAAACTGAAATAGAATGGCACCAACATATGAGAACAACATTAAACAATCAAATGACTCACCTTCATTTCACTCTGTTTCTCTCAGGATGAAGGAGAGTGCTGTTGGTTATGCTTGGGTTAATATCGGGGAAACAGACCACTTCCCCGAAGGCAGTGGTGCTGCAGATAAAATCTCTCTCTGTGCCTGGCCTTGTTTTCCTGTTGCAAAGTCAGGTCTGCTATCACTGCCATCACCAGGCCCACGGTGTATGAACTTTAGCAGGCTTCAGATGAAGCAAACAAGTTTTCCATGGTATTACATCACAGTGATGTGCACCACTGTTCACTTCATTTTGTATTGTGATTTGCATCTGCTCTGCAAGCAACACTAAATGAGTAGTGGGTGAAAATGGAGCTTTACTGCTCACAATAACATTAGAATGATAGCACTGGGACAATTTTTTAATTACCTGAACCCACCTACCCTCTACCCACGTACAAGAAGCATGCCTTGCCATGGCTAACTTTCCCTCGGCTAGAAAAGTGAACTAAAAGCCTTTAATTCCAGCTATCTTCTCAATCTCATTAAATTTACACAATTATGGGCAAAACAGTGGGAAATGCAACTGTAGCTTAACTGTAAAATTCAAGGCACAACAATGTCCCAGTTATTTTTATACACCTTGTTAACCTTTGCTACCAAAGTGAGCTTTGTCAGATAACTAAAAAGCATTGTGAGAATGAGCAGTGAGAATGTTGTATAGCTCATTGTTATGGACCCATAAGTGCTAATTAGATAATGGCAGCATAAAACCTTTGCTGCCATTAAAAAAAGGACCATTTCATAGGTCAGGTACTTGGTATTTGAACATGTGCCTCGCTTTTTATCTTTTTTCCTTACATAAATTGGCCACAGAGAGATAGTGAGAGGAAAGTGAGCAGGAGCACTGTGGGAGAGCCGGTGCTTAATAGTCTGTCTGCCTGGCAATAATTCACATGCTGAGCCTCGACAGGAGGCTGCACTCTGCAATTCATCTTCATTTTAATTGAAAACATTTTGTGTTTGGTGTTTCACAGCATTAATAAAGCACAACCCCCGAGGAGTTTGGTCTGAATCTAATTGATGGATCCAGAACCAGGTGTGTCAGACAGAGAGAGAGAGAGAGAGAGAGAGAGAACGCTCTAAACTGACATAAACTCATCAGACTATAAACAAATGTGTCTTCCTAGAGGTGTCTCAAAACTAAAGCATGGTTTGTTTCCAAAGAGGATAATTTCATTGTCATTGTCAGCAGGGATCAATCAGGACTTCTGAAGACCCTTCTCCACTTACTGCTCTCAGAGCTGAATTATAGGTATCTCATATTCATTTAGGTGTTTAGAACACGCTTTTCTTCCTCAGGACTCTGCTGTGTTTGTCCAACCTGCAGTGCACAAAGAAAAGAACATCACAGTCTAGCATTGTTAGTCATATGCAATCTTGTTCAATGCTGTTCAGTGCTGCATTTTTCAGATTTTCTTTTTAAATTTTTTTAAGTTTTATTTTGTAACTATTTTATTTTATAGACACAAATGATATATTCATAGTCCATGCATTGTTGTGACTTGTGGCTGTTAAATTTACTCCACTTTTACAATTTAAACTCATAGTACACCATCAAACGCTGTCAAACCCAAATGCTGGCTTGTGACAGGAAAATGTTTTTTCAACTCACTCAGGCTCACTGTCTGTTCTTTTATTGAATACTCTAGAAAATGTGCGGTCACTCTGACATGGTCTTCAAGTACCTCTCCATTTCCACTACCATCATGACAACAGGTGTTTCAAAATGGTAATTTCTAACCTTAGGTTTTTGTTATCTTGAGTTATTATTTCTAACAAGAGAGGAGTACAGTAACAGATGTTAGTCATGATGACGGCAGATGTGGTTTTAAAATGTTTGTTTTGTCTGAATAGACACTCACTGAGCACTTTATTAGGAACACCTGTACACTTAATCATTCATGCAATTATCTAATCAGCCAATCGTGTGGCAGCAGTGCAGTGCATAAAATCATGCAGATACAGGCCAGCAGCTTCAGGTAATGTTCACATCAACCAGCAAAATGGGGGGAAAAAAGATTGAGCTCAGTGATTTTGACGGGACTGGTTTGAGTATTTCTTTAACTGCTAATCTCTGGGGATTTTCACACACAACATTCTCTAGAGTTTACTCAGAATGGTGCAATAAATAAAAAACATCCAGTGAGTGGCAGTTCTGCTGATGGAAATGCCTTGTTGATGAGAGAGGACAACAGAGAAGGGTCAGACAGGTATGAGCTGACAGAAAAGCTAACTCAGATATCCATTCTGTACAATTGTGGTGAGCAGAAAAGCATCTCAGAATACACAAGAGGTCGAACCTTGAGGCAGATGGGCTACAACAGAAGAAGCAGAAGACCACGTCAGATTCCACTTCTGTCAGCCAAGAACAGTGGGCACAGGCTCACCAAAACTGGACAGTTGAAGACTGGAAAAACATGGCCTGGTCTGATGAATTCTGCTAAGACACACAGATGGTAGAGTCAGAATTTGGCACCAACAGCATGAATCCATGAACCCAACTTGCCTTGTGTCAACAGTCCAGGCTGGTGGAGGTAGTGTAATGGTGTGGGGAATGTTTTCTTGGCACACTTTTGGCCTGTTAATACCAATCAATCATTGCTTGAATGCCACAGCCTGTTTGAATATTGTTGTTGACCATGTGCATCCCTTCATGGCCACAATTTACCCGTCTTCTAATAGCTACTTCCAGCAAGATAATGCACCATGTCACAAACCAAAAGTCGTCTCAGACTGGTTTCATGAACATGACAATGAGTACAGTGTTGTTGGCCTTCCCAGTCACTGGATCTGAATCCAATAGAACACCTTTGGGATGTGATAGAACAGGAGATTCACAGCACCTGAAAAATCTGCAGGAATTGCGTGATGCAAGGAATGTTTCCAATATCTTGTGGAATTCATGCCACAAAAAAATGGTGTTCTTACTTATGAATAACCTACTTTGAAAATATGAAACTAATGAAAAAAGCTATTAGTAGAATGGTGAATGAACTCACTTCAACCCCAACTCACTGTTCAAGCTAATAATAACACATTAAACAGTAATGCAACTTTTTCTCTCACAACTACATATTTGAATTTCAGTTAGCTTAGTAGTATTTAACAGATACCATTTAAAAAAAAACTACCATCTCTAGCATTTAGTAAATCTTTTTCAGGATTCAGAGTTCATGATTAGATAGGTAAGTCAGTACGATGTATCTATGTCTATTTTAGACTACACAGATTTAGACAGAGAGCCAGTGTTTCACAAAGCACATTGTCACCTCAGCAGGATGAGAGAAAAACAAGTTTTTCCAAATCTTTGATCAAAAAATATGAACATTTTGTGTATGCATCACATCAAAGGACTCCAGAGGCTTTTGTAGGACACAAGACAATAATGAAAATGAATGACTTGCTTTGGCAGTCTCTTATCTTTATGTGCAGTATGTGCCAGTGGCAGGCCAAGGTGGACCCTCAAAGCATATGCTGCTATCTCCTCAGCATCCAGACTCCAAGACTACATGTGTTTAAGGCACCTATACCAGCCTGCTCTCAGCAGAGGATAACTTGTCATGTCTTTTATACGTCTGCCAGCATGGGAGGATGTTGGATAAACCACCAGCCTGGGAAACGGTGATAAAGTTGGAAGAATGCATCAGTGAGAGCTCTGAATGAAAAATGCTGAGGTTGGATCGCCCCATCATTTCACATACACTAACAAAAATCTGCAACAATAATTAAGTCACCTCTCAAGCAAAGAGGACAGCTGGAAGAAGAAGGCCTAGACAAATCCATCTTTCTAAATGTCAGACAGACTGTCTGGCATAAATATGTGTCAGTGTAATTCTGGATGTTTATCCTACACAATTTAAATTTTAAAAAATCATCATGATCAAATATCTACTATAAAAACATTCATTTATATTAGTGGCTTTACTGCACATTCCATTTTCCGTTCTGTTTCTGGACATAACTGTTCATCTTTTTCACAATTAATCTGCTATCAAAAGTAATATTCCAAGGGCAACAGCATTTGATACAGAGATTGGCAGGCACAACGAATGATGTGACTTTCAAGACAGGGACAGCATGACGAATAAACCCGCTCTAACTGGTGGGTAGCTGAGAGTCACGTTCCTGAAGTCCAGTGGGATGAAAGCCACATGCATTAACAGGGAGTGACAGTTACTAGGGCTGTTGAATCACCAGGACTGTCTCTCTCTCTCTCTCTCTCTTTCTTTCTCAATATCACACACGAACAAGATGCATTCAAATGAAGTATTCAGTATTCTGAATAAACACTAAAGTTTGGTTTGGTTATACCCAGCTCAGCACAATAATGGATCTGGAGTGCCCTGATAGATGTATGCAATTCATGCACAAAATGAGAAATACTGCCATGGTACAAACCAAATACAGGTCTCGCCATCCATCACTCAAACCTATTCTTTATTATTGTATCTGTACACAGTACACAGTCCTGTAGCACGTTTCTTTACTCCTAACCTGGACGCTCACTTCCTGGCACAAACTGAGGTTTTCTCTACTCCCGACACACCTGACCCAACTTGTGGAGGATATGGTAATTAGCTCATGACGTGAACTAAGTGTGAGGCTTTCCCACATGTATGGGGATTTCACGATTGGAATGCCACTGTGTCCTGCTGATATTACATTTACAAATATGTATGTAAAGTAAAGGTAAAATACATTTTTCAACACAGATAAA
The DNA here is from genome assembly GCF_027358585.1 of Pangasianodon hypophthalmus. NCBI lineage: Eukaryota > Metazoa > Chordata > Actinopteri > Siluriformes > Pangasiidae > Pangasianodon > Pangasianodon hypophthalmus. The sequence continues at coordinate 16,948,301 of NC_069720.1, forward strand.
GTATCCTTCAAAGCAACCTATGTCCACGATTCAGATAATTAATTTAAACATTAATAAATTCTGTTTTGTATCTCATGCTTGAAACATTCTTTTCCCTAAGCCATCCATTATAGGTTCTAAAGATTTTATTTGTGTCTCACAAAATTGATTCAACCCTATGAAACATTTGGAATAGTACACAAGTCACATGATCAACAGGAAGTTGCATCGTTTGAATTCCCTGAAAATCATGGGAAGAAGAAAAGTAAGTTCTCATTCTTTTTTCTTTAATGATATTGACTGATTACTGACTGATACTGTGATACTGACTGATGAGGTCAGTTTGAAAGTACAACCCTGTAACCCAAAATGTATAAAGTAAATTATTCATTAAAAAGTACATTTTAATTCATTCATTAGAATGTTGTTAATGTCCTCATGCCAATAGCATGGATCCTAGTTAAATATATTTTGTGTATTTGCTAATTCTATACTAAAAAAAGTACTCAACTGTGTGACTTTAGACCCTATTACACATTTAAGAGCAAGATATATGGCCATTGTAAGCAAAGAAACCTGGTAAAAATGAGATTGTAAACTGGGCAAGTTTACAGTCAGTATAATAAGATTGGACCAGTCTGACCTAATCTTATATAAGCTACACTTATGCAGTGGAACACAGTGGTATGTGGCTGTCTAAGGTTATGGTTATGTTACCACATAGTCATGTGGGTCTGATGGCACATGGATACCACAAAGATATAAGAAACTGCTATAACTTTTTATTGTATTGCTCTGTTGTTGAGAATTGGAATAAAATAACGTAAGAGCAGCTTGTTAAAAGCTTGTAAAAGTAACTTTCAAGTAAACAGACTTGCTGGTTATTTCTCAGTACAGCATGCAATGTTGTAATTCTTATCTGTGGCAACTGCATATACGCTACAGATGTAATAGATAGAGATTGGATAGAAAAATGCTGAAGTAAGTCTTTAATATCAGATTGTCACATATACTGTGTTAGTTGTAAACATTAAGACTTTCCTCCTCATGCATATTATTTCACTCCAGATGCCTTACATTCATCCACACACACCTTACTGTATCTTTAATTAAGAACTTGGCGAGCTCATACTGCAGCAGCAGGTGCAAAATGCCTCCTTCGTGCTTCTCTGCAGGCACTGGAATTCATCTTTTAGAGTTTTTAATAGTGTTTCTATCCGCTGAGGTAATCAGTGCACTTCAAAAATGCCACAGTGAGCGGTATAATTATATTTCCGGAGAGTTTAATAGGCTCAATATGTAGCTGGAGTGCTCTGATGCACACAGGCTTTGCAAAACAAAATAGAAATGTTGGTCTGGTTCGAACCAAATATAGACATGCGCTGTGACTATTATGACTAAGAACTAGATTTGGTTTGGACTATGCTCACATTTCTGATGGATTTTTTATGGCAGCGAGTACTGTAATACAGCTTTATTTATGAGCAAAGTATAACTCATGAACATCAAGTATAACCATAAAATCTATCTCTGCACATTATGGATTGCATCTGGTAGATCGATCATCTGTAGATCACTCCGGGTCAACAGATGAGTTGAGACAGTTTAATGGCCTTCCCTCTAGTCTCCCAAAAAGCTTGTGCTGAAAGGCTTTAGCTTGTGTGGACAGCGAATGCTAGCCTTGGCACCTCAAACAGACAGAATCAGTAGCTAAAATTGTTGTAGTTTATGGGATTACAGGGATGAGATGAGTCTGTGTGATGTGGTCTTCAAGGGAATGAGTTTGTCATCGTGGATATTTAGAGCATGACTCAGAGGGCCTTAAAACTATTTATCCAAAGTGACTTCAACTATTTATTCAAAGTAACTTAAGCTATTTATTCAAAGTGATATAAGCCCACACCAAGTGTATAAATCCATACCAGAGCCATCATGTGACCTCACCAATCTTGCTCCATGTTTTAAATTTTCATTCATCAATTGATTTACCCTGGACAGGGTCAAGGCAGATCGGAAGCCTATCCTGGGAACACTAGGTGCAAGGGGGGCCACACCCTGAATGGGATGTCAGTCTATTACAGGGCGCTATGCACACACACACACACACATTAACATTAACATTCACATCTTGAGGCCATTTAGTGTAGTCAGTCCACCTACATGTACATGGACACAGGGAGAACATGCACAGAAGCTCCACATAGACAGTAATTGAAGTTCAGGATCAAACTGGAAACTCTAGAGCTGTGATGAGGCAATGGTATCTACTGTGTCACCATGCTGCCTCCATTTTTATGCACTGTCTATTTTATCACTTGCATGTGAATGAAGTGTAAACTCTATAGAGATCCTTTGAATTTTAGGCTACAAGCAAGACAGGAGCCAGTTTAAACCTGAAGTTGAACAGTTGAGCGTTAAGAGTCTTGTTCAAGGGTTCAACTGTGGTCCTCTTACTGTCCTGGGATTTGAACTCACAACCTTCTGCTCTCTTGCATGGAACCATAGTCAGTAAGCTACAGTTGTCCCCAGTTATAAGTGGGAATTACAGTTGGGTCCATAAGTATTTGGACATCGACACAATTTCCATAATTTTGTCCCTGTACACCACCACGTGATTGAAGTGTAGTCTTTCGGCTTTAATTCAAGGGGTTTAACAAAAATATTGCATTAACAGTTTAGGAATCAAAGCCATTTTTTTACAGAGTCCCTCCATTTTCACAGACTCAAAAGTAATTGGACAATTGATTGATAGGCAGTTTCATGGCCAGATGTGGCCTGTTTCCTTGTTATTTCACGACAAATTGAGGAGACAAAAGTGTGGAGTTGATTCCAAGTGTTGAATTTCATGGGAACTCTCAATATGCGGTCCAAAGAGATGTCGATGCGAGCGAAGCAGGCCATCATTAGGCTGAAATAAAACAGACCTATCAGAGAGAGAGCAGAAACTTTAGGAGTGGCCCAATCAACAATTTGGTGCATTCTTGAAAAGAAGAAATGCACTGGTGAGCTCAGCACCAAAGTGGACAACCAAAGTGGATGAATGCAGAATTCTTTCCTTGGTGAAGAAAAACCGCTTCACAGCATCTAGTCAAGAACACTCTGGAGGAGGTAGGCGTATCATTGTCCAAGTCTACAATCAAGAGACCCTTCATCAATGTAAATACAGAGGGATTTGCATTCAAGTATTAAAAATAATCCTTATATTTATTATTATGTTAGTTTGTCCAATTACTTTTGAGCCTGTGAAAATGGCAGAACTTTGTAGAAAATGGCTGTAATTCCTAAACAGTTAATGCAATATTTTTGTTAAAATTATGAAAATTGTATCACTGTTCAAATACTTAACTGTACACGTAATTCCCAATCCATGCAATAATTTAACTCTGCAATATGCTACAGTTTTAGGGTTGCAAGTGCTAATTATTAAATGCTTGAAATGCATGAATAAAATGTATAGCTGTATCGCTTATTTTGCATAATGAACAGTATAGTTAGATCAGACTTAGTATTATTAGTACTAAGAGTAGTATTTCTGAATACAATAAAATAGAGCTTAGTCTTTCAGTCTAGCTTCATTTTGTGAAAACACAACTGAACATGTGAATACACTTGGCTTGCCTGACTCATCGGTTGGGTACACATTGGCAAAATGGCCTTCTAAATAACACAGATACTCATATATGATTATTTGCACAAGAACAACTGGATGATCCATTTCATTAAAATTTCTGCAGTGACATTTCTGTTTACTCCAATGTGTGAGGAAGTGTAAATACAGAAAAGACTTGAAAACACAAACAAGAATATTACATAAAACGAAATAGCGTTTAAAATTTGTATGTGTACTTTTGGGGTGGAAGAGTGAGATAAAGGAAAGTCTCTTGTAAGTCTCTTCGATTGTGCTGCAAAGCCTTTGATAATTTATTTTAAACACATAGGTTTGTACAGAATAAAGGAACAAAAATATATGTTCCATCAAGGGCCCCATAAGTAAAGAAGTTCACATAAAAAAACATAAAACAATAAAAAAAATTCACCTATACAGTACAGCTCACTTCAGAATAGAAAATATCTAGTGCCATGTGTGAGCTAACAATATATATATATGTTTTTCTGGAAGAACTGGCAGGATTGGGTTTCCACATCTCGTGTGGCAGAGGAGGAGGAAAATGGGAAAGGAATATGAAAAATGTCAAGAAAAAAGGTGAAAAAAGGCCAAAAGGTGAAAAAAAATACAAAAACTAAAATATATCAGTGTACTTGTACTGTGGTACCATGACTCATGATGACAATCTTTGATTCTGCTTCAGTCAAGACAGCAGAGCCGCCTTCTCCACATAACAGCCTGCTCTCATGTGACATTATGTGATACTCAGTCTAGCAGCTGTGCAATACTGAAATATCTGTCGCTGATATATTGAAACACTGATGTGTTATGCCATAAATACTTGTTACTATATCTGTATTGAAAAATGTGGCCACTGTCTGCATCTGGAAAGGTCTGATTCATTGTTGGTGCACATTTAACTTCAATAATGCACAGCAGAATTGAAAAGGATGAGTGTTGGGGGGGTGGTGGTAATATTTATTATTTCAAATTACAGTGGCCAACAATCCCAGTTTACATGAACTGGCCACTAACTGGTTAAAAGTAAACCAGCAACTGCTAACTCACACAAAAAAAACCCTTTAAAAAATGTTGGGGAAAAATGGAGGAAAATCTACAAAATTTTAGACAGAAAAGAGAATGGGTGTATAGGCGACAAAAATCATCCCCTATAGGAATATGGCAATACTGTGTGGGTCATGTACAGTAGACCACTGTGTATTTAATGAAACAAATAATACGATTTTGTTACAGTGAAGCAGCACATGCCTTATTTTTGCTTATTTCTCATTTTCATTAAATTAAGAAGCCTTTTGTTAGTTTTCCTTTTCCCTCATAAATCATATACTATGATAACAAATAGCCCATTAACCATAAAATATTGTTAATCATTGCAAACAGGTGGCTTAGATTGTTTGCAGGATGGATAATTACCATGCTGATATATAATCACATGCTAAGTGAATTATAATTTGTATTATAAATTACATAAATAAAGGTGGTGCAGTTGGTAGCATTGCCTCCTCACAGCGTGAGGGTCCCTGGCTCCATCCAGAGCATGGGTTTCTGTCTGTGTGGAGTTTCTGTGCGTGTTCACACCCTTTCTGTGCAGGTTTCCTCCGGGTTCTCTTGTTTCCTCCTACCTGCTAAAATCATGACAATATGTGAACTGTCTATGCTAAATTACCCCTACGTGTTAATAAGTTTGTCTCATCCAGGATATACAGTGTATTCAGAAAGTATTCAACCCCCTTCATTGTATTCACATTTTGTTATGTTGCAGCCTTATGCCAACATGCTTTAAATTATTTTTTCACAACAATCTACACTCCATACCCCATAATGATAAAGCAAAAAACAGAATTGTGATAACTTTGCAAATGTATTAAAAAGAAAAACCTGAAATATCACATTGACATAAGTATTCAGACCCTTTACCATGACACTTGAAATTTAACTCAGGTGCATCCCATTTCTCTGGATCATCTTTGAGATGTTTCTACACTTGTGGCAAATTCATTTGATTGGACATGATCTGGAAGGGCACACACCTGTCTATATAAGGTGTAACAGCTGAAAGTGTATATCAGAGCAAAGACCAAGCCACGAGGTCAAAGGAACTGCCTGCAGAGCTCAGAGATAGGATTGTGTTGAAGGAGATCTGGGGAAGGCTACAAAAAAATTTCTGCTGCATTGAAGGTTCCCAAGACTCTGCAACACTCCACCGATATGGGCTTTATGGCAGAGTGGCCAGAAGAAAGCCTTGAACGCTTGAAATTTGGTCACCGCTCTATCCAAGGCCCTTCTCCCCGATTGCTCAGTTCGGCTGGGCAGCCAGCTCTAGGACGAGTCCTGGTTGTTCCAAACTTCTTCCATTTAAGAATTATGGAGGCCATCGTGCTCTTGGGAACCTTCAATGCATCAATCTGTGCCTCGACACAATCCTGTCTCTGAGCTCTGCAGGCCGTTCCTTTGACCTCATCAAAACTGGACAGTTGAAGATTAGAAAAAAAAATCACCTGGTCTTTTTCCAGTCTTCAACTCTAAACTTTTGATGAGCCTGTGTTCTTGCTCTTGGCTGACAGGAGTGGAACCTGATGTGGTCTTCTGCTGTTGTAGCCCATCCACCTCAGGGCTCAATGTTTTGTGCAGGCTGAGATGCTTTTCTGCTCACCATGGTTGTAAAGTGTTCTTATTTGAGTTACTGTAGACTTCCTGTCAGCTCAAACCAGTCTGGTCTTTCTCCTCTGAGCCTGCAGACCCTCTGCTCACAGGATGTTCCTTTTCCCACCATTCTGTGTCAACTCTAGAGATTGTTGTGTGTGAAAATCTAAGAACATCACAAGTTTCTGAAATACTCAAACCAGCCCATCTGGCACCAACAACCATGCCATGATTAAAGTCACAGAGATCACACTTTTTCCCCATTCTGATGTTTGATGTGAACATTAACTGAAGCTCTTGCCCTGGATCTGCATGGGTTTTATGTTTTGTGCTGCATGATTGGCTGATTAGATAACTGCATGAATGTGCAGGTGTACGAGGGTTCCTAACAAAGTGGAAGGTGAGTGATATTCATTGAGCAACCAAGAACTATTTCATTCCTTTATAATATAGAAAAACAGTTAAAAGTTTATTCCCAATGTAATGGACAAATCATTCGTAGGTTAAAAGGTGAGCACAGATAACACATCAGAACGTCCTTCATTTCTTTGAGATATTTTATCTTCAGTTGCTTAAAAATACAAATTCAGCTCACCCTACATGATACAAATGATTATAAGCACCTATATTTATAACATTTGCTAGACACAATACTAAGACCATATGATAAATATAAATTATACAGAGAGCAACTATACTCTCATTAAAAAGAGCATACTGAGAAAATAATTACAGAATGAAAACAATAGTATGAAAATGATAAAAAGAAGTGTCCCTGTAGATAAGGACATAAGACTTAGTCCCAGAGGAAGAAATTGAGCTCTTACAGCCTGCAGTCTCTTATATTTGACTGTAAAGATATTGAATAGTCAAACAGTGTGTTCTGTTATAACCGCAACACCAACAAATCATGTAACCCCAGAAATAAAGTTGATCAAATATGCAGCATCCTTTTGAGAGACGTCAATATACACTTTCTAGAAAAAATTTTAATTCATTCTAATGTTCTTATTGAGAGAAGTCAGATTTCTCTCGATCTACGTGGATCACTTTGTGTGTACAGTGAAACGTAGTCCCTCCAGCAGGCACTGCAGAAGTCGAATGCAAAATGCAGAGCGTTTTCATTTTCACCACAGAATTGTTGTGTTGCATACAAGCAGGAAGAGAAAAAAAAAAAAAATCTGTCCTCATTGTCACATGGCTGAGAAACCATAAAGATTTCTTCAGCCAAGCTTTGGCCCATTCCGTTATTGTAATGTCTGGAGATGTCTGTACCATGTCTACCACCCAAAACAATTAGACAAATGAACTGTCTGACAAACGACAAATGGCACTGGAAAAACATGAAGGAGGCAGGTGGGTTTATCCACAATCTTCAGAAGCAGTCATGACCTGGCCTGGTCACAGCACACCATATTCCTGCAGAGACTTGATAAGCACTGTGTCTTTCACATCGTTGAACACCATGCGGATGTTGTTGGTGTCGGTGGCACAGGTGAAGTGTGGGTAAATGGTCTTGTTTTCCTTCTTCTCAGGGTTCTGCGCCTGCTGCTTGTACATCTCACGAATGAACTCCATGGCTGAATCGGGGTCCCGTTTCTTGCCTGCAAGTGGAGTTCAATGAAAGAGGGTCAATGGCATGGAACAAACAGTGTTAATGGAAATGTGAATACAGTGTTCACTGTGCTCATGGGATAATGTAGCATAATCACTGGCTTAAGAGATTAAATGTAAGAAATATATAAGATTTCAAAAAATATAATATTAATATCATTTCAAAGACACTTTAGAATAACTATGATTGGCATTTTTGCCATGCATGGATCTGACAAATTTTTTAATGTCTGTTTACATTTTTCTGGCCCAGAAACAGGCTCCACCTCCAGCCAAAACAGAACTGCTCACCCCAGCGCCATTTCTATTAAAAGCTACCTCACATAGCACGTGTAGTTTCAACAGAGGGAGTGGGGTCGTTTGATGAAAAAGTTTTTACTGCCATTGCAATTCACATCACAGGCAGCAGAGGGATCTAAACATGACTGACTGCTCTTTTAATGCAAGGCTCTTTGGGTCAGTTAATGGCTGTTGTTCCGTCCTGAATTTAAAATGTACCCCACAAATCCCATCATGCACACAGCTGTCATAGGTGAGAGCTGGAAATTCTACCCAGTTACATCATAAAAACAGGCTGTCAGTCTTCCTGCCTGCTTGCTGATGCAAAACGCTGGGCATTTCATGGTTGCCAAGAGTAACAGACAGAAATGAGAAAGTGAAGGTTTGGAGATACAGAGATATAAAGTAACTCAGAACACTTTCACAAACACAAGTGAACACAATCTTTGCCAGGGCATTCCTTATCAGCTAAAAAGTATGAACTTTTTTCTCATCAGCTGTGTGTAATTTTAGCTCATCATACCTTGGAACCTTGGGAAGTAGTTCTGCAGGTCGGACGTCTTGATCTTCTCAGCCAAGATGTCCATTTTATTGAGAAAGAGGATGATAGAGGCATTGGCAAACCAGGGTGAGTGGATGGTAGTGTAGAAAAGCGTCAGACTCTCCTCCATACGGTTCTGCAATGCAGGACGAATAAAAATATTAACTCTATAATATCAGAAGAAGTTAAAAGAAGTGGGGAAAATAAAAATGTAAAAAAGGGGTAAAAATGGAGAGAGAGAACAAGACATACAGAGGCAGAAAGAGGTACCTCTTAGATCAACAGGCTAGATTTGTCATTCAGTATGGACACATCGATCCCATTCGTTCACTGATAATAATGACATCAGAGCTGGGTTTTGGCTGAGATTCAATATTTACTGTATCCGTGTGGGAAATATGGCAAAAATACATTTTCATAAAAACACTGCACAACTGACATCTTAGCAAGTGAAAATATCTTGAATATAGTCAAATACCTAGTATTTCCTATAATAAGATTACAGTAAACCAAATATAAGATTATTAAACCTATTTTGAGATTCCTATTTCTACTCATTTTAAGCTTTACATTTTCTTATTCTATTGGCAGATAATTTTGCTTCTTTCTAAAAATAAATGCTTAAAATAAGCAAAATTATCTGCCAATGAGCAAGACTATTTCAAGCTTGAAATTAGTGAAAAAAAAATAGAAATAGAAATAAGCTTCATTATCTTATATTTGGTTTATGGTAATCTTATAGTAGAAAATACTAGACAGATTTGACTATATTCAAGATATTTTCACTTGCTAAGATGCCATTTTTTCTCTCAGAAAATAGTCACCCTGGGCAGCTTTAATATGTATTTTTCAATTGGAATAGTAAATGAAGTATACATTGAAGGTACATAAGTATGCCTTAAGTACAACACTTATTATATATTATATATTTCCCATATTTGTCACATGTGGTGCATGTGTTTTTTTTTTGTTTTTATTTTCACATATGATTTTCTCACAGGATTCATTTATTTTTAATGTAGGGTACGTGGTTGCATTTTTTCAGATCTGATTTTCTCACATGAATAATTCTTTTTACATGACCACATATCGCTCACATGATGTCACGTGTTTACCCGTGGTCTTACAAACTCGACTTTGCAGTTCTGCTGACATTTAAGGGTATATACACTTACATACATGTTTCTTGGTAGTAAATGCACAAAAGGTTTCCCCTTGAGACTTTCACCCCAGTGACAAGCACTTTTTTTTGAAAGAGAGTGAAAATGCAAAACAGTAATGCCACATTTAGAAAACCTAGAAAAATATATATATTTTTGAATAACATCTATAAAAATGAATTCTTTACTGGTATTTCTTTACAGATACTCGTGATACTATCAGAAAAAGTGTATTGCCAACCTCAACTGGGCTTATGTTGAATTATTTTCATTTTAATAATCATAAAATTTGTTCAAAACATATTACTGAGAGGATGTCATTTTTGCTGTTATTTTCTTTCATGAAAGAATCTACTTAACATAGGAAGTAATGATCCTGATTTTAGATAAAGAAGAGACCTGTTAGGCACATACTTTCAGTGAAGGGGTCGGTTTTTGTTTTTTTTTGTTAGTTACAGTGGAAAGTACAAGCCACTGTATCAGATCGGTATCAGTATCAGTATCAGATCGGTACATTCCCTGTTTACCAGTAATGGAGAAAGAAAGAGATGAAATAGGAGAACAAAAAGGACTATGCCAAAAAAGTCCTCCACTCACATCTCTGTTGTTCTCCTCCAGGACCTGATCGTACTCGCTAAGCGAAGCCAAGAAGATGAGCGACGTCACATTCTCAAAGCAGTGGATCCATTTCCTCCTCTCTGATTTCTGCCCCCCGACGTCCACAATCCTATGTCAGAGTGTGTATGTGTGTAAGAGGTAAAAAGGGAAACAGACAGAAGCAGAAGCATTTTCTACTGTTGTCTTGCCACTTATAGTTTGGCCATATTAGATTACAGGTTGAACCTGATACAGCTGCCTTCATCCTACACAAACAGTTAATCAGACTGCTAATAATGCTAATGCTTTAGTGCAAAAAAGCTGACAATTTCCCATAAAGCTAAGTCTTTTTCCATGCTGGCAGACAGCAACACACAAATTTAGATCATAAATGCAGCTAATATCTTGCTAGTGAGCTAATGTCTCTTTCACTGCTAGCTAGCAGGGACCCGCCTTTTTGTAATTCTTAAAACTTCGTATGATCAGTTGCAGCTAAACAGCTATTACTACAGTCTGTTGCTTAGATGTGGATTGCTAGTGCATTTTTTTCAAACTGTAAATTTAGCTAGTTGCTAGTTAGTCAATGCTGCTTTCACTAAGGTAGTGAACAGCTGCCTTGCTCACATACAAACAGTTAAACAGACTGCTAATTATGTGCTTTAGTGCTAAAAATAAATAAAGAAAGAAAGAAAGAAAGAAAGAAAGCTGACAGGTCCTGATCCATCCAAACACTTTTTCACTGCTAGCAAACAGCAACAACTATTAGTACCATCTATTACTTAGAGGTTAATTGCTGGTGCAATCCATTTTCTTAACAAAATAAATATAGCTAGTATATTGCTAGCCAGCTAATGTCTCTTTCACTAAGCTAGTGAACCTGAAACAAGTTACTCAGTCTGCTAATTAAATGCTTTAGTGCCAAAGAAAAAAAAAAAAAAGCTGTCAGGTCACCATTAAACCAAACTCTTTTTTCCCTACTGGCACTCATTATGAGAAATAAATACAGCACAGACAAATACGATGAGCACCACATTAGGCATCAAATATTAACAATTAAAATGGTTGATGATCAGTCAAGACAGTTGCTTTTTCCTCCACAGGTTTTGGAATTGATCTGCAAAGTAATGGCTCTGTCTGATCATGTCATCCATTTAAACGGAGGAAATGGGCTAGACAGAGAACATTAGTGTCCTTGGACACAATGCCGTGTCCGAGAAATTCTAATGCTGTCGCAAATAATTAGAATAAATCAAGCGTGACAGGTAAACAGTCAGCAGAGCAGACACTCTGATTCTACTGAACATCATTAGCACCCACAGTACTGCAGGTCACACAAATAATTTTGCCCCTAGTGAAACTGGTGCTACTGTATGTTTATTACTATTACCTGAGTGTGATCTTCTCCACCACGAAGGAGTAGTCGTTGATGCCGGTGGTTGGAAAACGCACCCGCAGCACATCCTGAGAAGTGGGGATGTAGTCCTGGGCTGCGATGCGTTCCAAGTTCGTCATGAAGCTACAAATGGATGGTTATTATAATGCATGAGTGATTCTCAGTCCTTACCCTTGACTACCCCTGTCCTAGGTATTTTCATTTCTTTAAGTCTGAACTGTTGTTTTGGGAACTGTGAAAATCAGGGCCAGCTCCCATATTAGATGGGAGAGCTATGATCTGATATATCTAAATAGCTCTGCAATGAAACTATTAGGGTTTCCCCCAAATATCAAACATGGTAAACAGAAAAGCTGTAACTCTTTTGTTCAAACAATAAAAGACACTATATGTATGGTTCTCGTTTGTCCTTTAGTGTAATCTGTACTTTGATTGGACAAAATGTGTACTTAGTCTATCTACTTTTAGTTTCTCCTCTAAATGCATTTTAGGGAAAAATTATTATATAGTAAATAATTCACCCACAACTGTATGTCATGTTCACCTTCTCAATCATTGCTGATGACGTGTTATGGATGTGTCAGCAATATGGGCTGAAAAATATTAGGCTAAATTCACGTGAAAACTAGATGGTCTTTCACTCTGTATAATCGCCCAACATGACTATCACTGATAGGCCGCATGAATCTCCAGTCTGGGCTAGAAGGAAATCAGCCCCAGCTTCGCTTCTTGTAATTTTCTTACAATCATTGGTTGTGCTGTTGCGCTCAGTTCCACGAAAGTTAAAATAATCCACTTTAAGACAACAACAAAAATGAAACCTTTAATTGATGTAGTTTAATCTTTGAAAGATGGGGACACTTAGCCCTGCTAGCTCATTTATACCAGCTGCCCCTGGTGAAAACATTAAATGTGCAGGAAATGGGTACTCAACAATCAGGACTGAGAAACGCTCTTATGAAGAAATACTGTCATAATCACAAAGTCACATCTGACATTAACATTATGTCTCATATATATAAAACACAGTTAATTAGACAGACAACACACGGAAGCTGTTTTCTTTAAAGATGTGTATATTGTGTTATAATGGTATTGCCAGCTTAGCCTGTGTGCCTTAATTAAATGTTGCCCAGGATTTGTTTGTGTTTCTTATCACGAAAGTGTTCTGAGAACTGAGTGATAGAAAGACAGGATAGAGGGAGAGAGAGAATGAGGAAAGAGAAAAGGAGAGACAGAAAGTGAGAGAGGCAGGAAGCAAGTCAGTGACGGGTAACGACCAAGCACTAAAATCTAGTAGCAAAATGCCTCGCTCTGTCCATTACAGGAAATGAGATGATAATCAGTAATGTAGATTTTAATTAATTGATAAACAATTCTATTTGCAAGCTCACGTATTGGTTTAATGATAAATAATTGTATGTGTGTGGGTTTTTTTTTTTCAAAATTAAAACATGTACAAGGAAAATCTAATTAGGGGGAAATCCCAAAAACTCATGACTTCCTGTTAAGATTTTTTTCTATAAAAATTATTTTTAAGATACTGTTTTTACTAGCATCATTAGAGCTATAATAATCCTATCATTCACTGCATGTCATGTTCTATAAAGCTATGCCATCTAAAACGAAACCAAGACCCATTTAGTTACGGGTGTGAGGAATGTAAGTCAGGACCCAACGTCAGGGACGTCAGTGACTCACTGGGAGTTAAAAATTTATTTAAGACTATTGCTGTTCAACATAAGCCTAAAACTAAACGTTTGCACTGAACTGTAACCTATAGATGTCTGTATTCATTATGCTCATAAAGGGAATCATACCACAAAGGACATAGCAACAATGTCAAGTGATTATTTATCTTAAAAAAGATGTGTGATGCAACGAAAAGCTTCAAAAATTGTGCTACTTTTTTTAGACAGGTAGGAAATGATAGTGCTATAGTTAAAGATAGAGAAAGAATGTGCTTTAGTTTTGTAAAAGTAACTGACAAAAATTGATCAGTTGCACCTAAACAGCTATTACTTTGGACTTTATTGCTAGTACAATCCACTTTCTACACGTTGTAAATTCAGCTAATATGTTGCTAGTCAGCTAATGTGTCGTTCACTTTGTTAGCTAAGCTAGTTAGCTTGTCAATGAGCTTGTCATAAGCTGTGATAATATAGCTAGACAGTTAACAAAAAGTTTGTCTTTATGATATTTTTTTCTGTAGCTTACTTCTTAGTGATTCCTGAAAGGCCCGTTATGGACGAGGCAGCTATGATTTGTTGTCGTATTCTACCTAGCAAAACTAAAAGTAATGACATCATTTTACACTAAACGATTTTGCCATTACATAAACAAGTTTGCTGATCATAACATGTAACTGATAGGTCTAATATGTTGGCAACATTATTGTTGTTCATATGATCTACTTCTGAGGTGGCATATAGGTGACTAAAATACCTATGTGACTAAAATAAAAACCCTGGTTACTCTAATTGAATACAAACCTGACTGTAAAAGTGCAATATAAATCCTGAAACTGAACTTCACACTTAAGGGTGTGCAACTGAACATTTGAAATTCACAATGAAGTACACATCAATCAATTTAAAATGCATGCATATTTCTAATGGCATCTCCATAGTGCACTGAAGATGACAGACTGTGATACTCAGCCGAGTAATCCCTTGTGTGCTCCTTCATTTCATGACCAGCTATGTGGCACCATCTGGTGGAAATATTTGGCTCTGTATATTTTGCATCTCAGAGTAATCAAAAGAAACGTGTTGAATGAAATGACATTTTACATTCCTTTAATGTTTCTGGTGCTTCCAGATGAAACTGTCTGAGATCACAGACACTGAGTGATTATTACTTTCCTCTATTAAATAATAATCATTCAAGTACTTGGGTAAGGAATTGCATTACTCAATCTGTCTGCAGCTCAAATCAGCCTACATGAGCACTGACCTGTATTTCTAGTGCTACTGCATAAGAATGACACTGTTGTGTTTGACTGTTATCCTACAATGAAATGAACAGAACTTACTATTCAGTGGAGTCCAGTAGTTGGTACTCTCGCCGGCGACTGTAGCAGATTTTAAGTCCGGTGTCTGCCCACAGGCACTGAATAGCATCCACATAAACTCGCTCCAGGTGGTTCACCTGATGGATATCTACGGCTTGAATCCGTTGAGCATATGCCTATAGATATTGAGAAAGGAAAGTTTACAAGTTAAGAAGGTGCATAATTAGAGTATATATATTCCCTCCATACTTTATCTATATCTGTAATCTGTAATTTTTTCATTCATCGACAGTAACTGCTTTATCTTGGTCAGGGTCACTGTGGATCCGGAGTCTATCCTGGGAACACAAAGTGTGAGGTGGAACCCCACTGGCAGATACACAAGCCTGATGTATTTAAAAAAGCCCTAAACTTTCCAAAGAATTTTTTTTCACTGAATCCTTTTGAGCAATCTAATCTGTGTGAGCAGCTTATCACTGCAGTAGTTTTACTGTATTCCTTTAAGAAAAAGGGAGCTGGAGTCTCCTGAGTGGCGCAACAAAAAGCGTTTGCTCTTTAGCCATGCTCTCTGGGTGGGAGAGGATGGAATACTTTCTCTCTTCTGTCAGTTATAGAGACACTAGCCAACTGTGAGTGTCTGTGAGCTCATGTATGCAGAGGAAGGTAGATAGTACTTTCCTCTGAGTGTGTTACGCTGCCCTGTGCGTGAGCGTGAGCGTGAGCAACAGTTTGAAAAGAAGTAACTGGCTAGCTTCAAGTGTCTCAGAGGAAGAAAGCTGGCTAGTGGTTGGTAATTGTCAAGTGGCAAATTGCAGGGGGAGGGGGGGGGGGGGCTGAATAATTGAAAATCTCATTGAAAAAACTTGAGTTATTATTGAACACAAGACAGGCAAGTGTCACAGTTTGCAAATGCAGGCCATGCAAATTTAGCTTACAAGGAGGAGGTGGGCATATGTGAATGAAGGTGTTTCTATTATTATTGTTATTATTATTATTATTAACGCATATTTACTTGTACTCCATGTTTCATTATTGTGTTATAAAGTCTTAACAACTTTCACGGTTACGTAGCAAGTAAGGCCAAACTGACAGCTAAATCTTATTCAAATTATTCTAATCTACAATGGGGAAAACTTCAGGCTTAGTTTGAAAGACCCGATCTTCTAACCTCGTTCTGTTGGTTGGTGTAGGGAATCCTGAGGGCTGACATGGCCGCTGTCATTGCCTTAATTGCTGTGAAGATGTTCTGGAAAACCAGTTTTGCGAAGGCGCGTCTGTCTTCCTCAGAGAATCCCTTCCCATGGATAATCCTCATCTGCTTGATAAAAGTAGTTTTCCCACTCTCTCCCGTGCCTACCAACGAACAACAGTAAAATGAGCAAGAAAACATTTAGATATCAAGAAGCCGTGTATATAGAAACAAGGAATCAGGAGTTAAAGTGGTCCATGAATTAAAAAAAAAAGAAAAAAAGAGTGCTGTTTATTTCCATCAGCTGACTGCAGGCACACACATTGGAATGTTAACTATCCTGTTAAGAATGAGGCAGCTGAACAGTCAAGGTGTTTTAATCACAAGCAGACAAACTGAAAAAGCCTGTCGCAGGGCGTGTTGCATAGGGGCAGTATTACACCAGGAATTCAAGGTGTTGAAAAATCAAAAGCCCCCCCCTTATTCCCTAGACAGATATGCACATGTTTATATTTCACAACATTTTATGTTATTAATCTACTGCTTATGTAATAACCCTTACTGATGCACACAAACACATGGCTCACGTATGTTTTTGAGGAATCACAGCTGCCAAGGCTGTCCTCATTTTAATCACTGTTTTTCAATGAGCAAATATTTGCTAATGACACGAGTGAGCAACTTCTATCATATCAAATAAGCCACAGCGTCATGGCATAATGACGGCACCATCCGACTACTTACAAAAACAGACGATTGGCTTCCTTTTTTCATCTACTTGTTCATGCTATGCACTGATCTTATCAGTTTATGAGAACTGGATGTTTATCATGTATAGGACACTCTCTCTGTTGCCTCTCTCTTACAAATCCTGTGATAACCACACTTCCATTTTCTTGTGAAATTACATTCGAATGATTGCTACCAAACTCAAATTATTACTAGTCTGAATGCTAATAGCAGAATAATAATAATGATGTCATTTCCCTAGTGAGTGACTCAGTCACCTCCAGTGCTATTTAAATGAAGAAAACTGCTATGTGAATGAGATATTCTGCTTCAAAATATATTCATGGCCTCGTGGCTCACAATTTCAGACATGAGCTACGTGTTCTGAGTGACACATTTAGTGTCAAATGACCTAACCTTCATGCCAGTTCCTCAGTTCCAGCTGTCATCTGTCAGCTACATGTAAAATTAATAATTAGCAGTGGATTTCTCCTTACCCAGTAGGAGCACTTTTATTTCTCTGCGTTCTCTCTTCTTCTGTTCAGCGAGAATTCTCCGGATTTCCTTGTCTATAGCGATTGATTTCCGTTCCTCCTCGCTCAGACAGCAAGTGCAGGTTTGGTAGCACCATCTCCAGCAGCCCCCCATCTTCCCTAAAACACACAGGTCAGTTGTGATGTAAAATTTGCAGCCACAGTTCAGTGCACGTCTCCGGTGCTGAGCTACGGCTGGAAATCTACAATGTCAGATGAACTCCTTAAACTCGCAGCAGCAGACACTGGGTCCAGACTTACATTCCTCACGCCTATAACTACATACACTTTCAATGTAGTTATTGAATAATTCATAATAGCTACTGAACGGCAACATTTAGATGGATTCACTGAAAAAAAAAATCAACTCATGAGTTTAAAGATTTACCCCTTTCAGAGTTTAATTGTGTCCAGATTCACTTCTTAATATTTTATTAAGTAATCATGTAAAGTGTAAAATGATCTGATTTCGTTAAGAAGGCCTAATTACAGATGTTTGGCTCTTCTTATCTATGCTTTATTGTGACCGGCATTTCCAAAAGCTGATCATATTAAAGCACCAAGGTCTATCACTTTTTTTTTTCCGCCACTGTTCAAATATTTTCAGTTTCTCTTCATGATGGAAATGTTGCAGGTGAGGTAATATCATCACATTTAGTTGACTAATCATAGCCGAATGGTTGCGTTATTCTCATCTATGCAAAAATTTGTTTGTTTTTGTTTTAAATTAAATGACATTTTTTTGGGAATTTTGCAAAAAGCTGCTCCAGAGCCTGCTTGATCTCTGAAAGCAGCCAGGTTCAGGGGTGTAAGAGGGTGTCTGATGAACACCTTGAGTGTTTAAGAGTAGTAAACCCTCTCAGTGTTTATTTGTTTCCACTTGGACATCCATTAACACTAGAGGTGTTTATTCAACACTAGAGGATTTTGCTCGAGGCAACACTAGAGGAAAAAAGATATGGTATGGATGGACAGTGGACAGTGATTTTCCAGATTTCGACTTGTCCATTTCCATGAAGGATTTTGACTGTTGTTGGTAGGTAAGTGTGTAAACGCGCAGTGATCCTGTTGGGGGCCATTTTGATGTGTGAAAGAGGAGCCTCTGAAACGGTTATCGATGGTGGACTTTCCCCAACAAGGAAGGAAACAAGTATTCTACAAGCACTAGGCTACAAACTGTGATGAGTTTTAGCTGCTGTAATAGTGAATAAAAGACGTATTGACGTGGTAAGACAGACCAGTGTAAGAAAATCACTCACCTTCATTCGCTGTCACACCTGTTCCGGGAGCTTTACACGGTCTGTGAGTCTCGGTGGGAAACACGATCCATCTTTTGCTCAGGTGAACTGGAGTTGTATCAGAAACTTTTTGTCTTCATCGAAAAGTCCAAAAGCGCCGATATTAGCCGAGCTCGTTCGCATTATTTTCGCTCAGCCGAGCAGCATGACTCGCGGAAGTGCAGCTTTGGTGAGGAATATGACAGGTATGTGAGCGGCTGCTCCCGATGCGTATCAGAGGAATGCGACTCGAGGGAGTGAGTGAAGGGAGTGAGGGAGTGAGCGAGTGAGCTTCACTCAGTGCTAGCCCCGGCTTATACCCTCACACCACACGCCTCGCACTGAGAACACGGCTGTGGACGGGTACTCGCAGCTTTACTCAGGCCACCGCCTTACTCAGATAAGGCAGTGCTAATTGTATTGTGGACTAAAGGTGGTCCACCTGCAGGCAGACAGCTTTTAAATTGTTTCCCACAGCATTAGGAATGCAAACCCAAACGTGCCCAAATGCAGCCATCCACATCTAATGCTTTTGGGATGAAAGGGACTGAAAGGTTGCCTGAAAAATTCATACTAATTTAAAAGGAGGGGTGCCAAAACTTTCCCCCTCACTTGTTTTGTTGGTGTGGTACCATCAAGGGAACATCTTTTTCCCCCCATCAATAGCCTATGTATCTTTTACTCGAAAGCAGGAAAACAGTGTATATTTAAATAAAAGTTATGGCACTTGATTCAGTCTTTATCATCAATGTACCTTTAAAGCTTTAAACCTTCCTTAAACCTGCCTGCACCTTTCCAGGTAAAAGATAAAAGAAAAGGTACAAAACAGGTATCCTTAATAATACCACTCCAGTGGAAAAGTAGAGTTTGATAACTTTATTTTCGAGAGTGCAGAATGATTTTGTTCGATTTCATAGATAAGGTATGAATTATGTTGTCCCATCACTACCCCTAACCATGACAATGACAATGACAATTTATTTATATAGCACAATTAATTACAACTTCCGTTGACCAATGTGCTTTCCAGCAAGTCATCAAAAACAGAAAAACACACAACAAACAAACAGAAAAGTTATAAAATCATACAAATATCCCATCAGCCATACGCTTCAGAAAATAAAAATGTATTTGGCCTGGACTTAAAAATATTAAGAGAAGAAGCTTGTCTAATAGATAGTGGCAAGGCGTTCCAGAGCCTGGGGCAGCAATACAGAAAGCACAATCTCCCCTACACTTATGCCTCGACTTAGGGGTAGACAGTAGATCCTGGTTGGAAGACCGAAGGGATCTAGTGGGTTGATACTCAGTGAATAACTCACAGAGATAAGTAGGGGCCAAACCATTTAGAGATTTGTAAACGAGGAGCAAAATTTTTAAATCTACTCTAAAACGAACAGGCAGCCAGTGTAGTGAGCGTAAAATAGAAGTAATACGCTCCTAATAACCATGGACCATATCATGTATAAGATATAGTCTCATCAGTGTTATTGTGTCCTAGCAGAAGAAGTCATGACCATCATTGCACAGGCCAGAAGAAAGTAATAAGACTGGCAATGGATTGCCTCAGGATTGATATATTCATTCATCTTCAAATAACCACTTGGTCTAGATCATGGCAGATCCGCAGCCTGTCCCGGAAATACTAGACGTGAGGTGGGAGTAGACTCTAGATGGGATGCCAGTCCATTGTAGAGCACCATGCATAAACACATTCACTCCTAGGGACAATTTAGAGCCACTAGGCCACCTACTGTCATGTTTTGGGAGGTGGGAGGAAACCAGAGAATCCAGCGGAAACCCCGGTGAACATGGAGAGAAGATGTGCAACTCCACACAGACAGTAACTCAAGCTCTGGATCAAACTGTGAACCCTGGAGCTGTGAGGCAGCTGCACCACTGTGCTGCCCTGGATTGATACAAAATGTACAAAATGGGCCACATATAAGCAGATACATTTAAGGATTTTATGGCATTTGGGATCTGTGCCAAAAATAGCCCAAATGCATCCAGCCATATCAAATGATGACTGCATTTGTGGCATTTCTGAGTCCATATTTCATAAAGTGCTAACCTCAACCCTAACCTTAACATTAACCTCTGTTACTTTTGTATAATTTTAGTTATGCAAATTGTTGTGAATTTGCAAGTGTGAGACCATACTGGTCTGAGAACATGACCTTAACTTTTTTTACCAGAGACAAAAAAAATAAATAAAAATTCTGCATGTTTTGTGGTGCCCGTGGTCAGCACTGAACTTATTTGTGATGTCACTCTCCACATTAGTGGTTAATGGCTCATATGAAAGTAGACACTCAGGGCTTTAAGAATTTGCAGTTTTTCATAAGTATTTCTTGTTTTACTTAGCATACTAGGTTTAAATGTTATAATTTTAGTGTGGAAGTTGTACACAGTGTTTTACTATCAAAAAAAGCTTTAGTTGTGCTGTCCGTTTTATCTCTGTACTAATGTTATTGTGGAGAGGTGTGAATTGTTTGCCCAGAAGAGGGCTCACACCCCTCCGATTTCCCATCACCCTGCTCACCAGCAGCTAAACACAGAATCATGATACTCTACACACAGAAACCCAACAGTGTGCTGACTAATCTTATAACAGACTGATTGAAAATGTCTGATAAGTGGCTTTCCATTCCACTGGCAGAATGGAACGCCAGTGTGTTGCGAGAAAGGTTTAAGCAGAGTCTGTTGGAGTGGGCTGGAGTAGAGAACCCAGTGTAGAGCCCCGTGTGAGCTTTTCTCAGCTGACCTAGTATACCTACCCTCACTACTTAATACAGCATAAGAGGCTTAAGACTTAGCCTATGAATGTTCACCAATACTGAACTCTATCAATTCTCATAGCAAATGATTGACAGTCCAGTGTCAGTGCCATGGAATGATGGCAATGAAACCAATCTTCCAGAACATATCCACAAGTGAACCTTGATGGCTTCAAATCTCCGATGTGATACAGACCAGAAGCAACATGAACTTAATTCACATGAAAGGTTACAAAGCGTAAAGTTAGGGTTAGAGTTGGGGGTTAGTATTTGTACTTTTTATGAATTTGAACTAATTCCAACCACATCAACCTCATCTGTTATGTTGTGTAAGGGTTTTCCATGAGAACAGAATCTCCAGCTTCCATGTTCATCCATAAGGGCACCTAGGTCAGTAATTAAAACTAGTTTATGACAGGCATGCTATTTTCACAGAGAGGTTTTTTTTTTTTTTTTTTGGACGTAGCCAAAAAAAAAAAAAAAAAAAACTGTTGTAAGGTTTATTTTGTCATTTCACTTCAAAGCATTAAAAAATGTTAAATCTAAAAAAACACGAACTCAGACTAGAATGCTTACTCCGTGCTGCAGCTACTTAAAATGAGGTTTACAATTTTTATGATTATAAATATGATATTCATAATCAGTTGCCTGTGCTGATGTGTGTACAGAGTAACTCTCCAATGTTGAATTGAACAGTCATAACTCAAGACTGGGCATTTTGCCATGTATGTCAGGATAGGATACTGACTATACCTAGGCATGATTAAACACAACAGTCAGGCTAGTTTAACTCCTTAAACTCCCACAACCTGCTGATGGGTCCGTATTTACATTCCTCACTCTTTTTTCTACATGCCTTTTGATAATAGTTTTAGTGTAGTTCCTGAATGATACGCTTTAAGATAAATAAATTCGAAACTATAAAGGATTAGATATGTAAGGACTTTGAGGACCTGTAATTACTTACTTGAGGGCTTCTGATTTTTCACTGTTGAAACCTGATTTTTCACTGTTGAAACTTCAACACCCCTTGTGCTTTTTCTTTAGTGCCTGTAATTGTGCTGTAGGAATAACTACAGAATATTTAACTTGGATATATGTAATTATTCTCATAATATTTTAGAAAGCTTAAAATTATGGCATGGTGGGTTAACATTACCTGATTTAGATGTTTTATTATTTGCATTATTCTAATTTGTGCACTACTGTTATTTAACTCAAGACATTATTTCTGGAATTCCCAAACACAGGCTGCGCATTCACACTTTCTGTTTGTTAGCTGGGTTGTCAAGGTGCCAGCGTAGTGTAATAACAGTGGTCTGTGTGTGCACAGTTAAAACTGAAAATTTTCTGTCTTGACAACAGTTTAATAGAGACCTTTTCTCAATGAACAATTAACATTGTGTCAGCGGATAGACTATAACATTTGTGACTGTGATGAAGATTTTGTGTATAAAAAATAAATAAATAAATAAAAATCACGGTTATCATGGCTCTTGCTGCAGCTATCATCGTTTATGGCTTACGAGGCTTTGTGTATAAAGACTGATTTATTGTAACTGTTTTATAAGCACATTCACTTTGATTACACTGCATACTTTCATTTGAGGAGAATCACTGGAAGACAACTTTCACTTTTTATTGGACCTACATTAATTTTGTGGATTCAGTCACTATAGACCTTAGAGATACATTGGTGTCTTTTGTAAATACTTTGACTGGTATTTGGCACTCCTTTTCCCTCCAACTTTTTGGATGTCAATCTTTTGTCCCCACAAGCAAAACCGGTTAATCAAGCCTATCATGGTAGAGCTCAGCAAAATCTCCAGTGTTCAGCTTACATCAACAATGTTCATATAAGTCCAGCTGGACACTAATAGACCCTGCAAGAGTGAATCTCACACTGTGGATTTAGATACATGCTGAAATATCAAGATTTCCAATGCTGCATAGAGTAACAATGGGAAAAGACCAACAATGGGAAAAGGGTGAGTAAGCGTAGCAAGGTATGTCTCTCTCTCTCTCTCTCTATGTGTGTGTGTGACAGAGAGAGAGAGAGAGAGAGAGAGAGAGAGAAGGGGGGGGGGGGGGGGCAGAGACAGAGAGAGAGAGAGAGAGAGAGAGAGAGAGAGAGACTTCAGAGAACATATAGTAAGGGTTATTGTATGGTTAATGTAACATTAATGACCCTTGGGAATGATCTCAGATAAATTTAACATAATTATATATCTGTACAACACAGAGTCATATTCCAGATTAAGCAGGTTTCCAACATCACTAAAAGAACTGCAATATACAGAAGCATCTAATCAAACATTAAATCAAATTAAAAAATTAAGCCTACTGAACATTTTAATGGCCTTAATTGTAGTTATTGCCTTTCAGTAATGAAATTATACATTCACTGAACATTCAGTGTTACAATTGTTAAATAACGGCTTGTAAATCTGCAATAATAATAATAATAATAATAATAATAATAATAAGTTGTTTATTTAATCATTAGCAGTCACAGTCATATAAAACACATATGCCGTTATTATTACTAATTTTATTATTGTTGAATAAATAAATAAATAAATAAAATAATAATAATAAAAAAACACAAGTTGCACAAATTAATAATAAAATAAAATATTTGTGTGTGAATATCACACCCAGCCTCCCACATTCACACTCACACTTACGCTCACTCACTCACTCACACACACACACACACACACACACATCTTTGTGAGGACTTTCCATTGACATAATTACTAATGCAGCTTAATGTTATGCATACAACTAAAACTAAAAGAGAAAAAGCAGCTTTCTTCATGGGTCTAGCAAATGTCCCCACAAAGTCAAAACTGATATATGTACCTACCTTTGTGGACACACACACACACACACACACACACACACGCACACACTTCATTCAGGTGGATCCACCCATGTTTACCACTTTGTGGAATATTGACCAAGCTAAGGGGCGTTGCCCGTCCACTCAGACAGCGAGCTCTGCGGTGAGCCACGCCCCTCGGGCCTTTCGCTCTTTCTCCACCAAGCTTTATTCAACCGAAAGCCCGCCTTCAGACGCTCTCTTTGTTCTGATTGGCTTTTCTCCTTTGTCAATCACCAATCATTTCCATGGTTCTCGGTAATGTGCAGTTCATAGGCTACAGAAAGCGTACGGGGCTGGTGCGCGACGAGCTTGAAATAATTCGTTTAGTAATTAGAAGACCCCGGTGGCTTTTAGGTTTAGCATAACGCATTCATAAAAAAAAAAATAGTGAAGCATTCCTGGAATGGTATAGAAAGAAATGAATTGTCGCGGTTATGCTTTGAGGTACAAAAAAAAGGTATAGCTAGCTATTTAGCCTGTGTACTGTTAGCTTGCTGGCTATCGGGGTTTAGGTGGGTTAGCTGCGCTGTAAAGCCAGGGTTTGCTAACGTTCACTAGCGCGCTAATCAACCGCACACGGCTGCAGACGGCACTGCCTGGCGCTGTAATGCTTTTCATTCCGCCGCTGTTCGCCGTTTCTGGGCCAGGATTTTAGCTAGCTAGCTAGCGTGTTGGTTAGCTGATGGACGGTTTTGCGGGCGCTCTGTGCGACTACTCTGGCGTTGTTTGGTTTCGGTACTGGGGCGGTTAGCTAGGCTAGTTAGCAGAAATCCAGTACGGATGTCTCGGCAGGCAGCTTTGTCCCGCAGTCACCGGGACAACTCGAGTTGGTAGTCAGCATATCACACGGCAGTGAAGGAGTGTCTTTAGCAGGTAGCAAGACGTGTTAATTAGACAGCTGGTCTCAGATATCACATCCAGCCACACACTATTACCGTTAGCTTTCATGCTAACTAAACCAGATTCAAGTGCTGTCGCCTTGCTTTATTTGGCTGTGTAATAGCCAGGACTGCGTTTTTCGCCTCTCTATTCAGCATAAGATTGAAGGATTCAGGGCCCAGATCCTTTCCTAGCTGTTATCCTCACTCGTTTTCATCTGGCTAGCTAGTCAGCAGGTCACCCTGTTTTTTTTTTTTTTTTTTTTTTTAAATATATATATACATCGAAAGGCCTACGCGATGTGCATCATTTTTAGCAGCTAACAAAATTTCTCGTTGTGTTTGTTGCTGCATCGAAACGCTGAAAAAAGGGAACCACCTGCCAGCAGCAGCCTTTGTGCTTGTTTGAGAAAAGTCGGCTCTTTTTCTGAACCACTGCGGCGATGACGCTGGAGTCGATGATGGCCTGCTGCTTGAGTGAGGAGGCCAAGGAGTCGAAGAGGATCAACGCCGAGATCGATAAACAGCTTCGCCGAGACAAGCGAGACGCAAGGAGGGAGCTCAAACTTCTCCTCCTGGGTATGTGAGCTTTTAAAAGCAGGCTGGAACCAGTGAGCGACAGAGCTGCTGAAATGTCTTAACATGGCTGTGCACCTTGCTACTAGCATGCCTACGAGCTCCATAATCTTCTAGCACTCGTTTGGCTTTTGGAGACATCTTGTTGCAATAAGCAAAACATTTGGATTGCATCGAGAGATGATGATGATGATGATAAAATTTTATTTTATTTTTTTATTAGATTAGTGCCAGCTTGCATGCTGTGTTCTGCTCTCTACTTAGCAATGGGTCTGCTGTTAATGGCTCATATTGACTTTGAGACAGAAAATATTAAAATATTTTAAATAAATATGTTTCTGGGTAAAGCAAAAGTAAAGCACCCAAACCCACTCCTCATACCTGATGATGCTTCTACCAGGAGGTGTGTGAGCTTAGGGATGAGTGCAAATAACACATGGAGGTAATGTCATATGACAGAGTGAATTTACCTATCTGTTTTATTTCTGTAAAAAGCACTTGGTATCAGTTCATATTTCACCACTTTCTGTTTTATTTTGGTGCAGTCTCTGAAATATAAATATGAAGGTGTGTATAGCGAATGTATCAGTAAGATTTGTTAAGTTGAGAAGATGAGCCAAGCACGTATTGATATTGCAAAAAAAAAAACCAAATAGTATGGTATCTCTTGAAGTAAAATTTTAAAACTGGTTACCCAAACAGCACACAAGGGTTAAACATGGGATGGCAAAAAAAAAACACAGACTCTGTCCGTACAGAATTATTTTACAAACAAACAATATATATATCTACAATAACATTTTGCTATATTTTGGTGCCATAGTTTTTTTTTATTTCTGAACTTTCCATGCAGCTTTATAAAAATTGTGCTTAGATTGTAGTTGACGGTACTTAGAGAGGTGTAATAAAAGTAGAAAATCGTGGAGCAACAGAAAAACGTTCCCCGTATCATCACGAGATTGCATGTTCAAATCCCGCCACAGCCATCTGCGGTCAGGAGCCAAGGGATCCCAATTGGCCATGCTCTCTAGGTGGGAGGGGCTGCATGCTCTCTGTCAATCACAGCAACACTAGGCATGTATGTGGAAGAGGGCAGAAAGCCCTTTCTTCTGAACGTGTTACGTGTGTTGCAGCATGAGCAGCAGTTTGGTAGAAATCTGGTAGTTGGTTTCATGTGTCTCACAGTACGCACGTGTTAGCCTTCACACTCCCAGGTCGGGAGCTGGCGTATGATGGGGAAAGCAGACTGGCAGGGTGGCAATTCCCAAGACCAAGATGGGGGAAAGAAAATAATGGCTTTGCTTCACTGCTTCTTGGAGGTTTTCAGACACCACTTGGAGAGCCATGGATGTGTAGCAGTTATTCGTATTGTAATTTCGGTAACATTAGCAGATAAGTAAGGTCATTATACCAACGGATCTGCGCATTTCACGTTAATTTCCACAACCATAACCTCATTATTCCAGAATGACGTACAGATATGAGCTGCTGAGCAACCTTTCTGCACTCACAAACTCTTCTTCTCTCTGACTGTTTAATAATTACACTTGGATTAGGTTTTGTTTTGATGAAAATGATTTAAAACCCAAGCAGCGCAATTAAAAAGCTGACGAGATGCACTCATGAGACTTGTGCATTTTTATTTATGGTAATGTTGACACCAAAGCCCACTCTCCCCATGCGTATAACTTATGGATCGGATCACATGTAAAACACTCTGCATAGAACCTGCATTTGTAAGAATGTGCACTTTAGGATACATATAAACAGTTAATTCAGAATCTGCAATCAGAAGGAATTTGTTCAGGTTGTTAAATCTTTAATTGTAAACATAGCTACTGAGTAGTGCATGGTATGTGAAAGTTAGCTAGCTACCCATATGGAGGTTTAGCTGTGGATTATGTTTTGAGGTCAGTGTCCGGGAAAGGTTCTGATTTGGTGCAGATCACAGTCACAGGCTAAAGAGTGATGTATGCCATGTTTGCCACTGCATGCTGAATACCAGTAAAACTGACACACTGAATGACTGGTTAAGTTGCATGTCTTTAAATCTCATTTTAATTGAATTTGAAACCATGGCTTGAATTCAGTTGGGGAAAAGTCTGATTTCTGTTTTTTCCTGAAAATCATTCCTGTGTAATTCAGAGATCAAGAAATCAGATTTGAGTTTTTAAGTTGTAAAGGAGTACTACACCTCTCTGTGAAATGAATTTAGGTGGCAAATGTGGTGGCAAGTTTTTATTTTTTAAATGTGGCTGCGTCTCGTGTGACCACTCCCGTTTTTATAATTTTGTTTCCCAATAAAATAGTTACCTCTTCATTCACAACCCAATCCACTGTGCAGAACTGCAGTCTTGGTTGTGCTTTGCTCTCAGAGACATTAACGAATGCTGTTATGAATACATGTGAAAGGTAATAGCTGAAAATCAAATAGACAGAAGTTAATCAGTGAGGTTGCCATGTGATATGTCTCTGTGGACTTTTACATTGTTCCTCTGAGTTTGTGCTGAAGAATGTAGAAATGACGCAACTAATTATATCAGAGACTTAATGTGAATCTTGGGTTGAACATCAGCGTTGTAGGACATGTACCAAAATTAGTAACATAGCCCAAAATTCAAACTTTCCTTCTATATAGCATGCAGACTTGAAGAAAACACTTATATTTGATTAGTCATCTATTAATAATAATTGTTTTAAATTGATACACCGGGGTGGGTTACAAATGTGTCATCCAGTTTCTGATAGTAATTCTTTAATGGTTTGTTGATAGATTTGTGCAAATGGTAATGAGAGAGTGTAGTGTGTAGTTCAGCACATGGTCATGAGCCTGATCTTGTGCTGTGGTGTTAAAAGCATCATTAAAAGCCCTACCTTGTGCAGCTTGTGTGCTCAGTAAGTCCATACCCAGCCACAGAAAACACAAGTAGCTTTTATGAGATCTTTTGGAAGGGCAAAGAAAGAAGATACGCATTAAGGAAACAAGGCAGGAAGTTTTTGACCACTCAGTAACCGTTATTCACCCCAGTCTTCTTTCAGGCTTTCGTGAAGGTTCAGGATGTGGTATGCTTTCTGGAAGTGAGCACTGTTATTGCTATTGGTGGTTCACTATGTAAAATCCATTACACAACCATGTACTTGTCCTCGTCAGGGGCCAGGGCCTAAAGCTGATCTGGTGTAGTGGAGCTTATGGGTATATTCTTTTTCTTTCTTTGTTTCCCATTTTTTCCCCCCTGTTTTGGTCACCTGCAAGGCGACTGAGGTGAGCAGGGGTGAGAGAGTATGCCAACTGTCCCACCCAGAGAGCACGGTCAGTTTGGCCGCAGATATGGCTGTGGCATCATTAGGGTTCGAACTCGCAATCTTCCGACGATAGGGCGAACACTTCTGTTGCACCACTCAGGAGCCCTCTGAGCTTGTGTGTAGTTTCTTTGCTCTGGTAGCCCTTTTTCACTTAAAAAAAAAAAGGATCTGGTTGTGACCTGATGCCAAATCTCAAACCAGTGTGTACATTTGCACTGCAAAAGAGCAGAGTCTGGGTTCAGTTCCAGCTTATGGCATGGCGTGATTCCCCAGTAGATCTGATCCCAGGTCTGTCTGAACCTTGGCCAAGTATGTGTGTCAGTTTCCCATCAAACATTACCTGTGAAAGTAAGAGGAGTGCCTCTGGAGCTTATTAGGTGGTAATTATTGATACACTGATTGTTAAAAAAGGGATTTTTCAAATTAAACCAGGCATCTTATTTTAAGGTGAAATATGTTGAACTGTTGAGACAGAATGTGAAAAATATTGAAGCTAAATTTCAACTAACAGTTATGCTCTCACCCAAATACAGATGAGTGTGCCAGTAATTCAGGTTTTTGTGCTTTATTTCTGACTGCCTGCTCCCACCAGCATGAAAGTCTAAACCACACGCTCCCACTAATTTTTTTGTAGGGTCCTATAGGATCCCAGTTTAGTGTATAGCTTAAGTATGTTTCGCTCTAAGTAGGACACAAAGTGAATAGAAATCCATTTGGGAATTGTCAGGTTTTACTTAGATCACGGATCAACAGAGATGAGAGAACATCACTATGGGTAACTAAATGACTTTAACACAAAGCCCACCTCACCCCATATAATCAGACCATACTAGCAAAACTGTGACAGAAAAGGTAAAGAAAGTAGTTCACTCATGTCATAATGCTATTTTCAGGTTAACCTTGACCTCAATGTCAAGCCAGTCTAAGGAATCACTAGGCCCCTGCTGGCTGCAAGGATTCGTCAATCAAGAAAGTATGAATAGTGATTTGATAGATTTTTCTCTCAGAAGTGTATTTTTTTTTTTTTTCCTCACTGGCTTAAAAGTAATTTAGTATATATTAAATTGACAGGCCGACCAGAACTTTTTTTTTTTGGCCTAGCAGACTGAGTGGGTGGGTACAGCCCCCTTAGGCCTGCTCACCATGACAGGCCTGGTGAAGGATTTGACTTTCAGTGGTGAAATTCTAGCCTGTTATTAATTTAATGCTGTGCATTAGTAAACTCTCACACCTGAAATGCCAACTGAAAATGGAAAAGGGCGGTGGTTGTCTGAATTTTCTTTAGTTAAAATCATGTGGATGTTAAATGTAGTTTGCCTTTGTTTGTTTTTTATCTTGGGGTTTACAGCCCTGCCCATGAAAAAGACTTTCACACTTGTATTTTTTCCAGACTCTGCAATGGTTGCCCCTAGAGTTTGGTGCATTTGGTAAGCTGTTTTTGATGCTCTTTACTGAGTAACGTGAACTTGTCACATGACTTCCTGAAAGCCTTATCGATGTATACGACCATGAGTTCAGAGGACTGGAGTGCTGCAGTTGGCTCACCTTTCTGGTGTGAGTGCTTGCACTGAGAGCATTGAGGAAAACGCACGTGTCATGATGGCTTGCATGGCTGATCTTCTTAGATGAGAATGATTCCTCATTTGCAGTTATTCCTGCAAGGTGACATGCTGTGAATTTAAAAAAAAAAAAAAAATGTTCTTCACCACTTGAATGTTGGTACAGAAGGAAAATAATAAACAATAAACAGATGAACATAATGCCTTCCATTTTCAAGCCAGAGTGATGTATGGAATTGTGCAATTAATCCACAGTTCGGAAGGAACTCTTCTACATGAATGCAAACCGGTGACTGAGCCCATCCTCTAAAACAAGCCTGGAATCGGTCTTGGGTGCAGCCCCAACTGTTTGGGCCAAGTGTAGTCAAGTGCCTGGGCTATGTTTTGACCTGGAAGACTGGGGTTGTTTTATAGTACTTCCTGTGCTCAGAGTGTGTTCTGTCATTAAATGGTTAAAATCATTGTTTAGATGTTGTAGAATAATTGTTCAAAGATTCTAATAAGATTGTGTATCAGTCATTTACTAAATGCCATTGCAGTAGCTTCACTTAGTTGCATTAAGTATGCATTAGAATGAATATTAAAATGTCAAAATTTCTCACGGAAACAAAGTCTTCTGAAGTAGCTGTCATTCAGCTGCTTATTTTATCCTTTGTGTAATTTGCATGTCTTCTTCCAGGCATCTGGAGCTCTGCAATGGGTACACACAGTTGTCTGTAGTGCTGTATTGGTCATTGGGCTGCAGTCTAATACATTTCAGAATTATAGAAATTACAGGCTTATTGGCAGGGAAGAGCACTGAGAGACGAGTGATGGCTTACCGCGGTAGAGATAAGCTAGAGCCGGAAAGCAGTGCAGAATGT
Source organism: Pangasianodon hypophthalmus (assembly GCF_027358585.1). NCBI lineage: Eukaryota > Metazoa > Chordata > Actinopteri > Siluriformes > Pangasiidae > Pangasianodon > Pangasianodon hypophthalmus. The sequence continues at coordinate 16,979,722 of NC_069720.1, forward strand.
GAACTGAGATAAAGCCATAGTCAAGCTTGCTGTATATACAAACTGCAAAATTAATACGTTTTAGATCTGGATTTGTATCATATACTGGTCAGTATGTGCTAAACGTAAATTTGTATTTAAATGCATTTAACAGGAGATTAGCGAATTAGCAAACAATTTTTTTTAAAAAACAAAAAAAGAACAGCAAACAATTTAAAGAAAGCATTTTTAAAATGTGGAGGTTTTCTCACCTTCACCCACACCCCCTGACTTTAAGGAGGAGGATGATGTAGACAAGACATGATTCTGTACGTTTTTGGAGTTATGTCATATGCGTTTGGACAAATCTTGACTGTCAGTGGTGCTGGTGGTGACAGAGTCGCAGGGTCATCACCGGAAGGCATCTGATGCATCTGAGTCAGATGCTTATGCTTACTGATAGAAAAGCCCCAATGGTGTATGAAGATGGAGAACTACATTCTCAGTCAGCCTGAGATAACAAGACATTTCAGTATTGAACAGTCCCAGGTTAAAGGTAAAACGCTCATCTGAAAAGTGTTGGTCACATAACTGCACATTTGCACAAATTCCGCTATCTTCAAAATTAATAACCTCTAACCGTTATTTTCCTCCCTCAAGAGATGTTTGGAAGAGGGATTAGTGTTCAGGAAGCCAGAAATGCTCCAATGAACCTTGTTTGCTGCTAATGTCCTGGTGCTGTAGACCAAGACCCTTGCCGGGGGGTGGCACATAAGTGTTCTAGAGAGCATTCATTTGGACAAACACAAGACTGGTACAGGTTGAGTCATCAAAGAAGTATTAATTGTTTTCCCAGAAGTGACAAACTATAAAATTTAAATGAGAATATCTCCGGAACAATTTTTTCCCTAGATACACCCATCAGCCATAACATTATGACCACCTGCCTAATATTGTGTTGGTCCCCCTTTTGCTGCCAAAACAGCCTCGTCGAGGCCTGGACTCCACTAGATCCCGGAAGGTGTGCTGTGGTATCTGGCATAAAGACGTTAACAGCAGATCCTTTAAGTCCTGTAAGTTGTGAGGTGGGGCCTCCATGGATCGGACTTGATGGCCAGCACATCCCACAGATGTTCGATTGGATTGAGATGTGGGGAATTTGGTGGCCAAATCAACACCTTGAACTCTTTGTCATGTTCCTTGAACAATTCCTGAACAATTTTTGCAGTGTGGCAGTGCGCATTATTTTGCCGAAAGAGGTCACTTCCATTAGGGAATACCGTTGCCATGAAGGGGTGTACGTGGTCTGCAACAATGTTTAGGTAGGTGGTATGTGTCAAAATACCATCCACATGAATGCCAGGACCCAAAGTTTCCCAGCAGAACATTGCCCAGAGCATCACACTGCCTCCGCCAGCTTGCGTTCTTCCCATAGTGCATGCTGATGCCATCTCTTCCCCAGGTAAACGATGCACACGCACCCGGCCTTCCACACGATGTAAAAGAAAATGTGATTTATCGGACCAGGCCACCTTCTTCCATTGCTCCGTGGTCCAGTTCTGATGCTCACCTGTCCATTGTAGGCACTTTTGGCAGTGGACAGAGGTCAGCATGGGCACTCTGACTGGTCTGTGGCTACGCAGCCCCGTACACGGCAAGCTGCGATGCACCGTGTGTTCTGACACCATTCTATCATAGCCAGCTTTAACTTTTCAGCAATTTGTGCTACAATAGCTCTTCTGTGGGATCAGACCAGACGGACTAGCCTTCATTCCCCGCCCGCATCAGTGAGCCTTGGGTGCCCATGACCCTGTCGCTAGTTCAACGCTTGTCCTTCCTTGGACTACTTTTGGTAGGTACTAACCACTGCATACTGGGAACACTCCACAAGGCCTGCTGTTTTGGAGATGCTCTGACCCAGTCGTCTAGCCATCACAATTTGGTCGTTGTCAAAGTCTCTCTAATCCTTACTCTTGCCCATTTTTCCTGTTTCCAACACATCAACTTCGAGAACCGACTGGTCACTTGCTGCCTAATATATCTCAACCCTTGACATGTGCTATTGTAACGAGATAATCAGTATTATTCACTTCACCTATCAGTGGTCATAATGTTATGGCTGATCGGTGTATACTCTTGTATTCGTGTGTAAAAATGCTCGGAAACACTGTTTTTGATTTCAGGGGCACTTGAACACTTAACAATTTTGACTCAAGTACCAATTTATATAATCACAATTCACCATCCACATTTTTGTAGTTGGAGATGCTTTTAAGTGATACTCCTGTGTGGTTTTCCTCTTTCTGAAAGCAGCAACAACAAAAAGACTCTGGGAATTTGTGATCTTATGTGATTAGTGAGCTCATCTGTCATGAGTGCAGTGTGTGGAATCAGTGAGGTTATATATCTGGTGTTTGGACTTGGTAACATTAGTCTCTGAATGATCGTGCTTTAATGGATCATCAGGAAGTGCTTTGTCAGTGTGGTCCTGCGTTGTCAGTTTGACTTATTGAGAGCCCTGCAGCTGTTTTCATGCTTCTATGACGGAGCTTTAAAATTTTCAATATCCACATTCATGTTTGTTCCTTCTGATGTTTCAGCCATCTGCCTGTTGAGAACAATTGCATCCGGTTTCATCTGAATGTAATGAGTTTATAGCTTAGGCTGGCAGTTGTGTGTATTTGGTTCAAGTTCGTGTTTGCTTTGCTGTTTTATTCTCTTGTTGTCACACTGTGTGTGTGTGTGTGTGTGTGTGTGTGTGTGTGTGTGCGCGCACTCGCTCGCTCGCTCTTGTGCAGCGAGAGAGGCTAGGCTGTGAGAACGAGGCCGAGCTCTGTGTGTGTGTGTCTGTGTGAGAGGGAGAAAGAGTGTGTTGGCGTCCTCCACAGCCGCTCCCCATATCAGCCCACACTACTGCTGCACACATGAACGCACGCTGTTGCTGTGTCACATGATGCTCATGAAGTGAAAGAGAGGGAGATGAGGATTGCTTTTACGCTTCCTAAAAGACGCAGTTATTTAACTGGATATCCACCAGCTAGCAATGCTGGTGACTAGATTCTTTCTGTTGTAGCAACAGTAGTATCCATTGCTTTATGGAGAAACATTTTACTTCCTGCAGGTTTCTGTATATAGTGTACTGCAACTAATACTTACCTGGTTATGAACTGCTAGTGTATCTGCTTACCCCTTTCCATTAATGATTGAGGTTAGGCCTGTGGTTATGGACTGCCGTCTCCCTTTAAGTGCTTTAAACCACCGATGCTAAAAGTCATGGTGATCTGGGCCCAGCCATGGTGCCAGTTCTAAAACAGTAGCCCACTTCTGTATTTCATGGTTCAAAATCTTGATGGACATTTAATATTCATAGGTATTTAAAATGAGCAGTCTGATCCATGCATATTATTTGCTTTACTTAGGCCTTTTCCACACGTATATGGATATTTTTGAAAATACACTTTGTTTGGTCATTGAAAAGGAAGCTTTTTAAAAACAACATCCACTAAGGTGGAGAAATGCTAACTCCATTCTCACTGTTTTCTTGTGGACATGTTTTTAAAAAAGCCGATGTCACCCTGCGCGTGTCAGTTGTGGTTTCGCTAGAACTCTGTTTATCATGGCTAATGATTTGGTTGTTACTTAGTGGTTGGTAATTTCATATTTGATGACGAGTTTGTAATTTAATTTAACTTTTACTGTTACACCCTTGTGCTGTCCAAAATCATCTGAAGAGCTTCCTTGCCTGAATAGCGTGCCGACATCCAAACGCGTAGGAAAGTCAAAGAAAGAAACTATGTGGAAACGTGATGTTTTTTATGGCATTGTCCAGGGCGGCGTGTGCCTCGTACGTGAATCACCGAACTATTTTCCCTGTGAATAGCGTGTGGGTGTGTCCCGCCTCAGGTCATTATCAGATAATGAAGTGAGATGGAAAGACTGTACCTCTCCTTGGTTTCATATGGATTACATAATCTGAGAATATTTGTTTTCGTTTTGACTCGCTTCATTTAAAAGTAGACACCTCAAGCTTTCCGTAGATATATTTCTCTGTGTCAAGTAGCACAATGATTTGTTGATATTGTGAGTGTACACAAAAAAAAATAGACCCTTTACAGATTCAAACGATGTATTACTCTTATGCGTACGATCAAAAAAGACGGAGCATTTTAAGTTCTTTTCGCTGTTATCATTAAAAACTGCAAGTGGTGGTGCCGGCACTACCGTTGACCCCAGAGGGTTAAAAGTTGAAACCAATACAAAGGAACACACAGCCTTCTTAACCTGATAAACGCCCAAACACTGTGTGCTTAGATTTATTTAAAAAAAACAAAAAAACACCAAGATAAACGGGCAGCACTTCGCAGAGGACTGAGCTCGTAGCAAAAGGTTCAAATATCACTTCAGAGATATGGAATTGGTACAGATTTGAGAAGTCAGATGAACATGTTTATGTGAAATATAATGCTGCATTACATCCTAAGCAGTAATTCACTTGTTGGAATTACGCCATTTTCGACCTGGGGGCATTCGGCAGATGAAGAGGGAAAGTTGACGCCCCCCTGTTCGTATTTTGTTAGCAACAAGCTAGGCAGCTAACTCGGAGGAGCGAGGGATATTTTCTTTCTCAGACAGTGAACTGTTTAGTCAAAGTTATAGATTTAACAAACAAATATATCTATATGTTGATTAATCTAAAGCTAATAGCTGTGCCTACAGTACGACACATGTAAAGGTAAGACGTTTTACTTTGTTTATTTCTGATGCTGTGTGCAGTCATGTTGATTTGACGTCAATCTGTAAACGGGGAAGGAACTCGGAGTTGATATTAATACCCCAAGTACCCAAAGTGACTTGTCAGTTGTGGTGGCATTTCATGTCATGAAAGACATGGTCCCCATTTACTCTGTCGAGAAAGAAGGGTTCACTAAATTGTGCCAAAATAGTAACAGCGCCATCTGTAACAAATAGTGCAATGTTTTTTTGCTTTTTTTAAAATATTCTTTCTTTAAATATCTTTCATATAAAAGAACCATTGTTTGCACTATTTGTTATAGATGGTGCTGTTACTATTTTTTCATGTTTTTAAAGTCCATTTGAATAAAGAAAAAACTTTATAATTTATCAATTATACTTTATAAATAAATTGTGTAATTTATTTATAATTTATTTATTAATTTTGTGCAGGGGTAAAAAAAATTTCAAAAATTGTTGCAAAAAATAAATACATTCAGATATTAATTTACATCACATTGAATTGCACTGATATAATAGTGCATTAATCTGCATTGCATAAGTAACAATAAATAGTCAGTATAATAAGGAAAGAAAATTGTGAGGAGGCAGTAGATTTTTTTTTCCCCCTAATTCTTTTTCTTTCTTCTTTCGTTTGCCAACAACGTTTGTTTTATTGTTGCCTTTTTTGCTCAAATTCCCATTTCTTAGTAAACTGGAATCTGCAAAAAAAAAAAAAAAATCTTCAGCTTTCACAGTTGTACTGAATGCAAATTGTCATGAGGAATAATTTGTTTGCTAGAGTTGTGATACAAATTTGTGTAGTATATGCAACAGGTATGGTGATAGGGAAAAAACATCATGTGCTGATGTTTTTACAGATTCACAACATGAACATTTTTTTTTTTTTTTTGATTTAAATGAAGTATTTCGTCAGGATAGAAAAAAGGCAAACCCATGAAGTTCTTAGGTGCTTAAATTATGAGAACTCAAATAGTCAACAGCTTAATTTATTTGTACATTTGTTCTCTAAAACATGGCAAAATGATTTGATGGGTGTACAAGTGATTTCTCTATAATGTGTTTAACTGTTGAATTTGAGATTTGGTGACCTCCAACTAGACATTTAACTTCCTCAGTATTTATGGGGAAAGATGCATACAATAACATCAGTAACTATTTTCCATGTAATTAACAGCACTAAGAATTAGAGCAGACCTTAAACCACACCTTACATTGCTTGCTACATCTGAGTGGCCAGCTGTAGGGGGTAGCATTGTTTACAATATTCACCGCTTACTACTGACCACAGAATGATAAGGTGCCTGTAAATTTGCATGCAGTTTAATGCCATGCAAACTCTTCCCTCATGATTTCCCTTCTGGAACCAAATGTTTGCCAGAGATAAGCCTACATGCTACGCAGAGGCATGGATCATTTATGGTACATAAATGCTTTTGTCAATTTTGCCATTGCGTACAATGCTTTGTTGTAGGTCTGTGCCCAGTGATGGTACCATGATAGGCCCCAATGATGGTTTAAAAAAAAAAAAAAAAAAAAGACAAAAAACACCTGTTAAAAGGTTCATTTATTGATTTATTTCATACATAGCAAAACATTAGTTTTCCCTCACAGAACTTGTGGCCTTGTGTGTTAGACAGATATCATGTCTAAGCTATGCAGAAGTATCCTATGGTCTTAAGTAGCCTAGGATGTGTGACCATTAAAAAGTTATTTAAAAAAAAAACAAAAAAAAAACTGTGGACATCTTTGACCATTCTCAAAGCTCAGGCTGTAGCCTTTAAACTGTGAGCACTTTTTGTAATCTTTGTTTTATTGTTATTCTGATTATTTTAATTAAAAAAAATATATTTTTATTATTTTAATTATTTTAAGTAAAAAGTGAAAATTAAAATGCAGGATTTTTGTTAGATTTTTTTCTCTTATTTTTGATAGGGGGCCAAGCACCAAAGGCACAGTTTCATTTCCTTCATTTGCAACTTGGGAGAGCTACTGAAAACAGGATGTGAGGCAACATCTCAGCAGTGGATTGAGTTTTTGCCTTCAAATTTAGTATGTCTCCTTGGGAACAAGTACTGATGGGTCCAATGTCTTCTGGTCTTCCTCCATCGCTAAGAGGATTACTATTAATTACTATATTACTATATTACTATTGCTGTGTTTATGATTACTTTGTAGAAATAAAAAAAAAAAAAAAAAAAGGTCAGCAAATTTTTAAAAAACATGGCTTCTACTCCTGCTGAAATCTAGGTCAAACTCCACCCCTTATTCCAAGCCCCAATTGAATAATTCACCATTGTTATTTTCTGCACGGTTACACAACGATTCTGTTATGGGCACAGACATGGTTTGTTGCTTTATCAGTATCACAGCTTGCCATTTTATCCAAATGGTTGTACTAGTACTAAGGGTTTTGTTTGAACAGGGACCAAAATAGGCATACAAGTCCATTACAAGGCAAGGAATGTTGAGAATGCTCATAAAATCAGAACAGGGCTCCACACACAGATGGAGCATCTTATTACATGGCTGGTTTCTTGCCATGTTCCTGTTTTTCCTTCCAACAGGCCCCACAATTAAATTCTCATGCCATTTTCCTTCATGTTCTTGCTATCCATTCATAGTCAGAATCTCAGCTGCCCATGGGACCAGTGGAAGTGCACTGGCAGGATTTTGTACTGTCAATCACACTGTTGTCCCAGGCAACAAGAAGCCTCGCTGCCAGGGTGAGAGTAGGCAAAGTACAAGGATACAAAATAAATTATATCGGCTTTCACTTCGGCCCACAGTTGTCTGAAACAGCTGTGGGCTGGCTTAATGGATGATCTTAATTCAAGATTCAAAGATTCAGAGAACTTTATTCATCCCAGGGGGAAATTGCTTTGCCATGTTACAATTGCTCTCAAGAAAGAAAGAAAGATAAAAATAAAATAAATATATACCTATACAGTGTGTATGTATGTGTGTGTGTGTGTGTGTGTGTATATATGTATATATATATATATATATATATATATATATATATATATATATATATATATATATATATATATATATATATATATATATATATACACAAAAATGGAAAAAAAAGTGAATCAGTAAATTAAAATTAATACGTAAATATACAAATAATGATGTAGAACTGTACCAGTGAAGATGATAGTTTAGATCCTGATTAGTTTGTCCAGTTTATTTCTGCCACCTTCGTGCTACTTCCCCAACAGACCACTGCATAGAAAATGACACTAGACACCACAGACTCATAGATCATCTGCAGCATGGTGTTGCAGACATTGAAAGACCTGAGCCTCCTCAGAAAATACAGCCTGCTCTGGCCTTTCTTGAAGAGTGCTGTTGAGTTTGATGTCCAGTCCAGTTTGTTGTCTATATGGACTCCCAGGTATTTGTAATCTGCAACAGCATTAAGCGGACGTCTTTAGGTCAGGCGCTCTACCTTTGAGTGCTTCCTGAGAAATGACAATTATCTTCCTATTATTTGGTATTAAAAACATGTTCATGTAACTTTTTCAGGTTTGCAGGAAAGTCTAAAATGGCAAAACATTTTTTCACATTCATATTTCACATGGCCCTGCGAGGCTAAATGTTAAGAACTCCCCCTGCCCCCTTCACAGAAAATCAACCTTGACTAAAGTAATTGCACTTCATTCATTGGGAATGGAGGTTTATTTTCCCTGCGCCATTGTTTCCTAAGCATTTGATCCATTTTTAGCCTTTCAGTTTCACTAGATAGATTGATTTGCTGCACAGATGTAGAGTATGACATTGAGCAGAGCACAGCAACAGCCTGCCTCATCACATTTTATATTTAGATATGATATATATTTTTTTGCTTGAATATATTCTTTTGGAACAAACAATGCTCCATCAAGTAACAAAAATATTCAGTGCTGATTAAGTGTACTGCTTTTTTCTAAACGTACTTCTATTTGTGGTCAGTTCCTGTTATTTGCCGTGCACAGGGGGTGTGCTGTACCGCTGTTGGCCTACTCTTTGAAATCGTTTAGTGTGCACTAAATGCTTTAAAGTGTTACCATGACGACCATGGCTGCCCAGGGACCGTGTGTGGCGGTGAGCGTAGCCCAGTTTCTCTCTCACATTGTGTACCCACCACTGAGGAAATATGAAAGTATGCTGAAGTGAGATTAGAATTACTCCATGCAATGCTATTTTTTAGCAATGGTACGACTCCATGCAGTATCTGAGATGCTGTGAGTTTTTTTTTTTTTTTTAAATTTTTTTTTTTTTATTATGCATCTTTCAAGATGTTTTCTGCTGGTCACGACTCCCATAGAGAAATGGATCATAGGGAAGCTTCTGGCTGTGGCCCAACCTACACAGCATGACCTGTTAGGGATGAACATCAGCAGCATTTGAAAATTTGTCCTTAAGTACTGAGATCGAGGGACTGTTCACTTTCTGTCAGAACACCTCGCAAAAAAAGTCACTTTTTGCAAGCTCGGGTCAAGTCTTTAGACTGTAGTGAATGTAGATTTATTGCACAAGTAAACACTGTATTATTTCTAGGGAAAGCACCGCAGTGCACATTATACAGGTTGCAGCCTTATTCCTGTTTAATGTCAGAAACTGTACACACTGTTTGTAACAGTAACCCTTATTTGCTTATGCTTATATTGAAAGCATAAAAACAAACTTTATTTGCTATCTGGCTAGACAGATAAAACACTTGCTATCCAAACTCACATTTATGGGTGTGTTTAAATGTGTCTTATAAAATTTTATTTTGATGCTGCATTTATTGCATAGTCATATCCATCATATTAAAAGTTTATTATTTGAAAAAGGGGTGTTTCTAGGAAAACATAAATCATCCAGGCTTTGTAAGGTTAATTTATTTATTTTAACATCTGAAACCATAATTTTCCAGTATACGAAGTCACCATCGAAATTGCCTAGATAAACCCAGATTGAGTCTTCATTACGTTTTAAATGAACATATTTTGAACAAGCAGGCCTATTCCATGTTTTCCTGGACCTCCACCTGAACCAGGACAACTTTCCTTTGAGTTCAAATTAACTATAAAAACAATATACTCTGCCTAATGAGATGTATGCTTTAGGCATTGGTTCCTTTGAAATACAATTTTCTCTATTAAACTATGATAGATTTTTCCTGTTGTTTAAAATGCATGAAGTCTTACTGCATTACAATAGTAATAACAAACAAAAACTGACAGACACCACAACATATAAAAGTCTGCAACAGCCTCAGACTTTTTTTTGTGTAGTGGAGGGCCTTCTATTCATTGTCTCTCTTATTAATAATCTTAACTGCTAATAATTTTTATCACCAAACACCTGCATGGCTAGAGATACAATAGTTCCAATTTGCAGTGTGTGTAGCCAGAAAGACGCAGTGAATAATCTATCTGTAACAGTAAGTAAAATGAGAATAATGCATCATTCACCCTATCCATCGTTAGAGTATAAACAAAACCACTTCATGTGTAACAGGTTCTGGATATAATTTTTTTTAATTTTTCAGGATAAAATTGTACATTTTGATGCCTTTTCAAAACTTCTGTAACCAAGGATATGTGATTATCAGATTTGCCTTTAGGGGACTTCAGCATTATTGAAATTATATAGAAAATATATATGTATATTTCCCATTACACTGTGACATACATTCACGGGCTACTTTAAAAGGAACCTGTACAGGGTCAAGAGCTTAACTTATTGTTCACCACAAACACCAGAGTGGGTAAAGAATGATCTCAGTGACTTTGACCGTGGCAGATGGAGATAGATAGTCCTTATTGCAGAAACAAAAATTCAGGGGGTGGAGCTGGACCTGATCCATCTCCGCTGGTAAGCCTAACCCACACAACACTGTACAACATGAAACCGCACACATAACACATAAAACATAACAGAGTTGTCTCCACCCATGGAATTTTGTCTCGGCTCCGCCCAGACAGGAGGTGCTCTTGGGATTTTCACACAACGATCTCTAGAGTTAACGTGAAAAATAAAAAGGAGGATCTTGTGTGGAACTCGTGTGGGTGGAAATGCCCTATTGATGAGAGAAGTGAGAGGAGAATGGCCAGACTGGTTTGAGCTGACAGGAAGTTTACAGTAACTCCTACCACACTTTACACCTGTGGTGCGCAGAAAAGCATCTCAGAATGCACATGTCGAACCTTGATGGAGCTGGGCTGCAGCTGCAGAAGGCCGCATTGGGTTTCAATTCTCTCATCCAGGAAATTAAGGTAGTTCGAGCTAAGTAGTGGGTGATAAGAGCTGGATGTTGACTGTGATGACTGTTCATAGATTCTTGGATTTGTCTCATTCCCATTCACCACATGGCTGTATATATCAGTCTAAGGTTATGCAACCTAGCTGTTTAATGGGTTTCCCTGATCAGCTTCCTGCCAGCTGTGTGTGTGTGTGTGTGTGTGTGTGTGTGTGTGTGTGTCTGTGTGTGTGTGTGTGTGTGAGAGAGAGAGAGAGAGAGAGGATGAGGTCAGCGTGGAGTACAGCTTGACAACCTGTTTTTTCTCCTCTTATTTTAGTCGTCTCATTTATCACAACAGTAGTTCCACTTGCTTCCTCTGAAATGTGGAACATGCTGTTTTAAAGGACCTCTGACATTGCAGATCACCTTAATATGCTTTGCTTTGTCATGTCACTTTGTGGCTTTCGAAACCACTTCTTGTCATTCAACATTGTCAGGTTAGAGTTATTTATTTATTTATCGAGTTTAGTTACTTTATTTCCAGTAAATTATTTTATGACAAATAGACTGGTAGGACTGGAATTCTCTCATATACTATTTTCTAATTAATAATTGATTTTATTTTTGTTGTACACTGAAGACATTTGAGGTCAAAAGATGAATACGAGATGATAGATTAGAAGTTCATCTTTCATTTCCTGATATTTACATCTAGATGTGTTAAACAACTTAGGACATGGCACTTTTTGTTTGAACCCATTTGTTCAAGTGATCAAAAAATATTGGAACAGACTGACAGGTGTTTCTGTTGCCCAGGTGTGCTTTCTTAGAGTGATCGTTTAAACAATTAATAGCTCTGAAAGTCTGCTCTTGGTTTGAACCCTGGGTTTCACCTATGGAGACATTTGTTGACATTCAAAGGCATTTGTTGTTAAAAAGGTTAAACCAACATGAGGACCAGAGAGCTGGCTATGGGAGAAAAGCAGGCCATTTTGAAGCCGAAAAAGAGAAAATTAGTACCATACCACAAGCATTGGGAATAGCCAATAAAAAAATTTGGAATGTCCTGAAAAAGAAACAAACCACTGGTGTACCAGACATTGAACAGGTCGGCCAAGGAAAACAGCAGTTGGTGACAAACATTGTGAGAGCTGTGAAGAAAAACCCAAAAATAAGTCAGTGGCATCACCAGCAACCTCCACAGGGCAGGGATGAAAGTATTACAATCCACCATTTGAAAAAGACTTTGAGAGCAGAAATATAGAGGGCATACCACAAGATGCAAAGCACTCATCAGCATTATGAATCGGAAGGTCTGACATGAATTCACAAAGAAATACAGAGATGATCCAGAAAAGTTCTGAAACCAAGACTAACCTCTACCAAAGTGAAGGAAATTTCAGAGTTTGGAGAAAGAAAGGATCTACTCATGATCGAAAATATACAGGCTCACTGGTCAAGCACGGTGGAGGTAGTGTCACAGCTTAGGCTTGCATGGCTGCATCTGGAATGGCCTCACTAATCTTCATGATGATGCAACTCATGATGGTAGCAACAGAACAAATTCAGAAGTTTACAGAAACATTCTGTCTGCCAATTTACAGAGAAATTTAAGACTTTAAGACTTTTACTTTAATACTTTTGCTCTTCAAGAAATTGGGTGGTCTGGCACAAAAGGTGCCATTTTCTAAGTTGTTTTAACATCTAGATGTGAATATCCATCTTTTGATCTCAACCCAAATGTATTCAGTGTATAGCAAAAACAGAAGAATTAGCCTTGCTATTCCAGTACCTTCGGTGAGGTCTGTATATGTCAGATGAAATGTGTATGTCTGTGTGTATATGTCTTTACACTGGATAGAAAATTAGTAATCAGAAAATTTTACTCGAGAGAATTCCTGTCTTACCAGTCTTTGTTTCATCAAAATTATTTACTGGAAATAATAATAAACAGCTATAAAGGTATGAATTCACTTATGTGGCCTTTTTCTGTTTTGAAGACCCTTTTTGACCCACAAAGTGCCCAAACCAGTCTTGTGGCTATGCAGTAACAGGTCTGGCTGATAATTTTTCAAAACACAAGCTAAAGCTGATAGTCTGATGGTGATTCTGCTTTTGTAGTTTTTTGGCTTCATAACTCATGATGAAAAATATTCTTATGCTCATGTTGCCTATTTGCTACAATAACAGTAGAGACAGTAATTGTAGAAAATTCTTTCCTGGAATACCGCTCACTACTAATGCCTAGTCTCAATGAGCGCTGTAATTACATATGGCCCATTAGACATTTTCTCAAGAACATTAAATTTTCTTCTGTTCTCGTCATAGTAATAGTAGTATTTAGATATATTGTTTTGTTTATGGTATATTTAATACCTTTTTGGTTTTTTGTGTGTGTTTCCCTCCAGGCACAGGTGAAAGTGGCAAGAGCACCTTCATCAAACAGATGCGCATCATTCATGGCTCGGGCTACACTGAAGAGGACAAGCGTAGCTACACCAAGCTCGTCTACCAGAACATATTCACCTCCATGCAGGCCATGATCCGTGCCATGGACCACCTCAAGATCCTGTACAAGTACGAGCAGAACAAGGTGCGGAATTGTACATACTGATTGTCCCACAGAGTAAAGCAGATCACCTGTTAGAAAAGATGTAAATGTTATTAGTGTAAGTTGAAGTAAAGCCACTCGAGGGCCTCCATTACAGTGAGTTCACAGGGCGTTGTACTTATCTGTGATTAAAAACACTGTATAGCACATCCTCAAGTGGCTTATGTCTTTTATTAAATGGTGGGGAAAAAACATTTTATCATTACATTTTCCAGTGTTAAATACATAGTTTCATTTATGGTTATTAATATTTTCAATAAACAACTCTTCCACTATGTAATGTAGTCTGTTAATAGTGAACTATATAATGGGCAAAGGTTAGGGCATGGACAGAACAATGGCTAAATTGTAATGGGGAAATTAGTTTTAAGCGTGGCACATTTAATATAGAATTAAATCATTGTGATAAGGTCAGAGGTGTGTGTATATTGAGGATTTTTCAGTAGGGAGACTTTTTTGTTAATGGTTAAAATATATATCTTTATAGCCTCTCGTTTGTGAATATTTGAATCAAAATAGCTTGGTCATGGGCCAACAAAAGAAAATTGTTCACCCTGTCGTTGGGGGAATATGAATCCTGATGACACCACATTACCAGGAATACAAGTGAGTGAAACTGGCTGTGCTCTCTGGGTGGGAGGGATGGCATCTGTGTGTTCATTTGCCCTCTTACATCGCATGAGCGGCAATTCATAAAACGTCATATGTGTCTGAGGAAGCGTGTACTCGCTTTGACCCCCCCAGGGTGATCGCTGCTGTGTTATAGGAGAGAGCAGCCTAGTTAGTGGAAATTGGCAAATGACCAAACTAGGAGAAAATGGGGGGGAAAAAAAGACTGGTCACAATTATAATCAAATGAAATAAAATGCCGCCACAGTACCCAGTAGCCCAATAGTTAAACCATACGAATGGTGAGCTCATGATTTAACACACCACACTCAACAAAACTAGTATCTAAATCGAGGTATGCAGTCTGTGTTGTATAATTGTGGAAGCCAACAATCATGATCACAATTAAGATGTGATTTAATTGTATAGCCATAAACCCTAGGCTTTAGAAACAAATGACCATTTAATTGGTCCTCTGATATGGCCATAAAAGAGCATGAATTTGATTAAGTGTGAATGTACAATCGTGTATCAATGACTTTCCAGTGTAGAGTTACTGTAATGTGATCTTCCTGTTAAAGGAATCCCAGTGTTCATAATAATTACAAATATTCTCTGGGGAGGAAATTGTTATTCCATACCCTAACCCAGGGTTATCACCCAGAATGAGAAACAGACAATCTTTTGAGACTGTTTTCTCCTCTAGAACATTGTTCATTTCCCAGATGAAGATGTATACAGTAGTCACCAATATTTCACCAGCTGTCTATCTACAGGCCAATGCTCTTCTGGTGAGGGAGGTGGATGTGGAGAAGGTGTGCTCTTTCGACCAACCCTACATCAATGCAATAAAGATGCTGTGGGCCGACCCGGGGATCCAGGAGGCCTACGATCGCAGGAGAGAGTATCAGCTGTCTGACTCCACCAAATAGTGAGTGTTTCCATGTTCACCAGAGACCATTCTGTTTCAGTGTTGTCATGATGTCTCGTATTTGATTTTAACATTCCATTTTTTTCTGTTATTTATTATGCCAAATGAAATGCATCATTGACAGTTTGTCTTTTCCTCATTATGCGTATAATTTTTCCTTAGATACGTGTATATATTTGTTTAACTTCTCAATTGGTTCCATCTCTCTTAGTCTGAGCACTGTTGCAGTCTCCGCTACTACCACTGACTCAGGCTTTAATGCCCCGGAATCAAACGTTTCATTATTTTTTAATAACTAGATTTTGTAAATGTCAGTGGGATGCTATCAGGACTCTGGTTAATTGAGCTGTGGTGGAGAGCAGATGAAGGCTGGAAGATATCTGCTCCCATCCCAGATTTGCAGAATCCTAACCTCTATCTTGTTGCAAAGAAGGCCTGGTCCACTTACTCTGATTAAGGATTTTATTATCTGCTCTCATGCCTCAATTTTTCTTTTTTCTTTTTTAAAAATATCTAGCTATCTAAGTGATCTGGATCGTATCGCAGACCCAGCCTATCTGCCAACCCAACAAGATGTCCTTAGGGTCCGTGTTCCAACTACAGGGATCATTGAATACCCTTTTGACTTGCAAAGCATCATTTTCAGGTATGAGTCACAAGAAGTATTCTTTTTCTATTTTTTTTGGTAATTTTTCTGTTATAATGAGTGTGGTGTTAATCCTTGGGTCTTACTGTAGGTACTCTTAAGTCTACTGTATGAGAATTAAATGCTTTTGAGTCCCTCTGTCTATCATGTTCTGTAGAAAAGTTCCCTTTAGTGATTAATTATCTTTCCTCCATGTCTACCGTGCACGTAATTTGTTATTAATTAATTTATTATTAATTATTACATGAAAGGAGGGTCTTCCAAAGTCTGGCCCCAGGGCCAAATGTGGCCTGCAGACTGATGTCAACTGGCCAGTGGCTTCTCTATTACAGGATATGATAGGTGGCCAACACGTTGCAGTTTTTACTTTCGTGTGACAGTGGCAGCAGCCACAGTTAGCTAAAATGTAAGAGTGTTTTTATTTCTGACTTTCCCTGCAAATTAATTTACAGAATATTTAATCATGGCTACAGACGAAAACATTGAGAAGGGGCGAATTCAAAAGCTGTGTAAACTAGGGTTGTTGCAATAGCAGAAACATATCTTACGATATTATACCAGCTGAAGTATCACAGTATCAAGTAGCATCATGATACTGTGCAATATTGTGTTACTTCATCATTCAGAATGAACCAAATTTGCAGAAATACACAGATATAAATGGAAAACAGACACACCTATTTTTTCTCTGAATACTTTTATTAACGAGAATGAATAACTGGCTATTGGAAAAACTCAAGAGCAAAGATACAATCGGCAAGCAACTAATTCAGTGTGCCACGTATTTCATCTGTTGTTCCCTGGAGCAATATAATCATGGAAATTGTCCTCAGAGTACTAAGAACGAACACAACATTAAGAATAAATAACTGAATTTGGAAGTGAATGTCAAAAACATCATAAAATTGGAAATTCAGTGAAGAATTAAGTTGAAAATTTCACTAAAATATTCGTTTAAAAATAATTCAAATATTCAGCTGAAAGAATTATTTCAAAAGTTCTATTCTTTCTCAGGAACTTATTGCTAGTGCCTTTCCAGATTAGGCGCTCTCTTGGTAAATTTCAGCCTGAACAATGACATGCCGCATCTCATTTTTAGAGGTAAAAATACAAACTGTGACTTCGAACAGGAAATCTTTAAAGATTAAGGTAAAGAATTTAGGTTAAATGAAGTGTCACAATGCTGTGTGTAAATAATAAAATTAGCCATGTTTGCTAGTAAGCGAGCTAACGTTACGCTAACCACTGTGTGTAAATAATAAATGATGTTGAAAAGTGATGTTTGAGCTGCTAATTATTAACATTTTTTCAGTCCCTCTCTCCTGGTAAAATGCAGCGTGAACAACGACGTGCAATGTCTCATTTTTAGAGGTAAAAATACATACTGTAATTTTGAACAGGAAATCTGTAAAGATTAAGGTAAAGAATTTAGGTTAAATGGAGTGTCATTTGGTGGGTAATAAGATGGTGTTTCCCCCTTTGGCTTGAAATCTCTGTAGGTTTGGGTTTTCCATCGTCGATAGCTTCAGGCAAAAACCCAAAATAATTCCAAATTTTGCTACATGAATTGGTCTTTTTCTCATGCAAAATATCATATTTAAATCCATTTTATCCATTTGGAGACACCGTTGAAGCAACGTGTGTCTGAAGCGTACTAGGAAAACACCACATTAATAAATACACAATACCATATAAGGTGCGGATTCTACACAGCATTTCACGTCACTAGAAAGTGACGAGATAGTAAGGTTTCACGTTTGTAAACATAAGTGTTCAAATGAATGTTTTAGCAAAAAAAAATTAAAATTGCCGCACATACAACATTACTTACGGTACTACCGTATTGACCAGTATACCACGTTGAAATTAAGTGTTAATAATTTAAATGGTCATTTTTATTGTTAACTTGACCAATTATTTTTGGTCCCTGAAATTGGGGGAACCACATATAAAAAGTGTGTGTGTGTGTGTGTGTGTGTATATATATATATATATATATATATATATATATATATATATATATATATTTAATTACACACACATACACGCATTCATGCAATTATTTAATCAATGCAAAAAAAATCATGCAGATACAGGTCAAGAGCTTCACGTACTTTACATCATACATCAGTATGGAGAAAAAAGTCTGATCTCTGTGTCTTTGGTTGCTGCATGGTTGGTTGTGCCAGTTCGGCTGGTTTGAATATTTCAGAAACTGCTGATTTTTTAGGATTTTCACACACAACAGTCTCTAGAGTTTATACAGAATGGTGTGAAAAACAAACAAACAAAAAGATCCTGTGAGCATGATCTCCAGGATGAAACACCATCTTGAGAGACATCAGGAGAGAATGACCCGGATGGTTTGAGCTGACCGGAAGTCTACTCAAATAGGCACTCTTTGAGAATTAAAGCATCTCAGAATGCACAACACATCAAACCTTCGTACAGCTTTAGTTAAAATAAGTGGTACAAACAAGAATATTATTTTACGATGTTGGCATGATCCTAACCAGAACCCAGAACTGTTGGAGTGTCGAGTATGATTCACTCGCAGTTATGCCGTGGAATGCAGCAGAGCAGGATTTGCCACTACTACGTTAGCATTGCTAAGTTGCTAGGATCACTGTAGCATTACAGCATCTGACAAAGTAAACGCATTAGCTCAGTCATGTAGAGGTTTTCTGTTAAGGACTGCAGCTTTGTGATGGGCACAGCGGCCCTCTGCACACTCTTATCCTCCAGCTATGAGAGGCGGGAGAGAGAGAGAGAGAGAGAGAGGATGCCGCTGAACAGGAGTCATTACGAAAGCAAGCAGATCGACAGGAAGCCAGTGTGTTGAGTCCGCCTACGCGGACCAGTGCTAGAAATAGCTCCGTTCCCAAAGAGGTTGGACTCGAGAGGTTCCTTCTCATCTCGGTATGCTCGCAGAATGAAAGTTATTCACTGCAGCAATCCTTAAGATACATGGTAGAAAACATTTTTTCCCCCAATCTGGGCAATTACTGGATATTTAACTCTAAAGGTCTTTAGGAGGCTAAATTTATATAGGAGCTTTGCTGTATTGTACTGGAGGTGATCTGAAAAGAGTACAAACCCTGTAGTGGTTACACCATACTATGCCAAAATGCCTCAGAGGTGTAATTTCTTCAGAAGCAGATGAAATTGTCTGTCTCCCAAAGCTTCGTCTATTTGGGAGCACTTATCTTTGTTAAGTAGGTCAGACGGTCATCCTAGCTGCTGGAAGGGAGGTTGGTTGATGTGAGGGAGCTTTTATTTTAGGCTAATGCTCCTAGAGGAGCCATTTATCAGTCTGTATGCCTGGCCACCAGGGACACAGGTAGAAATACTGAGGGGTTTTCACAACAAATCTGTTATTGGGTCTGTTTTAATTTGCTGGATTTTTATTAAATGCAATGAGAAGTTGGATGCTGTTTGGATTGTTCAGATTGTTTGATTAAAATTCTGATGATAAAATCTGAAATGTTGGAATGCTTTGTGAGCAGGAATTCTACTTGGGAGCTAAATGTTATAGCTAGGACACTGTATGTACATTGGATCACAGCCATAGGTTTGTAGGCTTCCCTGGCTCCCACATGACTGTATCTCCCCTATGTCCTTTATTTTCTCTCCCATCACACTTGTTCATTCATCACCCCAAGGTTTGTCCGTGCTCTTGCTTGGCTCTTTCTTGGCTCATTCGATGCACCCAAATTGGCACATTTTTCAAAGTCCTTCCTTCCAGCATGTCACGTGCAGTCCACTGCCAGATTAACAGAATGTCACATCCAGGCCTGCATGAACTAATACACAAAATCAATAAAAATCAGTAATAAAAATAGATGGCAAAGAATTTCAATATCGATTAGTTTTTTGTTATGAAGCACACCATGCTACAAGTAGTGAAGTTATTTGAATCAATTAGCTTGTAAGTAGTTCAACTAATTTTAATTTTACTTTCACTTTTACTTTTTTAATTTTACTTTAATTTTCTTAACTTACTTAATATATATTTTTAATGTAAGTTGTGTGCCAAGTCATCAAAGCAGCCATCCTGCTTTCGGTTCATACTGAAGCTGCCGGGATTCGATTACAAAGAGAGTCAATTCCAGGCTTTGAAAAACTAAAAGACAACCTCAAAGCTTTGGAGTCGATTCCACACACTGAAAATTATTTGTCACGTGCAAACATGGCAAGTCAAATGAATATAGTATCAGAGTGTTTGCAAGAACCAGTGGATATTTGAAATTTATTTTGAATTTAAGATCAAGTGTTCAAATGCAGGTCTGACCCACTGACTGAGACTATTTGTCCACTAATCACGTCGAAATATTTGCAAAAAAGTGTGCAGAACCAGTAAATCTGTACACTATACCATGACCTCACATTACTTTGGGTGTCTGATTTGAAAAAGTGGTCAACAGAAGCACTTGATAATATTTTCATGACATGATGGATAATGTCATAAATGTCTTTAAAAATGTCAAAGTCTAGTTAAGGGGTCTGTAGTAATATTATTTGATCAGAATGTTTTTGGTATTTAGAACATTTTTTGGTATTCAGAAAATAATCCTTCTCATCAATTAGTTGTGGGAAAAACGATAGCATAATCGATTATCAAAATAATTATTCTTTGTAGCCGTAGTCACATCCTTTTCAACACTTACTTTTACACTCCTTTTATTCTAATAGCATGTTTAACTCATATATTTATATGTAAGTGACAGAAAGCATGTGACACACAAACACACGCACATATTTTTAGTCAATATGATATACAAGATGGACCTGGGACCATTCAACAGGCAACAAATGTAAATTTAGTTGTAGATTTTCTGGATAATATTGGTGCCTGGAAAACACTTCTTACCTAATTTTACCTCCCTCCTGATCAGACCTCAGATGCAGGTTGAGGGTGTCATTCTCTGCATTAATGTCCTGCTCTCTTTCTCTTCTGCTGGTCTGTTTTCTCTCTATCTCAGGATGGTGGATGTCGGGGGCCAGCGTTCAGAGCGCAGGAAGTGGATCCACTGCTTTGAGAATGTGACGTCCATCATGTTCCTTGTTGCCCTGAGCGAGTACGACCAGGTCCTGGTGGAGTCAGACAATGAGGTACGCCCAAAAAAGGTCACATTGTCATGTGAATTAGCTTAACTCTTCTGTGTAAAACACATATTCTAAGAAGCAAGTGGTACCTTAAAATCTCTCAAAGAAATAATCCACATCCAAAGCAAGGTTGTTAAGTGTTAAATTTCAGGGTCACGTGGTCTGTTAAAGGTCTACAAACATTAATAGTGTTTATACAACAGTGCTGGTGAATTCTTGATTCTGATCGTTATCATTGTCCCAGTTTCCCACATCCGTGAACCAGTCTTATGTGCTGTTAAAATAAATTGCTAATCCAGTCTTAGGTCTCTGAACCAAAGCTGTTGTCTCTCCTTTAATTTTTTTTTTCCTTTTTTTTTCAAACTCTAATCCAGAACCGAATGGAGGAGAGCAAAGCCCTTTTCCGGACGATAATCACCTACCCCTGGTTCCAAAACTCCTCCGTCATTTTGTTCCTCAATAAAAAGGACCTGCTGGAGGAAAAGATCATGTACTCTCACCTGGTTGACTACTTCCCAGAGTTTGATGGTAAATATCTTTGCTTTAAAAAAATACTTCCTTCCTGTCCAGCTTTTTAGCTTTAAGTGGGAAACGGAGACACCAAGTGGTAAAGACGTGGATTGCAACTCTAAGTTAATAGAACACCTACAGCAGTGGTTACAGGTGTGTGTGTGTGTGTGTGTGTGAATTTATTTAGAAAATTGTAGATCAAATATTCTGGACTAGAGGACCAACATTTACCCATTTATGCCTGATTTTTTTCATTCATCTGTGTAAATACATTTGTATGCACAATACTCAATGATAGTCAATATCAGAACCTTTAAGATGATTAATTGTTTTAAAAAGATTTTTTTAAAATTATAATTAACAGGGATGCATCAATACCAGATTTTGAGGACAGAGTGCGAGTACTAACACTTTCGCTGTAGTGCTCACCAATACAGATACCAGTATATTTAGTTACACAGCAGTACAGAGAGACAGATGGTTTGAAGTCAGCTTGTTTATTTGATTGTTAATACAACAATTTCACTGTCAACATCAATTGTAGGACAATTTCTGAAAAGTGCAGCTGAGCACTAAAGACTCCATTTTAACTCATTTTTAGCTGTAGCAATGTTGACTAAAAGCTAAAACAATCTCAGAAAAAAAAAAAAACTCAATAACAGCTATAACAACAACCAAAAACTGTAATCAAAGCCAAGAGTGTGGCAGCAGCAATACTGCAACTGCAGGGAAGAGTGTTCACTGGAATTCAGCTAACAAGGACATTCCACAGAGTAATTATTTGAAGATAGTGGTTTCTAGAGTGAAACCTAGATGTCTGTGCTCTATTTATATTTATATATTATATATTTTTCTCTTTAAAAAAATAAAGTGGCAGGTTCTTTTTGGTGAAGAGCCGCATTTCTGCATGTTTGGCTGTAAGCCTGTTTCTTGTTTTATTAAGAATGTGTGACACAGAGCTGAACAATCTTTCGACACAAACTTTCCACACTACTGCATGGAGCCGAAAGATATTTTTGTGACGTTTGGGTTAGAATTGGAAATTATATTTTGTTAACTGTCCAGTTCTGAAACGTCTGAACGTGGCAGTGTGGTCTCTACAACTGTATGGCATCTGCTGGAACATTGCTCAGCGATACAGATGCATGCTCAGCTGCAATTTCATCAAACATGCTCTCCAGACTGCTGCTGGGCTTGTCCTAGCAAGGCCTTTTAGTGGGCAGTTAATCTGGCTGCCTCTCCAGCAAACATTTTCTGTAGCTCCAGCATCACCATTTTTTTTGGCCTCTTTGGCACTGTTGGAGTTTGGATGAATCTATCCTTACATCTACAACAGGAAGCACATTTGCTGAAGATAGTCGTGCATCTTTGGTAACACAGTCTCCGTGACATGATAACAACTGGGAATGTTGTACTTGGGCTCTAAAACATTAAGGAGAAGTCCAAATCCCACATTATCAATGACTGACTGGTTTGTTGTCAAGAACATTATATTGGGTGAGTGCCTCGGTTATTTTCACTGCCCTGGGGTTATCTGCTAACATTTTTCCTCGCCTTGCTAATGTTTGTTGCATTGTTTGTTCCATGCTCTAGCTAGCCGTAAATTCGTCATAAATTTGTACGTACACTACGTTGAAAGGTATCGGTTTTTGGTATCGAAGCATTTTTATGGGTACCAGTTCATGAGCACAGTATCGGATTGATATTGATACCAGTATCTGTATCGACGCGTCGCTAATAATTAATAACATTAATTAACTGTTTGCAAAAACAACTTTATAATCTAGTATGCATATTATGTGCAATACACCAGTCAGCCATAACATTATGACCATCCGCCTAATATTGTGTTGGTCCCCCTTTTTGCTGCCAAAACAGCCTCGTCGAGGCATGGACTCCACTAGATCCCGGAAGGTGTGCTGTGGTATCTGGCACAAAGACGTTAACAGCAGATCCTTTAAGTCCTGTAAGTTGCGAAGTGGGGCCTCCATGGATCGGACTTGATGGCCAGCACACCCCACAGATTGGATTGGATTGAGATCTGGGGAATTTGGAGGCCAAGTCAACACCTTGAACTCTTTGTCATGTTCCTCGAACCATTCCTGTGTGGCAGGGCGCATTATCCTGCTGAAAGAGGCCACTGCCATTAGGGAATACCGTTGCCATGAAGGGGTGTACCTGGTCTGCAACAATGTTTAGGTAGGTGGTATGTGTCAAGATACCATCCACATGAATGCCAGGACCCAAAGTTTCCCAGCAGAACATTACCCAGAGCATCACACTGCCTCCGCCAGCTTGCGTTCTTCCCATAGTGCATGCTGATGCCATCTCTTCCCCAGGTAAACGATGCACACGCACCTGGCCTTTCCACATGATGTAAAAGAAAATGTGATTTGTCGGACCAGGTCACCTTCTTCCATTGCTCCATGGTCCAGTTCTGGTCTGGTCCAGTTGTGGCTACACAGCCCCATACACAGCAAGCTGCGATGCACCGTGTGTTCTGACACCTTTCTATCATAGCCAGCTTTAACTTTTCAGCAATTTGTGCTACAATAGCTCTTCTGTGGGATCAGACCAGACGGACTAGCCTTCACTCCCCATGCGCATCAGCCTTGGGCGCCCATGACCCTGTCGCTAGTTCACCGCTTGTCCTTCCTTGGACCACTTTTGGTAGGTACTAACCACTGCATACTGGGAACACTCCACAAGGCCTGCTGTTTTAAAGATGCTCTGACCCAGTTGTCTAGTCGTCACAATTTGGTCGTTGTCAAAGTCTCTCTAATCCTTACGCTTGTCCATTTTTCCTGTTTCCAACACATCAACTTCGAGAACCGACTGGTCACTTGCTGCCTAATATATCTCAACCCTTGACATGTGCTATTGTAATGAGATAATCAATCATGGACTTTTTCAAAATACAGATTACAATGCATTTCCGTCTATTGCTGTCTACTTGTTCGTTGTTTTTGTTATATAAATATGGATGTGCAAAGATTTTGTAATAATTTTTTTATTTAATTTTTATTTAAACTTAAATTTCACCAGGTGCTTGTGTGTTTTTTAAAAGGACAATTAATACCATGTAAAACCATAATATTTCTAGACAAGGTCATCATATCACGAAAATTCCAAAACATAACTAATTAGACAAGATGAATGAATAGACCAAACACTTCATGAGCCTTTTGGTGACTTAAAATATAATATGGTCTTTAATATAGAAAGTGATATGATCCTTTTCTAACTCATGAGCAGTTACCCCTCGGAGCTGTAAGCCTGAATAAGCTAACCTGTCTGTCTTCTTCCAGGTCCACAGAGAGACGCCCAGGCAGGACGCGAATTCATCCTGAAGATGTTTGTGGAGCTGAACCCTGACAGCGACAAGATCATCTACTCACACTTCACCTGCGCCACGGACACCGAGAACATCCGCTTCGTCTTTGCCGCCGTCAAAGACACCATCCTGCAGCTGAACCTCAAAGAGTACAACCTGGTGTGAGGGAGGGAGGGAGAGGTGGAGTGAGAAAGAGGGACACCTGCAGCCCATGCACAACACGATTTTTAATGTATCCCACATACATCCACGCTCGTAACATAATCAAGATTTAGACTGACACAGCTCTGCTCTTTTCAGGCACAGATGTTTTTGTTTGTTGTTCTTTTATTTGACCAGGTTTTTTTTTTTGTTTTGTTTTTTGTTTCATTTCTGACGGCGTTATCAGTTGCTGCAGGCAGCGTCATGCCTTATCCCATCAGCTGATAATTCCACTGCTTGTCCCTCCTGATTGCCTCTCTAATGAGAGAGCTAGGGCACTTAGTCTTTGTGTAGTGGTGCTCGAAAGGGGCACGGTAGCTGGGTTGCAGCTGAGTTGCTCCAGCTGAGTGAGAATTGATGTGAGAACCTCATCAGAGGAGACCCTGACCTTGATCTTAGGAGAAAACGGTCTGTATGGAGGCATAACTGCAGCTCCATGTGAAATGCCGAGCTGTTGGCTCAGGCAACATTCTAGCAGGGCATTGAGTGCAGTTTTTTTTTTCTGCGTGCCTGTCCAAGGCTAAACCTCACCTTGCATCTTTGAATGTAACTTGGTTTGATTTTTAACCGGATGTTAAGACATTTCATGCCGAACGGCAGAGACCGTGAGCATTTGATTTTTGTATATTAGGAATAATTTAAACATTTCTCACAGCCCTACTGCTGTAGTAAAGAAAAGGTTATTTGTGAGTTAGGTGAAAATAGATTCCCTCCAAATTAATGGGGTAGATCAGTGCGTGTCGTCACCTTGCCACGATTTCATATTTAGTTTTAGAGGTCCTTTATTCACAAAACAGCATAACTCACAGTGGGTTTCCTCCTCCATCTGTACCATTTGCCAAATTTATATTTAGCTACCTTGTTTTGCTACATGTTTTTGCCAGTATTGGTTGCCTACTTGGTACAGTTGAAGGGATTTTAAAAAATTATCTATAATGATGTATTTAGAAGTTTGCAAAACAAAATTGTATTTTCTGTATGTTTACATGCATTGTTACGAATCATTAGTCTCAGTATAACCCAGGTGTTATTTTGCCACATAGTATCTATTATTTCTACAATGTGATATGGTTACTAAATACTGTTGTTATGGAGTGCGTCATGCTTACTTCATGGTGAAATTTAAGATCATTTCAATAGGTGGTGTTTGTGTGGCAACAATTTGAAGTAAACTCTAAAAGCAGTACAATTCCATAGTGTTCAAACTGCTGGTTCCATGAAGAATGTTTCTTTGGCCGACATTGTTCTAGACAAGCGTGCTGTACAAAAGTGAAATCGATCTTTTCTATTTATGTAATTTATGGACCAGATATATAAATAATGTTAATAGGACTTGTTTCCCCTCTAGTGATTGTTTGAAATGAAAGGGGAGGAGTCCATACTGCTGTAAAATCTATAGGCTAATGATCTTTTCTTTCAGTATTTTGTACATGCTTGTGATTTTTTTTTTTTTTTTTTTTTCCCTTTTTTTTCTTTTTTTAGATGCTTGACAATGGAAAGTTGAATTGCAATTTTAAAGATGCGCTTTATGCAAATAGGAAACGTAAGAATTTATTAGTGGTTAAATTCTTGGTAGGCTGTCATTTGTAACCCGAAAGGTTTCCGCTTGGTATCAATTTTAGTACCATATCCTATTTGTTGCTTGACGGCTGTCTAAATTTCATAGTTGTTGTGATAAGGAGACGATTTTTTTTTTCTTTCTTTCTTTGCAATGTAATTCAGGTGAGTTTTCATACTTTCATTATAAGGGCTAATTATGGGTAACATTGACAGGATGCAAGAACGCTATTGAGTCTAAAACAGCAATAGGTGCAATGAAGCAAGTAGCTGAATCGGGGTGACGGTGTGTTCATGTGTGGATGATGGGATGATTATCGTCTCTGCAGATTTAGCTTTCAAAGTGTGCCAGGGATACACCTGACAAATCATATGTTTGACTACAGTGCGATGGGAAGCTCTGGGTAATTCTAGGCCTCGGAGAAAAGTCCCCCCTCCCCCCCCAAATCCCCCAGCTTCATGTACAGTGGTGTGTAGGATGGACTACAGATTGAAATGTGGGTTTAGCATAGGAGTTCAAGTGCATAGGGGAACATTGGGCCATTCCATTTTTCACAAGCATCTGGCATATTTATGCAATTTTTGGTTTGGTACAACAACAGAACTCTGTCTGATCTTTGCCCGATCGCTGCATCATGCTGTGGGCCCTGTTAGGACGAGCACTTTTTTTTTTTTTTTTCCCTTTCATGATGGCGCCTCTCTTTGATGATAATTGTACGGTAAAGATGTTTTACCATTGATAATGGCACATACATCTTGCTTTGTATTATATTCCCTTCACTGTCTGCGATGTGTGTGTTTTTTGTGTTTGTTAACAGAATAGAGGGTGTGCAGTCTGAGAACAGGATCAGTCCCAATCTTGTTAGTGCCACAGAAATCACACGATGCTAATTTTTTTTTTTTTATGATTTTGCCTGTATTCCAGAAACCTTTAGTCTTTGGCTTGAAAGTTTCAGTGTTGCACTGCACATGCTGTTCTTTGAGCATTTCGAGACTAAGCCCTGTCTGCATATGACTCGCATTTAGATCTAAAAGGTTTGTAAATGTCACGTGGGTGGGTGATGGATTCAGGTGCCAGGCCACTGCTGCTGTATTTTTTTTGAACTTCCTTGAAATGTGCAGTTTATGGTAAGATTTTAGCTCACTTTTAGCTCACTCAAACTCTATCAATTGTACTTTAACGTGTATGGGCGATTTGTGCCAACATAACGGCAATATCGAGACCCGCCATATTTAGCCATGCATCTGTGACTATATGAAATGTACTTGTTTATATTGATATGAACGCTAAGGTTTGACTGCATTGTACAGAAGCTGCATACACTAGGTCCTGTCATTTCTCACTAACGGGGAAACACTACAGATATTCTTGTAGGTCACGTATTGCAAAAACAGACTTTCTACCACATGTAAGCATTACTTTCATGATGTCCAAAGGGCAGCAGACACATTTGTCCAGCTGCTGAGTTCTCAATGTTGAGTTTTGTTCTCCTTGGGTCAGTGCACCGAACCTGCTTAGCACTAATGGCTGCCGTTTATCTGTTTGGTCAAGCACATTCCTGGTACTTGGAGATGTGAACACTAATTAACGGAATGGATGTTTTTTCCTTGAGGTCCATACTGATGTGATGGATACAGGAAATATGAAGCTAACTTTTTTTTTTGTTGTTCGTTTGTTTTTTTCTTTCTAATAATAATTTACCTGTATGTAGGACCACTTATAGAAATGATTTTTTTTTGGTTGCTTTTTTGATAACAGGTTAAAAAAATAAAAATAAAAAAATAAACAAAAAAAATTGCGGTGTATAAAATCAAAGTAATGTGTTTTTGGTTGTTTGTTTGATTAGCTTTTTTAAGCATACCAAATGTAAATGATGTACTATAATGTGTGCCAATCCCCTTTCTTTGTAGAGCCAGACTTTTAACAAGTGCCAATATTGTGTAAAACCATAAAAAGGACTTGGTTAATGTATTTTATGGTCCTGTTTTTAAAACAAACACCGAGTATGTGATTAAGTTAAACAGATAAAGGACACTTCTATTGCGTATTTAAGGTTAAAGATGCTAAACTTCTGTTTTTAACTGAAATTCCATCTTAAATGCATGTGTGTCTGATTTGCTGGGGTTGGGTGGGTGAGGGGGAAAAAAGGGGCCTAATTCTTGCTCATTTACAGTGTTTTAGCCATATTTCTCTTTTCTATGGTTCATTTCAGCCACTGTTGCCTGAAACTCATTCAAACATGGAAACAATTTTCATAACCTTCTCCTTAAAAGAAAAACTATCTGTTTTAAATTGGAATAAACTTTGTTCCTATACTTGGTGTGTTTTTTTTGTCTACTTTTTTTTAAAAGACTTTAAAATATATATATATATATATAATGTGCGACGTACGAGTTGGAGATCATACTGCACTTTTAAGTTTCATGTGGAAATAAAAAACAAATTACTGAATTTCACTATGATTAAAGCAGTTGGTTCTTCATGAATTATGTATAGTAGTTTTAAATGGTGTAGTTTGTAATTTTCACTTCCCTACCACCTGTGATGTGAGCCTCATTTGTAATGAAAACATTCACATACCTTGTTCCCCAAGATGACCTGCCCACTCTGTAAAAACTATGAATATAAACAATGAATCTATTCTAGGTACTTTCTCGTCACTTTCTAACATTGTTGGCTAAGAACAAAAATTTACTTTGTTATATGAAAACATAGCTTTAGTGTAAATAGTTCTGCTAGACATATCCAACAAATAAACTATAGAGAAATGCTATAGCTTAAAGACAAATCTTTTGATAGTTGCTTAGCTATATCACATAATCTTTCCACCTAATGTTAGCTAACAAGTAGAGTTACAGCTCCAGGATCTCTGGTTGGAACCTGAGCTTGGGTTACTGCCTGTGAGGAGCTTCACATGTTCTTCTCATGTCTGTGTGGGATTCCTCTGGGTTCTCCGGTTTCCTTCCACCTACCAAAACATGGTGGTAGGTGGATTGGTGACTCTAAATTGCCACTAGGTGTGAATGTGTGTGTGCATTGTACCGTGCAGTTGATTGGCATCCCATCTGAGGTGTGTTCCTAGTGGAATGTGAATAGTGCTAGCCCTGTTCCTAAGTACCTTTAGTTCCTATTGGTACCAATCTGGGAAATGTCTAAATATCTTCTGTAGCTTCTGAAGGGTGGTACTAAATTAAAAAAAAAATCTTTAAACAATATAATAACAATTTTCACCAATCTATCATTTTGCCTTCTTGAAAATCAGTGAATGATTCTCAGCATCGTGTACCCGCTGTTGGAAAAGGGTCAAATATACAGAATATGCTGGAAAAGCAAATAATGTGCAGGACCTGGAGGATTTTTCTGAAGAACAGTGGGCAGTTTAACTGCTCAGGGCAAACAAGGGACTCACGAACAACTATCACAAAACATAAAAACAGACGTTGATCATCCAGGTAACAGCACACAGTATTAAGAATCGAGTGTATATAAACTTTTAAACTGGTTCATTTGTGTAAATTCAGTTATTATTGTGTCTTGGGGATTATATGTAAACATCTGTTATGTGAAATAGCTTATTCAGGGCAGTATTAAATTAAAACAAAATGCAATTTTTATGATCCCTCTTTTTTTTTGCAATTATTAACATTTTGCAGATTCTGCAAGGCGTATGTGAACTTATGACCCCAACTGTACTTTGTGCAGTGGAAAAGAAACTTTTAGGGAGTTAAAGAAGGAGCTTAGTTAATGTCAGTTGGAAAATGAGACACTTGTGACACCTTTTTGCATGCTAATATTACATCTTAGAATTACACAAAGAATGACTCAAAATGACAAATTGTACCTTTGACTGCTGATATTCTTACAATGATTTTTTTTGGTATTGCAAGTTTTTCAAGAATGTACATTTATTTATGCAATAGATGAATGTACTTTGTCTAATTAACTATGCACACATTTGTGTACTTAATAAAACTAAAAAAAAAAATCATGTCTTTAAATGATGTTAGAATTAAAGTGGTTGTTTGACTGTGAAGAAGCTCTTAAGAGAGACTTTTACAAATACTTTTGTTGGAATATTTGTTGTTTAACCAAGAAAACATGGGCTGTTATAAATTTATTATTTTTCAGTATAAAACCTAAAATAATTCCAACAATGATCAACATTTTAGGAAGTTTTTCTAATTAGGAATGAACATTTAATTTAATGAATGCAGATCATTTAGAAACTGAGATTTTTGGTTCTCAAAACTGATTCTGAGGAAAATGTAAATGTTTTTTTTTCGGAAACATGTTTCCACTTTATGGTTTATCATAATGACTCATATGACACGACATGAGGTGATTGTGCTGAGTGGGCGGAGCTTAAAGTCCATCAAAGTTTCTACGTTTTGCTGTGAATATGAGTATGAAAAAACAGTGAAATAAGCATTTATGTTGGGTTTTTGATAGTACATCTTTAAATAAAACAAGTTATAGGTGCAATTGATCCAAAAATCTATCTCTATGTATACATATATATAAAAATCATCGACCAAAATTGTTCCTACCTGTAGTGTCTCGCTCTAATTGCTATCCAGCGTTTTGTCGCCACCTTGTGGTGAATCGTGGTAGTGGCGCACGCCCTTATCTGCTCATGTGGAAAAACTATTTTTTATGACTTTTAGCCTTATTTCCATTTGGCAGTAAAAATGAGCACATTCTGTGTGGTACCCCGTTGAAGCCAGACAAATTGTGAAAGCTGTGATAAAGCACAGGAGGGACGTGTGCAGGCATGTGTGTGTGTGTGTGTGTGTGTGTGTGTGTGTTCACATCCAGGCGCCTTCATTTCACCAGCGCAGTGAAGAAGCACTGAAGCGCATCTGAGAAACAGCGCTGCTAGGATTGTGGTTAAAAAGGGAGCTGGCAGGCGAAAGCAGGCAACGTTTCAGCAGTGAAAACAACGTTATTCGGGGCGTCTTCGAGAGCTTTTTTCCCCCCATGCCGAATGATACCCCAAGAGAAATCACTTCCAGAGACGAGACTGAAGCCTCGTAATCGGAGCAAAGCTGCTGCTGCTGCTGCTGCGCTGTTTGGGTGCCGTGTTAGCGGGCTAGCTTAGCCTGCTCCATCCGCTATCTACCGACGAACAAAGACGGAGAAAAAACCATTTCACACGCTTTGCTGGGCTAAAAGGTCTGCGTAAATATTTAAACAGAAAACTGTCATGATGTTTCCACAATCCAGGCACTCGGTGAGTGGTTGTTTTTTGCTCTTTTCTGCACGGTGTAGTAAAAATGTCATTAGCACGCGATGCTAATCAGCTAACTAACCTGTTATAAACCTGGTAAGCTAGTTAGCTAGCGTCAGCTTCCAGGTGAACTTTAATGAGTCCTCCAGTTTTAATGTGCAGGAAATTAGCTAGCATAGTTCAGCCCAGTTTAGCTTTTAACTCCATAACCTACAGCACCATTTAATGAAAAATCAATTTTAAATATCTATAAAGCAATAGAAATGTATTTTAAAGCAGCAGAGTGTGACATGAAACAAATAAAACAAAGGCATTTGGCCTCAGGACTTCAGAGTAGGTGTAACTCATACAATATAAAACTGTTATTATACAGTCATTATATACAAACTGTTCTAGTCCTCAGTTTCAAATCTTTTTTTTTTTTTTATACAGTAATTGTTTATTTTTAGCAGCTCTAGTGTTTGGTTTTGCTGGATGTAAATATTCTGCAGGTGTGTAAATGGTAGTCTGATGGTTTTTATACCCTCATGATCATCTCATTTTGTCTACAGAGTGTCAGTGTAAGTGTTTATTACACCTACATGGCTAAATATCAAATATAAATAATTTCTATATGTTAGAAAAAACAAACTGAGTTTGATTGACAGTGATCCATTAACTCTGAACAATCATATAATACAGTATTCTGATAATATTGTAAAATATACAGTCATCATTATGGCTGAGCAGTATCACCATATAATAATGATATAGTTAATAAATAAATAAATAAATATGTCACAATACAAATTTCTGATATATCATGGGCACCTCATCTTTATAACTTTTCTTCTTTTTTTTTTCCAACTAAAATTGCTCACTCTGGAAGCAGCTGATCTGATGTTAAAGACTTTTACAGTTTTGAAACTTTAAAGCTGTAACAAAAAAAAAAATTCTCTCCTTTTTAGGATTATTGTATTTTTGCAGACATTAAATTACAGTGTCATCAAACTAATTTGTAAAAGGTCATTTTTTAATGCAACAGTACTGTTGTCCTCCAATGTTGTGATATGTTCTGTTATTTTGAGATGATATTTTTGTCATATTGCCCACTCTTAGTTATGTTGATATATCAGTACATGTCAGTTTTTTTGCAGAGTAACTCCATTTGTTTTGCAAAGTAATACATAATGCACAGTGATTATAACTGCATTATAATAGCTGATTGTGGCTGCAGATTGTGAATAATGAGTCTGGTCATTATGAGTGGGATAAATCTGGTACCCAGAATATGATGTGATCTGTAACCCATCTCAAACCTGACTCTGAAGCACAAATCTGATTTCTGAAGTCTGAATATATATATATAAAAAAAAAAATCCAGTCAGGTTCAAGCCACGTTTTTGTGTCCCTTTGTAAAGTGCCATTGAGTGTTAGAAATGAGCCATATAAATTGAACACATAAATAAATAATTTAAAATATGAATGCTACCTCTTTTTTTACCAAACATACCTTTGGTGATGGAGGCCAATGAGTTCTATTTTTACTTTATCATTCAACAGCACTTCTTTCCATAATGCCTCTGGCTTACCTGTCTGTTATTTTGCATACTTCAGACGTTGCCTTTTGTAATGAGGTCATGGGTAAGTTTTCCTTCTGATGACTCTTCCATGCAGATCACGTTTGTGCAAGCAACATTGCAGAGTAGAACAGTGCACCACCACTCATGTGTCAGCAAAACCTTCCTGCAGGTCCTTAGAGTCACATGGCCAGCGTATGGGCAGTTCTGTACTATCTTTGCCTTTCTGAGAGTTTTCTTGGTGTTCCAGATCTTGCCTTGACTTCCACAGTTCCCCTTAACTGACATTTCCTGATGACATTTTGGACAGTGGAAATTCTGAGCTGGAAACACTTTGATATCTTTTAATAGCCGTAGCTTTGTAGGCATCAATTAGCTTCATTTCCTCAGTCAGCTGCTTGGATGGTTGTAGAGTGTTAGCACAAGGTTTGAAGAGTCTGGAATTGTCATCAGCTGATAAATCGTAATGACTTTCTTGCCCTGAGAAATGAGTCCTAATGAGTCAGATATGGCCAAACACGTTAATTCTGAGACTTTACACCTGGAAGGGTGTCCAGACTTTTGCACATGCCATCATTACTACTTTTTCTGTTTTAAAGTTAATGAAATATAAAGTAACTGTGCATTACCATTAGCAGAAAATGTTTTTTTTTTTTTTTAAATAGTTTCCTGCAGAGATACTGTTTACTTCTCTTCACATCAGAAATCAACAAAATATGTGATTTGGCCAGGGGTGACCAAACTTTTGCATACAACTGTAAGACAGCTGAATTTGCATGATCTAAAACTGGCTTTAATCAGATAATGTACATACTGTTTATATTCATAACCCTAGATCCTGGCATTTTTAAAGAGAGTACAGGTGTAGAGATGTTCCTAGGCCATTTGAAACAGTCCTTTGGTTTTAAAACAAATAAAACATGTATAGAATATTGTCCATGATTTAAAGTTACATGTTCAGGGACTACTTTAAATTAAAAGTGTAATTAAAAGCCCTCTTTAGCCTACCAGCAACAGTAGGTTGTTATGCTTTCAAGGCATTCCCAGCGAAATCTCCCATGACCTGTTGCTGCATTAATTTTCACCTAGTGCCATTTGATAACAAGAAACGCTTGGTTACGATGCAGCAGGTATTCAGCTATAAATTAATTAAAGACTTCCACAATTGACTAATTGCACAGCGCAGAACAACACTTTTGATTAATACGCATTGAAACATGCAGCTGCGATTATGAATTGTGATTAAGAGCAAGTCTTACATTACAATACACTGTCAGATGTTGAAGATGCCTCTGGTTTGGCAGGCTGCATGAACACATAGGCCTAATCATAGGCCTTAGAGCCATAACACCTGCTCTTATCAGTACAATAGATCTCTATTAGTAATTTGATGACCTATTGATAACCGAAATGTTTGCTTGCAATGCAGACATACTATGATTACTGAATTTGTGAAAATGCTGAGAGTAATAAATGGCTCAGGCAGCTTAGTCCTGGCTCTAAGGGCAGAAGAGGATCTCATAAATCACTATCTTGAGTCTGGCCTGCCTGAACCCTGGCCAGGGGAGAAGATGAAGAAGAGAAGGGCATTATTGCCACGGCAGCACGGCTCCATAGCAACGACTTTTCACCGTTCTTGACAAAGATGGTGTTTACTTAGACTGCCCTGAATGTCTCTTAGCTCTAACTGTGTGCAGAGATGCGCTGTATCTGAGACCTTCAGCTAAAAAGGCAGCAACTTTACACTAAGCGTCTGTACAGTGGCGGATCCTGGCATAGCCCATATAGGCAGCATGGGGCATCGCCAGCGCACGCAGCTTTCAGGCACGCTCTTCACTTTTTTATAGTTCATTTGAGGCAGTTTCACACAGAATTGCATCCGCTCTCTGTTTTGTGTGGCACGCAGGGCGCATCTCACTCATTGAAAATTAATTCTTTAGCAGCTCCTTGTGGTACACCTCCCCGTCTGCCACCCCTCACTCCTCTGCTGTCTGTCTGCTCATGGAAAGTCACCTGCTAGAAGCTTCAAATAGGGGAGGGATGATATTTTGCTTCCCTGTTCCTGATGTACATCCAGTACATCAGTATATATACCACAAATGTGGAATGGTTTAGTCTTGACCAGTGATTGACAGGGGCAGAATGGGATGGGTGATGTTTACAGGCATGTGTAAAAACATAGAGAACATGAGAATAAAAACATCTGAGAATGAAAAGATTAAAGGCATCAAGATTTCAATTTTGAAAAAAGAGAAAGGAGGACGATGAGAAACGGGACAAAGATAAACTTATGCTATGTACGTTATCTCACACGACGTTTTGCAGTAACTTTTATTAATGTGTAATTTTGGGGCACTAGTAATGCAAATGCCAAAATAGTCAGCAATAGGTATAAGACCAAA
The DNA here is from genome assembly GCF_027358585.1 of Pangasianodon hypophthalmus. Lineage (NCBI taxonomy): Eukaryota > Metazoa > Chordata > Actinopteri > Siluriformes > Pangasiidae > Pangasianodon > Pangasianodon hypophthalmus. The sequence goes on from NC_069720.1 coordinate 17,015,346, forward strand.
TTACATGAAAGTTTGGATTGTGCATTATGATAATTTTAATAACCGAAACTGCAGAACCAATATATGCATTATTATTTTAATGATATGTTTTTATATTGTAACAAACTGTTTTTTTGTCCATGTCATTTGCACTGCAGTTGCTTTCTGCCATTATGTGTCAGTATCATTGCTAGTATCATACCTTATGTACTATCTTGCACATTTCTGACTCTTCTATTTATAACATGTCATTTGCACTGTAACTAGTCACTTACCATTTTACCTCATATCACTGTATACTGCACGCACGGTCCCCAGTTTCTCTGTGTCACTGAGCTAAGATATATATGTGTGTATATATATATATATATATATATATATATATATATATATATATATACATACACACACACACACCATGGTCTATCTGAATACTCGATTCTGATTGGCTGGAAGGTGTGTGTTCAACCTGTTGAATGCACAGGTAGTACCAGTCAGTTTAATCACCATTCTAAATTAATGCACTGCCTATAAACAGTTCTAACTGTAGTAACATACAGTTACAATTGCATGCAGTAGTTAAACTCACAGCTTCATTATTAGTAGAGAAGCGGCACTGACGCAGGTAATTCACCCATGCACAATCTCTCTCTCTCTCTCTCTCTAATAACTATTTACCATAATTCATTAAAATAAATGTAATCTTATCACACTACTTTATCTCTGTGTATGATTTAGAGTGGGCAGAACTCTAGATCTAATGACCCGTGTATAAAATAACTAAAGACAATTAACTGTTATTTTTTCCTTTCAGTCAAATTTTGCACTGCACACATCATTGACAGCTTTAACTTGTCAATGCTGGCAAGTGACCTAGTGGGATAATCCACAGCTAGGTGTGCATTACATGATTTTAATGCACTCCACGGCAGCAACGTTCTTTGCCTCCACATCGTGCATTAAAATCATGTCATGCACACCTAGCCATGGATTATCCCTTACATATATTGGGAATTGGGGAGGGCATCATGTCTGATTTCGCCTAGGGCACCAACTAAGCCAGAACCGCCACTGCCTCTGTATGTTCTATTTAAAAAAAAATTTTTCCCCATAGGCTAACATTGATGCTGAAACCTCACATCTCTGTCTCTTACATAGCGTTTTGGTAAAGTAACCATGAGTGCTCTTATTTGGTCCATCTTGTTGAGCTAATAAGTTAGTTTCCAGGATGACCTTTTCATGAGTAACAACTCCTATAATATGGGCAAAAATAGCATATTGTGATTGCAAAACTGGTGAACCTACAATTTGTTACAATTTTTAAAAAGGATCCTGGTACTGTTTCAGGGAACCAGTGAATCTTTCTGTGAGCTGTTTTGCATTTCAATCACGTTAAAAGCCAAAACATTACAAAATTTAGTATGCATGATATAAAATTTAACAACCCATAAATGATTTGCAGAGTTGCTTTTTTTTGGTCAACAAGAATTTCAAACAACTCACAATCTTAAAGTTTTATTTTAATAGTGGTCAAGAAGTTATTCAAGATGTTCCAGTTCACTGGTGTGTCCAGTTCTTTGGTGCTAAAACCAGATTGATATTGCTGGCCAAGGCCCGGCTGTTTTGAGGTTGAAAATCGTGGAATGGTTCAAGATTAGGGACTGGCACCTCATCAGTGGAAAAAGAGCTAGATGGTGCTTTGAATTTAACAAAGTGAATAACAGCAGACAGTTGTTTTAGAAATCTCATTATTTTCTTGGGTAGTAAAATATGTCTGTACAAAGAGTATTCGTAAACTACTAAAACGTATGCAAAAAATGTGCAATTTATGTGCCAGTGACTAACAAATGAACAAGTTCCAAAGAACCAGTGTGTTTTCATGTCTGTTTTTGTGATGACTTTGCCATTCAACAGCTGTTTTTCAGTTCTCACCCACTGAATCACTGATATCCAAGCAGTAAATAATACACTCAGGGTTCTCCAGGGTTCTCCACAGTTCTGTTAGCCAACCCGTTAGTCTGATCTGCAGCACTGACTTTGTTTGCTGGTTATTTGTATCGTTATCACCTTATTTGAAATCAGGCCACAGGCTGCTGCATCTGATAAACAATAGCTCATGTTGCTGTCATTTGTGTAACAGTAGGCAGTTTGTGATGGTTGTGCACCAGTGTTGACCTCCAGTATGGTGTTAAGGAACTAGTGGTGGGTTTTTACTTATGAATTAATTTTACTTACTCATGAATCCTGTGTATCCTGACAGTAATGTTAAATGAAATACATGACACATAGCTTATTCAAAATATTTTATAGAAGTATAATTTAGAGTCTGTGTAACTTGTGTTCATTCGTTTTTCATTTTCAAAGTATAAAAAACATATTTGCAAATGAGAAGTTCAAACCAGTATTTGGCTTTAAAACTAGAACTGTTACAAGAAGCTCTTGAATTGCTCTTTTGCTTGTTTTTTCATCATTTCAGATTCATTTTGGAGCAAAAATTAATGAACGTATGTATTACTGGCTAGTAGTGAGATGGGTAGGGTAAATATTTCCATTAGTGCCTGATGTACTGCTAATTTCGATCACTACATGCTTTTTCCAAAAAAACGCAAGAGGCTGATGGTAAAGGAGTACGACATAGCAACTGAAAAAAAGGGATGTTCAAGGTGCTGCAGTTTCAGTATATTTTAATCACAAAAAATATTTCTGCATATGTTGAACCCATTCTTATCATGTCTTTTATGAAAAAAAGAATGAGGTTCCAGAGTACACATCTTAACCAGAGAGTAACATCCTCCAGGTCGACTCTGTTCACGCTGATATGTAGTGCAGTTGGCGATTTTCATATTTGAATTCATGAATAAGTAGAAATGAATTAAAAACAAATTTAAGATTAATTAATTTGCTATTTTATTTTGTGACAAGAAAAACAAAAATACAAAAAGGCTGTTTCCTTGTTTTCCCATTTTCATTTTGAAACGAAAAACAAAATGTACACAGACCATTTACCAATGCCCCATCCTCCTTTTTCCCTCCCTAATTTGGTCTTGGCCAATTCTCACGCACCAATCAGGTCTCCCTTATCTTACGAAAACTACTGACAGGGGAAGTTGAAGGCGAGCGTATGCTTCCTCTGAGATGTGTGAAGTCTGCATCTTTTCAAACTGCTGCTCATGCTGCATCACAGTGCATTGTAACACACTTGAAGGAAAGAGCTATTCGTCCTCCTCCACATACACGAGCTCACAGATGCCCACAGTTGGCTAGTGTTGCTGTGATTGACAGGAGGGAGGGAGTATGCCATTCCTCCCATCCAGACAGCACGGCCAGTTTGGCTCTTTTGAAGACTGTTGTAGCATCATCAGGATTCGACTCGCGTTTGCCGGATGATACTATGAATAGTTTTTGTTGCGCCACTTGGGAGCCATCATTATCCTTTTTCTAAAAATGTGTCTGAGGTAGCACGTCATGTTTATGCCCTTGACCAAAAGTCAGCAAGTTGCTGGCCAGTGTGTAACCGCGAGGTGACTGCATGTTGTGCTAGCAGGACAGTTATACGACAGCTTTGCACTGCACTTTATCTTCCTCTTTTTCATCAGTGTTACCACAAACCTGCATTTTCCTGATGCTCAAAAGACTGTCATTTATCTGGCCACAGTAATTAATCAGACTAGTTAAAGCCAATGTGTGCAGTGCAGCAGGTGGTGGGATTCAGAATGTGTAGTGTGTGATATAGTTACAGCATCAAAGCACATTAAGCACATTTTGTTTCATATACATACCGAATAAAAGCTTTGGTTTTGTGAAAGTGAATAGCGAGTAAGGCTTTTCCTTTCTCTGGTTGTTGAATGCTGGTGACTGCTAGCCTACTGAGCCTGCTTGTCCTCCTGTGGACAACTATGAATGACTACTATCCCTGACTTTTATTCCTCTTGTGTTGAGCAGTCAGGCTAGTGATTTGTCCACCCCTTCTCTATACTATTCTTTCACTGACAATGCATACAAAACATGAGTTTCCTATTTCGGCTCATTAGGTGAAGGTGAACATTCTTATATAATGTGTTTTAAGGACATGCACAGCTGATGTTCTATTCACTTTGAAGGACATGCTGAATTTTAGTTTAGGCCATGTCCATAGTTGAGGTGGCTATTTAGCAGTTCTAGTGTGTTTAACCCAATTCCAGGCCTTGTTCTGCCTAAGTTCTAAATGATCATGCTGCCTTGTAATCCCTGTTTAGAAAAGGAAACACAGGAGCTTACCAGAGCACCGCCCGGAGCTCATCAACAGCCTGCTGCTGCGCACAGGCAAATCCCAGAGGAGGAGGTCGCCGTGTGGGATGCTAATACAGCGTTTAGCTATGAATATCTGTTCTTTGTTTGAGTTTATCTGCATTCTGCCTGGCACTGGCTTTCAGGGACGTGATTGCACACATTATTTCAGCTTCAAGCTCTGAGTCTCATTGTTGATTTATTTGTTTCATGGGCTGGGAGTAATCTTGAGGTTGTGACCTGTGGATTTCTCTTTTTTTTTTTTAACCGAAACAGCATCAGTCACGATCAAAGGCTCTCGGTCAGTAATCTAATAAATCACACCAAGCCAGGCGTCTGCTCTCAGTGTCTGCCCTCTAAACCTGTGAGCTGATGACACACAGCACATAAAATATAGTCCTGCCTCGTTTCCCCCTTAAACTCAGGTTCAGTGTAATGTGCTTTGTTGGCACAGCAGGCTTATTTGCAGTATTGTCAAAGCGTTTATAAAGTGAATTGTAATGATGTTAATAAAAATATAACCAGTTATAAATATAGCAGTGTATTCACTAGTATGTAAGGATGTAAATTTCAGTATATATAAACAGATTAACTACATTTACTGTATGTTTATTTATATGGAAGCTTTTTCACAAAGTATCTTGTATGCCGTCAGCGGTGAACAAACCACACATTCGATTACAAACGTCTGTTTTGGTTACCTGGAAACTCACTAGGCTAAAAAATGTTAGCTAACATAATACAATAATATACAGTGAGCTAGTTTGCTAGGTAAATGCATTAATACTGACTAAGGGAAACAAACAAGTTTATGATTGTTATCCTCTCCTAACAAAGTTTCTAATGTAGCACGTTATGTTTGGGCCCTCGACAAGTCAAACAGCGTTTCAGCTATGAGGTCTGGTGTTCTGTCCTGTCATCATACATAAAATACACTCGGTCTCAATTACCAAACTAGATACTAAGGAATGTATTCAGGAATTGGTTGCTGGAGCAGGAAATGTGTAAAATGTCTGTATTCATTAAAAAATTCAGTTTCAGTGTTCATATCCTGTAAAAGCTCCTGGGTTTGCATAAATTTACATATCAGGAGACTCACTAATGTGAACTTTGATTGATTGGCTTCAAATCATAATTAGTTAGTTAATACCAAGTTATATGCTGATTACATTATCAAGTAGAAATCATTTATTTATTTCAGTTACACAAATTTAATGAAAATTTTGTGAAAATTCACTTCAGAATCACCTAAAAGTGCCTCTGCCAGCAAGCAGTTCCTGACTGCACAGCTGGTAGTACTATTACACATTCCCCATCTCTAAGATAAGACGTACCTTTATTGATCCCCCGTAGGGGAAATTCAAGCTGACTCTCCATAAACCTGAAATGGTAGGAATGCTCATTTTCCTGTCTTTTTCAGCCAGAGGTTCTGGCTGATTAAATCGTTTACCGTCAACCAGGTTGCATCTCAGCTGCTGCGTGTAGTTAAGCAGGATTCTGAAGCACATGCTTTTCATCGCATCTTGTGAAGTGCATTAGGTTTAAACATACATACCTAATGTTAGGAAGCCTATTGAAGTATAGAGCTGAGCAGTTACTCTCAGGTTTGTATGTGTTCTTTCATCTTCTTGATGTTTCATGAAGAAAAGCATTGGACAGGCTACTGTTATGGGTTTTGTTGACTGGTAGCGGCAGCTTTGGGAAATATATAGTGTAAAAACTATACTATGTTTTATCATCATGTGTTTCCTTTCATATATTAATTTGTCTTCTTTTTCCTCTCCAAGCATAGAGTTGAAGGGTTAAGGGTTTTGCTCAAAGGTTAAGCAAGGGCTTTTCTAATAGTCTTGGGATTTGAACTCTCTCCACTCCTTGCTCTAGTCAGAACCGTAACCACTGAGCTACCACATGTGACGTATTATAACAAATCCTGTAAGAATCTCAGGAACAATGATATGAAAGTTTTTGTAGTCTGTTATTGGAGGGAAATTTTATCATTTGTTTTGGACGACATTTCTCAAGCCTTTACAGTAAAGGTGATAGCCTTTTTTTTTGTCATTTGAACATCACAGACTTTTATGCAAGTGGAAATGTTTGAGCTGTTACATATCCCAACTTGCTAATGTCCTGACACCATTTTATACCATATACAATTGATATGCAGTCTACTGTTATTGTGTGAACTTCAAACCAATTCATTTCCAATAACAAGATAATAAGCATAAATTGTGTTACAAATTACAAAACATAGTTCAAAAGTACTTAAGTATAGATATTTTGGCAGTCATTAAATAAACACTTGAAATTAATTGAACTTTAAAACATGGTAGGTGTTCACAACTAATTGTACCCGTACAATGTTTTATATGCCTTTTTTCAGCATTGGCAGAGTGGCTCAGTACGGTAAAGTGGGATAAAGCCATCTTTTAACGCATGTGAGACTGTGTGCCAGGTCCACGACCATGGAGATAATCATCCAAATCAAATTCATGCCCGACAGGATTAGCTTTCCATCCCTCAACTGGATTACAGAGCTGTCTCGTGCAGCAGCTCAGGAAGCTTCCAGTCTGATTCTATCCTCTGATTTTATATATTTTGTATAGTATCTCTTTGTCATAAGTGTGTAATATTTGGGTATTTTTTTGGGACGTTAATAATGCCCTAGATATGCGAATGTTTAGTTGTCATGAATGACATACATTTTGATTTCAGAACAGTTATTGTCTACTTTGCAGTGCAGATTTATAGCAAACAGTATACTGGCAGGCACATCACATCTTTTTTTTGCTTGAGCAGGTATTAAAGTGCTACAAAAGACAGTTAGTTGATATAAAAAAAAGACAGTTCTGATGCAAATTGTTTCTGGTGTCATTTGCCAGTTCACAAGTAAATATTCAGTGGTGATAACCATTGAGACGGGAACTTAGAGTTCTGAATGCTCTTCAAAACTCAGAAGCAGTTCCACTTCAATGAGAATTCCTGTTCACATGTAAACACACTCACCACAAACCTGGAGAAACGCATGTGTCAGAACAGGAACAGAGGTGAGATTAACCGTAGTACTCTTGTGCTTTGTCTTTGGGAAAACAGATTGAGGGAGAGGGAGAATATGAATGGATTTGCTGACGAATTGAGCTCTCAGTCGCCCAAAGAATCGCTATCTCCCCTCACATTAATCTCCTGTGTCTTTGTACACAGCACTGCTGTGTACACAGATTTTGGTTTTCAACCCAGGTTTGTTCAAAGGTTTAAAGGGAATTTTTTGGAATCGTTTATTAGTTTTTTTTTGGTAAGCGATGAGGGTCAGGGGCTGACAGGAAATTACTGAAATGATGAATCTCATTTAGCTGCCGAAGATTCTCAATTTGCCCAGCAGCACATAAAACCTTTAAATGCTTTAATTGCATCTCAGAGGAGCAGAGCAGAATAGCAAGAAGCGAGAATCAAATTAAGGGATTGTCCTATTTTTTGAGGTGTGTTTGAGAGAGAGAGAGAAAGAAGGAAAAGTTGAGTTAACTTTGGTAAGTTTCTTCATCTGCGTGTGAAAGACTTTCCTTTTAAAGGCCTGGAATGTTGTCAGTTAGTCCACACTCTTGCCTCCTTTCATGGCTTGATTCCTGGCTTCTCTGTTACTTGCTTTCTGCCCGGTTTTCTATGTAGCACCCAGCCTTGAATTGCGCTGATCCTGAGTTTTGTTTACGAAAGCTGCCAGGCCAGAGAGCAGCTACTGAAGGCCACTATTGTGTGGGTGGCACAACCTTGCAGCTTTCCACCACTCAATACTCCACCCGAGGCTATCGACTGTGGACGTCTGAGAATTCGAGCTGGTTCCATACCCCACTGTTCCTCAGGAAATTAAGTTTCCTGGGCCACCTCAGTCATGGAGCTGCGGGTTGGCGGAGAGTGAAGCATGCTCTCGGTTCACAGGCATATGAGTGCTCTGCTTTACTCTGCATACTGAGTTCGTGTTAAGCTCTATGACCCTTGGTGTGTCTTTAGCCTCTGGCTGTTATTGTTACACTTTCCTCTAGGGGTTTGGCTGAATAAAACATTGGTAGAAATTTGCCAACTGGTAAAAATGTTCCTACCACAGCTGGCAGCTCATATATTTGCCCTTAAATGTTACTTGTTGCAAAACTGCTACATGTATAACCACAGTGTTTCAGAGTGTGGGTGTTCTGAGGTGTTTAAAGCTAGTTTTTACTTTCTGTGTTGAGTGTTAGACGAACATCAACCAAAGTGGCATGCCACTCTACCCAGGATTACATAAGTAAGGAATAAAACACAAGAGGGCGTGCTGTTAAAGAAAAATAATCAACGGCAGGGTATTGTGATACCGCCTTATGCAATGCAGAGTTACCGTTATCATTCTGTTGATAAGTTGATTATTTTCCTATAACAGCACGTCTCAAGGTGTTTAAATCCCCTTACACTACAACAGTTTTCCAACAATTAATTTTTTTTTATTTATTAAAGAACAACACATCGCCCATCTTGTCCATTCATAGATGTGTTTATTGTTGTGTATTTCCACGAAACAAGGTAGTTCTTGTTATCACTTACATTATAACAGTTGTAAACAGTCATTCCCTCACCCATCTGGCTAATTTTTTTCTCTCATGTGAAGACAAAAAAGCAGTTTGACGTTGCAGGAAAACCGCAAAGTGCAAAGTTCTCCATTCTGAAGACTTTCCTGTGTCTGAAAACAGTTGTAACTTAACTTCTGACTCCTGCGCAGCACAAAGATTACATGTCTTTTTTTTTTAACCCATTTATATGGAGAGTCCACCATACAAGTCCCCATGGAAGTCGTTGTGTGTTAGAACAAGAGTATTAATATAACCCTGTGATTTGCATTGCAGGCAGAATAATTGTCTGAGTTGTGGTGATGGATCTACCAAATGCGGATTTTGGTGTAGCACATGTAATTTTTTTGATAAATTTGTTCTGTTTTAGTGTAGCTTACATGACTGTTCAAATAAATAAATAAAAAATTGTGTGACACCTTTCACAAATGACTCCAGTAACATTAATTTTACGTCAGACGATTTTTTTGTCAGTAAAAATGTATATACTGTGATATGTATCATTATTATCAACGTATTGAAAATAATCTGATGTAAATTATGATCATGTTGCCCAGCCCTACATTCACCCACGTTTGCCCTTTAAAGCCCAAAGTTTGGATACACAAGGAAATGAGATGTGAAAATAAGGTGCTTTTTTTTTACCCTTGGGCAGTACAGTAGGTAACATGACCCTTGGGATGCTCGACTGTTAATGAGAGCAAAGGCACTTGACTTGAATTTGATTGCCTGTGTGGTTAAACTCTAGCTCATTAGCTTTTTGGTTCAATCTGACTTGATGATTAATTTCCCACAGTGTCAAAGCACTATATGGAAGAGGTGACTCTGATTTTCACAAGGTTGTCTTCTCCTGAAATCAGAGCAGTCTGTATTAATAAAAATCTGTCAGAAACGTATGAGGGGGGCCTCCTGTTTACTTTATGGGAGTGCTGCCAGCATGGCACCTGGTGTTCTTGAGCATCCATGGCAGAAGAAGCCGGATCTCTCTAGTCATAATCTGTCCTCTTTCTCCTGCTGGAATTTTTTGCAGAGACCAGGGAAATAATATCTGCTGTAAGTGCCTCACATGTAATACAACTGGAATTTAGCGACTGTCTGTTTTGACTGACACTTGACTGACAGGGATTTTTTCTTTTCATAATTTTCATATCTTGGAAAAGGCATTGCCAGGTTTATGGTGTAGCGGAGGCAGCAGTCTACCACATGAGAATTCCTACGTGATCTAGGTTTTGGAATGTAATATTCTTCAGAAGCCTCATGGAAATTGTGGAAGTGGTGCAAGTTCTTAATGCTGTTTTAATGGTGTGCCATTAACCATGCTAATGTGTGTTAGGAAACAGGGCCTATGTATACATATATATAATGTGTGTGTGTGTGTGTGTGCGCACACGCACTGGAGCAGTGGGGGTGAAGGCGTCTGACTGACTGAATGTTAATGTTTTGATTACAGGCTTCATCACAGCAGCTGAAGTTCACAACGTCAGACTCGTGTGACCGCATTAAAGATGAGTTCCAGTTCCTCCAAGCACAATATCACAGGTGCTTCTTACCTCTCTATCTATCTCTCTTCTTACCATTTGTGTCTCAATCTCTCTCTCCAGATTTCACTTATTCTTTTTTATACCCTGCACATTTCCATTACATTCCATACTTTAATATACGGTTAATTTCAGAATGTTCAGAATGAACATTTCAACACAAAGAATTAGGCATATGGTTGTTACTGGATATGATTATGAACTGGTTCTTGTCTGATGCTTTGATTTCTGAGAGACAGAGGACCTAAAACTCACGCAACATGAAAAGTATGACCCACGTCTTTCACTGTCTTGTTTTTCAAGCCAGCTTTTCTTCCTCCTCTTTATTCCCATGACAACAAGAGCGCTGGCGTTTAACCCCCTTTTACATGTGAGCGGTTTAGAAGAACAGGGCCCCACACTTCCTGTGTCTGTTCAGACCTTCACGCTCCTGCCACTGACTTTAGCTGAGATCCCAGATGCAAGGCCTCTCTCTCTCTTTCTCTCTCTCTCTCTCTCACGTGTATGATGCGTACAGCCTTTTAAAGGAAATGTACTGTGGGCTGTCTCCAGAGCCCAGATGGGCTGTCGCTCCCCCCATGCATGTGCATAAATAGATCAGGGAATACATTAATCAAAATAAGGATGACAGCAGAAGCGATTTGGAGGCGGAAAGAAACAGCAATAAAACTACATCAGTGTAGGTTTTTTTTTCTGCCTTTTTTACCCCCAACAGCATCCTCGAAAGCATCTAGCGGTCACAGCCAATCAGGGGCTGCCATGGCCAATCACAGGTAGCCTGGCAGCATGGAGGATGGTCACTATGACAACCTCTAATGTATGTTAGGGTGCTTTTTTGTTTTTGGTGGCCTTTTTTTTTTTTTTTTTTTTTTTTTTGAAATAACCAATCTGTGAGGAAGGAGTAGAGAGTGAGGCCACCTTTCATTTCACAGCTAGGAAAAAAACAGGCACAAATTTTAGTGCTCTACCAATTTTAGTGTGCTGCTCAGCTAGATGATATTTTTGACTGTGAACTGTGATCGCATTGTTCATGATATACCATAAAACACAGTTTAGATGCCATGCTTTCAGAGCAGTTTGATTTTTTAATTAATTCATTCATTCATTCATTCATTCATTTTTTAAAGGAAAATCGAACAGGATGTAGGACTGACAAATACAAGAATCTTTCTCTTTCCTAAGTTCTGTTGTACTGTTATTGTTGATTCTTGTTGACTGCTCAGATGATTTACTGAATTGAACTGGATGTCAGGCTTATAAACATCATCATATGTGTTCATGATTTATCTATTTTTATTTAATTTGTTTCATTTTTTTTAGTGTTACTTTGTGTGTGATTCAGACTGTAACCATTTCAGTTTCTAGCTTGAAAGTGAAAAAGATAACTCCCTATGCTCTGTGCTTTTTGGAAATAATCAAACTCTTGTTCTCTACAGTCTAAAGCTAGAATGTGACAAACTGGCCAGTGAGAAGTCGGAGATGCAGCGTCACTACATCATGGTAAGTGTCGCTGCTGCAGCCTGTTTCCAGAGCCAGAGCTGAAGCAGGCCTGGAGCAGAGAGAGGAGCTGAAGCTGGGTTAGGATGAGGAGCGGGGATAGCATCTAGGAGAGGAGCTGGAGCTGGGTCAGGGAGAGGACCAGGGGCATGTACAAGGAGTGGTTCTAGGGCAAGTGTAGGGAGTGCTTCTGGGACCTTTTTAGGGAGTGGTTCTGGGGCATGTATAGGGAGCGATTCCTGTGCAGGTATAAGGAGTGGTGCTGTGGCAGGTGTATGAATGGTTCTGGGACAGGAACCAGGAGTGGTTTTGGAGCAGGTATAGAGAGTGGTTCTGCAGCACGTATAGGGATTGGTGCTGGGTTTTGTATATGGGGTGGTTCTGGGGCAAGTTTACAGCATGTTTCTGGGGAACATTCAGGCAGTTTTTCTGAGTCAGCTGTAAGGAGTGGTTCTGGCAGGTATAAGGAGTATTTTTGGTCAGGTATAGGGAGTGGTGCTGAGGCAGGTATAGGGAGTGGTGCTGGGGCAGGAGTTGGGAGTGGTTTAGGGGCATGTGTTGGGAGTGGTTCTGGGGCAGATGTAGGAAGTGCTGCTAGGTTTTGTATATGGCATGGTTCTGGGGAACATACAGGGAGTGTTTCTGAGGAAGGTGTAGGGAGTGGGGCAGAGGCAGGTTTAAAGAGTGGGGTAGGTATATGGAGAGGGGCAGGTATCAGGTGTAGGAATGGAAAGTGGACAGCAAGAACTGGAGCAGAGACAAGGCCCAAAACTGGAAGAGGATCTGAGGCAGGGGCGTTGCTTTGCCCCAGGCTACTTGCCTTCTCAGATACTCGCAACTCCAGCCTTCCACCCACTGTCATATTCCCTAGCCTCCTACTTTCATCTTATCTCTTTCTCTCTTACATTTTTTTTCTGCCTTTATCGCTTTTCTTCCCTTCTTCTGATTTCACTCTTTTCTTGCTATTTTGTTTTTTCTTGCTCCACTCTCTCCTTCCCTTTCTTTCTGCACTCTGCCCCCTCTCTGTCTCTGCTCTCTAATCTCATTTCTGCTGGCCTGAGCTCCATGTTGCTCTCTGATATTGCTCTTCTAATTGAACCACCCAGCAGTTTAATCTGATCTAATCTGTGCAGTATTGCTCTCACGCCATCATCCAACTCTCCCCTCCTCCCTCTAATAGCCTATCGAGTTACTGTGCCCTTCCCTGATCCAAGCTACGACAGAATTTTGTGTGTGTGTGTGTGTGATGTGAGAAATGAGATATATATATACACATACTTATATATACATATATATACACACACTAACACACTAACATATTGTATTTTGCACTAAAAGACTGTTCAGGTGAAACATAGACGCTCACACAAATGCCTGCTGTATCTGTGAAAGAGTCAAGCCAGTTTCAGTTTTTTTTTGTATGTGTGAAAATGTAGTTCATATTTCTTTAATTGTGCTTATCTCTTTACAGTACTATGAGATGTCATACGGATTGAACATTGAAATGCACAAGCAAGTAAGTGCTCTCACTTCCTATAAATCGACCTTTATGAATAATAAAATGTTTAATGTGTGCAGTCTCCGGCTCCTTTATTAGGAACACCTGTACAACTGCTCATTCATGCAGTTATTTCAGAAACCACTGATCCCGTGAGATTTTCATGCACAACGGTGGAAAAAAACAAATACTATCCAAAAACTTTTCCTGTAGTACAATTATCCATGCTTCATTGTTTGATTTCTACCAAATGCCAGTGAATATGAATCTATTGGACAAATAATACATTAGTTGGGCCAAATCCATTATAGTACAGCATAACCCCAAAACAACAAAAGTTATTGTTATTTTTATTATTGATGCACTGTAGATACACATTGTTAACATTTGTTTTCATATAGATGAGAATTCATGATGATTTTTGTTCAGTGAATGCAGGTTAGCTTTAGCCGAGAAGTTGATGTCCACTGCTCCTCGTGTTGTTTTATCACTGACTGTGCCCTTGTGGGACAGCATACAGAGATTTACGATGCTTTACAGTGACAGCCTCTTCATCCTTTCCGAACATGCTGTCAGGAATCCAGTCTCACACCGCATCCGCCTCCAGCACAATTCATCAGGCTCGTTGGGGGACAGGGAAAAATATGGGAGGGAATGCATGCAGGCAGCAGTGTGTGTGTGTGTGTGTGTGTGTGTGTGTGTGTGTGTGAGTGTGCGTGCACATGTGTGAGTGTGTGTGCACGTGTGAGTGTGTGTGTGCGCAGAATGGCTGTAGTAGGGAGTGAGAGATAGGTGAAGAGGAGTCCAGAAATGAATGCAAAGAAGAACTCTGTGTTTTGTATTCAGCCAATTCCTTTATCATCCTCTCTGGCTCCTTCCCTTCTCTGTCTCTCTCTTTTTCTCTCTCTCCTGCTGTTCCTCTTTCATGCTGTGTAGTGTGTCAGTGTGACAGGGCATTGTGCCAGGACTATACTGAAACAGGGTTATTGGTGTTTCTTTGCATTTTCTTCCTCCACACCCTGTCCTCTTGCCACTTCTCCTAGCAGTTGTAGATTACATTCTCCTGGCATGCACAGCAACTCTCACCCTTTTCTCACCAGATGTCTGTATGTGCTTTGGATGTATATGAAAGGAGGGATGGCACAATACCACTTTTTTTCATAGTAAAAACCTTGAATAAACCTTGATAGTGAAACCTTGAATATCAGCTAATACCAATCTGATGTACACTATTGATCAAAATATATATTGTAAGCATTTGACTGACGGAAAGAACATTTATGATTAAATGTCTTTAGCTGTAATTGTTTCAGTAAAATAAAACTAACCTCATTCCACATCACACTTGATTAGAATGTGTGTGTGTGTGTGTGTGTGTGTGTTTCCCCTGCAGGCAGAGATTGTGAAGAGATTAAATGCAATCTGTGCTCAAGTCCTGCCTTACCTGTCTCAAGAGGTACTGAATGATGGCTGCACATCCACAACCCATTTAACCACACACAGCATCATCTGTTAGCACTCTTAATTTTATTTTTCTTATACTGAAGTTTTATAAGCACCTCAGTTCCTGTGAAACCCACAGCAAGGAATGCATTGATTTTTTTGCTTGCCACCCTGTAAATATTGAGTGCTGCGTTGATTTGAGTGTGGGTGAGGATGGATGGATGGATGGGTGGATATATGTAGTTGGATGGATATGTGTGGACGGATGGATGGATGTGTATGTGTGTGGTTGGATGGATAGATGGATAGATATATGTGATGGATGGATGGATGGATATATGTGGTGTAATTAATAGATGGATATGTGAGGTGAGATGGATGAATATATGGATGGATGCCTAGATGGGTATGTGTGTGGATGGATGGATGGATGGATGAATGTATATATGAGTGGTTGGATGGATAGATGGATAGATATATGTGGTGAGATGGATGGATATGTGTAGGAGAACGGATGGGTGGATGGATATGTATGAATGTGTGTGGTGGAATGGGTAGATTGATGGATATGTGTGGTGGGATGGATGGGTGGATATGGTGGCATGGTTGAATGGATGGATATGTGTCAATGGATAGATGAGTGGATATATGTGATGGAATGGATGGATATGTCTGGTGAAATGGATGGATGAATTGATATGCATGCATCCATCCATCCATCCCACCATACATATGTGTGGTGGGATAGATGGACAGATGAATGTATATGTGGTGGGATGGACGGATGGATGGATAGACATGGGATATGCAGGACACATGCACTTTGTGATATGACTTCTGTGGTGCATTGCTGTGTTACAGCACCAGCAGCAGGTCCTGGGAGCTATAGAGAGAGCCAAGCAGGTCACACCACCAGAGATGAACTCCATTATCCGGGTAAGGATGGAGGAGAGTGGAGAGTCTGTGTCTGTTTGTTCATGTCATTTGTAGTAGTGGATGGTGGACCACCATAAATGATAGAGATTAAATTATGTGGAGATTAAAAAATGTTTCTCACAGGTGAGTAAAACTACAAAGGCCACTGACTCGTACACTAGTGTGCTAGTATGCTGGCCAGTGTTCTAGTATAAAGTTTGGAAGTATGCTAGTGTAAGAGTATGTTAGTATTGTTAGTGTGAAAGTATGCAAGTTACCCTGCTGTTATGCTATTATATATATATACTATATGCTAGTAAACCTGTTTGAGAGTATGCTAATGTCTTTTCTATGAGCAGTGAGGAAACCATTTTATATAACTTTATAAAGCATGAGACACTCGCGTTGCTATTATTTTGAAGAAGATATAGCTAACTGCTTTCACTAAAGTGGTTTCTGGTTCTTATTGCCCTTTTGAGCTGAGACAAACATTTAAAAAGGCTAGTTAATCAGTTTTCTCTGTGCGCAGGCCAAGACGGAGAGCAGAAAGCAGAGTTGAGAGCTGGGTCAAGTCCTTAGAGACTTTCTGAGAGTCAGAGGTTCTGCAAACAGCAAGAGATGTGGGAATTTATAAACGTGTTTATGAGGGCATGCTGTTTCTAATAGATGTAATGACTTTAGTTTTGCTGATTGGTAGAAGTGGTGAGGGGACAGAACCTTGTTTTTCAAGTCCCAAAATTGTTTTGCAGTGAGATTTCACCATTCATCTGGATGCAAATTCACTTAAATCAAAACTATTTTGACTTTTGAGGTGAATCGATACAGACATATCTGTATTGGTAAAGGTACTGTCCTTTTGGTTTTCTTACAATTGTACTAGTCTTTAGAAAGGTTCACGGCAAAACAACAATGAAGGACAGCGACAGCAGGGGCCATATTCAGTGTAGGATGGGGAAATTGGTGATTTACTTGAACTGATTCAGGCAGTGTTGGAAGTTACCTACCAACACTGAGTAATGTTTGAAATCCAACTGTACATGCAGGGCGTTTTGGGATAGGTGCGTTCTTATTAAAGACAGATATATGGGTCTTTTGCGGTTATGAATGTGAACCATCAAGATAGACAGATCTGAACTGAGCAAAAAAAAAAATCTGAATTGTGCAAAGAAGCTTGTAATGTGCACGTGGCCACTGTTTTTTTAAGCAGACAGAAAATGTAATCACATGAAGAGAAATGAGGACTTGCTGTGACCTGTTGAAAGCCTGTTATCTGCAGCAGTTTGATATGGATGCAGATGTGACAAAGTGACCTGTTGTGTTTTTTAAATGGCCTGGAGGTAGTTGCAGTGTGATAATGATCATAGACTACAAACAGTGAAGGATCGGGTAGCTAAACAGAACAGAGAGAAATTATATAATATCTCATTATTTTCAGCAGTAAGCCTGGCTTATTAGTCTTCTTTTCTCCAAGCAGCAGCAGCTTCAAGCACACCAGCTCTCCCAGCTGCAGGGACTGGCCCTGCCTGTGACCCCTCTCCCCCTCGGCCTGAGCCAGCCGAGCGGCCTGCCCACCGTCACCTCCAGCTCTGCCCTCTTCTCCCTCTCCAGCATCCTGGCATCGCAGGCCCAGCTCGCCAAGGAGGACAAGAGCGCCAGAGATGCCACGGACAGCCACCGTGACGAGGACGCTGACAAGTCCGACTAGACACCGCTCCTCTGCCTGCTATTGGCTGTGACCTCATCCTCCAGTGCTCGCTTCCATCACAAGCGCATTGTCTCTCTTTCTTTGTCCTCATTGCTGTAAATTGCTATTGTGATCTTGATCATCTGTTCTTGATCGTTCCACTAGCTTTATATTCAGCAGTCCACTTTTTTTTTTAATATTTTTACTATATATTTAGTTATTTTTCTGGCACCTCTCTCAGAGTGTATATGTATATATATCTCTATGTATTATGTATTCCATATTCTACTTCGTCTCAGCATGGCCATCCAGCTCCACTGAGGCACCACCAGTGTTTCTTTGAGCACAGTTTTATCTCCCCCTACTTTGCTTTCTCCTGAAGAGATTCTTTTATCCTTCACCTATGAAAGAGTACGTTTAACGCTGACAGAATGAAGAGAAAAAGAAATGAACGTAATGAAGGTCAGCAGTCGTATGTGAACTGTAGAACGCATGCTATATTTTCTGCAGCATTTTTAGTATGGGTGTAGTTTAACTCTATAAATAGCAGTTAAAATGGCTTACAGTGAGTTATGATAACATGACTTACTGACTTTTTAAAGGAATATTTTAACAAAAAAAAATTACATTATTTAGTATAAAATTTAGTATATCATTTGCTGTTAGTCTATCATTTGTTTCTTTAGTTTTGCACTGGACATTATCTAGCACGTTAATACAACAAAAAAAAAATCATTGAAAGTCTATTTCATCCAAAATATTTTGCATAAAGATATTCTCGAATATTCACATATTTGGTCCAAACAATATTGCCAAGGTATTTGGTCCCCTTTTAATTAACACTTTTATGGAAGGATTAAAAAAAAAAAAAATTTCAAACTGACTACCAGGTTTCTGTTGCAATTCCGCCTACCATGTGTCTGTGTTTCAGCGTTCGTGCTGGATTTCGTTTTTTAGAGATTAGGGCAAGACATGGTTTGTCTTAACAGTAGTGCCAGCTCTAAGGCAAGTTAACGTTTCTATGGTAACAGCTTGCACAGGGACTTATATGGTGGACACTCCACTTAATCTAAACCTAATACTAAAAGGATTATGTTGTTCTTTAAAAAAATATATAATCATTAATATGTTGAACGTTTCTGTGTATTTAACATTTATAGAAGGAGTCTCCAGTGTCAGAAATTTGTAACCACATCATTACTGAAATTTCTTTTATTCATTTGAGGCAAATATGTGGTTATGTATTTACAACATATATTTTGGGTGAAAGAGACTACATTTGGAAGAAGGTTAAATTTTTTATATTTGATCAACTTTTTTTTTTTTTTTTTTCCAAAATATTC
The DNA here is from genome assembly GCF_027358585.1 of Pangasianodon hypophthalmus. Lineage (NCBI taxonomy): Eukaryota > Metazoa > Chordata > Actinopteri > Siluriformes > Pangasiidae > Pangasianodon > Pangasianodon hypophthalmus. The sequence goes on from NC_069720.1 coordinate 17,034,095, forward strand.
CTTTAAACTGTTCGAGTTGTTAATCAGAGGTCACTGCAATGCAACACTGAGAGATTGTGGATTTAGCTAGACTTAAAATGACCTACAAATGATCTGGCCCCTGTTTTTCTATATATATATTACTGTTTAACATGTGTGGATTCTGAAAGCGTGTTTGTTTTCTCTCACTGTCGTAGACAGAGAGCATTTAGCATCATTAATCAGAACAGCTAACCTATTCACCAAGTGAAAGGGCAAACTGTTTGAAAAAAAATCTAATCTTTTTTAATTGTATTATCTGTTTCTGTCAATTTGGTAAAAAATTTGTGTTTGATTGTGTTGTTTTTCCTGGAGATATGTGGAGAAATAATATGGTGGAAAAATTATATATGAGAATCGAGAAGCACTTTCTCTCAGTAGATTTCCCCTGTTAGATGCATGCAAGTTGTAAAAAAGAAAAAAAAAAGAAAAAAGTCAGGTGCTAAAGCACATGATATACGAGACCAGAGGATCCTCGTATTCCAGAACTAAAACAGAGCACATTGTGTTTTCTTTAAGAAAACCAAGTAACATTTTTTGATAAGTTCTCTGGAGATCCTGAGTAAGGCTTTAAATTGTTTTCAGATCAGATACTCACTGTCTTCTGTTGTGCCTTTTGTCCAGGATGAAATTCTTCCTTTCCACCAATAGGGGGCAGTAAGCTTTCAGGATTACATGCCATGATTATGAGCTCAGATTCTTTTTTTATTTTATTTTATTTCATTTTATTATTATTATTATTATTTTTTTTTTTTTACCTTTTTAACCTTTACACAATAATCCCTATCTTTTTTTGCAGAATGAGATTAGCGATGTGTCTAAATGAAATGCACATTTATCCAATCAGCTCTGAGTGAGCTGCTTATTAAACAAACAAAAAATGATCTGTGTATTAATTCAGTTTATTTGACTGATATCTGCAGTCAGATTTGTGTGTTATTAGATTCCATTGCACAAGCAACCTGAAGTAGAAAACCTCGCCTTCCTCCTGAGGAGACTATGTACAGGACGTCACTGTGAGTTTGCTTTCTTTTCAGTGCAGCCTGTTTGCATTCCTGACAGGAAAACATAACAAATACTACATCGTGAGTACTGGAACTGAATCCACATTTCATGTACTGTGCACAACTCTTCATGTACTGCTTGGATATGGTTGTTGCAGTGTACAGTGGCAGTACAAATGTATACTTTTTTAAATGATGCAGACTTTTTAGGTACATCTCGTGCAAGTTTGCTTGTGACCTTATGTTTATTAATTCTGCCATTTTCTATATTTGTTGTAAGCATGTGTGTGCTTTAGACTCACTTTAAATATCTGTATAAATGGCTATTTTAATCTGCCGCTGCAAACAACACCTAGAAATATTCCTAGTTCTCAACCTGTTGAATGTTGTTTTCTTCAAACTAACTGTTTAAACGTACTGAAATGGTTTAGTGATGGGACGCTGCACCATGTTGTGTTTATATCCTCATGAGACCCCACTGTGTTATACAAGGACATCACATTCTTTTTCTCAAATTAATTTCTGTTTGTACATACATCACAAGAGAAATGAAAATGCATAACGTAGTTCAGGTCTCAAGAGGGTATAACGGCAGCAGGACTGACTGTGGTGACAAAACTGTAGTTTGATATGAAGCGAAACAGGAAGTGTCTCTTTAATGGAACCTAGTTGTGCTAGTGTAAAAGTGCCAGATTGTATAACTACCAACATGCTTGAGGATGACTTGCTACACGTGCTTACTCTCATACTTTATTTCTATAGCTGTTTTTTTCTCTAAAATGCCACGCCCCTGTGTGGATATGTAGTCAGACAGATGCTGAGATTTCTTCTGCTGACTAATTAAATGTAGGTGTTCGTTTCACAGAGGCAGTCAGGGACAGTAGATGTGTCCTGTTCTACATGGAGCTAGAGCTTTATGTGTCCACTGATCCATCTGTATTACTGATCTTGAGTGATTCTGTTTTAGAAGACATTATGACCCCCTGTAAGCTCCTCCCAGCTCATATTCTTTTCTTCCCCAATCATCGATAGCCTCTGCTTGATCATTTGCATTTATTTCCATAATGCATTGTAAGCATTTTGTGCTTTGTAAAAATTTTTACCTCTTATTTTCTGATTATAGTACAATCTAAAGTGCAAAAATAACAGTGTTATACAATAGCCTGAGGATGAAATAATAACAAACACACACAAAGTAACATTTTACTTTATATAAATGGATATTTCTGCAGTAAGGAAATGCTGCTGGTGCCTTACAAATAAAATCAGATCAGTGGAGGAAATGGGAGATGCTGATGTGTCTGTTTTGTCTGCGTGAATTAAGTTTTTTTGTTTTTCAAAGTAGTCTCCTGTTTCAACATTGAACTATGTTTATTTTTAATTATCATGCAATCCATATATACACATAAAGTATACTGAGATTAAATATCATTTCTCAAAAAATACAACACAATACAGCAACTCAGTACACATGAATATGTAAAGTACAAATAATGAGATAGGAATAAACCATCAGGGTGCAAAACTACACCTCCAGAAAAAAATTGTAGTGTATTTACACACTCACAGAAGCATCAGGATTCGAACAGACTACACACATCAAATGCAATCATAAACTGTCATAAGATACAGTGTATGTAGAATATACAGACCTGGCCAAGAGGAGCTCAGAAAAAAAAGTCTGTCCTGATAGAAAATGCTGAGAGAAACAGTGAATAGTGATAAAACAGCAAGCCATGTCGTATTTTGAGTTCCAGCTGCAAGACAAATCACAGGTCTTTATTAATGCACTCGTTCTAATATGTTATAGTCTCTAACATTACTTACACAACTTACACATGGAATTTTTATAGCAGACTATGCCTTACAATAAACAGATTAAAACATGTCGTTATTTAACAAACATATAATTGGTGATATAGTGAAGCTTGCTGTGAAGAGATGTATATTTAACATTTATGGAAGGAGACTCAAGTGTCAGTGGTTTGTAACCACATCTTCATTACTGAAATAAGTTCATATAGTTTTGAGGCAAAGATGTGATTATGTATATTTACAACATATATTTAGGGTGTTTTTGCATGACAAGCTGTGTTGTCTTTTTATTTGTTAGTTTATTATTGTTATTTTTTGGCTTATTAACTTTAAAGCGAGAGGAAAAAGTAAGGCTGGTGAAGGAACAAGTATAGCTGCTTTATCCTGCTATAACAGGAACTAACCTGTTTCGCAGAAGTTCCACAACATTAAATGTAACTATAAATGGATAAAAAAAGTATGATGTGTCTGTGTTTAATTAGTTAAAAATGTAATCATTGGCTCATTGTTGTGGTATAAGAGGAATAAAACACTTTGTGACATGCTGTAATGGAAAAACTAATGGACTTCGCATTGGCCACACACCAGTTTCCGGCCACACCGCCCTGTCACTGATTATTTTCCTATAACAGCAAGGCCCACTGTGTTTCATTCCTTATTTATGCATCAGTTAGTTTCAGTCTACTATGGTGATTACGTACGGCACTCAGCCTTTATGCTGCATTCAACCAAAGATCATAACTCATAACTCCGTCCTCCAACTAGGAAAAAAGGAAGAAAACTAAGAATTCCTACTCTGGAACTTGGGATGGTCTTCTCAATTTCGAGTTCAACAACATGGCTGTACACAGTATCAACAGTAAACAAAGTAGTACTTCTTTTCTTTATATTGTATGAGTTATACAGTATATGTCAAAATATTTGCTTTAGATCAATCAGACATATTTGCTTGTTTGCTATTTTGAGGAGGGAAATACATATGTCACTAATGTTAGCTGGCTAGTTGTTGCTAACAAAAGACAATGAGGCGTCCATGTTTTTTTTCCCACTTTGTAGCTTGAACGAATGGAGGCTGAAAATGATGTAATGATTCCGAGCTCCGATTTCTCACTTCTGAGGTAAGTTGAATGCATTAATACATTAATACAAGTTCAGGTGTTAATAATTCTCTCAGTTGATGTGTGAAATCTTCAGTAAACTGATGAAAAACAGACGCCACCTGAGCAGTTTAGGGGAAAATGTATATGGGATCAAACTATTCAGGCTCATTTTGACTGAATAGAGTTTCTGAAGCTTCTGATCTCACTCTCTCTCTCTCTCTCTCTCTCTCTCTCTCTCTCTCTCTAATCTCTCTAATCTCTCTCTTGCTTTCTCGCTCTCTCGCATTCCTACACTCCTATCTGGTGTTTGTGATTTGGCTCTTGGCTGACACCCTGCTCATATCTCTGTGTGTGTATGTGTATCTGGATTTGGGCCCAGTGCATAAATAAATATTAAAGTGCCCTATTTTGTCAGGATACCATCTCCTCCAAAACACTAGTTGTGGTGACTTTTAATTTTTTTTTCTTTTACCCGCACATCCGAGTATTTTGTGTGTGTGTGTGTGTGTGTGTGTGTGTGTGTGTGCATACAAGAGAGGCAAACAAGTGAGAGGGACAAGAAAGAAGAGAGCATCTGATTAGTCATGATTGATTCATTCATAACACTCTCTCCCTCTCTCTCTCTCTCTCACTCTCTCTCTCTCTCTCTCATTCCCTCCAGCTCTGCGTTACGGTTTGATTATGGAGACGTTTTCTGTGGAAGAGGCAGTGCATGCTGTGCTGGTTTATTCATGTCCCAGGGAGCGTGGGCTGTCAATCTCTCTCTCTCTCTCTTCCTCTCTCTCTCTCTCCCTCTGTCCCTCCCTCTCTCTCTCTCTCTGTCTCTCTCTCTTTCTCTGTCCTCCTGTCATTCCCTCACTGTCTTGCTCTGTCATCCTCTGTCTTTTGTTCTGTCTTTTCAGGTTATTGCAGTGATTCTTTCTTATTCTGTTTCTCTCTCTCTCTCTCTCCCTCTTAGCAGTAGCCTCCATACTCATCTTAATCTTCATTTCTTTCTTCTTTCAGATAAACACACACACACACACACGCAGAAGGATTATCCCTTGATGATAGCCTCTCTCTCTCTCTTTTTCTGTCTGTCTGTGTGTGTGTCTTTGAGTGTGTGTGTATGTCTCACATGTTGATCTGCAGTACACAGCCTGTCCTTAGCAGGGACTTTGTGTTGACACAGTTTTGCGTCTCTCACAGATGCTCTCAGAGATGGACCAGGGGAGAAGGACTGTCTGTTTTTTTAATTCCTAGCTCTCCCCATCTGTTTATTCCTCCTTTGCAGGTCCTTTAATTCCACTCTCTCTCTCTCTCTCTCTCCCTCTCTCTCTCATGCTTACGAAAATCACAGCCAAGTCGGCAGCGGTTTGATTTTACAACATCTGCCTCAGAAAATGACAACAAAAAAAAAAAATCATCAGTGAGTCATTCAGCATGATTGTCATGTTGTGCATAGACAATAGCTTCCCTTGATGTAAACTGCACGGAAAATACACTTGCTCTGTCTTAAATCTCAGCCTCTCCAGTAGCTGGATCTTCGCAAGGTAGTAAATTAAGTCAAATTCTAATGATTCCCATTAAACAGAAATGACCATGCGGTACCTCACATCCATAGGCCTACAACAGAACAGCAACCACAGGAACAATTGCCAATTATAAAATCATGGCTCCAGCACTTCCTGTACATCAGCCTGGGTCACATTATTGTGGGGCCATAAACTCTTTCATTTATTTATTCATTCATTCATTCATTCATTCATATTTAGTAACCACTTTATCAAGTCACCTCAAGTCAAGTGGAGTTTATTGTCATTTACATTTACAACAACCATATACAGCCAGTTAGTACATAGTGAAACAAAACAACGTTTCTCCAGGACCAAGGTGCTACATAAGACAAACACAGAACAACACAAAACTACAAGGGACTACAGAAATTTATACAAAAAGTGCACAAGTGCAAACATGTGCAGACAGCACAAGACAGTACAATGACTACTGGGACAGACAATGGGCACAGTAAGTCCCAGTGCAGCGCCAACCAGTACACAGTTCTGTTTAAAGTGAATCTAGTGACAGTAGTGCAAAGAGTACAAGAGTACAAGTAGCTGGTCAGGTCAGGGTTGCGGTGGATCTGGAGCCTATCCCTTTTACCATAGCCAAACCCCTTGGGAGGTGGAAGGAAACCAGAGACCCTGGAGGAAACCCACAGGGACACAGGGAGAACATGCACAGAAACTCCACACAGACAAGGCGATGCTACCCGCTGTACCGCTGTGTTGTCAGAGCCATAAACTAAGGCTTTTCATTTTAATATATTATATATATTATAATATAATATAATATGTTATCTAAACAATAACTTATGCTCTGAAAGTAGAATGGGAGATTTTTTTGAAAAAAAAGGCATATATCTGTGATATAACATTAGGGAAGTGAAGAACTCACATGGGATCTCTGATAAGAACATGTTCTTAGTCTGCCATCACTGTTGTCTTTTTTCAATATATTTAAAGGGCTGTACACTTATAAGTCACTAAATCTAGTGACAAAGGCCACCGAGGGCACAGTATACCCATTACTTCCAGCCCAAGTCACGGTGTTGAGCTAGCCTAGAGGTGATGTTTAGCTACTAGAAACACCCAAAGTTCGACCAGTGCTGTTCCAGCAAACAAAATTATGATGGGCCAGCATTGGCCCAAGAGAACCTTGGCAAGGTGAATTTAAAGGTGGAAGAAGGTCTGGTAACCCAATGTTGGCCCACCAGACAAAATGGCATTGACCCAACGGAATGGCTAATGTTGGATCAACGTTAGTTTGTTACCTAGCTAGCTAGCTGTCTTTTTAGATTTATATTTAGCTATTCTAACAACAAATCCTCTGTGTAATGCTGGCCAGCTACTCTACATTTATTACTTTATTTAAAATAAGCTAGTAGCTAATTATCCATTTATATTTAGCTAAAGGATGGTTTGTGACAAATAATTGGTAAACCTGTCATTATACCTGGAGTTTCTCATATTTATAACATTGGTTACAAATGTTGTAGTGTGTGCCAGGCACTAGAGAGCAAACATCAGACACCTAACACATTTTGGCTGATCAAATACACTGAGGTAAGTGAAAAAATGTGCCAATTTAATCTGATCAAAGTATGTCCATTACAAATTTTCATCTCGTTTGCACCACCTGTTTGCCCCTAATGAATGTAATTTGTATGTGGAATTACTGAAGTGTAGAAAAAGATGTGCTTTTAGTCAGCATCAAGCTTGTGGGTTGTGGATCGTGGCTGTGGACCTGAATGCCTCTCACATACTGCTCCAGGAAGAACTGTTTGCACTTGGATTCTCCACCTTGCAACCTCACACAGATCGCTCTGAGTCCTGGTGTGTTTACTGAGGAGAGTGTGAGCTGCTCGTGGAAAACTCTTTCATCCTGCCTCTCATTCTTTATTCACCCGTTTACTACCTCCTCCGTCCTGCAGGGCTCTGAAGTGGGAAAGCACCCCAGGCTAGAAGTACAATAGCGCCCTTCTGTCTCTCCTTTCCTCTGCCTTATCCTCTGTTCTTCTGTCTTTTTGTCTCACTCTTTCTCTTTCTCTGTCCACATCAGCTTCAGCTTGATCTCAGGCTTTCTAGTCGCATCCTTTTCAGCTCCTTGTCAACTTTCTCTCACCTTGTCTCTCACAAGAGGTCTTGCAACTTTCTGTAGTCATATTCGCTCTTCTACTTTCTTTGCTCTATGTGAGTCTTTTCTCTTTTGCACACACACTCACACATACACACGCATACACAGTATGTCTCCTGCAGTCAGTCCACAGTGTAGTGATAATGACACGGTAATGGCACCAATATCGTTACTGTGGTCATTAAGGTATGCCTTAGTGGCTCATCTGCCAGCAGTAATGATGATGCAAAAGTGTGTGTGCGCAGGACTGTTTGATCCTGGGATGCCGTCCCAGTCCCCCAGGCTGCCCAGTCTCGGTAAGCTGCATATCCCAGAAGGCCATGCTCTGGGCTGCTGCAGAGCTGTGGTTACTGGGCAAATCATGTGTGGTTGTCATGTGGTCTGTTAAAACTGCCAGAGCAATAATGTCTCTCACTAAAGGCCAGCAGTGGCAGGGTGTTTATTTTTTGTGTGAGTGCTCTGTAAATGGCATAAACTTATTCTTATAGAAACATGGCCTCTTCTTTCAGTAAATATCCGACCCAACAACCTCCACTAAAACGAGATTGAAAGTTAGCAAGTCTTAGATTTCGTCGCAATTGTCTCTCTTTAGATTCATAAGTATAAATCAGTGTGTGTTTATCATTTCAAAGTAATCAGTGCTGATGATTCATAGAGAATGTGTATTTTAAAAGAAATATATATATTTTCTATTTGAATTTCACTAAGACCTGCTTTATCAGGATCAAGTCTATCTCCAGCCAGAGATGCTTTAGGGTTTGAAAAATAATGTATGATCAAGAAATTCATCATGACTGAAGCCTAATGTGACATCAAACTGCTAGAGTAAAACTTACAATCTTTAGGATTTGTAACTTGACTTGAGACTGGATATTTTTGCTGAATTTGGTGTGTTCTGACTGGTAAATATGTTATATAAATCATTTATACCATATTAAATAATGTTTCTCAAATTCCTTTACTACTGCAGCATACGGCAGTTAATTAAAGTGTAGGAGTTGAACTTGATTCATCTTCAGCCCAGTGGGAGTGTCTTTATCTTCAGCCCAGTGGGCATGTTGTCATCTTCAGCCCAGTGGGAGTGTCTTTATCTTCAGCCCAGTGGGCGTGTCGTCATCTTCAGCCCAGTGGGCGTGTCGTCATCTTCAGCCCAGTGGGAGTGTCTTTATCTTCAGCCCAGTGGGCGTGTCTTCATCTTCAGCCCAGTGGGTGTGTCGTCATCTTCAGCCCAGTGGGCGTGTCTTCATCTTCAGCCCAGTGGGTGTGTCTCTGAGTAGTACAAATAAATGTGTCTGTAAGCACATATATGGATTTAAAGACACACACATCAACACATTTCATCTTTGCACTCAAAAGAGGTTAGATGAAGTTGCCTGTCAATTAAGCTTATGTTATCCACCTAATTAGGATCAGCAGTAAATTAGCTAGATGGCTAGTGTGATTATGAAGTTTATGAGCATTTTATAAATATAGAATGTTCTCAAAAATCAAGATTGATCATATTAGCCAGCTAGCCAGCATTAGTGGAAATTTATGAATGATGTAAGAATCCTAACAGATTCCTGTCAGTAGGAAGTTCAATTCAATTCAGTTTAATTCAATTCAATTCCATTTTTTTGTGGACAGTGTCACAAAGCAGCTTTCCAGAAATCTGGATATAGATTCTTCTGCCTGATCAACTATAATGAAACATTTCTATCCTAATGGGAGTGACCTCTTCCAGGATAACCCCAGCTTCATCCACAGGGCATGAAGGGTCACTGAATGGTTTGATGAGGATGAAAATGATTATATGTTATGGGCTTCACTGTGACCAGATCACAACCCGATTGAATACCTACGGGAGAATTTGGAACGACATGCTAGACAGCACTCTCCACCACCATCATCAAAACACCAACTGAGGGAATATCTTTTGGAAGAGCAGTGTTCATCCCTCCAGTACTGTTCCAGAGACTTGTAGAATCAATGCTAAGGTGCATTTGAAGCATGGGCAGCTCATGGTGTCCCAACACCATACTAAGACACTTTCTTCCTTCTTCCTACGTGAACACTTACATACTGTATATGGAGTCACAATAGATCTTACTGGATTTGAGTAGCCACTTGGGGATGTTGGACTCGTGACATTAGGGGATAATTGTGACATTAGGTTGACTTAAACTCAACCAAGATGCTGTCCAATAGTGGATTGGATGGACAATTATCACCATTGTCATGTTTTAGGCAAAATATTGTCTCTTTTGAGCCAAAAGGTAAGAAGGACAGAAGTAATTAATATAGTGCATATTTTTGGGCTTAAAATTCACCAGAAAATTTGTGGAGTTTGCATTCTTAGGGCTGAGAAGGCCTCTACATACAGACTGAAAGAAAGTTAAGGTAATTCGATTTAGTCATTTTTAGACCATTTTACTGTTTTTTTTTTTTGTTGTTGTTTCGTTTTGTTTTTTTGTTTGTGTGTTTGTTTTTACCTTTAACCAATGTACCACATTCTGTTAAAAGAGACTGTTGATCTGCCAAGGCACTTCTGCAGTTTGTGGACTGATTTAGTTTTAATATTCCAAGAATAATTTTATACATAAAATTACATATACATACATATGTATACATATACATATGTTTAGCTATACATAAACTGAATGTTCTGCACACACTGAGTTTACAGGTATAGCAATTTAGTTTAGTTTCAAGGCTTACTTATCTGTGATTTAGGTTTAGTTTAGTTTACAGGTTTAGTCATCTCTCAATGAAGAACTAAGATAATCAAAATGTGTTAAAAAAAAACCTAGCTTTTTAGTTTATTTTATCTTTTAGCTTTGTTTTATCCCCTTTCCCAGTGTTATCAATAGTGTTCTGCTTATTTTATGGAATTCACATACACTAATCTATGTTAAAATAGACAATATGATGGACAGATGAGGAGCATAGAGGTAATGACATTCAGATAGAACTGTAAATGTCTTAAAAATGGTTTAATGCAAAACCACAGGCCAGTGCATGGTGAGATATGCATGCAATATCATATCCAAATTGTGTAAAGAGAGCAATAAATTGGTTTCTTACATTCGTGAGATTAAAATTTTGGAGAATCACTCTCATGTTTATCTAATTTGCTACCAAATCATCACTCTGCTATGAAATCTTTTGATAATCTGTTTACCAAACCTTTCAGCTTCCTTGGTTGTGCACTTCATGAGGTGTCAGAAACCAACAGAGTGCAAAAGTTTGCATACCCTTATGATAAAATGAATAAGACAAAAAAGGACACATTAATGTTTGGTTTCACAGAAGTTCCTTCAATACTAAAAGTAGCAAAAATGCTCAAGTAGTGCATGTTATGATAGTAATAGTGCAAAAAAAAAAAATGATAACACTTCAGAAGCTTGCATGTTCATTTCTGAATGTGATATAAATATTCTCTAATGCAGCTTTTTGATCTTCTTATCCGTTGATGAATTGTAAAATCTTCCAAGGAGAATGTAAACTTTTGGACTCAGATGTAAATACTTTGATAGGGAGCAAATCTGCAGTGTGTTAAGTGTGATACTGTCTACAGTTGTGTATGTGTGTGAGAGTGATTGGATATAAGATGGTATCAGATTGGTTGTAATAGGTTCCTCAAAATCCACATTCAATATTTAGAGACCACAGCGTGTGCGTGTGTGTGTGTGTGTGTGTGTGTATGTGTGGATAGCAGTCGCAGAGAGGCTGAAAGGGCAGAGGTAACAGAAAAGGGTGCTTGTGTCACGGTGATGAGCGACGGAGACTGAAAGGTGAGAAGATATTACCCAGAGGTGCAGGCATGCTGAATCAGAGGGAGAGCAGCGCTGCTGGAGGTGAGCTAAACGAGTGTTGACAAGCATACACACACAGAGTGCTGCCTTCTCCCTGAGGAAACCAGTGTTTAACCAGAGCACACAAGCAACACTCCACCATCCACACACAAACACACACATACACACACACACACACACTGCAGAGCCCTGTCCATTCAGCCTTCAGCTTGAGCCTCAACTATTAAAACTCAACCCGAGGCACTTCAATACAAACAGACAGTGCTTGAAATTACAAGTAAAGGAAAACATTCAAAATAAGTCAATAAATAAATTCAGCAGTGCTGATTCTTGATTCAGAAAGTATTGATTAATTTTCTATAGTAGCTAAACTAAAAGTTGATACCAAGTATGACAACTCATACTTAATTAAAACAATATAATAACTGTCAAATTATTGCGGTAGAAGAGGAATAAAATACTTCAGATAACATACTATTTTCAGGAATTAATTATTATAAATAATTTGTAGGTTTTTTGAAAATTCTGTCCATCTCAAAGGTTCCATTGATGTTTTCATTAGGTGTTTTGATAAATCGTAGGATTGGCATGACCTTTAACGCCTTAAACTAGATGATATTATTCAGGAAGTACTATGAATTATGCTGCAACTACAGTTCAACAGAAAAGGGATGTATCTAGAAGAGTGAGGAATGTTAGGGGCTGGTGTTGCAATGCATATCGGGAATATTTAGTGATATAATCGCAAGATGCTTTTTTTGAGTAGATTACTCTTGAAAATCCTAGAAAAGGATTACTGTTTAGAAAATCCTACAGAAAAAGCTGAACGTTATTTGGAGTTGATCAGAATCACTTTACTGGTGACAGGTGTATTATATTTACTTTTGAACATGAGCTTGAATGTGATTGGTTATTTCTGAGCACAGTCAAATGCCCCATTATAAAAGATATTTATAGTGTGTACGCCTGTGTAACCAGGTTATTGTAAGTTTTTTTGCTTTGCCTTTTTTCCCTTATCACCTTTCTATTTGTTTTTCACTTTAATTTTTTTGGTTTCTACATCACATTAATAGTGGAAAAAGATGTGACTTATCTTGATTTCATTTTTGCAAAAACCTGCAATATTAACAGTGGTCTGTAGACATTTTATAGGCACTGTACATAAAGTTTTCATATACTAGAGATGCATTGCTTGAAGCCAAAGTCAGTTTTCATGCCACTGGAAACATACCTTGAATTGCAGGTGCAGTGGATGGCACACTGATCCCAATACATACTCTTAGCCTCTTGAGCACCATTTACATTCTCAGTATGGAACATGCAAGTCATGGGCAACCCCAAAGGACTGTTTACAGACATTTGTGGCCAAGTGGCCTGGGAGTACACACAACTCCTTCATCTGGGTCAATTCTGGTGCCTGTGAGATGATGAAGGACAGTGCATTTGCATACATACAGCATTTGCTCACAAGTCCACTGCACTCCAGTCTTGAATCCCCAAATGGAAGCTGAAGAGATACATAACAGAACACATCGGAGTGTTGTAGAGTGAGCTTTAGGCATTTTGAAAATGTGTGGGAAAAAACACAAATCTTTGGGGGGGACTTAGATTTTCACCTGAATGCAGCTACACCATTATTGTTGTGTCCTGTGCTTTACAATATCGTGGTGCATGCTGGCATACACCTTCCTGATGAGGCAGATGAGGAGGATGACGAAGAGACAGAGGAAGAAAATGTTCCTGTTGAACTACTAGTTGGGCTACTACCAGAAGGACTTCACCAGGCTGGCTTGAAAACACAAGGGTATATAAGAAAAGTTTTTGCTTAATTTGCATAGCACACTTTTTTGTGATATGTGAATTGTATTGGTTGTTGGACTTGACACCAGCTTTTTTGTGGATTCTTTACACAGAAATCAGTGTAAAGCTTATTCAATTTTCCCATTTTTACTTGGTTAAGTAACTCATGTTGTTCCGAGTGCAATATAGTTGGCACTGAAATGGAAGGCCTGGTGAACTGTAGCTCTGCCAGTGAAAATTGCTTGTTCATGAGGTCAAATTTGGCTTTGCTTAGTTGGAACAGCTCTTCATAGGGCCTCTCCTGTTGTTGTTGCTCTTCTTGTTTAAGCTGTAGCTGGTCTTTCTCTACCTGAAGCCTTTCCTTTTCAAGAACAATGAGCTCTTGACCACACCCATAGGTATTTCTTAGTGTGTCCTGCCCAGGTGGAGCCCTTTGACTGAAGGCCCAGGAGATGACCCATGACTGGTACAAGGGGAAGGATGTACAGGGGAGGAAGACTATAGTGAGGTAGATGGGAACCCATTTGATCACACATCTACCTCTCCAGAGCATCCTTCTTTTGCCGCATTCATTTTGCCAAACTGGAGAAATCATGCAATTTTTTTCTAACCTCAGTGCCAGATCTTTTAAAAACACAGCAAGCACTTATGTTTTGTGCATTGTCTTCATATTTCTTTTTTTGCGGACTTTGTTGAACTCCCACAACCTTTGGAAAATAGAATGTCTTTGTTTTTTCTATTTCTTCTAAAATCTTAGAAAATGGTTTTCAAATCTTCTTTAGAGAAGTGTTGCTTTCATTTATGACCAGTTTGCCATACTTACTGATTTATGAAGGAAAGGTTAATTGAGGATCTAGATATTCACCCATCAGCCATAACATTAAAACGACTGACAGGTAAAGTGAATAACATTGATTATCTTGTTACGCTGGCGCCTGTCAAGTGGAATATATTAGGCAGCAAGTGACCAGTCGGTTCTCGAAGTTGATGTGTTGGAAGCAGGAAAAATGGGCAAGTGTCTGAGTGTCTTTGACAACGGCCAAATTGTGATGGCTAGATGACTGGGTCAGAGCATCTTTAAAACAGCAGGTCTTGTGGGGTGTTCCTGGTATGCAGTGGTTAGTACCTACCAAAAGTGGTCCAAGGAAGGACAACTGGTGAACTAGCGACAGGGTCATGGGCGCCCAAGGCTCACTGATGCACATGGGGAGTGACAGCTAGCCCGTCTGGTCTGATCCCACAGAAGAGCTACTGTAACAAAAATTGCTGAAAAAGTTAATGCTGGCTATGATAGAAAGGTGTCAGAACACACAGTGCATCGCAGCTTGCTGTGTATGGGGCTGCGTTTTGGAAGACCTGTCAGAGTGCCCATGCTGACCTCTGTCCACTGCTGAAAGCACCTACAATGGGCACTTGAGCATCAGAACTGGACCATGGAGCAAAGGAAAAAGGTGGCTGGTGGCAGGTGTGAGTGCGTCGCTTACCTGGGGAAGAGATGGCACCAGGATGCACAATGCGAAGAAGGCAAGCTGGCAGAGGCAGTGTGATGCTCTGGGCAAATGTTTTGCTGGGAATCCTTGGGTCCTGGCATTCAAGTGGATGTTACTTGGACATGTACCACCTACCTAAACATTGTTGCAGACCACGTACACCCCTTCATGGAAACATTATTCCCTAATGGCAGTGGCCTCTTTCAGCAGGATAATGCGCCCTGCCTCACTGCAAAAATTGTTCAGGAATGGTTTGAGGAACATGACAAAGAGCTCAAGGTGTTGACATGGCCTCCAAATTCCCCAGATCTCAATCCGATCGAGCGTCTGTGGGGTGTGCTGGACAACAAGTCCAATCCACGGGGGCCGCACCTCTCAACTTACAGGACTTTAAGGATCTGCTGCTAACATCTTGGTGCCAGATACCACAGCACACCTTCAGAGGTCTTGTGGAGTCCATGCCACATATATAGTCCATATATATATTTTTTAAATAATGGTTTTACACATTTTAATAATATATGTAAATTGGTGGTTCGGATTTCTACTCTCCTTTTCCCAGCGTAGTCAACAAAGAACTACTTACAGCTCGCTTGTTATTTTGCAGATAACGAAGGCTTTTGGGAAACACTTGCAAAACCGGCTTGTATGTAACGTATGTCCTTTGTTAAGTTGCTTGTTATTCACTAAGATTCATTGTTATCAGGAAACACAGCACTGCTGTAGCATTCTACAATAAACATATAAGAGTTCTTCAAGAGAGACAAACTGAAAAATTCTTTAGGGTGCTAGAGTTAATCTCTTAACCTCTCATGACCTTTCAGCGGATCCTTTTTAAATCCACTTAAAATATTTAAATCCATTTAAAATAATCATGAAAATAAAACTAAGTAAAAATTTAGATACCCATTTAGATAATGATTTTCTTATATATTTTTCTTGGATTTCTTTGGATTTTAAAATTGAAAATGTTTCTGCACTTCTACCTTCTCATTTTTCTATCCTCTAAAACTCAGTGATAAAGTGCAGTGATAAAACGCTGTAGTATGCAAGATGAATATAATGAATTTAAAACCTTTCTAAGCTCTGTACGTCAATAGCAGCAGTGAAGAATATTTACATTAAGCATTTTTTCAATATATGGATGGGTTTCGTGATGCAAGCTTCCTGGCTGTTGGTGTAATTTGACTAGATAGTTGGAATGTCAAACCTGAAACTTTTTTAGCCATTGACTCATCTCCTGTAACCCTCCACCCAAGGAATAAGGAGAATATGTGACCAAAATAAAAGTAAATTGGGTGCGAGAGAGGGAGGAAGAGCGTGAGAGGGTGAGAGTGAGTGAGTGTGTGGGGGTGTGTGAAGTGGATGTGTTACAGGGCTGGATTCAGAGCAAGGAAGGAAAGACATGTTTACACTGTGTGTATGTGTGTGTGTTCAGGGAAGGGTTAATGCTGTCAGGAACGGGCAGCGATTCCAGATGGAAGACTTTTAGCCGCTGAACTTAATTGGCACGACATGGACCAGGCACCGTGCCAACCGACCAGACCCCTCCGCAGCTGAGAACAACACAGACAGAGACAGAGTGAGCTTTCAACTCATTCATCACATGCTTTCTTCATCCAGTTATCCATTTGTTCTTCAGCTATAAAATGGAAAAAAAAAATTATAATTTATGTACAGTTCACTTACTTTTATAGAAAACCCACTGCATGAGTTCTGTTGTTTGCAAGTATATATTCAGAGGACTTGATGCATGTCCAGTGTTTCTGTCTGGTTGCATTTCACTGGAAAGATTAAGCTTATAAAGTGGGATTTCTGTCCACAGTAGAGTTCAGTAATTTCCCAGCCACTACACACCTGATTCAACTCATCAGCTAATGCTGGTGTTAGACAGCAGTGGAGGTAAACCGTTAAGTCTTGCTATGCTGTGACCCTCCTGGATGGGAATTGTTCACTTGTGCTGTAATCAAACATCAGTATCAGCTCAGGACAGGGGTATTCAACTAAAATTTATGAAGGTCTAGTCGCATAAAATTCATTGCTTACAAATGTCAAGCAACTAACATGACTGAATGGCAACAACAGTTACCTTTTAATGCCTAAACATTAATGATTAGTTTATAGCTATAAATAAGACAATTTGAAGTGGTCTTTAGCCCTGTAGTTTGTAATTAATAATTTACATAAATGCATCTGATATGGTTAAACAGCAACAGAGGCTTTTCTACTAGATCCAAGATAGTTCACATTTAGAAAGTTAGAGTTGCTGAACTACAGTCAGTTTTTTTGTGAAAGTTCCCTGCATTGTTAAATTTGTGAAGAGCATCAATAAAGCTGGATGGTTTCAGTTGTTTTATCAACATTATTTCTGCAACATTTATGTTGTTTCTTTCTATCTTTTCTTCTCTGGCTGCCAGCAACCAATTAAAACCGAACTTGGATACAGAAACTGTTGACTGTTTCCCCACAGCAGTCAGTGAAAACTGAACCTTCAGCTAAAAACCCCAAAACAACCACAAAAAAAAAAAAAAAAAAAAAACAATATTGTGAGTTAGGTCTAGCACTGTAACATTTGTAAACCTAATAATTAGCAACTCTTTCCCCTAGAATATTATCAGAGACTTCTAAAAATATTGCTCAGCTCTGAAAATCACAAAAACGTATATTGATGCTGCATCACCAAAAGGAGTTGCTAGAAAAGAGAAAATAATGAGTTTGGGTATGAGATTGCACTTTACTCAACACTCTCACTAACAGCACTGGAACACTAAATAATTATCACCTCTAGCTATGTTATGACAACATCACTAAATTTATAATACATTTGAAGGTTATATTTGTAAACAGACTTGGTGATAGCTGCATTTCTTGAAGCTAACATACAGTATATTTACAGTACAGTGCATTCATGGAATACTGCTGAGATTACAGTGTATGATGTTAGGAATAAAAGACAATAGCACGTGTACGTGCATTAGATGTCTTACTTTGTTTCCTGTCCTTTTGCTCTTGTGGCCATATACAACCGCCTTGAGCAATGGTTTCTCTCTGTCTCACTGTATTTCTCTCTCTGTCCATTCTCACTCCTGAACTAAAGCCCAGCTGTTTTAAAACCATTTAAACACTAGAACTCCCTCTGGACTCTGAAAAACATGGCATCTGGAACTTTTCAGCACTGACATCCTCCGTCTGCCCCTCAGCCAAGAGCCGTAGCCACCTCTTCCACTCTGTCTCCCTGTTTTCCCTTTCCTCCTTCGTGTGCTTATCTTTCCTGAACGTTTGCTGTTTTTGCCAAACCTCTGCCACCACTGCATATTCATTTACACACACACACACACACACACACACACACACACACACACACACGCTTACTACAGCCACTCGCCAGAATTGCTGCCAGAGCAGGTATTTGTAAGAACAAAATGTCTCACTGATTTTAGAAAAAACATAACAACTGGGGTTTATCTACAGGCCAGCCACCACGCCAACTACCACCCCACTTTGTTATATGCACAAAGTATCTAAATTGCCCAAACTCCTAAAATTGACAAGAGAATTCCTCAATAAAAGCCTCTGGTTTTGAAGAGCCAATATCTGCTGCTTTAATTCTACAGATGCCATTCAGACAGAGCTAAGTATAAAAAAATCAATGAGGTAAAAGCAGGTCAGCAATCAAAAGTAAACAGCCCTAAACTGCCTTAATTACCACTCCTTATACCATCTTTCCTAGTCTCCCTATCCATTTGAAATCAAGATTTTTTTTTTTTGTAATACGCTAATAAGAAAAGAAAAAAAAGGGTAAGAAACTACAACAATGGTGGCATAAAAATCAAAAATCACACTGTTCATGTTAGCTAGCCGAGTTGCAAGAATTCAAGACCCACCTCTACATGTGCATGAGCTCCTTTCCAGCTCGATTCACACATCATGAGACATCTGGCTTAGAATTGTATTTGTGTAGTAGAGCTGTTGATGATGTCTGTATGAATAATGATTGCTGTGTGTTATTCAACCTAAAAAACTAAGCAAAATATGTATACATATACAGTATTTTCATTCATTCATTCGTTCATTCTCTCATACCACATACACAAGTACAGAATGCTGATGCCAGGAAGCTGAAGGATTCCTCAATGATTGTATGGTGGATTTCTATCATGTACACTGGATATTGTAGTAATCATACATTAATAGATGTAAACACAACAACATTACAAAATGGTGAATTCGGACCAAAACAGTGCCGAGGCTTGGAGATGTACAGTGCTCCAGAATACATAACATGACAAATAACAAACTGGAAATGCTGTAGTAAATGCCCACACAAGTTTGGGTGCCTCTTACCTAATTAACTAGCTTTTTAATTAACCTTTTTAGTCAATTAGTGTTACACTTAAATTCATTTCCAGGTATATATAGTATCCAGTGTATTTTACAAGTGCTTTTAGAGCTGGCTATGTTGCTTTCCATTATTTTTTGAAGTGTGTTCAGTATTCAGAGGGTTGCAGAGAGAAATTAAAAGGGTGGATCTGTACTGATAGATACAAGTAAAACCTGTCCATGACAAAAGGGTGACCAGACTACTTGACCTCTAATCTAATAAGAAAAGATATATGGAGACGTTCTGTCAAAAACTTGGTAGCAAATTTTGCAGACAGCGAGTGCAAACAATGATATGGCCACAATGTTATGCCCTCTAAAACTCGGCCCAATTTCCATGCACACCTTTGTCAGTCACCGCCTCTACTTAAAAACTTTTCTGTGTCATTGGATCAGCTTAGAAATTTAAATTTGAGTTTGTTACTCATTAGCGATCAGGTTAAGACCAACTATAGCATTAAAAACATAAAAAGTCAGCCCATACCCCAATGTATAAATGTGCCATCTGCTAAAATTTTCTAAATTTGCCACTGCAACACAATTTTGATATTTAGCTGGCTCCCATTGTGCTACAGCTTTTATTCTAAATAAATAAATAAATAAATAAACAAACAAACAAAATTGGATTTTGGGTTTAGGGTGAGGTGTAGGCATAGCATTATTTTGCTAGTTATAGACATCAATGGGAATATCTCACAAAGATACGCACCATATTTTGTGTGTGTGTGTGAGGATGAGAGAAAGTCAAGAAAGAGAGTGTGAGAGACACAAAGCAAGGCAGGAAAGACAACCCTCCTGAGGCAGACAAAAAACAGAAATCACATTTGATGTCACTGCATGCACGACAGATGTGTGGTTTCAAATCCAATAGAGAATATTCCTCATTGCACTGTCACTGCAGCTAATGGGATACTCACACACAATTGACCATATGAACATTTTGGATTTAGTGCTTGTGTTACAGGCAGCGGTGCACCCAGACTGTTCTCACATTCGCTCTACCAAACACCCACACAAGCTGAACTGCAATGCAAATCAAATCACAAAATCACCTCAGGTGAAAACCACAAACGGTAAAGATCTCCAGCTCAGCTCATCAAGATGGCCCTGGAACAACACTGGAGCAAACGTTTAGCAAATAGCTTTGTCCAGCTCTCATTAGTGTTAACAGCAGAGAACAGGACCCTCTGACAAAATGGGAAACTCAAACACAAGAGCAAATCACATGACAGAAACGCATATTCCTATAACTAACAGCAGCTCACACTTTAAAAAAATTGCCTCAAGACATAGGTGGATATAAACAGAAAAAGAAGGCATTGGTACATAGTGAAAAGCTAACAGAGCCATGGAAATTCCAGTCATGTGCACACACAAACACCCACCCAGCCCACCCCCCTCCACACATACACACACACATGCACAAGCAAACACAGAACAATACTACAAATGCAAATATGTCATTTGTCAGGAAATTCAAGACATGCACTTGTGGTCAAATGATTCCATATGGGTGAACTGTATTTGAGCTCCCTCTGGAGCAGCATGACGTTTGTGGCGCAGTGATTTTCCACGACTGAATACTGTAGCCTGTAAATGCAAAACACATTAACAACCCCCAAAAAATGCAACAGCAAATCATAAAACATGACAACAAAACCAAAAACATCACAACAAATCAAATAGCGCAATGAAACCAAACACACAAACTCAGAAACACATCAACATTAGCTCAAAACAGAAAGTGTAGGTCCTTACTGAACATCATATGATCGTTAATGTTGACGTGCTGTTGCATTTTCACATTTGTGGTGGTGTTTTTGTTTCGCTGTTGTGCTTTTGATTAGCTGTTGTGCTTTTGATTTGTTGTTGTGTTTTGTTTTTGCTGTTGTGCTTTTGATTAGCTGTTGTGCTTTTGATTTGTTGTTGTGTTTTGGTTTTGCTGTTGTGCTTTTGATTTGTTGTTGTGTTTTGGTTTTGCTGTTGTGTTTTCTGATTTGCTGTTGGCTTTTTTGGTCTGTTAATGTGTGTTGCATTTACAGACCACCATAACTGAGCCCTCAGCACAGGCTGCCTACTCTAACACTGAATAAAACTTCTGCCTAAAAGGTGAGTCAAGGATTTTGAAGTCAGAACACTCTTTTACTCACATTCTAGTAGCTGTAAATACATATACTATGGTCAGAGGAAAAACACCTCTGCAACCCCCTGAGGCTCTGAAAAGAGGAAAAACAAATGTGGACCACCAACATCCAACCAATCAGGACAAATAAAATTATATTATTTGTCAATTTCCTGTGTTGCTCTAGCAGTCAGGTGTGAATGCCCTCACTGTTTATACCTTTATACTCACTTTTCGCATTCATATGGCACCTGAATGATTATGAAAATGTATGTATATGATGAAAAATTCTTCTACGAAATATAGTCATAATACTGTAGCTCATTTTAGCTAGCTAGCTGTGTTAATGACGAACATTCTGAAAATATATGAATATAACATTTCAAAGCACATTAATGTCAAATCCATCTCAAAATGTTAGCTAGCTGGTTAACAAAATCCTTGAAAATACATAAATATAACCAAAAGGCTATCTTCTTCCTTGAAGACATTTATTTTGTTGGAGAAAACTAAGACGAAAAATGTTCAGTGACTCATCAGTGATTTTTTCCATGATGAAAACTAAATGATATTGAAATAATAATTCATTTCTTTATTCAAAATATGTGACAAGATGTAATAACATTTTCCTCAATAAATAAAAAAGAGACAAAAATATCAAAACTGGTGGATTTGACAATGGTGAAACTTTTTCCCTCCATTTATTTGCACATTGAAAAGACAATAATACAAATGATTAAAGCCATGCTATGTGCTAAATGCTTAATTCCAGTGGTTGTGTGAACTACTAGTTAACCTCTGGGCCAGTCTTCTCTGATCTGCATATGCATGCTAACTCTTCATGGAGAAATATGCTGTCATATCCCTGACTTATTTGTTAACATAAGCAACCTTTTCATCTACAGTAATATTATTTTGTGTTAAAATGTTTTAATCTCTACGATAAACTGTTTTTGCAGTGTTTGTCTTGTTGGGCTAATATAATACTAGCTAGCTAACTAGCATACCTGATGACACTCACTTAAGTCATTGGAATTAAGTGATTTTTATTAAATGTATGCGAGGTAATAAATGTGCTCAATAGTGTAATGTTATTAAATGTGTGCACTTCCCTATGAAAGAGCTGCTGTGTTTTAGACACCTACTGTAATTACAGGTATTTGATAGTTTTCAGGAGTTTCAATGCACATCATAGAAGGGAAAGGAGAAAAGAGTAAGCCTGTAATGTGAATGTGCATTTACAAAACAACCTGAAGAAGAAATTAAATCCTATAAAAAGCTAGTGTATTTGTGGTTTGGAAATGTAAAAGAAACATATTTGGAAAACCTGAGTAAAAAAAAACCTTTGTTTTGTTTTTTTCTAACTTTTGTTTTAATTGACTAAAATTGTTCAGTTTCACTTGAATAAAATTGCTTTTTAGTTTATTGTCAACTAAATCTAGACTGAAACTAACAATAAACAAAAGACTAAAATATGACTGAGACTATTATACATTTCTGTCAATAAACTAAGACTAAAACTAAATCCACATTAGCTGTTCAAATGAACATTGTTTGAAGAGTCTCATATATGAACACGATGAGAAAATCAGGCAGTATTGGGTATGCCATATCCGAATGTGTGATCATGAATACCTCAAAATAGGCAAATATTCTGTTCACTAAACAGTTGTTGCATACAAGCTACAGACAAAATTGTTTTGCCGATCACTCTGATCAGACTGATCAGATTTTTTTTAGTAATGTACTGCAATATCCTATGTTTTACAGTATTGTGGTCATATATTAAACTATGCTAAAACCTTAGCCAATTATTATACATAATATCAGTCTATGTCTACTATACAGGCATGTGACACATCAACAAGTGTGCACTGATAGGTGGACTGATAGGTTAGCAGTGGGTGTGCTGTTTAGCTTAGTTACGTTTATCAGAGCAATCAGTATTCACTGACAAAAGCACTCTTTCTCTTTCTCTTTTCTTTGTGAGTGTGTGTGCTGTTATGGCTGTACTACTGAATCCGAGTCCCTATTATACCTAGCAAACATGTAATATGTATCTGAATGTCAATATTTGAATTATGGATGTGACTGAATACGAATGCATTATTTGGAATGAACAGATGTGTGTTAAAGATAGAAATATAGTTATAAATGTATATATGAAGAGTGCACCTTCCATAAGAATAGGAAGTGCACTATTCCTTTATTTACACCTTGTCAGATAGGTTCACATGGCATTTGGTTGAAACCAGAAGTATGCATTGGAGCTGGGATCCCATAGGAGAAGTTCATGCAGGTGTAAGCGAGTGGTCAGATATAAAACTCATGGGATCAGAGTCATGGTGGTTTAAATTAGGCTACGAGTTTGTTTATATTTTGGGAAACAGAACCATATAAATTTGTGAGGAACTGTCAGAGCTAGAATTCATAGACCTTGCAGGCATTTCTACCTCTGAGTTTTTGGGTTTAAATTTGGATACAGATACAGATATGGATATTCAGAGCACTAAACAGATACAGATACATTTATTTAGAGCACTAAACATATACATATTCATACACATATACATATACAGATAGTGGCATTGCATTACACCCCTAATCTGAATAATGAATGATCCAATATCTACATTACATTTACACCTGGAATTTTTATGCAGTTATATAGTCTGCATTCTCAAGTTCTGTTCTGCAATGTGCAAATAAGCCGTGGCAGATTTAGAGAGTTTTATGCTGGGTGGCAATAAGGTGACAGAGAGTTTTGGCAGGTTGGCGTGTTCATGCATGGGGAAGGTATTGAAATTTTTCATGGTTGTAATATTGAAGACATTCTTTTGTCTTGTGTGTATGTATGGGTGTGTGTGTGTGTCAGCATTTGCATGCCCAAGACAAATTTCACTTGCAGGAAAATCTGTATAGTATAATCTGTATAATCTGGTAGTATGTCTCTCCATACAACCATTATTGTTTGAAAACTGAGCAAATAACACAGCAACCAACCTGTTTGCTTCTCCTTAAAATTAACCCTGACATGAAAAACCTGACAACCTGTTGCTGGTCCTATTGCTCACAATTCATCACTATGAGCATTATTATCCTTACTAATCATAATAAGACCAAATAGTTTACATTTCCATTAAAATACCTTTTAAACATCATCTGAATTTCAACTATGTCACTATGAAATCTAATAATAATCAATAATATCATGTCATGCTTTACCTTCCACTAACTGCACTCCGGACAGACGATTCTGAGCTGTTTCACTCACAAACTGTGTGTGGGTTTATCACTTAACTACTTTGAACTACAGCACACATATAATCTTGTAAATCCATAATATGGAATTAAATCCATTATACATTAATTATTTGCTTATGTGTGTTGAACTCTTGCCTGTTCCTGCTGTTTTGACAGTATAGTTAAATTGCATTTAATAAAGTTTTGTGACATGTTTCAGGTGCTGCAGAAGTGGAGTGGCAGCTGCAGCGGCAAGCATTATGCTTATTATGTATGAGGGAATGTCGAGACTGGCTCCAGGGACAAGAATTATCCATTTTTTTGCAGGTTATTTGCTACGATTTTTTGGAATAATTTGATGGCACTGGCTCCTGTGGGCTGAACATTTTCTTTCTAATCCCAGGCTAATGCAACCACACAACAGAGTGGCAGATGCCTGCCTTGAAATAAGACTTGTCAACCCAATTGCCACCCCATGTCTGACATCAAATTACAGCTCAGAGAGAAAGTAAAAATCCACCCTAAATGACTTGCATATCAATATTTATAATTAATATGGGATAATCAGTGGCAGTCAACATTTATTTTATAATGAAAATCTCAGTTGATGATCTTTGGTTTAAATTTTTAATGCTCTGTTTTCATTTTGGTTAAAAAAGACATTCAACTACCTGCTGATAGTGAGACCAGCAAGAAAACCTTACTTCATCTCTACCTATAGAGTGATGCAGCGGCGCTTTAGTCCAGCTCTGATTGGTGGACAGCTCAGAGTCACCTCCTGATCTGTACACCGTAAACAGGTCAGGTTCAAAGCTAACAATAACGTTCATGCTAATACTGCCATCACCACCATCACGCTTGTACATCGCTGACTAGTCTCTTCTGTAATTCAGCGCAACTGCATTGTATAGCTGCAGTGCATTCTGGAACTTTGAGTCCAACCTTTGCTGTCTCCACTGCTTCTATGCAGGACTTTTCATTACTATGACTTTGAACGCCATTGAAAAATGATGAGTGAGAAAAGAAGCACTTGCTCCTTTGTTTTTAGGAGCTAACAGCAAAATCTCACTGTTACCCCTAATGATTGAGATTTTTTTCTTCAATTAAATGCATTTGTAACTGTGTTAGCAATGTCCCCCGTGACGTCAGTGATGCACACAGCCACTAACTTCTCACAGGAATAATGAAAATACAGCACCAACCAACAAATTAGCACCAGAATCATTAAGTGCATCACAATCATCGAATATAAGCATAATTAATGTGTTTCAGGGTGGAGATTTCCTTTAATGAATCATATCTAGCTCATGTGGATTTAACTGATCAATGCAGTGCTGTAAGTATTTTAATCAAATCCCTTCAGTAGCTATCAGGAGCTATGGAGCAGTTATGAAGCCAGGGCACTAATGGCATTATCTGACCATTGTTGCATTAAGGAACAAATCAGATATTCTGCAAAGGCAACCTTGCTTTATACATAATCTCCACAGACACCTCCACATCACATAGGCTGATCCCAGATCTGCCTGATCTGATCAAACCCAGACCCTGGACATCTGATTTCTTTATGTGGCACAAATATGTTGAGACTAAATCAGAGACCAAAACGTTTTAAAATGCTCCTGAATGAGCAACACACTTCTCTTCTCACATAAAGGTGACAGGCATGATAGGCTAGACAAGAAGAAATATTTAAAAAGGACTGATCTGCAGTACAGAAGGAATATTTTGTGATTTGGGTTAATTGTTGAAAAAGAAAACAATATCCCAGCAGGCACCGTTTCGCAGTTTGTCTTCACTGAGCAGAGGTAAGCCTGAAATTAACAGCGGAATTTATCGAGCATTTATGTGGCGTGACTGACAGCAGGGTTTAGGAGGGGGAATAGTGTGTGTGTGCTTGTGTGTGTGTGTGTGTGTGTGCGCTGTTGGAATAATTGAAACTTCAATGCCCACAATCCCCACAGACTGCACACCTCCCCTCTCCATCGTCCGCAGCCAGTCAATAGCCTCAAGCGCTACTATTAGTCGGTTTCACCAAAGCACGTCAGGACCCAACGTGGGATATTCTTACGTTCATTGGCTGGAACGTGTAAGTCCCTTCAGCCAATCAGAGCAGCGAAATAGAGCGCTTTGCCGTCGCGAGCGTTTAAGGTGGACTTTGAAGATAGCTGAAATGGAGAAGGTTTCTCTGAGGTGATTTATTGTAGTGATTAATATATGATTAAAATTGATAATAGTACCATTTCCTAATTTTAAAAAGACATGTATGCTTTTAGAAAAGTTTTCAGCCATGAAAACATTTTGTGTTCGGCGTGTCAGTAGTCTAGAATAACACATAAGTGCAGTGTATAGTCCAAAATTTAGTAAATTAATCCGTTATAAAGGTCTCGCGCACAAAATTTTACATTTTGTCGAGTTAGTTTAAATGCTAATGTAAAATTATGTATAATTAGCTTTACAGTCTAAATTTGTGTCATTTCTGTTATACAAATCAGAAAATTAAGATTATACAAACGGCATTTGGTTTCATTCTAGTGACGGTTGACGGTTAGCCCTGTTAGCATGAGACGTTGCCCTGAGTTCACTGTGTGTGTGTGTGTGTGAGTGAGTGTGTGTATGGTTTGTGTTTTCTGCAGGACATTTCTGAAGAAATGAGGTATAAACTGGGTCACAGAAGCTCTTGAGAGTCCATATTTGTGGTAAGGTTGTGTTTATGTAGCTTACAACAGCTGACCAAAACTATTTCATGTCATTTGTGGATCTTTCTGTCAGTGTATAGGTGAAATACACACTTTCCATTTATTGACCATCATATTCTGTTTATTTTGTGTTTGTCATTTGAGTCACATCTACAAAAAAGATACTGCAGTTTCATATGTGAGCAGATATTCAGTGCCCCGATTGACAGTATCTGAGCAGGGTACTGCGTTTCAAACCTTTCACTGTTTCCTTTCATTAACATCAGGTGAGATGGTGTAAAGAACAGCTGTCTCTACAGAGCTGTGAAGGACAGTCGGGGTGATGCTGTGAGAAGTTAACGGTATGATAACCCCACAACCCAGTTTTCGGTACGTTATGTAATCTGTTTCCAACGTAACATTTTCAGAAATCTGAAAATAAATGCCATGAAACACCACAGAACTTTCTATATTAAAGTAATAAAGCATTTAGTTGGAAAATGCTGGAATATTATTAAAGGAGAGTGTTACTGTTTTTCATTATCTGATGCTCCAAAAGATGCTCCACACCATTTTACACAGATGCTTGCACATGAAATGTCTCACCACAACACTTACTTTGGTTGTTTTTTGCAGAAAAGTATCATGCTCCATTTTCTTGAGAAATATGTAGTAGATTTTGCACATAATCATTTGACCACCGTCAACAATGTGCTCTAAACAGATACATATAGGAAGGACACTATAATTTCATGCAGGCGAGCGGTCAGACATGAAGCTTGTGGATGAGAGTGAGTGGTCAGATATGAGGCTCATGGGACAAAGAAAGACCACATTCATTAATGTGAACATGAACTATGCATTTACAGCATTCATTCATTTATCCTTAGTAACTGCCTGATCAGGGTCACGGTTTAAATTAGGCTACTGGTTTGTTTATATTTTGAGAAATAGAACCTGAGAGAGGTACAAGCAAAAACAATGACTGCATGAGCGTGATTAAAAACAAACAAAAAAAAACAACAGTCAAACATCTCTGGTTTAGGTTATGCCTATTTTGGTTTTAAATCTGAATACAGATTCAGATACAAATATTTGGAGCATTAAGTAAAAACAGATGCAGAATAAGTTACACCCCTAGTGTGTAAAATGACATCATTAGAATTCTTCAGTTCTCTGTCTGTGGGTTTTTTTTTGTCAGTATCTATCTAATTAAGATCTAATTAACGGGATAGGCCAGGATAGCAGGCTCAATACACTACATCAATAATCTAGATTCATAGATAAATAATGTGTTCATAGATAAATAATGAGCTATTTTTCTTACTTTTCCTGTTATTTAGTGGGTCTAGTGGTTCTCAATTCCAGATGCAAACACTGCAGATGTTTCCCTTGACTAACACAACTGCTTCTGATCTTAAAGGAATTGATTTGTATCTGATGGGACGGATCAGATGAGTGAGAAAGGGCACAAAAATGCACAGCAAATGGCAGATCACTTTGAAAACTGCACACTGTGTATCACAGTGACATACACTATCTTTCATAGTTTATGACCAGCTATTATTCCATTCATTAAAGTCTTATGTAATATATACAGTGTATATACAGTGTGTACACAGTGTATATATAGTGTACATACACTGGGATTTCACAATGCTTTAACTCTGGTTTTATTTGCCCACTGATGTGACCCCTGACAGAATGACACGTGGGAAGTGCGAGAGCTTGGAGGGTCCTTCCACAATACCTTCCTTCTCTTAGTTCAGGGTGGCTGTTTGAACCCTACTGTGGCGGTAATTATGACGTCCCATCAGCGGGAGGCGCGGGGAGGCTCGTGTGAATAATTACCTGCCTAATCCCCACTATTAGATAACACTGATTAGGGCAATACCTGACCTGGTTAAGTGTTGTGGATGGCGGAATGACTGACAGGAAAACACCTCAGGGAGAAATGGGTTGCGGGGGATAAAGAGAGCGTGCACCAAGGAGAATAAAGGCAGGAGTCAGGCTTGCGTGACTGGTGTAGGTAGAGTGATGTGGTTACTGAGGCAGAGGGAGAGAAATACACAGGACATTTTGGGGATGGTTTCTACATAGTGTGATAAAGCAGTATGATGAGTTAAGCAGTTGATGAGGAGCTTTATGGATTTGAGAGCATGCTGATGGTGAACTGAGATACGCTGATAGTGAATATCATGCGAATCGAGGTCATGAGTGTTGCAATCATGACTGGAGTCATTAAAATACAAATTATTTCTTGAAGGGCCAATAAACGTTCATCTATCACAAACAGACAGTAGATGTGTGGATGCACACACAGAACACTTAACCAGAATTGGTTGCAAATTGAATCGTATTTCATCTGTCTGTCTTCCATTCAGTCTCTTGTTTTCTCTGTCTACTTTCCCTCTCTGGCTCGGTTTCCTCTCTTTCCCAGTGAGCACAGACTGACTTGAGATGACCATGAATGACTGTTATTAAGCCTGGCTGACTTAAACTGGATTGTAAAGATGACTTTTTTTGTCCACTGTAAGGCAGTTGTAGATTGCTTTCATTTGGTCTTTTTAAAAGTCTTTTATAAATATGATTAAAGGTGAGTGTTACTAGCCTTTAGGATTTTATCAACAATCAATGTTGAATAGTGTTTCTGTTTTTAGATTGTTGCCTGACATAAAATAGGTGACCATATTTTATAAATCTTGTATTTATAGCGAGTTATTTTTTAAAAAATAAATAGAAAAATAAATTCTCTAATATATATTTTTAAAGAAACAATGAAAAATGGCCAAGGGACATCTGTCCATGTATACAGATATAAAAAAATACCAGAATCTGTGAATATTCATGACTACAGAATTTGGAAGTACGTCTGTCGTCCTCCTCTTCCTTATAACTAGCTGGCTAGTAAACTGTTAGTAAACTTGCTTGTGTTCTTATGGAAAGGCATAAGTGTGATTTCATTGTATATCTCAGTTTGCATCATCATTTATTATTATTTATTAATATAACCTGTCAAAATGTACAACTTTGTTTATTGCTAACAATAACTAAGTTAGCTAGCTTGCTTAGTACACATTGCTTATATATTGCATTTATTGCTTAGAAAAAGGTGTCAGTAATTAATCCATGTATCACACACATGTACCAGGGTCTTGGCCACATAGCCTAATAAGAGTGTTCATTCTCTCTCTCTCTGTCTCCTCTCTCTCTCTCTTTCAGTCTCTTACTCGCTTTCTTCCTTCTCAGCTATCTCTGCTGTGCCACCTTAACTGCAGCTTGAGCAGGCTGTTCATGTTTGTGTTGAAGCCAACAGGCACAATATATTACAGTCTAGGGCTCGCTGCTGAAAAGCCTGCTGGATCTTCCAGTGACCTGCTGTTCTTTCCTGCTTTCCTGTGTTTTTTTTCTCTCCCTCTCCCTCCTCTAGATTTAGATTAAAAACAAAGCTCTCTCTCCCATCCTTGTTGCTTTGACTCTCTCCCCTTTTCTTTTACACTCTCAGTCTGGCTGGGGAAAAAAAAATCCCTTTAGTTTGTCTCTCTGTGTTACAAGAGGAAGTCGCTTGGCTCGATTCGGATGGAGGTGTGTGTTTGTTTTTGGACCTTGCTGGTGTGCTTTGAGGAAGGACAGAGAAGGGACAGTTGGATGTGACTGCAGCTTCATCAGAGCAGTAAGACTCATCGGAGCAGGAGAGAGGAGGACAGCTGAGAGTGTGACTTTGACTCCTCTGAGGAGGAAAGGTGGAGAAAAAGTCAGCAGTTGGAGTTTCTGGAATTAATTTTGCATCAGCCCTTGTTGGATGCGCTGAGTTTGTCCAGACTCGGAGGCTGAAGCCGGGTTCCCAACTCTGGATCCTGGGCTCCATCCCTGCTAAACCCTCTACCTCTCCTTTCCAGGAGTGCAAAGACCTGAAGGAGCCCACTATCCATCAGACTCCTAACGAGCGTCACTGCACTGACCATGTACCCACAGGGTAGACACCCGGTAAGTGCATGACACTTCTTTGCTTTTATCTTCCTTCTCTCTCCCTTTCTCAGTCTCTTATTTATCTTTCTCAATCTCTTCTCTATTTCAGCGCTACACATGCACTCCTCTCTAGTTCAGTGAGAATAAGCTGTAAAAGCAGGAAAGACAGATGAAACAGTTGCTGGGAGAGAGATGTCTCTCTTCAGAGGCTTTCAATCACACACACACACACACACACACACACACAAGCCCGTCAGCTGCACCCAGGTGTTCTCAGTAGCCGGTTTATTTTAAGTTGTGTGGGTGGAATAGCAATCTGTGTGTTTGTTTGTGTGTGTGTTTGTGTGCATTATACGTTGTATAATAACCTTCTGGCGTGTTACACACTTGAGTTCATGGAAAGGAGGACCAGTCGCAACGAGCTTGCTTGTTATCAGGTAGGTGTTGAAAGCATACGGGTCAGTGGCCTGTTTGATGTATTCCCGCTAGAGACCACTGAGAATTCAGTCTCACTCAGCTGGCGTGAAACGATTAACCCAGCACAGCCTGATTAAAATATCTCTCCATGCCACACTTTATACTGTATCACTGCCTAACCATCATACCTGTAAAGCTGCTGTATTACGGGAATTACAGCCATAGAGAGCTTTCTCCATGAGGAATGAACTCCAGAGGGCAGTTATAGCAGGTGTTTCTTTTTATATCTCACTTGCGGCAGAGAAAATGGAAAGAATAATATGATTGAGTGTATGCATATATGCCTTTCAGGTTAGGATGCGTTTGCTTGGTTCATACCGTTTGGAATTATCGTCATATATTTGTAACATGTTTTCCATTGCTGCTGAGTTGCCAGACAGATGACAAAATCAATTACAGGGCAGTAAATCCTTCAGAAACTCTGCAGCTTCTCAGTCATCACTATCAGCTCAGTTCCTAGAAAGGCAGATCTTGCAGATCGTAGACATCACTAAATCTTGTCAGTGCCAGCCTCTGTTTGTTCTGTTCCTATGCGTGTGTGTAGAGTGTATGGGTTAAGACCTGCTTTACAAGGCAAACAGTGCCAGGAAGAGGGGTTGCGATCATAGACACCACTGGATTTTTGTGGTTGGTGTTAGGGCTGTGCTACATGCTGTTATATTGCGATAAATTATACCACAATACGCTTTTTAGAGAACATTATCAGTACTTTTGGTAGTGGCAGGCAACTTCACTGTTACAGAAACAAGTAGTTGATCTATTTTATTTTTGCTGTAATATAGAATATCATTGAAAGAGTTTCTGAGTGTTTTTAAAATGTTTTGCTAGCACTTGTTAGAAGGCATAAAGACCAGTAAACATGTCAAGATTCATGAAAAAGCCCTCCCGTATTGTGCTATGATATTTTTGCCAAATTGTCCATCCCTTGGTGTCGTGATGGGACAGGAGTGATTATAAGCCTTAGACTACCTGGGAGAGAGTCATCGCCAGTTGAGGGTTGGATGGTACACAAATCCCATAGTTTGATTTTAGGCTCATAATTTTAGTTTTGTATATAATTTTGGTACAGACAATCAAGACCGTCAAGGTCAAGACAGTCATTTTCTATTTGCACTCATTATCCTTAATAAAATCCTTAATAAAATAAAAGTATCATTTAAAATTTCTATTTAACCAAATAAAACCACTTACTATTCTACAACAAAAACATCTGCTGTAAATACAAATTTACAAGACACTTATACAGTTTGATCAGACATCTTTTGGTATGCTAGCTGAACCAAGAATGGCAATCCGAAAAGTTCACTTATCTGGGTTTTTTTTTCAAGGCATATCACCAACCTTCTTCAACTTTCCTGCTGTTACAAAACATAAACCTTGACACCCACTTCGTACCAGACCACATAGAGGTGACTGTGTCTTCAGACCTCAGATCATTTGAGTTTAGGTTAAAATTATGATAGCACAGTATGATCGATGCTAGGTTGCTACTACACGGTGAACACACTGGAACACACACTTCCATGGGCCGAATGGTGCAAGCCGTTAGTAATGTGAGCCGGCTCTTCAGATGAAAGCTGAAGACTTATTTGGTATAAACAGTGCACACCTTTCATGAGAGAGTAGGTAATCTTATACATTAAGTAATGGAGTTTAGTGGTGTGAACACATGATGATTATATGGGTGCGTGAATCCCCTGCAGGTTCTAGTGCAGTCTGTATTTGAAGGAAAGAACTGTGTATATGTGTGTTTGGGAAAATTGTCTTGCATGTGTATTTATGCAGAGCTGCTCCCTACCCTGTGTATGTATATATAGACCTGTGACAAAATAAAAGGAAAAACCACAGCTCCGTTGTGCTGTGGGGGGGATTCGTTTGGATCCACTTGTCCCCTTAGAGAGAAGAGTCAATGCAAATCAATAGAAAGTTCTTCTGAGTGATGACTTTTATCCTATGATAAAACATTTCTGGATTGACTCCTCCCCTATCCACAGGGCTCAAGGACTCACTGTATGGTTTGATGAGGATGGAAATGATGTAAATCATATGCCGTGATGTTCATACTCACTAGATCTCAACCAGATTTTGATTTTGGAGTTATGTGTTTCACACCATCATCAAAACACCAACTGAGGGAGTATCACAAAATATTAGCAATGCTCACTAAGCACCGCCTCTGTCTGGGGGAGTGATAGAAAGATCCCTTATGTGCCTCCTAAAATGTTGCACCAGCTAGAAACTGGGGCAGATTCAATAGAAGAGGATCAAAATAAGAGGCAGAAAGAGCATCTCCTAGTTAAGTGAGTATGTGTGGGCCTTGTCTGATCACAGCATCTGCACATCGTCATGTGTGCCTGATAACTAAAAGAGTTGGGCGTTGGTACATGGGCCAGACTGGTATTGTATTGGATTGGGATTTTTATGTGATTAGCCTGTAGGAATTTAACTGACAACAGAGATCATGGACATAAAGATAGGACACACATTGTGTGCTGCACTTAGGCCTGTGAGTTAGATCGGTTACTAAGAGGATTTTGCGTATTGACTGATACTGACATCAATATTGTTGAAAAATTTTTAAAAGAGATTGTGCATCCCTTGCAGTTTTCATCAATAGTTAATTTGCTCTTCCTGCTTTTTATTGAAAATATCTGTTCTAGTGTATACATGTCTGTGTGTGGGAGCCATTTTTTCTCGCACTAATCAGGTGGCCACGGGAAGCATCTATGCCAAATATCCAACCCCAGGCCTCACACATGCTCACTTAGCTAGGAGCTGCTCATTTTGGCACATGTTCTCCTTCCCGCCCTTCCATTGTTCCATTCTGACTGCAGATTCTGTGCAACGCACCTACATAACACTGCAGGATTTTGGAGCCTAAACAGGTTACAGTCAGTTATGGCTTACCCTTCTAATCTAATGTTTTCATCAGCCAGCGTAAAGCCATCAAGGTGAGAGAAGTGAGCTGAGAATGGTTTTGGAAAGGCACCAGGTTGTTTTTTTCCCCTGCCAGTGTGCATTTTCTAATCCAGCGTTGGATTCGCAGCTTTGGGTTGAACCCACGAAGAGAGACATAGCAAGCTGTGCTGAAGCTAGGTTGCAGGCGACTCACTGAGTCTCTAGACTCTGGAGTGTTAAATGAGGTTTCAGTAGAGTAGAAAGCTACTGGGACACTGGTTTGTGCTGGGAGATAGGGGCTGGCACTGATTACCTGAGTGCCCAGTTCCAGCGCCTTTTGCTGGACTGTGTAGCATGCAGAATCCAGTTGTGGTTCTTAGCTTGATGGAGTATTTTTCTAGTGGGCCTAGACGAGGAGCCTGATCTGCCTTGAAGGGTTTAGCAATGGTTAGAGAGTGGAGGAGGGTTCAAACAGTGTGGAAAGCAAGTGCATGCAAAGGCACTTATACTCTCCCAGAATCACAGCTATACTCCCTATCCCTCCACACTCTGGCGCTCCTCATCTCTGCTTTTTTTGCTAAATATTTCACCAGCCGATAATTATTTCATGGCCCTTGCTGTCTCCTGACTATTTTGGAAGAGGCAGTGATGCAACTGGCACAGCCGCTTCAGAAATAGTGCAGTCTCTCTTCACCACCCAGCCTGAACTCTGGTACTGCAGTTAGCTCAAACACTCACACACAGAGTGATCAGATGTCAGGGAACATCAGAAGAAGGGTTCATACCTCACCGCTGCTAGGGGACCCTGTTGATAGAGTTATGTTGATATCTCTCTGTCTTTTTCTCTTTGTGTCTCTTTCACTGTTAATTCAAATTATGTCAGCGGGTCAAAAAAGAGCTTAATTTCTCTTTAAAATGTTCTATAGGTAAACCACCAGGCCTAATTTCTTTTGTACCTTAAGGCCTAGTTTCCTAGCTGTTTGTCTGCAAAAGTAAATTTATTTCAATGGAATTCTGGTAGTGAACAGTTTCTTGTTATAGACATCCATTGCAAATAATTAGAGAGCAAAACCTCACAGCGAGTAACACGCATGTCCTCAACCAATCATGCAACTGCTTTGATTGTCTTAAACTCAAAATGGGTGTTCCTTTTTTTCCTTCCACTACAGAAAATCCAAAATGGAGGTGCTAATTTTATCAGTGTGCAGGCATCAGATTTCATATAATACTTACTAAACTCACTCAAATTTTTCCATATAAAAGAGATGGTATGGTACATAGCCTTGTACCTAATTTAATAAGATACCAAATAAAGACTGCTAACCTATGTGTGTACAATCTGATTAAATATATCTGCAGTTTGTGGGCTTGTTGCAAGGGGTTTACAAACCATAATTGTGTATGTCACATGTGTCATGTGCAAAGTATGATGTCGTGCAAAGCAGGCAGAGGAAAAAATGTAAATGTGTTTTTTGCATGTGCTACTTATTCATGTAGACATGGCGAGTTTAGATCTCACTGAGACACCCAAAAGTGTTGAACTGAAATTGAAAATTGCCAGATAAAAACCACTGAGATGAAGCAAAAAGTTGTTGCATATGAATGCAAAATAAAACAGCCTAGACATGACTGAGCTTTATATAATGTATACTGTATGTGTAGAGCAGAACTTTTTCACAGGCTGTCTTGTAAATACTGTTGACATTAGCAGTGCAACTGTGTGGCAAATGTGAAACCAGCATCACCACAGTAACACTGTTAAAATTCAAGAATCATCAACATTATTTTGTGATACTGATACATAATATCGGGAGACCTATTTTCAAATTCAATTCAAATTGTAAAAATGGGCCTCTGGAAATTTAATACCTGCCCTTTGGTCATATTAATTCACACAATCTCCACTCCTGTAGTTACGTTTATGCTCAGTTGGTCCTAAATTAATCTATTTGGATAGGCAATACATTTTTAGGCATTTATAGACAATACATTTTTTTATTTTGCACTTTTAGGTGGAAATAACATCACATAACAAATACTATGATAGCAAACCACCACAGCATTAATAAAATATTAGCATTTGGAGTAAGGGTGATAAAAAGAGCAGTGCGGGAGATTTTAAAGTGTTGGAATTTGATATTCTCTCACTCGTACTTTGTCTCTCCATGTCTTTAGGTCTTTAAAGGGTTTTTGTCTGTTTTTTGTAATTGTAAAGCAACCTTGGGTGCGAGAATGGTGCTGTATAAATTATTATTAGGGGGCCAAGCACCAAAGATGCATAGGCACCCTATTGTGATTCTGCCTTTTATTCTTCTTCTGCTTCTTCTTCTTCTTCTTCTTCTTCTTCTTCTGCTTCTTTTTCATCTTGTTCTTCTGGCTAGGATGTCTATTGCAGCCCATAGAACTATCTGGTAAAAAGTAGCGCCATCATCAGGTCAAATTTAGGCCTAATTTGGAAGGAATTATATGGTCATAACCTTTATACCATGTGTCCAAAATTTAAAAGCCAGGCATCCCTGGATTCCCTGGGTCGAGTTCAGTGCACCCTATGACGTCAATTTCTGCCTAATTAGATTTTCTGCCATCTTGGATTTTGTCAAAAACTATTTTTTCACTACTCTTCCTACAAATTTTCACCAAATTTGGCACGTCACCTTCAAAGTAAGCCTCACAAAAATTATCAAAAGAATTTTGAATACTCCAAACAGTTTGCCCGTAATGGGCCAACAAATCTGACAGCAAAGCAGCCAAACAGGAAGTGAGGCTGTATCTCAGCAACGACTGCGCACTGACACAAAACTTGGTCGGCATCTTCAGGACCTCCAAATTTTGTCCAACCTTCATCAAATTTGCCTCACATAATCTTGAGACCTATCGGAACAAAAGTTGTCAAAGGAATTTTGATATTCAAAACCATTCTCCTGTAACGCGCTGGCAAATTAAAAAAACGAAAAAAAAACCAGGATGTGACATGTATCTTAGCAACGCATCTATGTATCATCACGAAACTTGAATCTTCAGGACCATGCCCTGAATGTACCCAAGAAGTTTTGTGAAATTGAAAGTCATTCAATTGTAATGACTTTCAATTTTTTTCCTCATGTCATTTGAAGAATTTGTGCTAAATTCACAGTTCATTTTTCCTATAATTCCCTGGAGTATGCTGAAGTGAATGGACACTAACATCTGAAATTCAAGGAAGTGCACTTCATGTCGACCATCTTGGATTTTGTCAAAAACTGTTTTGTTTTTTTTTTCTGGTCAAAAGTTAGAATAACATGCTGAAAATGTTTCTATCTATGTGCCATTTTTGTTACTCCCCCTACAAATTTTGTCCAATCTCCACCAAATTTGCCTCACATAATCTTGAGAGCTGTCTACTTCCATTCTAGCCGTTCAGTATGCTGTTATGCAGACAACACATGACTGACAGGGTTTAATATTAAATTACATTTTTATTGAGTAATTTTCAATAATAAACACAACATGACAGATATAGGTTTGCTGCAGATACTTGCACAAAGTGGGGGAAAAAAGGCCGAGACTGATGAGAAAAAACATCAATATCTTAGATGTTTTTAAATTGCAAGAAGAAAAAAAATTTTAAGTCAGAGCAGTAGCAATCACGACCACAGGTCAGCGTAACAACAGGTAACACCACAGGTCACAGCAGTAGTGGCAGCTTCAGTAGCAATGCCACCCTGTTACCCATTTGTTCATCTAGACCTTTCCTCTTATAGTCAGAAAATTCCAGCACTATCTGTGGTCAAAACATACACATCATCACTGAAACTACAAATCACTCTCAAATCCCTTTGTCTAAAGTTATGGCTCTGCTTTCCAGTGATTGCTTAGGTAGAAATTGTAGCGTATCTGTGAATGTGTGGCTCGTTGAGTCTGGGTGCTTGGCCCCCGAAAATGTTCCTGGCAGCCTTAATTATTGTTGTTGTTGTTGTTGTTGTTATCATTATTATTTTTTTTACTCTATTTTTTTTATCTCTCTCTCCCTCCATCTTCTTCTCAGCTTCTCATCCTCCACCCTCTCAGTAGATAATCCTTGGTAATTCTCACTCGCTCCTGCTCATCTAAATTGCGCCTGACTGACTGACTGCCTGCTATCTCACATGGCTTTCTGTGTGTCTGTCTTACCACCCACTCACACACACACACACACACACACACACACACACACAAACCCCTAGATTAGCTGGATCAGTTTGGGTTTTCTAGATCCCCCTGCTGTCTGACACTCAATTACTAAGCAGACATTCTAACCCTGTTCCTATTTGTGTGCTTACGTCTAGGCATGTGCCAGTATTAAATTTTCCTATCAAGAAAATTGCCTAACCTTTTAACAGGTTTATGGTATTATCACAATGTGGTATTAGAAATGACTCTATGTTGAGCAGACCGCAGTGTCATGGAGCAGCTTTTCAGCCATAAATGAACCTCAGAAACATTTCAGTATTCAGCTTCATCAATGTTATACACACTTGAATTATAAAAATATTTGAAGGAGGATGGAGAGGTCAGCAGACAGGGCACTCCCCATTGGGTCACCACAGGGCACTCTTGGTGGAGATCAACATTTGCTACACTTCTGAAAAAACCAAGCAGTTAGTACAGTCTTATACTTAGGGCAGTGTCCTACTTGGTGATTATTACCTGGATGTGTTTTACTGGTTATTATTCTAGGTAACATAATTTTTAAACATTTTCTGAAAACATTTACGGATTTTGATAGCTACATAGTGTTTGCTTATAGTGTTAAATTGTGGAAAGCTGCAACACACTGGACCAAACACACCACTGGTGTGTAAATCTCATGAATGGACTAAAATATAGATAATAGAGCTCTCAGGTTTAGAGACTGCACTGGTCAGTGCCAAGCCTGTAAAAAAAGAGGAACTCCAATCTGATTATTTAACACATGAAAATAAAACCTGCTATTGTTAAAGTTATACTGAATGTTTTTTAAACTTTATATTTGGCTAAGTATTATACAGGTACAGGAATTGCAATTCTTAAATTTTTATTTTATTTATAATTAAATAAGTTGTTTGTGTCTGCAGAACTGCCGCTCACTGGATGTTCTTTGTTTTTTGCATCATTCTGAGAAACTCAAGAAACTGTTGTGTGTGAAAATCTCAGAAGATTAGCAGTTTCTGAAATACTCAAACCAGCCCGTCTGGCATCAACAACTATACCACGGTCAAAGTCATAGAGATCACATTTTTCTTATTTTGATGTTTGATATGAACATTAACTGAAGCTCCTGACCCGTATTTCTGCATGATTTTATGCATTGCACTGCTGCCACATGATTGGCTGATGGGATAAATGTATGAATAAACGGGATTTCAGGTGTTTCTAATAAAGTGGTCAGTGAGTGTACAGTACTGTGAGTACTGAGTACAAAAGTCTGAGGCACCCTAATGACCTATGACTTCTGCGTTATTAGGTCAGTAAAAAAAAATCTAGATTTACTGTTTTCAGACAGTAAAAAGAATGAAGGCCATCAGGTTTTACCTGCAATTGAGACAGTCAATTTCCTATAAAACTGCACAAAATGTATCTGAGACTACTGATACATGTTTAAAGCTAAAGGATTGTCATTCCTAATATTGACTTTGTTCAGTTTATTACTGTTTACCGCTCATTATAGAAGCTTTTTCATGTAGAAAACATTTAATTTCATTATTTTTGAAGGCATCTTTGCTTTTACAACATTTATTTACATGTGACAAGACTTGCACAGTATTATGTTTTTGAAAGTAAAACTTTTTTTGAAAGAAAAACTTTTGTGTAAGTCATGTCAATGGCTGTTTATTTCTTCCCGTAGGGCATCAGGTTCAAGAAATCCACATCTACCATGCACTGCACATAGCATCTGTTGACTCACAATCACTTGTTCTGGACTGACAATTTGATTTGAATACTTGGCTTGTTGAATATTAGTATATGTGAACTGTCTATCTAGGAGGACATAATGATCAGTAACTTGATCTATATTTCTGTAATGCATGGTCCTTTTTCCTGCTTAGATCTGGTTTATTTGTTTTCTGTGTTTTCTATTTCGACATACTGCAGTTCATGATACTAACTGCCGCTGTTGTTGGGTAATAGAGCTAAAAGATGTTCACTAAAGGATAGTTAGAGTGCACAAACACAGTTTGTGTCTGTCTGAGTGGAAAAAGGTCATTGGGGATATGCTACAGATGCACACACACAAACATGCACACACATACACGTCTGTGCTGTATGTACTGAACCCATCCAGCCAGTGCTGAGCCTGCAGCTTAATTACCACAAAGCCTGTGGAGTGGCTGACCTGCACTGTTAGCCTAATTGAACTTTAATTGAAATTCACTTGTCTAGACTAATTAAGCTTCTTCTGAAACTTGCAAATTTTTAGCCGCTCTTCTCACATGTGTCCTGCAGTGTGCTGCAGTGGCTGGAAAAAGAGGGGGGCAACACAAGCCACAGAAAGAGCTGAAGATTAGAGCAGGAAAGGCAGCCATTTTAAGTGTGGCCCATGCTTTAAATAGCTAGTGGAATTAGAGTAAGTGAGGGAATTAATGAGGAACAGTGTGTATAAATAAGGTTGCTGTCTGGTCCAGGCTGTGTATGTGAGACTAACGGGAGGTAAGTGTGATCCTGTCATGTGGAGATGGGAGCAGGATGCTGATCTATAATTAGTGTTGGAGTAGTTTGGCCAAGAATAAAATTTAAATAATAAAACAATTGATTAGCTAAGATCAGCAAAACTGTAGAAACAAATGTTGGACATCAAGTCCAACATGTCTTGGCTGATGAAATGCATTTTGGGTAAGGGAAAAATTGTGTTAAGTGGTAGTAAATATACATCAATCAGCCATAACATTAAAACCACTGATAGGTGAAATGAATAACATTGACTATCTTGTTACAGTGGCACCTCTCAAGGGGTGGGATATCTTGGGCACAAGTGAACAGTCAGTTCTTGAAGGTGATGTGTTGGAAGCAGGAAAAATGGGCAAGCGTAAGGATCTGAGCAGCTTTGACAAGGGCCAAATTGTGATGGCTAGATGACTGGGTCGGAGCATCTCCAAAACGGCAGGTTTTGTGGGGTGTTCCTGATATTCAGTGGTTAGTACCTACCAAACGTGGTCCAAGGAAGGACAACTGGGGAACTGGCCACAGGGCACCCAAGGTTCATTGATGCGTATTTGGAGCGAAGGCTGGCCCATCTGGTCTGATCCCACAGAAGAGCTACTGTAGCACAAATTGCTGATAAAGTTAATGCTGGCTATGATAGAAAGGTGTCAGAACACACAGTGCATCACAGCTTGCTGCATATGTGGCTGAGTAGCTGCAGACTGGTCAGAGTGTCCATGCTGACCTCTGTCCATCGTGGAAAGCGCCTACAATGGGCACGTGAGTATCAGAACTGGACCATGGATCAATGGAAGAAGGTGGCCTGGTCTGATGAATCACGTTTCTTTTACATCATGTGGATTGCTGGGTGCGTGTGCATCTCTTACCTGGTGAAGAGATGGCACCAGGATGCACTATGAGAAGAATGCAAGCTGGCGGAGGAAGTGTGATACTCTGGGCAATGTTCTGCTGGGAAATCTGTGGTCCTGGCATTCATGTGGATGTTACTTTGACAAGTACCACCTACCTAAACATTGTTGCAGTCTAAGTTCACCCCCTCACCCAGAAATTGTTCAGAAATGGTTTGAGGAACATGACAAAGCTTGACAAAATGGCTTCCAAATTTCCCACATCCCAATCTCATCGAGCATCTGTGAAATATGCTGGACATAAAGTCCGATCCTTGGACGCCTCACCTTGCAACTCACAGGACCTAAAGGATCTGCTGCTAATGTCTTGGTGCCAGATACCACAGAACACCTTCAGAGGTCTTATGGAGTACATGCCTCGACAGGTCATAGCTGTTTTGGTGGACCTACACAATATTAGGCAGGTGGTTTTAATGTTTTGGCTGATTGTTGTATGTAGTTAATATGTGCTTGAAGCTGAAGCATGTTGGGTAGCACTGGAGTCTTTTAATACTAAGGACACTTGAATCATTTCATGAACCTTGAGTAGCTACATTCCTTCAGATACACATGCTTGCTTTTTAAGTGATTCCTTTGAAGTTGCAGTAATGATCCTTTTGATCCCATTTCCAATCTAAACAGACAAATCATTATTTTCAGTACAAGTTCATATACTGAGCTTTATTTACTCATTATGATGATTTGTATGGCTGATATTTAGGTGAATTTGATGGATTTTACATAGATTCCAATTCACTATATAAGCTTACTACATAGGTTAATAGATAATGGTGCTGTAGAACTTACAGTCAGGTCCATAAAAATTTGGACATTGAAAAAGCTATTTATTTTAGCTGTCTATGATGTTGGAGTTTAAACTAAAGAATAATGAATATAATGGTGAACATTGTAGAAATTACAGCACTTTATATGTAGTCCCCCTTTTTAAGGGACCAAAAGTAATGGGACAAACTAGCATAATCATAAATTAAATAGTCATTTTTAATACTTTTATACTTTTAATATTTCTAAATCCATTGTAGTCAATGACTGCCCGAAGTCTGGAATCCATAGACATCACCAGATGCTGGGTTTCTTCCCTGTTGATGATCTGCCAGGCCATTACTGCAGTTCTTAGGGAGTTTTTCCTTCGGTTTTGCTTTCAGCAAGTGAAATGCATGCTCAACTGGATTCAGGTCAGGTGATTGACTTGGCCATTGTAGAGCATTCCACTTCTTTGTCTTAGAAAAGTCTTGGGTGCTTTTGAAGTATGCTTTGTGTCATTGTCCATCTCCACTATGAAGCGCCATCCAGTGGGTTTTGAAGCATTTGGTTGAATCTAAGCAGATAATATAGTCTTATATACTTCTTAATACATCCTGCTGCTTTTGTCAGCAGTCACACCATCAATAAATACAAGGAAACCAGTTCCACTGGCAGCCATAAATGCCCACACCATAAGATGAGGTGGTATGCTTTGGCTCATGAGCAGTTCCTTCTGTTCTCCATACTCTTCTCTTCCCATCATTCTGGTACAAGTTGGTCTTTGTCTCATATGTCCACAGGATGTTGTTCCAGAACTGTATGGGCATCTTTACATGTTTTTGGCAAACTCTAATCTGGTCTTCCTGCTCTTTCTGTCTGAGGCTTACCAATTGTTTACATCTTGTGGTAAACCCTCTGTATTTACTTTGGTGCAGCCTTTTCTTTATTGTTGACTTTGACACAGATACACCTACCCCCTGGAAGGTGTTCTTGATCTGGCCAACTGTTGTGAAGGAATTTTTCTTTGCTAGGGAAAGAATTCTTCTATCATCCACCACAGCTGTTTTCTGTGGTCCTTCGGGCCTTTTGGTGTTCTTGTGCTCACCAGTGTGTTCTTTCTTTTTAAGATTATTTAAGTTTAACCCAAATATACTGTGGTAGACAGGTAGGAAAATAATAAATTTTTCCAAATATTTATGGACCTGACCATACATAACACACTGTATAACCAATAGAATTCCTTTTTGAGGTTTAGTCCCAGAAAAAGACTAACTCTGATAATACCTGTTGAAAACAGAAAATCACTTACATGCAGTATCAGATTTAGAACACATAATTTGTTAGTATTGTATATGAAATTAGAAGGTGATACTTAAAAAAATATTTAACTATTCCTGCATCCAGTGTCACAAAAGAAATCAACTGACTGAAAAGTTTAGGAAATATTTATAGATAGACTTACATTAGATGCGTAAGAAATATGTTTATGCCTTTAAATGTGTAAATATTACGAAAATTCAAATGGTGTTTGAATAGCAACATTTGCTCTGACAAACCTCATATGCAGAGATAGCAAGTGAAATAACAGAGCTGTTGTATAGACTGATGAATGACTTGGCTGATCTGCTATCTCTCTCTCTCTCACTCTCTCAGGTTCCACTGCAGCCTGGCCAGTCCTTCAAGTTCACTGTGCTGGAGACGCTGGACCGGATTAAAGAGGAGTTCCAGTTCCTCCAGGCCCAGTATCACAGGTGAGGAGCAGACATAACACTAACACTGCTTAATTCTCAGTCCATTCTGATGTAGTCTCACCATCCCTGGCCTCTATTACAGGACTCTTCTGCTTTAGTTGAAATGTCTATGCAAAAATTTTATAAAAAAA
Organism: Pangasianodon hypophthalmus; assembly: GCF_027358585.1. Lineage (NCBI taxonomy): Eukaryota > Metazoa > Chordata > Actinopteri > Siluriformes > Pangasiidae > Pangasianodon > Pangasianodon hypophthalmus. The sequence continues at coordinate 17,078,749 of NC_069720.1, forward strand.
TGTATATATGTTTATAGAATAACAGATGTATATCAGAAATTGCATTATTTGGAAATGATGCTGTGAATGGAGTAAGCAAGTATCACTTCATGATTCATGAATTGGCATTGGAAACTAGCAAAAAACAAATAATTTGTTTATACATTATACATTTTAACAAACAAACAAGTACAGTGGGGTTCAAAAATCTAAAACCATTAGTGAAAATGCTTCTATTTTGCATATTTCTGTAATGTAATAAAAAAAAGAAATTTCATTACAATTAACATTTTTAGCAAAAACTGTAGAGAAAAATAGAATCTTAGAAATATTTACCAGAATTTCTTCAGCTCTCATGGACTCCTCAAGGTTGTGTTAAAATTGATGATCTGTGTTAGACCAAATCCTTTGGAGTTTCATCTGAGTTTTCAATAGAAGGGATAAGACTCCAGTAAAAGCTGACCTTTTTTTGTTTTTTACAAAGGCGTTAACATGGCCAGTATCCCAAATTTGCTTAAATATGAGTAGTGATCTAGTGCAGAATCTTGAATGTTGAATAATCAAGATATTGAACATTTCCTTTCTTTCAGAATTCTGCTGGACAGTCCACATCTTCAGAGCCTTTTCACACTGAACAAAATATAAGAGAAATGGCCCTTGACTGTAGCTAATATGGTTCAACATTTAAATGTGTTCACGTAAATCACAAATGGACATGCACTAAACGGTGACAGCGTTTGAGTAGATTGGACTATATAAATAGAGCTTGTGTTTATGTTTACATTTATTTAATTTGGTAGATGGTTGTGTCCTATGAAATAAGGCTGAATCATATTGAGGCTTTATTGTACTTAGCAAGTTTAATATAGCCTCAACCCCAAAATCAATTAAGGTCACATTCATGCTCCACAAGGCAAGACGTTCCATAAATGAAGGCTACAGCATGTAATCTGTTTTGCAAGCCTGGTGATGGTAAGCTGTACTGATTTGCACTGCTAGAATGATGCTTTGTTTTTCTGTTGTGAGAAAAGAAAACTTACCGTCATCAGCACCGCTCATGCAAATGCAGTGTTTGGTTTATTGGGTAAACCAGGGCAGATGAACCAAAAATGCAATGTAATAATCAGAACCAAAAATCAGGCAAAGAGATGAGTGATCTACAAATGGATTGATACAGGAAAAGACAGAAAGTTATGTTGTTTTGATAATGTTTGTTTGCTTATGTTGCCTTCAAGTCCTCGGAAGTTCATTCGTATAAATTCAGATTTCGTGATTACAACGTGGTGTGAGTTCAAGTGGTTTTGGTGAGTAAAAAAACGGATGGTACTAGTAAAAAATTAAAACACCATGAGAAATCTTCTTTTGTTTTTAGCTTTTATTTTTTTGTATCAATGACAAGAATTTAATTTTGCCTTACTGAAAGAAAATAAAGAACTGAACAGTTAACGGTTATTGACACGCCCCCAACTCGGAAAGTTGGGGGTCGTAGAAAAATACAGGTTCCTGAGTTGTAATTACGACACTGTGGTTGCATTCATGTGCATTCACCTAGTAATTACGATATTTTTCCAACAGGACTTGAAGGCAGCATTAGTAACAAGCAAGACCTCACAAAGTTATTTAAAGGAGTGTGTGTAATTGTGAACAGGTGTGTCTGATTAGAAGTCCCTACTGTGAATAGGGATATGCTGCTTGTGTCTTGTGATGGGTCTTGTGATGTGGCTGGATTTCTGACTGAGGCAGGGACCGGCTCCTACAAAATGTGATAATTTTGTACGATAGGAACTAGAAAAGAAAAGTTATGAGAGTATTATTTAGACTGGAACACCATAAATATGGCATTACTCATAACCCATAACATGACTGAAGACCTATATTGAATAGTAAATTAGTGTTAAAAAAAAAAAAAAAGTCACTAGACGACAGAAAACAGAACATAAGTGCTTATGCATTTATCCTCATAAAGAAATACAGATTCAGTATAAATGCAAGCTGGATACACTCCCAACATTTGCATGTCACAAGTTCAATACTTAAAGGATTTAATTAAAAAAATGGAACGCATTTTATGAAGCTGTCAATCAGCTCAAGCCTATTAATCCAATAGCACTAATAGGCAGGTAGTATCTGAGTGTCTGAGACTATACGCGTTTCGTTCTTGATTTAATGAATTAGATTTGCTAATTTTGCCAAGAATTAGATTTTTCTAATGGGACTCTTTTTGCTTTTAGCTGCTAAAACTGTTATGTGACTACATTTATCTGGAGCAGAGCTGTTTCTTTCTTTGTTACCTAAACTAACAGTTGTGTTATTTCAATCCATAGTCTGAAGCTGGAGTGTGAGAAGCTGGCCAGTGAGAAGACCGAGATGCAGAGGCACTACATCATGGTGAGTCCTGGCCAGGCTTGCTCGGTCAAATCCTGTATAGTGTGTGAGCGGGTAAAGTGAGAAAATGGTCTAACTCTGTATTTTGGCATGGGGCAGGGTTGCAGCTAGAACATATGTGTTTCATGGGGGCAGACAGGATTCAAGACACAAGAGTAGATGTAGCACAAAGATAAATCTAACAACTACTAAACCTGATATATAGGCTATCATCAGGGACCTGTAATAGCAACTAGCAACTGATGATGATGCTCCAGCTATATTAACACATGCACCTTTGTTGTAAATATCAAGGTCGTTTGCTGTATTTGTTCTCACAGTTTATTGTATTCCACACTGTCTGTACCTAGATGTCCACCATACCAAGCTAGAAAGCAAAAAGTATATTACTTCATTAGGGAACAACGTTATGCTAGTTAGATTACAATTAAGATTTATACAATTTAGTATAAATACAGTTCATTTTTTTAATCTACATTTCAAATACAAAACACAAACTGGGTTTCAATTCAAATATTTCACAATTTTTAAAAGAATTTCTGGCAAAAGAAAATGTGAATGAATGTAGGCTTCCATTAACTAGATTAAAAAAGACTACATTATCCAAACTCCGTGGTTGTTTTTCATCTGTGCACATATAGAAAAGAGCTTCAAACCAGCACCGTGAAAGATAAGTTTAATGTTTGCTGTTCCTTCATTCATTTATCTTCAGTAACCACTTGATCCTGGTCAGGTTTGTGGTGATGTTTGATGTTGTTTTTGTTACTTAAATGATGAAAACTTTTGTTTCTTTGTTAGTCCAAACAGATCATGAGTGTCCTCTGTGTATATGTTTATGTTTAGATATATCTAGATACAACAATGAAATATGTGACTATCTGTCCCACACATTCATGGTTGTTTTTATACAAAATACCTGTTTGCATCACTCGTTGCATTTCGTCTTTTTAGATAGACCTTTCTACCAACTTTCCCACCTCAGCCAAGCTTTTTTTTATATTTAAGCATTATTGTTTCTGCCTTTTCCATTCAGATTATTTAAGTTTTTCACAATTTGCATAAAATAGCTGGATAGAAAACCCCATGCATATGTAACAGGAATTAAAACATTTATTTTGAGTCCTAATGTGTGCCGTGTGCGTGTTGATGTATATTCACTGCTGTGTGTCACTGTGTGTTTTCACTGTGATCTGTAGAGAGGACAAGAAGGAAGAAGAATGTATAGTGAGGAAGTGCAAGTGATAAATGAGAGAAGAGGGAGAGAAAAGAGGAACCAGTAAGAGGAATGGAGACGAGTGAGAATGTGACAGTAGGCTGAATGAGAGATGAAAAAAGACAAAGAAGAAAAGAGTGTGACAGAAACGGATGAAGAAAGCAAGGAGAAAGGCAGGGAGGGAGATAGAGATCACAAGCACAGGCACGTAAATAATGTGAAGCACTCTGAAAAAGCAGCTAGCCCAGCGGGCTATATTTAGCCAGTTAAACCTGTCATGTACACCAAGACTTGTTTCGACAGCCATTGCCTTTATTTTCATGCATTTATAATTCATCATCGCTTGCCCTCTCCCATTTCTGAACTGAGTGTCTTTTTTATTTATTTATTTATTTTTAAACTTTCACTGAAAGATTTATTTGGTGATAGGCATGAAATAGTACTTCAGCCTCATTAGCGATGGTGGATTAGTGGAATATATAAGACCATAGTCAGCACGTTGTTCTGTATTCATTCTTAAAATCTCATGACCATCACGTCAATTAGAGCTCAACGGGCTACAACTACATTAGTGATGCAGGAGGGCTCAAAAGTATGAGTCCACTATGAAAGACTAAACTTCAAATACAATTACTAGATTATATCATTCTTCACAGCACCCACTTAAGCATCATGTATGTATATGATCCTCAGAAATGAGAAGAATTAGAATAATTTTCTTCTAATGGCTTAAAGAAACAGTTTTCAAAAACAGATGTGAATTAAATATTTGTCTGAACTGTTGCTTCATTATCATATATAGGTTGTAAGAGGATGATAATTACCAGTATATACTGTAAACTAATAATAGGCAAAGTATGTTTTTATATGAGGATTTCTCCAAAACTAGTGTAACTGTGGAATTAAAATCATGCCATTAGAAATTGCAATTTAAACGAAAAAGTCTTTAATTTGAATATTATTCTTCCATTTGAAGTAGAATTTTGAAGTGAAATTAATTTTCATGATTTGCAACAGAGCAATCTAAAATATAAAACTGAATTACGTGCTTAAGGGTGTGTGATTGAATGTTGAAAATGACTTTAGCAATGAACGTACACATGTAATTCATTTCTAAAAAGCATTCAGTCTCTTTATTACATCACATTTTTAGATTTGCTTTCAAAATCACATCCGGGTAACTTGCAGGCAAGTCGAACACATAACCTCTCTCCTCTTGTCCAGATGAATTGTATTTAGAACATTTTACTTTGGTATCTGTTGTATTAAAAGAAGAAAGAAAGGTTTTTCATACCATAAATCTTGGCTGGGGAGATACTTTGAAAGGGAATTAATAGCAAGACGTTGTAGAAACTATTTATAATCAATCAAAGAATCACACCTTTAAGCAAGCCACCAAATTCAATTTCAGATAGTATGATGCAAATTTAGACTAATAACATTCAAATTTAGATATTTGTCTTTAGATTTCTAAATGACATGATTCTAACTCCATATTAAAGCCCTAAACTCTTTGGATCCATCGGTGGGTTCAGACATCTCTCATTCTCGTAACTACAGTACATAGAGCATTAATTTAACTGTCGTAACTTAACAATTCATAGTAGTTCATGAGTAATATGTTTTAAGATAAGTAACTGAACAGTAAGCATGGGCAGAAAATTACTTTGAATTTGCATGATATAATCTCACGTTTTAAACTGCGCTTAGCCTTCTGTTCTGTGTGAGTGTAAACACATTTTGCATTCTTTTCTCTGTAAAGGAAAACATGTTGAAATTCTTGCTCATTTTGTAATTGCACCTACAGAAGCAGTGATAGAGATTAGGTTCAAAATTATTTGCCTGACTTAAATTTCTTGCTTATTCCTTCCTTATTCTACAAACAGAGCTCTCACCTAAGTGTTAACATGAAGGAATGCCTGTGTGTGTGTGTGTGTGTGTGTGTGTGTGTGTGTGTGTATGCGTGCGTGCGTATGACAGGTGTGAGGTCAGTCTACTGCTAATAATGAAAATGGTATGCATGGTCACTCGACCACTTGGGTTCACTGGTGCAGTCATGGTTCTGAGGTGGTCAAGGATAGAGGGTGAGATAAAAAGAGAGAGCGAGAGAGAGAGAGAGAGAGAGGAGGAGGGGTGGAAGGGGGATTAATGCACTGCTCTGCACTGTAACTCCCCTGGCCAGCTCATCTGTCTGATTCACACTGACACTCTCAGCTCTATTCAGGAACATTACTGCCACAGATTGCCCTCACGCCTACAGAGAGAGAGAAAGAGAAGGAGGGGAGAGATAGAGAGAATGTAAGAGTGAGAGAGATGGGTGTTCAAAACAGAGCACTAAAAGAGGAAGAGAAAAAAAAGGAATGAATACGGCTAGATTGAGGGCAGTGAGAAAAAGAGGGATAAATAACGTAAAAGCACAGAGAGAGCTGAGGTAAGGGAGAAATAATGATTAGGGGAGAGGAACGATAAAGTGAGGTAGAGAGAGGGAGGAAGGAATAAGAGTGGTTCTAAAACTGCTTAGTCCTCAGTAAACATTTATATAGCAGGAGTGTGTGTAGAATATATTGAAGGTGAAATTAAAATTTGTCATTTCATTGTGGGCTTTTTATTCTCCGTATGTTTCATCCAAAAATTCAATCGATTTTTTTTTTTTTAATGTACTAATAGTAGGATGATTTCTTAAACGTTTTAAAATTATCTTCCAGTTCTTACCACGTGGAGGATTGTAAATTTACCATTCCAACCACATATTTAGGAAAATGGCATGATTTACTCTTTTTTCTCTTTTTTTCATGATCTTTTGTTAACCAAGTCATTGTGGATCCATTTAAAACCCCTGCCAATTTTTGTTTTTTTTTACCATGATTATCTTCTTACTATTCTATAGGCTCAGCTGTTTTTTTTTTTTTTAAATCCTAATTTCACCCGCTCCCACAGAGAGCCTTACCAACTCCGCCAGCTCCCGCAGTTATTATTTTTGTTTGCACAATATTTTTTGTTTGCACAATATTTTCTAACAAACCTAGTTGGTTCTATTTTGTAAAATATAAACACATTAGTAATTTACCACAGTGACCGTGACCTGGATAAAGCATTACTTAGGATGAATAAATGAAAACTGTAAACACATTGGAAAGTAGTGGCTGTGCACCGTGGCCTGTCCAATACACTCCCCTGTTAATCATTGTGGCCCTTCTTTGTCCCATGATCTCACTGCACACTACCATCCACATGAGAGTTAAAAAAAAACAAAAAAAAAAAAACACACACACTCAACTTTTTTGTTGGATCCTATGGATAATCCAGGTGCATATCTTATTATTGGCAGTAAAACAAAACAACAGGTGTTTTTAGAAGACTTTTTTCCCTCTGGTCTGAGTATAGGAGTATACTGGGAGTTGGTTACATCTAATGAGTTCTGTGTATGAACCACAGCTGGGACTGTGCCAAATTCCCAGTTTACACCTTACAAGAATTGATTCTAAGACAATGATTAGAAAAAGACTCAATCCCAGGTATACCAGAGAATGACCATCTGGGCCACTGAGCAAAATTTTTAACCCTCAACTAATAAGACTATGTTTGGATGCTGTCCTATTTTACCCTGCTCACGATTTTCCATTTTAAATTATTGAGATAAAAGATTTAATCATCCAGAATAGCTAGCCTAAAAAAAATGAGAGGAAAATGAGCATTTCCACCATTCCACGTTTAAGCAGAGTATGGAAATGCAAAATAATATTACCAGCTGTGCAATCAGGAACTGTGGCAATCGTGAAAACTAGATTTTTAAGTGATTCTACAGTAATGCACAGTAAACAATAAAAAAAACTGAACAGTACATTTCAGTATAATCCTTTTACAAATCAGTTGTCTAATGTCCACATAGCTGACATTTTTTGCTGTACTGCTCTCAAAGTGTCTCAAAAGTGACTCCGAGCAGGACTGAGCAGGAGATAGCTGGTTAAAAAAACAAAACAAAACAAAAAAAACAGTGTGTTTAATCACTTTCTAATTATCATCACCATTAACATTATTTGTAACTGCCACTTCATCGTAGGCATATTTAACCTTTTTGGGTGATTACTACTATACTCTGATATTAAATTGCAGAGTTCCTACGTAAAATACGTAAAGATTGGCAGGTATGGATATCATGGTAATGAAATGTCATGTAGGGACGATAAAATTGTTATATTGCACAAGCGTAGTTATGAAAAAAAAAATCAGGTGACTCCTTGTATACAGTTTTTACAGTATTTTTATGAGGTCATGGCAACTAGTTCTGCCTTGTAGTTTTTAAAGCACAGATTAAAACAGGGAGTAGCTGAGTGGCAGCAGCTCTATGAGATCACAATCTTCAGAATGTCTGTACCTAGTACTGTAAAAGTACTGGCGCTATTATGTCGCTACTGCTATTACTATCTGATTATTTAATTAAGTATGCACAAACCACATCATTACATTCTTTTTGCTGCTTCCTGTGAGCACAAACCCTTGGAATGCAGCCCTGCCAATTTTTGGACTCCTAACTAGAATGTGAAAATGCCGCTTGATCATTTCTTTTTTTTTGGGTTTTTTTTTAAATCACTTTCAATAATTATGTGATATGACATGCCTACACATGACAGAAAATTCTCATTTTTGTAGCATTTAACTATGATTACATAGATGAAGGCTTTAATTACATCAGAATTTGTAATTGCTCATTGTCTGATGGGCAGGTGCTTGCTCCTTTAAATGATTACTAAGCCACTAGGTTAGAAATGTGTTTGAGGATTATTCTCTTCTGGTCTGTATGAGAGGATCTGAGAGGGAGGTGATGAGGGAAGTTGTTGTCAGGAACACACATTGCATCAGCCACAACAGCTTCCAGGTTCTGTGAGCTTATAGGACATTCATAGTTCATATTCTTATTCATATTGTCCACTCTGTAATATCACAATATACAGAGTTTCAAAAACAACCCTTAGTAATACTAGTAGCACACAACTTCATTTAATGCAAATAACATCAACTGAGTGGAATCTGTATGTTCTAAATCTGTCTTGTTAATGTAATCTTATTTTCGACACGCAGTCGTGTTGTGTAAATGTTACTAAGTAGCGGTAACTGCTTAAAAATCATTTGGATTTGCGGTGAGAGCTAATTAAACACAGATTAAGTGCTTGTTTGATTGTTTGTTTGATTATTAAAAGTGGCTCTGATTGAATGGAGGTGACTGGGTTGCTTCTCTATCTGGTAAGTTTGACTACTACAAACAAATTAAAAATAGGAATTGTGGAAAAAGCTTTATACGCTTTTACTAGTGTTGGTTCACATTCAGTGTAGTGCTTGGTTTTATAATATAAGATCAATATTGTGATAAATTATGTCACAGTATGCTTTTCTGAGATATTGTGGATATTAAATCCACAAATTGAATTGCAAGCTGACTGGAAGCAGGTGATTTGATCTTATAATTTCATACTTAATGTTTAAAATTGTAAAATGTAATCATTATTATTATTATTATTTTTTTTTTTTACAAACGTTCATTTTTTCTCCTTTCAATGATATTTATTTATATGTAAACATTATATAAATCATCAAACTTTTTTTTCTTTCTTTCTTTTTTAAATGAAACACTACTCTATTGCTGGGACTTTGTGAGCAAACCTGTATATGCCCCAGCGGTGGCCAAACACACGCGCACACGCGCACACACACACACACACACACACACACACACACACACACACACACACACACGTTGAGTGATGAATGTTCAGCATCACAGCCGGATGTATTGCAGCAGTACATTCGGACAGCAAACAGCTGCCAAGTTGAACCAGAGGACACTTAACACACTCATTAGACTGTAGGACCCCTTAGACTGTGTGTGTAGACACACATATTCATGCACACACTGCAGCATCGGCATGGTGGCAGGCTCAGCCGTGCCGAACCGAGCTACATCCACCGCATGCCGTGTGCAATCTGCTCCCAACTCAACACACACACAAAAACAACGAGAATGTGACATGCAAGGTGGATTATGTAACTTAACAGAGGTAGTGGGTGGTCATTATGAGCCCAATAAATCCCACAAGGCCACATCCTGCCACCCTGATTTTATGAGATTTCAGTACTTTACCCATCATGTTTAGTTCACTACACTGGAAGTCTCATTGTCCCAGGAAATTTTATTATATTCCAAGATTTATATCAACCTATCCAATGTATCCTACCTTCATATCCTTTGGGATCCTTCAGATGTGTAAATACAGGTATGAGTACAAATAAGAGATAGCAGGAATGTGAAAAAAAAATCACATGATTTAAAGTAACAAAATACAAATAGATTGTTATTTTACATGAATAGAGTCCAAATAGAGTCCAGATTTCTTAGACAACTCGAAATTTTAAAAGGTAATGAGAGATTGTTAGGAAATGTGAAATATTTGACCAACATATGTAGTAAAGCAGTAAAAGTAGTTGAAAAGTAAATAGACTATGCATACATGCTTTTATTTTATACCGTATGTATGACAAATATGGTATGTTTGTCAAATATTTCACTTTTTTCTTCTACATTTCTCTACAATCTCTCATAACATTCACATAACTAATTTATAACTGGATGAAGGAGGCCTATTGGGTTTTTAAAATAAAAGTGAGGTTAACTGAGAAATGTGGACAAATTACAGTATTCTCACACTTATATGCATGTATACATGTATTTATGAAGATCAATAAAAATGCCTATTTCTTTATAAAATACACCAACGCACAGCTCATTTCGTTTGGGTCCATGTCCTCATTTAGAGAAGGAAACTGGCACAGAAGCTTTTAAAAGGCATATATAAACTTTGCCAGTAAATAAGGAATTTTCTTTAGGAGCTCTACTTCAGATGTAGAGAAACATATTGCCTCACTGCACTTGCTTGCTAACTAGGTTAAGTTGTTTTGACAATAAGTGTGTAGTTACTGTTTATCAGTTTTATTACTGTTAGCAAACAGTCAGTATTTTTACTTGATGAAAAAAATTCCTCAAATGCAAATCTTGTGTCAACAAGGCTATTTAAAAAAATAAATAAATAAATAAAAATCCATAGCCTATGGTAATATAAGAGACATAGTTAGCACTACTAATGTAATGAATTTCACATTTCTAATTCCTTAATGCTGTTTTTGACTAAAGCTTGGGAATTTCTGAATTTGCAATCTCAGACTATGAAGACCCAGAGAAAATGTCCGCTCAGTTTGAAATTCCTTCTCAGAAAATTGGGAAGGTCTCCTCAACCTCAAGTTTAGCACATAACGTCATATCAACATGGCTCCTCACAGCATCAACAGTAAAGAAGTTAGCACTTCTGTACTTTAAAATGAGTTGCAATGTACATATACAAGTGTTTCCTTTAGATTACAGGTTCCCAGCCGTGGTCCTGGAGTTCCCCCTTTCCTGTTTCCCTGTTCCCAGGTACACCTGGTTCAATTAATCAGCTAGTTAGCAGCCCTTCCTGAATTGAAGTGGGTGTGTTAGAGCAGAGAAAACACTAAACTTTCCAAGACAAGTGGTTCTCCAGGGCCATGGTTGGGAAGCTATGCTTTAGACATATTTGCTTGTTAAATCTATTACATAGACTATACATTTTGCTGTTGTGATGAGGTAAATATACACCACTCATATCACTAACGTTAGCTGGCTGGATTGTTGATAACGAAAAATGAACATAGAGGCATCCATGTTTTTCCCATTTTGTAGCTGAACTGAACACTGAGGTCAAAAATGACAGAATTCTGACTTGTGACTTTGAGTCTGAGTTGAACACAGCAATAACATGAGTCTAGCTAAGTGGAAAAAATAACCCTGTTTGTAGCAGTCAGGGCTGAGCTGTATCCTAAAATACCTTGTAAACTAAACTAACATTGTACTGGAAGTGAAATAGTATTGTTGTAGTAAAGTAATTAAGTAAAATGAATTTAAAAAAAAAAAGATAATTTATAAGATGCTCTTTTTAAGACACACACAAAAAAGCATAACCATTCACATTACTATGCTAATGCTAATAGTAACTAATATCACTCATAGATATTGAGGACTTTAAAAAAAACAGATGTTTTTACTTTCATTTACTTTTGTTTGATTAAAAGACTTTTTCCCCAAAAAGTATCATTTTAATTCAGTGTTTCTATCTTTTACTCAAATATTATTTCTATTCTATTCTATTATTTTTTTCTTACACCACGGCTAAAGTCTCTTTCTTTGTTTCAGATATATAAAGACCACTGGTTTGGTGTTAATTACTGAACATTATTGCATAATTAATCCAGGAATTTAAACATGATGGAAAGGAACAAGTTTAGGCAAGTTGAGGCTGACATGATTAGTAATGGCACTTGTTGCATCTTCTCACAGCCCGGCTAGCTCAGTCGGTAGAGCATGAGACTCTTAATCTCAGGGTCGTGGGTTCGAGCCCCACGTTGGGCGAGTGCTGTTTTCTTTGGCAGCTCTCTAGGGCTTAGACAGAAACTGCGTGTAGTATAGCACCTTCCTCTGACAGAGACAGAATTAACCAATTTTCTGGATGGCAGGTTTTTTTTTTTACTTTCTGTCTCTGTGAAATATAGTACACATAGAGCCAGCCTCCTACAAACATTAATAGTGTGCATTATGAGATTTAAGATGAATCTGGTGTTTATTATTCTAAAACTAGCGCACTGCCGCCTACACTCAAGCACCTGAATAACTGACAATGAGTTTAAGTGTTGATTAATTCAAAAGGACATTACTTCAGGTGTCAGAAATGCTGCTTTTACTTCTGTTTTGAATTTCAAATGAGAAGAGAATTTCTGCAGAACCCTAGAGTTAACTGTGAATAGCTTTGAATGATGAATACCTAATATTTAATATAAAATAGAATCAATGTCATACAAACATTTTTATACTTTGCACTACATTTCTGCTGAGATATCACTGTGGCTGTGCCACAGAGTTCAGGTACAGAGACACACAGCCATGGTATAAAGTGTTAATGTGGATTTGAAGGTCGTTCTATAGGCGGGGTGGCAGAGGGGTTTTACTGCAGGGGGGGTCTGACTGATGGCTCTGGCCCCACTCAAGGCTGCTGAACAGGGCCGAGCCATTAGGAAGTGTGTTTAAGACTTCACACTCTATTACCAATAATATAGGGGCTATAGTGCTCAGTGCTTTTACTGTACTATACGCTTTCAGACCTGCAGTGTGTGGTGTGTGTGCAGACATGAGAGAGAGAGAGAAAGATCAGAACTATAGTCAATATATAACAACTAATAACCAGGAGTGTAAAGATTCAGTACAATTGGTGCATCAATATTTATAATATGGCTGTAGCAGATCAGAACATGTGCTGAACTAAAATTCCTGCTAGATTTACAAATATATTTGGCTGATATTCTTTGTATTCATGTGTGTATGTTGATAAATGTCAGTAATGAGTAAAAGACAGAACATGTTTATGGCACAGCTGCTTTTTCATTCATTTAGACAGCCATAAAACTCAATAAAAAGCAAAGCTCACAGAGAGCTGAAAATGGTGAAAGAGCACCTCCTAGGTGCGGCTTGCACTAAATCTTCCAGTAATGCACCTCAGCCACTGCAGAGCATCAGCCAGCATAGACGCACATACATTCTTCCTCCTTCATAGAGCACCATTTCTTTTGTTCTCATTGAATGGCTAGTGTTATTTGTCTTAGTTTATGGATTTGGTTTGGATTGCTTTTTTTTCAGGTCATTAATAAGAAACAAATTATTTTCACAAATTTCCATTAAATGTGTGCATGATTCATTTCAATGAATCAATTATTCATTGAAATAAATAAGTGGTTTAAACTTGACAGTGTAATTGGTAAACCCACAGATAAAATTGCAGTAACTCATTATATGATTTGTCCAGGTAACTCTTGTAGGATCAAATATTTTCCAGAACTAACCGGATTTTCATTAATGCCACATTTCTTGTGTAAGTGCTCTTGCAAATGACTTAGCAATAATTTTCTTCGTGTATAGCTTGATTGCTTGATTATTGAAGCCCGTTGTGTACTGGGAAAAAGTTGCAATGTTTAGAAATATTAATATCTAAAGAATTTTCTTTTGCACTTTGTGTTTCTTACTCTCTTTCTACCACTTTCATATTTCCCAGTGCCTTTCAGTCTCACTGAAGGAGGAAGAGCTATCACATCATACTGCATTGATATTTCCCCTTGTGGGATTAATCATATCAAATGTTTAAAACATATCAAGATGCATATTGTGTCATTTTGAAAAGAATAATACATGCACCTAGTATATATATGTAGACAAATGGTAGTTATAGTAACACATGTATGGTTTATAGTAAGCATTCAGGTTTTCTAGAGCTGAGTGTGTATTGGGGTAAGGGAAGTACTGTATTTGTATGGATATTATGTTTCAAAACAGCTAGTTTCAGCTAACGCCTGCCAAACATCTACCTTTGGAAATATTGTTCCTGTTATTTATGGGAATACTTTTAATGGAATATGGAACATTTCTAGCTTTGGGAATACTATAACCAATTATGGTCATGCCAATAAAACTACTTTGAATTAGATCCAGAGGAGGGAGTTACATGAAATGTAATCTTGTCAGTAGTCCTGAAATGAGTTTATATTTCAGTGAATTTGAGCACAATACACACTCATTAAGATGTAAAATGGATTCATTGTGTGGCTTAGATTTATTTTAAAATCTAAATTATGCTCCTTTGTTTGCGTCTTGTGTTTTTGATATGAGTACAGCATGCCTCTCATGACAAAGACAGGTCACTAAGGTAGAAATTTTCAGGGAGGAAAAAAAAGAGAGGGGCGTGAGAGGATGGCAGGGGTATAAGCCCGAGATGATGTGAGAGAAATGGAGTTTATATAATGATAGAGCAGGAGAGATGGAGAGAAAAGCGAGGAGGGATCAGAGGAGCTGTGCAGGAGAGACAGATAAGGAGACAGAGTGAGAAATGATCAAGTGTGCGAAATGGAAGAAAAAGAGCAGTGCTGAATTGAATCGCACATGGAGAGACGAGTGGGGGGTGAGGGAGGGAGCGAGTGTGGCGAGCAAGGGAGTGCGTGAGTGTGAGGGAGAGTGAGGGAGCAAATGAGTGTGGGTGTGACAGAAAGGAAGAAAGGGAAAGACAGAAAGAGAGAGAGAGCAGTTGAGTCAGATTTCATCTCCATCACTCACACTGTGCTGCTTGTCTGCCTGCTGAGACTGAGTGTGTCACCAAGACCAATTCATCACACACACAAATGCAGAAACACACACACACACACACACACACACACACATTCTCTCTTAATCTCTCTTTATCACTCTCTTTCTGTCTCACTCCCTCTTGTTCTGCTTGCTCTCACTTTTTTCCCACACTCTCTTTACTTTCTGTACTCTCTTTTTCTTACTCTTTATCATGCTCTCTCTCTCTCTCTCTCTGACACACACACACACACACACACACACACACACACACACACACACACAAACACCTGTCTCTCTTTTATGTATATATATATATGAAACGTGTAAAATATGCACACTATAGCTGGCTAGTGACTAATGGGAGATGTTTTCGTATTTCTCCTTATTGTCATATTTTAAACTCAGTTATATCAGTGATGTCATCTGGGGGGCGTCCGGCTTCTTTGGTGTGTATATTTATTGCTTTGTGTTTTAGCTAGTGGTTCATGCCTAAAGTATTTGACAGGTGGGAGAACAAAATACACAGATCAGATAATAAAATACACAGGGAACGCAGGCTGGGTAATAAAAATACACACATTGGAAGTGATCAGAAGTGATAGATTTGATCCCTATGCTGCATTTTAGATAGAGTTATTGACCTCATTAGTGGTTCTGCACATCTCTGACACAAATAGACTAGAACTAGGATGGTGTGAGATTACAGCGTTTACAGCGTTTACTAAGTACATTTAGTTTTTACATTTACATTAAATTTTCATAATGCTTCTGTAATAGTAAGGAATCCTATGCAGATAATTATTTGCTCAGAGTTGTTAATTGCAGCCCAAATGGCATAATATTGTACTTAATAGTCAGTTTGTCAGTTCACCATTGGTGTTATTACTATTGACTATTACTATTTTTAATTTGTTCATTATGATGTTATGATATTATTCCACAAGTAGCCTTTACTGCAATAGCAATATTTTGATAACCATTAGCACAAAGTTGACATATCTCAGTGTGGAAGAATCCATGAAAGTTTAATGTGTGAAAGTCTTTTTTTTTTTTTGAACCAACATTAAGAAGCCTTACTGGCTACGTGCTAGCTAGCTAACTAAATTGATTTGCATTGAAGGGACAAAGCAACAATAGGTCACTATTCATTTTCTATGTGCAAGTCGACACAGAGCTGCAATTTCAGTAAAAGCAACAGGAAACAAAGCGACATTTCAGCTGAAATTTTCTCAATTCTTTGCTAATTGGGTATGACATGTTAAAGTGACAAATCCATACAATTGGCTCAAATGATTCCTTGGACCAAACTCATGGGACATGCAGGCCAACGTTTTTTCAGTTCTTCACTCACAGCTTTAGTTCCTACCTGCAGTTAGTTCCCATTTGACGCACAATAATGGAGGAATTAATTGTGGTTTGTGGTTTCGTCTTATCCTGTCAAATGCAACCTCCCATTAAATGAAATGAAGCTTAGAAGGAAGTAATAGAGATTTTTGCCACTGGTTAGTGTAAGTAGCTAGTATGTAGCTAGGTTGCTAGCTCGCAACATGTAAATCTAATCAGTATTCATACTGATTAGTCCATCCATCCATTCTCTGTACCGCTTATCCTACACAGGGTCACAGGGAGCTTTGAGGCTATCCCAGGGACACCCTGGATGGGGTGCCAACCCATCGCAGGACACAATCACACATACACTCATTCATACACCACAAACAATTTAGAGATGCCAATCAGCCTACAACGCATGACTTTGGACTCGGGGAGGTAACCCGAGTGCCCGGAGGAAACCCCCGAAGAACGGGGAGAACACGCAAACTCCATGCGCACAGGTCAAACCCCCAGCCCTGGAGGTGCGAGGCAAACGTGCTAACCACTAAGCCACCATGCCCCATGCTGATTAGTGCATTATTTAATTTGTTTTAAAATATTTAGCTTTAGAATCTATATATAGCTACACACCCTAGCTATAGTGCATAAACTACAAGCAGCATGTGCAACTCGTCGCCTCTTAGTGTGAACACAGGGTAACTGCACTTTAGTTAGAAGACACTTTGATTGGTAAAACCTGATGGTAAAACACGGCTATGGTTTTTACACATTTGAATTAGATGCTCTGATTGATTGTGGTGCAACCTGCCAAAGCCAAAAGACTCAAAACACTTTGAAATCGTCATTTTATACATGACGAAAATCGATCTCCATACAAGATGACAGAGTGAGCATGTCACAAGGCAGCGTAACAAGCTATATGTTTTTATACAAATTTAAACAGTAGTGTGTTGACGGACAGAAACTCTCCACACTGACACACTGGAGCATGGAAACAACCCGCATTTCTCTCACTTAGAGAGCTGAAAATCAGCAATTCTCTAAAGACAGTGTAGATTTCATCCTGCCGCCGGGAAGGCAGGGTGATGGGGTTAAAAATGCCCTTATTACAGATAAATGATCTAATAACAGGCTTTTAAAGTCTCAGCCTTTCTCCTTCTCCTTCTTTCTCTGTTTCTCCCTCTCTCCCTGTCTTTCTCTCCCTCTCTCTCTCTCTCTCTCTATGTATAGATTGTCATTTGTCCTTGTCAAGTTAGAGAGGCTTTAATTTGATTGATGATGTATTCATTAGTCATGTTCATTAGATGCAGTGTTGAGTGAAGACCCTTTCTTTCTCTGTGTTTGCAGTACTATGAGATGTCCTACGGACTTAACATAGAGATGCACAAACAGGTAAGTGTGTGTGCTTGTGTGTTTGTATGTGTGTGTGTGTTTATGTCTTGGTGGTTACCAAATGTCCCCACAAGTATAGGAATATCTGACAGCTTTGATCTTGTAGAGACATTTGAATAGTGT
Organism: Pangasianodon hypophthalmus; assembly: GCF_027358585.1. Classification (NCBI taxonomy): domain Eukaryota; kingdom Metazoa; phylum Chordata; class Actinopteri; order Siluriformes; family Pangasiidae; genus Pangasianodon; species Pangasianodon hypophthalmus. The sequence continues at coordinate 17,096,400 of NC_069720.1, forward strand.
GTGAGTGTGTGTGTGTGTGTGTTCCTCAAGACCCAACTCCTGATTCTACACACACACACACACACACACACACACACACACACGTTCCCTTCTCCCTCATTTCCTCCTACTTTCCAGCTCATTGTCAGTGGCGGATGTGCCGGATGTTGGGCTCTATCGCATTCTTCAACTGATTGATGCTTTACTCCGGGAGTCTTGAGGTTTGTGATGAAATGACGTGCGTGTTTAACGATGGTGGAACCGAGCTTGTTGGCAGCATGGGATAACATGGCTCAGTGTGGTGAGGATGGATCCAAGTGCAGAGCAGCAAATCACGCTGAATGTAGGTCAAGATGACGCAGTGTTAAATACCGATGAGAAACATATATGAGAAATGTGTGTCAGAGGACCCAGGAGAATGTAACACACAGACCCTGGAGAGTAAGCTGGTCCTGGGACTAACAAATGACTTTAGTTCTTTTTGTCTTTTGTAAAAGGTGCAGATATAGAGTCTATATCTTTTTTTTAGAGATGATACACTGTTCAACTTATGATTCAAAATTCCTTGAACATATGAATATACTGTATAAGCCATACATTTAAAGCAGCCAGACACTGAGAAAAATAGAGAGAGGATGAAAACAGGAGGAAAAACATAAGATGAATAACAGGTGAACTGTGTGGAAAATGTTGGCCATTTGCATTGAAAGCCAGTTTTACACTGTGCGATTTCAGCAGATTATAACTTGTCACATTATATAAGATGATCACAATAAAATAATAACTGAATTCTATACCAGACTGTGTGATTACATGTTCTCTGTGTCAGATTATACGATGAGAATCCTCTGCAATTTAAAAAAATTACTGTGTTGGCCCAGTCTAGGTTCATGCAGAATCTAGGCTCATGCAGAAAATGGAATCGCATAACCAGAGACATTCTTCAGAATAAGTCTGAGGGAATAAGTATAGTTTTTCTGTCCTTTAGCATAGTCAGTTTGGGATGTGGTTAAGCTAATCACTCACAGGCTGAAAGAACATGGCATTAGTAGAAAAGACACAGGTGATAAACAATCTAATACGATGTGTATGTTGAATTTGTTATATGTCACATCCTGTATTAAGGATATCATGGCAACTGAACACCTGCATCCCTGGGAAATCTGAAGGCTGGACTGACATGATCTATTTACATTTGGCAGCGTGATTAACAGTTGTGAAAGGACTTTACATTTTTTCATTTATTCAACTGAGCAGTTGAAGGTTAAGGACCTTTGCTCAAGGGCCCAGCAGCTGATTAATGCTGGGATTTGAACTCATAACCTACTGACCAGTAGTCCAATACCTTAACCACTGCATTACCACTGACCCTTTGTAATGGTATGAAGCAGCAAGTCTGATTTGCTCCTGCACAGAATTAGCACACTTCCTGGTTGCTGTTGTCGTCCCTGTGTCCATCATTGCTTACTGAGACCCTACTGAGTCAAGTGAACAGATTCAAATCGATGAATGTGTACAGCTCTAACAGCGACATGTCTCTTCCTCCACATCAGCTGGTCATTGGTGGATGGAAATGACCTCAAATCTCCCCCCACCCCAAACACACACTCACTCACTCACACACACAACACTGTAATCACTCCAGTTCTCTCTCTCTCTCTCTCTTTCTCTCTCTCTCTCTCTCTCTCTCTCTCTCTGTATGTGTATATGTGCGTGTGTGTGTGTGTGTGTGTGTGTGTCAGGAGAGATGAATAGAACATGATGGAGAGAGAGAGGGAGACAGATGGAGAGAAAGAGGGTGAATTTCTCTGTGCTGTCTGCCAGCAGCTGCCTCTCCTCTCTGTTCTATCAGTCTAATGTGTCACATGATGCAGAGCAGGCTGTGTGTGTATGGGCGTGTGTGTATGGGAGTGTGTGTGTGCTTGTTTGAGCCTATGTTGGCATTTATTTTTGTGTTTGTGTGTCTGTGTGTGAGTATGTCTGTCTGTGCTGGCATCCACCACAGTGTGTGAGCATGCTCAGACGTGTTTATCTCTCTCTCACTCTGTGTGTGTGTGTGTGTGTGTCTAGAGTATAGCCAGTATGAAGGTTTATACTGTGGATCCCTTTCACTGCTCTCTGCTCTCATTAGAGATGCAGGTGTGTGTGTGTTTGTGTTTGTGTGTGTGTGTATGTGTGTGTTACAACAAATTGATTTGCCTCCTAACAGGACCCTTTTTTCCCCCTCCCTCTCTCTTTCTCTTTTGCTCTGATATAATTTCCATTTTCTCTCTGTCTGTATTTCCCTCTTCATTCTTTCTTTTCTATCTTTCCCTCTTCTTTTGTCTTCTCTCTCACCCTCTCTTTTATTTCCATTTCTCTTTTCTCTCTTTTCATGTATTTCTGCTTTACTCACATCCTACATCTCACTTTTCACTTTCTTCACCTCTTTCTTTTCTACATCTTCTCCATTTTTCTCCCTTTGCCCCCCTTTATTCCTCTTCTTTTCCTCTTTCTCTCCCATTATCTTCTTTTCTGTGTCTTATCTTCGACTCATTTTATTTTCTCTCTGTTTTATTTCAAATACAAAGAAAAAGCAAAAGAACACGAGAAAGAGTGTGTTCACATGAATAACTCATTAACTAGCACGTTAACACACGGCCTCAAGTGTTCTGTTGCTTTAATACAAACGGTTACAAAAGAAAGAAAAGAGTTAGCAAAGAAATGATGGACATAGTTTCAAATATCTATATTTAATATGGGTTATTTCTTCCACCAAAAAGTAGTTTCACCAGAAGTGTTTTGTTGCTATGCAACAAAGTTACAATGTAGTTAGTTAGTTTTACTACTACGACAAATAATAAATAATGTATTTCATATGTTATCATTTCTAACACATCCAGTATTTTTTTTTTTTTAGTCTTTCAATAAAGCGAGCTATAGGAAGATATGGTTTGCCAAACTTGGAGTGAAAGAATCGAGTGGCCTGCACAGAACCCTGACCTCACCCCACTGAACACCTTTGGGATGAATAGAAATGCCGACTGTGCACCAGGCCTTATCGCCCGACATCGGTGCCTGACATCACTAATGCATGTTTGTGAATGGGCAGAAATTCCCACAGCCACGCTCCAAAATCTAGTGGAAAGCCTTCTCAAAAGTTTGGAGCTGACATAGCAGCAAATGAGGGGCTTTTGGAATGGGATATTTAAGCACATATGGGTGTGATGGTCAGGTGTCCACAAACGTTTGGACATATAGTCTAGCTGCAAAAAAAGTAGGAACCAGTAAAATGAGTAGTAACTCATTTTGTTGACTTGATACTATTCTCATGCTGTGACAGATTGTCTGTTAAATTTCAATAATTTAGTAGTATTAGTTGATTGAAAATGCTGCAGAAAATAATTTTAATAATCTTTTTTGGTAGTTAGTATATTTTAAATAATCCAACTAATTTATTAACCACAAAAACCCAGATAGATGAATCAGTTATCAAAATAATCATTAGTTGCATCCCTGCTCATAAATGATCTCCCTTTTCCTTTCTTATTTTTTCCCACTTTTCATTCTCTTCCTCTGCACTTTTCTCCTTTTCTATCACTTACTCTCTCTCTCTCTCTCTCTCTCTCTCTTTATTTTAAATGGGAGGGATTTTACACGGGTCAACTCAAGAGGCACCTTGAAAGGTCAAAATGGCACTTTGCAGTGTGTTTATTTGTGTGTGTGTGTGTTTGTGTGTGTGTGTGTGTGTGTGTGTGAGAGAGACATGGAGCTCATTTGTGAATAATGAGTCTGAGAGCAGAAGTGATGTCACCATTCTGGAATGTGATGGAAATGTTTGTGTGAAAGAGCTAGAGACTCAATGGGGAGTGTGTGTGTGTGTGTGTGTGTGTGTCTGTGTGTGTTTTGTGCATGTGCGAGGCAGCCATTTAGCATAATCGGTCTGTTTGTTTGATCAGAAGGACTTGAAAAAACTGCACATTCCCTGCAGTGTGTGTTTGCATGTGTGCACGTGTGTACTTACTGACTTACAAAAAACTAAAACTTGAGACTCCTTCCATAAATATTAAATAAACATCTCCTAACAGAAATCTTCATACATTTATGCTTTATACCATTTTCTTTGTTAAACAACAATACTTTAAAAATCAGTTATTATTAGGCTTATATTGTGTGGAGTGTCAGCCGTACAAGTCCCTGTATATGAGCTGTTACTATAGAAACAGTAAAGTATTTGATGGAGCGCATTAATACAAACCTGATACAGCTGGAACTACTGTCCGAGCTGTGCGGTTATATAAAATTAATCCACACATACTGACCAATCAAATTTGAGAATTTTACTGCACCATCGTATAATCACAAGCAGCCCGTGTTAACCTGAATTCGATGGCTGAAAAAAAAAAAAATTCATTTAGGCTGCTATGGACCACCTGGGCAGCTATGTTTATGGCTCGTATTATTCGGATATTACTAGAAGAATGGAAATACACATACACACAGATATACAGGCCTTAATATTAGAGTTTCTTACAAACAATTGACTTCAGTTAGATTTCTGTCATGTGTTCAAGGTGTGATTACGCTAATTAACCAATAAGAAATTTTTACCCGTGTTAACCAAGGGTGCTGATAATTCTGGAGTTGACTGTACTATATTGCTTGGATAATTGATTAATGTAGTGCATCCTGATAAGCATGGTATGCAAGGAGCTGTGTTTTGGGTGTGTACATAACAACTGAACATAACAACATAACAGACATCCGGGTGCAGATTTAAATCTCTAATGAGTGACACGGAAAATGTCCTGAGACGACATGAGGAAGAAACCTTAAGAGGAACCACACTCAGAAGGACACCGGATAGTGAGATTATTGTGTGTGTGTGTGTGTGTGTGTGTTTGTGAGAGAGAGAGAAAGTATGAAAGTTGTAATACTGATGTTAGTGATATGCTTAAAAATAAACACTCACTGTGTAGCTTGGCCTTGGTACTTTGCTTGCCTTCAAAAGGGTGTGTGTATGTGTGCGTGTGTGTGTGTGTGTGTGTGATTCTGTGAATTTCCATCTATTTGTGCATATGTGTCCACATCTTTGTCTTGTAGGACAGTGTAATGTTTTCCATCCCAGTTTAATTATGACTGTGTGTGCACATGTGTCTTTTATGACTCTGTTTGTGTTTCACCCTGAAGACCTTCTTCACGTGTGTGTTTGTCTGTGTGTGTGTGTGTGTGTCTGCACGTCTGTGCTTTACTGCTCTCTTTTCCTCTCTCTCTCTCTCTCTCTCTGTTTTGTTTCCTCCTTTTCCCAAATGGAGGGGCCATCAATCAGAGAAAGAAAGATGGGGAGGGAGAGAGGGGGAAGAGAGGCAGGAGGATGTTGGCTCCTCGCCAGGAAAGAGATGCTGGCTTTCTGCCCGGAGGAAAAGAGAGAAAGAGGAAAAAAAGAGAGCGCACTAGAGCGAGCCAACACCGTGAGGAAGAGAGAGAGAGGGAGAGAATGAGGGAGCGTGCTGAATGATTGAGCGGGTGAGTCAGAATGAAAAGAGAGAGAGAGAAGAGAGAGTGAATGACGAGGGAAAGCAGAACTGAGGGAAAAGAGAAAATGAGGCCTTTATTGAATACCTCTGTGCCTGCGACCACAATCAGTGATTAGTGCTCCATCGGTAACAAATATTTGCCTTTCAGTGTTTGGAGAGTGAAAGGAGCTGCTCCATTAAAGTGGCAGGAGGGGGGACAACTACAGGCGTGTGTGTGTGTGTGTGTGTGTGCGCTCTGTTTTCTGTCTGATCGTTGTCTATGGCTCACTGCTATATCCCTACCTGTCTTTATATTTCACCATTTTCCCATCTCCATTTTAAACCCTCTTTCCTTTTTTTTCTGTTCTCCATCTCTCTCTTCCTCACTCAGTTCTCACACACACACACACACACACACACATGCACACAGATGGCAATTTTGAAGCGTACCTTGAAGGGTTGGCTGTGACTATAATGCAAGGGCCATTAGGGGAACACTTTCGCAGCACAGAAAGAACATCCATACATATTAATTTAACACACACACACACACACACACACACAAACACAGATTTTTGCATATTCATGCATGTCACTGCTCTTGTTGGGTTTACCAACTCACTGTTGTATTATGGAATTACTGACTGGTCTGTTTGGCTGGGATTACATACTAGTTTTGATGGGTTTAGTGACTGATTAATGACTGGCTTTAATGGATTTACTGAATCATTTTGATGGGATTTCTGACTTGTTTGTATGGGTGAATCTGACTGTTTTTAATATGTTTAATGGTTTGAATGTGTTTACTGGTTGGTGTCAATGGGCGTGATCACCCATCTTCATAGCTTTATTAGCTAGGTTAGAGGTTTTATCTATCTATCTTGAAAGGTTTTTATTGATTTACAGACCAGTTTTGATGAGTGTACTGCTTAATTTGAATGGAATTCCTGATTTCTGTAATGGCTTTTGCTGCACTGGTTAAAACTCTGACCCATGACGTGCATTTGACTATTTTATTAGGAAGGAATTAAATGTAGAAGAAAGAAAGAGAGAGAGAGAAAGTATTCTTCTTACCTAAAGAAACAGCCGTAAAAGGGAATGGCAGGAAAGGAAAAAGAGAGATAGGCAGAATTCCTGAGATACTATTTATACGTGGAAATGTTTACCCTGACTAAAGGACCAGGACTAATGAAATGACCCTTTAAGGAATTTTTCCCCCATTTTCTCCTTAATTTAGTTTTGGACAGTTCCTACTCACCAGCCAGCTCTCCACTGTCATACAACAGCTACCAGCCAGGGATGGTGAAGGCTAACGTGTGTTTCCTCTGAGATACATGAAGCCAGTCAACCACATCTTGTCAAACTGCTGTTCATGCTGTGTCACAGGGCAGCCTCACACTCTCATAGGAAAGCGCTGTCTGCCCTCTTCCACATACATGAGCTCACAGACAGCCACGGTTGCGATTGACAGGAGAGAGAGCATATGCCATCCCTCATACCCAGATTGCACGGCCAGTTTTGCCCCCTTGGACTGCCAGCCATGGATGGCTGTGGCACCTTCAGGATTTTAACTTGTGATCTCCAGACAACAGGGTGAATGCTTTTCCTGTTGCACTACTCGTTAGCAATTTTTACAGAATTTTTAAGGAAGGAGAGTGCTCTGGTCAGCATGACCTACTGTGTGTCACAGAGTGGGGAAAAGAGATGCACAAAGCCCAATCCTATCATTTAATAATACCATAAATAGTACTTAGTAAGAGTACATAAACTACATTTTATTTAAAATTTTAATTTGCCCATTTGCACCAGGTTGCTAGGCTTAATCCTGTATTTCTTTCTTCTAGAACGATGGGCTTAGTGCAGGTGAATATATGATATGATTGATTTAATCAATGAATTCTTTACCCAAATTTAGTGAAATTACGGATTTCTGCAGCCGGTTTACTTAAGATGGGCTCCTATATCTCTGTATGCTGTTTTCTAGAAGCACGTATATGAAGTAGAGTAGTCATCCATTCAGGGTTTACTTTAACTGTCATGAATTTTTTTAAATATATTTTTCTCAAAGTACTTTTACTTCTCCTCAGAGTCTCTCTCCTCTGTCGTTGTGTTATAGTCTTTGTCTTATTATTTCGTTGTAGTGCAGTGCAGATCTGAAGGTATGATGCTGTCTAATCTCTTTGTTACTGCCACGGTGTCTCCCGCTCAGTTACATGCTGGCACGGCACCAAGAGCAAACTGAACTAGAGGAATGTTTGCATACCAGAACACCACGCTTGAAGGATGTGTTTGTACTGATGTGTTCATACTTGGTCGGCAGAGCGCTGATGGTGGTAGTATCAGGTGCGGAAACGTTTTGCGTGCACACACACATTCACATTCACACCTGCTTAACAGAGAATATAGAAGATGACTTGCATGTACAGACATGCCTTTTCTACCACCATGAAATGTTCTGGATTTGTGTGTGTGTGAGATAGAGAACGAGAAAGAGAGACAGGAATGGAGAGAGAGAGAGAGTGTGTGTGTGTGTGTGTGTGTGTGTGTCTGACGTGTCTGTCAGAGCTCCATGTTGCAGGGACTGTGAGGAATGAGAGAGGAGGGAGAAAAAAACGGATGAAAGGAAAATAATGGCTGTGTGGGAAGATGGTTAGAGCAAGAGAGCCCCTAAGAGGTGAAGTGAAAGAGGAGAGACACGCAGAGCTGCAGAAGGACTCTGTGTGTGTGTGTGTGTGTGTGTGTGTGTGTGTGTGTGTTCTCGGTTATCTCTTTTTCCCCAAGTAAGTACATAATTATCAAATGTTGCTGTGTGTGTGTGTGTGTGTGTGTGTGTGCATATTTGTGTGATCCTGTGTGTGTTCACGTGTTTTTCTTCCAGGAGATTGAATCTATTCAGACCCTTTACACTGAGAATACACTCTGTACGTGTATACTGCACATCAAAGCATATGAATGAATAGCATTTCAGATTATTCAACAACACAGATACGCTCAGTGGCTTAATTTCTCTTTTCTCTTTCTCTCTCACTCTTACTTTCTTTTCATATCACATGACGGAGGTCATGATTACAATATGGTGTGATTAATGTATGATTATAAAGTTGTTTGGTCCAAAAAAATGGATGGCACATATAGACTGGCTAAACCTCATCAACATCGGTTGTGCGCAAAATGTACAAACGACAACTGCACTAAACAGTTAACATGCAAAATTACCACTAAAATCTTACCGTCTAATGTAGGTTTCATATTCATACTGGGGGCCTCCTTTTTGTTAATGACATGCCCACGACTTAGAAAGTCAGGGCTCATAGAGTATGAGGTCCTGATTTGTAATTACGACATTGTGGTGATGTGCAAGTATGCTTATTTCATGATTACAATATTTCTGACAGGACATGAGGGCATCATGAAGTCTGGTGACTAAACCAGAGTCTTTTCTTCCTCCTTGCTCCCTCCTCCTTCTTTTCCCTCATGCTGTATCCCTGTTCTAGACACAGGGCGTGACATTGTCTATTGTTCTACTTCTAAAAATATCTTATAATATTTGTCTTGAACCTTGTAAAAGACTATTTCATAAAGCCTTATGCAAAGCACTGTGTGAGCAGTGATTCATAAGTATTCACCCCCTTGAACTTTTCCACATTTTGTAGTTTTATACTTTGGAATTGAAGTGAACTGCACAGTGAATCTACACAAAATATGCTATAATATTGAAGTAGGGGGAAATCAATATAGATAAATTGCAGATTCTTTTTTACAAATAAAATATGTAAAAGTTGTGTTTACATTTACCCCCATTGCTGCGAACCACATAATTTTTTCCCCCATCCTTGAATGGAGTCGACCATTCGACCTTGGATGGAGTGCACTTAAAATGTCACATAATCTCACATAATAGAACATACTTAAACAAACATCATCATGAAAACCAAGTCCAGGACTATTAAATGTGGAAACGTGGATGGAGAATACTTATGCAAGGCACTGTATGTCTTTTTGTAGCTATATAACTATTCAGCACTCTAATGAATGCATTAATTATGGTTCAGAAAATCCCATATCATTATACATTTATACACACTTCCAATCTAACCGTTGTTTGTGTTTTTCTCCCAGGCGGAGATTGTAAAGCGGCTCAGCGCTATCTGTGCTCAGATCATCCCTTTCCTCTCTCAGGAGGTATGCTGACAATGATTGACGACTCATCTCTCACACTCCAACACAGACACACAGACACACATACACACTCACACACAGGCAGACTGTTTCATCATCCTTGTTGAAGACAATGCTCAAATTTCCTCTCATTTCCACCTATTTCCAACTACATCAGCACTTTTCAAATGAGTGTCGTCTGAATAGCAGACATTTGGTTGTCATCACAGCACCTTAAAAGCAGCTATTATTTTTTTTTTATTCCAGAGAGAAGTCAGGTCATTAAACTGAACACTGTTTGGCTAGAGTAAATGTGGCCCAGTGGCCCTCAGTAACTCACAATTTTGGAAATTGACTCGTTATTCGTAGTTGTTTGAAATTGTGTTTTTCTTTGGCTTGCGCTTCATCTTGCACCAGCAGTACATAGAAAAGATCTGACGTATGCAAATCTTCCAATAACTGATACACGTGCTGTCTTTTTTTTTTTTTTTTAGAAGAACTGCGTTTTGGTTCTGCTGTTTTTAACTGCTTTTTAAGTATTTTTAGTTGCTTTTAGTTCAGCACCGTCTGCATAAGGGAAGTTTTTCTCTGTCCACTTAAATAGCAATGATGAACTCTGGGTGCATACAGGATTGACAGAGAACTCAATGGCTAACAATTATGTTGACTTAACAAATAACTTCTCATAACTGATAGTCTGATGGTATTTGTACAGTCCTAGTAACCAAACTGATTTACAGAAACCCCAAAATTAATTAATTAATTAAACTGCCTGTTAATTAATTACTTTACCAGCATCTGGCAGGTACATTTTCTACTTGCTTCTTTAAAGGTTGGATTTCTTTTGACTTCTGCCTTGTTTTCTTTATTGAGATTCTACAGTGATTTAAGAATATTAGGACTATGAATTTGTTAGTGTAATATTTCATTTCATTAAGAGCTGCTGAGAAATCTAATAACATCACAGTCCTGAAGGGAAGGCTGAAAAAAAAACCTCATTAGACATTGCCAAATTGTCTTGGTTTTTTTTTTCTGGCTTTCTACAAAAAAATTAGCTTCTCAGCTTCTAGAGTTATATTTAATCACTTGTCTTTTGTGTTGTTCAGAACAAAAGGAAATGGAAAACGTTTGGATTGCGATTATGTAATTTCACATAGGCCAAGTCAGGGAGGACATAACGGGAGGATTTTTGTGATCTGAGAAGTCTCTTGAAGCTGTTTGACCCAGTGAAACTGTCAGGGGTTGTACAGTTCACAAAAAACCATGTGCAATTACATCATGATCCATGGACAGCATGATGTGTCTTTTTTTTTTTTTGTGTGTGTGTGTGTGTGTGTGTGTGTGTGTGTGTGTGTTAATAGGTGTATGAGTGTGTGTAGCAGCAGGGTGTATAATTACATTCATTCTTCCAACCCTTATTTAACGCGTTTGCCGTTTTGTGGTTTGCGTGCCTGTGTTTGTTGTATATGTGATCTAGGTTATTGTTTATGGTGTCTGTATTTCCTCCTGTATGTCCACTTTGTTGCTGTTTCCTCATCATCTTGTGTATATTTGGATTATCTTCATTCTATGTTTACAGTCTCTGACCCTCTGCATGTGTGTGTGTGTGTGTGTGTGTGTGTGTGTGTGTGCTGGTTGTTTTGTAGCACCAGCAGCAGGTGGTGCAGGCTGTGGAGCGGGCTAAGCAGGTCACCATGGCAGAACTCAACGCCATCATTGGGGTTAGTAACTTCTGACCTCCCACACTGACTGTGTTTTCTTTACTGAATACAAACACACACCAAACACTGACAGCAATGCTAGATTGATGAGTTAGTCTTATTGGTATGTAATTATCGGGATATACTTATACTACCATCAGAATCAACTGCAATATTTTATTTAACACACTTATTTTTTACTAAAATTTTAAAAATAAATTTTACTATTCATAATTCTGGATATATTTAAAACTTTTTATGGATTCCTACAAATGATTTGAAGTCTATGAAAATATAAACAGTATACACAGTACAGTATATGTAAAAATGCGTGGCACTGGGCTGGAATTCTCATGAATGTGTGATTTGTACTTTTAGAAAGTATTATTCAACTGGGAAAATGCATGTAGTGTAGCACATTTAAGTATATAATTGGATCACTTTTGTCACCTTTAGGGTGCTTTCTCGCCTGTTAGTCCTTAAAATCAGAGTGACATTGACACCTTTGGTACATTTTCTGTTGTTATTATTTGGTTTCGCTGTTATACTGTTATACAAATTTAACAGGACCAGAAAATGAGACAGAAAAGGAAATGTGCTCACTGAAGCATTTCATATTGGTGAGAAATAGAACACCAGAAAATTTCAAACAAACCTTTAGTAAATACAGCAAGAACTCATAAAAGTCAACTGAGAACAAAGCTGGTGCTGCATGGTAAATACATAAATCCATAATGATAATAGTTAAAAAACAAAAACACATGAAAATGTCAGTGTTTTGTGACCTGTATCCAGCATTTCCTTTTTGGGTGCTCTGGGCCAGACATCCAGAACACATCATACTTCTGCAGCACTCCAACTCTGTCCTCTGGCACACATCTCACCCACCTGCATAACACAGCAGCTTCACTTCCTGCAGTCGGGTTGAATTAGGGTTGAATTGTGTTCTCACTGCAATCAAGCTGCACTATGACTAACCTGGAAGTGGACTGATGCCACCTTTAGCAGGCTGGTTGTTTTGATCCACTGTGTTGCTGCCAAAACAAACCACAGTGAGGGGTTAAACACAGCAAGCCTCCATTCAAACAGACTAAGAGTGCTTTCACATCCGCAGCGTTCAGTCCGTTTGAATTGAACCCTGATGCGTTTCCCCTCTTGGTACAGTCCGTGTAGGCAGGTCAGTATACTGTAATTGCACTCTGGACCGGACCGTTTGAGTGATGTGGTCTTGGTCTGGTTCCAGTCCAACTCTGGTGTGGTTTCATTGCAGTGAAAAAGCAGTTTGACCCAACTTTAGGAAGTGACCCAAACATGCTGTGTATTGTTAGTCCAGGCAGCTTTTTCTGTAAATGCTGTAGTTACTAAACTGAGCAGCGAGGCACAAACTGAACCACAGGACAGAGCTAGAGAGCTGCAGACATGTCACATGTTTCAAATATTTGGAAAACAAAAGGAGAAAATAAATGCTGGATGTGATATATAAATTGTTTTAAACTACTTATTTATATAAATATCTTAATCATTTATTTAGCACCTGCTCCATGTTCTCTGTGGTGATTTTTATGATCTTGTGCAAAGATTTGTTTATCTTTTTCTGTATTTTGGTCCATTGAATGAAAGAGTTGTTCTTAGCCTAACATTAAGCCCAACTCAGCCACCATTTTTGCTTTTTGGTTCATTTAATTAGTAATTAATAAATTAAACCAAAACAAGTAGCAAATGAACCAAAAGTAATTTCTCTCTCTCTCTCTCTCTCTCTTGCTCTATATTTCTCTCTGTTTTCCTTTTTCCGTTTTGTTATTATGCTGTGTGAGCTCTAACAATGGAGCTTCAGCTGTGTAATATGATCAGAACTTAGAAAAACTGCTGGAGAGAGTCTTGACACAGCTAGTTGTGTGCTGGATTTCACACACACACACACACACACACTCACACTTGCAGCACACCAGCTGTAAATTAGCCTACAGTAGAGCGACCTCTCTTTATCAGTTTGTGATTTTTTTTCTCTTTTTTCTTCCCCCTTCTTTTACTGTCTTTCTATATCTGTCCATGTAAATGTCTGTCTGTCACTCTCTCTCTGTCTCTCTCTCCCTCCCTCTCTGCTCCACCTGTGCTTGTGGAACAGCAGCAGCAGCTTCAGCACCTGTCTCACCACACCCCAGGCATCCCGCTAACCCCCCACCCATCAGGCCTGGCACTGGGGGGAGCCTCGGGCCTGTTGGCTCTGACTGGGGCGCTCGGCGTCTCTGCTCACCTGAGCAGCAAGGATGAACGCAACCACCTGGATGCCGAGCATCTTCGAGGTACTGCATCACCCACTCACATGCTTCGCACTGTCAGTATAGCACTGCCGTAACTTAGTGGATCAGTCAAGACTTGTTTAATGTCTGATGTTTGTTTCATTAGTTTTGCATTGGAGCTATGAGGCAAATGAAGCTCAACAATGGTAGTTTATCTCACAAAGAATGTGCCTTAAACCACATTCAGTTCTTCAGTAATATCAAACAAACTTGTTGGTGTGATTTAAGAACAACCAGATTCACTTTTTCCCCTTAATGCAATTTGGTATAAATCCATCCGATAGGCCTGGCTCCAAAAATTTGAATGCCAGAAGAAAGTTATGAAGATGATAATATAGTTTCAATCTAAACTTTGGAAAACTCTTTAGCTATTTCACATAATTGTTTATTTAAGATTAAATAGCTTAATGATGTTTTAATGATGTACTTGAAGCAAGAAAATCTGACCATTTAAGCAGAGGCCACACTCTGTGATCTGGCTGTGATTTGGTCTCTGGAGTGATGACTTACAAGCATGATACAAATCCTCCTAATACAATTTAACTAGCTAATCAGCATTCAGGTTAATCAATATCTTTATTCAAACCTACATGATGTTTATTGTAGCACAATATTGTAGTAAACTCTAATTAATACCTGAACAGCATTCATCATTTTGGGTTTATTTATTTCACTTTGGTTGTACTTTATGTTAAAACATATTGTACTTCTCAGTCAATCTCAATGAGCTACCCTTCACCTGCTAGTCCTCGGTGGAGGGTGGGGAGGGGGGTGAGTTGGGTGGATGGGTGGGGGGGATGTTATCTGTTTGCATATGCATTTAGGAGTGTTTTCATGTCAACATGCAAAATACTGGAAGAAATTTAAAAAAAAAAACAAAAACAATCTGGAGCCCCTAACCAAGAGCTTTTGGCCAGCCTTCGCTTTCTGGTCTCATGATTTTTGGTGTTTATTGTGGAATTTTAATCACCCTGTGAGGTGATCTGCGGCCACTTCTGCAACCACATACAGTTCCCAAATGACCAGGATGCTGTCAGTAAAATTAAACATGGATCTTTCAGCATTGCACAGCTTCTAAATTTGGTATGATAGGCATAACCTGTACTCAGTAAATCCCACCAGCCGCACAGAACGCACATACTCGTGCATCGTTCAGGTAGTGTGTGACTTAAACACTATATAACAACCGTACTGATCCAGCCATGTGTTAATTATGCAAAGTGAGCAAAATTAAGTGCATGCTTAGCTTTACCACAGCCACCAGTGCAAAGACATCAGTAAATATCTGTAATTTGTGCTTCTCAGTAAATATACACTCAAAGAGCACTTTATTAGGAACACTATACTAACTAGGTAGGGCCTCCGTTTGCTCTCAACACTCTTAATTCTTCATGACATGGATTCTACAAGATGTTGGAAATGAGATCCTGGTCCATGTTGACATGATTGGATCACGCAATTCCTGCAGAGTTTTCAGGCGGACTTTCATGCACTTTCACACATCCCAAAGGTGTTCTATTGGATTCAGATCTGGTGACTGGAAAGGCCACTGAAGAACATTGAACTCATTGTCATGTTCATGAAACCAGTTTAAGACGACTTTTGCTTTGTGACATGGTGCATTATCATGCTGTAGCCATTAGAAGATGGGTAAATTGTGGCCATGAAGGGATGCACATGGTCAGCAACAATACTGAAATACGCTGTGGCATTCAACGGTGATTGACTGACATTAACAGGCCCAAAGCGAGCCAGGAAAACATTCCCCACATCATTACACCACCTCCACCAGCCTGGACTGTTGACACAAGGCAGATTGGGTTCATGGATTCATGCTGTTTGTGCCAAATTCTGACTCTACCATCTGTGTGTCTCAGCAGAAATCGAGATTCATCAGACCAGGCTACGTTTTTCCAGTCTTCAACTGTCCAGTTTTGGTGAGCCTGTGTCCACTGCAGCCTCGTTCTGTTCTTGGCTGAGAAAAGTGGAACCCGACATGGTCTTCTGCTATTGTAGCCCATCCACCTCAAGTTTCAATGTGTTGTGCATTCTGAGATGCTATTCTGCTCACCACAATTGTACAGAGTGGTTATCTAAGTTTCTTTGTTGGCTAGAAGCAGTCTGGCTATTCTTCATTGATCTGTCTCATCAACAAGGCGTTTCTGTCTACAGAACTGCCACTCGCTTTTCTTTATTGCACCATTCTGTGTAAATTCTCGAGACTGTTGTGTGTGAAAATCCCAGGAGATCAACAGTTATAGAAATACTCAAACCAGCCCATCTGGCACCAACAATCATGCCACGGTCAAAATCACTGAGATCACATTTTTTCCCCATCCTGATGTTTGACGTGAATGTTAACTGAAGCTGCTGGTCCATGTCGGCATGATTTTATGAATTGCACTGCTGACACACGATTGGCTGATTAGATAATTGCATGAATGAGTAGGTGTGTAAGTGTTCCTAATAAAGTGCCAGGTGAGTGTATGACCCTATAAGCAACATGTAATATGTGTGGCAGGTATGAGCAGAAAGTGACTTGATGAGATATTTTCACTCTCCTATGATACAGTGCCACAGGGTCCTCCAAGTGTGTGTTGTGTATGTGTGTGTTTATGCAATGTATTTAGCTGTCATCATGGTTGCGTTTGGAGTTCTGTTAATTTCTGAAGAAACACAAAGAGTAAAGGATATTAATTTTATATTTGTGTGTGCGTGTGTGTGAGAGAGAGAGACAGCATGTGTGCATGTATGTGAGAGAGAGCGTGTTTGTGTGTGTGTGTGTGTGTGTGTGTGTGTGTGTGTGTGTGAGAGAGAGAGAGAGAGAGAGAGAGAGAGAGAGAGTGCGTGTGTGTGTATGTGTGTGTATGAGATGCAATGATGTAGTTCTGGTGAGGAGACTCAACATTGCTCCTGCTGGTGAACATAAACTGTGAGCGGTAGGGGATGTGGAGAGGACATCAGTACAATAGATGTATTTTTATAGCCGGACAGGGTTTTTTCACTGTGACCTTGACTTGCTCTGAGTGTTGTTATTATTATCCAGAGTGACGTCAATTCCCTCACTTCCTTTCTTTCTCTCTTTCTCTAATTCTCCATGTCTCCTCTTAACTCTCTCTCTCTCTGTCTCACTCTGTCTTTCTCTGCTCTCAGAGGGTGCACCCAGCAGGGTGAGTAACAAACGTGTTTGTGTGTGTGTGTGTGTGTGTCTACTTATGATAAATGTCTCCAAAATATGTAGTAATTTAAAAAAGGAAGTTTGTGACTCCTTCCATCCAAACACAGCATAGGAACGTGGCCTCAGCTGATCTGCATTCATGCAGTGACAACAGCAATAAAAAGAATGATTAGCAGCAATGGACAATGAATGTAATAATAATAATAATAGTCATCATCATCATAATAGTCCTATTCAGGAAGCATTTTAATTAATGAAAATAAATAAAATCACTTATAAAATAAAGCACTATATAAAATATCACGGAAATGGAAGTAAAGTAAACTGTCACTAACAGGGAGGCCTAAAGGGAGTTTCATAACTCCGAAACATTAAAAACATAAACTAGCATCACCAGTGGTTTCTTCATCTGAAGATCAGCATCTTAGCATCTTGCAGAGTCGACCTCTGGCAACGCTTGAAAGATTCTCATTATCAGTGTGTGCTTTGAACAATAAAACTGAATGATAATGCGTAGACTGCAGCACCATTTATTGCCATTTCTCAGTTACAGTCAGTATAAAACATTGTCGACTAAACTAGCAGCATTAACAGAAGCAGCAGAGAGAGACAAATGGACTCAGAGAGAAAGATTTGGTGAAACAGAACTAAAACTGTTTAAAAGAAGAGAGAAATGTGTACTTGTCTTTTTTTTTAAATCAGACTTGATAATCCACTGATAAAAGGTGTTCAGAGGAAAAATGTGGAGCTCAGAATCAAAGAGAGACTACAGGGTCCTAATCAATTCTCGTTCATCATTTTAGTGCTGCTGAATGAGGAGGAGAGTGCAGGAAAAGTGAGAGAGACAGAGAGAGAGTGATTCTGAGACAGATAAGACACAGAAGGCTTATTGAGAGTACTGCACTTCTTTGTGCTGTTTTTTCCACTCATCTTAGTCCAACTCACTTCCTGTTTGGCCCAGAAAGATCACGGATGCAGAGAGACTGAAAAAGCAGATCTTAGAGCAAGTTGTGCTGTTACAGTTGGCGAACAGATTACAAAGAATCTAACTGTACGTTTAGAGTATGCTCTGTAAACTGGGAATGATGTATGAATGTACATTTTGTGTATTAGCGTGACAGTCTCCTCAGTGTGTTTTGTGTGTGTGTGTGGGATGTGTGAACAAGTGACATTGTCATCAATGTGCATTGTCTGTGAGTTTGCATTTATGTGTGTAATGCCAGTGTGTGCCGATGTCATTTGTGAGTTTTGTGTGTTAATTCACTTTCTCTCTCTCTCTTTGTAGAGTAAGTCTGTGTCATCAACAGACAGTCAAGCGATAGAGGAGCGTCAGGGCCCCTCAGGAGTCTTCCCCTCTCACACCAGCAATGACGCCAAGAGGAGGCGCTGTGATGATAAAGATGGCCCATCACATTATGTATGTCCCGTTGCACAGTCATGACCTCATGCTGATCCCCTAATATGATTAGTCAGTGATTTCTGACTCACACCTTTAGTCCTATTCAGAAAGCATTTGAGTCATTTGTAAGAGAACCTTTGGCAAAAGGAAACTGGAATTATGCTTTTCCATTAGCCACCGGTACTGAAGTTTGGTACCAACAAAAACTAATGGTACTTGGAAGCCAGTAGCTGATTGCTGATTCTGTCAATAATTGTTAAAGTTAAAACATGCTATTAATTTTTTTTTTGTTACTGATGATGAAATCCATAAAAATCCTTAGTGAGCCTTTTGTGTTTCAGTAAATTGTTGTCACTACTTTGTGCTGGTTAAGACAGAATTGAAATAAAAAATTTCATCCATCACAAAATAATAGATGTCTCAAAAATATATTCAGTATTCAGTTATGTTTCTTTACTGTCTTTAATGGAATCCCTTTAGAAGCAAAAGTCCACATCTAATTCCACAATCTGCTGGACCATGCAATGACTTTATAGAAGAATTTTCTGAATTCTTATCTAGTCTTTTTGCCTACAGACAAAGTGGTAATTGTCTGCTATTTCAATATTCTTATGGAAAATGAAAATGACCATTTATGTCCATTCTGGATTGTACTGGGGTTACTCAAAATGTGTTAGGCCCCGCTCATGCGTAATCACATCCTAGATCTAATTCTTGTTTTGGCATCATAACTAGCAAGATTCTTACAGTTCCCCTAAGCAAAGCTGTATCTAATCATTGTTTATCAGATGTCAGATTAGTACAAATTCTGGCACTAGATTCTGCCTACGCAAGAAACAAGTACTTATACCACTCACAGCTGCAGCAGTCATAGATAACCCACCAGACCCAAGTAAACTTTGCAGTGCAACATGTAATAGATTTCAGCTTGACTGAGAGGCTAATTGAGGGGCTAAAGACATCTTTAAGATCTACCTTGGACAGTGTAGCACAGTGTAGCATCTTATTTAAGGAAAAACAACAATTACAAGATCTGCCCTTGGTACAGTGAACAGTTGTGCATCTTCAGGCAAATCTCCAGACAGTGTGAGCAAGGATGATGGAAAAGTAAGCCTGATCTCTTAGTAACTACCATCAGACCCGTCTTAGCCAGAACAGCTTACTTTTTAAACTTGATAGAAAGCAGTAAGAATATTAGGTTTCTATTTAAGACAGTGTCTAAATGAACAAATGATCACTCTATTTATGATTCTCAAATTCCTCCAGACCTTAGCAGCAATTAGAGACCATAAAGGCTAAAATTCTGCAGCAAGCTGCCAGCCATCCATTATGTACTACACCATGCTCTAATGCTAATAACCCAAGAGGTGCCATTATCCAAGAAAGTCTCAATGAATTTAGTCCTTTTGGGTTTAACAGGCTCTATACTTTGATGCTGCCCTCTAGACCAACAACCTGTGTCCTTCAATCAGTACCATCGACATTAGATTTGGAATTATTATCTGTTAATGGGAAGCCTTTACTAAACATAAATTTGTCCCTCAGTTTAGGATATATCCCCATACTTTTTAACACAGCAATTATTAGGCCACTCCTTAGAAAACCGCATCTTGACCCCTCCAATCTCTTCAATTACCAATCTCCAGAACTCTCTTCTCTAAGTAATGACAAGCATAATTTCTTCTCTAAGTAATAACAAGTCTGGTTTTTGGAAACATTGTGGTACAGAATCTGCACTGGCTAAAGTAGTCAATGACCCACTGCTTGCTGCAGATTGTGGATATCTTCAGTTTTAGTATCAGTAGATACACTGAGAAACTAGTGCATGCTCTCATAGTTTCTAGATTGGACTATTATAACCTGCTGCTGGCTGGCTGCCCTGCTACCTTTCTCAAGAGCTAATTCAGAACGCAGCAGCTCAAGTTCTTAAAAGAGTTCCAAGTTCTAGAAAAGAGGGTCAGAGCCAGATATGGGGACTTGAGTTAGGGACTCAGACATGAGTTGCACTTGATTAACTCATAACTTGACTTAGATTTGAACTTGACTGACTTAAGACTCGATCCTTTCATTTACTTATGTGCAATAAAATGCCTAGTGTGTGTATGTGTGTATGTGTGTATGTGTGTGTGTGTGTGCGTGTGTGCTTTCACTAACATTTTCCATCTTGTTTTCTTTCTCTTAGGACAGTGATGGGGACAAGAGTGAAGACAACCTAGTGGTAGATGTCTCTAATGAGGTATGTCCTGAGTTGTAATTTTAAATCATTTTTAATTTCCTATGCTCTTCTTTTGTACAGAAAGAAGTATCACAGACAAGTGAATGTAAGAGAAAATCATGTTCTTATAATTACATGCTCTTCCAAGTTCTGCATTAGTTAGAAAAGAATAAAAAGGAATAAAATTCCATCACTTTAGTATATAGTGACCAAATTCTGAACTAGATAACCGTGCAGGTAAATGTTTTGTGTAGAGGGCTTCAACATAGGGTATTGTTAAGTAAAATCAAATAACATAAAGATTATTTTCCCTTATATTAATTCAAAACAGCTCATGTTGTCTTGGCAATACTGACATAACTGATCAGAAATACTCAAGCGTAAGTGATTCAGTACTTATAAATATATCTTTTACCTTATTTGCTCTCATGCCAGTCCATTTACTTCATAAAGCATTTTATGTCATCATGCAAATACTAATATCGCGTGTTCATATACTTTCATGCATTATTCCATAAATATACTGTTTATAGAATAATAGTGCTTAGGAATTTAGCCTTCAGAAAAATAAGTGTTATCCATTCCTTACATATATTTCAATGACTGTATAAAAATTACATAGATGATTAGGGATTTAATGTGTACCAATAAATACTAATTTTATACTAATTAGGCTCTAAAGTGAACTAATGTCTTATATGTTAAAAAAAATACTCTTTTTAAAGACAACTCATATGAAGCTACTTAGGCCATTCCCTAAAGCTTGATAAATAGGACATTTTGTTATGATTAAATACAATTTACCACTGACTTCCAGCACAGTGCTGTTTTTTCCAGCGAGTTAACGAGGCCATGGTGTATTCCTTTCATCGCTCAGCAAAGGCTGTGTTATTAGTTTAGTATAAGCTCACCATTTCTCCACAATATTTCAGCCTTTGAAATTCCTCATGTGGTTTCCTCCCCATAATTTGCCTTACAGACACAAAACAATATACACAAACTCTCCCTGCGTGAGTGTTCTGCAGTCTTGCATAATAGATAAACATCAGTGAGCGGAGAAAGAGCGACAGAAAGAGGAGGAGTGAATGAGATAAAGAATGAGAGATGGAGAGAGAGAGAGAGATTATGAAGCTATTAAAATGCATGATATTTGAGACCATATACCGTAGGTGTCCATGTTATAGCTGAATAAAATCAATTGTATGCTGGGAATGGAATTGATTGGATTTATTAATACTGCCTACCTTCGTGTTTTCTAATTACATTTCTTTTACTCCCTGTCTGTGTTTCTTTTATCCCTCTTTCTGTAGGACCCTTCCTCTCCCGTGGGCAGCACCCCCCACTCTCCTCATGGAAACGGCTTAGACAGAGCACCTACGCTGAGGAAGGAGCTCCCCAGATCCCCAAGTCTCCCTCCCGCCCCCTCACCTCCAGATCACAGCCCTGCTCCAGGCAAGGGCAAGGACCCAGCACAGGTAGAGCCTGGCACAGATACCTCACAGTATCACACCACGGCTGCACACACCATTCACTTCATTCACTTCTGTTTCTCATTAAAAAAAAAACATCTCCTATCTTTCAGTAGTTACTAGAAGGAATATTATTATATTATATTATATTATATTATATTATATTATATTATATTATATTATATTATATTATATTATATTATATTATATTATATTATATTATATTATATTATTGCCTCAAAGATGAAGAGGGTTTGCACTGTCATACAGTAAAGCAGAAGTATTAAAATAGAAGAGTAATTGTATTGTTTTATAATTGAAACAATCATTTTAATATTAACCCACGCATATAAAAAGAAAGACATTTTTAAAAAATAAACGGAACACACATTTTTAAAAAAGTTTTTAAAATACAAATCACATGCTTACAGAACTTGCTAGCTCGCTAAAGGTGAGTTTTATATGATTTTATTGAGAATTATTTTTATATACTGAGGGGTTGAATTTCTGTTAGCCCGATGTAAAATGTATTTTTGAATTCATCCTTGAATAAAAAGAAACATTCCAACCTCTAGTATAAAGCCATGAAATTAATTCATATCACATTTTTTTCCTGTTTTGAACATTTTTGGCTTTGACCCTGTTGCCAAATTTGGTGGCCTTCATCCACAAGTCCTTTATAGTGCAAAATATGCATATATTATAAGTCATATGGGTTTCACATTGTATGTCTATACCTTTGATCAATGATAACTGAATGTAGGATTTCTTTGCTTTTCTGCAGTCAGAGAAATGTCAGTCACCATCTTCTAAGTCAGGCAGTAGCTCCCCCTCGCACCGCGAGGCCCTCACCCCTGGACCCAGCACTTCCTGTCTACGGCTAGTCACTAAGCCTGTGTCCTCAGCAGATCCTATGGGTAAAGGACAGCTGGTCCAGTCTCATTTTACCCTTGATAAGTTTTTATTGCTGTCCAATTTTTGCATTGTGGTCTTAGCCTGAGGCTCCATAGTCAAGCAAGCAAGTCAAGCAATTTACCGTTCAACATAGTGATGGGCCTCTAACAAGTATGCCTTTGTTTTTTTTTTTTCAGCAGCTTTGCGCAGTCCTCTGTCCATGACATCAGCTTCTTACCCAGCTCATTTTGGTGTCGTGTCTCATGCCGGACTGAATGGAGAGCTGGCCAGTCCAGGCAGCTTTGGTGGCTCAATCACTCTCTCACCCCAGATCAGTACTGCAGCTAGTGCCTACACACGCAGCCCCATGGTGAATACACACACACACACACACACACACCCATACACACACATACACCCACCCACACACACACACACACACACACACACATCATTAGCTTGCAGTGTTAACTGAGTGCCACTATAGCATTTGTTCTAACAGACATTATCGTATGACTTTGACATTCACTTAAAACAAGTACTGCAAAAGTCAATAAATGGTCTCCTGAAATATTCCTGAACCTCCTGTTGTGTTCTGCAGGTGGCTTATGAATCACGCTCTCACCTCAGGCCCTCAGGGCTGTCCTCCTCTCTGCCTGGCTCCAGTGGGGGCAAGCCGTGAGTTTTTCCCTTTAAGGGTTTTGCTTCAGGCTTTCTTCCTTAACATCCCTCCATGTTTGGATTGAATTACACTGATGTACCCAAACTGGATAAATGTATGGGCCGTATGTTACAGCACTAATGTTTGGCTTATAATAATGCATATTTTGCTGGAGCACTTAACTAATGACCATTGTGTGAAATGCTTGTGCATTTTCAAATTGTTTCACACACAAGCACATAAACATACTTTTGGTCGGAATTATCTGGAGTTAAGGGTTTATGTAAAGGGGCCCTTTCCCACTTGTGGCTATGTGTTGTCAATAATTGGTTACATGATTACATGATAAATTGGTTACACTCAATACCTCTTAAACACATCATATATTTTCACCTCAGAACAACGTAGCTGCTCATTCTTAATTTGTGGAACTGCTGTCATTTCAAAATGCTTTTTTCTCCTCTTGCCCAGACAAATCCTTTTGTATGTAAGTGTACTGTATGTACTTTGGATGTATTTTGGATGTAATTGTCACTGTTAAGGTATAGTTTAATGATATATCACATTTACATAATTCTACACTAACCCCATATTTGGTCAATCAGCCAGGACATGTCATGTTTTTCTTCTGTAGTTTTGCACTGGGGCTACAAGACTAAATCCAGATGTCCAAGATGGCTGCACCGTAACATTACAGCATTTAGCTACACAATGAAGTTTATTTTTCATAGGTTACTGTAAGTCATGCTGTGTCTTAAAAACATACCTACAAATCTGCATGACTGCTAAACAACCGGATATGGTTTGAGCAAATATTTGCACAGTTTAGGTATTTCCAGGAGTTACATTATTTGCTGAACACATGCTAGCCTCACAGTTCTAGTGCAAGGCTAAAGAAGGAAACATCAGACCCTAAACATTTGTGCTGTTCAACTACATTTGGGACAATTGGTGTAATGAAGAGGTACTTTTACTGCTTGGTGCTCTTTTGGGCACTTTCACATTTCCTATAAGGACAACACCTCACTGCAGACAGGGTGTCTTGATTTTGACCCTCACATCTGGGTGACCTCATTATGGGCCTGATGATTGGAAGATAAGTTGAATCAGGGGGTTTTTTTTGAGTAGAGAACACCAAATGTGCAAATCTGTCACCCTGAAGTAGGCTACATGATTACAGGACACAACATTCATATAACACAGTGCTTTTAAAGAAAATCTTCACACCATGCCGCAGAGCCTAAAATATCTGAAACTTGTTCCAGAGCCATTTCAAAAATGCTATAGTGCATTTATTCTGTGGAAAGAATACAGTGCATTATTTTATTCTGCAGTGGAAGAAAAGTACAGTGCTAATTCTGTGATATTGAATATATCAAATAAAGTGCATGCCAGACTGCTACATGCAAGGCCGTGCATCTTTTTAATGTGTCACTGAGCCTCATCAACAACTAAAATTTGCAGATCCTTTGTTCAGGTTTATTCAAATCCTGCATTGTGCCTTGATTGTACTGAAGCTTCGAATGCCTGATCTACACAGCTACATAGTATGCAGAATTAGAGGGAATTTGCTAAATAGCATCAAGGGGTGCAAAGTGAGAGCCAATGGATTTAATTACAGATGTAAGCACACAAGTCCACCTCCAGTTATTAATTATACCTCACAGTGATGTGTCCCTGTAGAGTCTTTGGGTTATGAAGCTTCCTGGAGCAATCGTATATTATGGCTTCTTCAGGCTACTAATTATATCTTCAAGACAACTTGTCTTATGCTTATTGTATGGATTAGTCAGATATCTAATTGCTATAACATTATAGTGTTTACAGATACCTTGTATATATTACAGTCTGATCAGTGGAATGTTATTTTTCTTAAAACCAGGCATCAAATAAAATTGTACCCTATTTGTCCTGCTCTATTTTTCTTTTTTTGCTCTCTATTAACATATTTTTTTTTGTAACTGCGCTATTTGACAACATAGTTCCTAAACCAGGTGTATCAATCAATCTGGTGAAGTTTTTTGCAGTCACTGCAAAAGAAAGTCCTGAGTGAGCTACAGATAAATCATGCAGAAAAATATAAATATATAATTTATTCTCAGGTAGAAAGAGAAGACCAAGAACGTCTGAAATGTTTTGGGTCTGAGCAGTAACACTTCAGAACTAAACAAAACAACATATGATGTAATTTTATCCACAGGCTTCATTTTTCCTAGTAAATATGTGTAGACATGACAGATGGTCCATGTTGAAAGCTTTCAGATTATTTGCTCAGCAATAATTTCTTTATATTCAGCTTCACACAAGAACATTTTGCTAATTGGTAGTTCTTTATATAAAGACTTTCTCAGCACAAAGCCATTTAAAAAGATGTCTTTGTCAAATGTTAATGGGACATGAGTAAAAGTTTTACTATGTCTTTTTGAAGGTTGGCCATATACAAGCAGTCAAATATAGACCAAATTTGAGGGTCAAATTAAAGGGTCAAATTAAAGTGAACCATGACCCAATTATAGATCAATTATAACGTCTTTATGAGCCAATTTAAGTCAGGCTGGATGTCCGTAGATGTCCCAGGTTAGTCAGACCTCAGTGGCAACCAGCTCTTTGTTCATAAATCATCCAGGAAATCTATTACTGTGCTATTGTGACTAATATATTGTTTAGTCAGTTCTCCAGATAAGTTAATCTGCTCTATAATGGTTGTATTGATGTCAGCACTTCCATCAAGGTTTTTCAGGAATGAACAACTGACCTGCTAGACTTCACAAAGTTATAGCGATCACGTGACTTTTGTTCTGTGTAATATCAGTAAGATTAAGACTGTACCTATCGGAATATGGTACACAGATCCTCCTACGAACATTCATCATGTCAGATTTGAATATTGCATCTCCCATTTGGACTGTTACACCACTCTTCATCTAACTACTGACTCCTCATAACTGGATGATGCCAGCCTACAGGGTAACCAATGGAACTTTACCACACACGGATCACTCGTCAGGCTCGATGTTCCATTGTGAGCGCTGAAGTCTGTGAGCGAATGGTGAATAGTGATACCATGACTGTGTGTCTAAAACCAGACTCTTTTCACTGGTAGCTTGTGTGGTCAGACTGAATTGCTCAGCTTTGTCCACACTGCAGATCCCCACATATCTTTCAAGAAATGGCTGAGGACTCGGAAGCAGAAACAACCTCAGATCTCACCATCCAAGTGTATGTCTATGTGTTTATCTACCTAGGTATGTTCTGGCAAACCTGTGTTCATAATGGTTGCCACTGTTGTTAATGTATTATTATGATTGTACTGTTTATACTCTTAACTGTTTTGTGACTGGTATTGAGCAGCAGGTTGGCATCAGTACTTAAATGAAGTAATTAAAGTAAAGCATGAAGTAAAGCAAAGAATAATATCATTGGGGCGTGCTGTTATAGGAAAAAAATTCAAAGACAGGGTGGTGTAATATGACACAATGCAAAGCAAAGTTACTGTTATTACCAGATTTTCCAATAACACCCCCCTGTTTTATTGCCCTTATACCACAGCAATATGCCAACTTTTTTTATCCATTTTTAGTTAATATTATGCAATGTTTGTTAAACAAGTTGGCTACTCTTCTCACTTGCAGTATAACAGCTATAAATAATCTTTCCCGTATCAGCATTTTTTTTTTCTCTCAGCTTGTCATGTCACCAAGAAACTGCAAAGCACTTCATTCTACAGACTTTCCCATGTTGGAAATTTAAGGAACGGCCTTAACTTGACTTTTACCTTGATACTGGAGACTCTTTCCAAAAATGCTAAATAAATGCCTCTACAGAAGAAACTTTCCTTTATCAATAATTACACATTCTTTAATCCATTTACATGGAGTGACCACCATTTAGTGTCTGTGTGTGAGTTATTACGTATATAATAATGTATTATAATGAGTCACTGAAAAATGCTAAATCAATCAATCTAGTAATATACTGTATTTCTTGTTGGCTGGCTGGATGCACAATAAACTGCAACAGGTCTGCTCTAACACTGACCTGAGAAGAATAGAAAATCTGGACTGGTAATCAGCATTCTAATTCTGTGAAATGAATGCAAATGAATGAGCGTTGTTGTTTGTCTTAGTACGCAGTGTGGTTTGGTGGGTGTTAAATAACACGCCTCTTCTCTTCAAAAACCACACACACAAACACACACACAGTTTGTTAAATTGCAGGTAGACTGTTTGAATTGTTTTTCTGAATGCAATGGAGGCAGCACCATAGTTGTGTCCAAGAGTTAGTCATTAGCATTCTCAGAGTAAATTTTTGCAAAACTGTCCTTTCATTATTATTTGTAATTAACAGAAATGCTGGCATCAACTATGGAACTTCGATGTAGTTGTTTGTAGTGGTGCTAGTTAGATTTCTATGAAGGGTCTCTTTATTGTTGCTGAGCTACAACAGCTAGAATTTTTGTAACTAAGTTGCATTTCCTTCACCTGGCTTGAACTATCATGTTTTGTCCTAAATGCCAAGCTTTTTTCCTACAACACATTGTTATTATGCCATAAACCACCCTTTCTACTGTTTCTCTTCTTCTGTCCAGTGCGTACTCGTTCCATGTGAGTGCAGATGGACAGATGCAGCCTGTACCCTTCCCTCCTGATGCTCTCCTGGGCCCGGGCATCCCTCGCCACGCCCGCCAGATCCACACACTCAGCCATGGAGAGGTGGTGTGTGCCGTCACCATCAGCACCTCCACACGCCACGTCTACACTGGCGGCAAAGGCTGTGTCAAAGTGTGGGACATCAGCCAGCCGGGCAGCAAGAGCCCCATGGCCCAACTCGACTGTCTGGTCAGTTTCAAAACGGTTGTGTTTACCATCTCTACAAAAAGGCTTTGTATGAATGTCTGATTCTTCTGGTCTTCATGACTTCAGAAGTTGAAATTTCCTGATAGCTACACTAGTTGACATGATGTTGACATTTTTCACTATGGTGGGACCCATTGGAGATTGGTTTGTGGTCGATGCTAAGTGTAACTGCAGTCTAATGTTAATCGTACAAAGTCTAATTTTAGTCATTTACAAGAAATCTGAGGCAAATGTTTATGTTCTTGATGGTTTTGTATTATTTTTGTTGTCACTTAATGTCTGTCTTAGCTAGCTACATCATCAGCCTTACTAGCTAGCTTATTTAATGAGGGGAATCAGTGGAATAATTATAAACTTCTCCTCTCTATTCATCCAATCAGAACAGGGACAACTACATCCGCTCATGCAAGCTCCTCCCAGATGGGAGAACTTTGATAGTTGGAGGTGAAGCCAGCACTCTGTCCATCTGGGACTTGGCCACGCCCACTCCACGCATCAAGGCGGAGTTGACCTCCTCGGCTCCGGCGTGCTACGCGCTGGCCATCAGTCCAGACAACAAGGTCTGTTTCTCCTGCTGCAGCGACGGCAACATCGTCGTGTGGGACCTTCACAACCAGACACTCGTCAGGTAGCTGTGAACACCGGGGAGTGATTAAACGTTGCGCTGTACATAATGATGTGGTGTGTGATGATTTATGGGTGTGATTTTTGATGGATGTGGTTTTTGGTTCCTCCACAGGCAGTTCCAGGGCCACACTGATGGAGCCAGCTGCATCGACATCTCCAACGACGGGACCAAACTGTGGACTGGGGGACTCGACAACACGGTGCGCTGCTGGGACCTGAGAGAGGGCCGCCAGCTCCAGCAGCACGACTTCACCTCCCAGGTACTGCAGCACCACTGAATCATGGGAAATGGAGTTTTACTACTCCATTATAACAGTGAATATTTGTCAGATGCATGTTTTATTAATCACACAATTGCTTCTCTTTTGTGTGTGTGTGTGCATGTGTGCGTGTGTGTAGATATTCTCTCTGGGCTACTGTCCTACAGGAGAGTGGCTGGCAGTGGGCATGGAGAGCAGTAATGTGGAAGTATTGCATGTCTCCAAACCAGACAAGTACCAGCTGCACCTTCACGAGAGCTGTGTGCTGTCACTCAAGTTCGCCTACTGTGGTATGAGTAAACACTCACAATACCAGCCAAACGGTCCTGTTTCTCCACTCATAGAATTACTAATTATAGAAGTGCATTGTGCCACCCATTGAGTTCTTTTCTATGTGTGTGTGTGTGTGTGTGTGTGTGTGTGTGTGTGTATCTGTCTGTCTGTCTGTGTCTCAGGTAAATGGTTTGTGAGCACAGGAAAAGACAATCTGTTAAACGCATGGAGAACGCCGTATGGAGCAAGCATCTTCCAGGTAAGTGGGGGAAAAAAGAGAGATGAGAGTCAGAAATCATCTTTAGGCTAAAGATGTTAAAAAAAATATAAACCTCTGTCTTGTCTTGTGCTAAAATGGGCACATATTTTATGTATGTAGTCTTCCAGTGATGAGTTAATTTCATTTATTTTCTTGTGATCTCGAGATATTTGTGTCATTATCACCAAGTAACCAATGTTGGTTTCCTAACCAAGGCTAATTCTCTGAAGACACTTTGTTTTCCTGAGATAATCAAATATTAATTTGAGATCTCAAAAAAACACTTTGCTTTCGCAAGATTACAAATTAGATGTGCAGAAGCCTGTTGAGATTTATGACACGTTTAAAATGTCCAATGCCTACTGATAGAACTGATACTGATATGCCTGATAGGGCACCCGGAACACTACAAATGTAGAAGCAGGCTTACATTAAAGAGGGAGAGAATGTGGGAACTTTAACTGTAAACACTGGCAACATGAAGAAAATAGCATTTAGAATTAGCAGTTCCTCCATTTATTCATTTTTTCAGAAAGAAGAGACCACAGTCCACCTTTTGTTTTCCTTTGCCTTCAGGTTTTCGTATTGTTCACTTGGAAGAATTTAAACACTACAGGACAAAGCAGATTACTTTTTTGCATCCCACATCCTTTCCCTGTGAAGTGAGCTGGATAAATTTTTGTTTTCATGATCTCAAATTATTTGTTATTATCTCTGGAAAACCACATTTGTTATCTCAGGTGCTTGAGAAAAGTATCCCATTATGTCAGGAAAACATTTAACTGATACTGATGATGTAAATAATTAAATCTCATAAGAAAATAATAACTTATGGGGAAACAAAATAAAAAATCTGGAAATCTAAAGTCTTTTTATGACTTCTGTACTTCCTCACGTTATCACTTCTCTGACATCTCTTTAATTTCTCTGCTGAGTTTGTGGGTAATGTGTGTTTGATGGTCAGATTGAGCGTTTGTGCATTGCTGAAGGTTATGTGTTGTGTAAAATAGAAATGGCTGTTTAGACCTAGAAAGCAGTGAAGATGACTTCATTGATGGATGAGACTGAAATAAACAGATTGTTTATACAATTAACATTTCAAATGAGCCATCTATTGCGCTGTTTATTTTTGCATAGTGTCTGACATGCACTTTTTTCTTTCTTCATTCCCGCTCTCTCTCTCTCTCTCTCTCTCTCTCTCTCTCTCTCTCTCTCTCTCTCTCTCTCTCTAGTCCAAGGAGTCCTCATCCGTCCTGAGCTGCGACGTCTCACCAGATGATAAGTATATAGTCACTGGCTCTGGAGATAAGAAAGCTACTGTGTACGAGGTGGTCTACTGAGCACATGAGAGAGGAGCGAGATGGATGGATGGATGCATGGATGGATAAAATGGAAGAAAGTATGAGCTGAAAGAAAAGCACTTACCAGGAGCTCATTCATGGCAGCTGTGGTGGGCAACCATGGGTGCTCTTTCCAAACAGTATTCCCCTCCATCGTCTCTCAAGTACCATTAAACCCCATCCCCATCCCCATTCCATCCCCCTATAAGCAGGAAAGAGAGAGAGAAGATAGAGAGGGATAAACAGAAAGAATAAACAGAGGGAGTATAATTAGCACAGTGTCTAGATGAAACGCCCAGCGGCGAGGAGAAAGCTCACAGGAGAAGAGGTAAGCACTTAGGGAGCTGCAGCTCACACAAACACAGATAGCAGACAATCAATACATTCCTGTAAAAAAAAAAAACTCACACTGTAATGAGCCCAAATGCAACAGAGCTCGTTACACAACACCTCAGAGAGCAGAATAACTGGACTGCAGCATAGTGCTGACTCTGGCTTGAGAAACCTGCACCACCATGTCTGCACCACTCCAATTAAACATGCATATGGCAATTCCCAACTGAATTCTGCATCGTGCGTTTCCCTCTCTTGTGAGAGACTCCCTAGAGACTCTAATGAGGAGCAGCTGGACCTCTCAGTGGGTTTCATGTTGAAAACATTAAACAACAGCATTTTCCTTTTTTAATTCCAGAGAATGAGTATATGTGCAGAACACTTAAGCATACATGAGTTGAGAAAAAGATTGATTATGTGTTCTGGAAATCCCCTGAATGAGAACTACAGTTTTGTGTTTATGTTCCTGCAACTCTGCAGGATCCGTGACCATTTTATGTTAAGTAACCGAAGTGATGCAAACTGTGCATCTGACATTTCAGAAGCTGGAAAACATATAGGGCATTCCACTAACAGCATGTACAAAACTGTAAAATCGAATGCACTTTGGAAACGTTCCACTTTGACAGTCATGCCGCTTCACATAATAGCAATAGCTTTTTAGCTAAAAGCAGATTTTTGTATCATGCCAGGCAAGATGGTTAGTTATTCTGTGAAGCTTGACCAATCAGCAGTGTAAAATATCACTGCTAGGGGTGAAACAATTGGACAATTTGGAGTGATTAATTGATTTAAATGCCAATGATTGCAAGGAATCGAGGCAACAAAGAGAAATCAATTTTTATAGATTATAATTGATTACAGGACAGACAACTGATGTATAAAAATAATTTATGTTTTACACTGATGTTACTGGAGGCCTACTCCAGATTCTGAACAAAGTTGGTCACATATCATTCACAGGTTAATATATTGTATCTTAGGAGATTCAGTGGTTGCCTTAAGAATCAAAATCATATCATATCATGTGGAAGCCTGGGGTTTAAACCTCTAATCACTATCTCCTGGTCTGCAGAAAAGTACTCACTCTGAAGCAGGAACTAAAACGGTTCCTGGATATTTAGCCCAGAATCTAAAATTGTCCCTGACTCCTCATGGTGTAAATGCACCTAAAGTACTTGAGTTCCTGGAAAAGTTCTTGCACTCCTAAATTTTTTTTATTTACTCCAGTGGAAAGACATTGGTTCACATTGCAAGTCTTATTCTTCACTTTTGATTTTTTGCTTGGTGGTGCAGTGGGGAGTATTGCCACCTCACAGCTCCAGGGTCCTGGGTTACCGATCCTGAGCCCTGGTTACTGTCTGTACTGAGCTTCACATGTTCTCCCCACATCTGTGTGGGTTTCCTCCCAAAAACATGCCAGGAAGTATACTGGTTATGCTAAATTGCCCCTAGATGTGAGTATGTGTGTGCATGTTGCCCTGTGATGGACTGAGCATATTCCCGCCTCATGCCCAGTGTTCCCGGGATAGGCTCTGGATCCACAGCAGTTAATGAAGCTGAGTGAATGATGAGACCAATGTTTCTGGCTTGGTGGTTCACATTCATGTTTGTATGTTTGTGATCTATCACTAGTGTGAACAAGCCTCTGCCCTGAAATGAGCACTTTTCCAAATCAGTAATTCACATGCACATCAACAATGGCAAAAAATAAATATCATAATCCATCATTTTAGTAGCTCTGAAATGGACAGTCTTAATTAGATAGATGATTTGCTCTAAAGGTCAGCCTCAGCTAATCAGCTTCAAGAAGGCAAAAAAGGGCAGAAGCTGGTTTGCAGCTTTTACTGGCACTGAGACAGACAGCAGTGATATATGCATGCAGAGTGCTGTAATATAAAAAAAGACACGGGTTCTGATCTGACTGGTGTCATTAAGTTGCAGACCTTGTATCAGATATGTAGGACATGTGAAAGTGAACTGAAATACAAAAAGCCCAAAATGTCGCTTATAACATTTATAACAACATGCTATCATAAATAATAATCATCCCTGCAGTCAAATTTAGACTTGTTTGTAGATGCCCTGTGTTACATCCCCGATGTATCCCTTTATCTTGAAGAGCTATGGTTGCCCACCCAACCTGTGATGTCTGAAAGCAATCCTCAACCTGCTGGGGAAAAGATTTTGTGCTTTTAATTTGCTAAACATGTTTCCAGGGTTTGTTTTTCACGTTTATCTGATCTGTGAATCAGAAGGCCTGTCTTGGAATCTGAAATAATCTTTTGCTTGCAACCTTTCCAACACAAAACAAACTGTAACATTTTTTTGTAATGAAAATAAGTAATAGTGCTACAACAGTGTTTTGTTCTGTTTATTGTTATGCATATAGTGTATTTCCTCCTTTCTATAAATGGCTGAGATGACGGCTGCCCAAAGATGTTGGGATTTTAGTCTTGCGCAATCCAGACCATCTCCACTGCCTTATCATCACATCTTACCTGTAATGGGAATTACATCACATCTGATCATGCTATGGGAATATCTGTATCTAATGCTGCCTAAGGCTTTGTTTCTATACTGAAAACAGTGTACAGTGTCCAGCAATCTCGCTCTGAAGCCAAGGACTTTTTTCCAGTTGTGATATCCCTCTGTAGCACTTCATATGAAATGTACCAGACATGCATATAAAGACAATTAAACTTGTGGTCATCTTTTGACGTTCTTGTGTTCGTGGTACTGTTTAACAAATCCGTTACTACATTTTGCCATCTTGCCTATGAAGAAGAAACAAACGTTTTTATCTTAGTTTATGACTGTAGCAGTTTCAAATAATAATCACTAAGCAGGGACACATCATGAAAATAGTCCAAACACACAAAAAGCTATCTCTATATATCTCTACCCATCTTTATATATGTGTAGATACAGCTAATCTGTAGATCTGTTTCTCAGTCGTAATACATGTATCTTCATCTGTCTAAGTTTTGACATTTTCTACTACATAGAGTTCTGAAAATGATAGGGTTTTCTGAACTGAAACATGATTCTGTTTTGCCTGTGTCTCAACCAGAAGCAAAGTTTTAGCATTTCAAAATCAGTTTGCCTCCAAAAGTAATAATGGAGAAAATTCCATTTAAAAATTTTATTCTGACTCCACTGAATGATGCCTCGCATACCTCTACATTTATAACCTAATCTGCTGAAGGGAAAACAACATTACTGTAAATTTCTAAAGACTTACAAGTTTACAGTGGCACACGAGATCTCACTTTGATTATGAGCGTCATCCACATCAGTCTCTGTCTCAAGTCACTTGCAGCATTTAAACACGATCTTTAACATTGTCTCTTCACTCCACTGATCTCTGGTCATGCTAACATTGACGGATTCATTCAGTCAGTTCTGTTGGCTCAATGTTTTGATGTCTTTTTATTGTCATTTAAAATTTTAAACCTTTGTTTTGTACTGTCTGTACAGTTTGATGTAACAGCACAGACGCATTGTGGACATTTTGACAGTTGGTATCTGATTGCAAACTGTTGATTAGGCATTTGTCCATTTTTCTATGGCATGTAGCTATATAAAATGATCACACTTGGATTTGTAAAACTGGCTCCTTACACAACATCCTTAAAGGCCAAAGTAAGATGATAATTTCTACATTGTATTTATTTTTTCCAAGTATAATATTGGTAGAAAAACTCAATTTTGGTCAAAACTATATATTTTTATGCCTCCATTGCTAAGAGGTGGAGGCATTATGTTTTCGGGTTGTCCATCTATCCATACGAGGGCCTCATTAGTGCGATGTCTCAAGAACAAGTGGTTTAATGTTTGTAGGATTTATATGGAATTATCATTGAAACCAGCAGACGAACTGATTAGATTTTGGAATCGATCCAAACAGCGTCAAGGTCACAGCAAACTCAAATGTCTAACAGTTTTTCTTCAGTAGCTTCCTTCCTGTGTGAACTATATTTTAAGGGTATTTCAGGCATACAAATGAGTAACAAGCAGGACTAGACTTCTTGGTGGTGAACATGTGAAATGAAAACCCTGGTCTTGACCAAAATTGGGATTTTCCGTACCTATTTTCACAAATCATAAATATATTCCACCCAAACTTGGAAATGTTTTTATTTCTTTCCAATCTTGCCTTGGCTTCTTGTAAAGATCACGTTAGGTAAGGAGCAAATTTAACAAACGCAGTGGTAAAAACAGTCAGTCTGCCTAAAAATATTTCAAACCTCACTGGCTAAGTATGATTTCACATTTAACACACAGTGAATGTCATGCTTTGTTGGATAATTACTTGTCATGGCGAAACAGACATAAGCCTAATCAATTCAGTTTGTAATCAGATACCAGCTGTCAGAATACAATGCTCCTACAGACACATCATCAAAACAGAGAAAAGCACTTTCACACTGTACAGACAACAGTGAAGCAACTTCTAAAATGTTTGAATGTCCTAATAAAAATATCAGAAATACAGGAAATTTTGTAAAAGCGAACAGTGACCAGTTTAAATATCAGGTGAAAAGACCTGAGACACTAAGGTAGATGATGCTGATAGTGTGATTACACATTTCCCATCTTTAACTTATAATTCCTGGATAAAATGTTAAACATGTAAAATATTATAATCTATAATATTAATAAAATACTGTAAAAATGATAAAATGTTAAACAGATTACCAAGGAATTCTTTATTGCATATTAATTTAAATGCAAATAAAATCAGTAAATACTTGTTTTACACAATGTGTGTGATTGTGTCTCTTTGTGTACTATTTCTGGGTTAACTATACTTTATAATTTTGCTTGTAGTTGAGACATCGGCAAAGGTGAAAAACAAAAATTTGTAGTTTTCAGAACTATAAAGTAGAAAATGTTCAAATTTGACCATACGAAGGGTTCTGCTAGTTCTAAAATCGCTTATATCGATTATATTGTATCGCCATTATAATGATATAAAAAACATTAATAGGTGCAATAGTTGATTTAAAAAAAAAAAAAAAAGAGTCTTACTTACGTACAAATAATCTTAAAGATATGTAGAACATGATAAACAATGTATTAAGCCATGGCCTTAGCAAAAGTGTATTAAGTCACTGAGAAAACCCATTTGGAAAATGGACTTCTGGTTCAGAATACGTTTGTTTGGATGTGTCTCCTGTCAGTCATTTTACAGATGCTCTACTCTACAGGGGTGGAGCTGCATGAACAGGGACAGGAATCATTCAAATGTTGAACAAACCTAACTGTTAGAGACCTAATTTTGGAAGGTAAATCTTACTAATCTCACCTAATGCACCTTTAATTTTACATACAATTTATATTTACAATTTATGTACCAAACATTCCCAGGTTTTTTTGGTAACAAATTTCAGACACAATTTTTTTTTTTTTTTTTTTTTTTTAAAGAGTTTTGCTTTTAAGGAGCTTTATTTACAGTTCATACACACCAAGTATCCAACAAAAGCCAAAATACCGGTCATTGTGAGCAGACATACAGCATACACAAGAAACGTGCTAATATGGACCATCTCCCTGAAGTTGTAAAAAACAAAAACAAAAAAAACAACCAAAAAAAAAAAAAAAAAAAGTAAAACCATGACCCTTGTTAGCCCAAATCTGTCACCGTGTCATTATACAGTCGTACTGCTGCTTACTCTGAGATCATTTTGAGATGCTCAAGGCCATCAGTATGGACTGGCTGAAATGAAATGACAGATATTGTCGTAGTCTCTCCTCTCAAAACGTCCTGTACTTGCTCAGTGCACTGCTGCTCCTCAACTGTCCATTTCCACATGGAATTTTTTTTTTCCAGAGGCTAAAAAAAATATTCTCTTTGCTATTTCATTCACTACTGAGAATTCATCTTGTTAAAAAAGAACAAAAGGAAAACAATAAAGCAAAAGAGAAGTCTTTGGAGGAATCCCACATCTCTGAAGCTAGCTTTCTCACAGCATTAAAAAAACAACAAGGTCAGTCCTGTTCTGGAGCTCCACAGTCCTCCCTCAATGCCTGTCCCTAACGGACATCAAACAAAAAAGCGTAGGCGCTTTCTCCAATTCCATGTCCACCACTCTGTTCCAAAGTCAAAGTCGGATCTTGATTTCCGCTCTTCCAGCTACATGGCACTTCTGCTGTTCCAGGATCCAGTCTGCAGTTGCTTTAGTAAATGACTTCATACACAGTGGCCTTCTTGTCTCCTGAGCCGGTCACGATGAACTGGTCGTCAGGCGAGATGTCACAGCTGAGGACTGATGAAGACTCCTTCGACTGGAGACAGAAAATGGGATTTGGAGAGTTAGCACACAACCAGTGAGCAAACTTTATTCATTAAGCACATTTATTTAAAACAACAAATGCTGGCCAAATTGATCATAATGTGGACAAAGAGGACAATTTTGTCACATCAGTTAGAAAATAAACATCACTCATAACCCTTATCACCTGATTCACACATCTCAAATATTTCAGAATGCTGAACTTAGGGCTGCACAACGAATCCTATTTTATTATGTTTGTGATTTCTGGCTTCCTTTAATTAATCAACTGTCATATTGCACTCAGTGAAAATTACTTGGCTAAAATTACATAGTGTACAACGGGTACATTTAATAAAGCACGGTTCCCATTCTTGGTTGCACTCTGTTGTAACATTTATTTATTTACTTTAGTCATCTCATGCTAATAATATTCAGCATTAAAAAAAGATGAACACTCAAGGAGACTAAGGATGAATTTAAAATTGTTTACTTTAAATAAGTGATATGAAGAAACATAAGTATATATTGTGAAAAAAAATCCTT
This sequence comes from Pangasianodon hypophthalmus, assembly GCF_027358585.1. NCBI lineage: Eukaryota > Metazoa > Chordata > Actinopteri > Siluriformes > Pangasiidae > Pangasianodon > Pangasianodon hypophthalmus. The sequence continues at coordinate 17,134,620 of NC_069720.1, forward strand.
TCTGCTGATTTACAATTCAAGTATAGCAGTCTGAGAAAACCCACTGGATATAGTTGTGGCTGAATTCTGGCAAAGAAAAGGAGGGGGGAAAAGAAAAGGAAAAAAAAAAAACACACACAAAGAAAATCTTTTTTTCTGCTTATAACAGACCATAAATATAGTTTAGTAAAATCACATGCAAATGTTCAAAATTCAGTTCCATTTTTTGATTTGTCTAGTGCTTTTAACAATAGAAGACATGAGGAATAAACCTTGAGAGGAACCAGACTCTCATGGGAAGCCAAAATGATCATGATAATCATGCAGCTCTAGCTAATATTAAAAAAAAAAAAAAAAAAAAAAAAAGTCTTGACTATAGCTACAAAAGAGCGAGCAGCCTAATGCTCAGTGATCCACAATCAGCACCTTCACTCCCACAGAAGAGTAAAAAGTAGTCATTAATTTGCTTCTTTTATTCTAACTAATGCAGGGGAAAATATAGCTTTCATACAAATTAAATTGAATAAATTAAATTGAATAGTTACATCTAATTATTCACCCATGATACAGATCAGTACTGCAAGAATATTAAAATTCTGCGTGGCTTGTTTGGATCAAGTCATTGAAAGCAACTGTGTTCAGAATTCAACAGAAACATGACAGTACCTGGAATATGCTGGAGCCGTACGGAGTTCGCCAGGCGTTCAGCAGATTATCTTTACCTGTGCTTACGAACCATTTGCCTGCAGATAGGATACACTCGTAAGAAAGATACAGCACATTCAAAGAGCTCCATTACAAATTATGTATTATGAGAAATAAAAATAAAAATAAAAAGTACTCATACCGCAGTAGGCGAACTTGAGTGACAGCACACAGCTCTCGTGAAGGTGCAGCTGGTACTTGTCTGGTTTGGAGACATGCAATACTTCCACATTACTGCTCTCCATGCCCACTGCCAGCCACTCTCCTGTAGGACAGTAGCCCAGAGAGAATATCTACACACACGCACACATGCACACACACACACAAAAGAGAAGCAATTGTGTGATTAATAAAACATGCATCTGACAAATATTCACTGTTATAATGGAGTAGTAAAACTCCATTTCCCATGATTCAGTGGTGCTGCAGTACCTGGGAGGTGAAGTCGTGCTGCTGGAGCTGGCGGCCCTCTCTCAGGTCCCAGCAGCGCACCGTGTTGTCGAGTCCCCCAGTCCACAGTTTGGTCCCGTCGTTGGAGATGTCGATGCAGCTGGCTCCATCAGTGTGGCCCTGGAACTGCCTGTGGAGGAACCAAAAACCACATCCATCAAAAATCACACCCATAAATCATCACACACCACATCATTATGTACAGCGCAACGTTTAATCACTCCCCGGTGTTCACAGCTACCTGACGAGTGTCTGGTTGTGAAGGTCCCACACGACGATGTTGCCGTCGCTGCAGCAGGAGAAACAGACCTTGTTGTCTGGACTGATGGCCAGCGCGTAGCACGCCGGAGCCGAGGAGGTCAACTCCGCCTTGATGCGTGGAGTGGGCGTGGCCAAGTCCCAGATGGACAGAGTGCTGGCTTCACCTCCAACTATCAAAGTTCTCCCATCTGGGAGGAGCTTGCATGAGCGGATGTAGTTGTCCCTGTTCTGATTGGATGAATAGAGAGGAGAAGTTTATAATTATTCCACTGATTCCCCTCATTAAATAAGCTAGCTAGTAAGGCTGATGATGTAGCTAGCTAAGACAGACATTAACTCTTTATGTGGACTATGTAAAATCACAGTGACAAAAATAATACAAAACCATCAAGAACATAAACATTTGCCTCAGATTTCTTGTAAATGACTAAAATTAGACTTTGTACGATTAACATTAGACTGCAGTTACACTTAGCATCGACCACAAACCAATCTCCAATGGGTCCCACCATAGTGAAAAATGTCAACATCATGTCAACTAGTGTAGCTATCAGGAAATTTCAACTTCTGAAGTCATGAAGACCAGAAGAATCAGACATTCATACAAAGCCTTTTTGTAGAGATGGTAAACACAACCGTTTTGAAACTGACCAGACAGTCGAGTTGGGCCATGGGGCTCTTGCTGCCCGGCTGGCTGATGTCCCACACTTTGACACAGCCTTTGCCGCCAGTGTAGACGTGGCGTGTGGAGGTGCTGATGGTGACGGCACACACCACCTCTCCATGGCTGAGTGTGTGGATCTGGCGGGCGTGGCGAGGGATGCCCGGGCCCAGGAGAGCATCAGGAGGGAAGGGTACAGGCTGCATCTGTCCATCTGCACTCACATGGAACGAGTACGCACTGAGAGAAAACAGACAAAATCAATAAATCCATTCAGGATAATCAGATAGGGAGTTATTTGAGAATAATACAAGAGCTGGAAGACTCACGGCTTTCCTGAGGCTGCAGGCTGGAGGCTAGCAGGTAGGCCAGGGACCCTCATGTGCGGGTGAGGAGACTCATAACCCACCTAACGGATACAAGGACATTGTCTGGTAAGTAAATGCGCTACATCAACAGATTTGCAATGTACTCCATTTTAAAACATTTTGACACTTACCTGAGGAAAACCTGACATTAACTGCAAATTAATGTGTTTAAATACAAGTGTTTCCAGACATAATAATTTAAATTTTAATTTTTTTTTTTTTAAAGAAAACATGATTCACATGTGATTTGATATTGCCATGAAATGGATCTTGCTAGTTTCTTCATTTCAAGCCTTGACATAGATTGTCCCAGCCTAGAAATTTGCCTCTTTTCCTTAAAAGCAACTCACAAGAGGCGGTCAGAGGGGTGCAAAGCTTGCCAATATTTGCATTGCAATTCACCCCACAGGCAGCAGAGAGATATTCAGAATGATCGTGCATGATAGTAAACCTGCATGCACACCCAGTTAAAATCACCATTAAATCACCATTATCACAATGGAGATAGCATAAATGTACAGAATGATAATTAAATAAGGAGAAATATCAAATGTATGTTTCAGCAAGGACCTAAATCCATGTGTTTACTGAAACTGGAAAGTTTCCTGGTCCTACTGACACTAAAAAAAGATTCAGACAATCCTAATCAGTTGTAAAGTATATGTTGTGGGCTAGAAGAACCCAATTAAAGTGGCCATGAAATAGCCTTGTTCCAAATATATCTACGCTATCCAATAAAGTAAGTTGCAACTAAAAAGTCCCCCCTCTATAATGCAGTAAAAGAGCATAAATCATCTGAAAACAGATCCAGCATTATTTTTAAAATGGTGCCAAAATGCTGTCTCACCACAGGGGAGCGTCCATATCCAGCAGCGGCGGCGGCAGCAGCAGCTACAGCGGCAGAGCCGTTCATCTGTGGTGAGACGAGGTGGAGTCCAGCGCCATATGCTGCAGCTGCCCCAGCAAGCTCGCCGTTCACACCTGGAGGAGGCAGACCGAAAGCACCTGGAGGATACACACCCTGTACCGCCAGTGGGTTCCTCACACTCAGAGCTGAGTAACAGGAGACAGAGCAGCCCAAGTTTTCATTGAGAACCATTTATCTAAACCATTTATCTTCTTATATATAGTGAGCATGCTTTTAAGTGGCATGATCTGGTGCTGTTTCAGGATGAAGGTTGATTAGGCACTAGAGCCACACCCACAGATATTCAGAGTAGGTCTAAGTGCTTCAAACACGCTATAATACTTAATATTTCAATTCCAGATCAAGTTTTAAAATGACAAGGTAAAAACTGAGACTGAGGCATCCATTACAATGAGATGCTTTTTAACACAAAAAAGTTTGCACAAAAGCATATTTGTTACACATGACTATACAAAATAGCCACTAGAGTGATGCAAGCTGGACTAACCAACAGACTTCAACCCACAAGCAATAATCACTGCACTGAAGATCACTACTGCCCTCTGCTGGCCCACTCGTCCACTGCTCCACTAATGAAGACATCTCTCAGACACATGCATTTCACTCCCTATACCACTACACTACAGCGATTTGGGACTTACCCAGAGGGTCCACACTTGTTTTGCGGAATTGGGGTGGGCCGCTAGGGCCGGGGGTGGAGGAATCTTGAGACATAGGCGTGCCTGGTTTCAGCCCTGGGGTGCTAGACTTCTCCCTCTAAGAAGATTGACAGAGAATTATAAGGTGGTGTGTGCATTGCAAGTGTGTATATATGCAAACAGAGCGTGTGTTCGTACTGGGGGAGGATCTTTGCTGCGAGAGGGCGAGGCGCTGCTGGAGGAGGAGGTCAGTGAGGTGGGGCTGGCCTGAGGCAGAGGCTCCTTCCTGGAGGGGGGCAGCTTGTCCAGACCATTCTCTCTGGAGGAGTATGAGTGCACGCTGCGCGGAGACGAAGGGTCCTACAAAGAAAAAAAAAAAAACACAAATAAAATAATCGCACACGCCTTTACATTAGCCTCTCGACTCCACACAATTGCTGAAAACAAATAAACTCTCTAACCTCATCCACTACCAAGTTGTCATCACTTTTGTCAGCGTCACTACCCTGGGGGATGGAGGAAAGGTCTTCAGTTGTGTTCATTCACAATTTGAAAACATAAACAGCTTATAACTTTTCACAAGGGCCATAAAAAAAAACAACAAAAAAAACAATTTTTATGTGTGTGGCACATTCAACAATATAAAAATTCAAGTGAAGAGACTCTCTCTCACGTAGTCTGTGAATTCCTTCTCATCTGATTTCCTTTTCTTTCCATTACTAAGGTAGTCTGATGGCCGGCCTTTGTCTCCATTTGATAAAGAGCTCTGAAAGACAGAAAGACAGAAGAGGCAAAATCAAATCAGCTCCATAAGTTCTGCACCCAAGGGCAATAAAGCAGCTTAATGCATGGCTGCCTGCTGTATGGGATCCAGCGTGAGAGAGCAATGCAGGCGGAGGCACCAAACGAAGGTTTTTTTCCACTGGACAGTGAAGTAAAACCACAAATCTATGAGCCACATTTTGTTGTTGCAAGTGCTAAGTGTTGCCACTGCCATTGCCTAAGTACCAGTGTTGAATTTGTTTGGCCAGAGTACCAATATGGAAATAGTGCACATGCAATCATCACAGAATTGTGAAAAATACACTAGAGAGCCAGAATCTCTGTTTGTACAGTACAACAATCTTCAGTAATAGTGTCTGATATCAAGTACAATAGAAAACCTAAAAGTTCTGTTTGGTGGGTGGATTAAGTGTCTGCATAAAACCAAATGCAGAGTAAAAAGTAAATCATACCTTCGAGCTCTTAAGTTGTTGCTAGAGGTGTGTGGGAAATTATGCCACTGGCCCAAAACCTACATAAACCCCCTTCTACTTTCACAAATACAGAAGCATGACTAGGGTATGGACAGAGCTGGACTCACGCTGTACCATATTTTCTGTGTCAAAGCAACACGAGAGCACAGAGAGGATGAAGATACAGTGACTGGATGCTCTAGGGTGAGTGGAAGAAAGATTTTTAAAAAAAAAAAAAAAAGAAAGGAAAAAAACCTGAGACAGGAGATGAAGGAAAAATAAAGTGAAGGAAAGATGAAAGAAGAGGAGAGACCACAGTAGTAGGAGCACAAAGACAGGAAGAGAAAATGAACGAGAGGGTAAAATAAAAGAAGAAACGGTGAAGTGATACTCACTGGTCCCGCCTCACGGTCTGGATTAGTCAGGGTAGATACACGTCCCCACAAAAAATCAAAACAGATAAAGTTACTATCTACCCACTAACGTTTAATAAACACATCAGTCAGATTAGGATTAAACAGAATGTGAGGGAAGAAATGTAGCTATGGTTATGGTTCTTACCTCGGTGGTGCTCAGCAGCAGCCACCGCTGCTGCTACAGCCTCCAGATGTGCTCTTTCATCCTTGGCAGCCAGCTGCGCCCCAAGTGCCCCTGAGAGAGCCAGCAGGCCCGAACTGCCCCCCAGAGCCAATCCCGGGTGGGGCAGCCCTGATGGGTGAGGGGCCATGGGCAGAGCCTGAGCGGCATGCTGGGAAAGGTGCTGAGCTTGCAGCTGTTGCTGGAGATACAGACAGAGAAAGGAGAGAAAGAGAGAGACAGACCGGAGAGTGAAGGATCAAAGTGAGTTGAGAGGCGGTGCAGCAGAGGGAGTGTGTCCATTGTGAGAAGACACCGAGGCCAGGAGGGCAGGGGCAGCCTCACAACTGGCATAGCACTACATACCAAACACACACACACATGCAAGGCAAATGGGAAGCAAAATCTTAACATAACTGAATGATAGGCTGAGAAATTAAAATGTCAAAACAAAAGAAAAACTAGTAAAACGTCTGTGTGTTTTCATCTCATTATGGATTGTGTGCTTCAAATCCTGTATAACCAAACATGATTCTGGTTTGATGTATTTCCTGGCATTTGTATTATAACTGTATAAAACAGGGATCTTTAGAATAAAAAAAAATTGAGCATCCATGGCTCCTCAGGAGTGCGGCTGTACAAAGCTCATTTTACCATGAGCCGGAAATGCTCTATGACGCTTGTAATTCACACTAGGCATGACTCACAAGCATCATGTAGGGCAGAGTGGAGCTTCATTTCTGTGCTTCCTCACAGTTGCTGAACAAGCAAAGGTCTGTATTGAATGTCAGATTATTAGAAACCTGCATTACCACTGTATGGTCAAATAAAGCTGATTAGCCCAGTGAGATTTTCACTCCTAGCTATGGTTACTGCTGCTGTAGTAAATAAAGCCCATGTGTTAGTTTGATTATGGGTCCTGACTGCACAATACAGCATTAATATTGTATTTTTTTACAAAATTACAATTTTTACATTAATACTGTATTTTCTACCTAGATCTCACTTGGTGTGCCACATGCAGTAAACACCTCCAGTATATGAGGTTACACTGATTTACAAACGAGCACACAGCAAGCAGAGCCTTTCTTGAGTAAAACAAGCTTAAGCTTTCATTGCAAGATCACAACCACAGCAAGAGCCATCTGTACCTGGGAGTGCACGAGAGAATATAATTGTCCCTGCACTCTGTGAGGGATCACAGCATCTCTAGCCAATCAGGAGTGATTGTTAGATCACATATACAGAATGTGGCAGGTAGTGCTCTCCGATAAATATGTTGAACTGCACTATGATGTTGAGTAAGTTCAAAACCATACAGTGGCATTCATGTGTCTCTCCATGAAAATCTATACAGCATGACATGATCTGGCAACAACTACATTTTAAAAAATTGGGTTTCAAAAAAAATATTGCCCATTTTATACTGGAGTGCAACTTGTCGTCCAGAAAAATACGGTATTCATTCACGTAAGACTAAGCACCATAGCACTGTGCTGCCTTCATGTGCTACCATCAATTATAATCAATGACATTTCAACTTATTACTTACAATCCCCTCCGAAAGTATTGGAATGGCAAGGCCAATTCTTTTGTTTTTGCAATACACTGAAGATCATTTGGGTTTGAGATCATTTGAAATATTCAACTGCATATCCCTTGCTTGCAATAACTTCATCAAGCCAGCAACCCACTGACATTACCAAACTATTGCATTCTTCTTTTGTGATGCTTTTCCAGGCCTTTACTGCAGCTTCTTTTACTTGTAGTTCGTTTTGGGAGGTTATTCCCTTCAGTCTCCTCTTCAGGAGCTGAAATGCATGCTCAACTGATTTAAGGACTGGTGATTGACTTGGCCAGTCTAAAACCTTCTAAAATTTTTCCCCCAATGAAGACCACTGTTGTGTTGTTTGGGTCATTGTCTTGCTGCATGATGAAGTTCCTCCCAATTATACTGGATGCATTTCTCTGTAAATTGGCAGACAAGAGGATTCTGTAGACTTCGGAGTTCATTCTGCTGCTACCATCATGCAGCTGCAGCTACATCATCAATAAAGATTAGTGAGCCTGTTTCAGAAACAGCCATGCAAGCCCATGCCATGACACTACCTCCACTGGGCTTGACCAATGAGCTTGTGTGTTTTGGATCATGAGCAGATCCTTTTTTTCTCCACACATTGGTCTTTCCATCACTTTGGTAGAGGTTAAACTTGGTTCCAGAACTTTTGTGGATCATCTCTGTATTTCTTTGTGAATTCCAAAATGGCCTTCTGATTCTTACTGCTGATGAGCGTTTTGCATCTTTTGGTATGCCCTCTATATTTCTGCTCTTGAAGTCTTCTTTGAACAGTGGACTGTGATAACTTCACCCCTGCCCTGTGGAGGTCGTTGGTGATGTCACTGACTGTTTTGGGGTTTTTCTTCACAGCTCTCACAATGCTTCCGTCATTAACTTCTGTTTTCCTTGTTCGATGTCTGGCTGTTAGTATACCTGTGTTTTTTTTCTTTTTTTTTTTTTTAAGAACATTCCAAATTGTTGTACTGGCTATTCCCAATGCTTGTGCAGTGGCTCTGATTGATGATCTTTTCTCAGCTTCAACATGGCTTGCTTTTCTCCCATAGACAGCTCTCAGTCCTTCATGCTGGTCTATCCTTTTTTAACAACAAATGCAGTATTCACAGGCAAAATCCAGGGCTCAGACAAAGAGTAAACATTCAGAGCTATTAGAAGTTTAAACAATCAGTTTAACTGAAACTATTAGGGCACACCTGGACAACAAGAAACACCTGTCAGTCACTTGGTCCAATATTTTTTGATCACTTAAAAAATGGGTGGGTTCAAACAAAAAGTGCCCCCCCCCCCCCCCCCCCCCCCCCCCAAAAAAAAAAAAAAAAAACACAAATAGGGCCAGGAAATGAAAACTGAAATTCTGATCCATCATCTCATTCATGTTTTGACCTCAAATCCAAATGTTTTCAGTGTATAGCAAAAACAAAAGAATTGGCCTTGCCATTCCAATACTTTCAGAGGGGAATATATTTCAGAATGTAATGGAGGTTAGTTTCAGGGACTGATAGTAGTTAATAGTTTAATCCTCTAAATACTACTTGCTTTTGGCAGTCGTTGATTAGACCATAGACTGAGTCACAAATGAGTCCATTGAAAGTCAAGCCTTTACTGCCCCTGGTGTAAAATCAGCTGGGAATGGGGTGGGAAGAGTGACCTCCTGTGTGGATCACAGCATCTCCAGCCAATCATCAGCGACTCTTAGCTGACAATATATAGAATATATAGAACATGGCAGTTAGTGCTCTCCTACAAGCATGTTGAAGCACACTATGATGTCAGTTCAAAACTATATAGCGGCTTTTTGTGTCTCTCAGACTGATATCTGTTGAGTACATATTTAGCAATGGCTAAATTTAGAAAATATGGTATTAAAAATTCTTCTGGTACATTTTATACTTGAGCGCAACTTGTAGTCCAGAAAGCATGGCAATCATTCACATAAGGCTAAGCTTAAAAACAAGGTGCGGCATTCATGTGCTATCGTAATTATCGTCAATACACAAGTTTCTAACTTATTACTTATTTCATAATCTCCAAAACGGGCCAGGTTAGCTAATGATACAATGTTAGTGGTGCACATGAATGCAAAGATTTTGCATTTATGATTTCACATGTGGGACACAGACCATCAGAGGATCATATGAAGACAGCAAAACACTAACCCAATAGAATCCTGCTGCTTAGCACCACAATCCATATCAGATACTTAATCTAATCAAGCAACACAAAAACACAAACAAAAATGCAAAAAAGTGGATGAGAAGATGGAAGTACACACTGTGGGAGGCAGAGGGGGGAGTCCACGTACCCCTATCGACGCATTCAACTCCCCCATAGTCACCTGTTTGGCGCGTTCCATGGCCTGGACCACCTGCTGCTGGTGCTGGGGACACAACACAAGAAACAAACAGCAATCAAACAAACATCAGCATACAACAGATAACTATGCATTAATGTGAGAGTCAACTGAGACTGTGTGTGGAAGATGTTTGATAAGGGGAGGGGCTGAGTTCAGAGACATTTTGGCATCCATCAAAAATGCACTGCAAATGTGCTGTTGTTGGGGTGTGTCTGGGTTGAGGTTCGTGTTTTTTCCCCTGCATTTAACCACAAATCATGGATACATGGGTCTATGAAGCATAGCTATAGATCTAATAATACTGTTGATATTGAGGCTAATATTTAAAAATGATTATGTTCAGAAAATAAATATGTCTGAGGGGGTCAGTGGAATTTATTTTAGAGTTACAGAGGTCTCTGGCTGCAAATAGTTTGAGGACCCCTGTCCTATCAGTTGATCAGCTGTTTCATCAAAAGTTCAACTAAGGAACTTTTTGAACAGATATCACAGCATTATTTTCACACATTGCCATTGTATCGGCGCATGCTGTCCATCAATGCATTGTTCTCAATGTAATCAATGGCAAAATGTGTGTTTGATGGATGCCAATGTGCCCTAATGAAATCAGCCAATCAGAGAAGAGACATGCAGCTGCATCATCAGGAACAATAATATAGCAAAAAGACTACAAAAATAAGTGAGAGAGAATGAACACAAAAGAGATGGCATACATGAAGGAGTCAGAAGAAAAGATTTCACAAAATGAGTGTGTTTCAAAGAGGAGGAGTATGACTCAGTGGTGTGTGTGCGCGCGTGTGTCTTACCTCCTGTGAGAGAAATGGGATGAGCTGCGCACAGATCACATTCAACCGCTTAGCAATCTCCGTCTGGAGAGAGAGACAGAGACAAAAATAATGAGTGAGTGCATGGGAGAGAGAAAAAAAAGGAGAGAACGAGTAAGGGTGAGGGACATCCAGAAAACGATAATGAGAGTGAGACAAAGAGAAACAGAATGAATGCGATTGTGTGAAGAAGAATGAGTGAAGAAACAAGTGTGAGAGACAGGGTGTTAGAGTGTTAATACACGAGAAAGACAGATAGTGTGCCTCTTCCTCTGTGTACACACACACCTAGTAAATATTTCAGGTCTGCACATCTGGTTAAGGCTAATTGCTGCACAGCAAGCATGGGAGGTGTGTAAAATATTCATGCCCAGCATCTGCTGTCCCTCTTCCAGCACAGAGAGCCGACCTCCTCCCTGAGAGCCTTGTTGTGCTCCAGCTCAGTGTAGCTAGCATCCATAGAGAAGACACTGATGTCAAAGCTCACCACCTCAAAGCCCCTTTTTACACTGACAAGCTGCTTATGTAGTGGATCACCTCATTTCAAAACTGCAAAAAAAAAAATTGGTTTTACAGCCACCAAAATCGGTTCCATTCTAAAACCAAAATGCTGCTTGTCTGGAAGCAGGAACCAGTGGCTTGTTACCATGACAACATGCTCATCAAGTTGGTTATGCTAATTACATTGAAATAGGACCATGCATGAGATTTGAAGATTATTGTTGAAAATAAAATGCTACTGGCTCCCATTTTGGCCATGCTCTGTAGGTGGAAGGGATGACATACTCACTCTCCCCCTGTCAATCACTGTTATACTAGCCAATCGTAGGCATCTGTGAGGTCATGTATGTGGAAGAGGGTAGATAGCACTTTCCTCATGTGTAACGCTGCTCTGTGCACAGCATGAGCAGCAGTTCGAAAAGATGCAGTGGCTTCACGTTTCTCAGAAGAAGAACTGCTTGTCATGTGATAATGGCGAGCTACTGTATATTGTAAATTTACAATTTTGTATGAAAAAAAACTGGGCTGCACTAATCCAGAAAAGATGCAACAGTTATACCACTGATTACACTGAACTTGGAGTTACATTACTATTGCCAATACTTGGGGAAAAAAAGAAATCCTATGAGCAGATAGGCATAGAATAAAGAGCTTAAAGCAATTAAAATGTCTGTTAGAGCAGGGAGTCAGTGATGAAATGGTGGATTCCAGACACTGTGGAATCGACTCCAAAGCTTTAGGGTCAGGTTTTGATTCCTAAAGATTCAATTTCACACAAGTGTGAGAGCAGATATTTCTGTTTCGCCAGCTGACAAATGCCTTCTCTCAGTTCACACCCCAATTTTGGTCTGTGACTGTTGGCTGTGTGCTGTATAGAGACGCTGAAGGATTTGACATTGGAGGGTAAAATATATTTTAAAAGCCAGAGGTAAAACACTCCAGGGTTATGTTTACACAGTGTATTAGGAAACTCCTACATCTGATTATGAAAAGGTTTGGTTCTCCAAAGCAGCACCAGCTCCAGGTCCGTGGAAAACACACATCAGTGGCACTTTACCACAGCCAGAGCAGATGTGCTGGAGACCTACAGGTTCTGTGTGTATGTGCACAGGCTTTGTTGTTTATCAGCAGACTAAACAAGTGCTCCACTTGTTCATCTCTGTGCCTCAATCCATCCATCCTTCATCACCCTGCTTCTCATTTCCCACAGGACACAATCAGTGCTTGTTAGAAAATGGCAACTACCAAAAGGAGGGGAAGAAGGGAGGGGCTGAATGCCAGAAGAGAGGAGGAGAGAGAAAGAGACAGAGAGAGAGAGCGCTAGCTGGAGGAAGAGTAGAAAGTTTTGATGCTTTTATTAGCAGAGGGATTTCATGATGCACTTGGGCGAGCAGAGCGAATGAGCAAGGGAGCGAGGAGAGGACAAGAAAAACGTGCGTGCACGTGTGTGTGTGTGAGAATGTGGGGGAGAGAGAGAGAGAGAGAGAGAGAGAGAGAGAGAGAGAGAGAGAGAAGACACTGGGAGAGCAGTGACCTGATTTAAAGTGAAAATCAGTAGGGGGGCAATAATAAAAGTCTAGCAAGGTCAGAAAATGCAGATGAACAGCCAGAGCATCTTACACACACACACACACACACACACACACACACACACACACACACACTCTGCATACGTGTGCATGTCCTGCAGAAACACAGTACACAGATGGTCCAAAACAGATGTAAACAGATTTTAACCAAATGCAAGGTTATAAAAAGTGTGTGTGTGTGTGTGTGTGTGTGTGTGTGTGTGTGTGTGTGTGGGGGGGGGGGGGGGGAATCTAATTGCATTTTCATCAAACACAACAGATATTACTAACTAGGTGCCAACAAACAGCTTTTATCTTTCTTTCAAAATGTGGCACTACCTTTGTGTCACCCAAAAAAAAAAACCAAAAAAAAAAAAAACCTCTTCAACATGGAAAAAGAGGCAAAATAAAACATTCAGTATAAAAATATATTGTCCAATCCACTACTTTACTCAGGGAATGGAGTTGGTGAGCGCTTTAGAAATACTAAAAGATACCCACAAAAGGCGCAACAGGAGAGTGTTCACCCTATTGCCAGGATATCACAAGCCCGAATGCCACAGCCATCCATGGCCTGGAGTCAAGGGAGCAAAATTGGCCATGCTCTCCAGGTGGGAGGAATGGCATACACTCTCTCCGCTGTCAATCACAGTGACACCAATTGTGGGCGGCTGTGAACTCATATGTGGAAGAGGGCGGATAGCTCTTTCCTCTGAGTGTATTGTGCTGCCCTGTGACGTTGCATGAGGAGCAGTTTGGAAAGATGCAGGTGGCTGGCTTCACAAGTCTCAGAGGAAGAACATATTCGTTTTTACCCTCCAGCAGAGTGGGTAGCTATTGTATGATAGGAAAGAGTTGGGTGGTGGGGGCAATTGGCAGATGACCAAATTGAGAAAAAAATGGAGGGGAAAAAAGCCACAACATCCTAGAAAATGTTTTGTGAGATCATTTAATCACAATATCTACATCAGCCATCCCTATTCAAAAGGCAAGAAATATTAGAAAAGCTACAAAACTTAACAGAACCACTGCACAAACACGCAAAAGGCATAATCTGCTCAATAATACATTGACACAATCTTCCTCTTCTGAATGTAGTCAATCATCCAGGACAATGCTCCAAGGTTAGCATTGTGCAAAGACTCATCATTTGATTCAGACGTTATTGTGGAGTGATACCCAAGCGAGTGGGATTTGTGCTATGCCTGATGTTTATTTCTGTCCATTTTTATAGCCAGCAGTGTGTAACGTTGTAACATAACATTGTAACAGTAACCACATACACAAGTCTGAGATACCGAACAACTCCATATGGATTGAGACAAGTGTGTGATGACTTGTGAAGCTAAACTGGTAGCCTTGCTGTTCCAGTACAAAACGGAAGAAGCAAACCAACATGGTAACTTTCATTTTTGCCCAAAATATTTCCTCAGTTAAAGCAGTAATTAAGCTCATTATCCACATGAGAGACTAAGCAACAGCTTCTACTAACAACCCAATCTTTAGAATACAGACTTCCAGAAATTAAGTCACAGTAAATAAAATCATGCAGTCAAACTCACCTGTTTATGCATCTCAATGTTCAGGCCATAGGACATTTCATAGTACTGAAAAGAAAAAAGAAACCTATTTAATTAATTAATTTTACACTTAACTTACTGGAGTAAGATTTGACATGACAAGAAACATGATTGACAGGCAAGTAGACACACCTATTTGTCCTGATTGGTTGATTATTGGTTGTCATTTTTTTTCTTCTCCTGTTCATGGAGTTTTCTACTTTGAGCAGATTATTTTATTGACAGCTGCCAGAATGGAAAAATGAATGACCCAAACTTTAAGAGGTGCAAACGGGCTCTGACTGTGAATCAGGACACTAACGGACAGGAATGGGGTGTGTGTGTGTGTGTGTGTGTGTGTGTGTGTGTGTTGGAGAGGAGATCAGACGTGTGCAGAATTAGCATCAGTTTGGTCAGGTGGCTGTTAGACACACAGAGCTGGCATGGGCCAGGAGGGAAGTGTGTTTGTATAAGACAGTGAGAGGGAAAAAATGAGCTCAGGCAATAAAAGAAGCAGTGTGACAGCTGTCTGTCATACGCCCCTGCCTCGCCAAAATCCCACACTGTTGCTAGGCAACACCACGTCTCCAAAAATTACGAGCCAAAAAACAACAACAAAAAAAAAGACAGAGAGCGAGAGAGAGAGAGAGAGAGAGAAGGAAAGAAATGCTGGAGTTCACACACAGATCTGTTTGGACTGGGTTACCATGAACTGTGTGTGTTTACAATTATTCTCAAGCAATCTGATGCAAAGTGCCAAGCTGTATATAGCTTGTGTGCGCGCGTGTGCATGTATGTGTTTTTGTGTGTATATTTCTGGGCATCAATATGTGGGTTGTTTTTTTTTTGTATGTGGTTTGTGTGTGTCTTTGTATGTTTTGTGTGCATGTTTGTGTCATATACACACAGTATACACTCCCTGGTCACTTTAATAGAACACCTGTACACCAGCACATTTATGCAGTTCTCTTATCGGCCAATCATGTGGCAGCAGCACAACGCAAAAAATCATGCAGATACAGGTCAAGAGCGTCAGTTAATGTTCACATCAAACATCAGAATGGGGAAAGTGTGAACTCTGTGACTTTAACTGTGGCATGGTGGATGGTACCAGATGGGCTAGTTTGAGTATTTCAGAAACTGCTGATCTCCTGGAATTTCCACACACACAACAGTTGAGATTACACAGAATGGTGGGAAAAACAAAAACCATCCTGTGTGCTGAAACACCTTGTTGATGAGATAGATCATAGGAGAATGACCTGACTGGTCTGAGCTGACAGGAAGTCTATAGGAACTCAAATAATCACTCTTTACAACCGTGGTGAATAGAAAAGCATCTCAGCATGCACAAAACATCAAACCTTGAGGTGGATGGGCTACAACAGCAGAAGACAACATCAGGTTCCACTCCTGTCAGCCCAGAACGAGCATCTGAGGCTATCATGGACACAGACTCACCCAAACTGGACAGTGTACTGTGTGTTTATGTGTATGTTTGTGTGTGTATATCTTTGTGTGTCTGGGCTGTGTATGTTTATATACATGTGTTTTGTATGTGTTTATCTTTTTGTGTGAATGTGTTTGTGTGTCTGTACTTGGAGCTTTTTTTTGTCTATATCTGTACTATGTGTGATTTTGTGTGTGTACGTGTCTGCGTCTGTGTGTCTTACCATCACATAGTGTCTCTGAATTTCCGTCTTCTCTGTGGCCAGTTTCTCACACTCGAGCTTTAGGCTGTAGATTAACACACAGATATGAGTTAGTTCCATTTACATTCTCATATGTTACAGTCACACATACAGCACAGACATACAAAGATACACACGTTAGTAAGCTAGCTCAAATCTGTCACATGTAAACAAAAGTAAGATTCATCAGGTGATTCCCGCTTCATCAAGCTCATTATTTAACAGTAACCATCAAATCTGTCAAAAGAAACCATAACAATCATGACTGTATTCATCACATATATTAGCCAGTTAGCTGCCTGGCTAACTTAGTGCTCTTTTAATGTAAATAAGCTCCGCTCATGTGTAGTGCCTCAATCAGTTTTTTTTTTGTTTAAACTAGTGAGGAATATATATATATATATATATATATATATATATATATATATATATATATATATATATATAATATATATAAATATAAAAATTACACACACACACACACACACTTTTAGAGGGATTTTACAGCCTCAGGGCTTGGTGAAGGGCACCTCATACACCAGACCAGGCCGTGTGTGTGTGTGTGTGTGTGCATGCTGTATAAGGTGCCCTTCATCAACAAGCCCCAAGGCTGCAAAGAAAAAAAAAAAACCCTAAAAACAAGCAAAGTCATTCTGTCAGTGAGTGTGACGAGCTAGATGACCCCAAAACCTCAGTGTGCAGCAATATCTACACTAGGTGACAGCCCATCAATGTCCTATAAGCCACACACAGAGAGAGACACACACACAGAAACAGAGACACACACACACACACACACACACACACACACACACACACACACACACACACACACAGCAGTATTTCAGTAGCTCACTGACTCGACTGAGAGCAGTAGATTTATGTGTGCTGAGTGCAAGGGCCTGGGAAAATTAGAATATGATTAATACTGCGACATTAGCACGCAGCAACAGGTAATAACGGCACATCCGCTCCCCTTCTGCAGGGGTGCGCGACTGCCGATAATTGACTCATTTATCACCACCGGTGAGGAGGGGGAGGAGGAGGAGGAGGGGGGAGGGTTTGCAGAAGGGAGGAGGGGGATTAAATTCATTCCCCTGATAGATTTTATTACTGTGGAATTGCCTCACTGCAGAAGTCACAGCCATCGCAGGATTTCCGAGAACTGACAAATCTATCGGTGCACATTTGCACACACTGGGTGCTGTTATTTAAAACTGTTCCCTGTGCAGTGTCAGAGACTTCAGAAATTCACAAAACATCCCAGCTCTAGCCTATACAGTAGGGCTGGGCAATATGTCAGTCAGATCGATACTGTAATCAATGATATCATCATATTTTTAAATTAAATAAACGTAATCACAATTGCCTGGAAGCAGCTGACTCAAACTGCTCAAATTTTTCCAGATTTTGAATTTTTTTCTGCTTTTGTGTTATTTTTGTAAACATGAGATAAAGCAACAAAGTTTTTTTTTTCTTTAAAATGCAACACTACTTTATTGCTGGCAGCTTACAAGCAAACCTATAAATCCTGATGCATATCATGTATTGTAAAAAAAATGCATAGCGTGCATATCGCTTACCCTTACTATGCACACACCATGCTAGGGGTGGCCGATATAATATTATTATGTATATATAGTATTATAAATACTGACAGAACCTATGCAGCATATTACTAAGGGATTAGCAGGGGAAAATATAGAAACTACCTTTTGACCAATCAGAATTGTAAACTCAACATCTCTGTTATAAATTACTGATAATTGCCATTTTTATAGCAAAAAAATTGAGCTAAGAACTGTTTTAAAAAGATAACTTTTGGAATCACTTTTAAAAATGCTTTTCACTGCTTTGGAGGTGTTTATGTATAGGGTTATGCCAAACACAAAACCTAAGACGGTGATACACATCCTGTATCATGGACTATATTCACCCCATGCCAGAGTTTCAGAGGACACTAAAGTGCTTTGTCAAATCTCTTACACAGGGTGTGCTACCAGTATAAGGTATAGGTCAGTGCTGGTGCAGGTTGCTTCATGTGAAATGAAAAAGGTCAAATATGCTATAGGGTAGAAGCAGCAGCACGATCAGCACAGCTAGATGATAATCTGAAACCAGATGGACAAACAGAGACTGATGAGCATTGGCAGTGTGAGTCATAACGAGCCCTGGGGGGAAAAACATGCCTGCATTCTTGCACGGCTCGGCCGCGTCACGTTACATTGGTGCATTTGTCACTGTGGGTTTGGGAGAAAAAAAAAAAAAAGTGTGCACTTCCACGTCCATGTGATTATGTGACTAGGAGAGCGTGAAAAAGGGGAGGAGAGTGAGAGAGGGGAAGAATGGGGGGGTAAAGAGAGAGAGACAGAGACACACACACACAGCATTTCAAGAAGGAATGATTGCATAAAATAATTAGCCTGGAGGCACAGCAGAGAGATTCCACGTGAGCGAGAGAGAGAGAACAGCATTTGCAATCTCTCCCTCACACTGACAGCAGATAAGCTGATCGCTGGAACAAATCTGTGAGCTGCCAGCACCACGACAGTTCTGTCAGCAGAGCACAGTTATCCAACACACACACACACACACAAAAACCCAAACACACAGTAAAATGAAAGGGGGGGATTCATTAACAACACCTGAATTAAACCATTTAAGGAAATTATGGAGCAATGCCAAATCACGATTTTACCAAACACAAATAGCCAATTAGTCAGGCAATTCTGTTAATCTGTTACCCAACACAATTACATATTTACACTTCTGATAGTGAATCATTATTCATACATTCACTTTGTACTCTGTGAGTCACTTTATGGGTTAACACCAATTTACACACAGGCTTTTGACTATTTAGAGCTGCAACTTCATAGAACTTTTTGTCTTTTTAATGCTGTCCTCAGCTCTTCAGAGTCATTACAGCTGGCCCCGCCCCCTCCAGCTCCCTGGAGTCATTACAGCTGGCCCCGCCCCCTTCAGCGTTCTGGAGTCACATGCTGCGGTCAACTAAAGCTCTTAACTTGGATTTTCCAACCTCCAACTAGAAAAATACTAAGAAAATTCCCTTCAAACTTGGAGTTCCTTCCTGAAAAGTCAGGAAGGTCTCCTCAACCCAAGTTCAACACATGACATCATATCAACATGGCTGCTCACAGCATCAACAGTAAACAGTGTAGAACTTCTTTGTTTTTAGAAGTATATACTGCATACTTTTAAAGCTATATTGTATAGACTAGCTTTAGATCATTAACTATACAGACATATTAGCTTGGTAAGTTTAGAAAACTGACTGTACAATTCACTGTTTTTTGGAAGTAAATACATCACTCATATCACTAATGTTAGCTGGCTAGATGAAGATGAAAATGGAGGTGTCCATGTTTTTTCCACACTTGGTAGCTCGAAGGCACAGAAGTTGAAAATGAAAATGGAGGTGTCCGAGTTCAGACTTGCCACTTCTCAGTTAAGTCAAACGAAGCAATACAGCTAGCCCCACCCCCTTCAGCTCTCTGGATCTATACACCTGACCCCTCCCCCTTCAGTTTGGTTTATGTCCCTTAAATAATGAAGCATTTCAGTCAAGATCTTCAAGTTATTCTATGTTTTGGGAGCATGACCAGGGATTTTCCTGACAGCCATTGAAATGATTTGATCAGTATGGGAGATTTAGAAGATTATTATTGAAATAATCAGTGAAATCAAGGAAAAAAAAAATTCGTGTGAAATCGCTGATGCTGATATTAACACAAACTTTGTGCAGCCACACACTCAGAATATGCAGGTAAAACCTGAATTTAAAAAATGTGCATATTATCTTGCATGTAATCGTTTCCTGATGACGTGACACTGTGGAGATGTTGAAAGATTTACCGTTGGACAGTAAAATAGCTCACAGCTGAAATGGATCCAAGCAATTTCTAAAAATATTTAGAGTCACGTTTCTCAGGGTGGAGTCTGTAATGGATCGTCTTCTCTGGACCTTTTAAAACAAAATGTCACATCTAGACGTCAATAAATTAACAGAGTTTGATGTTTTGTCTCACACAGTGATATGATCAAATTATTGTTGCATGGATTTATTCACAAAAACACTATTGAGGCATAGGTGTATATATAATGTAAGGCTTTTTTATGTAAGGCACCTGTCATTATTATGACTAAAGCAATCATCCTGCGGGATCACTCCTTTTGGTTTATTTTTTTCTTCTTCTAACAATGTAGGTGATGAAAACTACAGCATCTTTCAAAGCTAGTAATTGCCAGAGTTTTTAAAATGCTGGTGTGGCTTTAACTGCTGGTTAAAATGGAGGCCTTTTAATGAGACATGCTTAATTCAGACGAGCAAATGAAAACAAACAAATGCTTTCAACAAACTGTTTTTTTTAAATAATTTTTTACCTAATCATCATTTTTGCCCCCAGCATGTTTCAAATCAAAGTTACACCCATGTGCATAAGGAATTCCCACATCAGACCACATCTGATAGCTGAGATCTTAAACCAGTGAGCCCACACAGCAATCGGGGGGGGAGGGGAGGAAGGGGAAAAAAAAAAAAAAAAAGAAAAAAAAAAAAAAAAAAAACACGCTACAGATTTCTGGTTACGGATCCATGATTCATAAAATGACGATTTCATCATGGCATTTACACACAATTACGTTTGACAGGAAAATAACTCCATATAAAACAGTGTGAGTGATCAGACTAATCAGACGCTTCACTTTAACCACTTCACTTTGTCCTTCCTGCCACGCTGTGACCCAGCACAAAAATGCTGACAGCCTCATTAGACTTTATAACCTCTCTCAGGACAATTATTCCACCCTCTCTCGCTCATTCACACACACAAAAAATCAGATGAAACTGAATGCCTGTTATTTTCTGAAATGAAATGCTCACATGCATACACACAGAGCTCCACCCATACCTGTCCTGAGGGCAAGAACCCAACAACCCAAAACAGGTCTGACAACACACCAGTGTATATCCGTTAATAACGTGCGCAGACACACACGCACAGCTGACTCAACTCTCTCCAGCAGATTAAAGGACATTTCCACAAAACCACCGCTAACACGTTCAAAATGCACACACAAACACACACACACACTCTCTCTCTCTCCCCCTGGGGAGTGACTGGCCCACACAGACGCGTTCCATGTGCTGCACAAACCTCAACCACAAACCAAATCATAAAGACAGATGCACACTGCACGTACATAAACTGTGCCAGAGCCTATGGGAGCACGTGGCCAGGAAGTCCTGTTCCGTGTCGGGTCTGGAGTCTTTTGCAAGCCAAAAATGCAACATGCTGGAATGATTTTATAGCTTGTGTGTGTGTGTGTGTGTGTGTGTGTGTGTGTGTGAGTTAAAGGATGGCACAAATGAGGATCATTACAATAATGAGAGCCTCCTGTCTGCAGTCTGTCCCTCCCTGCTGATTAAAAGGCTTCATACAAACACACAAAAAAACATGTGCACAGGGAGGCATGCGACATCACTCAGCCTTGTTGGGGTTTCAGAATTGGAGTTCATGTTACACCTGTGCGAGTCACAGAAGGCGCGTTTCCCCCCGAGGTTACAGATCCTTCTGAGGAACTAATGGGTTCAGGAACTTTCCTCAGTGACAGGTTTCTGGTTTGGACTTAAACTGCACAACAGGAACCATGACCATTATATAAAAAAGGAAATGATGCAAAGTGTGCAATGAGTGTGGCAAAAGCACACCACCATACAAACATGGAGGAAGACAATGATGAAAGTTGTGAATGTGGTGGCTTTTATTTTTTTATTCAAGCTGTGCATGTACAACATGAATTTTCACACTTCAAGCCTTTTTGTCATTTACCACAAAGGTTAAGACCCTCCTACAATGATTCTGACTTGCCCAAAATCATGATCCTGCCACATCACCTGATATGAAACAAGCATCGATAACCTCATATTAGCTAAAAACACACTTTTGGCAGATAGCTGAGGGTGAAGATAGGAGAGAGTCAAGCTTAGTTTTGAACAAAGAAGAAGCTCTGCTATAAGCACGTCTACCCAATAATTCCTTGTCCACAGAAAAGCATGTACTCTGGAGCAGGAAAAAAACAGTATAGTCCAGGAACTAAAATCAAAGCCCCATCCACTCCAGCAGTTATTTTTGTTTGTATCTGAATGTGATACTTCCTAATGAATTTAGCTGGTTCTCTTTCTTGTTATATAAAGCACAGCAACCCTGACCAGGGCTTAAGACGTTGCTGAAAAATGAATGTACAAGGCAAAGCCCAATTTACACCAGACACTGTGCTCGTGCTTTACTTCCAATACATTCCTATGTTAATCAACCTCGCCTTTCTTGGGGACGATATTACCCCAAAAATGGGTTCATAGTCCATTGTGGTCGATGTTCTCTGATCCTATCCACTAACAATTTTGTAATTGTGTGCGTAATACGTACTAAAATAATGCAGATGATGTGTTGAACATGGAACACAACTTATAAACAAAGGGCAAAATTGCACATGTGATATTTTACATGACTTGAGAAGCTCAGTTACCGTGAGGATACTAGCACTGGATCAATATCAGGAATCTACCAATATTCACAGCTCTGATATTATTACTGTACTGAAAGTGGGATTGGTACATCTCTAGTTCTTGGGTTCCTGATAAGGTTCCTGCAGTGAAAACAGAATCAGGAGCTGTTGTCTTATACAGCCCTCACATAACATACGGCACACAACCAACCACCAGTGCACATGCGCCATGTTGCCCCACACACACACACACACACACACACACACACACACACACACACACACACACACACACACACACACACACACCTTCTTTCAGTTCAGCTCACCAAATCAGTTCATCTGTCTTTTTCCTGTCCTCTAATCCAGCAATCAACCTCTAACAACAGAGCTAAAATTAAAGTCTGAGCCATGCTATGTATAGCTAAGCTCTGTCTGTGCCTGTGTGCGAGTGCATGTGTGGGACATGTTTTACCTAGAACACAATGAACACCCCAGGAGGCATCGATTACAAGACAGTTAGAGCAGGCTGGCACCGGAGCAGGAAAAGAATGAAAAGTCAAAAGCAGGCCGACAGTAATCTGGTACTCTGACCTAAAAGGGGATTTTGGGAACTGTGCCATGATGCATTGCACGCAACCTTTCAAGATGCCTTGCTAGGAAACAGCACAGAAATGTCTGTGCATAATTCTTTTTTTGTTTTTTTTTTAAGAACAAGGCGAGTTATCAACACACCCAATAAACAAATTGCTGCTGACCATCAAATCCACCATCACGCCATCCATCCTAACCTTCCTCTCAAGATGTGCAGTGGTCACAGTTGAGGTGGGCTATATAATATATTTATCATCATAATTCACAAATTACACAATGTATAGGTTTGCTAGGAAACTTCCAGCGATACATTAGTATTGAGTTATAAAAACAAAAGTTATAAATAATACACTTGTTTATTATAATTAATTACGATGTACATTTTTAGCTGGTGATTCTAAGGCTATCAACATTTGCTGCTAAATCATTTCAACCATTGTATTAAGGGATGTCTCACTCTGGCTGAATGAGCTGATATTTTCTGCAGACAGACAGCGAGTGTGTGTACGCACGCTAGCTGGTTGACACATGGAGCAGACGTGAAGCCGACACCAGTGGCGGTGGAAGATATCCACAAACCCAGCAATCATCAGGATGGCTGGACAGCTATTTGGACAGAGAACATTTGGGTTTATTTGTTCTCAATGCTGGCGAAAAACAAGACCTGGCAATCGGGGTTTGGAGAAAGGATGAATTCTCCCATTCTGGCTTGCAGACCTGAAGCAGCGATCGTGTGAACGTATGCCAAGTGAGAGCTGGCACAGAGCTGGGAGGAGTTGACAGAGCGGGGTGAGAGGGGACGCCAGCAATGTCCCAGAGATCTCAGCCAGTCATGCCTGCCCTGGCCACATTCCTGAGATTCAGAGTGCACATCAAAGATCAAACACTAAGCTACAGAATCAAAGCAGTGTGTGTCCCTTCAGCATCCTCAAATATCTTCTAACTAAAGCGGTTCCTAACTTGAGTTCCACCAAAATTTAATTTGCACCGATTATTCTGGCTTTTCCAGCCTTGATGGAAACATGTTTAATGTGTTTATTGCCCAATACTGAAAAAAGGCCTTGGAAAATCTCTATACCTTTAGTGTTATGAAATATCAAGCTCTATGTGATATGCAAACTGAAAAGTCTCTCTATGCTATATGGCCACCCAAAATAGCTACACATTTTAAGTACTTTAGGTGAAGAACATGTCTATAAGGAACAGAAAGGGTCAGACTGCATGCCTCTTTACATCTTGCCCTAACTTGACCTCACCCTTCTTCTACGGATCCCAGCGGCATCACCATTAACCTGCTCCAAACCATTTTCTTCAGAGTTTGGAAGAAAATGAATCCCCAAATCGCCACATTCTAATAATGCTATTAGATGCAATGAAAAGCCAAACGTTATGACGGTTACGTACTGCACCAGTGTTCATGTGGGTCATACCTGTGATATTGAGTCTGAAGGAACTGAAACTCCTCCTTAATCCGGTCCAGCGTTTCGGGGTAAGTGAGTTTTAGGGACTGAGCCGTTCCTGAAGCTGCAGCCGCTGCCGCCGCTGCTGCAGCTGCTGCCGAAGCCGAGGCCCCTGGGGGTGGCTGGAGAGGTGCCTGCGAGGAAAAAAAAAAAAAAAAAAAAAACATGGAAGCTGTTTAAAAGTGGTATAGTTTTGAAAAGATGGGAAGTATACATGCACGCAAATCACGTAGCATGACTAGTGCAGGACAATATGACGATATAATAGTAACATGATAACTGGAACATGCCTAACATCATGTCAGTTCCTAGTACAAAAAAAAAAAAAAATAATAATAATAATAATAGTAATAAGTGCTCGCAGAATTGAAGTGCTCTCATACAGGACAGTCCCTCTGCACAACAGATTAATGTAAGATATCACATCAGCCAGCACACTTAATTATGTTCACATGTAAAAATCAGTAAATGAACTTTTTGTTTAAACTGGAAGAACACATTTTTACCATCTCTGTGGGTTGTTAGCAAGGTATCTCGGCTAACCATCATCGGCCTACGTCACAGTGATGTTTTTTTTTTGGGATGAATGCAGGTATTACCACTTCCATTACACCAATTACCTATTGTTGCACTAGCTGCTCACCTTTGCTAGACCACTAAGCAGGCTGCCAGAGAAGTGGCATTTTCTCTGCTACCACCTTAATTTCCACTGACAAATGCCTCCTGCACTGGTGGTTACTCAAAAATGAGAAGCCAGATAGTGGAAAATGAAGATAGAGATGCGTCAAAATCTCTTGTGTGGGGATAATAATGTCGGACGTTCCCCGAGTTGCTATGGTGATGTGAACAATTTCACAAATGTCCAAACTGAGGTCTATGGTCTAGACAAATAAGGCTAGCTTAATCTTGTTCCTCCACATCTGTTTTAATTTGTTTACGACACATGAAAACCCACCCAAAAAGCCACCCTTCTACTAATTTGTTTCAATTCACTCCTAGCTAAAAAATATTTTTAAATCGTTTATTTACCGAAAGAAACAGGACAGCAAATAATA
This sequence comes from Pangasianodon hypophthalmus, assembly GCF_027358585.1. NCBI lineage: Eukaryota > Metazoa > Chordata > Actinopteri > Siluriformes > Pangasiidae > Pangasianodon > Pangasianodon hypophthalmus. The sequence continues at coordinate 17,160,130 of NC_069720.1, forward strand.
TAGCAGTCAACTAAGCCCATCAACCCTGTCTTATTATTATTATTATAATACATTGATGCATATTTCTCAGTGTGTCAACAGATATTTATGTGAATTCAATTTGCGATAATAGTACTTTGATGTGTGGCAGGTTTAGAGTCAGGGCATGAACAAAGTAAAGCCTGTGTCTGTGTCCACTGAGCAGAAAAGGACTGAGTATCTGCATTAGTAACATTAGCTTTTGATGTGCTCGTTCCTACTCCACCTTATGGACCTCAGGACGTCATACTGTACGCTATCAAAAGCTGACTAATGCACATTATGTGAAAGCATCAGTGCAACGGCGCCTGTGTGTGTGTTACTACACATATGCCCCTACACAATGGAAAGAGGACACACATGAAAGACAAGCTAGCAAAAGCTGTAATGGTGGTGATCTGAAACAGGAAGCATTGTTGGGTGATAAAACGTTAGAGACACACAAATGTACGAGTGTGCGCTCGCACAGGCATGCATGCGAGTACAGAAGTTGAGAAAAGGGAGGGGAACAGGATTTGATGTGAATTAAGACTTTAGCTTCAAATTGGGCAAGGATTAAAATTGAGTGGAAGAAAAGGGACCCCATAAAGGAGATACTCCCACCAGGATGCCTGAGCCATTAGAAGCCCTGGCTCAGGGTAATGCAGATAGACAGGCAGACAAAAGCTCCACTGAAGTGCTGTAAGGTCTGTCCATCCATCTGTCTGTCTGTCTGACCACATCTGTCAGTGTGTCTACTAGACAAGGCTGGTGAGTGGCTTGTTTACGCTGGACTGCTTTTAACAAGAAAAACTGTAAGAACAAAGTAATTGACTGAGACAGTACTGACCGATTGGTGCAATCGTCATGAATGAATCACAGTATGCACGGACAGCAATCTTATGATCATAACTATTTACTGTTGTGAACCAGCAGAAACACACACTCATCAGCTACTTTATTAGAAACACCTGTACATTCTTGCAGGCAATCATGCGGCAGCAGCACAATGCACTGAATCACGCAGATACAGCTCAAGGGCTTCAGTTACTGTTCACATCAAACATCAGAATCACAAAAATATTATCTCACTGACATCGGCCATGGCATGGCTGTTACCTGGTTTGAGTATTTCAGAAATTGCTGATGTCTTGGGATTTTGGCACACAACACACTCTAGAGTGTACACTGAACGGCATGAAAAACAAAAACCATCCAGTGAGCACAAACGTGAAATCCCCCAAACTATGCCTCGGGCGTATGTGCGATTTCCATGAGCAATGATTTTGACACGTTTTTCTCTGTACTGAGAAAAGAACACAAAACTCCTTTAATCAAAACTCAATATTTACACACTTATTTCAACACTTTCATGAACTGTTCAGTGAGAAGTAGTTGTGATTAGGTTTTACCCACCTAATCTATTAGACGTGGTACCTCAAACTAAACACGGACATTTCCAGAAAATGGTGCACGGATCCCACAAAGCCATAAGAACTGGAGTTGCATTTTACTGTATTAAATGCAGGAAATCTGCATTAATCACAATTTAGCATTTTTATGGTCATAATTTAACAAGTGCCCTTAGAGGTCATATTTATTCCCAGTGTTTCCCTCAAATTTTTTTCAAGCACCTCTTTCTGACACAATGTCTTCACTTCAGGTAACTGTCAAAACTCCTGAAAAATTTTATGCATTAATGCAAAATTTTCATAATAAAAAGGTGAATGAAAATCCCACTATAAGTGTATATGCAAAATACAGTCATGGAAGTGTGAGGTTCACATTGAGCAGGTAGTTGAGGTGTTGGGGTTGTCAGAGTGGGAAGTTTTTTTTTCTTGGGGGGGGGGCTGCGGTGGGGTCTGAAGGAACGGGGGCTGGGGGTGCTGGAGCACACGAGAGGGCTGATGCATTGTTTGAGCCCATAATGAGCTTCTCTCTCCAACCCTGCAATTCAATCTGCCATCCAGATGCCTGGACTCAAACAGCTCAGGCCTAGCAGGGAGTGCGCACACACACACACACACACACACCCCAATTACTCCTCCCATACTAAAGAAAGACTCTGAAAAACAAGAAGAGGAAGGCTATTTCATGGCGAGAGCTGGTCACAGTGGGTGAGAGGGAGGGATTGAGGGAAGGAGAGAGACAGGAAGGGTGGGAGGATGACATTTGGCTCTATTCCCTTCTTCCTCTTCATCTTCCCATCCCCCCTTTCTGATATTCACCTCCTATTGTGTTCCACAGGTGCAAGATGACTTCTGGAAAAGGATTGTGGGCCTTTTAGTAAAAGGCTGCAGAACGAAGGGTCCATTTAAATAGCTTCGTATAGGCGAGCATTACTGCAGGACTGGTGTGCATCACCACTATACAATCAATCTTTCTGGCTCCAGTTGCATCTCTGTTCAGACAGAATTGGGTGCCATTTTGGATCAATGTTTCTTGCACAGAGCACCACATACCTGAAAGGCTAAAAAGGAAATTCTATGAAGTATCCAAATAACCGTTTAAGAGGCTTCATGGTGAGTGTGAAAGACTGGATCCAATTAATTAACCTTTTTTCCAAGAGCCATCACAGATTGTAATGCGAAAGCTGGCACATCTTTGGTTTCAAGTCAAGTTACCTGTTTTTCAGAGAACCTTCCAGAAAAACCAGTTAGAGTAACCTGTATGGAGCCAAGGCTACGATGATCTCAATCACCTGAGCCCATTAAACTTCCGCACTTGAAATTTCTACAGGAAAACATGGACCCCAACCAGTTTAAATGCGTTGTAAAACAGCTAGCTAGCTAAGAAAGTGTCTGATAGGATTCCTGTTCGGTGTGAATGTTTGGATCCATTTATTTTTATATCTCTTCAGGAAACCACCATGGTCTATCGCATGGTACAGATGACACGTCTTCAGAAATAATCTGTTGGTCTTCATCCCTTGTGCCAATCAAGCCTCCTTACTTGTATTGTGGGACACTGCGAGGAACTCCTCAGCCATTCTGGGACATTAATAACTTACAAAAGTGCCAAATCCACCATCATAAGCCTTTAAACATCAACTCCATAATTTGGGCTTGGAGAAACAATTAAAATGGTATACTATGGCTAGATTAAGGCTGCTGTTAAAAGCAAAAATACTTCTGTCTACAACTTTACAAAGCTAACAAAAAGCAGCAAATGCACATACATCTTACAGTTCACGCCATGGCTCCCATACCTATACATACACACCCCCTGAGACTGTTCCTATCTGACAGGAGCTCAAACCACAGGTATTTTTATTCTGTTACACATCTGAAGTAATATGAAGCCTGGAAGGTTCTGTCATGGGCCACATTGACCAAATCTGTCAGCATGCTGGTCCTACTACCTTTTCATAAGTAAGTTTGTTTTACACACACTAATTATTGAAAATAACTGGTTCCTCAATTACTAAGTAGAACCATTAAGAGAAGTCACAATGTTAAACCATCTTAAATGTACAAACATAATTATACATGTACATATAGTCAAAATTAGATATGTAGACAAAATTTTAGTTTAGTGGAGTGTGTTTTAGCAAAAATATACAAGCTGGCTTTGTCCCATTTTTTTTTTTTCCCTCAACCACAACAGAGAAACAGTATGTCAAATTTTGAACAACTGACAGATTTCTACCAGTACAATGCCCATCGCTGCTCATACATGATGCTGTAAGAGGTAGGGTGAGGGGTTGATACAGGAGATGGTATGCAGGAGACTTTTACATGGAGCAACAGTCATCATTTACTGGTTGTGCTCCCATAATCAGCTTTACCAAGGTATGTCAAGGAGTGAACTACTTATAAAAACCACACTTTCCTGAGGGGGAGAGGAAAAAAAACCAAAAACAAAACAAAACAGTGGTAACTATGGATGGCACTAAATCGGATACCCAGGATCGGGACTGGACCAAACAATCTCAAGCTGATTCTGTAAGAAATCTAGCCTGAAACATCAGCGAATTGCTTGTAGCACAACAATGGTAAGCAGTTTCAAGTAGGTCACATGATAAGCAACAGTACCCATGTGGCCTAATGATAACAACAACCAGTGAACTATTCAGCAATGTGTGGGAATTGCCATTATGTCAGCTGTGTGGAAATACTTCACATCGTTTTTTTTTTTCTTTGGAATTTTCTTTGGAATAGGATTTGTTTCCTTATAAAGAGACTCAACTGTATTTCTTATTCAAATTGGTTATCGTTATAATTTATTATATTTATTTATATTTGCAAAAAGTGAGTGGCGTGTGTGTAGAAGTTTAACTGACCAAAAAAAAAAAAGCTGTGGTTTTGTGCAAGTCATGTTTTAGCTATGCATTTTTAATTCGTCAAGTGCTTCGCAGTGTTTTTTTAAAAATATATACATATACACAGTACGGTTCTCGAGATCAGCTGATACCTAAGGTTTCAGTATCAGTAAAGGAAAAAAAAGTGGCATCATGCCATCTCTAGTGGAAACATCTTGCTAAACACAAATGCGACCACTGCCGAGAGAGATGCAGCATCCGAACATCCACCTTCCTGGACCACTGATCTTCCTTTGTCCTGAAGGTGCAAAACTCAAACGCTGTTCAAACCATAAATCTATAGAAACACATGACACCCTGTCCCTACATAAGGCATTTGAAGTTCAAACATCCATAAATCATTCAAATACAGTGTCAACAACTGACAGTTATTTGCATATTAAAGCACCACCACAGGAATCTGACCCAGGCAGGGTCCTATTTTATTGATCGCAGGCTCCAGTAGCTCAGAGCTCCTAGGAATGTCCTCGTAATCGCTCACTTAGACAGAAGGGGGGATGGGATAGTGTGTGTGTGTGTGTGTGTGTGTGTGTGTGTGTGTGTGTGTGTGTTGGGGGGGGGGAGGGAGTGCCAGGCACCTGTTTCATTAGTGCCACATCTTTTCTCCCCTGTCTCCACGAGCTCGTTATGTAAATTTCCACTGCTGTCAGGATACATTAGCAATGCCGGCCAGCCAGATTGTCAGCTGTGTTAATTGCTCTAGGTGGCTTCCTTTATAAGATATTCTCAAAAGTATTTGTTTCCTCCATTCAAGAGAATTTATCAAGCCATGCCTTCTGGCAGAACTCGATCATATTCCAGGATACAGTGCTCAAGAATACATAGCAAAATCCTTGGAGAAGGGATGATGAGTAGCCAGGAGTCAGATGTCCAAAGACACTCCTCTGAGCTGAGGATTAGGAGCATTCAGAGATGTGCAAAATGTCAAGCAAGGCTGGGACAATACTGCAGACACTCCCAATTCCTCTCAAACTTAACTGGGATTAGTAGAATTTATTCTCAAGATCAAATCTAGGCTGTTTTTTTTTTTTTATTAGTGCAGTGGACACAGACCAGTGATTAGCATAAAAAACAGTGTTTAATTATAACTTGCTCACTTCCTCCAGCTACCAACTGGTTTCCCTCCGAGAGCTCATATATAACTTTGATAACCAGGAATGGTTTATAGCTCACTGGTCTTCCCCACTCCTGCAGAGGATAAGCATAATCAGTTACATCTTGTCTGGCCAAACAAGACCTTTGGAAGGTTCTACAAAACAGTAACGCACATTTGTTTACAGTTTGAAACTGCAGTTTCCTGGAGACACGCTGGAGGTAAATGTCATATGTAAATAGACATTTATGTCTTTGACAACTTTGACTGTGAGTGCAAACATTAAGAAAAAAAAATCAATGATTTTAGTGCCATCTCCTATAACATAGAAATGCTTAATGTCAAGTCATAGTCTGTAGTGGTCACTTAAGTAACGGCATATTAATGAAATGAAGTTGCTAATTGATAAAACTGTGAATACGAATATCAAATAGCTGACTAATACAACGATCAAATCATCACTGGACTCTATGTTTCTCAGATTATATTAACATGCATATTTGCACCAATTGTTTCATGGTTCATCCTTTTCTAGTTTATTGTTACACCACAGCTCTGCTGGATTTTTGATTTTTACTGGCTGTAATTCAAATGACAGGTTTATATTAATGAGCTCATTCTAATGTTATTGTTTCTACAGTAACAACTGATTCACAGGAACATAAATGGCGAATGCTCCACATGACCAAAGCCTAATAAAAAAAAACTGAGGCTTGAAGATGTTTATTTAACATTTACGGAAGGAGTCTCCAGTGTCAGTGCTTTGTAGCAGTCAAAGGTACAGCTGTAAAGACTTTATGGTTTGTCGGTAATATGACAAGTTTTATTTTTGTCGTCTTCTTACAGTCAAGAGAAAGAGAGGGGCTGGTGAGGGAAATACTGTTTATATCCACTATAACAGGAACTAAATTGTTTTGTGGATGTTCCACAGCATTAAATGTAACTCTAAATGGATAAAAAGTGAAAGCAGTTGTTCTTTAATAAATAAAAATTGCAATTGTTGGCAAACTGCTGTGGTATAAGAGAATTAGCCTATAACAGCATGTCCTTTTGTGTTTTATTCCACATATAGCCTATACATATATACACAGATACATAATATATAAAATCACTGATACATTATTTAAATGTTTCAGAACTGTAGTATCACTGTCATCTTTAAAGCCCTTGTTCACATCTTATATGAATGTATTCAATCATGGGGCATATGGGATATTTTTTTGGCCATATTGCTCAACTTCTACCTCATGGGCTAAATAACTAGAAGAGATTAATGAAAACCAAATACTATATGGTCAATTTTTTACATACAAAGTAGGTAAACAATGTTTAGCCATGACACACATGTTACGGATGTAAAATGGATACTATATGCTAGGGATGGAAAGGGGAATACGCTGAAAGACTAGTACCAGCCACCAGAAAGAGGCTCGGTTGTTCACTCCTTTCTAAACATAATGGATAAGTGGTGACTGCATGGAGGCCACAGCCCAACCTTTTCTCCCTGTAGTGTGGTAGTGTGGATGTTCAGTCTACTGCAAGGTACGATTCCATCGAAACAACACATCGGACCTCTTCAATCAAAGCTCATAGATGGAAAAGCAACCCAAGTTCCATCCCTTAGGAAATGAGTGCTGGGAATTTGAGGTCTGTGGTTAACAGGAATGATGGAGGGGGGTTTAGGGGGTTTAGGGAGTTGAATACCTAAAATCTATGCTGAAATCTCAAGGAGGTTCCTAGTACACATGTATGTTTCAACTGTTTAGACTTACTCCAAATCCAAATCGAAACATTTTATACACCGCAGGAACAATACTATCGTAACTCAAGTAAGGTGTTAATAATATATAGCTTTGTATATATTATTTGAACTTAAAATGTTAAATGTTTCATAAATTCCTGCATAACAAAGAAATAAATGGGCATACATCAGTGTGTGAACATGAGGCTGGCTGATGAGCTACACACTCCATCTTTTATACTGACTTTAACCCTGTGAGAAAGCTTAAAGGAGTGCAGTATACTCTAGCAAGGGTTGTGAAGGGGAAAACTGTTGTATTCTTCTACACAACACCTCAGGACAAACCAGAAATACCCAGATACCCAATAATGGCTACTTCTGTGAGACAACCCCAAGGCCTAATTAGGTTTACAGCCTTGACCCATGAGCTAGTTGAAGGAAGCTGAGGAGCAGTTACTCCATCTGAGAGCCAGTACAGCTCGACTAACAGCTCGGACTGCGTGTAAAAACACCACACTTCAGTGCAGCGGTGTGCTGTTTTGGAAAAGTGGTGTAACTTACCGGTGGTCGGTTCTGTGGAAACATGGTGTGTTGTGGTTTTGCGGTGGTCTTCCGGTGTTTTTGTTGCAGAAGAGAGAGAGTTCGAGGGTATCGCAGAGCTCAGAAGTGCATCTGGAATCGTTTCAGTGTTAGACTAAAGCTGGGCTCATTTCCTCACTCCAACTCTCTTTGTTCTGGTTATCGGCGTGTAGCAGCGGCGCTAACCAAGATGCGCCCGAGTCTCTTCTCCACCACTCTTCCTTCGAATAAAAGGAGAGAGAGAGAGAGAGAGAGAGAGAGAGAGAGAAAGCTCTTGTTTGCAGATGCTCTCCACCCTGATATGCGCTCTGGTGCTCAAAGTCGGAGAAAGGAAACAGAAAATAAGACGCTAGCTCGATAGCTCGCTAGTCGCGGTGCCGCCGCCGAGGAGAAGCCGCGAGTCCGACACCCAGCGCAGCCGCAGCCTCTTTTGTCTCACCCGCTGTCCCGCTCCTTCACTCCTTCTCTCTTCTCTTCTCTTTCTCCTTCCTTCCTTCCTTCCTTTGCTGAACCTCCGCCGCCTTTTCAATGGGACATTTGAGACTTCTTTTCTTGTGGGAAACACGCAAATCCCTCCCGCGGCGTGCAAGTGAGGCTGGGGAGGGGGTCTATCTAATCTAAATGATCTCTCTCTCTCTCTCTCTCTCACACACACACACACACTCACTCTCTCACACACACACATACACACACACACACTAGGAGTTGTGTATAAAAAATTAAAGCGCACCAGATGAAAACAAGGCCGTATGATCTTCGGTATTTATCATTCAGCTGCAGTTTCACAGCAGTTAAACAAGTTAGAAAGCAAGCTCTCATTTAAAAGCTTTTTGACCACTCGAAATGAAATGACTTTTTTACTGTTGTTGTTGACCAAAAACCTCGTGTTTTCAATGTTGATCAATTGCACAAACGAGATGCTTTAAAACAACCTGGGCAGGTTACACTGCATTTACCAAATTGTATGTGTGTATGTGTATATACATACATATATATATATATATATATATATATATATATATATATATATATATATATATATATATTTATATATGTATATATATATATGTATGTATATATATATATATATGTATATATATATATATAAACACATACACACCATGTACAATTTCAATACAAAATCTGCAACAGTGGAATTGTTCCCTGATTGAATGAAATCTCCACGTGGGGTTTGACCCAGCCACAATCAACGTTACAAGATTTAGCCAATCGGAGCTCCGGAGACCCACGTGGGGTGAATCTCGCGCGATTTGATTGGACGGCGTCATTACTACGGTCCAGAGAAACGTCAATCAGATGCACAAACGACCAACAGTTAACTCTTTCGTTGCACAGATTCGGATTGCTTTTGTGCCAAAAAAAATAAAAAAAAGTAGGTTAGGTTTTTTAATTGTTTTATTGTTTTTTTTATTTGCCTAGAGTCTTTGAGATTGTTGTATTTTATGCACAAAAGCATCTTAGCAATTATAAACCATAAGAAATGATGTCCAGCTTGATAAGCTGACATGACTATCATACATCAGTGGAGCATTAATGTATACACTATATATCATTTTCTAGAAGATAGTGCTATAATATCCTCTTGAATATGTTGACCTTAGATTTTCTCTCTAAAATTCACAGTCTATTTTTAATATGTTTAATTTTTAATAGGCACTGGCCTAAACTGTCATCGTGTAGATAGAAATGTCCTGACAGTGTTTATTGGTATGCCAAGAGCACAAGCCCTTTAGTTCAGTCCATAACTGGAGATGTTGAGGAGAAAAAAGTCATTTTCTCAGTGTAGAAAGAAATCACAACCCATCCCAAGGTGCTGCATAGAAATAAAAAAGAGGGGAGAGCAGTGTGAAGGGAGAAGCAGAAAGAAAGGATATGGTTAAAAGAGAGGTGGAAATGGCCAGGCTACAGAAAGAGGAGGAGCTGGGAATTATTGCCATTTTTTCCTCTATGAATTTTAATGCCAAGAGCTTGTCTTTCCTTCCAGCTTCTATTAGAAATAGTCGTAAGCGAGGCAGTGGATTGCAGAGCCATGCTGCAGTGTGTTTCCTGTTACGAGATGACGGTGTGTTGGGCTGCAGGATGTGTGTTTGGAGGTGTGCTGATTATTAAACGTGATAAACAACTGCCTATTTTTAGGTAGAATAAACATGTGCATAGAAATAAATGCTGTATGTCAACATTTCAAAGCATCACAGTGAGACAACTAGGATTAGATTTTTTTTTCATCAGTGTCTTGACCCCAAGATAAACAAGGATGCTAATTCCATTGATTCCTGTATTCGTTCTGGATTTGGGCTCCTGGCAGAGCCACAACTGTGTAATGAAAATGAGTCATAAAGTCCACAAAGCTACAATGCAATTGATATCACAAACAGGAGTGTAAAGCTATTTTTAAATCCAGATCATAGCAAAAGATGCCAAGTCTTCACTGGAGTGGATGATATATTCTCACTCTTTCTCTGTCTCCCTCTGTCTCTTTCTCCACTCACACACTCACACACTCACACACACACACACTCACTTTACAGACGAGTCTCATGTCAGCACAGAGACAGTGGGCTGATTTATTGGATTCTTCTCCCCTGAGATCCCCAACCCCCCACACACTCCCTCATCCAGCCACCCCTCCTCCTCTCTCTGCTTTTCCCCGGGGAGAGAGGGGTAATGACCCACATCAGAGTGGCTACATGCACACACATGCACACACACACACACACACACACACACACAAAATACAAACACATTTGCACCGGCGGGCATGTGTAACTGGAAACACAGGAGTTCCCCTTCACCATCCTTCCGCTCCATACTCACAATCAAGTCCACTTACTCTATACACAAGTAAACAAAGAAAAAAAAAAAGTCTTAATGTTTTTTTTTTATAATTATGAACACTGTTCTCTTTCTTTCTTCTTTCTTTCTTTCTTTCTTTCTTTCTTTCTTACACAGTATCATACAATCATACAATACATCTTTCTTTATTTCTATGGCAAGATCATATTGTTATGTCAAGGTGATACAGCAGATTCAGAAAATGACCATGGAATTCTTTGACTGAAGTAATGGTGAGATTTTATTCAGGTCTCCTCATCACTCATTTTCATTTTCATAATGTCATAAATGTAGCTGAATACCTTTTTTTTTTCCCTGACCATAAATGTATTCTATGTTTCTCAGGAGGGTTGAAAGAATTCCTTTGTTACATAATAAGAATAGAGTCATACAGCTAAAGTATATTATTATTATTATTATTATTATTATTATAATACACTATCTTTATCACCATCCATCATCATCATTTACATTTTAGCAGACATCTTTATACATAGGGACTTACAGATTTATTTGTCACAAATGTGTGTTTGTAGCAGGTACGAAAGTGTAGTGAAATGAGGTGCAGCTACTCCAAAGACATATGTGCATATAAAGAACAATAAATACACTATACAGACAGTATAACAATGAAAATAGGGCGAATGAGTTAGGGAGAGTGCAGATTAAAAAAAAAGAGCATACAAAAATACACATATGAATATGTGTGTATGTATGTATGTATACATCGGTATATGTATGTACATACATAAACATAAAGTGTCCTGTGCATGTGCAAATGCGGCAGTTGTGCCTTATGTGACATGTATGATCAGGTGCTGTGTGTGTGAGGGGGTTGTGAAGGGCAGGTGGTTGTGTGTGTGTGGTTGTGTGTGTGGGTGGGTGTAAATGTCACGTGTAGAGTAGCTGAAGGGTGTTGATGGCCATGAGTTCAGGGTTCTGATGGCTTGGAGAAAGGAGCTCCTCCTTAGCATCTCAGTCCTGGCCATGTGGTTGTGGAGGCGTTTTCCAGACTGCAGCCACCAAAACAGTCCGTTGTTGGGGTGTGTGGGATCTTTTAAATCTTTCCTGCTCTGGTTGGGCACCACCTGGTGTAGAAGTCCTGGGCAGTGCTGACCTGGTGATCCGTTCAGCAGACCTCACCACCCTCTGTGGTCCTCAGCACTGCAGTTCCCATACCAGGCGGTGATGTTCCCCGGAGGATGCTTTCTGCAGTGGCAGTGTAGGAGGAATTCTGGATAGCTGAGAAGATGCTGAATTTCCTCATCTCATGTAGATGATAAAGACACTGTCAGTATTATAGTTGAAGAGTGCAGAGTCCATGACAGGTGGACACCAAAGTACCTGAAGCTGCTTATTCTTTCCATCGGTGTCCCATTGATCGTAAGAGCTGTGTCCTCTGTTGTTCCCTTGTGAACTCCACAACCGGTTCCTTAGTCTTGTTGACTTTTAGGAACAGGTCGTTGGCCTGGAACCACTGGGACAGCCTCTCCACTTCATCCACATAAGCTCACGCATCATTCTTGGTGATCAGTCCTACCACCACACTGTCATCCATAAACTACACAGTGGTAGTCTCTATCAGTAAACACATCCTCATACTGGTTCACTAGGTCAGGGGCTAAGAGTATCATCAACCTGTAAACTCTGCTGGGGAGGTTAGTATAACATGAGAACACAAGACAGGGAGATTATTATTATTATTATTATTATTATTTGTAACCCGAGATACATTTGTCAGTCATGTCATTAAAATAAGTGAAAACTGTGAAGTGAAAACTGAAGCCCAGTTCCCTGCAGTTGGCTGGATGAAGTTTGACTGCCCCCTGCTGTTCAGAGGCGGTACTGCAGCTAAACAGCGCCTGACGTATCCATTTTGAGTCTCTGGAGAAGCAGGATGGGAAGGATGAACATGAAATAAATGTCGTGCAGAGTTGCTTAATTAGTCATTTTATAGAAATGGCTGTAAATATTGCCACTTTAAAGTAGTAGTAAATGTAAGCATTTTTTTTTTTAAGAAATACATTATATATGCTTATACACATGTAGAAAATCACAGAAATGTGTGGTCAGCTGTACACAGGGTTACAGGGAACCTGCAGCCTATCCCAGGGCACAAGGCAGGGGACACCCTGGGTCGGGTGCCAACCCATCACAGGGCACAGTCTGACACACCTACACACCCATTCACTCACTATGGAAAATTTGGAAATGCCAATCAGCCTACAACACATGTCTTTGGACTAGGGGAGGAAACCCACCCAAAGCATGAACATAAAAAACTCCATGCACAGAGGGCAGAGACAGGAATCAAGCCCCCAACCTTGGAGGTATGAGGTAAAAATGCTAACCACTGAGCCACCATGAGCATGTGATAGTGTATGCACATGGTGCATTGCAATGGAATGGCGTTCCATCCAGGATGTATTCCCACCCAGTGTTCCTGGGATAGGCTCTGGATCCACTGTGACCCTGACCAGGAAAAAGCTCTTACTGAAGAATTAATGAATGATTTCACAAACTAGTATTCTACTTGAAGAGTTTACACAACTCTCTCCAAAAAAGCAGTGAACCACTACAACTAACTAAGCTAACTAACTTTGTGCTATCTAAGCCACCGTGCCTCCCTGAAAATGCTCGACCATAGGCAAACTAATACTATCTAATGTTTGCGCAAAATTTCAGTTTTGGGTGGAAAGCTACAGTTGGCTTCTACTGAATGTAACGTTACTACCATTCATATTTGACCTTCCATTTAGTGTAATAGTGAAGAGTCCATCAGTTGGTCCAGTCATTAATGACCATTTAAAAGGGCACTTTGCAGCAATTAAGCAGCACTTCAGTTTGGAAAGACCCTACAAATGGTAGCCAGAAGTGTTCTCTCTTCAACAGCCTCCATGCAGATTTCAGTTATTTCATTTCGTCCTCACTGTTCGTTTTGGTCCTCTGGCATCAAGGGATCACCGAACAAACAGAACTTGGGCTGATTAAGGTATTAAAACAGCCCTTAAGATGGTGATAGCGTTCCCCCAAAGTGAAATGGTGAGAGGAAGTTGACGAGGATGTGTAAAAACAACATAGGAATAATGTCATAATCTGTTACATTTGTCTATCAATATTTGACCAATATTTGACACCATATCATGATGGTGACATCTGAAATGAAAATGCAAAATAGATGCAGATAGCTTCTGGTGGCTGTTTCCTTGCTTTAGGAGATCAGTGTTTTAAGGGCAATTTTACACAGTTTTGTCCTTATTCAGCTGTATTTTGTAGGATGAAAAATTGTAAATTTATGCAGTAATTTGCAACAAAACAGTAATTTTTTAGAAACAAAACATGCCTCTGACAAGTCACAACTCAGACTGCTGGTACTGTCAACAGTCTCACAGGCAGTCCCGCTGTCACATCAGACAAAGGAAGCTGCCCTGGGTCCAGGTCAGGTGTGGAGCCCAGGAGGATTTAGTAATGTGTCTTGGAGGCCCTTTATAAATGGTTGTCCCAGGCCCAGGCAGTGTGCACTGAGGACCTGTTCACAAGTCATCAACTCTTTAACTCAGATATCTACATTCCAATACTTTTTTAACACACATTGCCTTGAGATAATCCCATTGCCATCTTAAAGGCTATTTCTATAGGCTGTTTTATTAACTCAAGCTGAGTTTATTAAATGACCCCATAAATGAACAAATATGATTTGTTTTTGATATGAAAGTTAGATATGAAATTAGGAAAAGATTTGGAAGAGCAGGGACATATCTCAGGAGTTTGAATATGCTGTTGCCATCCAGTGGCCTGCATGACTATAGCTGAATGAAGGAAGGAGAAGAGGTCTTTCTGGCTTACTGATGCAGTTTGTAATTTTGCTACCTGTGTGGCAAATTGAAATTGTAATGAAACCATTGTAAAGTCTTCACCTTCTCCAATCAAACCCTCTGATAAAACTACATAGGCCACGGACTTGCCTTTTATAAAAAAGTCTCTGTTATGCCGAAAAGAGGACCAAATACTGGGCTTGAAAAATGGACACTGATGCATGAAACAAAGAAACTAGCCAGATCCATTCCATGCCTAATAGCAAATGACAGTTCTTTAAAAATAGATCCTTAAAATGATATAATTACTTTGTCACTCTTTAAAATGACAAACCAGATACCCGGCATCCAGTTACTGTAAAATTCAATAAGCACATGTTGTGTAGGATCATATGGAATAAATTCAGCTCAAGACTCACTCAGCTGTATGAACATGAGTGATCATGTACTAATATAAAAGCCTTGCTGGTGGTGCAGAGGGTAGCATTGCTGCCTCAGAGTTCCAGGGTTTGATCCTGAACTTGGGTTACTGTCTATGTGGCATTTCGCATGTTCTCGCTGTGTCTGTGTGGGTTTCCTCTGGGTTCTCTGGTTTCATATCACCTCCCAAAAAATGAATGTAGGTGCTTTGGCTGTGTTAGATTGTCCCTAGGTGTGAGTGAATGTGTGTGAATGTGGGTGTGTATGGAATCCTGCAAAGGACCGGCATCCCATTCAGTGCGTATTCCCTCCTCATGCCCAGAGCTCCCCAGAATAGACTCTGGATCCATCGTGACCCTGACACTGTTTTCTGAGGAGGAATAAAAGAATTTCTAGAGCCCTCTGCTGCCTGTTAGCTTAATTGCAATAGCAAAGAAAATATTGACAAGCCTTCCTCTTCCCTCAGAATAATCTCTATTCTAATATATAATATATAATATCATAAGCCTCAGATAAAACTATATATGCCTTAGAAGTCGACTTTTAAGGCTGTTCAGAACTGAACAGCTCTGTGATGACTGGGAGCAGAACTAAATTCAGAGATAGAAAGCATACAATTTCTCTGAAATAATTCGAGCAAGATGGACCACGACAATGAGTGGTGGGTCGAATATGCTTTCTGCAGGAACCCAAGAGTGTTGCAATGAACCCTATCCTTCCCAGTCCTTCCCTGCAACATGGAATCTAACTGGGCCTGCATGAGGAACACCGGACTGCCCTTAATCTCCAGGGGAGGAGATGGCTCAGCTCTGGTAATTCATTACACTTTCAATAAAAGAGCTAAAAAAAGATGGCCAAAAGGTGACCAGAATGTTCTTACTTGCTCCCAATTAATTTCATTTTGACAGTGTTGTTCTTTCTTTGCCTCTGTTATTTCTGTGACCTATCTGTGAGTTATCAAAGATAGTCTGTAGATATTAATATTCGTCAACAATGTTAACTCTCTTGCAATGAATCACTACTGATTCCAAATTGTGCTGGTGTTTTCTAAAATCAGTTGTTACCTTTTGGTTGTGGCTACATTTATTTCAATTATTTGTCACTCAAGTACAGGACCATGGCCTTACTCTGCTTCCGACAGGCACGAAATGAGGACAGTATCTTCACCATATTTGACAGGGCATGTGTAAAGTCATTTGTCTAGAGTATAAAAATACTGGGTGATAGAATCCTTCCTTGGTCTTTCTAGTAAAAAAAAAAAAAAAAAATCAATATTCCATAGAACAAACTGGTGCTTCACTGCAAACTGGGAAGCCATTTGCTGGCTAAAACCATGGGATGCATCTGGTTAAGAGCAAATGAAAAATCCACAAAGAGATGCTAGGCAAATGTTTTTCCAATCTGTAAATGTCTGTGTATGATGTCCATTAAATATATCTTGCCATTATCCACACCACATCCTGTTCAGTAAGTGTACTGGAGAGGATCTAATGATGGACCTATGTTTGATACATTTAGTGACTCACTCAGGGCTTCAAAACTTGTGAAATTAGGGTAATAAATCTGCAATCATGCAGATTTAGCAACAGGAACAGTGGTTCAGGTTTTCCAAAGTCAGGGGAACCACTATTTGATTTAGCCAGTAAAATCAAGCCAGGCCAGCCCTGGAGTGCTTCTTGTGCTTGTAAGAGTGGCACTTGGCTTGAGGGTTTCTTTGAGTTTAGCAATGCCATTGGGTCATGCTTCTCAAAGCTCATATAAAAGGTACAAAAAGTATTCAGCTTGTTGGGCAGAGTACTTCACCCCTTCATGCCTTCACTCAGACTGTTGACTGAGAGCTACTATATCCATCCTCTTTCAGCTGCCAGGGTGCGGATAGTGAGAGCTAAAGTTCCCTGGCTAAGTCTCAACAGCTGCTCACTTGCCTCCTATCCTGAAGTGTAATGATCAAAAACATCACAAAATGTCAGATACATGATTATCTTAAGCAGGATTACAAAGGATAAGAACTTTGCAGATTTGCAAAACTTTACCGGCCAGCCATCGAAGCTGGCCTATGATAGCCTAGTACCAGAAATAAGATGGAAAGCCTGTCAAGTGACAAGGTTTCCTCCTTTAATGTTCCCTGTACTTCTCCGCCCAAGTTCTCACCACTAATGACAACAAGATCGATCATTGACAATCTAAAGTAGGGGAGATTATCCAGTCTATAATCATTTTGTTAGTCGTTTCTGCAACATTTTCTGTCAACCTGCTGAAGGCAAGGAGTAAGTGAACGTCTTATTATTTAAAACAAACGAAGCCACAGCAGAGTATGCCCTTGGATTCAGAACGCTCACAGTCCTCTACAAATATCTCATAATTCCACATGGACTGATCACCACCACTGCCATCTGTATGGTATTTAAGAAGGATATTTTTCAGGGACATTCTAAGAACATTTATCATAGCATACAGGATGCCCTGATTTACTGCTGCTCTCTTAAAGAATACACGCAGCACATTAAAATAGTCTTACAATAAATCCTAGCAAACCAACTATTCATAAAAACAGAGTATATGTCCCTAAAGTAACCCTGGTATATGTATTTTATACTATAAGCAATGAATGGGTTTTCATGGATGTATGCACCATTTTCATTATGTGCGCACTATCGGAGAATGGTCAGTCCCCAAAAATGTCAGACCTGCAAAAATTCCTGGATTTTCTACATGTATTCAGTTCCATCACTGCTCCTCTCACATCAACAATACACTACTATACAAGGGCACACACAAACCCATTTGTACTCCACTAGCTGACCGAGCCTTTCATACTACTCAAGAAAATGCACCACTGCACCTATTCTAAATTGAGGATAATCCCAAGAGTAGTCAAATGAACAAGCAAAGGCTTGAAATATATTCAAGGCTAACAGCAATGAACAAGGCTCAGAACTTATAGAACTAGTTATTTATATACATGAAATGATGACATGAACCAGAAATTGCGCTCAGAGGATGCACTAGAACCCAGGAGAATGAAAACCTCTGCTGGCAAGGAGAGGTTACATCCCAAGATAGCTTGTGTTATATAGTGCTCTAAGAAACAAGAATAATAGTAAACAGATCAATTAACTAATGAAGAAGGAACATTGTAACAATGTTTGTTATTAACCATGGTTCATGTAATAGGAATAATACATTAATACACAATTTTGATATTTTTGGTCTAAATAAAGAACACAATACCCCTACAATACCTTTTACCTTTTAGCCTTTATAAAATCTGTGATAGAGCTAGTCTTGAGTAAATGATTTAGTAAAGAAGCTCGTTTCCATTAAAAATTATATATGTAGTATACAATATATATCAGCTGCTTTATACAATGCTTTGTCAATCTGGTTGTGTTATTTTCCCCATTGTCTGAAGTGTTTTACTGTTTTTTTTTTTTTGGAGAGAGTCGTGTAAACCCTTCAAGAAGAATACCAGTTTGTGAAATCATTCATTAATTCTTCAGTAAGAGCTTTTTCCTGTTCAGGGTCATGGTGGATCCAAAGCCTATCCAGGGAACGCTGGGTGGGAATACATCCTGGATGGAATGCCATTCCATTGCAGGGCACCATGCGCACACACATTCACACACTCATTAACACCTAAGGGCTAACCCACCTACTCGCATGTTTTTGTGGGTGGGAGAAAACCCACATGGACACAGGAAGAATGTGCAAAAATCTGCACAGACAATAACCTGATTTCAGGATTGAACTGGGGACCCTGGATCAATTCGGTGTGCCACCGGGTCCATACTTTGGTGAAATCAGTGCTTTTAATTTGTCCAGAGAACTTTTAGAACATTTAGAGGTTTATGGAGCTGTGGCATATTTAGTCAGCCAAGCACATGACAGGTCTGATATCAGGGACAACAATACAAAAGATAATACACAACAGTAACTTCTTCATGAACTAAAAATGTAGCCAATGGCAGTTGGTATCAACATCATATTTGACCCAATGTAGTTGGAGTCAATGTTTTTGTCACTGGTGAAAACTTATGGCACACTGAAATGTGATTCATTTTGTCACTGCTAGCATGACATTAATCAGAGTGAAGTGAAGAAGCTAAACTGCAATAAAGCACAGTAATGATTAGAATATGAGTTCATGGTTCATGCATGTTTGCTTCACACCACGGGGGCTGGGGGTTTGATTCCTACCTCCGCCCTGTGTGTGCAGAGCTTGCATGTTCTCCCCATGCTTCATGGGTTTCCTCCCCGAGTCCAAAGACAAGTGTTGTAGGCTCGTTGGCATTTCCAAGTTTTCTGTAGTGTGTGTGTGATTGTGCCCTGCTATGGGTTGGCACTCTGTCCAGGTTGTCCCCGTCCTTATACCCCAAGTCCCCTGGGATATGCTCCAAACTCCCCACAACCCTGTGTAGGATAAGCAGTACAGAGAATGGATGGATCCCGTGTAATGCTTTGACACCAGTTTGTTTGGATTCTGTTTTATGAGGTGGAAAAGAAAGTTTCAACTTACTCCTGGATTTTTCTTTAAGAATACATGTTCATATGCAATTATGTGTTTGTAGACGACAGAGTATGGACATAAGAGTGTATTTTTTTATTTTTTATTTTTTGGGGGGTATATCTTCAGGGGAAAACGTTTTTGAAAATTGAGTACCTTGTTGCAGTTTGATGCTAGGGAAGGAATAAGTGTGGGAATATTCAGACTCTGTTCCTAATAAACAGGTTCTCAAAAGACTCATGCTTGTTTTTCCTGCAGGTGCAGGTTTTGATTGAGCTCAGCAGCAGGAGGTGAAAGGATTATGCAGGTCTCTGCATGTTGGAGAAAGTGCTTTGGAATAACAATTACACAGGTCAGAGAAAGCACAATGTCTTTCTTTTCTTGTACATATTCATGATATGTTGATATACCAGTGGTGCAATGCCAAATTAAAATTCTGGAAGGTGTAGAGTGTTTATAATCTTAGTATTCAACCAACAGTATTGAAAGCACCCATATGTCATACTACATCTTGGCAGAATTTGTAGACATTGTTCAGTACCTAATGTTTTATTCAGTTTATGGTTTCACATCATGTAGGGTCCCTGGAGGACCAGTGGTTAGGCCTTGGCGCTCTCACTGCCGTGGCCCGGGTTTGATTCCTGGCCAGGGAACCCACCCCAGCCACTTGGGCTGCACAAGACAGTGCACTTCCAGTGCCGTTCCCAAGCCTGGATAAAACTGGGGAGGGTTTTGCGTCAGGAAGGGCATCCGGCGTAAAAAGTGTGCCAAATCAAATATGCGGATCAATGATCCGCTGTGGCGACCCCTAACTGGAGCAGCCAAAAGAAGAAGAACAACAACAACATGGTTTCACATCGTGTGCAGTAAAGTGAATTTTGATAGCTCACAGGATATGGCGATAAATTCAGACCACAAAGGGACAATAATCTGTTGTGCTGTATGTCCAAAATTTCCAAACTCACTTAAATGCTGCACTTGGGAGAAAAAGATGTTCTGCCAATGCTAACAATTGTGTAGGATGTAGTGCATGATTTTGGATGCACTGTATGAATTTTCATTGACTGTGATGATATACTTAAAAGGAACTGCCGAGACAATGGGCTGGCTCTTCATTTATTGGTTGCATTTAAATTTATTCAATGGGCAGATGCTTTTATCCAAAGTAACTTACAACTGAGCTGAGATTTGCTTTGTAATATCAACATTTTAAAATTATAATCATACATAAGACCCATGCATTTTGTCTAATCTCACATGCTCAATTTTGTACATCTTTCCGCTTATGAAAAATGTTGCCAACTCCATTGCTTTAGTGCATATATGTCTAAAATATGCAACTGTATTTTTCCCAACTGCTGCTTACACTGCATCACAGGGTAGCTGAACTCACATGGAGGAACGCGCCAACTGCCCTCTTCAGCATACATGAGCTCGCAGATACACATGATTGGCTAGTGTCACTCTGATTGACAGGGGAGAGAGAGTAATACCATTCCTCCCACCAAGAGATCATGGCCAATTATGTTCTTTTAGACTGCTGGCCACAGATGGCTATGAAATTGTCAGGACTCAAACTCTGATAGCTTACTTCCACATGCTCTGTGGCCTGATTTTTACCCTTCCACCAATATTACTTGGTCCTCAGAAATCTTTGAAGTCAAATAGTTTGGGATTTGTTGTGGTATTAACATTCTGGTTAGATGTGAGAAAGCCATTCTTGGTCAGGCTCTTTCACTTGACCACATCATTTACCCTCTATTCCAAAAGCGCTTGTAGATCTCAGATATGTTAAATCAAAGACTCTAATAAATAGTTTTTACAGAACCCAGTCATGGATGATGGGTTGTATGTAACATAATGATGTTTTGATAAACTGCAGATTTCTTGTTTCGTTGCCTGGTTGGTGGTGAAGTTGTATTGGTGTTCAGTACTGAAGCGGGCACCTCGTTTCGCACTATAGGCCTCACTGAGAGGCAAGAAATCCTGTGGTTTAAATCCACTAGGCAAGGCCTCATACGGACACAAGGTGGTGCTTCACAACAAGTAATTGGAAATCAGAATCAGAAACTCTGTATTTACCAAAAGTGCTGTGTATACATTTATTTAACAATGTTCAAATAACATGGGTACCAACATACAACATACAGTACAACCCATACACATTTACAACATATAAATAGAATATATGACTGTACAAAATTATTCCATCTAAAAATGGAAACGGTTCAGTGTCAGTGTAATAGAATATGCTCAAAATAGCAATTTGGCCTATTGCACAGTAAATAAAACAAGTCTGTTGCACAAAGCATTTTTAAAGGCTGAAATTTTTATAAAAGTGTGTTGTAAGACTGGAGAAAGTGTGAAAACTGCTACTGCTGAGGTTTTGCCCCACTCTTTTAAACACAGATATATTTACTTTGTACTCTAGGGAACAGGGAGCTGAAAGCCCTCGCTGAGTTAGTACTGAGCACATGACAACAACATGGTATTGCATCATAAAATATTAACATTTGGGCTTATCATGTTCCACTAGGCAAATGTTTTCTGTTATTATGTCTACTTTACCAGACGGAAGGGGTTTGGTGTTCGAGATCAGATCTTTTTCATTTAAACATTCATAAAATCTTTATTTGTTTGATTTTAATGAAATTAAAAGTGGAGGCATGCTTCTGTGCCTTTTCTGCTGTTTAATAATTGTCTGTTTTTTGTGAAACTGATGTTTATCATTTTATCATTCAGTATAGAATACAATATTCTTTAAAAGATGTTTTGGGTGAATTTAAGAATGTCATTTTTGCGTTTAAGGTCATGTTGGTAGATGGGCATTTCACTGTTAGTCTTCCCCCAAGTTACTTTCATTTCATTATTTCTAAGTAAGCAGTTAGATGTACAGTTAAAGACCATCTGATGCAAAAATGACTCATTCACAATAATAAGGATAAGCTTCTCCTGCTGTTTCTGGATGAAATTCCATCACTGGGCACACACACTCATTTATACCAAGGGGCAATTTAGCATAGCCAGTCCACCTACATTCATGTTTTTGAGAGGTGGAAGGAAACCAGAGAACCCAGAGGAAACCCACTCATACCCTGGAAGAACATGCACAGAATCTCCACATCTCTGGATCTGTGAGGCAGCAACGCTACCCGCTGGAGATTAAAGCAATGAACTGAGAAGGTATATAAAGCAGCTTAAGTTCTACACAATACATTCCTACTCCGTTCTGTTATTCTAGGTGTGTCTCTTTCACATACTTAGCCAGCACAAGAATGACTTCATTTAATCCCAAACCTCACATTTTGCAGTTTCCGTAATGTATCTGACTCACGTCATGACAAGGCCTTGACAGGTTATGATGGAGTGAGTGTAAGTGGGTGTGTTAGTGTCAGCAGGGTTCCTGCAGGAGGACCAGGTTTGGGAACACATGGCCTTATTAAAAGGTGAATGAACGGGACGGGCTCCCCCTAGCGGCCACGTTACAAATACCGCTTCACATTTTTCTCTTGAATGAAACTCCGCCTCTGACTGTCGGCGAAGATAATCAGTGTGTAAGTGAGGATCCGTGTCCGAGATGAGCCTTCAGCCAGGGGGTTAGAAAGCGAGCGTGAGACAGCTAAGCGATCCCTGAGTGAGAGGCACAGGCAGAGGCAGAGGCAGAGGCAGGCCGGTCACAGCTCGAGCCGCGAGCCGGGAGAGGCGATGATGGCGGCGGCCATAGAGAGAGGAGGGGTCCGGGCCGCCTTCATGAATCCAGGCACGGGAGGCGTCGGTGGCGGTGTCGGTGGTCTCGCACCGGGGGTCGGGCTCGCTGCTCCCGGAGTCATGCCCGGAGCTGGAGCTGCAGCCTCGGGCTCTTCGGGTCCCGTTCCTGTTCCTATGAACCTTTTTGCGACGTGGGAGATCGACCGATCCTCTCCGAGCTGCGTCCCGAGGTACCGGAGCCCGTCTATTGTTTCAGGGACGTGATTGGAGCTTTTCAAACAATGCTTTTACAGCTACTGTGCATGCAAAGCTGAAATCGGTCCCCCGCGTGTGTGTTGTTCGCGGTTTAAACGGTTAGTGGGACAGAAGCAGTTTGGCTCCACTGACTGAGCAAGTAACGTTATGATGTTGGTTATCAGAGCTGTAATCTTGTGTTGTCTTCAGCCCAGTGCATATGGTGTGATGTTTCATCTTATTTAGTGGGGCTGCTGCACGAGTTGAGCAAATGATGCTCATTTTGTAGTCGCGTGCATTTTATTTGTTTGTTTATTTGTTTGTGATTGGCTCGCGCCAGAAAGAAACGGGCCGCTTAATCCAGTTAAAGGGCTTGTCCGTGATGTAAACTAAAGCGGAACTTTACAGAATTGCTCGGCTGGTGTGCTGTGGAGAGCAGGAACCCGGGTTCAGTCCTGTTTTCAGTGTGTAGGGGCACTTGGGGAGAGTTCTGACCGGGGCTGATGTGACCTACATTCGGCGTGCCATCGCCCTTTAGGGGAGTCTCACTGAGGCGAGCTTCTGATAACGGATTCCTGTCCTTTCCAGTCATTTTGAGTTGTTTTGTGCCTCACTATTCGCTAAATTTAACATACACACTAGGGCACGACTTCAGAAAACCGAGTTTAATTGCAGAACGAGATGTGAAAATAGGCTAAAAGACAGGCTAAGCGTGTTGGATGAGCGCTTTTAGCTAATGAGGCTGCCTTAGTAATGTAGTTACATTTGGGTTAGGGTTAGCTAAGTAGCTTAACTGCTTTTTAAATCTTAATGAACAAAAAAATAATTTCAACAGACAACAGTGAAAAGTCCAGAACTTGGTATGGTCGTTCATAAAGTATTCAGGTAGAGAAAATTAATTACAAGCAGTGTTGTTATCAGGTTATCAGTAATGCTAACACAAAAATTCAACTATTGGCCAGACACTCATGAAGTCCTTATAAAGCGTGCATTACATGGTCATAATCCCAATTCACTGACTTAGTCCCTGTCTTGTAATAGCAGGCCAGAGGTTTTTGATTATTGGTTGCAGATGTCATTTTTCACTCTGCCTTAAACCAGCCAACTGTGTTCTGATACACTCCCATTTTCTTCTTCCATAAAAAAAGAAAATCCCCACTTTGGTTGTCTACTCATAAATCAGTTTTCATAGCACTCAAGGCGTTTTACAGCACTGAGCATACCTAAACAATGCACTCATGCATCCCCGGTTGGTCAGAAATGTTGCATCTAGACGGATGTAGCCATGTTGGCCGCAACCACAATTCATTTGCGCACACTTTCACATGGCATGCACGGACCGTCAGAGAAAATGTGGGAGGGCCACAAAGGGCAGATTCTCAGAAATAAGAGACACTTTATACTCAGGAATAGCTGGAATGGGAACAGCTGAGCGCTTTGCGTCTGCAGAACGGAGGTTTGAAAACTGATTCTGCTCTGATCTGCTGTCGCTGGTACAGTGTATGCCAAGTGAGGTGAACCATGCTCCTCAGATGCTATCTGTGCATACTCAGAGAACCGTGCAGCCCTGGTCACGCACGCCAGAACCCAAGTGATTCATTCGTAAGAGTATGTGAAGTTAACTTGGATGGAACATTGGAATGCATGTCATCTCACCAGACCTCGAAAAAGACATGAGCAGTGAAGACTCTTGCAGTGCAGCATTTGGTATCAAGTGGAGACATGGTAGCTGGCAGCCATGTTTGGAGCTGTAGCCCAGCTGTCACCTTATTGTTGTTTTTGGCCACGCTGTTCAGCAGAGCTGGCTCCGAACAGCTATAAGGGCAACCTGGCCCAGTGCTGGGTTCCAGAGGGACGTCCTTGGGCTCAGGGGACACATTTGTTAGCTTGTCCCAGATGTGTCTCTGTAGCCCAAGTATAAGGACCAGTGAAGAATTCTTCCTGGCTTGAGCACCTCAAGCTCCCTGATTATCTAGTGTTGCTAATGCACCAGCTACATTATCCTTCAGTTAATTTCAAAGTAAAGGGCAAATTTGAATTTCACTTAAATGCCAGAACTGTATGTCTCATTACTTTTCTTTGGGGCTTCACAGAACGGAGTGACGTTTTATTACTCACTAGCCACATCATCTGTCATGTGGTCTGCAATACCGCAAATCTCCCAGGATCCGTATGAAATAAATTGCATTAGCATGAAGGAATATAAAGATAAGACCTCTACACCACAAAGCGTCTCTAGTATTTGCTCTTTTTTGATTTTACTGTGTGTTTTCCTCTATTGCATTGCCAGACGTAGGCAGCCTTGTGGAGGTTGTGTGTTAACCTCAGCACCCCACCATTCTCAGCAGGAAGAAAAATCACTTTGTGGACAGAGCCAGTAATAGATCAGGGCTTCCAGTAATTAAACAGGTTGCCTAGATCACCTTAGCTAACAAATAGCACATCAATTATTCATGCCGTTTCATTGGACTTTAATTGGTTTGGGAAGCCATGTACAGCCATTATTTTTGATGGAGTAATGTTGCCTGGGGAAATGGTTTCCTGGCCAATTAGTCTTTTAAGAGATCTATGTTTTCGGTTCCTATCTAAGCGTACCTTTACCCTCTGTATTGTCACTGTCTAGTGTTGAAGGTTTTCATGGGGTGTCACTGTTTGAACAGGTCTTTTCCCTGTTTTCCCTCACTCCTTTTTAACAATCCCAAATGGACTAGTTTTGTTTGGTTTTGTTTGAGTAGCTGTCTGGTTGGGGAGGTAATGTTTCAGATTGAAGTGCATCAAGGGAGCATTTCAGTATGCTTTTTTTCACCTGATCATCAGCTTATGCATTGCTCTGTGGATGTGTCTGATGACACGGCTCACCAATTTTACAGAAATCAATAACTCTGTTGTCTCCTGGGCATTGGTGAGAAGAAAACAGCACCCCTGAAATCCTGTTTTCTGGAAATGGCCTCCGAATTAGTGCGAGTGAGAACATCTTTGCCAAAGCTACGGTTGCAAAGGAATTTCCTCCAGTAGTACACTGTAAAAAATTTACTGTAGATTTTACAGTAATTTACTGGCAACCTGGGTTGCCAATGAAGTATTGTAAAATTTGCAGTAAACAACCGTAAAACATATTTACCATAAAGTACTGTAATATCATACACAGAATAAAATAACACATAATCAGGGTCTTGCTCAAGGATCCAATCAAGACAGTTTGGTGGTGCTTGGATTTGAACACATCACCTTCTTAGCTGCAACTTGAAGCCGTAACCACTGAGCTTCCACAGCTAGTGCAACTAGCCTGCACTGATTCATTGCAATCTTTTAGTGGCGTTAATGCAGTGCTAGAAGTAGTTGAATCGATGCAAGCTATTTGCAGTGATGTAGTTGTGGTGGTTCAGTGGTTATGGTTTTGAGTTACAGCTTGGAAGGTTGTGTGTTCAAATCCCAGTACTGCCAAGCTGTTATGGTTGGGCAAGACCCGTAACCATGAACTCACTTGTATCCTGCATTAGCCAAAAGAGCAAGTGTGCTGGGTTATGTGTCATTTTATACAACATTAAGATATTACAGTACTTTACTGTAAAAATATTATAATATGCAGCAATTATTATTAATTATTCAATACAGTGATACTAATAGCATTGCCCTGCAATGGATAGGTGTCTGAAATGAATTGAACTTAAAAAAAAAAAAAAAACATGCATATTCCTGAAGTAGGCTGTATAATGACATCAGCTTAAACTGCATATTCTGGACACACCATCTTGTACGTGAAGTGAAAATCTGAATTTCACTTAAATGCCAGCAGTGTATGTTTTATTACTTTTCTTTAAGTCCCCAGAGAAGAAGCGAACGTGACATTTTTATCATTCACCAGCACTGGCTGATCAGAGAAAAGGAATCAGATTTCTTCTGTGTTCACCCTCTTGCATTTGAATTTTGAATTTTGAAGATGAAATAAAATGAACTAGCATGCTAATGTTAACTAAACAATAGCTAATAGCAGACACGCTGCTCACTAGCCAAATTATCCAGTCAGACAGCGACACCCTAGTTACATACAAATCTTCTGTGTAAGCTTGGCAAAGTCCTGTTTATGTAAAAATCACAATTGGGCTGAGAACTCCTGTTATTTAATTGAACTGCTCCTGGTATAGTCTCTGGATCCACTGCAACCCTGACCAGGGTAAAGCGGTTACTGAAGATGAATAAATGATGAGTGAACAAGCACACATTGTTCAGTGAGAACCAAAACATGTCGCTGCTTGTTATGTCACCCAGGCATTGCCTTGCAAGCAGACTCTTAACCTTTGGGTTACAGGTTGATCTTTAGTGTGTCTGACTGAATGCTTGGCGTGTCTAAATGGAGCTGCACTATCCTATTAGCTCAGATGATTGCTGTAGGAAACAATCTTCACCATAGGGCTGAATGAGCTTACCGGATCTCGAGCTATTTAATTTTGGAAGTGTGATTAAGGCTTGGATTTCCCCATCTGTATCAGAAGATTTGATGTCTTTTTTTTAATGCAGTCTTTGTGGTCATCTTCCCCACCTGTCAGGAGTCATGTGAAATTAAATTAAATGAGAAAGAGAGCTCATGGAATCCCTGTTGCACCATTTTACACCCCAAAACGAGCTCTGATAACCGAATCCTGGTTTTCAGCTAAATCACCGTTCCCCTAATCAACCACCCCCTCCATTACCTGGGTGTATGGGTGTTGCTCACTAATGCGATGCCTCCTGCTGCTAATCTAAGTTCTTTGGATTTTGTGATTTTGTGGAGGTTATCATCAATGCAAAAACAGCGCCTACATCCTCGTTAAACGATTCCAAAAGCCCGCTTTAGTTCTTTGATGACAATCACCTTTTCTGCAGATGTCTCTGATCTGTACCTCTTCATGATCTTGCATTAATGGGAATATGAATATGTATTTTTGGGCTAAGTGTTTATTTTTACAGTTGAGATGAAGCACAGCAAAGTGACTTCCATTATCAGTGGCAAATTGAATCCTACATTCATAGACCTTCTATTAGGGGTTACTAATGGTTTCTTTAAATGATGTAACTGTCTTTAGCTCTGTTTTATTTCATTGACATCAAGTCAAGTGCATAAATACCACAATTAGAGTGGGCACAACTGGAACTGAAGTTAAACAGTCATAGGAAATTTATTTAAAAACAGTTTTAGCAAACCCTTAACGTCCTGTACGTGTTTATGAAGCCGGTGTAGTTGGGTTGCTTTATAAGCACAACATTGGACTTCTGGTTTTGGGCAGGGTTTTGGCCATTGTAATGTGAGAAGTGCAGGAGGATCTGTTGGAGCTCTGCTGTGCTGCTGGCCTCAACAGGCATGGGTGGAATGGTGAAAAATACTCCTTTAAATCAGAAGCATGTGGCAGTCTTTTCCTGCCTGCTCTCATGGTGTCAGAGCCTGGGGCAGAATGGTCGTAACTGGGCTCGAGGACAATGTGTGGGTTTTGCTTGCATTTTCTGGGCTTTTCAAGTTACTGTAATTAAAAGTGAATCAGCGCTGGTTATGTCTTTCAGGTGTGCCTTCTGTAGTGTGCGTGTGATAGTGTACATGTGTGTATCTATCTGCTGGTTGTTTACAGCTCTACAGCATTACAGCATTGCGTTATGCAGCTGCTCCAGCACAAGACTGAGAACATTTGGGTGCATTGTAAGAGTTCAGCACAGCCATGCATCCCGTCCTGCCTGAGTCAGAGTTCAGGGCCACTGATTAGCCTCTGATGACTTCTAGGGTTGTAACAATACACATAATTCTAATTCGAAACGATATGGTGGTGTCTCGATACGCTAAATTTTCAATACAGCAAAAATAAGCATTGCCTGAAATTGCCTCCATTTTAAATTGATTAAACATTCAACATTATAAAAGTACATTAATTGAAACTTAATAATCACACAGTGTTTGTGGGATCCATTCAGATTCTTAGCAGCATTTAATGAAACAAAAGCTAGAATATAACAGAATGTTAAAATGTAATAAAAGCTAAGCTTTCACTTATGTGACTCACAGGGACTTTTCCCATTGTACCGTTAGCTTCATAACTTACCGGGAAGCCAAAATGTTCCCGAACACCAGATCTTAAGTATTTGGGAGGGATTTTCCAGCTCCTGCTTGCTGCTGACTGTAGACATTGCTGCTTTTCCCAAGCTAGTATGCTAGCATATTAGGAATATGGGTTTGAATAATGCTGTGTTTGAGGTGAGGTTGCAATTTGTAATTCCCCGCCTACAACCCACAAAAACCACAAAAATCATCCTTCAACTTGAAATTTTAACTCATCAACAATGGTAGTCTTGTCAACTACCAGTTTCTTCCCTGTTTACAGAGTGGTTTCAAATCAACATGGCCGTGTGCACTGTGAGCAATGTAAAATCCCCCTTCTCTACTTTTAAATTAGTTCATTTAGTTAACACAATACTTGGTTAAATCGATAACATCGACCTAATAGCTGATAGAAGGTAATCATCAATGTTAGAGTTATAACTAACGTTAGCAGGCTAGTTTGACAGCCGTTGACAAATCTCAGAGTTTGACCACTGCTACGACGCTCATCTATACGCCAGAGATAGGCGGATGGAATAGGATTACGCAAACCTCATGGGACAGCTAAAAATACAGTAGTGACAAAACTTAAACGAACCATGGAATTTAAAAGGAGAGTGGATTGTTGAATTGTGGCAACAGAGAAAATGTTCTGTTATTACACAGCAGAAAAGGAACTCTTCATGGAACAAAACAGCAGATGAATTACAGCTTTGTGCATCCTTATAACATAACATCAATTCTTTGAAGAATTTCTGTCTTTGCCATTTCTGTTGTCGGCGTTTCCTTAGCCACAAGTAGCCTCAAACAACTCTTCTTCACCATTTAAAGCATCATTTCTCTAGGCATAACATTGCCACTATTATACAGAGCTTGTTTCTGTTTTTTCAAGCCCACTTCGTGCAGATTGCACAATCCCAGTTTGTGCCGATTGATGATGTAAGCAGAACGTAGCAATTTTCTTTCCTCACAGGTCTATCGATAGAAGGTCTTCATCGTATAATCTGACATGGAGAATGTTATCATGTAGTCTGTTATAGAATTCAACTGAGATTTTGTTGTGATCATTTTATACAGTGTGAAACTTGCTTTAGCGTAGGGGCGGGCGATTTTGTGGTGTGATATACAGAAAGCATGTGTATATGCCATCTTTTTATCTCCATTCAGAGCACCATTTTCCAAGATTCTAACCAAAGTCTTATCCAAAGACTCTGTGAGGAATCTTCTTTAATGGAATACCCCACTGTTTTCCAAACTGTCTCTGTCTGCATCTGTATTGTGTGTGTGTGTGTGTGTGTTTACCACGGAACATCATTTTATCACGTTTCCTTGTACTAAGAAAAGAATGGAAAACCTGTTTACTCGGAACTCATTTATAATGGAAACATAAGGGCAGTCACTGAACTTAGTTAATAAATATGCAGATATATAAAGCAGAAATTCAAAGTGACTGTTAGACCTTAATAATAAATGTCTTACAATAAGACAAAACTGAGAGAACCATAGTGTCATCTTTCCCTGGAGCAATACAATAAAAACAGTAATTCTGGTGACTTTCCCAAAGTGTGATTAGACCTATATGTAACCAGAAATTCTTCCCTCTGATATTGTCCCATTTCTGAGGGGAAATATTACACAGATTTAAAGCTTAATTTACAAATACTTTGAAGTGAAAAAACCATGAATGACTGCCCTAACAGCTGCCCTTCCTTTATAAGTTTGTTCGGAGTAAACAGGTTTTCCGTTCTATAGGGATAGGGATATAGGGAAATTGGTCAGTTTTTCTCTTTGGAAATCCACCTACGCTACAGATGAAGAACAAATCTCTTTAGCATAGTTTCTTACTAGGAAGCTCTTATGCTTGATGGAGCCAAGATTGTTTCATGATGACTGATTTCACACTGCATGACTTTAAACTTATAGATTTAAACCTAAATGCATTATGAAGAAGATGAATACATCCTAAAATTGAGTTCCAAGTGTTAAAGAGTGAAGAAGCCTGGAAACAGACAGTTAGTAGGCGTGTCTTAGTTTCAGTACCACCATGTGTAAAACATTATCTGCCATAACTGCAAGAATTTTCAACATTTATAGCTGGAATTTGAATGTTCTTGATAATCCACAGTGACCCCGAGCATTCATAAGATTTATTAATATGAGTTTTTGAGATTATGTTGATGTCAGATATAATGACGCTACCTTTCTTTATGCCATGTTCTCCCAATTTGGTCAGTTGCCAATGTTCAGGTAGCTCTCCTGTGCCATGTGACAGCTACACACAGGCTGACACACATGAAGCCACCAGATCTTTTCGAGCAGATGCTCGTGCTACATCACAGGGCAGCGTAACACACTCAGAGGAAAGCGCTATCTACCCTGTTCTGCATACATGAGCTCACAGACACCGGCGATTGGCTAGAGTCTCTCTGATTGTCAAGGGAGAGAGAGTATCATTTTCCATCAATTTTTTTACCCGATCAGTTTCCTTAATTCAAGGATTCTCATCCCTGTCTTGTGTGTCTGTGTCTCCTCTGAAATTTCATATCTTCTTCCTTTCAAACTCGCCCTAAACCACACAGCAGCCTCCGTTTCGCCACACACAGGACGTGACTGTACTGAAATCCTTTTAGCTGTGTAATCCACTGCTGTTGTAAACACGTTACGTTCCTACCTCTGCTGTCACTCGTAACATGTTTATAACTTTATCATACACAGCGGCTCAAACACACAAAAGAACATAGCATTGCTGTCCAGAAACAAACTAAATAACTATGTATTTTTGGCTTAGCATCGTTGCACACAATGCTGGTTAGACTTTTTTGTCTTCCTGAGAGTGTTGAGGATATTGTTAGCACTGTTACATCCTGAGAGTACCTGAAAGGATGGTATTTCTGTGCCATTTATTTAATCCCTATCCTGCATATATATTTTTTATAAATATATTAATTGATTAATATTTATTTTTGCGTATTGCGATCTAGTTTTAATCTAGGGTGCTGATATCCAAACCATAGAACCCATACCAGTGGCTGTAGAGATGTTTATGCCATATGCTGCTGGGGGAATCCCACAGAGTACATGGCGAAAGGGGAAAATTCGGATGATTCAGAATGGATTTGGTCAGCCTAAACCAAAGAAAAAAATCTCAGTAATCTTTGAATGGCTTCTTTTATCCAAAACATTCACATCCCAGAATGTGTTCTGTCCAAATCAAGGAAATATCCCCATTTTATACTGCAAGCACTTGGATTATGTGTTCAAAATACAGCAAAATAACTATTGTGTGGTACTGTAAACATTTCAGATCACATCTTACAGACGGTATGTCACTCTGTTTGTGTATCAGGAGTAGGCTGAGGGTGCAGGTGGGAGAAACATGCGTCCTGGTTTCCACATCAACTGTTTCCTCTGCAGGAAAGAGCTCAGTGGAGCCATTTCCTCTGGATCTCCCCACCAGCTGTTTGTGTGTGTGTGTGTGTGTGTGTGTGTGTGTGTGTGTGTGTGGGCAGGGAGAGTCCCTGGCTTTTATCTCAGAATTCCACTAGAGAAAGAGAGAGGGAGTGAAGCAGTCATGTAAAGAGAGCACTTCGACACTAAACAGCTGTATCAGAAAGGAATGATCTCCTCTCTCTCACTCTTTCTCTCTCTCTCTCTCTCTCCCTCTCTCTCTCTCTTTTTGTTTATCACTCTGTTTATGTGAAAGTGTTATGCATGGTGAAAGCGTTGGTGTTGTGCTGCATTCCTTTCACTTTCATGCTAGTTAAAGTCTGGGAATGCTTGAGCTTGTGAGTGTCTTTCAGCGATTTCATGTTACATGAAAGAGCATCAGTGTAAGCTGCAGTGTTTGGCTGTGTTGTGTGTACACTTCCTCTTTATGTGGGTGATTTATATGAGAATAAATTTAACTGTTTCATTGATTTCACTGTTTCAGTCTTAGAATATTTTCGATCCCTCATTGATACATGGATTAATGACCCTGATCACTTTCATTTTCACAAAATTTTTATTGTATATCAATTTAGTTAAATATAAAACTAACAAATATTATGGAATTTCCAACTTATTGGAGGTGCTTTGTTCTGTAGCAGCGTCTCAGATGGTGTTGCTTTGGACATACAAAGCAGTATGTGGGTCCTACAACACCAGTGTGTTCCAGACTGTACTTTTGCTTGTCCCTGGGATTTTAACATCATGGGTACATTTTTTTCCTTTTTGGGTGTATGTTTTGCCTGGGAAAGTGTGTTTGATGTACCTGTAATTAGATTTTAGAGTCTTTAAAGATACTACATCAGCAGTCCTTCATTTTCTCTGTAATTTTCTTGGCTTAAGAAAGTGATATTTGTGGTTTATGTGATTTGAATGCGTGGTGAAGCGGTAATGATATAAAATTACCTGCTCATTAATAATGAAAATATTTGTTTTTAATGTTTTTAATAAATGCTAAACTTTAAGGATTTGATAGCCTTAACATGTGTTTTACAGAGCAATATCATAGAGCAGATGCAGCTAATGCCACTTACACTTATTTCCAAGCTGATACATTCTTGTTAATGCAATTTGGAGAAAGGTCCCAGAGCAATATACTGACTCATCACTTGCAGTCATCTCTGCTCCTAAAGTGAGCTCTGTGTGTGTGTGTGTGTGAGTATGAGAGTTTTCACGGCAGTCTGAGAAGTACACACCCAGATATGCATTTGAACATATGTGGACAGATGTGAGTGGAGACTTGTGCACCATTATTCAGATTCACTTGGGAACTCTGAGTTTGTTTACTTCCATAAAATCTTCTGGGTCCTAGCCCCATCTTTTCAGCACTGGCATGTAGTCGTTGATGGATAGATATGGATTTACTATAATGGCTGATCAGTGCACAACACACTGTGCTGTTTCTGGGTCAATAATTACCTCAGGCATAACGGAAGCCGCCTAAGAGGCTTAATGTGCTGTTCTACAATTAGCTGGACTGCAACACGGTCAGAGAGTCCGAGAAAATAGGGTCATATGTCAAGACAGACCAGAAATCACGAGTGATGGATACTAAGCCACGGTACTGTCCTGTCCTGACATTGTCGTCTCATGAGTCAGTGTGTTAGAAGATAGAGTCAGGACAGCTATGAAGTAGGTATGCACGTAATCATTTGAATATCCGAATAGGCTCTTGAACGAGGAATAACATGGAATTAATTATTTATTAATGAGTAATTTGAAACTCTTTTAAATTGAGTGCATCTTTGCATCTTTTTTAACTGCTGTTCTTGCTGCATCACAGGGCTACGTAACACACTTGGAGGAAAGCACTATCCACCCTCTTCCACATTCATGAGCTCCAAAACACCTGTGATTTGCTGGTGTTGCTGTGATTGACAGAGGAGAGAGAGTATGCCATCCCTCCCACCCAAGAGAGCACTGTCAGACTGGCTGACACACAGGATTATGGGATACACTGGACAGGGACAGTCTGGACTGTACATATACACAACATGATTATACACAGACATGACTGGATGCCCTTCTGCTTCAAAATACTCATTGAGTCGGCAGCACTCGTTCACACCGATCTTTGATTTATATTAGTGATTAATATTCATGAAACAAAAGCTGGCAAAATACATAGTTTTCATTTTCACTTTCTGCTACATGTGGACAGATTTATACCACACAATGTGAAATGTCCAGACTTTAGATTGTGAATGTGTGATAAGTTTGTAAGTTATGTTTACATTCATTACAATACATTGTTCAGTGAAATGTGACAGCACTCCACCACATGCAAGCTAGGGAGTGTGTAGCACAATCAACATCACTTCCTGTGTGAGTCATTTCCTGCTAATAGGTTAGTACATGTGTTAGTGTAAGTGAGAGAAAGTTGGTCCAGCGGGAGCATGCCCAGCTGTGTATGGCATGAATTTGGCCTTTGCGAGATGGAGGCACACCAGGGCGCAGTCTGCTGAGTCAACAAGTGTTTGTTCATTTAGATAAAGAACAGCGGGCTCCTGGCTCTCCACTGCTCTGTTTACAGAGTCACCAGACACACACACACACACAGAGACTATTGTTATTTCTATCATAGTGCTTTGCAGCCTGGAACTGCAGTGCTTTTGAAGCTCTTCTTACACACAGTTCTGAAATAAAACATATCTTTAAGGCTAAAGGACATTAGCAGAGTTCTTGCTTATGTGGATAATTAAACCAAGCGAGGCTCCCTGTGAACATCAGGCATTGATCACGACTGAATAAATGCTTATTTGAGGACGCAGCCCCATTCATTATGTAAATGCCGAATCTTTTGTTATTCATCATCCCAGAGTTTGTGCGGATCTGAAGAGCATAGAGCTTTTGATACACACCTCTCAAAGCATAACAGATGGCTGTTTACACACCAAAGCTAAGGTCACTAGGATGCATCATACTTTTGCAAGAATAGCATCATTTGCTTTGCATCATTTTCATTTGTTTATAAATGAAAGTATCATTAATCTCAGTTTTTCACAGTTTTTTTTTTAATTCAGTGCTACAGTTTTGCTGGAATTTTCTTAGGAAACCTATATATAGTGATACTTATTGTGTATTGTAGAAATGTCTTTGAGAATTGTGATATGATATTTTTGACATATTACACCCCTAGATATGAAGTAGAATGGCTTACATTTTAATTGTTTATCATTACTGATAAATCTTTTGCCAGTTTTAAGGCTGTTGTATAAGATTCAAGATGGTCCACAACATAAAATAAGACCCTAGAATTTAAATGACTAAAACTGAAACTAAAATATATACAAAAAGTAGATAAAATTCTAAAAACAAAAAATTTAACAAGAATATAACAAAACAACTAAGAGATACTAAATTAAATATCAAATGAAAACTTAAAATAATATTGAATTCAAATTGAAAAAAAAAAAAAAAGTATTTATAAATATAGCCGCAAGCAGTGATCTGTGGCTTCCAAGCAGCCGCCACACATAGCACCCAAGAGGCCACTTCTTTACAAGTTACACAGAACACTAAAGAAACCATAGGAGAAGACTCACACTATATGTACAGTACTCTTCCCATCTCATCATATAAGCATTGTGGATAGAGTCAGGCAAACTTTTGCCTCCTTTCACTATCAAGAGCTCTTGCAGACATCATAATTGTATTAAAATCATTTAATGTAAAAGAGCTGCAAGCCAAGAGTCATTTATACCAGCAGTGCAGACTGCATATGGCTGAATGTGTAAGCAAAATGCAGTAATCAGTGGCGTCTGCTCCCTAATGGTTCTCTAAAAGGCACAGTTTAGCTCCTAGTCTCTCCTTCACCCAGCTGTAATGGGTCAGCTTGATCGACTTTGGCTGAAATGACGGGAATGACTGGCCTGCTAATGTGATTGTCCTCTGGTGTTAAAGCCTGAGGCTGTACTGAATCCAATTCCCATTCACAGCTTTGGGGACAGAATTAGAGTGGAAGGTCAAAACTGGGGTAAAGTGTACTATTTTGGAATACTGATGAGCTTTTCCACATAGTTTTGTTAAAAAACGATAATAAAATACTAGTGAATAGACTTACTTTTTAAGAGTTGGTTTTGGCGTAGAGTTACAGTTAATTTCTCTGGATGAAAGGTTTAGTAGCTGAGCCTAGCTACAACATAAATATAAAAAATACACTTTAGACTCTAGAGTGATGTGTTTGGCTGGCTTCATATGTCTTGCAGGAAGTGCATGTTAGCCTTCACCCTCCCCAGGTGGTAGCTATCGTATTATAAGGGAGAGCTTGCTGGTACGTGGGAAGGTGACTAAATTGTGGAGAACAATGAGGGAAGTTTTTTAAAAAAAATGCACTTTAGGCAAGTAGGGTAAGTATATGCTGATATTAAAAATTCACATTATACTATTTCGATTATCATTTATCACGATTTGCAGTATCATCACAGAATCGTACTTTAAAATTGACCTCATTGCGAAAACATTTTTCTTGACAGTTCTTCTTCAAACTTTTGCAGAGCTCTCAAGTGATGATCAGAGTTATGGAATTTCATAAGTTTCCGAGTTGGACACATTATTATTCTCCTTCAGATTTGTCCAAACTAAGGAGTCTTAGAAAATAACCGTACTTATTTTCCCTTCTGAAATGAACAGATGTTCTGCCAAAAAATGTTGCTTATCAAGGCAAACTCCTCCCAAAAGGAAACACCAGAGATATAACAATGTTTAGAAGTGTCTACTTGAACAATATTCCGTGTGCTGAATATCGCAGTTTATAAACAGGAGTCATGGGAAGAGATCATTATATACTGCGCAGTAAAGCTTTCTTATAAGACCCTCAGGCACTATATCATGAGCACTATCTGTTAAAACTTTTATGGAATCTCTCAGTGTCTGGTGGCTGTTTAACAGAGCCTTCCTCATGTCTTTCGTGTACCTCGGCTGAGGCATTTCCTGTTCAGAAATCATTGCCAGCTACAGCAGCAGAGCCAGCTCTCTCATTCTAAACACCAGCAGACCACTAGAGTAAACGATACAACAAAAGAGATACTACATCTTAAAAATGGTATAGTAGTAATCAGGAATACTATATGCAGAATTTTTCATGTGATGCTTGGATTGTTCAAGGATTGCTCTAAAAGAAGAACAAATCTTAAAATGATTTTTGTAACATAAGCATTACATATTTTATAATGTGCATGATACTGAGACAGCGTGACAGGCAACATTTGAAATGAGATTTGTTTCTTGTAAATTATGTACTCTATGTGTATTAGGTATGACTTGGTAAAGTGACAAATCCAAGTTAATGTCTTGAGTGATTTCTTGGACCAACCCTATGGCACATGTGGGCCGAGGTTTCTTCAGTTCCCCACTCACAATTTTAGTTCCTATCTGCAATTAGTTCCCATTTACTGTCTGATACACAAAAATAGAAGGAAGTAGCAGAGATTGTTGTTTCCTCTGGTGAATGATGGCCAAAAGTTTGTGGAAACCTGACCATCACACCCATATGTGGTTCTTTCTCCAAACTGCTGACACAAAGTTGGAAGCACACAGTTGTATAGAATGTCTTTGTACGCTGTAGCTTACAAAGATTTAAGATTTCCCTTCACTGGAACTAAAGGGACTAAACCTGTTCCAGCATGATAATGCCCCTGTGCACAAAGTGAGCTCTATGAAGACATGGTTTGCCAAGGTTGGAGTGGAAGAGCTCGAGTGACCTGCACAGAGCCCTGACCTCAACCCCACTGAGCATCTTTTGGAGCATCTAAACTGGAACGCAGACTATGTGCCAGGCCTCCTCGTCCAACGTCAGTGCCCATCCTCACTAATGCTCTTGTAGTTGAATGAGAAAAAAAATAGCCAAAAAAATAGCCACATTGCCACGCTTCCCAGAAGAGTGGAGGTTATTATAACAGCAAAGGGGGACTAAATATGGAATAGTATATTCAGTAAGCACATATGGGTGTGATGGTTAGGTGTCATATAGTGTAGCTAGTACAGTTAGCTTGTTTTGCTAATGTGCCAACAGAGCTAGTATGAAGCCTAGCAAAATACATGTAAATCACCTGTCAAGCACTTTTAATGGTTCTTCACTATGTACCTCTGAGGTCTTAAGAACCCTGCAACAGAGGATTTCCTTCTCATAAAGTTTCCTGGTAAAAGAAACATCACAAGTACCCTTGAAAAACCCGTTTCAAAACATTTACCAACACAACTGGAATGAAAAAATAAAAACAGATGATTATTTGTATATTCAAATTGAAATGCCTGAGCTTTAAGTGTTAACAATGTGCTAAAACTGTAGTTTAGTGAAATGATCTCATTGCTGTAACTTCAGGCTGAGACTGCTGGTGTTCTCTCAGGCTGTTTCTGTTATTACAGTCTTGCTGTAACTAGAGTATTGCATAACTGTGATCCCGTGTTCTAACATACACACAGAGCAGTTGGGTGAAACGCTAAAACCCTCAGTGGTAGGAAATGTATTAAGATGACAAACAGCTCCATACGCAATGAGATCAAATGGCATTACATAGCACCCACGTCTTTTTTTAGATACCTGTGCTACTTTCATTTCTCTCCGTTATATGGTGTTGCTGTGCTTTTTAACAGACGTGAATCGTCATGATGTCATCTGGTGCCTTTGTTTCTGTTTTTCTCCTGCTTGGCTGAAGACGCTGCTCGCCTGAGAGTAAGCTGCACCTCAGGCCAAGAGCGAGAATGCACAAAAGGAGCATGCGTGTTTGTGGTATTTTTTCGTGCAGTTTCACAAGGCTTAACCAGACAACATGTGCAGTAACACACACTCTCCTCCCACTGGTAAACATACTTGTTTATCGCTGCTCTAGTTAAGTGCATGGATATTATTTTCAAAAAGCTGTGCTCTACCCAAGCAGCTGTCTTCTCATTCTTTGGCTTGCTCAAAGTTACAGGATGAGCTGTGTTTCATAACACATGTCTTTAGTAGTCTCCTATTTCACCGCCTGTTGCACTTTGACTGCAAACTACAAACCACATGCTTTTCACATGCAGCGTGCCTTTGAGTCTTGGAAAGAGTGCGAGTGCACGCACAGTTCTGCACCCAAGATCTCATGCTGGATGATGGGTATTTTGACAGGGGGTGTTTGATTTGTGTGTTCACAGTGGCAGAGGACAGTAGTCTTGCCATAGACACCCACTTAATGCTCTTCAAGTAAGGAATAAAACACGACACGGTGCAGCATTTTAGAAAAATAATCAACGATGGGATGTTGTGATGCGGCCTGATGTGGAGCTATAACAGCAGCTCAGAAAGTGTTTTAATCCTCGTACACAACAGCAATTTGCTGACAATTACAATTTTTACATTTAATGTTATGGAACGGCCATGAGAAAACTTAGTTCCTTTTATCACTTACATCAGCTATAAATAATAAAAGAAAACGCAGCTTGTCATGTTACAGAGAAACCTCAAAGTGTAAACTGCTCTGTCTTGAAGACTTTCTTGTGGTGGAAAATGTATTGACCGTTACAGATCAACAAGTTGCTGATGCTGGCCCTAATCTCTTGTGGGCACAGTACGAGGTTCCTCTCACTACTTTAGTTTAAAATGGGAGAAAAAAACATTTCATATTTTCTTTGGTTTAACTACAGTGTAAAATACATTTTAAACAGAAGTAACATGATTAGGTTTGTAAATTTGCAGTAAATTGTATGCGGTCATGAGAGACAAACAGTGAGTTACTGGTTACTTGCTAGTGAGAATGCAGGGTTAGGGGTATCATTAACAGGTGACGAGGACGAGAATAATATCAGGCACCTGTAACACAAGGGATGCCTATAATGCCTGGGAAGTCTATTAAGTATTGTAGGTGTCACAACTTCACTCACTCCTTTCAACCACTAATTAAACTCTTTAAATGTAGTGATGCCAAATATGGAGACGCAAATTGAAGTGTCTAATTTCTGCCAAGACCCATTTCAGTTTTTATAGCGTCCTGAAAAAGAAGTCGTCTATGTCATATAACCACTCATAAATAGGATCTTTATTGCAATATGGAGTGTATACGGGTTGGAGTGTGTGTTAGGTTAGCGATATCCTAATTATGCTAATTAGGTATAGTGTGCAGTTACTATACTGCTTTTGCTTATATAATGTGTGTGTTTTTTGCTGTGTATTCTGAAGACAGTGCGAGGGTAGGAGACCAGGCTGAGAGCACTTCTTCATTATTTATAGAACTTGTATTTTGCTAGCTTGTAACCAGGGCAGTGGGCAGAATTTATGACCTGCAGCTGCATACGGTGTGTGTGTGTGTGTGTGTGTGTGTGTGTGAGTCAGTGTGTATCTAAAAGCACGTGTGCGTGATGGTCAGTGCATGCAGGTTTCTGAATATAGGGTTGCACAGATTTGTGTTTTGGTGCGCTGCTGTGATTAATTAAACAGGGTTAATTTCACCCCACCAGTTGTCGCTGTCAATGTCTGCTTGTCCTGTCTCACTTTCCTAAATAGAGCTTGGGCTCCAGGGAGCGAGCTGGAAGTCTCCTCTCCTTCATTTTCTGTGTTTCAGAAGCAGCAGCGGCCACCCAGTGCTCCGAGATCTGACTTTTTGGCTGTGTGTGTGTGTGTTACTCAG
This sequence comes from Pangasianodon hypophthalmus, assembly GCF_027358585.1. Classification (NCBI taxonomy): domain Eukaryota; kingdom Metazoa; phylum Chordata; class Actinopteri; order Siluriformes; family Pangasiidae; genus Pangasianodon; species Pangasianodon hypophthalmus. The sequence goes on from NC_069720.1 coordinate 17,201,536, forward strand.
ACGAGTCAGCATGTTCTGAGTGCGTCCCCTGGTGAATGGGGCAGGCAGGATATCATTCATTCATGCACTTCATCCACAGAGTCCTTGAAGGAGCATCACATGAACACGAACTTTGTGGCTGACTACAGGATGTGTGTGTATGTGTGTGTGTGTGTGTTTATGGAGGAAGTACAGTGATGTGGTTCCGAGCAGGGCAGGGTTGTGCTGTGTTGTGCAGTGGTTTGCTGACTGGAGGTATGAACATCTGTTTAAACATTTAGCACAGCAAAGCATAAAAGAGGTTCCTTGAACATGAATGAATGGTTAATTTATTACACTTTTTTTTCCCTGCAGGTGCAGCTGTTTAGAAACGCTGCAGATTTTTAGCACAGCAGTGATCCTGACAAGGATCCAATTTCAGATTTGCTGATAAAGTCAGAACTTGTACTTTTAAAAAAAATATGCTGATATCATAGGAGCATTTCAATTTTATTTGTAGAGCGCTTTTAACAATGGATATTGTCACAAAGCAGCTTTACAGGAATATATAAATTTAGGATATAAATTTTAAATTTATAAGTTTATCCCTAATTAGCAAATTAGAGGCGAAGGTGGCAAGGAAAAACTCCCTGAGACGATATGAAGAAGAAACCTTTAGAGGACTCGAAATAGACTCAAAATGGAACCCATCCTCATCTGGGTGACAACAGATTATAAATAATTCCCTTATAACTATGTACTACATGGTCAACAAGTGCAATTGTGTAAACAGGAAATTCATTATAGTTTTCACATGAAGTCTATTTTGTTGAAGTTATCAACTGTTCACTGATGGAGACTAGAGTGCAAAACTGTTCATGGCAAATTGCAGTCCTAAAGATATCATAGCAATTGTAGTCCTAAGCCATCGTAGCAAAACTGTTCGTATCAATTGCAGTCCAGAGCCATGTTCATGGTTTTTAAGTGGTACCACCCCCAGTAATCTCATGTATCTTTAGTCTGTGTGGCGTCATCCTCAGCAACAGTGAGTGGTCTCCAAGTAATGAGAACTCCAACCTGAAGTAGGGCATCAGGATGGATCAGGCAGGTCCGGGGGGCAGAAGGGGTCAGGATCACTGGTATCTCAGGAGTAGCATGTGTAGCTCGACAGAAAGAGAGAGAGAGAAAAGAGAGGGGGGGGGACAGAGAGAAGGAGAGAGAGAGATTATTAGGTATGCTAATTGTCACGTACTGGTTAAGGATGATGTATACTGTATGCAGTGTGCAAGCAGGGCTCCGACAAGACTAACTATGACAGCATAACTAAACGGGAGAGCCAGTAGCACAAACATGAGCGCGCCCTGGGACATAAAGAGGCCAGACACTCCACCGTCAACAAACCTGAGTGAACGTGTGAGACTGGGGGGCGACAGCATCCAAACGTCCCAGTTCACCACAACACTCTATGCCCGCGAACCCTCTAGATCTACTCCTTTACCTAAGAAAAAAAATCTATTCAAATCAGCATTTCTCATGTCCTTATTTTTCCCTGTCTGTGTCACTGCAGAATGTGTCACACGCTGTTTGAAGGAAGTCATTACAAAGCAGTGATTATAACAGCAAGTAACCAGTAATGTTATGAAGGAAGGTCTCATTGTCTTAAGGAGAGAAAATTACTGAGATATTTATCATTCACTTTCATGGTTCATATCATTCACTTTAATGGTTCACTTACCAGCAATATTGGCTTCCTGCATTTCTTAGATTTCTGTCTTTCCGTGGATTTCCCCCCTGTTTTCCTCCCATTTTAGTCATTGCCAATTTGCATGCACTAGACAGCTCTCCCCATCATACGATAGCTACCAATCAGGGAAGGTGAAGGCTAACGTGCCTTCTCCAGGTCACCATATCTTTTTGAACTGCTGCTCAGCTGACCTAACTCAAGGGAAATCACTATCTGCCCTCTTCCACATACTTGCCCACGATTGGTTATTGTCACTCTGATTGACAGGGGAGAGAGAAATACCATCCCTCCAACCCAGAGAGCACAGCCAATTACTTTCTCTGGGTGTCCAAATAGCTATGTTTACATGCAACCTAATAATCTTTAATATTCCAACCGATAGCTCGGCTGAACCCCCCCGTTCCCCCAGTTTATTTATACACCTTAATTGTAAACCGATTAAGGCATAATTGTGAGGTTGAAAGGGCATAAAACTAACATATGGGGCATGAATTGACCTCCGTAAAGTTCAGCATTTAATATTCAGTGAGAATACAGAAATAATGGGTAAAAACCAGGATAAAAATTCTTCACAAACTCTTCTTGTTGCTGTGCATTTTAATAGTCACACCTGGATGAGGTTATGCTGAGATGGAAATAATATAAAACTGATTAAAAACACAATCAGCATGATTAAAAAGCTTGAATTGCTGACTGGACTTACATGCTCTATGTTGTTATGGTAATGTTGACACCAAAGCCTACTTTACGCATAACTTTGAGTTATGTGAGATGGGGGGTGGGGGCGGGGCTTCCAGGGAGTATATTATATATTACATATATAATAATATATATTACATATATATTATTATATTGGGGCGTTCAAAATCATGTGCAAATCATTTGTAGGTCTGTCATCTCGTTTTGTTGGAGAGAAAAGGACTGCTTTTATGGCTTATTTTTGTGTAATACTTGCATTAGCATACTCCGATTAAATTCCGGAGCTCCTATGCGAAGTGCGTAAAGGTTGGCGGGTCTGATAATATATTCGGAGTAAACCTCACTGGATGTTGTGGTAGTGTAAAATCACATAGAGACAAATCCTTATATTGCACAAACCTAGTGTTTAGTCTTCTTTGGCAACCAAAAGACAATACATTGGTCTTGAATTTGTGATGAAAATTCACATATTGAAGGTGCTTATTTGCTCTAAATGAATAAATTGCAGCAGTTGCTTGCCACTATGGGGTTTGTATAATCGCTACAATTGTGCTGTGTTATGCACATACTATTACACTTATGTGCCTGATAAGCAGTAATGAATTTCTCAAGCATGTATGTGTACAAGATTTTGTTTGACCCTTACAACAAGAGGAGAATATAAGTGAAAAATAATGATAGACAAAAATAATGATAGTTAAATGTAAAGCAGGAAACGATTGTAGCCCAGCTGTAGGCAGGGACAGCTGTGTCTCTGTGATTTAATCCAGCTTCACGTTTCAAGGTAAATCGGAACTGTTCCCTTTAGAGCATGCTTTTCAAGGCCACATCTTTTCATTGAGATTCAAATCACGTCGTGACTGACACTTGAGAGTTGGCTTGTACTTTTCCCACTGTTCCGCATCTACAAGCTTTCCTGGCTTGCTTGCCATAATAAAGCACCACAGAGCAAATTATGCGTGTTATATATATTTTTTAAAAATGTCTTTCCCTCTCTTTTTTTCTCTGAGGGAAACAGAGCACCTGTTTCTTCAGGCAGGCTAATTAGGCAGTTTAGCGTAGGAGTTGCTAGCAGTTAAGTGCTGTTTGTGTGTGTGAAATGTGATGAGGGAGAGAGAGTGAGATGGTGGGTGACCCATCAGTGATTTTAGAAAGAGAAAGGACTAAATGTGGGCGATTGACAGAGGTCACCTGCCACAGGTTGTGCATCTTAAATTCTTTCAGCCAGCCCACAGTACACCCCCATGAAACTATGGACAAAACACTCTTATTATTACTGTAAAAATGCTATATGGCAGCTTGTATAAAAGAGGAAACAGATATCACATTATTATTCATAATGTTAGACATATCCTAACATAAAACTGGGCAAAATAACAATATAACAGTTACTCCATTGTTACTCTCATTGACAAGCATCTATTTAGCAATTTTTAGCAACTACTTATAGCAGCACCAAACTCATGTTGTTAGCAACAGAGCTAGCCAAGCTGGCTAATATTAGGGTTAGTGTTATTAGGCTAACTATTATATTCTGTAATTTAAACCAGTACTTATATTTGCTAGCAAGCTAACTAATATTAGGCTATTATACGTCATAATTATAATCAGTACCTCTGTTTGCTAGCAAGCTAGTTAACATTATGCTATCTATTATATTCTGTAATTAAAACCAGTCCCTTTTTTTAGCTAGCAAGATCCTTAATATTAGGCTAACTATTATAAATATTCTGCAATTAAAGCCAGTAGACTATTTATGTTTATCAGCAAGCTAGTTAACATTAGGCTAACTATTAGCCTGTATTCGCCAATTAAAACCAGTAGCCACTTTATGTTTGCTAGCAAGCTAATTAACAGTAGGCTAACTATTATATTTTGAGTAACATTAACCAGGTTTGCTAGCAAGTTTTCCCCTCACACTACAGATTGGTGGCTGAGAATAAAGACTGAGCTTGGACGTACTATACATTTTGTATAGTATTTTGTAGATATTTTTAATGCAGCGCTATTGTTTGGTTGGCACCTTGTGAGCAAACCTAAATATCATGATGTGCATCAGGTCTAGAGGAAATGGTTTCAAGTAGCATGATATGATATTTTTTCCATATTGTCCACCCTTTTCTTTATTTAGCCAGTCAGCAGAAGCATGTGTGCTAGCATGACTGGTCATGTCCTGAGTAAGAAACTGTTTTTGAAAGCTGGCACCAGCAGTGGCTTCTCCTGACTTGCGGGAAATAAGAGTCTTATGTAAGACTCTGGATCTGCAGAGTGTGAACAGTTCTCCAGAACGCCGCACACTGTTTGCAGTTTTTTCCCATGCTCCGTGGCGCACGGATTTCGACTCTTTCCACTCTGGTCTGCCCGCTCTGGGCCTCTCAAAGTCCAGTGGTGAATAGTTTCGGTCAGGTGGCCGTGCTTTGTGCTGAGGTAGCATGAACATTTCTCCCTGTTGCTCCGTCAATGGCCCGCACTGTTTGGGAGAGATGTTTTGGTGGCAGTGAATGCAGTTTTTCTCGCCCACAGTTGCCATGTGACTATTCGTCTTTGTGTGCGTGTCTAGTGTTAGGGTTCAGTGAGTTTAAGCTTGCAACTTTGTGGGTGAGTGAGTCTTTGTTAATTATGAATGCGCTGAATGTTCACACAAAGACTGTATTTGGCTCACAATAAGAAAAATCGGCGCAATTTGTGTTTGAGCGAATGAGTAATGATGCAGGCTATTTTGACAAAATATGTTTAGCCCGTTTCCACTGTTCAGCTGCGAATATTGATGACTTGCAGAGAAATTCTCCATCATGCCAGAACGCAACACCCGAATCAATAAGCAAAGAGAACATGCATCTCAGTGCATAACCCTGTTTTGCCTTATAAAATGCATCTACAGTCAGGTCCAGAAGTATTTGGACAATGACAGAGTTTTTGTGATTTTGCCTTTATACACCACCACAATGGATTTAAAATAAAACAATCAACATGTGATCGAAGTGTAGACTTTCAGCTTTATTTTAAGAGGTTCGACAAAATATGGCATTTACCGTTTAGGAATTACAGCCATTTTCAGCAAAGTACCTCCATTTTCAGGGGCTCAAAGGTATTTGGACAATTGACTGACACTTCGATCACATCTTGATTGTTTTATTTCAAATCCATTGTGGTGGTGTATAAAGGCAAAATCACAAAAACTCTGTCCAAATACTTCCGGCATGACTGTATGTGCTGTTCATTGCTATGTGAAAGAAACTCAGTGTTGCTATTAGCTATGTGACAGTTACTGAACAAGTGCAGCTGTACATTCATTCCAAACTGAATTATCCATAAAATAGCTCAAACAGAGTAACAATAAAAAGCAAAATTAAGTGTGGAACATAGACTGTACATCTGTTTGCTTTTATTTTCATACAGATTAATATTCAGGGCACAGTGCGCACACATGTGAGTTACTGTGAGTTAATAGTTATGTAAACATAAACACAAATCATTGCAATGCAAACAGTTTAACAGTCTAGTGGATATTCACGAATTTTAGGTTGCAAGTGTTTATGGGTTAATGGCTTTTTCATTATCTTGTTCAATAAAAAAAATGGAAAAAAATACTTGTACTTAGGATTTTGTGTTTCTTGAAATTTAACCTTAACCTATCTCTAAGTTCATATTTTTTTGTGTATTAAAAAAATTGATGTGGTGGTTTCATGTTAGACAGAAAACAGAAAGAGGTACAGAAGCATCCACACTTTACCTTCATTTAGAAATCAATATTTTGTGAACATGCAAATTGAAAACACCCCCATGCTCTGTATTTGCATACTAGAACATGATTGGTTCTTATATTTGTGACACAATAACATTTGCCTGTCATGTGTTTAGTAGTAATTTAATTAGAAAAGACACATTTTTTTGAAGATCGCTGTGATTTAATGTATATTGAGTGAGTGAGAGAGATTTGGGAAGGAGGAAGGGGTCTAATTTCTGAATTTGTGCTGTCTCAGCATGGATGAGTCATACTTTTGCTGATGGGATTCAGAGTCAGTGAGAGGAAAAAAGAGAAAGCGATGGAGGGAGAGAGAGAGAGGGAGAGAGAGTGATGTTATATCAGAGACTCACACTCTGTCAGTTGTTAGCCACTGAGGTGTGAATGTGAGGATGGATGTCCGGTCTAGACTGGATCAGTCTGCAGTCTAAAACACTGTGACAGTTCAGAGATCAGAGCAAAGTGGTGAACTCTTTTTGAACTTGAACTTTTAACTCCCATCTCTTTCTGCATTATTAATTTTCTCTTTTTTTCCCCCTTATTACTACAACCTCGCACTTGTTTCCGGTCAGTAGATGAAGCTTCCTCCTTTAGCACTTGCCCAACATTTTGCTTCTTTAATAGCTATGAAAACTTTATGCTTTAAGTCATTCACATCACAGTCTCCTATATCAGGGGTGTTCAGCAAAAAGTTGTGAAGATGCAGTTACATAAATTTCCTTACATCCTTACGTGAATTTTTTTAATCCCAATTCGCTGCTGCAGTTATTAATTTTGATTGAACCTGCTTGCAATATTTTCTAATCTAAGTTGGTTATATTTTCCCAAATATAATCAAATTAGAAATTTAAATCACCATGACTCTGACCAGGATAAAGTCATTTCTGAAGATGAATCAATGCCGTAAACGTGTTCCCATGCTGAACATGAACATGGCAAGCTTAATATCTATTAAAGTAAAAACTGACTGCTTCTGTGACTTGTTTGTCCTGATGCACACACATATTCTGTATTCTGTAAACATTATGTTTTCATCAGCAACAGCTCGCTAATCACACCAGAACGGATAAATGAAATGAATAAATCTTCCCTTTCTGACGGCTCTAGTAACTCAGTAACGCTGTAGCTAGTCTCTGACCTGATTAGCTACCTTTAGCTACATCACTTATATAAATACATCTGATTGGCTGAGAACAGAGTATCTGCTACAGAACCTGAGCTGGTTCAGGATTAGAAAACTGGAGATTTTTCAAATGTCTACCGTTGGCGACTGTTGTACTACAAGGTACTATATGAATTTTTCTCAAGTGCCGTAAAACACATTGTGGCGCAATCGAAACTGCACCTTTGGGGCTTTGTCCCCTTGCGGTTTTGTCTCATCTGCCTTATGGCGGATACCAACTTGCAAATTCCACACAGTGCTCAAACCTCACCATGACAAATAATGAGCTCCCTACAGACGCCTGCTTGATGTCTCACCTTGAAATGAAAAATCATCTGCAGCTCACTAACCACAGACAGAAAAACACGTGTGAATGGTACAACTGCTGAGTCACTGATATCATCATACCGAGGTGTGTCTTCCTTGTGAGAGATTTGAATCGTAAAATCTGTCTCAGCAGGAAGATAGTGGTTATAACATGACAAATGATGAGTGTTGTGTGGGATTTGTCTTGCGAAATAAGGCCATGTGCCAGTGGCACTATTGTTTGCTGTGTGAGTGGAGATGTGAGTGTAGGTGTGTGATGTGTGTGAAATGTTTTGTTACTGGCATCCAGGTTGTGCAACATTGTAGGTGTTCACAAATTCAAATCTGTACATGTTTTGGTAGATGTTAAGATTAGGTGTTGAAGGAAATTGGCACGAAAATATTTGCACAATGTAAAATATTTGTAAAAAAAAAACAAAATGTCAAATAATAAAATAAAATATTTGTACATCTTGAGTGCAAGCTTTTAAGTCACAACCTCCCCATTTGTATATTTGAATTGTTTACTTGGTTGTACATGGTGGTGGCTTCTTTCTTTCTTTCTTTCTTTCTTTACTTACTTATTCATTTACTTAATCGTATTATAATCGATAGTGTTAATGCTATGCGTGTATATATATATATATATATATATATATATATGTATATATATATATATATATATATATATATATGTACATACACACACATATACACATATACATATATACATACATACATGATAAATCAGGATGTTTAACAGGAAATGAAGGAAAGCATTTCAAAGAAAATGTATTTGGGGACAGGGGGCTCAGGTGTTGGTGGTAGGTGGCAATAAAACATCTAATGAGTATCTCTCTCTTCTCCCTCGTTCCTTGCCACTTCCCCTCCTCCCCTCCTCTCCCAGGCTGTGCAGCCTCACACTGAAGAAGCTGATTGTTTTGAAGGAGCTGGACCGGGAACTCAACTCTGTGGTCATTGCTGTCAAGATTCAGGTATGACAAAGCGAGTGTGTGTTTCCATTATGTGTCTCTTTTTTGCCTTTTGTGTGCATCCGCACAAGCCCTTCACACCCGGCACCGTGGAAACTGGGAGCTGTTGCCAGGGTGACAGCTTGTTCAGTGGGAACGGCGAAGTGAGACGGGTGGGAGCTGAAATGATGCATGCTGGGATACGCTGAGAGGATTAGTTCAGAGGCACTAGGAGGCCCTCAACATTCTTCACAGGTCGCTTTGAGTATGTGTGTTTGTGTGTGTGCGTGTGTGTGTGCGTGTGTGTGTGTGTGTGTGTGCACTCCTGACACAAACAGGCTTTTATTCTGTATAAAAGAAGAACACTAAATTTGAACCCAATAATTAGGTTCAGTCATGGGTCATGTTCTGAGAGTTTAAATTCGACCCCTGTTCAAACGATCGCGGGATTGATGACCTCATAAGTAAGGAGAGCTGAAGTAAGAGAAATAACTATACTCTGTCTCAGCTGTTGATTTTATTCTGGCTCAGAAGTCAGATCCTTAACAGCTTCATTAAGGGGGGAAATCTTTTTATAGCTGTCCAGAAGATCAAATTAAGGAAGTTAAACCTGTATCATCAATGTGTTTACTTCCAGTCAATCGGTGCCTTCGGGAAGGGTCTGTATTATGATCTGTTAACTGAACTCTGTGGAGGAGTGGAACAATATGACATGTCTCATATTAAAGACTGTGATGCTGGGTTTATTTGTAGATTAGGTGGTTCAAGGGAGTCTGCTAGCAACACAGGAAGAGAAGCCTGTCTTTATTTGTCTTGTCACAAACTGCAGCTATGGTGTTTTTGTACAAGCTCTCTTTTCCTCAGTTCAGTGCAAACTCAATGCACAATGCACATTTCAACTTAACTAACTACTCCCACTACTTCTGATTCTCTACTGTTCACCTAATATAGCAGGGCTTTATCAACTGGTGGACCTCTGCAAAGTATTTCAGCACACCAAACCAAGTGCACCAAACATGAAAAATTACTGCATCAGAGCCGAGCAGTGTATGAAAAAAAATGGCCGTAGTTCAGTGACTGTTTTTTTTAAAAACATGAACAAGTGAGGCTTCTGTAGCAGATCCTCTGTTGTGGCTCATCCAGGCAAATTTATGTAAATTATTTAGCTGAAGGCAGCTCATCAGACCAGAGACGGATCTGCAGAGAGCTAGAGAAATGATAATGATAAAAAAAAAAAAAAAAAGTCGATGATCAAAACAGAATGTTTAAAGACCACTGAAGCTTGTGGAACAAAGACAGGCCATGTTCATTAACATGGGAATGTACAAGTTTCACATTCATTCATCTTCAGTAACTGCATTATCATGGTCAGTCATGGTGGTTTAATACTAATGTGATTATATTTTGGGAAATAGAACCAACTAATTTTGTTAGCGAATATAGAAAGCAGGTAAAATCCAAAATATTTACTCATCCAGATCTTTATACACAAAGAATTTTAAGTAACTGGACCTTTACAAATTTAGCCGACTGCCCCTATAACGTAGTGTGCTGCCTTTTCCCAAAGCCACTCGCCCTCTCGCAGGTACTTACTACGGGCTCTTGAAGTTTCTCAGTCATAACTACTTAGCAGAATTGTTTTCTAACAAATTTTTACAAAGTGTCAAAACTCAAAACCATTTTAAGAAATTTAAGTATAAATTCACATATCTGAAAATGTATCTTCACAGATATGAACATTTAAAACACACATTATTACTACCATGAATTATCGTGAACACACAAAACACCAAACTTAACACAGAAAAACTATTTAGTTATGATATGAAAAAGTCACAGTATGATAACCTCAAAAACCAATAATGTGTTTTGCAGCACATTTCATTAGCTTTTAGTGTGGCTAAAATTGAAGTGTGACATTGAATACCACAGCAGAGTGCAAGTATTATGGTATTTGGTTATATTTATGATCAAAATTTTTTTCCTGATTCCACCTGGTATACTTGTGTAACCTGTTTTAATATTTCACAGACAGACCACACCTAGATGTGATACTGTTTTTTTTTTGTTTTTTTTGCTAACATTCAGATCCCTTATCACAGTAAACTGTCATTCTGGTGCTATGTTGTTACACACAGGATGGAACTAAACTCTGTGGGTAGTAAGGATGGAGGATACCACTGCGGTGTTGTTTGATTGCAGTATGATACAGATACTTATAAATTAGTGTGTTTGTGATATCAAGATAAAATGGGAAAAGCATTTGGTTCATAGTATTAATACAATATCATACAGACCATTGACACATTTTGTCTTATTTGAAAACAGTTTAGTTTGAAATAACTCCAAAAGTGAAATAACTCCAAATTCAGTTTTTTTTGACATTATAACCCAGCAGTGAATATTCAATTCCATCTCCTTGTTTGCTCCATTCTGTTGTACTACAGTTCTGAATGATTACAAGTTCTTGATTTATTTTCTATAACAGCTGCTCTGATAGTGGTTCCTTCTGCAATGTTTATATTAACATACTTGTTTTAATACAATTTTGGAAGGAGTCTCCAGTGCCAGTGCTTTGTAACAGTCAGAGATAAAGCTTTGCACTTTGAGCTTTCTCTCTAGCATGACTCTATACATTTTTTTTCTTATTAACTTCAAGAGAGAAAGAGAGGCTGGTGAGGGAAACAACTATTGTTACTGCTATAACATAAGTGATAACAAGCATTAAGTTGTTTTGTAGATGTTCCACAACATTAAAAAAGTAAAATAAAAATAAGAACAAAACATTGGGTTGTATCACACCGCTCTGTCGTGAATTATTTTACTATAACAATACGCCCTGTCATGTTTACTACTTACTTCTAGCACGTGTCTGTGTATATACAGCGTGATTGAAGGACAGGAAAGAGAAATAGATTCGATGCTACATAGTTATTTGCGACAATATTATAAATTTCATTTCAGATATTAAAATTAAGGCAAACATTTGGTATCAATATTTTTTATGTGAGGATCAATTTCCAGAGAGACACTCCAGAATCAATACAATCATTATTTGCCTTCCCAAATTGGCTGCTATTTGTCAAACAGTAGAAAATTACTGCATGACAGGATTCTGCAGCCTCTCAGCCAGTTCAGGAAAGGTCATGCAAGAGATGGAAGTGGAGCTTTCCAAGCACTTAATCTACCACAGAGAAGGAAGTCAGAGAGTACTGGCAGTAAAGCCTTTGAAAGTATCTTGTATATCGGACTGACTAAGAATATCCAGTGTTTTCTTTCCCTAATGATTCCCCTCTGTGTGGACCAAATCAGTTTTTGCTGGCTTTGGAGAAACGATAGACCAGAGAGAGGCAGATGGAACGAGTTCATAAATGTGAAAAAGAACCTGAGATTTTCAGACTTGGCTGTATTTCTGCCAAAGGCCTGATGACGCAGACAAGCCCTCATCCGCTTTATCTCCACTCATGCTTGGAGACTGTGAGTTGGTAAGCACTTTCCCTGAAGGCTGGATCGTTGAGGGCTTTTCATCACGTCTGTTATAGATACGTGTGTGTGTGTGTGTGTGTGTGTGTGTGTGTGCATATTTATTGTTTGAAGCCTCTCAGAGTCATTTCTCAATCTCCTTCTCTTCTGTGCTTCACTTCTTTTCTCATCTTGTCTCTTTAACCTTTCTTTTCTGTAGACCATGACAATGAAAAACAAGATCCTTAAGTGCTTTACTGCTTCACGAACATTGGATCGATTCATTGTGTGGTTTCCAAAGACCGTCTCGGAAGGAAATGAAAACAAGATGGGAGCTTGTTATTAAGACTGAAGCTGTTTTTATCAGCCGTAATGCTTTCCTGCCTTTGTTTTATTAACTTTAGACCGAACACATTTTGCTGACTCACACAAAGTCCATATCTTTATAACAGTAGCTGCAAATATACTGTATTTTTCATTGGGTCTTGTTTAAAGGTCAGTACATCTTTTCTTCCATCAGTGGTCACACAGGCCATGATATTGTATATGACTTGTATTGGAGAGCCAACATTTTTTAAAATATTCAGACATCTGGAATTCCTCTGGTTCTGGCATATCATCAAACTATAAAACTATGGCTGATATTATACTTAGGAACTATACTATTCCAAAATGATCATGAGACTGCTTTGGCGACTTTGCTTATTTTCCAGAGATGTCATAAAAGGATGAAACATATGTTTGTTAAGAGTGAAGTGAATGGTCCCTCAAATATTTCTACAGTACTGTGCCATGTAATCTTTGAGAATGCAAGAAGAGATACACATTACAATCACAGTCCCTAAAGGATTCATTTTAGGGACTGTCAGCCATCATTCCTCATGGATCTCCACTGGAGTTTTATTCTATCCCTGGCAAGAGAGTACTGTCACATACAAATATAGCACAGTGAAATTATTTTCTTTGCATATCCCAGATTGTTAGGAAGCTGAGGTCAGAGATACAGCACCCATGGAGCAGGGAGGGTTGAGAGTTTTGCTCAAGGGCCCCACAGTGACAGCTTGGTGGTGTTTGGATTTGAACTTAGTAAGCTAGAACCTTAATTAATGAACTAACACTGCTCCCTCCAGCACTAAGGATTTCCATTATGATGAACCATTTTAACAGCAGTGGTCATAAAATTAATGACAGCAATCTCTAATAGCATTGCTAGTTCTTGTTACGCCACCAATGAATTGGTGCTCTGAATACATGCTCTGAACTTCACAACCCCCATGCGCTTCTAAGAGAGGGCCTTAAACAGATAGGGAATGTGCATAACATAGTAACAGAGGAGGTGTCATGGCAGATTAAACCTTTGTGGAATGCACCACCAACAGATAACAGATATGAGGAATTCTCACCAGTGGTTGGACAAGACAAGACTAAAGGTTAGTGCAGAGGTAGATGCTAGCTCAAACAAAGCAGGTTATATCATAACAGAAAACAAAGTACAGACTAGGTGGAGAGATCCCTGAGATAATCCAGCACTACCTAGCATGTTGCAAAAATGCAGACAGGGAAGGCATGAGAAAAATGACTAAGTGGCAGTGATGGTATACAGCTCCATCTTCAAGGAATATTGGCTGAATACTCCCCAGTCCGAATCGGAAGGACTCCAGAAAGAGCGGAAAATAACTAAGCTCCTGTGGGACATCCAGAGCCAGACGGATAAACAAGTAAAGACAAACCAAGCAGACACAGTAATGGGAGATAAGGAACAGAAAACAGAAGATCTGGCAAAATTTGATGCGAACATCCAAAGGAAGAAATACTAGAAGCTGGAGAGATTCCAGGTCTGAAATAGGAACTTGAAAGAATGTGGAATGTAAAAACAAAGGTTGTCCCATTTGTGAAAGGAACGTGTGGAGCCGTGACCCGAAAGGCTCCGACAGATTCCGGGAACATGAATCTCAGTCCCGAAGAGCATAACCCGAGGAGTAACAAAAGTATTGCACTGCACCCTGACTGCATCGAATTCTCAGGGCTCTGGCGATATATATTACACTGGCACCATTCCAACACTCATGACTATGTCAAATATTTGTTCAGGTTGAAGCAATTCAGTCTGCTTTGCATTTACTGTAGGTGTGCATGTGAAGTGTCAGGCCTGTGCATTTAGCCAGCAGACTTTGCAACACTGCCACCGTGTCCCTTTTGTATCTTTCGCTTGGCAGGGCTGATCAGCAGCTGGCAGCTTAGACAGATGCCAAAGCAGCTGGTGGTTCGGCCACTGGAGACACGGAAAGCTCAGTGGCACAGATCACGCACACTTCACAACCATTTCATCAGCTGGGAAAAGTTCGCTTATTTACTTATATTATTTGCAGCCTGTGGAAGCTCAATTTACTCTAATTACTCCAACAATGGCTCAGGGAAAAATGATTGTCAGACAGGTTTACAAAGAAGCTGTGGGTTTTTAATTGCCATCAAGCTTGTCAATTTATTTTGGAAATGATCTGATTATACCAGGCTCTATAGTCTTCTTTTGCTGTAATATTTTGAATGAAAACCTAATCAGTTTTCATTTGTCAACCATGTCAGTGTATTATGAATTCCTGAGCTGCTGAGAATTTTGCTCAATGGCCCAACAGTGTCTCTCTGGCAGTTCTGCGATTTGAACTTCTCGTTTCTTTTACAGAAGCTTTATAAAATCTTACATCATCTACATTTGTGTCCTCAGGGGTCCAAACGTATCTTGAGGTCCAATGAGTACATGCTCCCTCCAAGTGGCCTGATGGAGACAGACCTGGAGCTCACATTTTCCCTACAGGTAGTAGATTTAGTACATTTTTGTTTGAAATAACACTCCGTTTTGATTGGGCCGAACAAATGAATGAAACACAAACAGATCACCGTCAGAAATAAACATACCAAACTGTACTTTTCCTTCTTGCTGCTATGGTAACATCAAGGGTACATCTTTTGTACCTTTAGTATACATCTTTTACATGGGAAGGTGCATGTGGTGTAGCTGTAAGTATCTTTAATGATTTTTAAAGGTATACTATATTCACCTTTCCAGGTACATACAAAGACACATACTGAAGGTAAAAAAAAGATGTTGGTGGTGCCATGCCAGTAACAAGGAAAAGTACAGTTTGGTACCTTTATTTCTGAGAGTGTAGAATATATTCCTCCATATCTATATCCCTATATAAAATGTAATTTATGTAGTTTTTCAACATCTCTCTCAGTCTCTGTCACTTTTGTAGCATATGTATGATTACCACATGTAATTTTAACACTAAGAGAACTGTATTTATAATGCGTTTTGAATGTTTTTTTTTTAATTTATTTTTAGCTCTAGCATCTAGATCTTAAACTAAACTACAATCATTACCTTTTAACAGAAAAAAAATCTTAGGATAAGAGAGACATGAGACAGTGTCTTACCAATGCTGTTCTTATAGCTTTATCCTACTTTCCCACATTGGTGCGATATAGTAAAAAGTAATTCTGGTGAATTGTTTTCCCGAATTGTTTCAACATGGTATCAGGCCAAAACTGAAGAATTTTTGTGTTTACCTTGATCCACTATGTTGCTAACATATAACTGTAAATTATTTGCTTTGAAAAAAATAGTCACACCTCTGAAAGGTTTTATGCAAATTTAGAGCTTAATTTACCGTTAATTTCCAGTAATTCATGAAAATATGTGTTTTTTTAAATGTTTATTGGCTAGCCCAACCTGCATGCTTATAATATTTATATTAGTGTAGTAAATATAACTTGAGTACAGGGACTCATTGAAATAATTGTATGTAGTAATCACCCATATACTGCGGATGTGGTAGATAAAGATTCTGTTGGATTTCCTTAATGCAGTATTTGCAGACTTTCCTACTGGAATCTTAATTATTTGCACTGATTCCAGATCATTTGATAGTGTTGGGCATTTTGTTGAAAGCAGTATGCAAAAATAAGTTATACATTATGTTACTGATATGAAAGCACTATGCTTCTGTTCTGTTTTCATTTCGATAAAATATTGAGCAGCAGTGCAATGCATAAAATCATGCACATACAGGTCGGAGCTTCAGTTATTGTTCACATCAGACATCAGAATGGAGAAAAAATATGATCGCAGTGACCATGACATGGTTGTTGGGTGCTAGACGGACTGGTTTGAGTATTTCAGAAACTGCTGACCTACTGGGAAAAACTGGGAAAAAAACCAGCGAGCAGCAGTTGTGTGGGCAGAAACGTCTTGTTGAAGAGAAAGATCAGAGGAGAATGGCCATACTGGTTCAAGCTGACGGGAACATTATGGTAACGCAAACAACCACTCTTTATTTGAGTACCACTCTTCATGGTGAGCAGAAGAACTTCTCAGAATACTCAACACACCAAACCTTGACACGGATGAGTTACAACAGCGGAAGACTACATTGGGTTCCACTCCTGCCAGCCAAGAACAGGAATCTGAGGCTACAGTGGGCACAGACTCACCAGAACTGGACAGTAGACAATTGGAAAAACACTGACTGGTCTTTTTTCAATCGTCAACAGTCCAGTGCTGAACATTAACTGAAGCTCTTCTCTGGTATCTGCATGATTTTATGCATTGCACTGGCTGATTGGATAATTGCATGAGATGTATAGGTGTTCCTCTTAAAGTGAGTGTATATCTGATTTACAGGAGTTGACTGGAAGCTGATATTATATCGAGAAGCCCTGAACTGCAAAAATTCCATTTTGATTTACCTGTCTGTATAAAGCAGTATGTGTGTGTGTGTGTGTGTGTGTAAGTGAATTCTTGTGGGAAAGAGACGCTACAGTGCTTCAAACCAGAATGATGTAATATTCTGTAATAGTACCGGTCTCTCTTACAGTTCTCTCTTTCACTCAGACTCTTAATTTAGTTTTTTTTTTATCTCTATCTCTCCGTAGTATCCCCACTTCCTGAAGAGAGATGCTAACCGCTTGCAGATCATGCTCCAGAGGAGAAAGCGCTATAAGAATCGGACTATCCTGGGCTACAAGACCCTTGCTGTGGGCGTTATCAATATGGCAGAGGTGGGAATAGAACCAGACAGCCATTTACATTTACATCGTTTGGCAGGGACCCTTATCTATCACGGCTCTCCAGTGGTGGTGCTTTATAGACTCTATCCAAAATATATCCTCAAGCTAGTACAGTAGGTGAGGGTCTAAGAATACCATCAAGTTAAAACCCTGTTAGGGAAAAGTTAGTACAGCAGGAAAGCACACAACTCCTTGTATTCCTTACAGGTGAGACCATAGAAGATTTTGTTGTGTAGAAGACTTTATTGTGAACGACATCTGAATATTCTGGATATTGCTTTCTTCACTAAACTTCAATATCACTGTGAACCACTTCATCACAACATTGTGGAGAGACTTTCAGAAGAAATGAAGCATTCTACATTTGTTTCATCAATATAGTGCAATCTAGACATGCACACACACACACATTTTAAACTTGTTTAGGAGACTTAGGCTATGTTCAGACAGGCAGCTGAAACCTGAATGGAACAGGAAAGACTTGGCACAAAACGTGACATCTGACACTGTCTAACAGAATTCAAGTCACATTTATGTGTGGTTTTAAATGTGACTCAGTTTGCCCAGAAATTAGATTTCTTGTGTATTTTTAAAAATAATGTGGTTTGAAGCTTTTTTTAAGCATCTGAATTTTGTGACAGGAAAAGCATGAACAGCAGGTAATATATTTCTCTGTATTTATATTCCTCAGTTAACTAATGTACCCATGGTAACAACAGCAACAAACATGGCAAACATCCACATCTTCAGTGTTTGTTCCCATTTGCTACACTTCAGAAGTAGCTTCAGAATTGTGACATTGCCTTTACGTAAAGCATAATTTGCGAGAAATCTCCAGGTTGGTATTAAGATGACTGGCAAATTACACACATCTTTGCTGTTACTACAACAACCGGTGTTGCCACGATCTGCACCATTCCACATTAAAATATGGATGCAGAATAATTTCCCTGTGAAACTACGTGCAATCTCTCAAGAAGGATCAAATCAAGACTGTGTTATTGGCTGGGCCACGTACTTGTCTGGAAATTGTACACGAAATGCCAGAAATTATGACATGACATGTCAGAATGGTTATACTGAGACTTAAAAATCACATTTTGACAAAATCTTGAATAAAAAGCTAATAAAAGTCGGTCAGATTGCTCAACTGAGCATGTCCCACTCCAACATTTCCAAAGACTGTATAAACAAAACCTTTGTTAGAAAAGAAATGTCTCATTTTTCATTCTTTCTTAACATACCATTTTGCAAGAGCTGTCTCCTGAGGTTTCCTGCTCAGGTTAATAATGTGTAGAGCTGCCTCTACTGAATTCGCTTCACTACACCAGCCTGGCATTTAGAGTGTGTGCGTGTCTGTGTGTGTGTGTGTGTGTGTGTGCGCGTATCTGTGTATTTGTGCACCATAATGTGAGAGCGTGGGCACACTCACACCATCTATGAAGCCTCCTGGCGTTTCTTCAAATACCTGCAATTAGTTTCAGCAGTCGTGCCCCCGCAAGTTCTGAATGCGTCTCTGCCAAAGGTTCGCGTCTGGATGACAGAGTGGCCGTCATTTTCCTGTACATGGCCACCTGGGAAAATAAAGAGCTGGGGCTATGACTGACAGCTAATAAAAGACTGAACTGAAATTGGAACGAAAACACACTGGACATGAGATTTTTCATGAGGTTTTCAACCGAGGGAAGGTGCAAAAGAATCCTGCACAGCCAGCCAGTTATAATACGCAACCTAGTTTGTGTGTGTTGGAGATGATCTGGTTTACCTGTGTAAGCATTTTGAAAAAGTGTGTGTGTGGTGTGTGTATTTGATGCAGTCACTTTTTGGTCTCGCTAGGTGATGCAGCACCCGACAGACGGAGGACAGATTCTGGGTCTCCATAGCAACGTAAAGGAAGCCCCTGTACGTGCGGCAGAGTTAAGTGTGTATTCTCTGTCGAGTCAGCCCATTGACCCTGAGGACGGCAGCGGACAGCCAGGGGCAAAGGTGAAAGCTTCAGGTGAGCAGACTGACATACAGGAATAATGATAATAAAAGGTACCTGTTAACTGGCACCATTACATTTGAAATATATTGCATAAGAGCTCCACTATTTTCATGCGTGGTTTGGCTTTTAGGAAAATTCACTATGGTTGACTATTTTTTTTACTGTGACTCACTATTGTCACAGTCCTGGTGTAGGGTAGGTATACACTCTGTAGCCATTATACTATGGTAATCATGTTAACTGTTACCATAATAACAGTGCAGTTATTACAGACAAATCACAGGAACTATGGTTAATTTGTGTAAAAGTAAAAATAGCTACTCAAATGACAGACCTACCTCAAAGGACACACAGGAAACTGGAACTATAGCAAAGCCCACAGGTCAGCACTCTCTCGATCGGATATTCCATTAGTGTCTGACATAAGTGACGCTGTTGTAAGCTGTTCGTTACATAAACAAGTGAGCCCAGCGGAGCATTTATAGTAAGTGTGCATTAAGGCACCAGAGAGGCCCCTTAGAGAGGTCTTCCTATCATCAAGCCAGCAGCACTCAGACCACAGCTTTCCCACACTCCGACCAATGAGGCCAGCTGTAGTGCATTAAGAGTGGTGTCACTGCGGGCGGTGGTAATCCATCTCAGCAATGGTTTGCATTGTTAACATTTAAGATCTCTATGCAGGAGAGAAAAGTAATAGAAAGTAAAAGAAAGTATGGTTTTGCTACATGGATGTGTTGTTGATTGATGCTTCTGTGCAGTTAGGTAAAAGGCTATAAAGAGGAAATTTTTAACTCTCATGCTTCCCTTCCAGATCGATCTCCAGATTTGGATAACTATTCCGAAGATGACGACGACAGCTACTCGTCAGAGCAGGAGGCCAGTGATGATGCTGTTCAGGGCCAAGTAAGAGCTGTTTGTCATCATTTCACATCTTTACAGTCTTTTTCTAGACTGTCAAGGGCAGGGATCGGCAACTGGCGGACCGCAGTCCAAAAAATACTTATGAAGAAATGGCCATAGTCCAACAGCTAGTTTTCTAAACATGAACCAGTGCAGGTTCTGTAGCAGATCCCCTGTTGTGATTTATCTAATCATATGCATTTATGTAAATCATTTAGCTGAAGTCAGCTCATCAGACCAGAGACTTGCTACAGTGCCAAAGACATCAGGTCAGGAAGGGGAAAATTTCCACAGACTTTTATAGATTTTTCATTTTTTCATTTCCTCTCTCTGGTCTGATTAACAAACCTATGACGTAGGGTGCGTCTCAATCAGCTCCCTAGTTCAGTAGTCAGGGCACTGCTCAGGGAGTCGGCCGTTTTAAGGGCCGTCTCAATCACAAAATCCTTCCAGTGCACTGGAGCATTCACTCCCTAAAAAATCCCACAATGCACCGCAAAAACCAGGGAGCATCGATGCTCACTATGTTCCCTTACTGGAAATGACATCATATTTTCTGAAGCCTCTCAGGTTGAAAAAAATCATGGATGAACTCTCAGCAAATGTAAGTAGCTTGTTATTGTTGTTGTAGCTCTCAGATGATTCCTTAGGTTAGCAATTTTTACATTCTATATACGGTTTGTTTGAGTCTAACGACTTTTAAGTGTTTAATGATTTTAAAAATCCACTAGCTAGCCTACGATCCTGCTTGAAGTACAATGTCAGAAACACGTGTGATTAAGCTAACAAATTTATAAGACATATGTCATGTGGTGATATTTTATAATGCGAATATGTAGTCATGTCGCCGGAAATTGAGTCATCAGTGTCCCGGTGTGTAGTGATCCAGGGTCCTTACCAGTGTCTGAACTCGTGTACACGATATACTGATTCATGACCTAGGGAGCAAGGGAGCTGATTGAGATGCACACATAGCTTGATTCGAAAATGAAAACAGAATATTTAAAGGTAAATGTACAAAGATGTATGCATTTATTCTCCTGCTTCAAATTTAGATATAAACAGGTCTCATTTCTTTAGAGTCCATGGAGCTAAAAGTCAGAAGTGGTACGAAACAAAACAAAATCACTTCAGATTGTCTTATTTATAGTCATAAACTGATTACTAATGGTTAAACAGTAAAAGGTAAATGTTGCCATTCAGGCCAGACCTTTGTAAACAAGCAATTTTATGTAACTGAACCTTTTGCTACAAGATCAACTGTTTTTTCCCCAAAAATATGAATTACAAAAATAATGCTAATTTAAATATTCATGTTGTTACATAAACTGTGTACATAAACTGTAAATGTGTACATAACCTGTTACAGGACCTGTATGATGAGGATGACGATGTCCAGCGAAAGCCAAAGAAAACACGACGGAAAATGATCCGAACTACCTCTATAACTCGGGTGTGTAGATTGGGCCCAGAATAGAGCTCAGACACTTTCCATCTTTCTATGAAGTCAGGAATGTGATATAGTAATCTAATAGCATATACAAGTCATATACAAGTCAAATTATCCTGTAATTAACACAGATGGACACAAGATCTTTAGTACTCGCTGTCAGTAAATGTTATCAATCATGACAACACCACAAATGCTTGAATATATGTTTATATCATCTGAAGTCCATCACCAACCAACAAAATAGGAATCCTGCCACAAACAGAGCTGTAATCTTCAATTTATATTTTTAATTAGTTACAGTGGTGGGAAATGTGGTCCAGTTGGTCACAGTGGCAATGGAGGCTGGAACATGCGATCTACAGAAACTGTCCAGATGACACATGATTGTTTGAAAAATACAGACTGGAGCCCTCAAGTCCCTTATTCTAGGCCAGAGATGTACCACTAGCTAACTGTGGCTTTGAAAATGTGCTGTCATGTGTGAAAACTCTGTACAGTGTAAGTTATGTTATAGTAAGTTATAGTGCAAGACTATACCACTAACACAACATGCCATCACTTGGACAGTGTCCATACCCAGCCAAGCTAAAAAGCTGAAACTAATGTAATTTAATTCAAAAATATTTATGTGTATAAGATAGACTTAAATAAGCAAGCACTCTGGTGATGAAGCATTGTGTTTGTGCCCATGACAAAAAGCCAGAAAGTTGTTGGCTAACATTTTGGGCTGTGAGCTGTGGCTTTCCCTTGACACATGTAAAAAGTTATTGGAGTCTGACTAGCGTCTTCATTTTTTCTCGATGAAGTGTTTAACTGTGAGATGAATTAGTTGTGCTAACATAAGAGTTATATAAGAGCTTTTGTGCCAACTGTACTGTATGTTGCTCAGTTTTGTCATTGTTTCCACAACATGATTCTGGAAAGATTGTCTAGCATCAGTTCAAGCTAATTAATATACCTAGTAAAAATAGTTTGTAGCAACAGCTTGATCATATCCTCGGTGCACGTGCACATTGCAGCAGGTGGCAGGATTTTGGAAAGACTATCACACTCCACAGCATAAGTGCTTAGTGCCACCAAGAAATATATGAACCAATCAGAGAGTGTTATCTTTAAATGAACATTTCAGATTGCTTTTGCCAAAATCAATAGGGTATTTTTTACTCTGCTTATTGGGTGAGTGAAGTAAAAAAAATCGCTGGTGGTTGTTATATCAACCTGTTTTCTGCTGGGTAACTGAATGAAAAACTGGTAGTGTGCATGTCCCAGGCTTGTCCACACCTGCCTGAAATTTAAACACAAAACGATAAGAGAGTATGAAGATGCTAGCAAGATACTTAGTATAATGCTCTCAGAGTTGAAAGAACACAAGTTTTGGTGAGGGCACAAACCCACTAGGCTATAGAGTCATTCCAAGATCGAACCACTTCACTGCAAATTCAAGTACTCTCAAACTCTAAATGACCAAAATGTACATCCCTATTAATGCCTCTGAATCAAATTATGGAGTTATGGAGTATCTTTATGTGCATCAGTTCTATCAGCTATTAGTAAGAAGCTTTGTGCTTTATGGTGATGTGATTTTGTTAAAGCCCTGCTGACAGCTCTCTGTGAGGCCATGGCAGGTGTTGACTTAATCCTCCATGCTAAGCTAAGCATGAGTAACAGAAATATCAGGCTGAGATCACTGCAGTGCTAGATCAATATAATGTAGATGATGATATACTTCTCACATCTGCTAGACACATTCACCTTAAAAACAATCACATGCTCTGAGTGTTGAAATGCTCATGAGTGGACTTTTAAACACACTTTGATCTCATTGTAAAGCCAGAATTATTTATTTAGATCAATCTGACATGTTTCAAAAGTTGTTTAACTTCTTGATGACCATGTTTGCTGTTTGTGAAAAGTGTGTACAGTATGTTTAATGGTTGTTTTTGTTAGTGGGCCAAGAATGGCTAATCTACGTAAAAACCTGTTTTGACCTGAAACTTTCTTAGACCTGTTTACCCCTTTGAATGCATAATCACGCTGAGATGGATATTTCACCATAGCTTAAAGCTATAGTTTGTAATTTTTATGGCTCTGTGCTGCCTGAGAGGTGAATTGGAATTGAAACGAAAACATTGACAAGGCTTCCCTGTCCCTTCAACAACTCCCATTTGAAACTACATATACCTCATAAGGCAAAGGGGGGTAGAGCTGAGCACCTCTTTTCCAGGCCGCAAAAAACGTAAACTGAAGCCAAGAATGAAGAAAAGAACAAATCCATAACATGGCAATATTGCAAATCATAGTGTCTTTAAAATATATTTAAAATATAGATCATTTCCAGTCTAGGGACACTTTTAAAAATTACATACTGTTAATTAATAACCAGATAATTGCTTTGCATTGTTGTAACTGTTGCTATGATTTGTAAAGCTGTTTTACCTCTGTGTATGTTAAGTGTGTTTAAAATTATATCCAAGTGTTTTTTTTTCTTCTTCTTTTCCTCTCCAGCAACCTAATTTCAAGCAGAAGTTTGTTGCCCTTCTGAAGAGGTTCAAAGTTTCAGATGAGGTGAGCGCTTTTGTCCTCTCATGAGCCCTACATAGAGCACAATGCAGGAAATTGCCAAACCAGCCACTTTTGCACAAGCTTACACAACACTCCTGTACTTTTTATATGCAGAAACACAAAATCGTCCCAGATATCAAAGAAACACTCGATACGGGACCAACCACAGCTAAAAAAAAAAATTAACCCAAAGATATGGGATCTCTGCATGTTATTAGAACTTGATCTAATAACAAGAGTGTATGAGCAAACAGAAGACAATTTGCCACAATATGGGTTCATTGCTGTATTTAATGGTCTTTGTTGCTATGTTCTTGCTTTACACTTGGTCTGTCTCCCAGAGGACATTATTCTGAACGGTAGCCTGTGGTCACATGAACACGGCTGTGGTCAACCATATTGTTTTAAGGGTCATATAATCAGTTTAGTTTGGTTTGCCAGCCTCCATAACATTAAACGCATATTCTCGCATTTTGGCTGGTATTATCTCCAAGTCGTGCAGGAAGTGCACTAGATATTTCAAACCATCAGACCCACAGGTACTATGCTATACTAGACCACGTAATGCCCTCAACATTGGCTGGGAGTCCAGTAGTTTAAATCGGCGCTGCTATATGGGTGTGAAGGATGAGAAATTCTATGCTAGCCAATCAGAATAGTACAGCTAGAGCTTTTGTCTGAGTGCATTCAGATGCCCTATATCGTTTCGTGAGCTGGGTGGTTTTAACATGTCGTGGAGGAAGCACGTGTTAGCTCTCACCCTGCTGGATTGGTAGCTATCATGCAACAGGTTGAGGTCTGGATATAATATAATGAGTTAATAATTTATCAACAACTATAGTGAGAGAAATTTGGGTGGAAAAAAAATTCCAACCTGTCAGCTGATGGGAATCATTTAACCCGAGGTCACCAAAGCATTTGTTGAATGACTAACTCATTAGAAGTGGGTTGATTTTCATGGTGTCATTTAAGATTTTCCATCAAAAAGCTCTGGGACTAAATCTGTTCTTATAGGTTTCTAAATGCATCAGCTCAGCTTGGAAAAAAGTTCTTAATGTTTATTTAATTTCTTTTTGTCACCTGAGGAACATGACACTGATAACAATACAGTAAATAGTAAATAATAATAAAGTTCTCAAAGCAGTGAAATAGGTAATTATAGGTAATGGTATAGAATCGACTTTCCAGACATACCACCAAGTTTACATGCTTTCGGTAATGGTTTAAAGCTAAAGGTAAATATTTCAAATCATGCTACTTCTTAAAGTTAAAATGCATTTGATCATGGTACTTCAGAAGCTAAAGGTACTGTTTTTTTTTAAATCATGCTACTCCAGAAGCTAAATCTAAATGTTTTCAGTCATGACACTTTGAAAGTTTCAGCTAAATATTTCAAATCATAGTATACTGGAAGCTAACTGGAAGCTAATCCAGAAGCTAAAGCTAATGTTTTAAATCATAATACTTTAAAAACTGCTGAAAGCTAAATGTCTTGAATCAGGGTAATCCAGAAGCTAAAGCTAAATACTTCAAATCACAGTACTGTAAAAGCTAAATGTTTTACAGTCATGTTACTTCAAAAGCTAAAGCTGAATGTTTCTAGTGATAGTATTTTAAATGTTAAAAAAAAGTTATGAATAATGCTAATTCAGAAGCTTAAGCTAAATGGTTCAAATCATGGTACACATGAAGGTAGAGCTAATGTTTCAAGTCATGCTACTTCAGAAGCTAAAGCAAATTTTTTCAATCATTGTACAATAATAGGTAAATGTTTCAAACCATATCACTTTAAAAGGTAAAGTTAATTATTTTAAAACACATTACTTTAAAAGGTTTTTTTAATGTTTTTAAAGCAATTCAGAAGCTAAAGCTAAATATTTAAAATCATACTACTTTAAAAGCTAAAGCAAATGTTTCAAATCATGCTACATGCTAAAACTGAATGAGACCTGCAGATACTAATGTCCACTATACTTTTTACTTTTTAAAGTACTTTATGTCATTACATATCTATTGACTTCGTAGTAGATAGAGAAAAACAATATTGAATATTCGTGAAGCCCTTTGAAAGTAGTATGTAATATAAAGGTTAAAGAATTGCTTAATGTAGCTATTCCTTCAAATAGTTCCTTCTTTTAAAGATATAAATGTCTTTGTCCTTTTCCCAGTGCACCTGAGATCTGTGACCGACACCTCTGTTTACAACTAACTGCCGAAGCGAAAACTAATTTCCAAATGCCTGTCAACACGAGCTTCATAATGGCCTCCCACTGGCCCAGAGATGTTAATCAGTTATGAATTATGATTTTAATAACTTGAAATTTAAATGAAGGCTCCAGACAATGCGTAGCTGCATTAATCAGTATCTAAATGCCACCTCTGTTGATGGTTATGGCTTTGTTTCTGCATTCTGTGAGCTTGTTAGAAACAAGACTGATTACAGGAAGTGGAGTTGTATACGCATATGAGGACAGATCAAACAAACGATCCAATTACAGGCTGTGAATTTGATGGTGAAGTGCAGTAGCATTCGTGCATTGATCATGTGCAGTAAAGCTGTATCTATCAGTGTCAGAATTCAGGACTCATTTGCTGTGAATGATGCGAAGTTGTGTGAATGTGTGTGATACAGGAGGAGTGGTGGTCAGTTTGTCTGAGAGTTTTTGAAAAAATGGGACATTTAAAAAAAGAGTCTGTCCTTATTATTACTATAAGTGATGGTGAGACTGCATGCCCTTAGAGCCGCCCAATAACGGGTAAAATGCTAATCATGACTATGTTCTCAATATTAATTTCGTTATTACAGGGTGTCCATGAGTCCTTAAAATGTCTTAAGTAGCTTGAAATTACATTTTACAATTTAAAGCCTTAAAATGCCCCTGAAACTTTTTGTACCTATCTCTTAGTGTTATAGACACCAAAATGATACTATATTTGGAAACAAAAATAGTTTTAGAGATAAATTTTATAGTTCCAGGAAAATTAGAAAATATTTTTGATGTGGCTGGGAGCCAAGGGAGCAAAATTGACCATGCAGTCTGGGTGGGAGGGGTGGCATATTCTCTCTCCCCTGTCAATCAGAGAAAAAATAGCCAATCGCAAGCGTCTGTGAGCTCATGTATGCAGAAGAGGGTAGATAGTGCTTTCCTCCGAGCGTGTGTGAAGCAGCATAAGCAGGTGCTTCACGCGTCTCAGAGGAAGCACGTTAGCCTTCACCCTCCCAGGCTGGTAGCCGTTGTATGATAGAGGAGAGCTGGCTGATGGGTAGAATTAGCAGGCATCAAATTGGGGAGAAAATGGGGGGAAAAAATTGATGATTCATATCTAAATAAATAGTAACTTTGTGATCATCTAATTAAATGCTCTCAGGGACTCACTTGTCTTTAGGACGTTCCACAACATTAAATGTAACTATAAACAAGTAAAAAAACATGATGTGTTGTTCATTAATAAATATAAAAATGTATTCGTTGACAAACTTCATTGGTATAAGAGGAATAAAACACTTCGGGATATACTGTTATAGGAAAATAATCAGCTTTGGGCCGTAGTACACCACCCTGTTGTTTTCGCGGATTATTAGCAGCATGCCCTGTCATGTTTTCTTTCCAAAAACCACTCTTTGATGATTAAAAGGTTCTAGATAGACATGGTACCCAAGCACCAAATGCCAAGTGCCACAGGCAGTGTGCACATGCCAAGCGGCAAGCCAAAGGTGCGAGGAGCAGAGGGCATTATTCACAATGCTTTCAGTGTGCACATACATTTAAAACCTTCCCACAGTTTGACATGTGACAGAACAAACAGAGATTTGGCAATGTTACTGAAAACTTTGTGTGTCTGCTTTGTGTATGCAAATTGAAATGCAAAGAAACCTTTTATCCTCTTCTCTCTCCAAACCAGTTACACAGCTTCAGATGCTGTAACACACCTTTAAGCATGTGTGTGTGCGTGTGTGTGTGTTTGTGGCCTCAGGTTCTGGACTCAGACCCAGTGGATCAGACCCAGGAAGTGGAGGAGGATCTGGACCTGCTGTATGACAGCTTGGAGGTGTATAACCAGAGCGACAGTGGTCCGGAGATGGAGGACAACGACAGCGTACTCAGCACCCCTAAACCTAAGCTCAAGTAAGAGGCTTCCCCCCGAGTGCTGTAGCAAATCCGGTGAATTAGAACAACCTCGAGACTCATCTTATGGCTTTGATCTCTGTAAAATGTGATCACAAGCAGTAAATGTTGTAGGCAGAATAATAACACATTGCATGCAGTATAGTGAAGACTGTGTGTCATAGTGCTTGCAGAATTTCTTAAAATTTTTGTAATACATATTCAAAGGCAATAAAATCTATATTTGCATGTTTAAGATCTCAGATTTTTTTGTTTTAGTCATCTAGTGAATGTCTATGGAAACACGTGTTTCCTAAATTTTTTGGCAAAATAATCATTAAATTCATGTTATTTATGTCACATGTTAATTTGCCGTAGTGTTACTTTTTAATTAAATGACATGAAAAAATGAACAGTGTGTGTGACCAGAAGTGACATTAGTTCCCCCTTTTCTGTTTTTGAATATCAAATATCATTCAATAGGGCATCTACAGTAGTGCGTACAATAGATTGTGCAACATCCTATCCAGTGAGCATATATAGTGAATAGAAAGACATTCAGGATTTGGTTAAATGAAAAAAAAAATGGTAGACTAGATGATGATGTCTCAAGCTGTTGCTGTGAGTAAATAAATAAAAACGAATCTGAAACATTGAAGTGTACGTTGTAATTGTGACAATGCCTCTTTGTGGTATTCTTTGCTAAAGAAAGTTACAAAAGTTTACCTGCTATAGTTTACGTGATAGGAACCTGTACTGTAGTGCTACTGCTAATCTGTGGCAGTATAAAATTATATGCTTGATATTGTTCAAATTCATAGATTAAACAAGTATTTCTTTTAGGTTATTAATTAAAATCAACTAACATAATTATATCTTTCAGGCCATTCTTCGAGGGCATGTCTCACTCTAGCTCTCAAACCGAAATCGGGAGTTTGCACAGTCAGAAGAGTCAGCCGAGAGAACAGTCTGCTGCTGTAAGACCTTAATCAAAACCACACACACACACAATTCCCTGTCTGTACGGAGGTAGCAATCTCTGACTTGCTCACCCTGTGCTCTGTGCTCTGTGTGTGTGTGTGTGTGTGTGTGTGTGTGTGTGTGTGTAGGGTGGAGACCTGCTGGCAGTGGAGAAGGACAGAGCAGCAGCTGGGCGGTACCAGGATGAGACGTCTGCAGTGGACACTATGACGGGGGTCAGTGTCTGTCTCTTCTCCCAGTGTCACTCTGTCTGATGGCCACTTTATGCTGAGCTTGTTATCATATCTCAGTTCTGCTTTTTTTCCGCTTGGTCAGATAAATGGAAACAGACCCACTGAGAGCTCCATTACGCTTTGCTAGAGTGCTACAGTGTGTGTGTGTTTAGTATCAGTGTGTTAATGACTGAGGAGGCCATTTGCTCATTTGTTACCACTGCTGTCTCATTTGATCCATCTAACCTTACTGTTCAGCTTCACAGCAACCACTGCTGAGAGAGAGGATGCATCATTAGCATAGCATATAGAGTAGGGCTGTATAAATCTCCTTCTGAACCACAAAGCATGGTACATCTCATATATAGAAAACACATTTATCAGCTCATGATTTAGAGATGTTTAGATGCAATACTATGTGAAGCCACGCCTCATTTAACAGACCGAGAAGCTATGCCTCTTTCATTAGGTCTAACAAGCACAGAGGCCACTACTACTTTACTGGGACTGACAAGCACGGAGGCCACATCTTCACAGGTACCAACAGGCACAGAGGCCTTGGGACTCACAGGAGCAGAGGCCACGCCTCCTTAGTTGGGAGTGACAGGAGCAGAGGCCACACCTCCTTTATTGGGAATGACAGGAGCAGAGGCCACGCCTCCTTTATTGGGAGTGAAATACATAGAAGCCTTGCCTCCTTCATGGGGACTAACAGGCACAGAAGCCTTGCCTCCTTCACTGAGACTAACAGGCAGGGAGTAAGAGAGAATCACAGAATGTGAAAAGGATATTATTGTGATAACATTTCTAAATAATAATAGAGGGAAAAAAATGATGTGCCTTTGGTGAGATTATACCAATACGACTTTTTTATTGTTTGTGTGTCTGAATCGGTCCAGTCGTATCATAAATACTGAGACTAGCTCACCGATATGAATCTATGAATCTTTACTCCTCTAGTACAGAGTCGTAAATAGGGTGTGTTATTTAATAGCATGTTGACTCTCAGTTACGTACTCCTTTCTCCATGGGTCTCACAGCCACGTGCATAGACACACGCACAAACACACACATACACGCGCACATTCACGTGCAAAAACACCCCCTCAAGGACATCTGTGCTTGCAGGTTCTGATTGCCTATGGTCTGGCTCAGTGGCTGTTACCATGACAACCTTTAGATGTCTTGCATGGTGTGACGTTGTTGTGTCTGCAGGAGGCGGCTGAGGAGGACGCGGGAGTGGGAGGAGCGCCAAGCCAACATGATGCCAACCTGAGCTGGGACATGAGCGTGGAGAAACTGGCCAGCTCAGTGGGCAAAATCTGCAAGACCGAGTCTCAGAATATGATGTCTCCTAGGTAAAGTCAAATTCACCACCCTTTCTTTCTTTCTTTCTTTCATAGTAAACAACATCCCCAGCAATACATGAGTATTGTTCCGCTTGATGCATGCTACAGGGGCTCCTTGTGTTTATAAAACTCAGCATTACATATTCATATGTACTTGAGTCTTATACACATTTGTGCTATCTTTATTCCTGTTTGTAGAGTTTGTCCATTGTCTCTATTATACTGAGTGTCTCTCAAGAGACCAACAGAGAGCGTGTGAATATTTTTCCATCGGCTAACGAGCTCATTAAGAGGAGCAGTCCTCCACGTGGCAGCGTGACATTATCTAGTGTTTCTGAGGCTTCATTATAAATACATGACTCATGTGGTTGGTCTCTGACTTTTCTATGATGCTGGAGATTATTCATTTAAATCTAATGAGGATGTTATAAAAATTGAATTTTGTAATTAAATCCTTTTAGGAAAAGTGTGAAAATTGTTGTTGCAGCATTTTTTAAGGAGCAGGGCAGGGCTAAAATCTGACTTAGTGTTCTATATATGACAGGCAAGTGTTATTACATCTTAACATACAAAAGCCTATCACGTTTAAACATGCAAATGTCTTTGACACCAGTTCACTAGTTCCACATTTCGACACCAGTTCACTAGGGAAATGTGGATGTGTTTTTCCAGTTTTCAAGTGTAGCTGAAGAAATTGGTTTAAGTGAAATACTGTGAAATTAGAAAATCCAAGTAAGTGTAAGATAAAATAAATACAAGTGATGTGAGAAATGTTCTGCATGGGTGGACAAATCATAGATCCATTAGCTAGCCCACTGGGAATGTGAAAGCACTAATGTGCTGCCTGGTTCCATGGTTTGCTTGCCTAGAATAGGCTAAAAATGGTAGGTAACATAATGGAATAAAGTATGGTAAGCTAGTTAGTTAGTCAAGTGCATTAATGCAGACACAAGTGAGTATATAAATTCCCACATGGGGACGACTCAGTCATTAACCTTTTCTAAGACTGTATCTGAAATAGCACATACACATTTGTGCCCTCGAGTGTTGTGGATATGAGCTGTTTTCTATTCTAATAAGACCCAAATAAGATATTACTAACACCCAAATAAGGTGATATTTGGGTGTAGCAAGCGTCTAAATTGTTTAACCATTTTGAGAAAAATAAGTGAGTGCGTGTTGCACTAGCAGGTGAGATAGATAGATGGCTAGATGCATGGATGGATTGATGGGTAGATGGATGGACAGATGCACGGATGGATGGATGGATAGATGGATGGATGGATGGAGAGATAGATGGATAGATTCGGAGTAGGGTTTTTTCTTTCACTGGTTGTTGAATAAGAGAAGAAAAAACTAACCACCAGTCTACTAAGCTTTACTTGTCTACTGGGCAACTATGAATATGAAATGATAGCCCAGACATATAATCTTCATGTTCTGTGCATTAGGACTACTGATTTATATATTTTACTGGAAAAAAAAACCTATGTTTAACTGGAAAGGCCTATCTGGATCACTCTAATTGTAGCATGCTAAATATATTTGCCTTATACTTGATACACTTGATATTGTCTAAGACATATCTAGGCTGACAGTAACTGGTTCACAATACAAGTACACTTGGTTTTCATAAAACACTCATTTAGAGTCCCATTACATTCTCAGAGTGGACAATTAGTCTTTAAATACGTCCTTAAGTATCTGATGGAACATTTTCCTCATTACGTTGTCATTGGTAGATAAACTGTACATGTGTATATGCAGTGCATGTAGTGTATATGCAGAAAATGTAGTCCAAAACGTGAGAGGTAGTTTTACAAGGCTTGGAAAAATCACCAATAAAAATCACCGTTCGATTTAAAAGGTACTGTATGTACAGAAGTGGAGCTGTAAATGGTCCGTCCCTGATCTGTGTCCCCAGTAAAACGGACAGCAAGCTGCAGAGACGACCGCGCAGCACCTCTATGAAGGACAGACAGAGCTCGAAAGCTCAGAGCGACCGAACCAGTAGCATCGACAGTGAAACCTCACCTGACTCCAGACTCACTGTGCAGGTATACACTGGTGCATGTGTGTTACGTGACCTGGTATATTTAGAATCATGTTTTAGCGTGTTTTGCTACAGGATGGCAATATGAATAAAATAATATTATGATATTTTATTTATTTTATTATTTTATCATTTTAGCCAAGTACCTTTATAGTGCTTATGTGATGATCATTTGGAAAAATTATTTTAAATATTCACTTTATTGTTGACTCATGTTCTCAAATAATAGGATTTTTTTCTGGTAGCTGCCTACATAATAAATAAAACATATTGAATATACAGCAGGTGGTTCGGTAATCAGAACTTTTAACTGGATTTTGTTTATTTCTAAGAACAGCTCTAGACCTGACTCACTATATTTGTTTATCTGGAGGTGCTGTTTGTACAGTGATAGATTATGAGCTGTGTCTATTAATACAGTTTAAAGTACAGTTTATAGTTGAATTCTCAAATCTGATTTGTTAGAAGGTGCTGATAATTTTTATAAACCAGCAGGAGCTCTGGCTATAAATTAAATGACAGGTTCATATCTATGTGCTCATTCTAATACATATATGTTTCTATAGTAAAAGCTAAAGGTATGGTGTTTGTGCCGCATAATCTAAGACTAATAATAAACAGACAAAAATGTGTTGTTATTTAACAAAGAAAAACATATAATCATTGATATCATTGAGACATTTATTTAACATTTTCGGAAGGAGTGACACTCCAGTGTCGGTGTTTTGTAACAGGACAGAAGACTTTGGGCTTTCTGGTTTTTCAGTGTCATGACAAGCTCGGAAAAAAACCAGAAATTGTTTATAGCTGCGATAACGAAATTATAACTAATTAATTAATTAAATTAATCAAAAAATAATTAATTTTATCAATTAATAAAATTAATTAATCAAAAAAAATATAATTGTTGGTAAAAAGCTGTGGTATAAGAAGAATGAATCACTTCTCGACATGCTGTTACATTACTATTTTCCTATATCAGCACACCCTTGTTGTGTTTTATTCATTATTTATTTTATGTTAACAAACATAATGTAAAACATATATAATGTAATTATTTTTCCTAACTGAACATGTGAGTTTAGGGACATATTTCACAATATTTAAATTGTGTTCTTATATTGTGTTTCAGGTTCCCAGAAAGTCAGTGTATGACCAGCTCAATCAGATCCTCAACTCAGATGAGCAGCTGCCGGAGAGCATCATCCTCATCAACACTACCGACTGGCAGGGCCAGGTGTGTATCTGTCACCTGTGTGTGGAAGTGTTTTCTGTGTGTGAACATCTGTCAGAGTGTGTTATTATCTGTCACCTATGTAGATATGACTCTTGTCAGGGTGAGTGTGTGAGCGTCTGATTTTGTGTGTGTGTGTGTGTGTGTGTGTGTTAGGGAGCAGGTGGTGTTCTCTCTGTGCCCTCTAGCCCCTGCTGTAAATCTCTTCCTGCTCCTGCAGTGCACTGCACCTCCATTACTGCCATGCTGAGGACACCTACATTAAAAGTGCAATAATCAATATGCTTCTAGTTCTAGCTCACTTCTGTTTCGAGCTCACCCCTTTAAAAGGTCCTTACTGATAATTCTGCTGTAAGAGGATTAAATGATCATTTCTCGCAAATTAAAAGATCATTTCCTTTCTAATTATCGTTATAGTGTATAGCTGTGATTGTCACATGCTGGCTGGGTTTCCTCTACCCTCAACCCATACGCTGACACATTCTATCAGTTACTTTAAAATTATGTTAAAGAAGTAAAATATTGAATACTCTTACAGCATCAACATGTATGAGATGAAGGTCAAGACTTACTGAAAAGTCTCAGAATAACAACGAGGAGCTAAAATCTGAGGAAAATGTAAAGCGGAGACACATTTGTTTTGGCACCTCACTTTTAAATGAAATCTCTCAATCCCAAGTTCAGTGTAAAACAAATCAAGCAGCATGGCTTTTTAAATAAATTGTACTTGTATGTGGAATTTTAATGGAGATTACTTGTTGATCTTATGTGAGTAAATATGTAAACTCAGAAGGCACTAGGTAGAGTGCAAGAAACACGACTAATGTTTTAAAATGACAGTTTTTCATTTACTGCAATGTAATAATCTCCCACTCAATGCCAGTCCCATTTTGAATACATTACACAAATTGAAAATATCTTGAATATGGTTAAATGTATCTAATATTTCCTATTATAAGATTACAGTAAACTAGATATATGATTATGTGACCTATATATGACCTATAACTTATCATACTAATTTATACATATTAAGAAAGTAAAAGAAAAACATTTGTATGTTTAAGATCCCATGTTCTGCTTGTAGTTGCCTAATGGAAATCTGTCAAAACACTTTACTGCCCAAATGACCTCGGAGTGGTTGATGTAAAAAAAAAAACCTCAGAATAAATGCACAGCCAAGTGCTTTTTCATTTTTACACATTTTTAATTTTGTATCTAATTTCTAATGAATTTTATAAAACAAAAAACGCATGTGTCTTAGAAGTGGTATTAAGCTACACATCATTAGTTCATATCCAACAGACACTTACTGGAGTCACACCTTTTATGTGTATGACTCTGAAATCATGTTCTGTAATAATGTTTGGACTTAAGTGCACCATGTAACTTCTACAGTGCCATTAGTTAAACTCTATGTAGTGAGCATATATAGGTAATAGTGTGTTTTTTAACATATTGAATATGTATGGTGTAGATCTAAATAATGTAAAATCTTGCCAAATATCAATGGATGAATAAATATTATATATCTGAAACATTCAGGTTTATAATAAAATTATGACATTGCATAATGCATAATGTATCCCTACTGCTGATGTTCTGTGGAATTACTGGTCTAAGATTATAAAATTAAAGCTCATTTGAATACATTTCATTTGAAAGCAAACTAATGTATTACTCAGTAATTCAGATCTGACTGCAAGTTTCAAAGATTGACAGCTGTAGCATATATATAAAGTTTGTTTTTTAGTTCCGAAATGTTTGGTACTGATGAGTTTTGGAGTTTTTTTTTGCGTTTTTGCACTGATGCAGAATCTTTCAAGGCAGAATTGTTATATCCAAGTATCAAATATTTTTCCTATTCATAATATTGTAAATATTAACATTGGTCTGTGACCTATTAGGCAGTATATTTTCAATGGACTAGCTAATATGTAATGGGTAAAGACTAACAGAGCTGACATTGCCATTTTTTTCTTCTATGAAGCACTAAAGAGCACACATTATTGTACAGTATTGGACGTTTTTGGAGAAATTCCTTTGAAAAGTCTTTGTAAAAGGAATTTTTCAGAGACAAGGTTTCATAAATATTGAAATTATGCCCTTAACCTGGTCATGCAAAAAATACAAAGCATAGAGAAGTGTCAATAAATGTGGCGTGTCTGGCTTTTACAAGTCCAGGTGTAAGTTCTAGATCACTTGGACAGTG
Organism: Pangasianodon hypophthalmus; assembly: GCF_027358585.1. Lineage (NCBI taxonomy): Eukaryota > Metazoa > Chordata > Actinopteri > Siluriformes > Pangasiidae > Pangasianodon > Pangasianodon hypophthalmus. The sequence goes on from NC_069720.1 coordinate 17,237,699, forward strand.
TGATATAGAACATCTGCTTACATCGGCAGCTTCTCAAGACTAAATTTAACCGGATTGTGAGGTTCCTTGCATTCCAGCAGCAACTGTAGTCTGTAGAAGTGAGACTTGAACATACACAGCATTACTTGTGCAGCATATATTATATTCTATGTTCATGAAACTTTTTTTAAAAAAGCAATAATTGGTCATATTATCAGTGAGAAAGTTCTCTTGAGAACAAAAAAATCTTTTGGTCGCCGTTCTCCAGCTGGAGGATTTCCCCTATGCAATTCTTTTTCTTGCCAGATTTCCTCCTCTCACTCCATCTCTCTCATCCTCTCTCTTCTCTCTTCTCTCTCTCTCTTCTCTCTTCTCTCTCTCTGCAGTATCTGAATGAGATCCTCCATGAGCACAAGCAGCCCATCGTCTCAACCATCTCTGCTGCTGATGTGCAGGCGGCTTTCAACACCATCGTCACCAGGATCCAGAGATTGTAAGTGTCCATTTTTCACCTTGCTGGAAACCTCAGCATTGCCTTCATACTGATCTTCTGATTTTCTGACCAACTGAGCACTCGTGCATAGCAACTGTTGCTAAGCACTGTGGATAAGCTCTGAAGTTCATTAGCAAATTGCAGCGACAGCCACTTCATATATAAACAACTGCCAGACAAAAGAGATGGTTGATCTTAATTTTTATGAGATATCCATTTCTCCTCAGCTGTAACTGCAACGCACAGACGCCGCCCACCATTAAAGTGGCCGTGGCGGGAGACCAGAGTTACCTGAGCACTGTGCTGAGGTGCTTTGTGGAGCAGCTCGCTAACAAGACCCCTGACTGGCTGAGCTACATCCGCTTCCTGGTCATTCCTGTCGGTAAGCTGGAAATCACACCACAATTCTCAAGAAACTCCAAATGAGGGAAAAAGCTTCATTTCTGTTTATTTTTTTTTTGTGTTGTTGTTTTGATTGTATTGAGGTTTTCGTTATCTCCGTTGTTCAGGTTGCCACCCTGTGGCGAAGTACATCTCATCTTTCGATAATAAGTTCAGCAGCATTTTCTTGGACGCTGGCTGGAGAGATGTGTTCGGGAGGTTAGAGGCCCCAACATCAGGTTTGATCCAAATCCTTACAATTAATTCTGTTTGAATTGCTTCAGAATTCAATTAAGTTTTGTTTCTTAGTTTTTCCAAATTCTAAGATATAATCCAGGAGCAACTTGACATGGAAACCCATATGAAATGATTAAGCTAATATTCCAGAATAAGAGTAAGGAAATGAAGTGTGGAATCTTCTCTTGAACTTTGTCTAAAAAAAGTGTAACCCCTTAAAATCCTGTCTTATTATTCATTTATTAATTTTTATTATTTGATCCGGAGCTTAGGTTATTGTCTGTATAATCAAGCTAATAGGTTAAATATCAATATATTAATTGATTATTCAAATAATCATTGCATACAGTCACTCACATATTTATACTTGGTACTGCATATTGTTCTCACAAGACTAACGTTAGACTAACTGGAAAGCAATCACACATTAAAGTTCCTGGGAACTAAAGATATAAAGAATGTTTGTTTATGTGTGAGACATTTTTCCACATAATTGCCTTCTGTCTGAACAGACAACATTGATGTGGCCGGCCGAGTGTCTCAGTATCTGGCAGGAGCAAACATGTCCCATCACTTCCCCATCTCTGAGGCCATGCTCACCTACAAACAGAAAAGGTACTCCAATAAGTGTGTGTGTGTGTGTGTGTGTGTGTGTGTATTTGTAAAAAGCTGATCGAGATACTTTATGTGCCATAAATATGTGTAAAGATTTCTGTTGTTTATCTGTTGTTATTTTTCTTGTTAGAAATGTTTCTACATTTAATTTCAGAGAGTATATGTGGCAGAGTTATTCTATTAAAAGGATTTTATCAGTGCAATTAAAAATCCTTTTAATATCTTGATTCTGTTCTGTGTTTTCTGCATTGTTTTTTCCTGGTTTATTTTATAGTTATGTGCTTTATTTTTGCACTGAGAAACATTACTAAACAGCTCAGAACCAACACGTTTGTAATACTGTTGTGCTTTGGGTTTCTTTCCCTTTTTTCTTTTGTTGGCACTCAAGGAAAAGAAGTTTGTATTTTGATTTTTACATCAGGTACATGATCGTGTGTGGGTTGACGTTCCCAGTTTTCCCCTGTTGTGTCTAACCCACTCATACTCAATGCGTCACACTGCTAATTTTACTGTGTGTCTGTCTGTCTTTTTTCTTTTGGTCTGGTTCAGTTTGAGTGAGTGCACTGAAGTGTTTTAACAAAGTTTCTTATTAGTTAAAGGAATACTTCTGTATTTTTCAGCTTAATCTCTATCTGCTGCAGGGGTATGCAAAAATATGTAAAGATCCAGCTGCATAAAATTCCTTGCTTTCCAAATCCAGATAAGCCACTAAAATGACTGAATGTTGACAACATCTACCATTTAATTCGTAATCATTAATGATGGCTTTATGGCTATAAATAAAACAATTTGAAGGGGTTATGTTTTGTTTCATAGTGTCGCTTTACGTTACCAGTTGTGAGTAGTGCACCCACTGGTCCATTCATCTTTAAACATTCTGTTTTCTGTTGTCGACATTTTTAGAATAAATTAGCCTTGTCTTTAGCCCTGTAGCTAGTATCTGGTACAGCTGCCTTCAGCTAAATCATTTACATGCCTGTGATTGGCTGCATCATGGGATTTGATATAGAAACCAAGCAGGTTCATGTTTAGAGTTGCTGAACTATGGCCATTTTTTCAGTATTTTTTACAGTATTTTTCAAGTACTTGGTTTGGTCCAGTTTGAGTCCGCATCTGGATTGTGGTCTGGTAGCGTATGTAAGTCGGTCTGGACAAGGGCATCTTATGGCCAAATGCCATAAGTGTAAATGTATGTGTGATATTTTCTGACAAGAATTCTGACAAGTTTCCTTGTACTGAGAAAACAAAAAGAAAAACCTGTTTACTCAAAACTCTCTTATAATGGAAGGGCAGCTGTTGACTATTTTCTTGAAGATGTGACTATGTAATGCAAACTCAAAACTACAACCGTAACACTAACAATAAGGGTCTTGAGACAGCCATGTGAGAACGTCTAACAAAAGTCGTATGCTAGAGCAGGATGAATTATACAGATACATCAAAATACAAATATTATGAGTGCTCCAACAACTACTCTTAGACTTCCATTATAAGTGAATTTTGTATAAACAGGTTTTCTCTTCCTTTCTCAGTACATAGAAACATGTTAAAATTCATGTCTATAGTAATCACACATTACAGATGCAGTAGATAGAGATTAAGTGGAAAAATGCTGGATTATTCCTTTAAGGTAGAAGAATATGGTTAGAAAGGAAATCTTTAACAAAAAGATGAAAAAGGAATAAAACCAGGAAGATGTAGCTATCAGAAGTACACACACATGGGAGGCTCAGGGTTGGATGACTAGTCTGGACAGGTCTGTATGGCCCCAGGGGAAGGACAAACACATAAGCAGAAAGGTCATACAGCCAATTACCAGCTCACATAAAAGAGAGTAAAATGAGAGGAGGATATTAGAAAATGAAACAGCGGAGGACAGAGAGAGTGGGGTATTAAAACTCATATAAAAAGTGATAGAGACCGAGACTAACATTGATTTATGGAGAGAATAAAAAGAGAAAATCAGCAGAAGGGTGACTTTCCCTTTTTCAAACTTGGACCTCTGCCAGTACACAGGTGCTTCATCATGGAGAGTGGCAGTAGTGAATGTCACAGAAGCGTCATGTCCTATGAACACACACACTCCCGCTTAGTGATCACATTACTTAAAGCGTTTAGACATGCGAACATTATAATAAAAATAGTCTAACACCAGTGCGCTCACTGTATCTCAGGGATACGTCTCAAGGATACACTGAGCACAAAATCGTAGGACTCTTGGGACTCACTGCCTAATCAGCATGACATCACTAGCAAAGAAAAAATAACCAGTCATTTTTCGCCACTATACTTTAGTATATTTAGTCGAGTTGCTTCATCCTCATTCCGGGTTCAGACATCAGCTTCATGAGCTCAGTTAGCAAAAGGCCCCTGATCTTTAAAATCAGAGGTGGTCAGAGGAGACTGTCTATCATTAACCCTGTGTTCCAATACTGTTCTCACCATCGTCATCATTATCACACACGTGGTTAAGGGCTGCACATTGGGAGAAGGACATAGATTTTTTTTTAAGCAGAAATGTACGTCCACTTGGCAGCAAACACAATGAGATGTGCTTAAATATAGGAAAATATTCTGATAATCAGATTTTGCCTACATCTTATTTACATTCAATAATATTTAATTCAATAGTGAGGAGGTATCCTCACTACTTTTTAAACTCAAACAGCCTGCAAGTAATTTAGTTATTTTATATCACAGCACTGTTGAATTCTTGAGTCTGAACGTTGAGATGGTCAGACGCTCCGATTTTTATAACAGCAGCTCTGATGGCTGTAATTGAAATCAAGGTTATATTAATGCTCTCATTTTAATACGTTATAATTTCTGTAGGAACAACTTCAACAGGGAGGACACTCTACATAACCTTAGCCTAATAATAAACGAATAAATAAGATGAAACAAAGAAAAACATACTGTATGTAATAGTTGACGTAATGAAGCTTTCTTTAAGTAGACGTTTATTTGATGTCAGCACTTTGTAATGGTCAGTAAGTTTTCACACAAATATTTGTGGCAGTTGATGGATTTTATAATTGTATTTGGCATCGTCTATCAGCATCGACTCAGGTGTTGACATTCAGGAAGGCTAGCTCTACAGCAACAACAATTTCTAATTATGATTTCAAATATGAAACACAATATAAAAACATGGTGATAGCTTAGCTAGTGTCTTGAGAGTGCATTTTAAAAACAGTATTGGAGTACAGGGTGAGCAGAATGACCACACACTGCTGTCCACCGCCTTACACTGCACCTGATTGGTGGAGGTTGTAAGCAGCTATCCCAGCATCCACTCATGACTTCATGGCATGACCCCCTGCTTCTTCACAGCACCCTGCCACCAGGAGGTGGCGCCATGCCTTTGTCACATAGCCAGCCTTGACATGACCCACTGCCTCACACCTGGACACCCGAGTGCACATTCACCCAGCCACTCACTGACTCAGTAACGTTAGACCTGTGTTTGAGCTGCACTGTACTAATATTTCCTCATTGTTTCCCTACACAGCCCTGATGAGGACTCGTGCCAGAAGTTTGTGCCATTCATTGGGGTAAGAGTGCAGAGCTGATTGATTTTTGTTTATCAGATCCACTGCAAATTGAATATGTTCAAAGATGTTTATCTGTAGAAGAGGACGAAACTGTATTGTTTTTGCTTGTCTTTTTTACAGTTGGTGAAAGTAGGCATTGTTGAGCACAACCTGTCCACGTCAGGTAGGAGCCTCTGCATGTACAGACAAGTAGTGCACTTACTGTATGATAAGTTACAGTGCCTTCCATAAGTATTCCATCCCCACAGGGAAGCACGGTGTTGGTAGTATCATGTTGAGGGTTACCCATGGCCTCTTGGTTGCTTCTCTGACATGTGCTATATTCTTTAGATTCTATATTCTTTACATTGTTTACGAATGGATTTAATGGCAACCAGTGGGATGTTCATAGTTTGGGATATGCTTTAACAACAGTTACCTTTTTTATTAGTAAAGAATGGTGCAAATGATATTGATTTTCCTCTCACTTTAATATTATGGGCTATTTTGTGTAAATTTGTCACATAGTATAAGTCCAGTTAAACCCATTTGTAACACGAAAAAAATGTCGAAAAGATTAATGGGGCAAATACTTAAGTAAGCCACTGTATATAGTAGATAGCTATTGGTCTATTATTTCCTGTACATACCACCATGGATAGTGTAATTTAATGTGTGTGTGTGTGTGTGTGTGCATGTGCGTACTCTCCGTAGTGGATTCTGATGATGCCAATGTGATGGGCAGTATGAACATGCTGTCTTCACCTCCAGCCCAGACTGGGGCACCATATGGGAAAGACATGACCTGCACTCCTCCCTCCTCTCCCTCTGTCTCGGCTAGTCTGTCTGGAGCAGGGTACATTACCCACACTTTTCCTCACTCTCATCCTCTTTGTCTCACTCACACAGAGACATCAATCTAGACAATTACAGAGATCATTTAAAATTGTCTACACTCTCAGAAAAAGGTACTAAATTAAATTAAGTACCTTTTCTTGTTGTACATATGTTGTACTTTTACTATGTATCTTTTACCTGGAAAGATGAATGGGAGTGTATCTTTAAAGTCTTACTTTAAAAGTTAATTAACGGTACATCCTCTTCAGTAACCACTTTATCCTGGTCAGGGTGATGATAGATACAGAACCTATAACTGGAGCACAATATAATGCACCCTGAATGGGAGTATGTCCACAACAGGGCACCACACACACACACACACACACACACACACACACTCGCACACTCGCACACTCATTTATACCTAGAGTTCTCAGTCCACTTTCCAGAAATATGAATATGAATCACATGAAATGTACACCATATTCTCATGTACAGGCGATTAATACATACTAAAAGTACAAAAGATGCAGAGGATGAAAAGATACAGTTTAATATTTTTTATTCCTGAGAGTTTATAACACCTTTCTGGATTAGTTTGACCAGGTTTGGTAATGCAACTTGTAAGAGATTTGATTGGTCAATTTATACAAGACAGACTTTATTTGAATTTATTTGTCCAAAATAACAATGTACCCAGTGTACATGGCAGCATTAAGTGTCAGACAAGTAACAATAAGGTTATATATGGCTCGATCACCAGGTTCGCTTTTAGTTATATGACGTTTTTAACAATGGACGTTTTCACAAGGTAGCTATACAGAAACCTGGTAATACACGAGGTCGATTTGAACAGGATCAGTAATATTAAACTCTGTGTTCAGCAAAATTCACAACTCCAAAATTATTATTATTACTTTTCATCATTATTAATTATTACTTTTCAGATTTATTATATCTGCTGATATTTAATCCAGTTCTTACTGGATTAAAATTTCAGATCTTGCATATAACATTAAATTTCAGTAACTTAGTAGATAAGAAAATCCTTCTTCAAAATGCCATGTACTAAATAAGGCATATAAACAACTCAAGTAACTAAGTGTGTGTGTGTGTGTGTGTGTGTGTGTGTGTAGTTCTCCAGGCTCAGGTGGAGAAGTGATGGGACTGCAGGTGGATTACTGGACGTGTCAGGGTGCAGAGAAGAAGAAGGATGGAGAGAAAAGAGATGTGGTGATGAAGAACACTCTGAAGAGCAACTTCCGCTCCCTGCAGGTCTCACGCATCCCCAGCGGAGGAGAGCTCACTCCACCTCACGGCATGGCCATGACCGTCGTCATGAAAGAGAAAAATAAGAAAGGTGACACACACACACACACACGCTACTAACCATCCTTCAAAGCCTCCATCATCAGCTTTTTCAGCAGGCACTAGTTCTTAATTTATATGTGGTTAAGAGTTAATTAAATGTAAAGCACCCTTTGGTGTTTGTGTATTGGATATAAAGAGCTAAATGAGTTACAGTACGCTTGTAAAGCCTGTGGAAACCCAAGCTGCATGAAGAAACCTGATAATGGTGTTCTAATGCGAGCGTTGTCATGGTTACCATAATGCCATGAATTAGATGGGGATGTAAAGTGAACCCGTGTTACCCACCGGAATTTTTTTGTTGCTGTGGTGACTTGAACAATTTCTTGGACATCTAGTCGGCAGACTGCTTGAGAGTAGGAACTGTTAGTGCAGCAGGCGGGATTTGTGAGAAAGCTATTTCAATATTTACATAGGGAAAGTTACATGTATTCAGAGATGGGTTATGCATGTGCTTAAGTCGATTTTCTCTATGCACTATTCAGATTATGCAAATTAACTGCACATAGTTCATGCATGCAAGGTTGCCAGATTCTCTTTAGTAGAAGCGTCTGTGATGATTTTTTTTTAAACAGCGTCTAAATCACCACCTTGAACCACAAGCAGTTATTTTTGAGCTCAAAAAAACCAGGGATAGAAAATGTGAACTGAAGACAGTCACATATTGCTGTCATATATAATACAGTGCAACATAAATGCAAGAGACAATTTAAAAATGAAAAGGGAAGGTATATGGTAAAGGTGGCAAGCACTGAAATAACATCAAATAGGAGTGTAATATATTGCCAATATATTGCTGGGTGAATAGTCCTAGTTGTAATTATCATATTAATCAATGCAAGTTTGGTTTAATTTAATAATTTGGCTTCAATCCTCTTCAGCCAGCATCGTATAAAATAGCGCTTGATCCAGCACATCCTATTATTTTGTATTTTATTTTTTTATATTGTGCTCTGACTCTTATTTGAGCATACAGCTTTATATCACATGTTCATTTTTTCATGTAGTGTCCGCAAGAGTGCAGATGGTGCATTATTGTGTTTGTGATTTCTCCTTGTGATTTATTGGAGCTGACACAGCAGACCACATTGAGCATTTTGTGTTCCTCTCTGTTTGTAGTGATTTTCCTCAGCAAGAAGCCGAAGGAAAAGGACGTGGACTCCAAGAGCCAGGTGATCGATGGCATTAGTAGGCTGATCTGCACAGCCAAACACCAACACACCATGCTGAGAGGTAAAGAATGGCTCACACACACACACACACACACACCATACTGGCATGAATAATGCAAAACCAGATTTGATTTGTTCACACTAGGGGGAACATTATGAAAAATTCAGGGCATGATGATGATAAGCATACAAGCCAATATAATGGTTTTATAACATTTGTAGTGATGTCATTGTTTCATCAGGCAAAGCTTGATCATGATTTTTGGCTTCCTCAATTAATTAGTGAAAGTGATATTAATGAGCTTAGTAAAAGTTGGCTTCCTTCTTAATTGACTTCATTAAATTACAAGCTGCACATTAACAGTTTATGTGTCTATTTGGTTGCTTATTATGATAACTCAATTATTTATTTGTACTGTAATGTTGTTTATGTTTAGCATTTATAGAACTAACACTCAGTTTAAGTAAGAATTTCAAATCATACAGTTTGAAATAGAAAATAGTCATATTATCTGATTGTGGTGTACTGCCATACCCGTATCGTCACACATAGGCGTAGTTTTCACGTGATAGGGGACTTGGAACATCCAGTTTTTACCTCCACTTTAAACATTAGTTACAGAAAAATCACTATGTAGTGTAGGTCCACTTGAACACCCAGCTGTCGTAATCACAGTGATTGAAACATGCTGTGGTCCTTGTATGATTCGGTTGGATAGTATGCATAAGAACGGCCCACAAGCAACCCACAAACCACATCACTCATGTACACTCACTCACACACACACACACACACACGCACACGCACGCAAAAAGACCCTTCAGGCTTTCAGAAAAAGAAGCAGTTGGAAAATACTACACCAAGTATGGATGCCAGTGCATGATCAGTTCATCAGAGGAACAGCAGTATTACACAACGCTTTTAGTTTTTCTGAATCTGAAGCCAGGTTTATTTGACTTGATATCTGATATGTTAGAGATTGACAGAACTGGCAAACTGCAGTCCCGATGTGGATCCAGCAAAATTTCAGCAAGCCAAAAAAATTACTGAAGCAGAGCCGATAAATATATATTAAAAAAAACCTGGCTGTAGTTCAGTGACTCTAATTTTCTAAACATGAACCAGCTCAGCTTCTGTAACAGATCCTCTGTTGAGGCTTATCCAGTGCCATGTATTTATGTCAATTATTTAACTGAAGGTCTCGGCCCAGAGACTTGCCACAGGGCTAAACGCATTAGCTCAGAAAGGGGAGAGGTTTCATAGATTTCATAGCTTTTTCATTTTATTTACCTTCTCTGGATTGATTAGGGAACCAAGGACATGGCTTGTTTAAAAAGAAGTCGATTATGAAAACATAATGTTGGACAGAGAAGTATGTGTTTATTCTCCCTGTGTCAAATTCATGTCTATGGAGCTAGTCCAAAGTAGTAACATGAACCAAAATACAATCACTTCAAAGTGTCTTATTTATAGCCCCTTAACTAATCTAATTAAAAGGTAACTGCTATCACTGTTCAGTCATGTCAGTTGATTATCTGGAGTTTTGTATTTTTGGAACTGGGCCTTTATGAATTTGAGTTGCACACCCCTGTGCTATGGAATCTAGCTTACCTCATGTCACTGCTGAGCATCACACTAGCTTCTACTGCTACTCCATTTCCTTATTGACACATTCTTTGCATCTACAGAAATTAACTAATGCTAACTGACTGATTCTGAGTCCCTTTTCTGCTGAAGACTTATTTTTTTCCAAGGTTCAAAGATGTTTTCTTTTCACTTCCTCATTATTACCCTTTTCTTACTCTAAAGCATGAAATCATACAAGTTGGCACTCGCATTGTGTGAAAAGAGTGGTGTAGCAAGGCCACAAGATGTAAACACTGATCATAGTGGCGCAATTCCTTTTTTTTTTTTTTTTTTTTTTTTTTTTTTTTTTTTTACTTTTGGCAGTCAGTAAATCTGATTTAACAGCTTTGTACAAAAGCATGAGAAGTCAACATGGATCACAGACCTTCTTATAACCACAGTGAATGACATTCAGATATTTATCAAATTATAATCATTTTTTTTTTGTATTCAACTTTTTATTGTCTTTTACATATAACATAACATCATAACATCCATTTAAAGCAAAACAAAACAAGACAAAAAACAAAACAAAACACAAAAACAACAGACATATAATCAATAATTTAAAGAGTCCAGTCAAAAAGGAGAGAGAGAGAGAGAGAGAGAGAGAGGGAGGGGAAAAAGAAAAAAACAAAACAAATCATTCCTTTATATAATCGAGTATGTTAAAGGAAAAACATTGCCAAGCATCAATAGTACTAGGTTTGGCCTTATTAATTCGTGCTGTTGTACATTCACAAGTCACTATTTTCAGGAGGCTATGGAAATTATAATAATTTTTAATAATGACAGAAACATTATGAATTCCTATGAACATTACATTACACAGCTGCTGAATGTGCAATTTCAGATAATATGGCCTGATTAATAAAATCAGAGATGGCTGCTATATTCTTTTTGAATTAAACTGTACAACTACTGTCTTTTGTGTTTTATATTCTATATTCATACCAACAGTAATTGAAAGTTTGATGTAGCTGGTACATGAAGAGATATTGTTTGCTATTTTTAGCATTATTTTGGAAAGGATTAGGGAATATAGGGAGTTTCATCATGTGATACATTCAAGGCTACTGCCATAGATATATGTGTAAAGGCTAAATATAAAACTGCCCCTTTAATGAGACCAAAACTGAACCCTTGTCCTCACACCCTGACTTCACACAAGAACCCAGTGCTTACTCAATGCTATCAAAGTCATTTTAGGAAATATCTACCATCTGCTGGTTATATTGTAGTATTACATCTAGATTTCAGTATTTTAGGGTGTGACTCTCCCTCATTCCGACATCAATTTTGACAGGTTGGATACCATATGATACAAAATGAGATAAGATTAAACAAGTAACGATTTGATGCACTTCAATTCACTACTGATCCGATACGATTGGGTTTAGCACCAATATGATTCAGCTGAGATACATTTCAGTTTTCCACCGCGAGAAAGTCTTCAAGACAGAGGACTTATCAGTTTCTTGGTAAAATGACAAGCTGTGTTTGACAGATGGATCAGTTTTTAACCATTTTCCCTTGGCTTGTAATCTATTGGTTGTATCATTGGACCAATTTTACAATTCAAATCATTTTTTTGTTTACACTTCTATAATATTTCAAATATTCTCAATATTCTCTTGAAGCTCTTTTTTTTTCATGTAAACGTCACCTAATATTTGTTTTAAATTCATATGCGATTCCACATAGGTTTTTTTCAGGTTCATTGTCATCATACGAGTCACAGCTGTAGTTCACTTGCTTGCTATATTTATCATTTCTCTCTTTTATTTGTTGACCAGTCTCCATTGATGGTGTGGAGTGGCATGATGTGAAGTTTTTCCAGCTGGCCGCGCAGTGGCCCACCCATGTAAAGCACTTCCCCGTGGGAATCTTCGGCTACACCAAGGCCCTGTGATGAGCCCGTGATGCTCTGGAACTTTCTCTGGCGCACACCTCATGAAGCAAGGGAGAGACTGCCTGAGGAAAAAGGGAGACTGAAAAAAAAAAAAAAACCCTGAAATGTGGATTTTCCTGTGGAAACGCTCTGTGTCCCAAACTACATGGATGTTGCTGTTATTAATGTTCTGTTCTGTTCTTGGCTGTTGCACCAGCAAAAGGAAGAAGGTTTGTTTGTAAAAAAAAATATATATATATATAAATATATATGCTGCCATTTTTGTATACATATTGTGGTTAGAATTTTGTAGCCACCACGTAATGGCAGCTTGGTTTTGCACTTTGTTTGGTTAGCATTTTTATTATTTCAATGAAATCCTGTGGTCATATTTGTTCTGTGTACAAGGTGGTGTGTGTGATGGTGGTGGTGCTGCAGAAGTGAGGGTGATTGTACTGAAAATAGGGGGATTGGTGGGGGTGGGGTGGGTTGGGATCAGGTTTGCTCTTCAGAGTGATTCAGACCTTGCTGTGAAATTTAAAGAGCTCTTCTTTTTTAAACAGCTCTTCCTTTCAAGATTGTAGGTTGAAGTTGAGAGAAAGGACTCGCACCCATTCAAGAAATACCCTGGTGTTTTACAACCTGAGCTGTATTTGCCAGATATGTAGCATATGTCTGATTACAACACACAAGTCCGTCAACATATTTTCCTGTACTGAGAAAATTACTTAAAACTAATTTACTTGAAAATCATGTGGTTATATTACAGAAATGCAAAACTTTACAAACTTTACATTCTAACTATAAAGATCTCTGAGACAGACATGAGCAAATGTCTTCTATCAACCATTTTTAGCTGATTGTTTTACCTGGTTTTTAACACTGGAGCAATACAGTAAACATTCATTTAAGTTACTCACACATTCCCAGAGGTTTTTGTGTGAACAACGTATGGCGCCCATACATTCACACTAGAAAGCAACAAGCCTGACAAGTGCACTGTCCATCTTTTTTTAGTACCATTGAGAAACAGTAGTAGCTCTATGTAGCTTCTAAGTCTAATTAAACGCAACTTAAATAACACACTGATCAGTGTAAAAATAGTTTATTTCATTTATAATTTATGTGCTAGGATTTGTCCTAGTTTCCTTGACAGATTGGCAAAACAAGCCAACCTCTCTGCTACTTCCTTCCAAGCTTTATTTTTGTTCACGTTTCTATACACGCTTAATGACAGGTCATCTATGACAGAAGAAGATTAAATCATGTTTATAAATTTTTCTTCCATTTTTCAGCATTAAACAATAAAAGGGAACTAATGCAAGTAGGAACTAAAGTTGTAAGTAGGGAACTAAAGAAATGTCAGACCACACGCACCACGAGAATCAATTTATTTTTTCGCTATACCACATTATGCTATTGCTATTAATGTTCGATGAAATTGCGGCCCATACATAGAAAATGAATGGTCACCTGTCGCTTGCTAGTTTGAGCACAGAGTAATGCACATCAACAAATTCTTCCCTCTGAAAATGTAGTCCCCTCTCTGAAATCTGATTTAGAACTGAATTGACTTCACTAATACCCTCAACTAAAGAATTAATGAAAGTGTTCTACGACTACTGCCTCACCAGCTGCCTTTAGACTAACATTATAAGTGAGTTCCAAGTAAACGGTTTTAGTTATTTTTCTCAGTACAGGGAAATGTGTTCAAATTATTGTCTGTAGTAATAGCACATACACTACAGTACAGTAGATAAGGATTAGATTGAAAAACGCTGGGGTATTCATTTAAGGCAGTGCTTAGCAGGTAGTTTGCCTGGTTTGACTCTAAAGCACAGTGATCTGAAAGCGAAAAAAAGGAAAACTATGAAATAGATGCTGCTCTCACCCTGTCTGAGCTTTTAACTAAAGGAGGGAAACTCAGTTTGGTGCAAATTTAAAGGGAGATTCGAATTTGGCTCGTGACTGCGATATAGATACCTCAGTTTGAGGAATGTTTCAATACGGATCTTCACTCAGACCAAAAACTGTCGCACCCTCCAAACCCATCGCATTATAAAAATGTGCCCTTTAAGTGTGTTACTGATGCGTAGGCCAGACTCCAGAGACGTCTCCGATTTATGACAGCAAAAATATTCGGATACATGATATTATGCTTGGATTAAATTAATGAACTATGGAAGTGCACTAGGGCTTTATTGTGTGTACTTGCTAGAGTGATATTGTGTACACAGGGTCAGTTGTGTCAGCTGTTGACTGCCATTAAAGGGCTTGCGCTAAAAGACAACGAGTTGAGAGCAAGGTGCTCCATCTTTTTACAGTAGAGCTGTGTTTTTGTATATCCATTCTCTCAATAATCCCTTTACACATCTGTATGTGTATATATATATATATATATATATGTGTGTGTGTGTGTGTGTGTGATTAAAGATAATGAAGATGAACAGAAAGTGAATTTGGAGAGTGGCGAAATGGTTAGCAAGTTTTAAAAGGGTTCATTTGTAGCGCTGTGTGTGTGTATGTGTGTGTTACTGCACATGTGTGTTTGAAGGGGGCAGAACCAGGAGAAGGCCTTCAGCATGGTTTGAGGAGAATTTGAGGCTGAGGGCATTTCTGTAAGCATTGCAGTGTTATTCTATATTTTTTTTTTATATATAAACCAAGTTGAGACTGGTACACTGTTACATATAGAGGGGTTGTGTGTAGTCTCATTGTCAATTGTACAAAAATGTTCATATTTTGTCATAGCTCTACAGTGCATTTCATTGGACAGCTTGGCTTCGTTTGTATGCAGTTGCGAGTCTGAATTTTGTTCATCAGACGTTTGGACTTTTAGAAGTTCTGTTATGAAGCACTACAATGATGTAAACTTGCCCTCCTTTACAGCCAAGAGTGATCGGTAAAAACACTAATATGCGGCCAGTCTGTTCGTCGAGATAAAGATCTGCAGACATATTTTGCACAAATGTCATTTTAAGTTATATGACAGTATTCCTTTGCGGTATACCACTGAGGCAAGCTTTGCTCCTTATGTTCCCGTTCCATATGTGAACGTGTGTATTTTTGTTTCGTTTTGTTTTTACTCTGTTCAGTTGTCTTAAAAACTGTTGTGAATACAGAAACGATTTTAACCTTGCCTGCATTATTTTTAACTGTTATTGTTATTAACATGTTGTTTTGTATTACCCTTTTAAAGGAGTTGACCTCTTTTATAGGATATTTTGTGTTCAATTAAGGTTTTGATGCATTTCACATGTAACTGAATACAGGAAAAAATGAACCAGTGTGTTCTGTTTTATGAGTGCACAGACAAATACTTTTGTTTTGCTTTTTTCTGTATTTGATAAAGACATAACATTGTGTAAATTGATGAAATAAACGCTAAAGATATAACCTGTGTATTTAATACCATGGCAGTGAGAATTTATAACAGGACAGTAAAGTCTTAGTCCAACATGTGATCCTTTATTAAAGCTACATGGAATTCAGTAAAGATACAAGTGTATTAGTAAGGTGTCAGGCCATCACACAAACAGCTTCAGTGTGCCATGGCATCAATTGCATAAGTCTCTGGAACTGTACTGGGGGATGAACAACATCTTTCCAAATGATATTCCTTTACGTTGGTGTTTTGATGATGGTGATGGAGAGCGCTGTCTAACATTTGCTCCAAAATCTCCCATAGGTGTTCAATTGGATTGAGATCTGGTTTTATATATATATATATATATATATATATATATATATATATATATATATACATATATATATATATATATATATATATATATATATATATATATATATATATATATATATATATATTTATTTATTTATATGTACTGTAAATCCCATATATATATATATATATATATATATGTATATATATATATATATATATATATGTATATATATATATATATATATATATATATATATATATATATATATATATATATAACCGTTCAGTGGGCCCTCATGCCCTGTGGATGGGGCTGGAGTCATCCTAGAAGAGACGACTCTCATCAGGACAGAGAGGATAAAGTTGATCAATCAGAAGAACTTTGAATTCATTTGAATTCTCTTCCATCAAGGGGACAACTGGACGTAAACCATGCCGGCAAAATGCCCTCACAGCATAACAGAGCCTCTGTTTTTTCCTTTAATTTGTCACATATGCATATATATTATGCATATATTTGAAAGTAAGTTCAGAAATGTATTATAAAATAACATGCAGCCTATATTTGTTTTATTTCAGCAGGGGAAGCAGAACAAATTGTGGCACAGGATTAACAGTGGTTAAAGCCACAGAGAAGCTTTAGCTGTGTTTCTCATTTGGAGACCACTTCAGAGTAAAACCAATGAGAAAGACATCACACAAACTGGTGTAGTGGACAGAAAGCTTACATCTAAAGAACTGGAAGAACACAGATTTATTCATAGAGCCAGTGATTTATTTTTACTGCACATATGCAACATTCTCAATTTATTTATTTTTTTAAACACTTGAACGGGCTGCTTCCCAAACGTCTTCTAAATGGTATCCATATTTTCCAGACAGTCTCTCCACTGTACTTTAATCAAAAGTTAAAATAGCTTTTAAATTTTAATTAAAGCAAGTCAAGTTGCTTGTTGCTTGTTGTTAGTTGCTTGTAACTCAACAGCAAGGTGATGACCATGTAGTTTACTGGCAGCTTGTGATTTCTCTGTATTCCAACAGATGGCAGTAGTGTAAGAAAATGCTAATTACCTGAATACTTCTAGAAGAGATTTGTATAAATATTGATATACAAATTTGTTTAAAGTTGTCTAAATCATTGGTAAATAATCTAAATTTTATATATCATTTATAAGGTCAATATAAATTAGAGGAGAGATTGAGTTGGTATGAGTTTGATGCACTTTCATCTGATAATATTTACTACTACAGGGTTTGTAACGTCAGTGCCATTAAATTATAGGGATCTATGACTTCTAACTAATTAAATTTAGTTTAAGATAGAGTAACAACGACAACAACAAGTACAATAGTAATGATGCATCCATCCTCCTTATTCTACACAGGGGAGCCTAAGGGGCACAAGGTGGGGGACATCCTGGACGGGGTGCCAACCCATCGCAGGGCACAATCACACACACACTGGACAATTTAGAGATGCCAGTCAGCTTACAATGCATGTCTTTAGACCGGGGGAGGAAACTGGAGTACCCAGAGGAAACCCCTGAAGCACGGGGAGAACATGCCAACTCCACACACAGAGAGCAGAGGCAGGAATCACACCCCCAACCCTGGAGATGCGAGGCAAACATGCTAACCACTAAGCCACAGTGCCCCATATTATTATTATTATTATTATTATTATTATTATTATTATTATTATTATTATTATTATTATAGTCATGATTCTGCTCTTGTTTGTTCTGATTTTATAGGTATATGAATATCCTTAATATCTTAATTTTTTGTATATTTCATCTAAAGCTACACCTAACTAAAGCTAAACCTTTAATGACAATGTTTCAATGGCTTGGTGACAAGAAAGCTAACAAGTTAAATAGTTACCCATTTGGAAAAAAAGTATTAGTATAGCATATTAACCTACTTAAATCTAAAATGACAATTGATATAAACAAACCAAGAATATAAACATTTTAACCAACTGAAAATCTGAATAAAATTATGCTTCTACACCTCTTGAACATGAAGAAAAGCAATTTAAAGAACACTTCGGTCACATTACATTGTGGGACTTTAGATCTTTCAAGCTGAAGGTTATCAAACCATTGAATAAGAAACCTAACCCTGAGCCACGTGAGTTATAAAATTATAGATCATTATCCATCATCCCCTTTATCTCCAACATCTAAGAAATGTTGGCTCAGCAACTTTGTGCATACATGAAATCTTTCAGTCAGGGTTTAGGCCTCATCACAGTACTAAGACAGCACTGGTTAAAGTAGTAAATTACCTACTACTGGCCTCTGGTAAGGAATGCATATTTTTGCTTGTACTACTTGATCTGAGTGCAGATTTTGATACTATTTTTCAAAATATTCCTCTAGATAGACTAGAAAATTTTGTTGAGGCTAAGGAAATAGCTCTTTCCTGGCTCAGATCTTACATGACATTGGCTTAGAGCTATTTTGTGATTACTACAGTGGATAATCTCACTTGGATACCACAGACATAGACTTCCTAGAAACTCCTGCTGTCATAAAAATTGTCCCCTGCTCATCCCAGGACTCTTTTCAGAATACGACCACATCAAACATTCTGTATCCCTTCAACACATTTAATACTGTTTGTCTTTTTTTTATATGACATTTACTGTAGGCTAATGATCAAATTCCCACTCTCCCATGCCACCCAAAAGAGGATGGAATCGTTTTGAGTTTAGTTCCTCTTAATGTTTCTTCCTCATGTCATCTCAGGGAGTTTTTTCTATTTCAAATAAAATTGATATTAATTAAAATAAGATCATTAAGCTACAGTATGAACATATAAATAAAGTAGTACATAATATACACCACCATAACATTAAAACCAGGGGTACAAATATGAGGAATAAGACAGTTTTCCTTGATCAAGCTGAGAAACCCTGCTGATAAGTCCAGCTACCAGCTGCACAGACACAAACACAGACTCAGCAGGTCAAACCGGTAGACCACTTTGCCAGCTGGTATGTGCTAGTAGAAAGGACAAGATTTCTAAATGCAACCTCATAGACAAGTTTATTTTAAGTTTTTATTAGAAATTCTTAAACATTTTGATTAATTTAAACAAGTAAAAAGGAAGGTGGAAAATAAACTGGCAAAGATGTCATATGCATTTTGACTTTTTCTAAATATCACATAGTAAAAAGTAGATGGATTGTCCGGGTGTAGGAATACCATGAGTAAAAAAGAAGATAAAACATTATAGGGGGTTTATAAAGAAATATTGTTAACATTCAGCTCTAAAATATTTAATGTTGATGACAAAAATGATAGAAAATGTATATATTTTTAACCTAATACAGCAATACTCTTCACATGTACATTTACAACGTTAAGGACTGGTGCAGGATGCAGCTGATTTTCAACTTTAAAAAAAAAACTTTGGAGATTAAAAAAAATGTGGCGGTAAAAAATTGCTAAAGCCTTCATTGGTGTATGGCACATTTTTTTTTAAAACTTAATTTGTGTGGAAAGTTTGTAAAGACACAAAAGTTACTGGTAAAGATACTGGCTATACCAGTGATATGCTGCATTGTGAATTGCAAATAGTATAAAGAGAAATCAGGATGATTTATGTTAAAGTATAGTAAAGTGATTTGAAGCTTATGATTTTTTATATATATATATTTTGCCCTCCCATGAGTGTGGACACTGTGCATGAAAGCATTAATTAAGCTGAAATTTAAGGTATCTGAGAATGTAGATAGCTTTCGTGTTGAGGACACAACTTAAACGTGGTCCTGAGATTAGAAGTGTTCCACGGTTGAACTTTTACTGCACTGAAATTTATGGTGGAAGTGAACAGCAGGGCGTTTCCTTTGAACAAGGTCCTGTGTGTAAACACAATTCCCTCCTCCTGTTACTCACTATAGCAGGTCAGATCTCAGTCTACTGCGCCTACTGGAGCTGCTGCTCTGTCTGTGCTGGTGGATTTTCTGGATGTCGGTACACTGGAGGACTGCCGTTAACCGGGTCGTCTCGCGCACACACAGACACACACACACACACACGCATGAGCTGTTATTGGACCTGAGCTGCTGATCTGTGAAGTGTAACCGGTATGTTACTTTGTGCTCACAGTCTTAAACACGTGTACATGGATCATTGTTAAACATAGTCATAAGACCTTTCTACCTCTAAATCGAAATCTACTCAAAAGACTGTCTAACACTAAATGGAAATAGTTTCACTTTTGAATAATTCTTTTCTTTGATTAATTCTAATTCAGATTTTTATTCAGAAAGGGGTATATAGCCTATTCTGTACATTTCCTGGTAGAAAACCAGATGAAAACCATAAGGAGTGTTTCTCCATGTTCACGTTTACCAGAGCTGCATCTCGGATCTCATATATATGTTGATTTAGACAAATTGTGAGTAAACTCTTGTGTGTTCTCACTGAGAAAGTCAACTTGATTGACCATACTGGGCGAAATATGAAGTGTGGGGCAATGGACACTTTTTACAATAACACATAAAAACCATCATGCACTGCAGAACAGAACGGGAAGGGCTTTCATGTATCTATAACAGATACATGAAATATTTTTGTCGGGAGTTAGACCTCATCACAATACTGAAACAGCGCTAATTAAAGTGGTAAATGACCAAAATGAATCAACATGGCTACCAATGATAGTGTGTGGTGTTGCTTCCGTCTCTGTCTAAAGCACACAAGCAACAATTCTGCACTGTTGTTTATATCACACACATTTTTTAATTTTATTTCCTTTAAGCAGAAAATGTGTCTAAATTTGACAAGCCTTTCTTGTATGAACCCACTTACAATTATCTTCTATGTATTAGTTTTTTAATTTAGTACATAATAAATATCTTTCAGTATTATGTTATAGTTTAATAAAGACTAGGTAAAACCTTTAATGAAGCTCTAAGTTAATAGTGAAAACATGAAATCTGGGCTGCATGGTGAGTCTTTTGTTAATCATTGTTACAAATGTGAGCTTTGAGATACTGATAAGTATAGCACAAGGCTGAAATAAGCATTTTTTTTAATGTTGTGAGAATCCTGCCCAATTTAAGACATTTCTGATAATAGTTTCTGGTGGTTTTAATGAATCAGAGCACTCACATGATCCAATCACCAGAAATGAATTCAGTCAAAATAATGCAGGCTTATATTTAACCATGTCGCATCAAGAGTTCACTGATAGGTGTCTAATGCTTTGCAAGGTATATCGCAATCACAGCATATGGTAATATATTTGCTTATTTTGGTTATATTGCGTAGCCCTTAATAGTCTTCTTTCTTAAACTAAGGCACTATTACATGAAGTCTTTTGTATCTTAAACACCACCGTTTTCTTTGTATGTGTGGCAGAGAGAATAATTTGCTTTGTATTGCATGGGTAATTTTGGAGTGCTTTTTCATGGAGCTTGACATGTCTGTGTTTATGTGATGACGAAGCAGGATTGGGCTTTCTGGAAGGTAATAACACGGTGGACTCTGGCCTGGTGTAAGTAAGGAAAAGCCAATATGAGGCAGATATGGGATTATTATGACCAAGGTATCATCAGAGGTAAAGATAGACAGCGGCCTGTACACAATACTAGTAGTATGTGTGTACTACAGCATATGATATAACTGCAACTGCTTTAGAAAAAATGCTTTTTTTATTCCTGCTCATTACACACATTTATACCACAGCACTATTGATTTCCGTTGGCAAATTGTTGCGGTATGAGAAGAGTAAAAACCATCAAGATGTCATGTTTTTGGAAAATAATTAACTTGTGCTTAGTAACCAGCTATCATGTTTTATTCCTTACAGAATTACAAATGCAGCGTATTGTTGTACCTATAATGTCTGAATGTACACTCACTGAGCACTTTATTAGGAACGCTATACTAATACTGGGTAGGGCCTCCCTTTGCTCTCAAAACAGCCTCAATTCTTCATGGCATGGATTCCCAATGATGTTGGAAACATTCCTTTGAGATTCTGCTCCATGTTGACATGATTGCATCATGCAATTCTTGCAGATATTTCAGGTGCACTTTCGTGCTGCAAATCTCCCGTTCTACTACATCCCAAAGGTGGGCTACTGGATTCAGATCTGGTGACTGGGAAGACCACTGAAGAACACTGAACTCATTGTCATGTTCATGAAATCAGTTTGAGACTTTTGCTTTGTGACATGGTGCATTATCATCCTGGAAGTAGACATTAAAAGATGTGGCCATGAAGGGATGCACATGGTCAACAACAATACTGAAATAGGCTGTGGCATTCAAGCGATGATTGATTGGTATTAACAGGCCCAAAGTGTGCCAAGAAAACATTCCCCACACCATTACACCACCTCCACCAGCCTGGACTGTTGACACAAGGCACTTTGGGTCCATGGATTCATGCTGTTGATGCCAAATTCTGACCCTAACATCTGTGTGCTTCAGCAGAAATCGAGATTCATCAGACCAGGCTACGTTTTTCCAGTCTTCAGTTGTCCAGTTTTGGTGAGCCTGTGCACACTGCAGCCTCAGGTTTCTGTTCTTGGCTGGCAGAAGTGGAACCCGACAAGCTTCTGCTATTGTAGCCCATCCACCTCAACGTTCGATGTATTGTGCATTCTGAGATGCTATTCTGCTCATCACAATTGTACAGAGTGGTTATCTGAGTTTCTCTGTTGGCTAGAAGCAGTCTGACTATTCTTCATTGACTTCTCTCATCAACAAGGTGTTTCTGTCCACAGAACTGCCACTCACTGGATGTTTTTTCTTTATTGCACCATTCTGTGTAAATTCTAGAGACTGCTGTGTGTGAAAATCCCAGGAGATCAGTAGTTACAGAAATACTCAAACCAGCCTATCTGGCACCAACAATCATGCCACGGCTAAAATCACTGAGATCACATTTTTTCCCCATTCCGACATGAACATTATCCAAAGCTGCTGGCCTGCACCTGTATGATTTTATGCATTGCACTGCTGCCACGTGATTGGCTGATTAGATAACTGCATGAATGTGTAGGTGTACAGGTGTTCCTAACAAAGTGTTTGGTGAGTGTGTATTCTTTTACGTTTCAATTATTGTGTAATATATGTTCATTCAGGGTATTCTTTTTCATAGCTTATGTGGGATAGTTTGTAATTAGAAAGAACCAGGTTAGCCTGACCATGAACTAAAGATCCCTACATATATTACTTTTATCCAATATGGTTTGCAATCCAAACTTCCAGAGATAATCAAGATGGTCTTTCAAAGACACAACAATGGCTCTCTGGAAGTCCTTGGATTTGAACTCAGAACCTCTGATCACTGAGTGTTTTAGACCAAACGTGTTTCCCAAACCAGTGCTTGGGCCCCCAGTCTGCTCACATTTTTGCTATTTATACATATTTGCATTTTTGCTATTATATTGTAGAAGGTACTCAGTGTTCTTGATGGCTTGGTACTAGAGTTGTCACAATAGCCAATTTCTGACCTCAATACCAATGCAATGATAAATACCACAATGCAAGAGTATATTATGATTTATTGGAAAATTAATAACAGAAAATGCATATCAGAGAAATTGGAAAAACAGCTGCCAAAGGCTAAGTTACCAAAATATGGCAGTGAATTCAAAAGGTTCTGCCTTACTCTAGCATATAAGTGTTCTAGTTTAGGCAACATGGCTTTGGCTGGAACTCTGAAGGGAGGGGCTGAATTTGTTTGAATTTTGAATTTCAAAACAGCTAGCTGCAAAATTGCTCACCTTTATATCTCTTTGGTCAAATTTCTCATTTCTCTCTCTCACTCTCTCTCTCTCTCATTTATAAGTCACTCTACCTTTGCTCACAAGCACGGGTCTTATGACATTGAGGTAAAATCAGTGCATGAAAGCTGCATGAAAAGTAGGAAATGAGTGAAATATGTCAGATTTTGACTCTTCAACAGACACTGTAGTTTCATATGAGAAAGATTTGCATTCTGTTTCATGCTTGTCAATTTCATATAGAGATTGAAACAAAAATACATATTACAACTAATGTAATTACAAATAATAAAACGAAAAGGACACAGATACATGGAACAGCATGGCATTACTGCTCATACATATCTTACGAATAATAAAATGTCATCATTTCCCATGCCTCATGAACATAGGTGTAGTTTCCCAGCATGTCCTCTGGTTTAAATTACAAAGGTGAAAGTTCAAGTAGAGAGGGCTCCTGCTATTCTCTGGATAAGGTACACTCAGCTTTCAATTATTGCATTTTCATTGTGGTATGTACCACAGGATGAATTTAGTTAATTACTAAGAAAATCTTCTCTTTCTAGATTCAACTTGTCTTAATAAAAAGGACAGATAGATAAATAAATACATAAATAAGGGTATCCATCAGCAGGGATCTAATAAAGACTCCACTGA
Source organism: Pangasianodon hypophthalmus (assembly GCF_027358585.1). Taxonomy (NCBI): domain Eukaryota; kingdom Metazoa; phylum Chordata; class Actinopteri; order Siluriformes; family Pangasiidae; genus Pangasianodon; species Pangasianodon hypophthalmus. The sequence goes on from NC_069720.1 coordinate 17,261,930, forward strand.
AAGGAACTTCTTCTGCCAAGCTTCAATAGTTTGTGATTAGGATGGATTTGGGGCTTGTCTCTAGAGTGTGGAGGATTCCATTGGTTGGCTAACAGTTTTTCTGCAGCTGTCAATGCACAAACAAGCATTTTTGATAAAACTGAAAGATGAACTGAAATCAGTCAAAAGAAAAACAGAAGCTGAGCATGGAACATTATGGTGTAAGATGACAGATATAACTGCTGTCCATTGATGCCAAAATTTAAATAACTCTGAACAGTACCAGAAGTAATGTAAAAATGTGCCAAATTCTCCTAATGTGCAAAGAGTACATACTGGAGAATGGGTCGGATGTATCTAGAAAATCTGAGTGGAGTCAAATAAATCCTATGCAGAAATTTCCAGTGTATTACTTTGGTCATTTGGGTTTTTTGAAGACACAATATATTGATTGCGTCCCATACACAACTTTCAAACATTCCATCATCCAGATCATCCAGTTTCAGGTCCTTAGACCAGACTGAGCTTATTCCTAACAGTATATATGAAACCTCTAGTGGAAAACTGTAAATACTTGAAGCTGAGGAACATTGCTGTACATGAGGATTGAATACCTTAAGCATTGGATGTTCTTGTAATTTAGATTGCCAAGGAACCCCATATGCTCGAAGGGCATACCTAAGCCGATTGTACATGAAAAAAGAAGTACCTGCTAAATTATTATCATATCAATTAAATCATTGAATAAGTCTCCTAGTATATGAATGCCTGTATTCTACCATTGAGAGCAGTGGAATGGAGCATTTCCTGTCAGCAAACTATTATTATGGAAGTGTGTGGGGGGTGGGGGTGGCCATTTCACTTCAGATCCTGACTATTTAACGGCCATGCACCAGGTTGAGATAAGGTGAGAAATAATCAGTCCAAAGCAAAATTTGCATCTCTTAATAGGAATATCACAAAATAAAATAAGATCTTGTGACATTTCAATCATTTCTGTCATACACACACACCATATGGCAGAATTATATTTAAATGAAATTATGAGATCTAGTTTTACATTACTGCAAAGTGACTGTGTCTGTACTGGAAAAATATTGCCTTCAAAACACTAGATTGTTGTTTGATTGAATTTTGTGATCCTCTGATGCATATGCAATACATATGCAATTTCCCCACTGCGGGACAAATAAAGGAATATCTTACTCTTACTTACTTATATAATACATGCCATGAATATATATGTCTGACAAAACACAAGTCTTGAATGTGAACAGAGGACACAAATTGTGTACTATTAAATTACACAAATTATCTACACATTTCTGCAAACTGGATTATTACATGCACATTCATGTGACTAGCCTGTCACATGCCACCATGACTCACTCAACCCATTCATTCATTTCATATATTAGTCTTTGTTTGTTTAGTAATTGCTAATTTAATATTCAGTACATACCGATTTGTTCTTTCTCACTACAAGTGGAGTTTGGGTCATTTTAAAATTCATTCAGCTTTCCAGTGTTGTTTCTACTGGTTTTCTTCTGTACAGTTGCCTTGCTTCATCTGTGTGTGTGTGTGGTCACAACAAAGGAGGAATAGTGGCACTCTGTTTTATGCAGGGGTTTGGGTGAGTGCAAATGCTGCAGAATCTACGCTGTTCTTGAATTGAATTGTATTGAGAAACAAATCAAGATTGCAATATTAGTTTCTCCTCTGAGCAGATGTTTTATTATAGCTGCCATAATATAAGAAGAATTCTGGCAAATATTATAGAACGTGTCCTTTTCCCTTTCTATTTTTTATAATATTTTTTATTATAAAACATGTCATTTTCCCACTTAATCCTTAATGTCACTGTTCCCAAGTACTGCATGTGAGTTTCAGAGGGAGAATGAGCGTAGGAGTGTGTACTGTATATACACACACCATGGTTGTTGACGAAGACAGGGACATGTTATGCTAGCTGTGCCTTTATTTGCTTGTTATCATTACAACCCAACGTTTATTGCATCATGTGAAAGAGTGTTAAAGAATGACCAGCTCAAGATGGTTCCATCACTGTTGTGACAGTTTGGACAGATTATTCTTTGATTGGTTGAATATTTTAGTAAAAAGATTATGACAGTCCTTGGTTAATGTTGAACTGCAGTGGATTTAATCTTGCGAGACTTTTCAGGCTTCAACCACGTGAGTGTCTTACACAAGCACTGCTAAGGAGTACAAGTGTGCTTTGATAAGAGAGGACATGAGTATAAGAAAGATGGGACAAAAACACTTGTGTGATCGATGACAAACAAGGTCTGAAGTGCACCAAAATCTATTCTTAAGTGTTTTACTTTAAACGCATCTCAAGATACACTTCCATTTCAGTCATTCATTCATCTTCAGTCACTGTTTGATCCTGCTCAGGGTCACAGTGGATCCAGAGCTTATCCTGGGAACACTGGGCTCGAAGAACGGAAGATTCATCCCGCATGGAATGCCAAATTTAACATATCCAATTCACCTATCTGCATGTTTTCACACTTTAGAGAACCCAGAGGACAAACAATGTCTGAAGGGTCTGAAACTTCACAGTAACTGAACTCTCCACCACGCCACCCACTTCCAAATCCACACCAGCTTTATAAACTGTTCACAATTCAGGGAACGATTTGTAAGTCTTAAAAAATACTGCACGTCCTTTACATTGCCTGAATATTGTCTTCACTGGGAGCCATTAGAAAGAAAAAGAAAGCAAACTAAGGAGCGTGATCACACAGGCTGATTAAATTGTCTTTATAATGACAGGTAAAGCATGATTTTTTTAATATTCTGAATTATTTTATAATGGATTTCACAGCTATAAATGATTTTTAAAAAGTGTTCGGACAAGTTTCAGCTGAAAACTTTTATATAAAACGGGCTACAATTTCAAAAAAGTGGTGGTTATAAACAGACAGTGTCCCCAGAGTAAGATATGCCTATGGGCTAAAGATTATTTATTAAATGTTAACTTGGACTTTGTAACTACTAACTTTCCTGTAAGCTTTTAGTTCAAAGTTTAAAACAAACAGCAAGTTTTTCTGACAAATAGGTGAATTTCATTGTTTGCTAAGTTTGTTGTTTGTTATTTTTCTCAGATCTCTGAGATATCTGAGATAATATTATGACATACAGTTTTAGAAATATGGTCTAGAAATAATTTTACAAATGACAGACTGCATTAATACATTAATATTAATACATTGCAAAACATTTTGCAGTCACAGTATGTAGCGATGTAATTATTGGTCATATCATGTTAAACTTCCAAAGAAATCTGTGAACATATCACTCATTTTTTTTTAAAACTGTCCCAGTGGGAGCATGTCCAACATGGTGTTCTGCTGTGAGGAGAAGCTTGAGAGACTAACGCAGGAGCAGATCATCTCCAAAACAAAGATGGTGATCCAGGGCCTGGAGGCACTGAAGAGTGACCACAATGTCATGCTGCAGAGTCTGATGGACATCATCAAGTGCTTGAACAAGGATGAGGAGGCTGGCCTGGTGCATGAGAAATCCTCACTGCTGCACAAGTCTGTGGAGATGATTGAGTTAGGTCTGGAGGAGGCAAAGGTGAGGAAAGAGCTCTCACTGCTCAACTGGTCCTGCCATCTGTCAGGGTACAAGGAAGGCATGCATTGAGACTCTTCTCTGTTCTGGCACCAAGGTGGTGGAATGAACTTCCCCTAGATGTCTGAACAGCTGAGTCACTGGCAGTCTTCAAACGACGTCTAAAGACTTACCTCTTCATAAAGTACTTAAACTAGCACTTTAAAAATTTGTATTGTCTGAGCGCTTGTCTATTACCTCCCCAACAGAGTTTTTGGACTGATGGTATTCCTAGTTTGTGACCTAGACAGCCAGTATCAGAATGTTTTTTTGATAGACTTTAAAGCACTTTTGTAAGTCGCTATGGATAAAGGTGTCTGCCAAATGCCATAAATGTAAATGTAAATGAAAGAAGTGAAGCAATTAGAGCAGGATCCAGATAAAGACAAAGACATAAAAACAGGGGTGTAAAAAGAAATAGCAAGAAAAGCTGGTTGGATTTTAATAAATAAAGGGGGCACTTCACTCAGCTTGCTCTTAGTAGAAATGAGGTTGCGAATAGGCATTGAATGTATTAACAGCTGAGGAAATTGAATTTGTCTTTACCCAAGTAGATGAATCTAATCAAAATTATTGATCAGAAAGAAGTTGCCCATTTAAAATGACATTTTTGGATTGAGGGATGCATTAACAGACGTCTCTGTGTGGTGCAGAAACACCTCTGATCAGTCGCTGTGTGTTACCCCTGCAGGTGCTGACGGCTCTGGCTGCCCACCTGAATGCAGTGGAATCAGAGAAACAGAAGCTGCGAGCTCAGGTGCGTCGGCTTGGCCAGGAAAATAAGTGGCTGTGGGATGAACTGAGCAACGTGCAGCAGAAACTGCAGAAGTGTGAGCAGAGCTTAGCCCAGGTGGAGGAGGAGAAGAAGCACCTGGAGTTCATGAACCAGCTCAAGAAGTATGACCAGGAAGCCTTGCCAGAGGTAGATACACATACACACTCGCTCTCACACAATGCTCCGAAAGCAGTGAACTTTTTTACTATGTTTAGACAAAAGGCCTACAGGAAAATGAACACAAAATCCATTAATTTCATATTATAGTACTTTCAAGACAATAACATTACTGTAATTTCAGGCTGTAGTTCACTATTTGCTATAGCCCTGGCATAATGCTGTGTTCACTATCAAGTGGAAAGTAAGAAGTTTTCAATATGGCAGCAACCATAGTGCAATATAAGACATAGTGTGTAAAACTTTTAAGCAGGCAGGTGCTATTAGTCAATAATATGTTTTAAGGTCAGTAAATCTAAGAGGATAGTTAGATTTAAAAAAAAAAAAAAAAAAAAAGTCTGTTTTTTTGGTAAGATTTTTGATAAAACTCCAAGTTTTCATGTTTTTATTTTTTTCTACATCAATCTATAGTCTGGAGAAAGAAAGGAGTAGCAGTTGATGAAAAGAAAACCTTGCCAACTGTTAAAAATGGGGGTGGCTCTATTATGCGTAGGGTTGTGTGGAATAAGTCATTACACAGCAAATCTTAAAGCTTGTAACATTTACATTTCGTCACTACAGTGATACTAATTTCTGCTAGTGCAGTTGAAATTATTTTGGTTGATATTTTGTTGTTGTTATGTTAGCTTCAAGTGTACAGTGTACCTTCACATAACCTTCCTGTAACAGCTGAGGTAATTGTGCATCTGCTAAACATGATAGATGTCTTGAAAAAATTATACCTATAAAAAAACACCATATTTCCTCTCCTCTTACTTTTTCACTCCCACTTTGTTTTTCACTTCCTCTCTCAGTGAATCAGTTAGGTGTGTTCAGTCTAGGTGTTTCTGTTTTTTTTTCTCAACCGGTGCTTGTATTACATGTAAACATATGGGAAGCAGCCACAAGACACTCAGGCCATGTTTTCATAATCATTACGCATGTGTGCTTCATAGAGCACCAAATCCGTGCATGTCTTACTTTAATGCCATTTTCCCACCATTCCTTTGACAGCAAACTTTTACAAGGCAAAAGTGTCAATAAATTCTTAATATTGAGACTTGAGTTATGCACACATAGTTAAAATTGGTGTTCAGCTTTTAGACCCGAGACAGTACACTACTTCTTGCTGGATATTGGTTTGAGCGAGGACCAGTATTAAGTCCAGTGCCACTATCTGAGAGTTTGATGTAACCACAATATCATGCTGAAAGTCATGTTTTGGCCTGTATACATAAAAAAACGTGGAATGCCATTTGATGCCAATATTAAATTCATAAACATGACATTAACTTAATTTCATAGTTACTTTAAATTCTACAAAAAAATTGTAATCGATTTTTGGAGATAATTAATAGAAAAGAATGCCAGAGGCGAGTAATGGTGATACTAATCAGAGTCATATTGAGGTTGTTATAAAAGGGATTTTTGTGGCAGGACGGGGAAAACGAGGAGATAGCAAAAGACGTTCTGGATGAGTTGTTCCCTAACGATGAAGAGTCAAGTCAACCAGGAAGTAAGAATTTTCTATCATCTTGCATCTCGCAATAAATGAGCATTTTTGACATCTTTGAAGTGAAGAAAGAAGTGTTTCTCAGCTTCATTTCTGAAGAAGGAAATGTGTCTCATTGGAATTAAGAATTTCGTCTGTGTGTACAGCAACGCGCCAAGCAAGCAGTGCGGCAATTGCAGCAGCCCAGAAGGGGGGCTATGAGGTCCCTGACCGCCTCAGAACCCTCCATAACCTGGTGATACAATATGCCAACCAAGGCCGCTATGAAGTGGCAGTGCCACTGTGTAAACAGGCTCTGGAGGACCTGGAGAGGACTCTGGGCCATGATCACCCCGACGTAGCTACCATGATCAACATCCTCGCTCTTGTATACAGGCCAGTTCTCATTTAAAACAGTCATGTAAACAGTTGCTACACAAATGTATCATGAGCCATGTATCATGAACTCTCAGGTTTTTGTGTGTTCATTACTTAACAATGAATGTCCTATTAATGCAGACTTCTATTTATTTTATAATTCAGTTATATTGTATTAGGCACCAAATGTCCCCACAAGGATAGGAATATCTTATAGTTTTGAACTAGTGGGGACATTTGGCTGGTCCTTGCAAAGAAAACTGCTTTTTAAACTTCAGCCTTTATTTAAAAAAAAAGCCCTAAACTAAATGAACCAAAACATTTCCATTTGGTTACTATGGTTAAAGTTAGGGTTAGAGTGAGGTGTAGGCATACAATTAATGAGCTGCATTTTTGGATGGACAAAAATGGATGGACCTCACAAGGATAGTAAGACGAAAGGCTGTGTGAAGAGATGGGTAGAAAATAAATTCACCTTGTAGTTTCATTTCACCTTTTTAATTTTATCCATTTAATTTTTACAGGCCAGGGATTTTTTTAAACACTTTTATTTCTCCTTATTATTTTTAGGTTAAAAATGACCTGACCATAATTTCTGTTATATACATTGAGACATGCCCTTCTTGTATGTGGGGCTGTTTATTTCACAGAGGGTTATTAATATGCATAAATATTATATGTTTAATATTATATTAATATTAATATGGTTTCATTCCACTCGTACTTCTCTGTAGTTACATAAAGGTAATTACAGGAACAAATACCTATTAAGTGACAAATTCATCAGTGCAAAATTGTCATTAACAATAACAGCTCATGTTGCAGTGCTAAAATCACATAAAAAGTTTAGCTTTAGCTTTAACACAATTAAAGTTTTTTCATTAGAGAAATTGAGCTCAGCATACGATAATTTTCAGTATTGCTGCCTTTTTGTAAAAATGTAAAATTATAAGCAAGGACATAATTTCTAATTATAAAACAAGGCTGCATTGGTCCCTTTACAGATTATTAACTTAAACACAATAAGACTATTTTGACTGTGTTACGTAATAACAGATACACTTAAGCTAATTTGAGTTGCTTCTGTCCTCTTTGTAATACAGGGACCAGAGTAATTTCAAAGAAGCGTCCCGTCTCCTGTATGATGCTGTGACTATCAGAGAGAGGACTCTGGGTGAGGAACATCCCTCGGTGAGTTCCAGCACACACACACACACACACACATACACACTCAGAAAACTAGACAGTATAAAAAGAAAAGGGGAACTTGAATAGTTTCATTGATGACATGTCAACTCCATACCAAGGTCAGGCTTCATTAGTTCCAGTCAGTCTGACAGCGAACTCTCACTCTTCTCCACACAGTGGTACTATTTTAAGTGTTGTGTGTTGTGCAGGTGGCTGCTACGCTGAATAATCTTGCAGTGCTGCATGGGAAGATGGGGAAGTACGTGGAGGCCGAGCCGCTGTGTAAAAGAGCTCTGGAGCTGAGGGAGAAGGTATCTAATTACTTTCAAAAAATCAGCTCCAGACATTTTTATAATTCTTTATAGAATCAGAATCAAAATCAGAATCAGAATTAGCTTTATTCGCCAAGTGTGTGCGTAGACACACAAGGAATTTGTTGTGGTTTTTTAAGGTGCTCTTGGTACATGCATGCATACATACATACCTTACATGAGAACAGAAAACATTTAAATAGTAAGACTTAACAATAAAAAAAATGAAAATAATAATGTGTATGAATCTGGAAGAGAAGATTTATGTGCAGACATAGAGAGAGTAACATAGTACATAGAGATTTTACTCTCTCTATGTACATAGAGAAAGTAACTGCACGTTTTTATAACAGGAAATACCACGATCATAACAATCAATCCTTAATCAAACCTGAGATCCACCTTTATGTCCTTACTGCACCCATATATTTACAAATATTGTTTACTTTTTACTTCACGTCACTTTATTCTTAAGATGCTACATTTGCATACTTATGACAGTTCCAGTCTGAGATAATATCCATACTTTTACTCATTCCCAAGTTGTATTCCCAGCATGTCCCATTGTACATATTTATGTACAGTGCCTTGCATAATTATTTGCCTTCCATTGAAATACAGCCTGCAATTTAAATGGATTTAATTGCAGTTTTTCCCCCTTTGCATAATTTTACTCATTTTAGGGTCATATCCACAGAGGGGCACTGTACAATGAAATTCTTACTTTGGGGCCATACTATGAATTTAGATCACATTGAGAAGTTGTTGATTAATTTGATATAACAACACTTCTGAAAGTAGTTCCAGTTGCAAGGCAAATCAAAGGTTTATATTAATGCACTCGTTCTAATACCGTATTGTGTCTATAGTAACAGCTTACACAGTGACTTGTATGGCAGACACTCCACATAATCAGAGGTTTTGAAAGTGTGTAATTGCAGTTATGGTGATGTTTTCCATTTATTTAGCATTTACTGGAGTGGTAACAGTCAACAGTCAAAGGTAAAGCTGTTCCTTTAAGTTTTCCAACAAGGGAAAGTCTTCAGGATTTTAAGGTTCCTCTATAACATGACAAGTTGCTTTTTCTGTCTTATTAGTTTCAAAAGAGAGAAAAAAATTCACTAGTGAGAGAACAATTGTTTATAGCTGCTAAAACTTGTGCAAGTAATAATAGGAACTAACTTAGTTTGCAAACAAGACTACATTATACATGTCTGTAAATGAGTAAAAAGTACAATATGTTGTTAATTAATGATTTAAAAAATTCTTAGCTTTGCCACATTGCTCTGTACACACCACTTCATCTGTGATTATTTTCCTATTACAGCATGTCCCATTGTACATATCTATGTACAGTGCCTTGCATAAGTATTTACCTCTGTTGAACTACAGCCTGCAATTTAAAGGGACTTAACTGAGGTTTTTCCCATTTGATTTACACAATATAACTAACAGTTTTTTTTTTAATTGTAAAACAAAGGCTAATTAAACAAGAAAAGCAAACAATTGTTGGCTGCATAAGTATTCACTCCCCTGTGTCAATACTTGTTAGAACCATCTTTGGCAACAATTAGTTAGATATCTCTAACAGCTTTTACACAGCAGAATTCTGATATTTATGCCCATTCTTCTTTGTAAAATGTCTCTCTGTTGGTGTCCAGGTCCTGGGCAGAGATCACCCAGATGTGGCCAAGCAGTTGAATAACATGGCACTGGTTTGTCAGAACCAGGGCAAGTATGATGAGGTGGAGTATTACTACTGCAGAGCCCTCGACATATATGAGAAGAACCTGGGTCAGGATGACCCCAATGTCGCCAAAACAAAGAACAATCTGGTGAGTATCCACACTAGACATGGATGATAACTGAAGTCCCCTTTTTTCCAGATCAATGTTATATTTAGGGGTCCAAGGAGCAACATTTTTGGAACCCTATAGTTTTTGCTAGGATTTTTCTCATTCTTCTTCTGATTCGTCTTCTTATTGTTCTTCTTCTGATTCTTCTTATTGTTCTTCTTCTTATTGTTCTTCTTCTGATTCTTCTTATTGTTTACTTCTTCTTATTGTTCTTCTTTGATTCTTCCTCTTCTGATTCTTCCTGTTCTTCTTATTTTGATTTTTCTTCTTCTCATTCTTCTTATTGTTCTTCTTCTGATACTTCTTCTGATTCTCCTTATTGTTCTTCTTTGATTTTTCTTCTTCTGATTATTCTTCTTCCTTCTACCTCTTTTTTTCATCCCTAAAAAAATCATGTAGACCAAACCGTAAGTTGTAGAGCCATTAAATTTGATCAGTACTCCCTCCTGCTACTTATGGAAAGCAAGATTGGCCTGCTCGAACCCATTTTCACCCACAGCTTGTGAACGATTCTTTCCCTGAAATTGGCTTTTAGCACTTGCATAATATTTGAGACCAACTATTGTGAAGTAGTCCTTAGAATTTTTGGCATATCTTCCCAACATCAATGCCAAAATACTTATTATCAAAAACATATTCGAATTTATAAATAAAGTGGCTTCCACATGCCAAGCAATCCTTCCAGGGAGGAACTTAATTTACTCAAACAGCTGCATGATTAATTGTATGGATTTGCATAAAAGTTGGAATGTTGTGAGTTCACATGCAAAGGGTAGAACGTGGTCATTTATAGGGGGAAGGGTTAAGTTCAAATATCTATTTAAATATCTGGATTGTAATTATTGCAATATGCTATATCCATTACTCAACACACACACATACACACAAATACACACACACACACTCTCTCTCTCTCTCTCTCTCTCAAACACATGTCTGTAATGCCATTGACATCTGACAGTATTTTTTCACATTTCTTCTAGGCCTCATGCTATCTGAAACAGGGTAAATATAAGGAGGCTGAGATCCTGTACAAAGAGATTCTTACACAAGCTCACAAGAAGGAATTTGGGACAGTAGATGGTGAGTATTCTGCTCTTCTGAGATTCCCAAATGCTGCCCATGACAAGAGGAACGGCCATGAGAAACAATAAAATTGTAGTTTTAACACAATAATCAACATTGGTAATGAGATAAAACAGTTATACAAGTCATAGCTGCTTAATCATCTTTTCACTAAACAGAACGTATACATCACTGAACACGCAACATATTAAGTAGCCTTAAACCTTTTTTATCTAATAATTTCTAGTCTATTTTTGCAAGTATAATTAGAAAATGCAATAATGTTCTTGTTCTACGTCTCTTGTAATTAATGTTTTTTCCCTTGAAAATACAGTATGTGCTGAATTAAGATATGAATCCCTCCACCTAGATCACTAGATTACTGATTATATTTATGTCTCTCTTGGATTAGATTATTACCTTTGTTACTGTTTGGCCTCTCACACTCTATCTCTTTCTCTTTGCGATGTTATGTACATGTTTAAAAAACAGCCCAAGACCTGGCTGAAAGAAGCTCAAGCTGATTATTGAGTGACCCCTTCATGTTCTGAAGACCGAGTGTTACTAAAAATTGCATTATTGTGTTACCTGGCTAACTTGAAGAAACTTCATTTGTCAGAGTTCTCAAGTTTTTTGTAGGATTGTCTAAAATAAACAGACGGAAAATGTCTGTGAAGCTATACTATTTTAACTCCATATAAAAAGATTGTACGTTAATGTTTGATATACAGCAAGGGTACACAAGGAGGGTGTGTGGAAACGGCTTTACTACAAATTGTACTATGCTACTTATTTATTCTTTCCAATAACAGCACAATTCAGAATGTAGTTCAGTCATAACATACGCAACAGGTTTATATTAATGTGCTCGTTCTAATATGTTATTGTTCTATATTAACAACTTGCACAGTGACTTAATACATTGATTTTAAAACTGTGTGTTCCTTGATATGAAGTTTTCTGTGAGGAGACGTTTATTTACCATTTTTTTTGAAGTATGTTGCTTTGTAATAGTAAAACTGTAACCTTCCGTTTTTTAAATATTTCTAGCTGTAATAAAGTAAGTGCTACAGGAACTAACTTGTTTCGTGGACATTCCACAGTGTAACTATAAATGGATAAAACATTCTTTAATAAAAAAAAATTACATTGGCAAATTGCTGTGTATAAGAAGAATTAAATACTTCAGGATGTGCTGCTATAGGAAAATAATCAACTTCAGGGTGGTAACACATCACACCAACCCGTTCTGTTTTAGTCCTTACATATCATACACACTGTATATGGACTGGTTGGAAATTTGGTTTAAAATCCCAGCAGCAGAGGAACTTTAATGTTTGCTATGTTTACCTCACTGAAAGGTGATGATATGGTACACTTTGGTGCTAACAATTTCAAAAGAATGTGTTGCCCTAAAATAGAATTTACACAATTTCTTCACCCCACACATAGTCAATCAGCCAGAACTTCTAATGTATTTCTTAGTACTGAAGACACAATGTTAAGGTTGCCAGGTCTCAGGAAAATTTCCAGCCCAACTACATCTCAAAAACTGCCCAAAAAACCTGACACCTGACATGCTTTACCGTTATTTGCCATAGCCTGTTCTTTCTGAAATCGATTAGAATTAACTTCAGTTACTTGCTTTAAAATACAATTGTGGCAGCTGTGGACTACTTAGTAACTAGATCCTAAAAAATCGTTGCTGTGTCCATCTGAAACCTTGATCCAAATGTAGCCCAATTTGATGTAAAAAGGGGATCTTGGCAACTTTCCTCAATGCTAATATAGCACTAGCACAATGCTACTGCTATCATTTTAAAATTGTACAACTGCAAGTCATAATCACACTTACCTTAAAAGACATTGTTTGGCTCAGTGACACTGAGTGCATAGTTTCTTAAAACAGCAGAATAATTCTGTCTTAAAACTATTCAAATGAATCAACTTGGAACAATATTATCTTCAAAATGACTGAGGCTGCTTTTTTTTTCTTTCTTAGGCATTGTTACTGTATATGAATGTATATGTGAATAATGTGTATTTTTACTTCTCTAATTATTTCTTACTTCTCTCTTTGTAGTTTGTACTTTTTTACTTATTTGAATTGATGTTACTATTGCTTCAGCTTCTCCTCTTTGTCATCCCACACACAATCTGTCTGATCAAAAATAATATAAACATATTTGTGTTTATGGTCTTTATTTATTGACATGGTTTAAATTAATTCTGTTGATTTCTTTGATTGCTGCTTCAATAAATCAGCATGTGATTGACTTTCTCCTTCTGATTTGTTTTTTGCCTTTGTTTTAAAATTAAAAATTTATTTTATAGACCTTTCTAACATGTCTAACATTCAGAGTTACAGATATACTACATAATTCACCACTGGATACTCAAATCAGTTTTATATTAGGTTATTTGTATCTGATGACACTTTAGAGTTGTTGGTCAGCTGTAAGTGTATAGTCAGGGAAATTCGCCATCATGGCCGCACTACATTAATATCGTAGCTTTGAACCCGTATCCCTGTCTCTTTCCTTCTAGCTGAAACCAAACCTGTCTGGATGTACGCTGAGGAGGGCAGAGTAAGTCACTCCTCAAATGTGTCATAGCTTAGAGAACCCACAGTCACTTTTTTTCACCTTTATGCATCATCATGTAAATTTTACACAGAGCCAAACTGCACTGACTCGCATCTGAAGGTGTTTTTATTCTTCCATTCTCTCACCCTCAGGGCACGACTGCGGGTAACAACATTCATTATGCAGAATATAGAGGCTGCCAGGTGACCAGGTGAGCAAAACAAGGGCTAATTACACTGCCAAGTCCACATAAGCAGGTCCCTTCAGCATTAACATTCACATCCAATTACAGCTCCATGTTCCAGAAGTTGTGTGTTTGTGCAGGTTTACTTTACATATCATTTCATCTAACCCTATATAACTACTATGAAATATTCAGTAACCACACTGAAAATAATAAATAGTAAAAATGAAATGTAGTTAAAAGAGTGACACCTGCTGGGACTTTAAAGGGGTTAAATCTCAACCCTTGAAGTATTTTGTTTCATAGAAAAAATGTTTTACTGTGAAAACTATCTGAGCCATAGAGACAGAATAAAATAATCAAACTGTTCACAGCCTTTGCTGAGATTTGGGCTTAGACCAAGTGTGTTGTGTGTGATTTTGTTCATAGCCCTATACTAAACAGTGCCATGAGGAGTCTCGGAGCTCTGTATCGACATCAAGGCAAAAATGAAGCGGCAGAAATTATGGAGGAGTACGCCATGAGAACACGCAAACAGGTCAGTGTCCATCTATAAAAACAACCACCATTTCCCAGAATCCTCTGACAAATCTACTAACGAATATCCTATCACCTGATCTGTCACATGACCACTTACTTCTAATTACACACATCTGTTCCTAATGACAGGAGCATTACAAATACACATCACAAACCTCAGTTGCTCTTAGCTATTCACTTTTCAACTATTCGTCCTGATTCTCTCATTCATCCTGCCCTCACATTCCACTGCAGTAGCTGGTCCTACATGAATTTCCTAAAGAAATGCTCTTCCTAAATACAGCCTGTGTCCAGAGTCTATTGCTTCAGTGGATAGTCTCATCTGGATACTGCAGATTTGTACCTAAGAACTGCTTCTGTAATCATAAAGACTTTCCTGTGCTCATCTCAGGACTCTTATTCAGGGTTAGCACTACTTATTTAAGAGTAGTATTGCCAAAGTTTCATGCCAAACACAACACGCATCAGATGGTTCACCTGATTTACACTGAGTCATTTCTTAAACTGAATTAATGATGGCCTTAAAGTAATTAGAAGAGTAGCATAAAAAACATTTGGCTTTTTAAGGTTTTACTTTATATTACATCAACAGTAACTTATTTAATCTCTGAATACAGCTTTGTTTATTATGCATGTGTGTGTCTGCATCAGGGAGCCACAGTGGAGCCTCTGAAGGACGCCGGCCGGAAGAGAAGCTCTTCTCATTACAGCGTTAAGTATGAATCTGGAGATGATGGAAATGTGGAGTGGAGTGGGGTGAGTGCTTTTCACTCACACGCTCGCACACACTTTGGTTACATATGTATACTGTACACTATAAACTATACAGTACAATGTTATGCAGACACAGACGCACACAGACCTGAGCCTTAGTTCTCATAAAAAACTCAATCAGTCTTGGGTTAGATATTTCTAAAATGTATAAATCCTCTTAATGATTATACACATCCAATAGTGCACAAAAATGGGGAAAGAAACTACAGTCTGGGCTAGAAAGAAATTAGTCCAAATCTGATTACTGCTACAGGCAGGATTTTGCTACTGCATGTCATTGTGTATATATTTACTATGAATGTTGGTGATATTATTGTTCTTTTTTTTTTTTGAAAGACCACGCTGCTAGCCCATTTATACCGGCTGTCCCCCTAATACTTGCCTATTAAAGATAAGGATAGAATTTAGTGATGATTTAGTTTATCTGTTTTTGACTGCTTCACTGCTGTCTTAAAGATGTGTGTTTGTGTGTGTGACAGGAAGAGAGAGTGGCACATATTGAATAGATAAGGAAGGTTGTGAAGCGCTTCAGTGTAATTATGAAATCATTTACTGTTCATTTTGTCTCTATTTTGTCTGCCTTAGAGCAGGAGGAACAATTTTGGTGAGGAACAAGTAATTCTATGTGTCTAAGATGGTTGCTCCAAAACTTTAATTTTTTTCCCCAGGGACAAACTAAAGAGCTCTTCATGGTCTTAGAAGAAAACTTTTTTCTGAGTGTAATCAGTTACATTAATGTCATAGCTCCAATTGCAATACTCTAGAATCACATCAGTCACTAAACGTCTTAACTAAACGACTATACTGGAGTGATAAATTGTTTAAATATACATTTTCACTGAACTGTTTCTTTAAGAAAAGGATGTGTGTATGACCAGGAGAGTCATATCTGGGCCATTAGAAGTAGTGCTGCTCTCTTCTCAAGCCAAACTTCACCACCAGTGTGATCCACCCCATACTTATTCAGCAGTGCATCATTATACAGAGGCATAATTAGCCATGTGGTCCCTAGTTAATTTTACATCGTCCCATTCGGATTTGGTGGATGCTGTGGTTGGAACTATCTGCCCTTACAAGAAACAAACCTAAGGTCTCATTTGTGAAGCTGTGGGTATGAAGAAACTGCAAATGCAAAGAACTTTAAAGATACTTATTCCAGATCTTGAAGGCTGTAAGCTTAAATCCCCTGACTGCCAAAGAGCAAGACCCTTACCCCTCACCAGCTTACTTATATACGTGGATTGTATTGTGCATGTATTCATCCTTAGTAACTGCCTGGTCAGGACCATGATGGTTTAAATTAGGATGCTAGTTTGTGTACATTTTGGGAAATAGAACAAACTAAATTTATTAGAAAAATAATAAATAAGTAATGAAAATAATAAATGTGTGAGCAGTATTTAAAAAAAACAGTCTTGCACACATCTTTAGCAGAGTCGAATTATGAACTTTAGGCCATGCCCACCTCAGTTTAAATCCAAATACAGACACAAATGCCAATATTTGTATCATTGAGATATACCCCTAGTGTGTATGTTATCCTACTATGTACTGTTTGCTCAATGCCCAGTGTTCCCATGAACACTCCAGATCCACCTGATGGGTCAGTTACTGCAGAAGAATAAATGAATGAATTAATAAATAAATGAACAAACGAATGCAATACATGACACAGTAATTCACCTCAAAGTGGAATATGGGTCACAAATCTGAGAATCGAGAATGATGAGTTAAGACCATTGTTGTCTTCTAGTCTTAATAAATGAAGTTAAATGCTTATAAGACTTTGAATTCAAGGATATTTATCTTAATGAGTCAAAGCTTATATAGGCATGTAGTAGTCCACACTGATTCTTGTACTTAATAGTGTGCATTCGCTTAAGAAAGAATCAAGTGGCAAGTTGTTTTCTGCGGGGTTTCAGACACTAAGAGGAAGTTTGAGACATCATTTGCAAAGCGAGCGTATCTCAGTGTGGGGCGGCAAAGGCTTTAAAAATGTGCTGTGCTAATGAGCGAGGCAGACCGGTGGAGGCAGCCATTGTGTTTGCAAAAGAAGCTTACTTTAAAAAAGAAAAGAACGTGACTGAGGACAAGTCTGTGCTCAAAATGGCAGCTGGAGGTGGGCTTCTTACACTAAACTCATTAACCCAGTTGAAACCCAGTGCTGTAGTAATAATGTTTATACTGTAAAGATGAATTTGTCTTTTAAAATATGCCTGAACCTTTTTTTTATCCTTAATTGACTTGTTTTTTTAAGAGAAGTTCTAGCATTTATTGCTTTATCATTGGCATCACCATTGGTAATACCTTTAGAAATATCTATCCTTTCAGATAAATGTAACATGTAATAAAATATAATAACTAAATGTAAAAGGTTTGAAAAAAAGGAGCCAGTTTTTTGTTTACAATTTTTGACTGTTCCCCTAAAAGGCAAATGACAAAGTTCATATAAAGTTTATATAAAGTGGGTGGGGTCAGTGGCAATTCACTTTTCAAGCAGCAGAGGGCTCTAAACACACAAACTGCTCTTTTAGTGGGGAATGAACAACACAACTTGACAATAAAATCGAAATAAATAAAATCATTTATTTATAATAAAATTATAATAAAATTGAAAACAACCTATTAACGCAGTGTTCCTTGTTGAACAATCACTATCGATGTGGGAAATGCCTGATATGAAATTCCTCCAGATTTACCTTTACCTTGCTAATACAGCACAGACTTGATGCATAACATGTTTCTTTGTATGTGATGGTGTTTGTTGTGTTTACCTCTAGTAAAGTCAGTGTGGATGGTATGACAGCACTGTTTGGAGTGTGTGGAATTTCTTAATTTCATTGACACAAGCCAGTAAATGAAGGACTGATCTGTCTGATTTGTAGCTCTCTGATTGCTGATGATTGGCTTTCTCTCATACTCTCATGTGGTGACCTACATCTTGGTTTCCATGGGAACAGGGTTTACTGCAAGCACTGTCGTAATCCAGCATGCACTGATTGACCCGAGCTGTTCATTAGTCCCTTTGTGGTCTGTATGTGTGTGTGTGTGTGTGTGTGTGTGTGTGAGAGAGAGAGAGAGAGAATAGCATATGGTAAGCTGACTCCTTGGTGTCCATGTGAATTCTTTTCTAAATAAATTGACAGTATGACAATACAATGTTTGCATGTAAGTAAGAACACTACCTCAGGTGTGTGTGTGTGTGTGTGTGATCATGTTTTTATATATTGTTGTATATACCAAATGCCCCACCAGGAATGGAAAATCTGGCAGTTTTCGAAGGGGGAAAACAAGGATTTTTCCTTGTGGGCACATTCCTTTTTTTTTTTTTTTTTTTTAACAAAAACTGCAGCTTTTACTTGAAAAACCTAAAGAGCCAAACGGTTTCCTTTTCATTACTGAGCTTAAGGTTAGGTTTATTTGTACACATAACTATGTGTAACCCTAGTTTCCCAAGGATAATACGTAAGACAAACATTGTGTGTGTGTGTGTGTGTGTGTGTGTGTGTATATATGTGTGTGTGTGTGTGTGTGTGTGTGTGTGTGTGTGCGTGCATGTGTGTATAGGATGGCATTTTGAAAAGAACTGGTTCTCTGGGTAAAATGCGAGAGGTGCTGCGCAGGAGCAGTGAGATGCTGGTGAAGAAACTGCAGGAAACAATACTGCAAGATTCCCCTAACCCTAAGTAAGATTTCTTTACATATCACAAAGACATTCAAATGTTTAAGATCCCACATTCTTCTTTCAACTAAAGTACTTTGTGTTGAACCAGACTGTGTTGCTTGATATCAGAAGGGGGGTCTAAATAAACAGTATGTCATTTCTGCCATACTTTTTTCACACATTTCTTCTAAGTTATCTATCAACTGACCATTTTTATAGAGACTGGACAGTCCTATTATACAGATTACCACAGAATCTCTTTCCAGAATTTCTGACCTCCTTTCTTTGTTAAATTGTGTTTTTCTTCGTGTGATATTTCAGGAAGCTATTTTGATATTTGGATACAGATATAATAACTGCACTTTATCATTGATCTCATGTAGCTTGAAGAGAGCAGCCTCACTGAATTACCTGAACAGGACAGGAGATGAGTATGAGGTAAGTGAATAAATCAGTACTGAAAACATCATTGCAGTTTGCCACTTCAACATTTGTGATGACACCCATGCTGTGAAGGATCATGTTTTACATATTGTTTAATAATTTAGGAAATTATTATTGCTGTAGAAACTTACTGAAATGTGCCTGGTCATAGAGATCTGTGGCTTAACAGGAAGCTTCAGAGTTTAGCAGTAAAAAGCTGTCTGGGCTATAAATCAGGACAGGGATTAGAAATGATTTGTTTTTCATTTTGGTTTTGAACAGAAATGATATTTTTACATTCCTGCTCCAGCATTCCTGCTCCTCTCTTCAGCTGGAAACCGATTAGAATGAAATAAGAATGATTAATACCTTTCTGTACATATGATAGCCTACTCTGCTTATAGGAAACTTCGGGTATGAATAAAACCAAACATTTCATTTAAATAGAAATGTGTGTACATTTTCAGATCATCATTCTACTTTGCAGTGTGATTTGTTGCTTGCAGAATTTTGGGAAAAAATATTTTCTGTCATCACATCATCTCCCCCAAAAAAAACCTAGCTATATCAGCTAACTAACGTCATATGTTCCTGTAACCAGGCATACAGGAAGTGATGAATTCATAGATGAAAGCATAGATATCACATTGGAAAGTAATATTATTAACCTGTTAAGCATTTGTAAAATAATGTTTTCACTATTTGGAACTATTTGGAGTTGACATTTTTGATTACTTTCAATGAAAAATTTTTGCTTTTGTTCCCTGTAATGTTTCTAATCCTTGCTAAGACCTAAGACCTTTTGACTGATTATACTTTATTGTTATTAAGTTCCTACATTAATCATAATCCTGGTCATTCATCAACCTATGTGAATAAAACTGCATAAAACACCACATACAATTTTGCATAAATTTGAATAATTTTTGTAGGGTTTTTAAAAATCTACTGTTAACATAGGTATCAAAAACCAGCAAAAATAGGAGTAGCTCTCTGTGATTTAAGCTGAAACTCTTTCCTGTTCACAGGGTGGGAGAGGAGGCAGGAGGCTGAGAGACAGTCGAGCCCTGAGCTCCAGCACTGTGGAGCTATACGACAGCACTGGAAAATAGAATACACACACACACACACATATTCACTTGCCTGCACACAAATTCTTTTCTTTTACCTTGATGCAAACATTTATATTTCTAGCTCATGTACCATATCCTGTACAAGTGAGTGAAATTCTTCCACTCGTTGGTTGTTTTTCTGTACAGTAAACTTGAAATCATGTTTGAATTTTAAAACCAGTGATTACTGTTATTAATAACTAAGGAATGTGCCTATACAATATTTTTATATGAAATGTGCAGTGTGATTTATTTGATGAAAACGGCTATTATTTTTGATTCTCCATGCGCCTTTTGAATGTTCACACCTCTCAGGGAAATCTAACTCTCCCAAAAAAAAAAAAAAAGGGCAGTGATGACTAAACGAAGGTCAAGTACCTAAAACTGTCTTGTTTGTTTGTTTTATTTCACAGCTGTGTGCACTGTACTGCACAGCTGGGTTGTTGTTCATGCTGTTGAAGGCAATCATTTGCAGTAGCATTGGGCGACACTTATAATAGCCTTTCGTTCTACAGAAAAAGAAGTAAGGAAGATTATACCTAAAAATAGGTGTGATCTCACAAATGTTAGATGTAATTTTTTTGTTGGATTCATCATGGAATGTCTTTGCTGATGCTGCATGGGCTACTCAGGGTTAAAGATGACAAAAATGTTGATTATCTGTATAGTTCAGTCAGTGTCACTAGGAGAGAGGTTTGTATTAGACTGTATAGTTGTTGAAGCACTGAGTGCTGCGGAAATTTCTGTTGATTTGCTTTCAGACATTTCAAAGTAAGGCAAAACATTTCAGTTTTATTCTGTTTTATATCTATTGTTTTTGTGGACCATAGAAAGCTGTGAATTTCATTATTTTGTCTTAAAAGGGAAAACAGAAATCCTGTGGAGTTCATTTTGTGCCCTGGTCAAATTCATGATGTACAAGCAGAGTAAATAAGCAAATAAATCTTCAGTCTTTACAACATTTTGCAGTTACCTGGTTTCCTGTTTGATACCATTTTCTAGTATTTATTTCCAGTTTTCATTTAGCTCATTTTTCTGATTCACGGAGATTTAAGTCACTACACCCACTACAATCTATATCATTTTCCAAAATTACCTAAAATATTTTTTAATTTAATTAATTAGCCAGTTTTTTCCCATTAGTTCGGCTGCATATGAAGGCAGTATGAAAACCACTGTTGTCATATGAATGAAGAAATACATAATTTAAAAAAAAGTTAGTAAAGTTAATAAAGAAAGAAATCAGAGAATAAAAAAGTTTTTAAAAAATAATAACAGTTTTCTTGAATAATCAAAATAATAATTAAATGTCCCCACAATTTTTATATAAAAAAATAATTAATAAATAGATATACTCTCACTGAGCACTTTATTAGGAACACTTGAGCACCTACTAGTTCATGCAATTATCTAATCAGCCAATCGTGTGGCAGCAGTGCAATGCATAAAATCATGCAAATACAGGCCAGCAGCTTCAGGTAACATTCAGCCATCAGGATGGGGAAAAAATGTGACTTTGACTGTGGCATGATTGTTGGTGCCAGATGGGCTGGTTTGAGTATTTCTATAACTGTTGATCTCCTGGGATTTTCACACACAACAGTCTCTAGAATTTACACAGAATGGTGCAATAAAGAAAAGCGAGCGGCAGTTCTGTAGACAGAAACGTCTTGTTGATGAGACAGATCAATGAAGAATAGCCAGACTGCTTCTAGCCAACAAAGAAACTTAGATAACCACTCTGTACAATTGTGGTGAGCAGAATAACATCTCAGAATGCACAATACATCAAACCTTGAGGCAGATGGGCTACAACAGCACATCACGTCAGGTTCCACTTTTGTCAGCCAAGAACAGAAACCTGAGGCTGCAGTGTGCACAGGCTCACCAAAACTGGACAGTTGAAGACTGGAAAAACGTAGCCTGGTCTGATGAATCTCGATTTCTGCTGAAGCACATAGATGGTAGGGTCAGAATTTGGCACAAACAGCATGAATCCATGGACCCAACTTGCCTTGTGTCAACAGTCCAGGCTGGTGGAGGTGGTGTAATGATGTGGGGAATGTTTTCTTGGAACACTTTGGGCCCATTAATAGCAATCAATCACCGTTGAATGCCACAGCGTATTTCAGTATTGTTGCTGACCATGTGCATCCCTTCATGGCCACAATTTACCCATCTTCTAATGGCTACTTCCAGCATGATAATGCACCATGTCACAAAGCAAAAGTCTCAAACTGGTTTCATGAACATGACAATGAGTTCAATGTTCTTCAGTGGCCTTTCCAGTCACTGGATCTGAATCCAATACAACACCTTTGGGATGTAGTAGAACGGGAGATTCGCAGCATGAACGTGCACCAGAAAAATCTGCAGGAATTGCGTGATGCAATCATGTCAACATGGAGCAGAATCTCAAAGGAATGTTTCCAACATCTTGTGGAATCCATGCCACGAAGAATTGAGGCTGTTTTGAGAGCAAAGGGAGGCCCTACCCAGTGTTAGTATAGCGTTCCTAATAAAATGTTTGATGAGTGTATGAACAAATCCCAAAGATAATGTGATTTTCAAAAACTATACTAAACTATTTATTAATATATTTATTTATTGAGAATTGATTTATTATAGTTTTTTTTTATTTTAGCCCATGCCTTTAAGATCATTCTTGAATCTTGATAACAGTACTGATAGTTATTAGAAGGAATTTTCTTGAATCAGAAAGCAGATTAGCTATTGACTAATCAATGTTTTTTAAGGTTAACACCCGCCTGATAACATGTTAATTCCTTCTCATGTGATCATTTGATCAGACCAAAGCCAAACCAAAGCAAAGAGCGTGCGTTTCTTCTTCAGACTGCTCCTCTCACTCACACTCATCCTCACTGATAGTAGACACGGGGGTCACGTGACCGCCGAAGTGCACTCGCGCAGACGGTGGAGAAGAAGAGCAGCTGCTGCTTCACTCTTCTCTCTTCCTGAACCGGGTGAGTGTTTATTGTGTATTACACTAGTTTGACACGTACTGTGTGTGTGTGTGTGTGTGTGTGTGTGTGTGTATAGCCTAGTGTGTATAGAATCGCACTAGGCTGTGTTGTAGCTGTGATAATTCGGTATTGTTGTGGTGTAACGTCATTGTTTACAGGTTGATGTATAGTCTATAGTAATTGCGGCGGTTATTAAATGAGAGTAAAAATAGCGACTGGACATAGAGTGACATTCATCCACTGACATAAACACACGGATTATATGGTGTGCAGCGAGAGAAAGGCGCGTTTCTCCCAGTTACTGTGTTTCCTGCTGGTTGACCTACTTTCTTGGCGTGAAGCGCTGCATGGATTGAGGGAGAAAACACAGTGTCCTCAGCGCTTAATCTCATTTCAGTGTGAGGAACTACTCAAGCATGCAATCTGGGTCTTCTAATCAACTTATTTACTACAACTTTAAAAAAAAACACACACACATTTCAATTGATAATACTCCAAATGTTTTATCTGACTGCAGCAGGCTGTGATAAGAGCTCCAGAGTTTGCTCCAGGGGTAGCCTACACCATTTAAAAAATAGCCATGTGTGTGTATATATATATATATATATATATATATATATATATATATATATATATATATATATATATATATATATATATATATATATATGTATAAGACTTTAAGACTTAAGGCCTAAGGCTTTTGCACAGAACTATATATATATATTTCTGTGGGAAAGTCTTAGGCACATGCAAAGAAATGCTGTAGAGTAAAGATGCCTTCAAAAATAATGAAATTAAATGTTTCTACATTAAAAAATACTGTAAAGAGCAGTAAACAGTACTAAATGAAATAAAGTCAGTATTTGGTGTGACGATCCTTTGCTTAAAAAAAAGAAAATAGTAGTCTCAGGTACAGTGTGTGCAGTTTTATAAGGAAATGAGCTGTAAGTGTTACTGAGCATCTTGCAGAAGCAGCTACAGTTCTTCTGGAGACTTTGACTGTCACACTTGCTTCTTATTTTTGCAGCAAAACCCAGCAGCCTTCATTATGTTTTCTGTCTGAAAAGTGTCTCTTATGTAATCTGCTGCTTTCTTTACTGACATAAAAACATTTTTGTGTAACATTTAATTTTGTGCTGGAAAACTAATGTTTGGAATCTAAAATGTTATTGTACTGAATCAGTAATGTAGAAGTCATAAAATAAAAATCTATAACAAAGTTTGTACTAAATATATATATATATATATATATATATATATATATATATATATATAGCCTAACTGAGAAAACATTAGATTATATTGCAATATCGCTATGACCTTTGATTGATATGGTTGTTTCGCATGATAAAAAATTTATTGTTTTAGTCTAATTTCATTATTCATTCAGATATGATCAGTTTTAAAGACACTGATTAATATCAGGTCCAGTGTGCACATTACCCGGGAACAGGATAAACCATTTAAAAAGGAGCCCTCAAGGAAACACAAACAACCCTGAAATATACATGACTATAACTCATAATTGTTCTATAACCTACAATATATTTGCATAAATTATGTGGACACCTCTGACCATCACACCCATACGTGCTTGTTGAACATCCTGTTCCAGATTTAGTCCCCCTTATTATAATAATAACCTCCACTTTCCTGGGAAGGCTTTTCACTAGATTTTGGAGCGTGGCTGTGGGGATTTGTGTTCATTCAACCACAAGAGCATTAGTGAGGATGGGCGCTGATGTTGGTGAGGAGGTCTGGGACACAGTCAGTGTTCCTATTCATCCCAGAGGTGTTCAGTAGGATTGAGGTCAGGGCTCTGTGCAGGCCACTCGAGTTGTTCCACTCTAACCCTGGCAAACCGATTCAGTCTTTACAGATTCTCGCTTTGTGCACAGGGGCATTATCCTGCTGGAATAGGTTTGGGCCCCTTTAGTTCCAGTGAAGGGAAATCGTAATGCTACAGCATACAAAGACATTCTATACAAGTGTGTGCTTCCACCTTTGTGGCAACAGTTTGGGGAAGAGCCACATATGGGTGTGATGGTCAGGTGTCCACATGCTTTTGACTATATAGTGTATTCTAATATGATATTCAATATTGCATTAGGAACTTTGGCATACACGCCCTTGAGTTAACCATTCGTTCTCTTTTTTTGCACACCTGACATGCAACATCTTAACAAACTTGCACGAACGAAAGAAATTAGGTTTAATAGTCAGAGTCACCCTCCCCCCATGCACACACACGAAAATAGCTGTAATTAGCCACTTTTCAAGTAACTGAATTGAATCTTTTCAAGTAACTTTCAATTTAAATTTGTTTAATTTCTTAGTCCCATTAAGCATTCATTAAGCACTTTGTATTGTGTCCTTTCTTTTTTTTTGATAAAATAGCAGAAAATAATAATAAACAACTAATATAATGTGTAATCCAAATTTTACAATCCACCAAACATGAGAGTACATACTTGGGAGTATATGGCTCATACCTATGCTTGTATGCATGCTTTAAGCAGCGCAAAACCGGTTTCATGCATTGAAAGTGTTTTTGTCCTGTGCGGTAAGTACAATGGTACACAAATTATTATGATTAGTGTTTTTTTTTTTTAATAATCTCTAGAGGAGCATATTCTGTAAATATTGTAGTTAATACAGAAGTAGATTGTTATTTTTTAGAGCTCTCTATGGAAGCTGAGCAAATGATCTGAATATGAATTTTATATATTTTTTTATCTGGAGTACTGAATAAATTACATAAAGTGCATTTTTGCCTTTCTAAGGGTAAGAAAATCGTTTGCCTTTAAAATCATATAATTCAAAATTACAGGTTACTTTTTTTTTCAAAAAGTTTCAAAAATTTAAATATCAGAAATACAGATTTGATTTAAATTAATGTAAATGTTTTCTAGCTATTAGACTAGAGCATAAAAACATTTTTATTTGTTTAATGAAACAAAGATGCTCCCAGCTGCTCCACCTTTGGCCTAATTTACATAAAATCTGTATTTTGGATAATTGAATTTTTGAGGTTTGAATTTTTGAGATTTGTTTTAGGTTTCTTATTTTTTTTAAAAAAAAAAATCTCAAAACCTCAAAAACTGTAATTAAGAAGTAATGAAAAAAAACTATTCCAGAAATGTACATTAATTTAATACACAACAAAAAAACAATTCTATTTTATGTGATGTAGATGTAATTCAAATCAATGGAATTCATATTCAAATAATTTTGTCAGCTTCGAAGCTCCATATCTCTTCTGCTTATGATATGAATAGCAATCAGTGAAAGTAGCTGTGAAAACATTGCCAAGCCTTTTTCTGCCCCCAAACAATGTTGCCAGCTCTGTAAAAACTACAGATGCCTTTAATGGTGGTTTTAATTTAAGGCATACAGCAGCTCTTATTCTTTGCTCTGATTTTTCCCGTATCGCCCCCTTGAGTATTGGAATTTAGGAACAACACGGGTATATATGAGCCCAAATTGAGGCGACAACATGGGTGTGTGCTTGTGGTGTGTAGGTCAGACGTTGTCAATCGTATTCTCATGGTTGTTGATTCTCATCAGGGCATAAAAAGTGTGTGTGTAATGAAGCGAAATGGGGAGAAATGTGTGTTAATTAAAACTGGCCTTTGTACTAGCAGATGGCAGTGCGTTTGGTTTTTTAAATCTCTAAGATTGGAAAAGTTTGGAATCAGGCTTCTTTTGTCAAGGTCTGGCCTGAGAGAATTCCATAGTTGTTTGGTGAGCATGAATGAACAATAGGCCTTATTTTTTAAAGTAATACAGGTTATTTCCTGGAGTGCATGTGACAGCCAGACTACTGCTTGTTTGAGCAAGATTTGCATTCAGGCATGTCACTCATTTCCTCCTTTGTAATCAATCTTAATGCGTGTAAATAAGCATACTTTTTCACATCTTCTGTTCAGTAAGTGAAAACCTGTATGCCTTGGTGTATTTCAGGTCACACTGCAAATTTGGAAGAAAAAAAAATGGCTCTTATCTCAATTGAAGATCTTGCTGAACTGGATGATGAGCAGTTAGATGATGACATCACTGACAACTCCCAGCCAGCAGATGAGGAGGAGGAGGAAAGGCTGCTTGCTCACTGGCAGGCTGTGGGGCGGACACATCAGGTCACCGTCCCCAGAGGTACAGTTTCTGAATTTAGGGTTTGAAAAGGATTTGGTTATGGCCATCATGGTTCAATTTACAGTTGATTAACTGGTTCCTTGTTTATTTATTCA